>NW_026641383.1:2145000-3460532 GCF_028554395.1 Pezoporus wallicus
TGTGGCCAATGAGTTTATTCTGCCCCAAACTTCTTCACAAGACCAAGTTCTCGAGTGTGGCCAGGGACTACCTAAAATTCCCTCTAGACACTGACAGACTTCTCCTGGGCCACTGACAATGCCTAAGCCCAGTAAGCACCATACTGCCCATCTCAAACAGTCCATACATGAGTAAGGTGGGAAAGACACTTTGCTTTGCCCTCTTCTTCCCCCAGTGCACTCTACGAGGCAGGCCAGGATTTTTATCCTTCCACTGTAAACTATAATACCTGGTTTAAAATTATATTACAAGCCATTAATACAAACGGAGGGTTTGGGAGGATTTTATAACCCACAAGAGATGACACTCATAGGTTATGATGTCATTCAAACCACTTGATAATATACTGTACTAGCTTGCAATACTCCAAAAAGCAGCTATTAAACTAAATATAGATGAGGAGCATGTTGCTACAACAACACAAAATATTATGAACAGCAGTTCTCAGAAATATATGGCTACAAACCTGAGTTTTATTAATCTGTTTAGACACTTTTTTTTACGTGGGGTAAAAACAACTGCTGTGGTCCTCTGAAGGTGCTTACACTGTGGATCGAATCTAAAATCACCACAGTGAAAAAAATAAAAGGCCCATCAAACACTGCGGTAATCCTAGAACATATACATATATATATGTTATATATATATTTGATGTATGTAAACTACAACACTCCTAGACAGAAATAAATCCGTCCTGGCTATTTTAGGTAATTTGGTTGCATTACCTTTCTTTTCATACCAAACTTAAGAGCAATAAAAAGGGAAAATGTAAATACTAGTTCCTACACTTTTGTAAGTCACTATTATCAAAACAGAGTGCTTTAATTATATTTCGGGACTAGGGTATGGGCTGGGTGACAAGATTTACTAGAGGTCAATGCGAGCAATAACCATTTTTCTTCCCAATGAAAAATAATACCATCAATGGGAGTTGTTAAGAACTATTAAACCTGCTGAATTTAAATGCTTCTGTAGGATACTTAATCAGAGATGGTTGGTCATTCTGGTTAGAGGTGTAAAACAGTTACCAGTCCTGACGATTATTTTGATTGTTTTATTATTTTATGTTATTCATATTTAAAGCCCTGTATTATGAAGGGGTGGGTCTCAGCCAAATATATTCTTCTCCTAAAAGGAATAATGTTTTGGGGGAACAGCCTGAGAAAGCTACGCCTCCATGCTTTCCTAGAAAGACTTCACAGGAAAGGGGAATAAAACTACTTCAAGTGGTGTGTCACAAGAAAGGAAGGAAGGATCCCTACCAAACAGAAGATGACCCCAGTGGAGCTAGATCTCTGATTTGCTGGATCAGCAGACTGAGGGTCCCTTCAGGACTAAATATAAAGCCCACAGCAGAAGTCAGGAGGACAAACCCCATTTTCAGCAGCTTTCCAGTAGGCACAAACCCTCATGCGTCAAATCCAGCAAAGCTCTTCCTCAGCCATGAGTCATACAGGGGATTTCAAGAGCAGCATTTGACCCAGTCATGAACAGAAGTATTGCCCAAATAAGACATGGAACAAAAAAAAAAAAGAACATGGAGTATTTATAGCTGTTCCCTAAATCACTGGAGGTTGGTTTCTTGGATTTAGTGTGGAACACAATGAAATCCACCTTCTCATCTCAACGTGGCAGCCTGACATGAACTGGCCAAAGCAACGCACTGCTATGAATTTTTTTACAGTTCAGCTGAATAGCCTCTCTTACAATTAAACTTTTGAACATGTTTTAATACAAATGTAATAGATTGTTTTCTCATGAGCTGCTGCTTAAAGCCTTGTTTATAATAAATATTTATAAGTATTTATAAATAAAATATTAATTACTTAAAATGACATTTTAATGTGGTGCTACATGTCCAAGAAATGCTGCGCTATGTTATGTGATCTCGGTGTGGGATTTGTGAACTCGGAGGCAGTAACGACAAGCAGTGAGAGTGCTACAAATAATCCCTGCATCAAGAACCTTCAATATGAGTAAAAGTAGTAAGAAAGAGGCTACACCAAGGGACAATATTCCTTTATCTGAAAGAGGTAGAAATAAGTAATGACAATGACCTGGACGGAGAATTGTACTTAAGAAAACCATGGCTTTATAGTTCTATGGCTCGTAGGATTAAAAATTGGGGTTCTATTATGATGAGAGAAGTAAGAAACCTTTTAAACCAAGAGACTACCTAATACCCTTTGTTTTCTGTTCATGATGGTGCATCAACATCTTCTGGGAAAAACAGAACAGTTCAGGAATTGGAGTCTGAATACAAGGAGCCCAGCAGCCCACTACTGACTTCTTGTCTAGACTGTCCTATATTTTGTCATGCCACAAAGTCACAGGCATGTCCCAACCCCAAAGCAGCTGCACAGTTTGAGCAGGGACGGAGTGAAACACTTTGTGGATTCCTTGAGTGAAAAAGGAAACTCCAAACGTTATTACTGCTTCACTTAAATGCGTATATCATCAGCAGTGTTCTTCAAAAGCAGTCACCTTTTGGCTAAATCTGCTTTCCGTGTCACAAGAGCAGACAGTTGATATTTCAAATGTAGTTATTAATTGAAGTCTATAAAATATACCTCTCTATCTAGGAAAAAGCTTCATGTGCAGGCAAGCACATCATATCTCAATACCACTAGTTTTCATCAACAAAGTATTCTGGAGGCCTTCACCTTACTATTTCACCTCTGGGCTGCTCAGAAGAATTAACCCTATGTACACTGTCTGCCAAAAAGAAACCAAAACCACATTTTCATTTCTTTTGTTCCATCTTAGTTATAACTGTTCAGCACAGGCTGTATATGGGTCTGAAAGAATTATGGCCACACAATACTCATGACAGCTGGAGGAAAGCACTGTGTTTGGATACAAATGACAAGTGTGGTAAGGTCCACAACACACCTTCAAAGGGTGCCGGTGTCAATTACCTCCAAGCCTCTCCAACAGCTTCTGACAGGGCAGTGAGAAAGTACCATATTTAATCTACTTAAAGCTAGACTGGACAAAGCGCTAGAGAATATACTGTACAGGGAGAGAAAACCTGTGTCAGGAAGGGCAGGGATGAGATGATCTAATGCAAAGGAACTTTTTCATCTCTGAATTTTGTGATTCTCTGATGTACATGCAGAAATAGCGGGTCTGAGGAATGATGGTGAACACTTCTTCGGACTTGTGACGAAGTTCACTGCATAGAAATAAGAACAAAACAATTAAAAGAAAGAAACAATTTTACTGCTCCTCTTTGAGAGTTTGGGGTGTGGGGGGGGGCAGTTTCTGGAACGGTTCTTCCTCTTGAATTAATAATGCCTTTACATGTGACATTCTTGGTAGAATAAAATAGGAGAGAATCACACAGAGATCCCAATATTTGGGGTCATTATTTGGGGTCAGACTTTCCAAGCAGGCAGCCAAAACACAATCCATCACCATGACCCATTTGCCTTTAATAAACACCTGAAACCGCAGACAGGCCTTCTCAACAGGCTGTTGGAGCAAAAGGGCCAACCCAGAGGGGCAGCTTACAGGACGCTGGTGAAGGATGTGAGTCACCATGTTGAAGTCAGTGCAATGACTCACATCTTTCTAAGCTGGTCATAGATCTAAGTAGCTTGTTGAACTGGTAGCTACATATGGAGACATGAGATTTATCAAAGTAAATGCCAGAGTTCATGAGGTGATTTTGAGAATTTGACCTTTCAGTCTACTTCGCTTCACAATGTAAGTCAGCCATTGACTCTAGTGGGCCTTATACTTGACCTGAACATGGCCTGAGAGGAGCTAAAGTTTTTGCTAGACACTTTATGAAGTCTACTGTGCTGCTGGGAAGTGTGGCAAATATACAAGCTAGCAATTAGCTTTTGGGGTAACTAGGTCAGTAGAATGCCACTTATTGAGTAGTAAGATTTTGCACCACATCTTGCTGCCTCAGAAAGCTATTACTAGTGAAAAGAAACCACATCATTACATGTGGTCATATGCAAACCTCAAGGAAGGTCTCCGGAAGGAGGAAGCTGCTGTTTAACGAAGTAGCAATGAGCATATGCTGAATTATTTCACTCCTTTTATATATATCATGTCTGCTTTCTGTGGTCAAGAAATCTCGTAGTATACAAAAATTAGTTTGGTTAGTGGCTTGTGTTTGTTGAAGGGATGTGATTAGCATACAAATAGTTGATATTCAGACATTTATATTTAATCAAACTGGGAAAATAAACATGAGCAAGACACACTTAGCTCCTTATTATCACCATCCTCTTCAGATGTCTCTTAACTCTAAGGTTTGCATACTCACAGCAGTTAGGGCTCCCACTTCAGGGATGGAGGTGAGGACACTTGGCTGCTCCCACCCTCCTGCCTCTTCTCCATAGGCAGTATGACGACTGCATACTGACACCATTAAAACACAAGGCTGTTTCTCACAACACAGTTTTCAGGATAGCATGCACAGAGGGAGACTGGGTAACAAACGTGTGATTGAAATACCCACCATCTCTCCTTGGTATCACCATGAACGTCAATAGGAAAAAAAAACCCAAACCAAAACATGATAGAGTGTATTGCTAAACTGAGACAAAACTTTAAAAGCCTATTAAGGAACCCTTCCCAATTGTAAAGTGAATGCTTATTGGGATTGTCAGAATTGTTGGTGAAAATACTTTCTGATCAAACCAATAACTGACACAAAACCAAACAAAAGGCAACTTTAATTTTCTGCCCCTCCTGGTTCACTCTTTTTCTTCCTTCTTCAGTATGAAATTTGCTTTGAGATCATTCAACATATGCAGAAAATAATCTATCAGCTCTAACACTTATTTACCTGATTTTATTTTATATAACCCTGTTTTAATGTCATGATAACTTTGTCAGGCTATAGACAATGTGCTTCAAGAACTGACCTGTTTAGAAATTTCACACAGTATTTTCCTTTGCTATCTCCACTTGATATACATTGGCTTTGTGATACTTCCCCTGAAACCCTGACTAGCGAAAGCAAACTCACTCTGACAGAAAGATTTTTGAAGCTGTTATTTTAATCTTAAAGTTTACATACCTGTCAGAGGATAGCACGTTCATAGCCTTTACTATTGTTCACAGATTCTTTTTTCCACAGTCTACACATAGGTCTCAAGGGTTCTTGCTCCTCAAGGCAAATTACCTCTGAGTGTGTAGGTTTACCTCCGGGTCTGTATTTTTTTTACTTTTCATATGCTTCTTTCTTTGTGGTTTCCTTCCTCTCTTTTCCTTACTTTCAACTCTTGACCAGGACCCTTAAAGGAAAGAAGAAAGACACTTGGATACCATGGTGATGGGTGACCTTATGAAAACACAGATAAATAGACAGGGGTATTGTTATGTTTCCTTCGCACTGTTTGACTGTGCTACAGTTGGGTGAAAACATTTGTTCTACAAATAAAAGAAAACCTTTCAAACATTACTTTGGCCCCAGTCTTGTTCCCAGTGATGTAGCTGAGGATAGGACCTGTGTCCTATTGGGCCCTTCACCTAGTCAAGAACTGAAGACAAACTACTTAATGGAGAAGAGACTTTACAGCTGATTGATTGATTCTTCCATACAATACATGATGTGGTGCAAAGATTAGGTGTTTTGTTTTAGGCAAAATATTTGGGTGTTTCAAAACTATAACCACACTCTTCACTCTCTCCAGACCTTGAACATGGTGATTTCTTATCATCATTACAATGTATTTCAAAGCACTTTCAGCGCTTTAGTTGGAATTGTTTAGTGACAGCAAAGAGTCTTCAGAGAACAAAAACCAGCAAGAGCTTGTTTAAAAGAGGAAATAACTATGTTTAAGTTTTACACTATAATTAAACTATGTCTAAAAACCAAAATAATTTAGTAGTTTAAACTATGTTACGCAAAGATGTTTAAGACCAGTTGTAGTGATATAAGTATTTTCTGAATTGAAGCCATAACATAGTACAGGGACCTTAAAGATTATTTAACAACCTATGGCTTATTTCTCCCAGTTCTGCCAAGAAGCCTTTACAAATCTTACACACACAAATCACTTTTTGCTCATGTGAATGAAGATGGTTTTTAGTAGGCATTTTTCCTCTTCCTTCTTTTAAAGCCTCCATACAAATCAGCAAAATCTGTACAAATCAATATTTTTTTTCTGGGGCCAAGAACAGGACACTGCAGCTCTCAGGGTTTGGAAAACAATTCATGTGTAATTGCTCTCTCAGAGCCCAGGAGAGGAAGGCTTTGGAACAGCTAGAACATCAAGAGGCACAGTTTGTGACAGCCTAGAGAAGGCAAAAAAGAGGGGAAAGGTGGAAGGCAAGAAAAGAACAAGACAGAGAAGAAGCTAAAGGAAAAGGCCCAGCCTGTTTTCTCTGAGAAAAATTCAGGCAGTCCAATGCAGAGAGAATTCGGCAGGGCGATTCTGCAATGTCTGGAGGGAAGGAGATGAGCCAAGTAACAGCCTTGTGAAACACAACTAGAAATTCAGCCAGAGACAGCATTGATTTCTTTCCTCCTCCCTTTATCCCCCCTGAACAGAAGATATATGTGTTTAGATCAACTCATGCCCTTATTGAGTCTTGAGCAGAGAAGAGTCTGACTCAAGCACTTTTCATGTAGTCTGCAGGATTCCTGCACACAGCCTGGGCAGATTACTGGGATAAATTAAGACCCAGCCTCTGCCCTTAACCTATAAGAAAATTCACCCCCGTTGTATTAAGTGGTTTAAAAAATAAAACAAATAAACGATCCAACAGACTTGCAACAAATCTTTCTAACTGTTAGGTTAACACTGCATGAGATGTTTATATGACAGATCATGACAGGAGGTGACAGACTTTCAGACCTTGGCTGAGAAGTAAGATCAGCTGGAGGTAGATGATTCCTGTCAATAGGTGAGCTTCATGCAGCCAGAAGAGTGATGACCTGATGCTATGGAAGGATCTTTATTTTCTTCTATTATACCTCTGTGTGTACAAGTCCAGGGCTTTTTTTTTTAATCCATAAAGTAGCAGAAATAGACAGCAATGTTTAAAAGCATGAATTACAAATGCCTTCAGTTTACTGGAGGAGATGGAAAAACTGATTATGTGGAATCTGGACAGTGCAAAAGACAACTGCCCAAAATACAGTGTTATTCCTGACCTAGCCCTGTCCTCATCTTTCATCTCATACACAGTACACCAACCCCTGCCTCTGCTCCATGTACAGTGCCAGCCTTCACCGCCTATTTGTCAAACCTTCCACAAGCACCTTCTGCGACATGCCAGCCCCTTAGCACTGGGTGAGCTCCCTGTAAAAGTCCACAAGGTCAGTGGCTGCATTATCCTGCCTTATGTCCCTCCTCAGAATCAACCTGTGATGTGATTTTTGGGCAGCACAGGATATTGGCAAGGCAGCTGGTGTGCTAAGGAGGCTGCTGAGGATATCAGTTGAGCTCTGCTGGCATCCCTCAGGGGTCTCCAGCTTGCTCAGTGTTCACTAACACTCACTTTTGGGCTCAAGCCCATACATCTGCATTGCTTTGTGCACAGCCCAAGTTGGGTGCAAGCAAGCTTTGGGGACATTCCTCAACTACATGCTTCATTTTGCCACAACAGGGCAATGCCCAATTTATGCACTGGAGCAAAAGGAAAAAGAAAATCAGAGCTGTTACACCACCCCAGTGGCACCCTCGCTATCATGCCATGAGGGACCTTGCCTCTGCAGTTGGTTTCTCTTCTTCTTTTGGGCTGTCACAACCCTGCCTCTCTCGTAACACCTTCTCTGTTTAACAAATGCAATTTCAATGCGATGAGCAGAGTGCAGAAGGAGAAGCCTATCCATAATGTTCACTATATTCAAAAATCAGCTTGCCCCCACAAATCCAGCATATAGCAAATGACTCATCTGGAAGGCTTGGGTTCAACTGATGACATATAAAGACTAAAGTGTATTAAAGTTAATGAACTTCAGAATGATGATTAATACCAAAGAGAACATAACACTTTATGGCAGCTGAGACAATGCTCACTCCTTTTCATTACTTTCCTGAGGACAACCTGCATTAACAAAAAAAAAGACGTCTGACACGAACAGCTGTTGACAAGCATACAAAATGGAGCACAAATACTACCTACTATCCATAGCTACACCCAGGAGACCTTTGCAAAGTGTTTGAATATCACCTGCTTTATTTACTGTAATAAGTGAAATGTGTTCTCTTTAGCCAAGAATGCAACTGAACTTGTGGGAAGACACCCTTTGTGTACCTGCTGCCAAAGCCAGAATGCCAGCTTCTTCCACACATTAAGCATGTATCATTGATGCTGCTGAACTGCCCAGAAATACTGTTAATCCTTCAAAAAAAAAGTGAGGGTTTAATATTCTCTCTATAGATCCAACATGTTCCAAGAGCTAATTAATTGCTGCTGCTACTTACTGAAGGAAAGAGCCAAGAGCCATGTGTTTGTGCTATTCATGTTTCTGATAGAAACATCTGATTTTGTTGTTGTTGATGAGAAAATGCTCTAGGAAAGGGCACCAGAGCACTTTTCAGCATGGCTGACAATATGGCTCCCTATTTGTTTGCTCTTTTACCTGCTACCTGCTGAAACCCAGCATACGTTCTACATGGAGCCCTGCCTGCTGTACAGTAAACACCTTTTCCTAAAGACTGCATTTTGGCTGTGCCTTCCCAGACCCTTTGTGTGTAAGAGGAGCATTAAACAAAATATGTTTTCTGTGGGGAATATTTCTGTAAACACTGGATTGAAGACTGCTCAGAAAACCCCAAAACCCCACCCCACACACATTTTACATGTGCAAGAAATAAGCACGACAGAACGCATGCCGCCAGGCTTTCCTGTCACACGCACCGTGGTCGCAGCCCCGAACACCAGTTCTGATCTGCTGCCACACGCTTCTGACATTACAACCATCTCCTTTTTCCTGGTTAGTGTTCAAGAACTGCAGCACTAATTCCTCCTGGTTGCAGTGCCAAATGACTGTACTGGAATGAGTCCATGGAATGAAGTGAATCCCATCTATTTTTTTTTTTTTTAGGCATCAAAATCATAACACTGATCTTTCAAAATATCAGCCTGGGTTTCCAGAAGATGAATAGCTGTCTTCAGGCAGTGTTGGACCAGCAGAGTCTCTCTGACCTTTGGACTTGCTTCCCCCACAACAGGGACAACCAAGGGCAAACAGTAAGAGCAACAGCCAATGATTCAGGATGTCCTCTAGCAGTGATCTTACACTCTGTAAACAAATGACATTATTAACATGCCCAGTAGAGGCTTGGTTTTGGCTCCTTCTCTTTCTTATTTGAATTAATTTCCAAATAAGACCATTTATGACCTTTATCTGAAGCAGCATTATGCAAGCCAATACTTGTGCAGGCCAGTGTCTGTATTCCAGGGCAGAAGACACCAGGAGCTAAAAGGAAGAAAGGAGGTTTCTGCTCCAAAACAAAGTGAAACCAGGAAAGGCCTTTAGACAAATGAATCACAATTTCAAGTCAACTGCACTAAGGGAAGGGGGGAGTTTCCATTGCAGAGGAAGAGATCTGGCTTACCCAGAGCACGCTTTTGCCACTGCTTTTCTGGCAACACCAAGATGCAAATGAAACAACAGTTGTAACAGGCTGAAAAGACTCTGAAGAGCCTAATCCAAACAATACCAAGTGACTGTCACAAGAGTGACTGTCAGCTTAGTCAAGGCTTAAATCTTTTTTGGCTTGTTTGCACTGCTGTGATTTCCATTTCCTCTGTACAACAGCGAACCACAATGCAGGGAGACAGGAAAAAGGCATTCTGCACAGGACATCCAAAACCCCAGCTACCCCAAACTGTTATAAAACACTGAGTTTAATGATAAAAGCAAAGGAACTGCAAAGGCGACAGTCCACGCAAGCTACACTCTTATAGCCAGAACTAAGCTTCAAAGTGCAACTCTGCTACCTATAGTTATTGGCTATTTGTCCCTCTCAACCCCCAAACACCCAGCTACTGAAGGCTGGAAGCAGTGCATTTCTAATGACCTTGCCATTGCTCTTCCTGCTCTAGCATGGACTACTGCTATAAATTTGGTTATCTCTCTCTAAAATTTGATTTGTTCTCAGTTGAACAGAAGCACAGAATTTCCCAGCTGAGTTACACATTACGGGAAAAAGTGTTCCCTTTTGGGTTTTTCAGCCTGCCATATTTCAGTTTGCTTGACTCTCCGCTTCTTGTTTTGTGCTGCCTTCGCATCCCTTCTTACTTGCTCCATTCCGAAGAAAAAACATTTCATCCTTTTCCATCAGCCATTAATTATTCTCCCTACTCTAACCAGAATCTACTGTAACTCTCCAGCACACTTACAGAGCTGGAGTGCTCTCTACTACCTATAGCAATGCCATCTGTGGGTCTATGAAACTCTGATTTATGTATTTCTGTGTAACTCATTTCTTCCCTCCTGAACAAAGTCTCAGTTAGTCATACTCAGTATCACACAGTTCCTTTTCTCATCACAATATTTAGATGCTCAACTATATCCTAATTGAAAGGGCATGACTTTCGCAAGGAAAACTCCTCTTCCCTTTCCAAAAGGCCTCAGTAATAGGTATTGCCCCAACACCCTGTCGAGGAGCTCTCTTTAAGCAGAAACGCTACGATATTTCAGGAGCATTTACAGATGTCTGAGCTTTCAAATGCTGTTGAGCATGTTCATAGGTGTTTCACTGGAACAGGCACAGAATCTGGCAGGATCAAGCCCTGAACGGACAGAAAAGAAATAGATGCTCACATAAATAGAGAATAATTATAAAATTTCAATTGAAACACGTTTTTTTTTTCTGTGAGGTCTATTTTACTCTTAAACATGAGAAAATGATGGCATAGAAAACAGACATCTAGTAAGAAATGATAAAAGTTAATTTTCCCCCACTTGATGCTGGCATTATCTGGTTCTTTGCTGACAGAATTTTGCTTCACAGGAGAACAAAGGATGCCTTAAAAAGAAAATTATCAGTAGTACAGTAAGACAGTAAAAGGAAATACTTAAATTACAGCCTCTGTGTGATACTTCCTGCTCGTATGTGTCACTGTAACAAACAGTCTAACAGGACCCAGCCTAACAGGACGCAGGCAACGATAGATGGTTGTACACAATGAATTGAATAGTAGGTGGAATAAAGTAAATCCTTTGAGGTAGGACATAAACCATGGGAGGTTTAGCCGAGAGTTAAGCAGATCTGTCCCTGTGGCCAATGACAGGAGGAGCACAGCTCTGAAAGCCTCTGTTTGTTGTGTTTGGTCCATGCTATGCCCTGGGCTTCTCTCAGAGCACCTGCAGACCTTGCTGGCCTGGTGTGCTGGTGCTCAGAGTTTCCTGAAAGCAGGCCAGAGGTGTGCACAAACAAACCCTGAATGCGTGAATCAGCTTTTGTAATGTTATTTTAAGCAAAAGATGATGCAAGGGTGAGGTATGTGCTTGTGGGAGGGAAGGGGGAGAGAAGTAGGGAAAGAGAGAGGAAAAAAATAACCATTTTAACTAGAAGGCCTGCCTGTACCTTTTCACTTAGTGACTTAAATACACAGATGACTATAGCTGAGGGATATTAAATGTGAATCCTGCACAGTACATTTTTAGGAGATATAAAAATCCAACATACTGTAAAATTTATAGCTTCCTTTCCCTCCCCAAAAAAGGAAAAGAAAAAAAAATCTATTGGTAGAACATATAAATTTTGCTGAGGCTCTAAAAGGTGTCATAAAACGTCCCTGCCACAGATACAGTTGGGTTACAGTAGGTATTTCTATAACTCAGATTTGTAATAATTTGGGGTTTGTACATTGGGTGGTAATACTGCGGTGCTTTAGGCAATATGCCTATAATGTCCAACACAACAGAATGCCTGTTGGGTCTCATTTCATGTATATAAATTATATATAATCTGAACAAACATGAATGGTGGGACCCATATATAAACAGTCTTAATATTTCAACACCTACATTTCTTTATGAACCTGGGTGGTTAGAAAGGTGGTTGCAAATGATTATTTCTTTACCAAGTTCACATAGAGTAGTTTGCTCAGTTTAATAATAGTCTATCTTGTTCAGGCTGAACAATCTGGTCCCTGTGGGGGGAAGAAAAAAGGGGGGGAGAGAGTAATAAATCAATAGCCCAGATGTAATCTTAGGTGTCTAGAATGCAGAGAGGGATTTTGGAGCATAATGGCACTGGTTGTCTATTGTCATTCAGACATGAGCTGCATCAGAAAAGGGCTTGTGGGAACCTGATAAGAGTTGGTCAAAAGTGGGCCATAAATCAAATGCAGGCAGTATTCTGCTGATTTCACACACACGCTCACTGGGGGAAGGGAAAAAAAAAGGAAAAAAAAAAGATAGAAAAGGTGATAGATCTGCAATTTACTGCTTATCACATCTGCTAGAAGTTTCATAATACAAAAGCCTGACCTTCAATGAATAAACACCCTCGTTGACTACCTGTTTCTGCCTAGGAAATACGGCACTCAAGTCTCCTACAGCTCAGAAATGTGGTTACGAAAATGATGTGACATCTTCAGGTTTAACAAGCTTCTTTTTGTTGCTAGCAGTTGAGTAGCTGTCACTTTAGTTACTAGTAACCACTTTAACTTCAGATGCACAGGGTTTATTGAAAAGAACTAGATACTTACTCAAAGACACTAATAGCCTATGGGGAAAAAATAGTTCATAGCACAAGGATTATGGAAAGAGCAATGTGCACGGCTCTTTTACTTACATTTACATTCTGCTTCTGCCTAAAGAGAAAATAAAAGCAGTAACAATACACTGATTATAGAGACCTCTCCATGATGCAATACAGGTACCTCTGCCGGGATTCTAGACACATCAACATCCACAGGTCACTGGTGCTACTCATTTACCCGAGCCCATTGTAAGGGTCATTTGTCAATACTGACCTTGACTCAGACTCATATTCCAAAGCTCTGGCAATAGCTATTCCTTTACATGTTCCATATTTATTATTTCAAGACCAAACACTTTAAACTGTTTTGCCAATTTTTGCATTAATTGCCAAATCAATGCAATTTTTATCTGATGCTTCATCTGCTTTTAGTTATACCTTCTTAAGGACTTACTGCAGGTAATACAGCTCAAGTTAAGCTCCTATAATGTGAACAAATTAGGAGGGACTCAATTAGTATATTAAAGGAAAGATCCTTTAATATGCTCTTCATCCTGGAGAAGAGAAGGCTGTGTGGAGACCTCATAGCAGCCTTCCAGTATCTGAAGGGGGGCTATAGGGATGCTGGGGAGGGACTCTTTATTAGGGACTGTAGTGATAGGACAAGGGGTAACGGGTTCAAACTTAAACAGGGGAAGTTTAGGTTGGATATAAGGAGGAAATTCTTTCCTGTTAGGGTGGTGAGGCACTGGAATGGGTTGCCCAGGGAGGCTGTGAATGCTCCATCCCTGGCAGTGTTCAAGACCAGGCTGGACGAGGCCTTGGGTGATACGGTTTAGTGTGAGGTGTCCCTGCCCATGGCAGGGGGGTTGGAACTTGGTGATCTTAAGGTCCTTTTCAACCCTAACTATTCTATGATTCGATGATTCTATGATCCTAATAATATGAGCTGGCACCTATCCCTTAGAACTCCACAAGCCTCACAAACATCAGCCTACAAACAGCAAATCCATTCTCCATCCCAGTATCATACAAAGGGAAAAGAGTATGAGATTAAAATAAAGCTTTTCCCAAGGTGCTTGCACTTCATTTTGCTTGCAGTAGTCCCTCAGATTCCCAGTCCCTCGAGGAGAAGACTGCCTTGATGCGAGACACTTTCTGCAGCGCAGGCCCAATCACTGACAATAATGAACTGAACATTAAAAAGATGGTGCGAAGTAGTGTAAAATATTTACTGCCCAGATTTTGTCGTGGAAGCTTTGTTGTTCTTGGGAAGAAATCTGCTCTTGTGGGTTCAGGATCCAACCAGTCAGTGCACAGAAAGAGGGCAAGAGTGGGACACCTGGTAGATCACTCATGTGGGGACCCTCTGCAAGTTAAATTATTCATACTATATAACCAGTACAGGGCATGCATAAGACAGCTGTGGCACAGCAATTCTTCCCTTAGCAGAAGGGACTTTACTGCCCTCAGTTACCCCACAGAAACAAGCTTTACTTTTCCTTGCTCAGCTGCAGTGACTTTGGTATATTTTCATGTCCAACACCAGCTGTTAGTGAGAAGACAAGAAGGATACCAGCCTGTTTAGAAACCATTCCTCACAACCTGGAAGTAGAATTAATGAAAACATCTCAGATTCGGATCCTAGTGCAAGTTCTCTGCACGCTTGCTGGTCTACTTGCTGCTGCTGTGCAGGCTTCGCTGTCAGAGAGGACAATGGTTATCAATCACGTCAGAGCACTTTAACAAGGCAAGCAAGCGACAAACACCTCGCAGAATTTATGTCACTGGGGAAGAGTCATTAATTTGGATTTCCAGCTTCCTGCTCAGGCAAAATTAAAAAACAAAATATTGAATATAGAGTCATTTGATTTAATGCACACAAATAGGTAATTGAGTATATATCTGCTGACCTTCCCTAAGAGGAAGGGCATAAATATTCCAGCTTGGTTTTACAAACCAAACAAACTCCCATAATATGAAAAAAGCAATTTAATTATTTTATGTATTATATATATTTGTTCACCTTGGTTTGCTAGGAGAGAGATTGATTCCTTTGTTAAAAATTATGTTTGGAAGGGGGAAAGGGCTTTAATTTGTATAAAGTGCATTCCGGGAATCAACATTCCCCCTGTTTGAAGGAGAAAAACTGCGCCATTAGATTCATTGGTACTGAAAGAAAAATGCTGTAGGGTTATTTTGTTTTGGTGGTCAGGGGCTATTAATAAAGGTTGCTAGTGAGGAGGGGAAGTCAGATTTTGCAGTGCTTTAGACCTTTATTTCTCTTTGCGTTCTCCACATAGGGGGATAGACATGAATAGGTCTACAGCTTTATTCTGATAGCCCAGCAGTAGCAATAGCTACACTTTGCTACTACGACTCTTGACACTCCTAACTGCACATTAAAATTAGTAAATGGAGCTATTCTGTTCCATGCACATTGTAAATTCCTACCCTTCCAAATACAAAATATCTACTTCCAAACCTCTTAAGTCCTAATTATTCCAAACCCCAGCAGCTTCCTCTCCTTCTGACTTCCTGACCCCTTTCGCCTCTCATAAAGGTGCAGCATCTCAGCTGAATACTCTCACGGGACACTTCCACAGGCCTATTCCTTTGTCCCTCTGAACCAGCTTCAGCAAGGTCTGGTCCAGCTGCCATGATCTACAAATCCTGCCTTCAGAAAGCTACCTAGAAAAATGCAGGGCCCCGTATACAGGACTACTTAAGGACTTCACCCATTTTCAAGCCTTGCTAGTCAGAGGGACAGCCTGAAAAATTCCTTTCCCAATTGCTAATCTTGGCAATTCCCTGGCAACTTCAGATGGGGTCCTTTTTTTTTTGCTAGAATAAGATCCTGACTGCATTTTACTGTTCAGCAGCTTGCAGTGAATTAAAAGAAAGTAAAAATCTACAAGCCATATGGAGGAAACACGGATTAATCGATGTAGGAAGCTCACGTTATGCGTACGTGCTTATTAGAAAAAGGCTGAATTAGAAACACTGCTTAGCTGAAACAGCTGACTCATGTTGCCAGAGACTGAATCGAGTCAAAAGTACTTTGGGGCTAATGGAAGTATGTCGTCCTCCCAGTCCTAAGCCAAGAAATATTTATGTATTATCACAAGAAGCTTGTGTCCTGTAGAAAAGCTCAGTTCGAAGTTAATGGCTGTGAATCTCTCCAAGGCTTTGGGCTGGCCTGATAATCTCACCTCACAGAAATTCAAGAGATGTCCCTATGCAGAGCAGTCTGAGCTCATGCTATGCCCTTACATCCCAGAGTCCACTTGGAGACAAAAGAAGGAGAAAGAGTGATCAAGAGGTGGAACTGCTGTGAAATGCAGAGCAGCTCACAAAAGGGAGCTTAAAGAGAACTCTTCCCAGGAGGAAGGAAGGATAATTAGAGTTTAGTGAGAGTCACTCTCTTCCCTTTCAATGCAACTCATAAGGGATATGTGTTGATTATCAAATGAAAGAGGATAATGCATTGCTGGGAGACTGTGCTGTGCAAATATTCATTTGAAAATGTTTACACTACAAATTTAGCTCATTTCCTGCATATCTATGCACAGATGGTAATTTCCTCAGATTCAAAACTGGCTGAGAAGATGGGGGAAATGCTGACAGGAATGCTAGCAAATTCAAAGGGATCTTCACCAAGCAGCAGCCCAAACATTTTGTTTTCCGAATCCCCTTCCTTTCTTTTTCTGCAGCTTTTCATTCTAGAAAATGGTAATTGACTTTGCACACTTCAAGGTTCATAATGGCCGTGAAAAAATACAAGCAATTGCAAAGTATTTTTTAGCAACAGATTCTGAAGCAAATTTGACACATTAAGAAGTTACAAAAAATTGAACGCTTCTGTCTTAATCCTAAAAATTCAAATTGCTTCTAATTATATATTATTGCAATTAGTTACAAATTCTAATGACAGCCACCCAGCAGTTCAGTTATACCTAGTATTTTTCCCATATCGCATCTTAAGCTCCAAGTTAGTGGCGAGATGTGCATGGGAAATGTAAATTGTTGGATAGGTTTCCTGGCAAAGTCAGACACACACCATGAACAAATTACTTTTACCCAATTACTAATTTAAGACTAATTTGTTTATGTTTTAATTCTTCTGTAATTTCTTCTTCCTGTAGAACAAGTAAGATCCAACCATGTAGTTAACAGCTACAGCCTAACATGCATACAAAAATGATGGAGAGGTCACACTTGCTCCAAACTCTAGCGCTATCCCCCCTTCTCCATCCAAATTATTAAATTAATAAAAAATTACTCCAACTATAAAATTATTCTGGTGTCCTCAACATAAAAAGGACATGGAACAAGTCCTGAGGAGGGCCATGAGGATGATCATGGGGCTGGAGCACCTCCTGTATGAAGATAGGCTGAGAAAGTTGGGGCCGTTCAGCCTGGAGAAGAGAAGGCTGCGTGGAGACCTCATAGCAGCCTTCCAGTATCTGAAGGGGGCCTATAGGGATGCTGGGGAGGGACTCTTCATTAGGGACTGTAGTGACAGGACAAGGGGTAACGGGTTCAAACTTAACAGGGGAAATTTAGATAGGATATAAGGAGGAAGTTCTTTACTGTAAGGGTAGTGGGGCATTGGAATTGGTTGCCCAGGGAAGCTGTGAATGCTCCATCCCTGGTGGTGTTCAAGACCAGGTTGGACAGAGCCTTGGGTGAGATGGTTTAGTGTGAGGTGTCCCTGCCCATGGCAGGGGGGTTGGAACTGGATGATCTTAAGGTCCTTTCCAACCCTAACTATTCTATGATTCTATGATTTAATGTAAATAATACAGCTATTTTATGTCTGGACAACTGCTTCCTGAAAGTGCAGGTGCAGGGCATACTTTCAAGCTCTTCTTCACGACAGTAAGACTTAAACAGAGGGTACTGAAGGTTATAGCTACACAGAAGAAACATGACTCCAGAGGATTAGAATTTAGAGCTATCATTAGGGGAGTTGTGAACAACACTGACAGTAAAGCTTAGTTCTGGTATATTTAAACTTTGATCATTTTGATTTCTTCCATGCCCATTAATAAAAAGTCAAGTGTACTGCAGAGAGCTGAATGAGTAGCAGAATGGTATACATGGTACAACCACAATCAGAAAAGGGCCTTTTCCCAGCATAATGAACTATGGTTTCTACTCCACACTCCCTATATCCTGTGCTCATTTCAGGTCCTCCAGTGAAAGCACATGGAAGTTAAAAATATTATTGCTGAGTTAGGACAAGCAGCCTTACCAGAGGGATAGTGTGTTTTGGGGGTCTACACCATAATGCTTGGAAGTCCTCTTGAAGACTTCAAGGAATAAAATCCATGCAGAAAGACTTGAGCAGCAGCCCTCACTTCCACCATGTAAAACATTTCACAGCTTGTCTCATTATAGCATTTGTAAAAACACTGTCTGAGAGCAGTGGTGCATAAATGAATTATTTAAGTTTTGCAGCAAATCACCCTGATCTTGCGTGCAGCTTCTTAATGTACTCTAAGTGAGCCCTGGGAGGCAAATCATAGCAGACAAGGGGTGTAATGTAAACCAAGTTTTATTAGCCACGAAAAGCCACACTACAACATTTATTAAGTATCAAAGACAGTGCATTTAAATAAATTTGATTTGGTAAATAATAGCCAACATGGTGCCTATCTTCCCTAGTTCCAAAGGCTTTTTTAATTTATTTTTTAAACCCAAACAAAAACATCAAACCCCAAAATAGCTGTTTATTTTCTTGTCAGTTCTGCTAACATAACAGGTCCTCTCTAGTTTGCAAATAGCGATTTTCCACAAATTACCATGTGTCACAAACAGTCTGCAGCTCTCTAGCCTTAATACTTAGCAGAAAAGTAAAAGTGCATTAGTATGTTATCATCCACTCTTTATCAGTGCAGGCTACGTGGTCCCTGCTGCCCTTAGCAGCCTGGGAAACAAACAGGGCCCAGCGCTCCCTGCCTTGCCCTCAGTAAACAGGCCCCAAACACCCTCCTGTTTTCCTTTTTTAGGCAGCTGCCTCTTGTACTGCTAACACGGAGCAGACCTTCAAAACCAAAACTATTTCTGCCAGAGCTCCATATTCAATATGGTATGCAATCTAAAAGGCAGTGTAGCAAAGTCTTCTCCCATACCCCTGCCCTTTTCTTACCTCATTAATTGAATCTCAAGGAAAACCTAAGTACTGGCTCACATGCCATATGATTAAAACACAAATCATCTTTTATCTTTGGCCAAGGAGATAAGTCCAAGTCCAGACAGACAATAACAATAAAAAGAAATTAAATACACCGAAGTATTCAATGGGCAGACACTCACTGATAAATATTTAATGCTCCGATAGCACAATTTGGGTATTTGTAAAATGCAGCTGGTTTTCCTTTGTGCGAGCATCTCCCTTGCTCTCTCCAGCTTCGGACTGCTATAAGAAAAAGTAAACTGGGAACTTCTCCATTTGCCCTGAATGCTGAACTAAGAGGTAGTGCTTAAAACCACCCAAAGCCACATAGCCTTGTAGAAATGTAGTCCAAGTCCCCCATCTGTCCCATCACAGCAGAGAGCACAACTAGTGCATCAGGACTCCTCTATTGTGTGGGATATGATGCTGGTCCAAAAACCACCACACAAGCCACTCAAACAAGCAAAGATTGGTCTTTGCTGCTCTGAAGATGTGTAGAAGCATCCTGCTACTACTCACACTCCAGACCACTGAATCCTGGTTCCCCTTCCCAGAAATCACTTGCTTTATTTTCTTCTCTGATGCTGAGAAAGCAGACAGATGAAAATCTGGTGCTTGAGGCATGAAGGAAAACCTAGCAGTTTTAGACACAGAGCCCCAGTTAGCTTAAAGCCAATGCGGAGACTGTCTAAATCTAGATGGTGTCATACAGAGCCTCCTCTAGGTGTGCAGAAATCTGTTGGTGCAAATAAAAGGCTTTTTTCATGTTGGTTTAGCTGAGCATCTCATACTGAGCAATCTGTGAGCTCCAGAGATGACTATTACTTGGCATCCCAGCTCATTCTGCCCTTGCTAGGGTTTAGCAGCAGAAACAACCATGTTGGTTCTTTGACCAGAACTGGTAGAATTTAGCCTGAAATTCTGTCACAATTCTTTTGCTGTAATTGTTTTTTTCATTTTCCTTCCACCTTCCTTCTCATACTAGAAGAATCCATTACACGACTCTCCTTTTGTGAAGGCCTTCCTATGAGCAGCTGCATAAACAGGACAACCAGATTTTAAACTGAAGAAAGCAATAAATTTTTTTTCTAACTGGAAACCTCCTACCACTTTTTGCCTTAGGCATTTACATTTTCCAAAGCAAATTTCTTTACACTTTTTCACTGACTTGCCTTTTTTCTTTTCACCTTGCCTTTAAAAACTAAAAATGACCGAGTTGTGAAACAAGGCAACTCTTTTTTTTTTTTTTTTCCCAGAAAATATGAACTATTTCTGTGTGATTTTTGAACTGAAATGGAATGGGGGCTTCTAGACAAAGATTTAATAAAATCATGTAGTAC
Organism: Pezoporus wallicus; assembly: GCF_028554395.1. NCBI lineage: Eukaryota > Metazoa > Chordata > Aves > Psittaciformes > Psittacidae > Pezoporus > Pezoporus wallicus. Next base: position 2,165,197 of record NW_026641383.1, read on the forward strand.
AGAGTAAAAGTAGCAGATAAATAGGCCTTTGCTGCAGCAGCATGCAACAGATGTTTCAGAGGAATGAGCAAGTTTCACTTACAGTCCAGATGTGTAATATATACAGAATGAGCAATGGGAACCCAAAGGAAAAATGATGCCACTTATAGCCGTCCATGAAAAGATTATTTTCCTATAGAAAGGAGCAATCAAACAGTTGTCCAACTACTTAAAACAAGAGATGTTCATCTTTCAGCCATCCACATTGGAAGAGGTGCTGTTGAAACTGGCCTGGGAATCCAACGGCTTTACAGACCATATTGGCCAGAGCAGAATTTGCTTTCCACTATAAAACAAGCTATTGCTTTCCATACCTCATCACCACCAGAAAAACGAAACCAAAGCAATCACACCACTGCTGATGCATGGACACAACATATAATCACAGAAAATGCCATTTTCCCCACCTGGGTTTTCTATTCCTCTGAAGTTGTGTCCTTACTCCCTATATTCAGAACTATTCCTATCAAATACACGGGTTACAATATTTAATATTCAAATTTTAAATATTTCAAAGTTCAGAAGAAAAGTTCATTACCAAAGGAAAGTATAAACAAGGAGATGATAAAATGGTGTCATAAAATATGCTAATAATCCCTTCAATGGCATATCTTGCTGTTGTAATTAACTAGTAATGCATTCCTCCCATGTTTTGTAGAGTTTTACTGCTTTAATATATAACTGGAGCTCTTCAGCAGGATCAGTGTAACTCGATCACCATTTTCCTTTCCATCTAGTATGACCATGTTCAAGACTCAATTGCTGTGTCATTTATTGCGCATGTTTCCCAACAGACAGCTTTGGTAGAGTTCACCAGAGTCAAGTTTGATGGTTAAGTCTGAGTTACCTCTTCGATGCAATTGTGAGACTGCACCAAAGTAATGTTTTATATACAATTTTACAAGCCTCTCCCTTTCTCCACTGTTGTTCGCAGAAAAATCTGATAACTGGTATTGATTGACAGCTTTTTTAAGTGAGCATGAGTAATCATGTCAGATTGAGTTACACTTTCTAAATGTTTCTAAAAATATTCTATTATCCTGATTATTGATCAAGTGAACGTGTTTGGTTTATAAATGTAATTTTCCGCAACAAAGCTTGTTTCAAGAAGGCCCACCATCAGCAACTTCACAGCCCCTGGTCAAAAACATCTTGAATATTCATATTTTGGTTTTTTCCCTTGAAAGAAAAAAACCCAAACTCATTGGCCAATTTCATTTATTTAAGTGCAAATCAGTTCCCAGTGAAATTCTTCTCAGGGAGAAAGGAAAGTCAGGTCTGGAAAGCAAAACTGCTCCAAGTCATGTTCTCAGTGATTTCAGTAGCCGCGATTTTCCAGTGCACAGCTGGAAGACATCTCAATAGGCCAGTAAACAGTCACTCCAGTAAGCTTTTAGAAAACAGCTCCTTTAGGATGCTTTCATATAAACTCCTAAAACTCAGAGCAGCAAAATTAACTAGTCACAAGCCAAAATTACAGGGGGACAACCTGCAAGCTTGCTTCACTTCACGACAAATTGTGCTGGGTAAGTGTTGGTAAGATCTGGACTTGGCCTCAAAAGTGGCTGCAAGTACCAAAGCCTCAAAATAGGTAACTATTGGAAACTGGCCCTGAGTTGGACTTGCTTGGAATATTGTTGGCCCTGAAGAGGACTTGCTAGTGAGGAACTTCATCTCTTTGAGTTATCCCAAATGAAGTTGATTTGATGCCATACATATGCAGGGATGCTTTTTGGTGCATTCTTACATGCATGCACAAGTCAGAATTTTAGCTGTCTGCTGTTTCTGCAAGCACAGGAAATACACACAGCACCCATAAAGCAGATCAACTGACTTTCCTTTTAAAACACTGCTCTCAGACAATTACAGTCACTTGGAAAGAAACTGCTCAAACTGGGGGTTTTGTTTTCAATTCAGATTTGGGGGAGCTGCTGTTTTGATTCTGAGGTTTGTTGGGTTTATTTGTATTCAGAAAACTATTGAGGTGGAAGCCGGGAAGTATCATGTGAACTGGCTGGATCACCACACCAAGCAAAATGAGAACTGGGGCTACAAATGTCTCAAAATAAACACACGGCTCTCCACATTACTTTGCTTTTCTCATACTTTAAAATATTCTTCCAACCACTTAACTGTTTCATGCTTTGAAATAAAAGCCTGAAATTTGTCAGCAGCTGCTCTGGCATTAGATAAATGCCTTTTGGTACTTCATAAAAAGTTACCTAAAGTTGGTCAACTTATAAGCCTTTAGGGAAATATAATAAAATCAGTTCACACCTAATCAGAAAATATTTCTTTGACTTCAGCAGCTAAACTCTCTCTTGCCAGTATCTCCAGTGGGGCAGCTTCTGTCTGAAGCTGCAGAGACAAAGCAAGGCTTTCCTTAAAATTTCTTCTTCAGGTGCCAGGCAGGGAAGTGAAAAAAGGAAAATGTCTCCTGGAACCTCAAGGGTCTCCTCCTCATTGTTCCTGTCGTACCAGATACATACACTGTGACTTCTTCACAACTGAATGAGAGTCCCATAAATAACACTCACTTTCACTACATAATCCTGATTTATTCCCAGAGAGTCTATGTTGTACCCTGAATCCAGCCAGTATGGAAGAAATATTATGGCTCTAAGAGAGGATCACAGAGCAGACATGCTAGAAAGGCTAAATTAACTTCGCCATATTGGCAAAGGTACCACATTTGATATGATTTTTGGCATTTAGCTTCAGAAATACTTTTAAGACAGTGTAAAACAGCTGTGGACCTGTGTGACTGCACATCTTGAAGAACATTCATTAAACTTCATTAGACAGCATAACCTATTTTTTTCTTTCTTTTTTTTTTTATGCCCCCCCCCCAAAAAAAATCATTGCCCTATATTCAACTTTCCATTTCAAAATTCCTCACTAGCTAAACGCTGCTCTTCCTTCAGCATTTAAAATTTCCACTGACTTTGGGGAGAGAGGACTTCTGTCAGTGATGCATATTCTGAAGATCCCACTGGCAATACAACGAAGGACTGCAGTGCTAGAAATACAACAAATGGAATATTTGACTCATGGTGGTAGTGCCAATACAACCTCCTTCAGCTTATGCTGCCATGCCATAAATACATTGTGGGTAATGAAAAGTGCCCGGTATAGGAAAATACTATTAGTCTATTTTTGTCACTCAATTTGCCCCAAATAAACAACGGGATGCTCAGCACAGCTTAGTGCTTCATGCATAACTATGCTCATAGAAAAAAATAACTATGAAAATCTGATACTACAAATATTTCTGAATGCACAAGTTCTCAAAATTTTTAAATATTTTAATCTTAATTAAAATACATAAAATATTTTAAAGTATATAAAATAAATTTAATATCAAATACTAAAAATCTAATATTTTATTCTAGCTAATTTAGAAAAAGCAATTGTTAACATAGGAATACACTCCGAAAAGCTCAAAGACAGGCTAATAAGGCCATGCATCTCCAGTTTATACCCACTGATGGCTGAGGAACTGTATATACAAAACCTTTTCATAATAGAATCATAGAACAGCTAGGGTTGGAAAGGACCTTAAGATCATCTAGTTCCAGCCCCCCTGCCACGGGCAGGGACACCTGGCAGTAAACCATGTCACCCAAGGCTCCGTCCAACCTTGAACACTGCCAGAGATGGAACATTCACAATTCCCTTGGGCAACCCATTCCAGTGCCTCACCACCCGCACAGTGAAGAACTTCTTCCTTCTAGCTAACCTGAACTTCCTCCGCTTCACTTTAAGCCCATCACCCCTTGTCCTATTACTACAGTCCCTGATCAAGATGCAACACAATTTATGTATTAATAGCTGTGGGGATTAAACACAGCTAAGAAAGCGTTAAGGTACAAATGCTTTCAGGCTTACTCACATACCCAAAGAGGCAAGACTCAAGTTCTTTTGCAAAGCAAAAAAAGGAATCTATTAAAAAGAACAAATTGTGTCGATGAGTTCACCACATTTCAGAAAAATCTCATCTAATAATTCCAAGTCGTTTTACAGAAACAGCATTTGGAGGTATTAGTAAGTATCTCAGGAAAGAATTTCATGAATGGTCTTCATAAAAGTGAAAGAGAACAACACACTTCCCCAATTACACAATTCTTACTGTTCTCATTCACTGTCCTTTCTTTCAGTGGCAAGGGTTTTTTTTCCTCTCTTTTTAATAAAGGTAATATTTCTGAGAATAACTGGGATAAGTATAGGGCTGTTTTACCGCCTACTTTCAGAATATTGCACAATGACTTGTCTACGTGTACAGTCATCCACATGCTTAGTCTTACTGGAAAGTCAATCCAATGTGTAAAACCTGCTGTCCCATCCCCTGTGTGTTCCCTGACCTTTCTGAGCGACGCTGAAAATAGAAGGAGTGACTATTGCTGATGATTTGGGACTTTTTAAGCCTACAAGAAGAGTATGTACGGGAAGGCTGGCATTAGTTTTTAGAGTCTGTGGTTTGTGTTACATTTCTGTGAAGCTTAGTTCATTAATAGGATTCTTCCTATAAGAAGTTCCTCAAGGTACTTGTTCACAGCGCTGCCTGCAGGAATGGACAGAGGAAGAGAAGATCTGAAATGAAAATGCTTAAGAGCTAATACAGAAAATTATTGTCAAATAGACTTGAAAAAAATACTCTCAGCGATTTCTTAAGGGTTTCAGGGTAACTCTTAAAATATCTAACAATATTATTCTTATTCAAAAAAGTGAAAAGTGATTTTCTTTTACATGTATTTTTTCTAGTAATACACTATTAGGCAATAATGAATAAAGCTGCTGTTGCTGCCCTAAGTATTTTCTAATCTAAGATGCCTCCATACCCCACGTGCAAACTGTGACAGTTACAGGTGGAAAAATAAAAGAAAGAAAATAAATCACTTTTTGGTGTAGCTTCACCTGGAATGAAGGCAAAGCTGTCTTTGGACCAAGCAGCAAGTGTGACCTCATGATTTCCTGGTGTTGGGAACTGCAAGCCAGCCTCCACTGTCAGCCACACCTATGTCGACTCATGCAATTCAAATTAAGCAACTTGAGTTATTCCAGATTTGCATTACTACAACTGAAAGGAGAAGATGGGCTTTCAACGACTTTTGCAGGCTTCATTGGAACGTGGATTTGTCATGTTTACAGGAATCTGATGTTTTCATCGCTGAAGAATAGGAATAATGAGGAACAAGAGGTATATAATGGTAGTCAAGAGTCATATTTATGGTCCAAATATGGGTGGGGTATCTTTTGGGGGTTTCTTTTAATCCTTAATATCAGATATATATAGAATCATAGAATAGTTAGGGTTGGAAAGGACCTTAAGATCATCAAGTTCCAACCCCCCTGCCATGGGCAGGGACATCTCCCACTAAACCATGTCACCCAAGGCTCTGTCCAACCTGACCTTGAACACCCCCAGGGATGGAGCATTCACAACTTCCCTGGGCAACCCATTCCAGGGCCTCACCACCCTCACAGTAAAGAAATAAAACAACACAAGCCCCATTATACTCATGGTATTCAAATTCTGGGCCAGCCACAAAATGGTGAAAAGTCTAAATATGCCTTGAAAAATCCCATAAAATTCTCCAAAATGTGAAATCCACAAGACATAGGACATAGATGCATGCAGTCAATTTAAATGACTCTCAGGAAGGCAATGCTAATAGTTCCAGGGCATATAAATATATTTTCATTAGTTAGATTGCATAAGGGTTGATACAAGTGATCTCATTTTCTCCTTAAAGAAACTTCAAGTTTCTTCAGAAACATGAACTTCTGATTTTAACACCCACTGGAAAGCATACTTCTAAAGGTCTGAGGGACAGTTGAGTATGAGTGATTTAGTGTCACACACGATGAGTCTGTAACCTCTGTGACTCTTTAAAAGAAATGGAAGAAAAACAATTTTTCCCCAAGTGACATCTGCTAAAATTATGTGTCTGGTAGCCCCTGCTTGTAATTAGACTGGAACCCGGGCAAGAAGTGACATGCAAAAGTGACAAAGCAAAAATGAAGACGCTATCACACACAGTCTTTTAGAAGAAAAGTTTCTCAAGGGAAGTTTTCCCTGTAGATTAAATTAGACACTTGAAGAAGTTTCAGCCTGTACCTTAACCAGTAGTATTTTCAACCTTCATTTTCTCTGCTTGCCACCTGGGAGAGCAGGATCTATCCTTACAAGGAACAGATTATGAGACAGGTCTCATTTACAATTAGGTCGCTGAGAATAAATGTCAGCTTCTTGAAAAGACCTCACAATATACATACTTAGGTCCTTCGGATGGAGGTGAATTCCATCCCTAGCAAGTTTATTCCCTGTATTGAGTACTGGGGCCATATCAAATACAATTAGCTTCACTGCAACTCAGTGGAACTCATTATGACCAGATACCACCGAGGCCAAGGTCTTGGCTGGAATCAAACGGGGCATTTATATGGTTATGGAGACCATCTATAGTTACATTAGACAGGACTAAAAACCCCATACACATTTTAAAGAACTTAAATCTCTAGGTTTTAAGCCATAAGCCAACTTTTCTCTGAGAAGTTGTGAATGAAATTTTCCTTCTAAGTAGGTGTTTCAACAGTGGTGGTGGGGAGAAAGAATCTTCCCCCTCTGTAACCATGGAACAGTGTCTCATAACCATCTGTGATATTCCAAGTCTCCTCTGCAGGCTCTCTGCATTCCCCATACAGGGCCAAACTGCCCAGCAGATGAACTCCTTTCCTCACCTGGAAGCAGGCAAGATAAATCCCACTATTATGCACTTTTTGGCTTCCTTTGCCTGAAGCATCTGATGTTTAACACTGCTGCCTCAACCACTGCACTGGCACATTAGGGCAATTTCTCACTTATCTCAACCAGACCTACACAACTTCTGGGATTCAAACCACTCTCTTTTTATATAATAGTAAAAAAAAAATAACACAGCAACCAAAGTTGGTCCTTTCCAACCCTAACTATTCTATGATTCTATGATTTGGATCAGTGTTGTTACTGCAAATAACAACTGAAGCTGAATCTTGACAAATTCAAAACCAAACAAGGCGTTAATTGTACATGATCAGGATAAATGAAAACTTCTGAAAGGTGTAGGTGGTCCCCAGAGATTGCATTCCCATTCCCTGCTAAATGACATTCTTAAGACTGAAGCTTCAGCTCAGTGCAACTTTTAGGTATGTCAAATAAGTGACTGGCTGAGACTCTCATACCCTGCGTTAGGCAGTAGGGAAAAATAGATCATAGAATCACAGAATGGTCAGGGTTGGAAAAGATCCTAAGAGCAGCTAGTTCTACACCCCTGCCATGGGCAGGGACACCTCACCTAGACCATGTTGCCCAAGACTGTCCAATAATGAGGATATCGCAAGATCATGAATAGATGATGTTCAGGACTCACAATCTCCAAGCTAACAGTTCTCCAAATGCATTAAGAGGTTGAAATTCTCAATTGCTATCCCCGCTTCTTGGTCCCTCTTACAGAATTCCATCCTGGAAGGACATAAATATGAACACAGGATGGGTCAAAAGGGAAAGGAGAAAGAAAGTAAGAAAAGGGGGCTACATACCCAGCCGACCTTCTGATGTGCTGTGCAAGAGATAGATGCACACTCACAGAGAATAGTGGGGGTGCCAAAAGGAAGGAGGGAGACTCCACAGGGTCTCTTGGGCAAATCCAGGCCTGAGTTTCACCACAGCAACTGTAGGGAGAGCACGGCCTAATTCTTTCCACAGTCAATATGTGCACAGGTGTGCTAAAGCGAGAGATTTCTGCTGCACGACACCAGTGACACAACCACAAAGAGGAAAAAAAAAAGGGGGGGGGGGGGAAGGGAGAGGAAAAAATCAATAATAGCTGGACATTCATTTAAACAAATGCATCATCCCATAAACAGTGCAGCAGCTTTCAAATGTAAACAAGAAAAGGTGAACTTTGTTCACATTATGTCTCCAGCTGTTTTGTGTTTCAAGACTGTGCGCCACAGCTGGGCTGATGAGCTCTGAATCCTGGGAAAAGGGGAAATATTTAACCTAACTTAAACAGAAAGAAGCAAGCCTCAATGGTGAGAGATAACAGGTGGGAGTCGTGCTCTGCTGCTGTGCCTGGAGGGTAAAATCTGGCATGCAGAGGTAGCTTCAGAACAAAAGTCGTCACAGCTGCTGTTTGCTGTTCTCCTCAAGTCCTTCCCTATTTATTCAGCATCACTGACAGCACCCTAGCAACATTAGTTTAAGTCACCATCAATTGTTATAAAATTAGCTCATGGTCCTGAAGCCTAGGCAAGATGTGGGCAACAATATCTGCACGTCTGTGCGAGAATACGCTGTTAAAATGCATGTGTAAGCCTTCCCCTGGCCCATTAAAATACTGAGACAGCTGCAGTGAAACATGGGGTAGGTTTTTCCAATCCCTAAACCTAAAAACCACTCTCAAAAAAAGAAGCTTAAGTGCATTCCCCATCCATATTTACAGGACAACGGTGTTAACATAAATCACCTTCCTTTATTTTAGCACAGGGGAAAATCTGATGTACACCCTCTGCCTCTTAGTTCTGTTGCTGCTTTCTCTGCTTCCAGCTTGCTTTAATGTCAGCCTTTAAAGACTTCACCAGTCCTCTGGGTCTTGAGCCTCTTCCTTTAGGCACTAAAGTCAAATCCAACATAGGCAGACTTACAATGTATGTTAAAATTGAGTGCTCGGGACCACCCTTGTACTGGCACAGCAGACCCCTCCTTCTGTACCACCAGCATGCTGTACATAACATGGAAAGACTTAATCCATTACAGTTCCAAGGTATTTGCTGTTATGGGTTTGCAACAACCAAATGGAATATGACAACTACTTGAAAAAGAAGCATCAAACAAGCATAACCTCAAACTAGCACTGAACCTGCCCTTCCTTTTCTAATTTTCATCATTACTAAAAAACCCTAATAAATTTCAGAGTCATTTCAGAGAAAGAAAATGCAATAGTCCAAATCCATCCTCCTTCCGAGCCACTGGCAAGAACTCAAGCAGTTTAAAAAAACCCCAACATGTGGGCAGCAACGTGTGAGCTCATTTTACTATGCAACATTCAGCAGGATTTCTCTCTTTTCCTGGGGCCTTCTCAGGACCGCCAATACGGATGCAGATGCCGGTTATTTAATAACAAAGAGGGACAAACAAGTACAAAAATTAGTGAGGTGGCAGCTTGAGCGGCATATTAGAATTGCCTAGCATCTTGTTTCCATTGCATAGCAGATTCAAAAGATTCACATCAGTGCATATGCAAATGACCGTATAGGAGAGGGTTTTCAAAAGCAGATCTGCAGGGGAACTTTTGTGCTCTGGCACTATTAGAGACTGCATAAGAGGATGAAGTTACAGACTGGACCAGAATTTGGCACAAAATATCTCTCATGCTGGCCTTCACAGGGGCCACAAGCAACAGTCAATTAGACAGGTACTTTCCAACAGAAAGGACCGGATTTTTACAAACAGAAGCACTAAGAGCGTAAGGCTCAGAAACACCTTCAAAAACCTTTCAGTCGGCCCAGAGCAGTCATGGAGGTTAACCTACAGCCCCACTCACTCCCAAATGTTCCTGAGCATAAATAGTGGGACTCTGACTGCCCCTGTTCTCTGCATGGAGAGCAGCCAGGACCTTGCACACAGCCATTTCTTCTCCAGTCATATGGGAAAAGAGCAGTGCTGCTGAACGCGGGCACTCCTTAATCTCCTTCATAAAGGTCTTCCCCTCAGAAATGTTGTTCAAGCTGCTGCTGAAAACCCCAGCTGGGATATGAGCTTTACTGGACAAGATATTCATTGTTCAATTTATGGCTTGACTGTACTTGCAGAAATGTATTTCACTTCAGCATCAGATGAGATGGATGAAGGGAATCAAGGGAGAAGTTCATCAGAGGGTTTCTTTCTTTATTTGATTTGTTTTCTGAATCACTGAAATGAAGATGTTTGTCTAGCTCAGCGATGGGTAAACATCTTTGCTTTTCCCTGCATGTCATTTTTTCACTGGTAGGATTTACAAATTCTAACAGTTGCATTTCTGAAAGAGATACAGGGGCACGCAGAGACAAGAAAAAGGGAGGAAAGTTTTCTACCTGCCAGGAGCCAAAATCTGTTCAGGATTGTATTCATGTCAGTCTGCAGTAACCCCAACATCATCAATTGAGGAATGCTCGTGAAAACAAACACAGAATCCAATTCCATTCAGAGATACAAAACAAATAAAAAGAATCTCTAGCCTGAAATTCCAAGAGCAGAAGAAAACCTACAGTTACGTTGACCTTAACAGATCTCGGAGATGAAGCTCTCTTCTAGGAGAGACGTATTGCCAGCACCAACTGATAATGCAGGACAACACAGTGGTTTGAGCAGCATGTGTTTTATTTCACTGCTGAGTACCAGGACTGCCATGAAACCAGGAGAGGGAGGCTCTGCCTGGATGACGGACGTCTCTAATGAGGCTTGGTCACTCTGTGTGAAAGAGTCAACCTTGTCAACCTACAACACGCTGCCAGAGCACAATCTCATATGTTATCATTCAGCTTATAATGAAGCTACACTTCCATACATGTGCTTGTGAGCATATTTTAAAGGCAAACCAGGATTTACCATAGAGATGTAAAGAAGGGACCATAAAGGAGTTACTTTTGAGGCTTTCTAAAGTATGTTCAAAGTAACCAGTCCCCCATATAATGTGAAATCAAAGAGTGAAAACCTGCCAGAAAGGATATTAAGACTCTCTTGATTGTGAAGGCTCATAAAATAAATGTGTTGGTTGTTATGGATTAAAGTGTGTACCAAAAAGATGAAGGAACACCTAGCATCTGGAGTCTATATTGTAGTCTCTAAAATTCCTAATAGATCTGTGTCAAAAAAAGATATACTGAGATTAATAGGCTAAAATGAAAACATATCCCTTCAAGATGAACAGAAAAATGTTTAGCCAGAAGTAACACAATCCACGGGATTTAAGCACTTCCAAAACTCACAAGGCTGTTATTCCTCCAAGCATTTCACCAGTTTCTGACCTTAAGATTTATCTAAAGGTGAGCAATACCTGAATTTCCATTTCACTGCAAATTCTAGATTAGGAGAAACTAACAAAAATCAATATGCTGTTTGCTTTCCTCAGCACTCATGACATCTGCAAGAACTGGCTATGTCAGTGTCCAAATGCAAAATCTCTAGGCTCTACCTAGATAATTTAGGAATAAACCAGTATTAGCAGTTCAGTTGGTGAATCTTTGCAAATTGATCTAAAACCTCCTTACAGGTTTCAGTATGCCTTTTAAAAATGTGAAGATATCATCAGAAATCAGTTCCTGTGGCAAAACATCCCCATGATGCTACTGCTTTTGAAGAATTAAGATATTCTATGTTTCATGGCTGACAGCATCACCAAACACAGTTTCATAGCTGTGGCCTACCACCAATAAATAAATTCTCTGCATATCCAGTTATTTCATTTTATCACTATTGGAGGCCTTATCTTTAGCACTTAAGCCTGTTCATACAGCTCTGATAGGACAGCAGGATCTGTAAGGGAGACATAAAAATCCTCTAGGGCCAAATTTACATACCTTGGACCCCCATCTGTTTGAAAGGGCCTTTTTAATATAAGCCAAAATTAGTATCTCCCTGCTCCTTTCACACAGCTCTTCCAACATAAATGCAAGGCAAGGATATGATGATTGTTCTCTAAACACTTAAGTTAGTAGCAGTCACTAACCTCTGTTGAAAGAGACTGCTAGATTTGGGCACTGTTCCTTTGGATTTCTACAGAGGAGCCCAGGAAACCTCCACTGCCTCCTCCTTGCTGTTGAATAGAAGTAGGAAAGTCTTCTCCCAAAGCTGGTGCTAAGCCAAGAAGCACCTACCAAGGACTAGAGCTGAAAACACCTGCATTAAAACAAGTGAAGCTCTCTCAAGATAGATCAAACCTGTCCTGCCCAGAAAACTTGGACATGGACAGCAGCCTCCCAGAAGAGCACCAGGGAAAAAAGCACCAGGAAACAGAGGAACAGACTTTAGACATACTTGGTTCTCTGCAGAAGCTGGTCAGAGAGGCATCAGACAAGGGAAAAGGAGGTGGGTGCGGAGAACTGTGGTAGATACACAGCTGTCTTCTGTTAACATCTCCAGGCTTGAGCTAACCAGGCTTTCATTAGAAGATGAACCACACCTGGCTCCTGATGAATCCTGAATGCCAGCTTCACTTTTTAATGAGGTTCTTGCTTCTTTTTCAGTAACTTTTACTTATCACAGTCAAGGCTTTTTTACTTTCTTTCCTCAAGACTGCCCCTCATAGGCATTTTTTTAAACATTGGGAAGGAAACTCTGGTTGTACGTGTTCCAGGCCAGAGTTGTGACACAGCAAATTTTATTTGGATTTTTAATAACTATATATTGCATTTAATCACCAGCTTGTAATTTCTTTTTATTAGGTTTCTCTTAAAAATTCATTAGCAATCATGAAATGTAACAATATTTCTGTCCTTCCATCTACTATAAAGACAATATCTGCCAGAAACTGTATGTAATGACTGTAGTGCTGTTTAAACCATTTACAAAATGAGTTCTTCCTACTTTCAAAATAGCTCAAAGGCAACTATGAGTGCAATTAATTGGTCCCCTATGATACTGGTACACACAGATTGATAAACTCCATGAGGATAATTTCGGCAGGAATGACTGAATGGCTCAGAATTTCAAGTACTTTATATCTCTCTAGGTTTTCTCACAAAGCCCTTTTAATTTTGAAAATCGTATTTGTTTGCTCTCAGTCAGATTCTCTTTCTTCCTCTTTTCTTCCTTCCTGTGATACTTTTCTGTAAGATAACTGCTTAGTTCCAAAGATGAGTCTACTCATACTACAAAATGCTAGAAATTTGCTCCTATTTCATTTCAAGTCCATCCGAAATGTGCCAATAAGACACACAAACAGTACATCTGGAGGACACGCTATAAAGACCATATCTGCTATAAAGACAATTCCATAGCAGTGCACATAACCAATTTAACCCCATTTTGACAACTTTGCTACAGTTATTTTCAGTGAGGGGAGAAAGTAGGGTTGAACCTTTGGCATCCCAAACTTCTCTTCTACTGCAGTAGCACACTCTAGTAAAAACATCTGCAATACTGAGGTGGATCTGGAATTGCTTTGGGTAAAGGAAAAGCTGCATTTAGCACACTAGACTGCCCTTCATGTACAGCATTAGCGTTGGGGGGGGGGGGGGGGGGGGGGGGGGGGGGGGGGGGGGGGAGGCATATATAGCTTCAAGAACACAAGTGCCATTAAAATTCTTTTCCTCTTGGATGTGTCTTCCATTTATACATTTGTCTTTGTGTCTTTTGCTTAGTTCACCCACTTCTCTTTTCACCAGACACCTTGCTGTTAGTGAATGCCTTATGTCTAAGGGTGTATGAGTCACTAGACTTTGAGACCCCAGATCCTCAAGAGGATATGAAACTTGATAAAACAATTCACTGCCTCTTTTGTTAGTAAAAGATACAACCAATTCCCTCATTATTAACCCCCATCACCAAAAAAAAAAACCCCCAAAACCTCAAAAAAAAAAAAACAACCAACAAAAAAACACAAAAAAACACCCCCAAATCACCCCAGCAAACAAAAAGGTCAGGGGCACTTGAAAATTAATGTTTCAAAAAGTCCTGAGAAATTCCATGATTCCTTGGTTTCTGAAAACAACTGGATTCCTAAAGATCAGAGGATGGACTGACCAAGTCCATCCAAGAGATGTCTAACCAAGTCACCTACACTACTCTTATCTCAGTAACTGCTCCCTTGAAATTTGTGAAATATGGTGACACTGTTACTGAGCATTAACAATGATAACGAAAACAAGGCTGCCATTTTGTATTTGGACTGATCAAGAAGGGGCCTGCATTATACATACAGATGCTAATACCCACTATAAAGGATAATTTTGCTGTATTAACTCCATAAATTTGATAGAGCCAGCAAGGCTTCCACTGCATAATAGCTTAATTTTTCATTCTAATAATAACTGGCTGCCAGTTGAAATGAATGGGAGCAAAAACAAACATTTCTGTTCCATGACATGATCCATGACAGATGTACAGTTTAGGAGGCCCTAGGGCAGGGTATTCCAAGCCTCTCCTCCCTTCACCCAACGGCAGTAAAAGCATTAACACCAAGAAAAAAGACTGAACTGCAAAGGAACTCCTAGGAAAATGACCCAGCTATCCTCTATTTAATCCACAATTGGCAACATGCCTGATTTAAGACTATGCTAAGCATCCAGGATTTTCTAAAGTGCTTGCAGACAGTGTGTACAGTAAAATATAGGCCTGTAAACTACAGAGTATGAAACGTCCCTCTCTCAATCACACCCAAAGGTTTAGTGTGGCTTTTTGCTTTGACTTCTACTTGCTCTATTTATGTTGAGAAACCCCCTTTCCCTTGGAATATACAGAGAGGATTAATAACTTGATTATTACTGTTTATTATTGATATCCATTTCATGTAATGCAACATGAAAACACGCATCCCCTTTAAAAAAAAAAAAAAAAGAAGCCAACATGCTTGAAGCTTGACAAATTTCAGTGAGAATGGGGCTGCATAGTTTAGTGCCAATAAGTTACTCAGGCTTTATGTGAGTATTGATTTATCTGCTAAATGAAAATGAATAGCCACCATATCTGCTGCATTGTTTTGCTGCCTCTGCAAGACAGAGCACCTTCTTAAAGAAACCCTAAGTAGTTTTAAAAGGTGAGTAGACAATGCTATCTTTGCAATCTTTGAGTGGGAAAAATCCACTTTAAGAGCCAGATATTTGTATTACTTTAGAACAAATGCTGTCAGTGGCAGGAATGGGCTTTGTGCACATTTAGGATAGATTTTTAGTGTGGGGGCTTTGTTTAGGTGAATAAGCAAGAATTCATGCATCAGCCAGGAAAGTATCCGATTGCTCTGTGTGTGAGGACAGGACAGTGATGAGATTCATGAGATTTAGCATGTGGGTCATTCCTTTGTATTTTGTTGGGGTGCAAAATTCTCTAGTGATTTCAAGTAAAGTGTCCATTATAGGTCAATAATTATAGTAGTGTCTGAGAGGCTATCTAATTGGATAAAAAGGAAAACATATCATTAAAACCCTTGGAGCTCAACAAAAGATGGCAAGAGAACTAGAAATCACCCTATGAAAGACATACTCAGGATCAAAAATGGCACATGATAAATGAATACAGAACGATAAACAGCACTATGGCCTTCTGAAGCTGCTGTTTGGCAAACATATTGTTGCAACACAGACCAGAAAGGGCGACCCATGTTTGCCTAATGCTAATCTTCAGTTGCTACTCATCATCCAAGAGCACCTGGGCTCTACCAAGGGATCTCAAGTCCCCCATGCCAGCTATCTACCAGGTTTCCTGCTTGCATCCAAACCCAAGCAGAGAAGAAAAGCTAACTACTGCCTGAAAATCAGAGCTCTCTTCCTCAGTAGGCATGGATGAGCTCAACATGGCAGACAGGTCTTCAGACTATGAAAACCCTCCTACTTAAAGCCTTAGATTGTGGCTTGTCACAAGTACTGTGGGGGACAACCTGTTCCTAACCCAGAACTGATGAGTATGCCTGAACTTCATTGAAGGTAGACTGGATGCTGTTAAGATTCAATCAACCATTGAAAAGCACAAAAGTGAAGTGAAATTCCAAAAAGGAAAAACAAAGTCAGTCAGAAATCTGACAATGCTGGTATTCTGCAAAAGTAGTGGGGGCTTCAGTCCTTCCTGAAAGATCCTTTCATAGAAGTAAACTTTATTATCTCCACAGTGTGTTGGGAAAATGGAAACAAATTAATGTGATACAAGCTTGGGCTTCTGATTTCCATGGTACGAATATAAAACATGTTCTTGATGGAAGATGCAAAGCAAAGAATATTTTATATGAAGAAGGTATTCCAGCCTCCTCTTTCTGTGGTTACAAGTGGTTTACCACTAAAAGTAAGGTCATGTTAGAGCACACCTTAAAGGAGCTGAGAAAGGTTACAGAAGCAAAACATGGCTTTGGGAAGAAAAACACATCTTGTCTTTCACATGTTCTCAGATGGCCATGCTTAAATATAAGGTTAGAAGTAAGCTTACCCCAGCCTAGCTGACATGAAGTTAAACAGGTCTGTGATGTCTGCTGAATCAATTTTAGTAGTCAGTCAGTTCATCCAAATGTACAGACTCTCTGTGAAGGTATCCCGTCTTTCTAGTGAAGACAGACACTAGGAGTTTATGCCAACCATAAGCCACAGCAAAAAGCTCTATGGAAACACAGAGATACATGGTAGGTATTTGTATTGTTGAAATCAGATTTTGACTTAATGGATCCTGCTAATATCCGAAGTGAAACTCCCTTGATGCAAGCTAAGTGACCGGGTAGAGGGCAAAGAGGAAATCCCATCTTTCTCTTGCTATTGGACTTCTGAGCACACTATCTCAGCTTGTTTTTTCCCGTGACCAGAATCAGAGACTGTTGCTGACCATGTCAAATTTGGATTAAAAAGAACCCCCGAATCAAACTCCTACTCAAAGGGTGATTTAATGTTCAAAGGAAAGGCATGAGTTCAAATCTCTCTCTCAACACTTTCCTTTGATTCCTGTAAAACAGACAAACATGTTTTGTCTGACTCTTTTCTTCTGCATGAAGAGTCAAGTGAAGAGTGGCCTCTTCAGAAAGCCAGTCTTTGTGTTTGGGGGTTTGTTTGTTTGTTTTGTTTGTTTTTATCCCACTTTACCTTAACCCTTTATGTGAAGGCTTTAGCTTGTCATCTGTTAAAAAACCTCAACCAAATATGATACTAGTATCACACACTTCCACTGGCTGGGTTATGCAGGACCACAGCAATTTATTGATGGGAAAAATCCACTTTCATTATTTCTGCAGAAAAACATGTGAAGTGTTAACTGGGGAACTGAACAGCACCAACCTCAGAATGGTCCCCTTGTCTGTGTCTTGCAAAAAAAAAGATAGCCTTTTCCTATTTTAATTCTATGCATAAGTGCATGAATGCTGAAGTAATATTCACATGCTGCCAGGCAGTTCCATATGCCAGCTTTTTCTTTCTGCATATATACCAGTCTCAGGTAGCAAATACTGTGAAGCCAAGTTACACATTGCCTACATTTGCATACATGTAGATCCATGCATGTGTATTTTTCCCCAAGCCAGACAATCTTCCTGTTTGGCAGCTAGATCTGCAAAAGGAAAACCAAAATCCAGAGTTGTGTGAATCTCTTTGAAAACAACAGCAGTAATAAATTTAAGCATAATCACAAGGCTTCATCCAGATCCCACCAGCTCTGGTGGTCCTTTATCTCACTACCACACTAGCACTAAAACAGCTGACTTCTTGATCATGTTGGTCACTCCTTCACTGCTTTATCATCCTACTCCTAACCACGCAGTGGCAGTAAATGGGGGATGTTCTCTGGGTTTCTATTAGGAATCTCATTACTCCTCCTTTCTTTCTTTCTGGAATTAAAAATGTTTAAATTAGTTCAATATGTCTTGAACCTCTTCAGCACGCTGCTGTCCGACTCACTTCCAAATTGAAGTGCATATATAAAAAAAATTGAATCAGTTCAATGATTTTAAATCACTCTTCAATGTGCAAAGTAATTTAAAATTACTGGAGTGCTTCCAATTTTTATTAGTCCTTGAATTTGGAAGTGATCGAGGTTCTTCTGGGCATGTGCAGGGCACTGTGACTTAAAATTATTACGTCTACGCTTACTCCTTCTTAAAAAAATCAGATTTCACTTCACAGCAGAAACTGCTGAGAGCTACTATGAAACAATTTAAAAAAACTAAACAGGGGCTGCATAATTCCAGGAAGCATCAACCTGGAAAAAACTCTTGCAATTTTTCAGAAAATCAGAAAAAAACACAAAATGTGTGAACTATTCTACATGCACCTCGGGCTCCTGTTCTAATTGCTCCAGCACTTTTGCATTTAATTACTTTCAATGTATCTAATTGCTCTAAATTTAGCAATTTCCCTAAAATCAATATGAGGACAGAATCAAAAAGGGCTGACTTTCTCCTTAAATCTTTCAGATGCTTAGTGACATGATTAATGTTCATGCTCAAGACTAGTCTTATCGAACTTAATATGCCTCCTCACCTGTTGGAGAAGTCTCAGTAATGAATGCTATTCCCTTCTGTAGGTAGATTTACTGGAGTCCTAAAGAAGATAAAAGGGCTGCTTACAGACATAAGCATTAGCAGTGCCAATGAACTGCAGGATTTGGTACTGAACTTACCTAGTACTTGAAAAAACTAAGCACACTACTGCATCTCAACAGTCCATTCTAATACACCCCTTTCATGCCCTAAGTCTCCCCTTTTTTACAGATATAGCAGCTGAAGTAATCCTTTAAGCTGAAGGTCTTCTCATTCTTCACCATCATAGTTGTAGAGTGAGGAATAAATGAAAAAAACCATGATGAGTCAATATGACCCCCATATGCCCAATAAATTTCTTTGACTGCCTTGAAGGCAGTCTCTTAAGAGTGGGTATTTTTATGCATCTGGGAAATCCTTCCGGTTTCCTCATCTACAGAGCTTCACAGAAGCTAAATCATGGACACATGAAATAAGACCTCCACCCCCACTCCCTTTTGCATAATGTTCACAAAAAAAAAAAAATCCCCACAAACCTTCATACGTTCCCCATAAGTATCATGGAGCATAAAATATAACCCAAGTTTGTGAGGAAGGGGACTGCAATTCCAAAACTTATGTACAGAGAGACAGAGCAGTTTAAGATCAATTACCTGAAACCAGGTGCTGAGCAGATGGGAAAAATGATTCATCTGGTATGCACTATCCCCTTGCACATCTCACCTGACTCTCAATGTCTTCATGGCAGCTGCTGCACTGTGCACAAAATCCTAACAAGGCACTGGATTTGGCACCTTGATCTCCTGTATTGCCCCAGTGCCACTAGGGAGTGAAGAGGAGCTACCCCCTCAGTGTCTCCACTCTTCTCACTGTAATTATGCCCTTTGAAAAAGCAATTCAGTATCAATGGGGAAAGAACAAGGCAGTGGCTATGCAGCTCACTGAGGTGAGGTACTTAGAGCACTCACCAGAAATGATGAATTCAGGGGGGCCTGCTATCACAAAAGCCCTACACGTAACTTCCAAAACTAAACTTTGGAGCAGGACTTAAGTCTTGCAGAGGCACTCCCTGGCTAGGTTTGAGTGCATGTAGAAATCTGCTTCCCCGTGGCTGCAGGCAGCCTTGGCAGGAAAAAGAAGGCCAAGTCATGCCCTCACTCCTCATAGGGCTCCTGGGATCCTTCTCTCCCAATGAAACATTGCCAAAGAACTGGCCAGAAGGTAGCTTGGAAGCTGCTTTTAAGAGTAAACAATTCTGTGTCAAAGCTCTTAGCATCAGCACTCTGTGAAGGAAACAGAGGATTTACTGTGTCATATGCATTTAATATTTGATACATCCATCCACATATACCTGACTATATCCTGCCCTTGTAATGGGGATGGACTCAATGATCTAATAGATCTTTTCCATTTCTAGCTACTATTATCCTATTATTAAAATGAGCTTCTAATCTAACAACAGAACTAATCAATAAGAAACTGAGTTTGTTTTTCAAAATTGCTTTAATTTTGAAAATACAGCATGTCCATTCCCTGCTTCCTGCTTTTGACTGTGATAATAAAACTTGCAGTATGGCTAATGTAGTTTAGCTAAACAAATTAGACAACTGCCCCATTTAGGGGGAAGAGAAAGTTTCCATTAGCCATTCAGATGGTCTTTGCCTGGTCAGCTAACAATTTTTGCAAACCAGACTTCAGAAGATATACGATTTTAAACTCACTATAATGCTAGAATATAATGCTCTGCTATAAACCTACAAATAGTGTAAATGTGACCACAATTTGTTGCTTTATGTTAATCAAAGGGGGGGGGGGGGCAGTCACACAGCATAGGTATATGTTATACAAGTTGACAGAAGACAAGTTTGACAGTGTCTTTTGGTTCAGGCACTGGAATGATTTTCAAGGTGCCTGGGTTCAAATGTTACTTCTACTTTACACTTTCTGTTTCATTTTGGGCAAATCACTGTCTCCCAGGGAAGCAAGGATAAAAAACCTCCCCCTGCTTTTACCCTGTTGCAGTGAGGTAAACTGTAAGCTTTCAAGTAGCTCTTGCCAAATTTACTACATGTCTTTACAGCGCCAAGCCCAGCAATTTCATGACATTAGTAGGGATTGTTAGGGATATTACACTACTAACAGAAATATAATTTGGTATATTAGTATGATATAGTGCTGATTCATAAAAATATAATTAAAATAATTACCAAGTGCTACAGAAAATATGCCAGTTTGGACAATCATTTTAGATTAGATGCTTCAACTCTACATTAGCAAGAAGTTTGCTGTGAAAAAAGCAGATGAAAGGATTACTGCAGTTGGTGCTGAAGCCTCTACATCTACAGAATATGCATTTTCCTGGAGTTACTTTGAACTAGATTTTGTCTGGTTCTGTCTGACAAAATATCCCTATAATTTATGTGGGTTTAAGACTGAAGAAAATCATTATTTTGAACCCTTCCTTCCCTATAGGGAGCTGGTACATGGTTGGGAAGTACACAGAGTTCAGGAGCTGGATCATTTTCTTTCAAAAGGAATCTAGTTTTTTCCCATCCAAAATCATCATGAACTAAAGCAATGTGGCATAAGTGGAGAAAATCAGAGCATTTGCTTTAGCTATAGAACAAAACTCCAAATCAAAGACAGTTGCAGATAAGAAAGTACAGGGAGACCAACCTGATCCCTTGATAGCTTTTTGTATCCTTATTATCTCACAACAAATAATTCTAGCTTCCAAGACTGGGAACAGCTTGCTTGACATGCCTGGTTTGTAGTATAGTCATTGAAAAGCCTTCTGATGGCAGTTGAAAAGGCAAAAGGGAATTATAAGTAGCAAGACACTCTGGTTGCCTTCCCTAAAGTTATCAATACTAAGGAAGTGCCTCCTCAAAGCAATGGATGACAGTCACAGTAGCACTATTGACTTTCCCAAAGATTTCAGTACAGCTGATTTTACTACATTGTAGTGTGATTTCATCATGGTAGTGCAATGACATAACTTCAGCAAACTGGAAATTATTGCTTCTTTTTTCTTTAATCACCTTCTCATTATTCTCATTAATGTCTTCTGTACCTGCATATGGGTTTTTTTTGATGTTGTAAGAGCAGAGAACCCCTCTGCCTACGACATTTGGAAATGCCAAGACTTGTATTTCCTCTCCACCAAATTCAACTACAACACAATTCATGTATGAAGAAAAGCTTGCCCTATAGCCACTTCAAACTAAAATGGTAAGACACATTGAGAAAACAGCAAAACAGCAGCTTCTGTGGCATGAAAGACTGTCAATATACTGGAAGGTCTTAGAGCCTTGATGAAGCATTCACTATCCATGGCCAGCTAGGTAACAGAAGACAGGCAACACATATACAACACATCAATCTTGCTAGCATTTTTTGTTAAGTGGAAATTGTTTCCGCCTATTTAAGAAAGTGAAATTCAAAAACCTTTATTTATACATATAGAACTGTCCAGTATCTAGGACGATATCTAGTATCTGTGTAAGTGTAATATTTTGCAGAACTTTATGTTCTTACCTACCTAGATTATTCTGGAAAATAAGTCTATACTAATTTCTTAATAACTGTAAATAAAATGCACTGTTGAAAGAGTAAGGGAAAGGGAGACAACTTCACACTGCTGTTTTGACAGCATTCTGGGTAGCATAAGATGACATAAGCTCTTCTTAAATCAAGTAGCATTTAAGACTGCTAAAATATAAATACACTGTATGAATACATAAAGTAAGAGGCAAGTTAGCTGTTCGGGCTTGCCCCTCTCATAAACATAAGAATCATAGCTTTACTGGATAAAGACTTAGAGTGAAATAAAGAGCACTAAAGCGATGAAGACAGTTGTGATGGTTTGTTTCTTGACCCACTGGTTTGCAAACCCAAAGAGCAACGTAAAAATGTTGACAGCTGCAGAACTTCCAGGAATACTCTTAATTAAGACATATGGTACCAAGAAGGGTTAATATTGTTTGAAAGTAAAAGCTCTCATTCTAATAACAAAACCTCTCTCTGTGCACTGCTGGGTCAGCACGGTAATTAAGAAAATTGCCTTTAGTGTGCTTGTTTGGTAATGCTATTATCATCTTTTTTCATCTTTTAACAAGAGTAAACTACTTGAAGATGTCCCCATTTACTCTTCTTGCTTCTAGTAACCCATGAACCCATCAAGTCCATACTATGCTAGCATTTAATGGCCTAAATGAGTTACTTTATCATCTGGTTCACCCTGAAGTCTTTTACATATTTTTCTTGACCTTTAACCTTCTGACTATTATTTTGACAGCTATCATTAATGCTGCATCCTGGGCAACCACACATTGACTAAGATGGATGGCAAAATGGCTGAAGGAGTTGAAAGTAACACACATCCACTTTCATCTTCCTCTCGATTAAATCAAAACCACACAAAGCCAAATCATACGGTGGGTCCCATGGAAACAGTGGAGAATACAGGCCATAGTTTTAGTAAGTAAAGCTGAACAGAGAGAACAAAAAGGGGGCAAAGCAGCCTTATTGTAAAACAAACAAGCTACATAAATGGGACACCTAGAACTCTATAAATCTAAGTTATGACCATTCAGCTGTGAATTTAGATGAATCAATAGGTGTTTAGAAGGAAAATACTTTATACTAGTCGGTTAAAACATAGATTTGGCAGTAAATTTTACTCAAAAAAACATCAACCCACAACACAAAGAACATGCTTATGTGGAAAGGACACAGTTAATTGGAAAGAAAGTTTGATACAACTTACTACTTTTCTAATAAACTACCCCACTTCAAAGGCAAGCATGGCCCCTTCTGATCACTTGCATGGAACACCACGGACTGTGGTCCTGCACAATTGTAAGGTCACTACAAATCATGCACCTTGAACAATTAAACTATTCCCCTTGGAGAAGCTGGATGATTTCATTTAAGAAAATGAAATCTAGATAAAAGGGGCAAAAGGAACTTCAAATGCTTAAAATGAGATTAAAAAATGGAAGGAGATGCTAGCATCAGATAAGTTCGGACGCAAAGAGTCATTCTAACTGCATTTCAGACAGTTGGTGTAATCAGGCAGTAGGTTAATGGAAAGGAAGGCACTACATTACCAAGCAGCAGAAAAAAAAATGGTGATTTAAGAGTCCACTAAAGTATTATCCAGAGACTAGTTTTTAATAAACAAGCTAAACTATCAGGAAAAAACTAGGAAAAACATGAGAAGGAAAGGCAACCAGAACAATGTCACAGAGAAAATTCTCAGCCTCTATGTCTTCTAAAATGAATGACCCTCACTGATGGGAGACTGAAATACTACAGCTCACTGATGGACCTGACACTTGACCCCTC
Source organism: Pezoporus wallicus (assembly GCF_028554395.1). Classification (NCBI taxonomy): domain Eukaryota; kingdom Metazoa; phylum Chordata; class Aves; order Psittaciformes; family Psittacidae; genus Pezoporus; species Pezoporus wallicus. Next base: position 2,188,764 of record NW_026641383.1, read on the forward strand.
TTACTAATTAGGGATGGAATTTGGAAACTACAGCACTTATTTGCTTTAAGCAGCATTCTTTAGGGCCATAACCATTTCTATGATTGCTTTATGAGCAGAATATGAGCATGGACGAGATGAAAATAAAGCTAGCAAAATGACTACAGGCAGCTCCTGGGTAGAGGAAAACTAAACTTCAGCTGACCTTGGTCTTACTCTGGTTTGCACATGCCTTGTGTTTTCAAAACAGATGTTCTCCAAAAGCATGTTCTTTGGGAAGAGTTTCAGATCTGATCCTCAAAAACTGTGCAAGCCACACAAGGCCCTAAGCAGGCCTGGGAAAGGGGAATAAGTAGGTCAGCCCCTGAGAGTTGGGGACAAAGTCTTGATCAGAAGAACCAAGCTGCCATATCTGGATCTCTCTAACCTCAGTAAAACTATCCTTTTATAGAATTAGAGAATGGCCCACTACACATTATTCATCTACACTTTATGTCTGGTATTTTTAGTTGCAAGTATTTCCAATTAAAACAATGCTTCTGGGGGAGCGAGTGCAATTTAAGACACCAAATCAGCTTTCAAATTACAACAAAGTAATAATAATAAAACATTTCCAGAACAAATACTAACCCATGCACTCAGTATCACACTGGCAAAAGCCTTTTAGCAGACCATAATGATGCATTAATTAGTCCTGAATAATGATATTTCTAATATGTGATGGCTTGCTGAGAAACTCACATTAACAAAGCACATGTGCTCGTGCTTCCTTCACACATCACACCACATGCTTGAGCTCATAGCCATTTGCATTATTTCTCTCACTCATCTCAGGTAAGTCAGCAGGTCAAAAGATAATCAAAAGAAGCAGCCTCGCACCACACTCATGCAAGCAAATACAAACTTTCTTTAAACGTAACTGCTTGTGCAACATAATGAAACAGCTTGTGTGCTTGGTAACTTTGCGGGAGTAGTTCTAAAGAATAATTGACTTCAGGAAGGTGATTTTAAATTAAGGTAATTCTCCAGCTCTAGGATCTCACTGAGATCTGAACAACTTCCCTGTAAAACAAGTTTTGCCCTACCCAATTCTGGTTAGATCACAGCAACTCCACTTCAGTGCTTCAAGCTGTGGTACATGCCCTGCACCATCCATGTGTCACACAGGTGTTCACAGCACTGTTTCATTGCAGGGTTCAATGATCAGAAAAATCTACAAGGGAAATGGGGACGTGTTGCCCCAGGAATTACATACAGGTTTTCTGTGACAAAAGTGTGATGTATGGTCTAGATTCAAAGAAAGGAAAAAATAATAAATTTGTATTTAACAATAGCCCTGCATTCAAAAATAAATCACTAAAGCTATAAAGAAGAGACATTTTTTTACTGGTGACACTCTTCTCCTAAAGCATATTTACAAAAGCCAAACAGAGCTAAATGACATGGTGGTGTGGTTTAGTATATTGCCATGGGCTAAATTAGGTAGTTCTTAATTACCTCACAATATATCCAAGTTATGTTGCACCATAACAAAAAATAACAGGTTGCTCACTTTTTTCCCCTCAGTTCTTTCCTGGACATTACTTTGTTTATCTGTCCCATAAAGCAGGTATATATAAGTATATATGAGAATTTTAAGAAGTCCAGAAACTCTGGCTATTCTGCTAATACTACTCATGACACTGAGTAACTAAAAGCTTTACTACAGCTTACATATCACCGCAAGAATAAAGAGCTAATGCAGTCATGTTGCAGGAGAAGTTGCTGTGTGCACTAATCAATGTGCTGCTATATCCTTATCTACGATTTTCATTAAAACCACTGTCTTATTTGATGAGCAACTGTTGCTTGCTAAAAGATAATGGTTTTTACAGCTTCCACACCTTCATGTGCCTGTGCTGTCCCAACTAAGTGCTAGGTTTAATTCCTTGTATAGGATTTTCTTTACGCTTTGGTATTTTCTTGGTAAAAATATAACACTAAGCCCATCCCTGTATCAGCACCCCAACTCCCTATTTACTACAGGTGGCAAACTGGGCTCACAGCTTTCCCCAGGCCCTCAGCAAGTGTTCTACAGGCAGCTGATATTTTGACCACAGATCACAGCTGAAGAATTTCAGAAATAAACAACTATTGGAAAATGGAATATTTATAACTTATTTCCTGGATGTGTTTCAGTTGCACAACACAAATACGAGAAAGAACACTCCTGAAAACAGTCTTCCTTTTCTTTTCTCCTAGTAAAAAAAAAAAAAGGCATTTTAAATATCAGTGTTTGTAATCAATCACATTTCATTGGTGCTAAAATAAATGGATTTTTCAGTAGCTATATAATAGTATTAATTTAATGTGTACTCAAATATACGTCTAAGCAGATACGTGAGTTAACTTACCTTATGGCGTAAGGGTGTTTCCCTGGTGATTTACCTACTGATATGTGAGAGTAGTTAGAGGTTCAGCTCAATGTTAAGTCAAAACTGCTGCTCGTTCACCCACTCTTTTGAGCTTGCACCCTATCTTTGGGGCTGCACCGGCGCTCACCAACATGAACACTACGTACCACATTGGAAGTTTTACTAGGTACTGCACGTGTATCAAAAAGGCCCATATTTTGGCAAGTTGGAAGTACCATATGGCCTGGCATGCACTGAATTTGCCCTGTTGTGCACAATGTATCAGACAAAGAAACATGTGGGTATTTTATTTCTTAACAGTATGCCATTACATCTAATAATAGAAAATAACACAATCAGTCTGAACATTTGTGCAGCATCACTGTACACAATATTCCAATGTTGGATTTTGGGAACCCAGGAAACAACTTACTACAGTTTGCAAAACTCAGATGACAGCTGACTGTGTTTGAGGTGGAAAGCTACAGAAGTCTGAAATAAAATTTCTGTAAATCAAGAATAACCGTAATTCCTACTGCAGAAACATCTGCCCTTCCTGACTAAATAATACCAAAACAAAAAGCTGGCTATAATGAACCACTGACAAATAGCAGCTCTCTTAATTTATTAATCTAATTAATGCACTCCCTTTATTTATTAAACTAATTGCATTGATTCCTCAAGGGGAATTACATTCCCCCATTCCTCCTCATCCTGCATTCTAGGCAGAATCTTCAGTATTTTATTTCAGTAATTGAAAAAATATTTTTGGTATATTCTTACTCTATAATAAACTGCCATAATAAACAAGGTGTTGTGATTTATAACTCATAAAATCACAGCAGGTGAATAGAAAGGGGATGTGATAACTCTGACAATAAAGCTTGCATGGCTGCCCCAAAAGCCCTGAGTATTGGCAGCTCCTGCCAGACTTTACAAGTAAATTTCCTACTGGATCAGCACATCATCAAATGCTTTATAGAAAGAGAAAGGAGAATGCCTAATGTAGGCAAGACTTTAAGAAAACATTTTGGAACCAGAGGAGGCCTCAAACACAAATGTAATTCAGTAAATAAAACATCTATGTCAATGACACAATAATAGGGCAAACTGAGCACACTCAGTTTGCTCTAAGCAGCAGAAAATGCACAGTAGTCAAGAGGGAGTGAATAACAGAAAGGAAGTGCCTACAATTTTTGGTATGGGATTTCTATAATGATTTGATTCAAATGTCTGTTGCAAAGCAACCAAACAGACCACTTAGAGTCATCACAGTGCTACGGATCTGATTTTATCTGTACTTCCAGTGTAAATGAGAAGTGATTCACAGTAAATCAGAGGACATACAAAAGATTTCTGGTGAATGTTCAGCCTTGTGCCAAAGTCTCTATTATTTCAGTTACCTAAGTAAAGCTATGTATTCACTTTTGTTTTAAACAGGCAAGGTTTTAGCAGTTTCTAAGCACAAATTCAGAAGTGCAAAAATTCAAAGCTGGTTGAAAAATAAAAAAATGCCAGCGCTGGTATAAACTTACATCAAATTATATCTGAAGAGACATCAGGGAAAGCTGAAGGGGAAAAGGTACCTTTTTAAATCTCACCCAGAAGAAATACAGATGGCTAAACCCTGTGTAGCAAACCAAAGAGAACGTACTGGACCTCCAATACAGAAAAAGAAGCCTATAAGATATCTTTCTGGGTAAAGCTCTAGCAAGCATAATGTAAACCCTTAGTACCCAAACGTTTATTATTTTACACATGTACAATAAAGTACATTCCCTTCAGATGGGGGACTGAGCAATGTTCAAACCCTGAATTTTCCTATATATCCCACAAAGCAGTTTTGTTCCTCCAGAAACAAGTGATGTCACAGCCAGAGATGAAGATGAACAGAGACAAAAAATGTGAGAAGACTGCTAAACTAAACTAAAATGCAAACAGGAGTAATGGGATTAAATTAAACAAGGGAGAGTAGACAGAAAAGAAGAATATTGGAATAGGAGATTTGTTACACATTGGAATAGGAGATTTGTTAGCAAGAAAGATGACAATGCTCTTTTTGATTGCTTCATTTACAACTAGACAAAGCACTGTGAAAGGTACTGGAAGTGACAGACAGAAGGACATATTCTGCCATTACAGTCCTTCAGAATATGTGTCTGAACTCAGGCAAATCATGTAATGAAAAGAGATATCCAGTCTTTTGGTCTGGATTACAGCGGTTACACCCAACTCATTTTTCAGAGGAATATAGCACTCTGCAGGCAATATTCTATGTACTAAATATTACAGTATTTTTAAACTTGTTTGTATGGGCTTGTTCCCCAAATACAGCTTCTCTTACACAATATGGGACACAAAAATCTAGAAGTAACTTTGCTCCCATTCTTTGGGCAGTAGTCTGCTGCCACCTCTAGTGGGACCTCTGGCTGAAGCCAGCAGCTCCTCGGGCAACTTCTCTATGTCAGGTACACAACTTTAGAAAATGAAAGTAACAGCAGTTGTACATTATCACTGGTTAATTGTAACCATTTTTCTCAGAGGACTGAAGGCTGTAAACAACACTGTCAACACAAACATCTAGAATAACAGGAATTTAATAGCGATCATCAGCATGATAGATAATTGTGAATATCTCTAAGTACATCAAGAAGATGAGCTTGTAGTTACAGCATTTGTAATTTATCAGACCTTCACCACAGCAGACTCTCTTCAGCATAGAGAGTCACCCTTCCAGCCTCCAGCACCAACTTTTTCTCCCAACTCACTCAGGATTCACTCTTCCACAGGGAGCGAAGCAGCTCCCTAGTTTATAGCTACACACCTGCAATTCTATCACATTGGCTTGGACAATGCTAATCAGCAGTGGTAACACCTCCTTCCAGACAATCTATCTAGTGTCTCATTTATCCCGGGGCAAACGTGAAGAATCAGGTAGGTCATCTTTTACCCCTCTGTGAAATGGTGATAGCAAGAATTCAGCAGACTGTGTGGAGTTCTTCTACGCTCTTTACTCCCAGTGTTAACCATACAAATAAGACAGAATATCATCAGTGGAAGAAATACAAAATAAACTAGGAGGAACATTAATCTCGAACTGTGCTGGAATCATCCCTTTCAATTATTCTTCCTTCTCAACTCCTTCCTTGTTATATACAGCCTCTTTGGTAACATTACCTCTCCAACTGGAAACGCTTCTCTGGTTACAATACCTCCTTAAGAAAAAGGTAAGAGAAATGCTGCTGCTATGTGTTCTTGTACAGGGCAATTTAGGGCTGTTTTTCTCTTCTTGACTAATATTCACATAAAAGACATAGCAAAGACCTGGACAAAAACTGCTTTGGTCAATAAAGAAGAAGAAAAAACCCTATCATTTTGATGATGAATGCTTCCTCCAGAAGATGCCAGCTGGCACTTCTAGGTGTTTGGAACAACTAGCTGACTACACTTGGCTCTTTTTTTCTCTTACTGTTGGTAGTGCTTTAAAGCATAATTCAGGCTTGTCAATGTTGGTTACTTTTGATTAATTTCTCTGCCTGTCACACGGGAACTGTTGGTATTTCACTTTTTGCATCACTTGTTTCTTGGTGGTATCACTAGGCTCCATGTGTACTACTTTTTTCTTTACTTCATTATGCTTTATCAGCATCATCTTTACTTGTTTGTTACCATAGACTTCCTGGCTCTTTCTGCCAGAAGTCTTAGATTCTTTCTGGAACAGGTTGCCCAGAGAAGATGTGGCTGCCCCATCCCTGGCAGTGTTCAAGGCCAGGTTGGACAGGGCTTTGAGGAACTGGGTCTAGTGGAAGATGTCCCTGACCACGGCAAGGGGTTGGACCTGGATGATCTGTATTGTCCCTTCCAACCCAAACCATTCTGTGATTCTATGATTTTATCCCTCCCATGAGTAAATAATAGAAGACTCTCCCCTTCCCTCTCTCATTTTGCTTTTCCATTCCACTGCCCTCAGAGGCTCTCCTGTCAAGCCAGCAGGCCTTCTGGGAAAAGAAAAACTTGTAGACGGCCTCCCTGTAAACTACTGGTACGGATGCTGAGTTGCTGAAGTGCCTGTGGGTAAAAGAAAGGGTCCATGCTCATCCCTATGCACAAAGCCAGCTTCTCTCACAGCAGTAGAGGATTAACAGTAAAGCAGTTTAGATGTGACTTTCTACCTTGTAGTACATGGAATTAACACAAATGCCGTGGCTGACCAGTATGGTGTTTGCTGGATGCATTATCCTCTCTTACATTTTTCTTTATGGAGCCTTTGAATTAACAGGATAAAAAAATTGTACTGCCAGAAATTGTGAGGTAAAATAAGTGAGCCACTCATGGCACTGTCTGACATCATTCTTCAGCTAAAGGTGAAGGGAAAATACTCATCTGTGAAAAACAATAGTGCCAATAACAACCTGTACAAAAGCAGTTCTCTAAATGAAATTTTCTGGCTTTTCCTGTGTGTTAAAATTGCTCAGGGGCTTCTGTAATTGGGATGAGGAGACAGCAAAGAGGTGGGCACTCTTAAGAGCTAACCTTCTAAAAAGTGATCAGTTTAAATACACCTATCTCAGTGTATTCCCACAGTATAAGTATAGTTTACGTGAAGAAAACAAACTGTCCTCTTCACTCATGGAAAGTAAGGTGAATCTCTTTTAGACTGCACAAACTTCATTCACATTTAAGACCAGAGAACCACAACGGGTATTCCCCAACTTTTGGAGCAACCACAGCTCCAGTTGACTCCACTTGGATTTTAAGGATCTCTGAAAAGCCAGATGAAGAGTCTTACTGTTGTAGAGAAAAATATTTCTTATCCCACAAGTAGAAATGTTGGCAAAGATTTCTTGTCTTTTCTACAAATACGTATTTTCTATTTATTTCAACTAAAATCAGTATATCAGAAATTATTTTATATATCTCACAGATGAGAAAATCCATCAATACAAAGTGGGTAACTGCCTTGTTAAGGTCAGACATGAGTTACCATGGCTGAAAACAGGTATCTCTTGCTCCAGCCACTAGACTATAGTCTTTTTTCATTATTTACCCCTCCATGTTCTCTTTCTTACAGCTCCATGTTTCAAAGAAAAACTGGAAAGGGAGCTGAAAGATGTACGATTCCAAAGGAAAGTCTTTTATTTTACAAAAACAATCCTGAAATGGCTAGCCAAATGTTCTCATGCTTTATTTAGATACCAGAATGTGTTGCATCCATTTTCAATCTCCCAAACCCAGATAAAGCACAAAAAATAATTGAGAAAGTAAAAAATAAGTGGGTGGCAATAAAACTGCCAAACTGACAGCCTGGCAAGTCATCTTAATCAAGTGTTATTGTGGCAACAGAGCAGACCTCTGATTTTTGACTCATGTCACAAACTGCATTCTGACAGTTCTGTTGAGAACTCCTTTTTCCACTGACAAGCTGTTGTTTTCACAACTGGAAGAAAGGGGTGACCAGAAGTTCAAAATTCAATGCTCTAAAAATGCATGACTAAAAATGCTTCAAAGGGCAGCAGTGAAAAATGTTGGGAAATTAAAAGCCAGGTTTCTCCAGCCTTGATGACTCCCCGGTTCCCAGTGCCTCTACTTAACCTTGCTCACCGCACACTTCTAGACCTGCTCTTTCAGCTGTTACACCCTATTGCCTTGAATTTAGGTCTAAGGCATAGATAAAAATATTGAGACATTGTAAAGGCAGAGGTAAAAACAAACCCTCCCAAGATGCAATGACCTGACCTACCTGAATGGTCGATGTCTATTTGGTTGATGTATTACTAATAGACATAAAGACTACACGGGATATCTCTTTCATTTCCTTATCCACACCCATTCAGTAAAATGTTGAGGATTGCATAGTGAAGAAAGGCAGTTTCAACAAAGTAATCTTGGTCATTTTTCTTCCTACCCAACCCCAGGTTCTTAATTTAGTCATGCCAGTTGATGCAAAGCACTTCCTAGTTGTTCCCCTCTCAGTTTGCTGTAGGAACATCCCAGAGTGGCTACAGTCAGAAAAGAGGAGCAACATTTAAGCAGATAAAATCTGGACTTAACTCCTGCTTGGAACTCTAACTTCACTTTAGGAACAGGTGCCTAAATACTTTGTTGGACTACAATACATTTACTCTACTACACCTATTACCCCTAGTAACTGCAGTTTCGTTGACCACTGTTTCAGCACTGGAAAGTAAAGTACTGTTTGCGTACTGGTGCGTAATATGTTGTCTGCCTGTAAACAAAGGATAAACTATAAAAAACAACACTGGGAGACTCAGTACTGGTGGCTAAATTATTCTTTTTCTTTCCCCCAGTCCCTGTTCTTTGAATGGGAGATTGTTGAGGTAACATTGCCCTTGGTAAACACGCAGATTTCAGTGACATTCAGTGCACGGAAGAAAACCCATAAATGCACAGTAATATCTGCCACAGCATAACAAAAAGAAAGAACTCCCTTTATTCTTCCCACAGCCTGTGCATAGGCACCCACAGATTCTCTGTGCTCTACCATGAATGGGCTTCCTCCTGTGCAATGTGCCTGTTCCCAAGGAGGGAATCTTCACCGTTGATCAGCTGCACACATTAAATAAGGCAGTGTGCTTTGCAGGCTGCAAAATACATATGCTCTTTTTTTGCCTTTTTATATATAATGCATCCTACATAGCAGCAGTGAGGTGTGCAAGGGATGTTCTAGGATGTCTTGTGCTGTCACTTCCCATGTAACATTTAAAACAAACAAAAAGATACTGCTACTTGAACAAGGTCAGAGAGGTCTTCAGATGGTCTATTTCCTCAGCTTGCCTCTGGCTCCATATTGCTTTGCAAATCAGATGCTAGATATATTTTGATTAGTTTGTGCTTTAATGGATCATGTACAAAGAGTCCACCCTTCACATCATAGCCATTAATTTTTTCTGGAGTCTGATGGAAAAAACAGGTAGAGAGGGTTGTGTGTGTGTGCGCGCACCAGCGTATGCATGTGTGCTGATTGAAAAGTGATGGATTATTTTCATGTGGTAAGAAACACAATGTTTTCTTTAGCACAGCAGGATATTCTGTTTGCAAGGTCTAACAGTGAAATATTATGCATATCTGCAGCTGGCCCACTGCCAAAAACCAAACAGCAGAAATCAGAAGAGATTTTGAATCTGAATCTTAAAAAACCAGTACAGCTCTACAAAGCAACTAATGAGCCATTCAAAACAGAAAAGCATTTGTACTAATGCATGATTGCTGTCATATATGTCAGCATTTAACAAAATAGTAAATAATTATTCATTTAAATGTTACCTTGAACTTCAATTTAAAATATAAATATATTTTCAATGTCTTCTACCTCTGTGCTGTTACAGGTTTATTTATCACGACCTACAGTAAATTAAGTGAAGTATTTCCCAAACTCAAAGAAGCAAGTACAATTAGAAAAACCCAAATAGCATAACCTCAAAGCAGGAACGTACGAGAGCTGTAGCCACCAACCAAGAATTTACTAGCCCAAAAATCCGAACACCAGAATGTTTTAACATGCTTTATTCAGCTCTTATGAAAGAAGATTCAGCCAAAGGGACCTAGGCTGGGGTCAGTCAGCCACTGCTGGAGTGATCTGCAGATTCACTTCACTAGCAGACAACCCAACTATTCCCCTTCAGAAGCCTTGTTTTAGTGCTAAGGTCCAATTAAATAGAATGAGAGAAACACCAGAGTACAGTCAACACTCTGATACCTACAAAAAGGCAAAAAGAAGTTCATGAGGACAGTGAACTGGGATCCCACAGCACACACAGCTACATTCTGCAAAAATTCATTTAATTGCAGGCAACTTTTCTTCCAGCATGGGATCAACAGCTCCAGTGTGTTCTTTAGAAAAGTCTTGCTCAGTGGTGACACAGAAGACTACTACCAGATACTTCTCCTTAAATTGTTACAGGGCGGAGGACTGATAATCATCATTTTAGTGGTCACTCTAAAGAAAAACAACTCCTCCCTTAGTAAGCTTTCTTGCATTTGTGTGCACTCCTTCCTTGCTTAATTTATTGCACTTGACTAATCATTAGATAGCATCGAATTGTGTGTGTAAATTAACGTATATGTCTGCATCTGTATGTGAACATGTGATTACGCTATTTACCCATTAGCATGGCCTTCTGGTAAATCTCACTCAAGCCGCAAGCTCGCATGGCGCATCTTTATTTCCACTGCATCCCTTTTATCACTACATCTTCACAGTGGGTTTCAGAAAATGCTTACAGTACTAGACAGTTTATTAAAAACAGGCTAGCGGTTTTATCAACATAGTTAATATTCTAAGAGCAAAAGATTTAGTGTCAGGACACAATCAATGTTTGGACTATTAGTATGGAGACCGAGGCATTTTGAAAAAAGAAAACCTGGGAACTCAAGATACATATTTAATAAACTTTCCAAGTAAATCTATTTTTATCATTTGATTTTTAGAAAAGCAAGAACAAAGCCTTCTAGAAATTTGGAAACCATACTGGTAAACACTAATATTTTTGAATACTTCTAAATACAGAGCTTATTATTTTCCCTGTTCCATTTCTTTTCACAGGTTACCTCAGGACCCTTACTCTGAAACCATTAGAAACTGATTGAAATAACAACCATTCCTGACCCAAAGAAAGGTGCCACCAAATGCTGAGTTGCCATTTCCAGCAGGATACATTACTATTAGGAATTTTCTGCTACGTTTCCATTAAGGATTTTCATTGCGATATTTTCATACACAGAAGTTGACTGGCACATCTTTTCAAAACCTTTCTCTTTCTTTCCAAACATAACTAGCATATAAAAAGAACCATAATATGTATTATGGGAAAGCAGCACAGCGATATAAAAGACTTCCATACTAAGAGCAGACGGAAAATGGTAGTTATTATTAATTTAGAAAAACAAAAGAGCTACCCAGCATTTCAGTAATGTGGCAAGTTGTGTGCTATTGAGGGAAAGAGGATTTTATAATTGGATTTTAGAGTAATTTAGGAGACGAGATAAGCTGTAATGGTTGCATATTAGAGGTTAAAACTACAGCAGAAACTCATAATGTAAGGGTTCATTGCACTGAGGAAAACAGAACAAAGGAAAGCAATGCAGGAGCAGCCTGGTGTAGGTGGCAACAAGGTGAGCATAGGCTATGGGAAACTGAGGGGCTTTTATATTAACACCCACTTCAAGAGGTATCAAGCAGCATTCCTTCCCTTCAAGAGTGACTTAAAAGATTTTAATTATATAATACATATATTATATACACATACATATGTATAAGGGTAGGGATGTTACTTCCTAAACTCTGCAGCCAGGAATGCCACGGTTTCAGGAGAGGAATGACCATAAGCATGTTCAGTTTTCTGGCAAAAAAAGAAATAAAATGCCATAATGCCATAACCATGGATATAGCATGAAACTTCTGTACAAGGAATCAATGGAATTTCAGGCACAGTAGCTCTGGAGAGTGGGGTGCCTTTCCCTACTAACTCTCCCCTGAGCAAACAGAGACTCAGCAGAGACACAGTACTCTCCCTGGGGGTCTCATGCTCCAAGCAGACCCTGCAGCTCCCACCAGCTCTGCTGCTGCTTCCTCCACCTTCTCTGAAGGCTGAAACTCTTCCCCCTCACTCCAAAACTTGAATCAACCCCATCTCCAGAGCCTCTGTGACTCTGGCCATGGCTGGAGCACACAGGTAAAGCAGACAGTGCTTTGCCAGCAGAGAGGAAGGAGACAAGGAGTAGAGGCCAGAAACAAAGGCTGGGCCAAAGTCACCAAGAGCAGAGGCTGAGACAAGAGTCGAGGATCTGTGGCATGGCCACAATGTCTAGTAATTCATTATCAGGCACATTCTGTGACATTGCTACAATGCCAGCACAGGGAGAGGCCCACCAGTTGTGGCATGCAGACCAAAACCTGATGTCTTCCCAGACCTCTTCAGGAACATTAAGAAGCCATTCATGCTCTCTGAACCCTGTGCAAAAAAAATAAAATCTCATACTAATAATTCTTTCGTGGTCTCCTGTCTGCCTCCAAGCCATCTCTGAGAAGAAAGCCTGGCTGACACAGTGCCTTGATCTGAGCCGGCATGCCTGGGTGCAAGGCAAGTGAAGGGCAGTCGGTTTTTTAAATATAAGCGGCTACATCCCTGCAATCTGCACTATGTCAGCTCAGCAGCCAAGTCCCATTATTTTGTTGGGGAGGCGGGAGAAAGGAAGAAATATTCTCCAGCATTTTTCCAGGCAAGGAAAGGTAGCAGAATACATACTTTCAGTTTCCATCCCCAGATTCAGCTGTGGAATGAAGCAGTGTGACCAGGTTCTCAGCAGTGACAAGTGATCATAGGCTTCAAGATCAGTTGCTTTCTATTAAATGAAGACCAAGCCTTGGATTTTTCAAAACCAGGTGCCTAGTTTTTTTTTGTGGGGCTTTGCCAACACTGAGATATTTTATGTTTGCCAGCTGCCAGTCTCTGTTTGGAAAGCATAGCTTCCTCACTTAGCGATGCAACTCCATAGGCATAGCAAATTATGTACACGTTTGGCAAGCAGCTTTGAAAAAGAAAAAAAAGAAATGTATTCTTTGCCAAGAAATGTGAATACTTCCAAAACTACAGTAGTTTATCAGAAGACAACAGTTTCCCCTCCTGTTTAGCTGGGAATGTTCACCTGAGCAATCTAAAATCTCAATCTGCAGCAAAAAAGAAAAAAAAAAGAATAACACCCCCCCCCCCCCCCCCAAACATTATTCTGCACAGTGAATTCCCTTGCTGTGGTTTCTCCTAGCAAACAGAGCACTATCTCTCTTCAAGAGGGTAAATAACCCAAGCCTTGAGGAAGCAAAATCTGCTTGGAGAGTGCGTGCTCTCTGGCTGTCCTTACAATGAAGGATACTACAAAGTTGGTCTCCTATTTGGTTACCAGTGCTCGGCTACCCCCTGCTGGGCTGCGACGCCTCAGACCTTCCCGTACCACCCGGCAGCAAGAGCAACGCACCCCAAACACACCAACTTCATCACTGGGATAAGCTTCCTAAATTAAACCAGGCTCCGAGTTTTTACTCCTGCTCAGGACTGAAAAATGACACAGCGTGCTCAGCTGAGATTAAAGGCATGGCTGATTATTGCAGTACAAGTCTTTATTTTTTATATCATGTGAGATTTCTCATAGATTTTCCCCACATTCTAAATCAGCACAATTTGAATAGTGAAACATTGAGATACCAATAGCTATGTTCAAACAAGACCCCAATACACATCCAGAAAACCAAATGTTTTCCTAGTGAGTACAAAACTCTGAGACAGCAAATTTTGTTTCTAATTCTACATAAATTGGATGATAACATCTTAAACACTTTGCTCAGAGTTTGCTTTAAAAGCATTCCTCAAATACATTTCAGAATAGAAACTCCCGGTATGAAACCCTTATTTATGTATTCTGTGGATAAATTAAAACAGGAAAATGTGCTGCAAGATGTGTTCAAACAACTAATAGTTCCTGTAAACCAAAAAATTATAAAAAACCCGTAAGTGAAAAGAAAAAGATTAGTTGTTTTAAGCTATAACACAGCTGTACGCAACAAAAGCCAGAAACATGTAAAATTAAATTGGATTTTGGGGCGGGGGGGAAGTGTGCAATGGGGTTAAGTTTAGTACTAATTCAAATCCTTTCTTCCAAGTTGCAAAATGTTGTTACTGACACTTTTTTTTTTATTCTGTTTATTTTTTGCAGACAAAGCAGGAAAAAAAAGAAGATATTTGAACTATATAAACAGGGGCTGCATATGCTGGCGCGTGGCTCTTGCTTAGCTCCTATAGAGCACAAGGGTAAAGAGAAGTCAAATATACCTTCCAACATTTATTAGTGCCACATAAACAGTAAAATTCTATTTACTGATAGATTAATAAAAGGCTGAATTAGTCTCTAACCTCTTTGATTTTTTAAATGCTGGTAAGACACTGTCACTCCTTGTTCCTTTATCTAAATACAGCATGTGTAGCAAACAAACATTTCCCTTGTGTTAGCGCAGGAAAGGGGAAGAAGTTTTCATTAAATAGAGTTGTAAAGGGATCATATTACTGGAGTAGAGTCACATCTCTCAACTTTTGTCCTTTAGGCTGGCTGTCCTCTGTGAGAAGTGGCAGTGGCAGACTTTGGGGAGGGAGGGGGAGGACAGGATACGGCGCTGTCTGTTAGTCAGCAGGGGCCGTCAGCTAAAGGGGATGGGTTATAATCTGTGGCTTTCAAAATCTAGACAACTAATCCATTTTTTTTCCTCCTATATTTAGAGTCTGGTCTGCTCTCAGGACGCACAACCTTTTCAGTTTCACTTCTGAAAGGACTGAAGTGCAAAAAATTGCATTTCAAAGCTACAGGCCAACAAGGAACAGAGGGATCCAATCCTTCAACTGTCGCTATTGACAGAAGGCCTCTGCTTTACTCAAACTGTCTTTGCCTCTGCTGTGGATCTGCTCACAATTTATCTGAGAGCAGGAGGCATTTACTTCAAAACAGGCCCAGAACCTATTGCCAATCTGACAAGGTTTCCACACAGCTCCAGCTCAAGCTTTGTCTTTGTTGTTCAGCACTGGGCATACACTGCTGGAAAACAAGCAGAGACTGGAAATTATTCACCAAGGAAATAACACTGGTGTCTAGTATGAAAGTGGATGGAGGAAGAATATGCCTGTTCCCCCCAGGCTGAGGACCAAGCAAGGAAGGGATGGACACCCTGACCTGCCTGGCTGGCAAGCGGGCAGGCACTGGAGGAAAAGTCCTGTATGCCCAGGGATGCCACCACACTTCACCGGGCTTCTCCTGAGAGTTTCTGGATCTCATCCCAGCAGAAAGAAGTAGACTGAGATGCACATCCAGAGCTCAAACCTAAGAAACACTCACAGTTCTCACAGTTTATCTTACATTGTCCTTAGGACTGCATTGAGCCTTTGGCTTCACTCTAAGCCCTGGTCATCTTGATGAGAGCTCATCTTCACCTTGGCATTCCTCTTGAGCTCTCCCCAAAGCCACCTATTCTACTCCAGCCTTCTTCCCTGATGGCTTTTCCCATGTCATAACTTTTAATGCCCCAGTCCTGGGTTTCCAAGACTCCACATGGCTAACTATCATTTTCTTACGGGCTCAAATTGCACAGATCTTTCCCGTAGCTACAACAAACTGTAACTAATGTAATCTCTAACCTTACTTACCCCTCTGCTAGTCTGCTAGTAGAATTTCTCTACAGCTTCTGTCCTAGCTCTCTCACAGACATCTTTTTCTGGAAGTTGCTAAAATCTCCTCTGATCTGTCAGGCATTGCACAGCCACCCCACTCACATCCATAGCCACCTAGATTCACTGGTAAAATCTCATCACTGCTTTGGAGGGCATGTCTGTGTTAAAACCTGTGAAATGCGTTTTCTCACTGCCCTCCCTGTGAAAAGTGAAGGATGCAAAGGCCAGGCATTTTAGGAGAAACAGAATTCCAGGTATTACTCCTGCACACAGGAGTAATTGCCAGCTATGGATATGAGCAGAGAAAGAATATGAAAGATGTGCGGAATAAACTGCATATGAGGAGAGAGAGGAGCTAACACCAAAACTTGCTACTTTGGATAAGGCAGTAGTCTCAAGTATTTTAGGTCTGAAAAGTTTCAGTTCAAAAACTGAGAAAAATTCATGCTGGAGTATCAGAATTAGCAACGACAGCAGAACAGATCTCTAAACACAAAGAATATGCTTCAAGGGAAACCACTGCTGTTCCTCTACTCCCTCTAACGCATCCCACTGTGAATCGCGATAGGTATTGCCACAGTTCCCAGCAAAATCAATGACTCGCGGTGACATGATTGATTTCTGGTTCTAACATCTGGCTGGAATTTTACGCACACAAAGCCTGTGATTTGTACAAACAATTACTTTAGAGAAACAAAAATCTTTGCAATTCACCATGTCATAACCAAACCATCTGTCCAGCAGGCCACTACAGGATCATGCGGTTGGAACAGAAGACAGAAGGTGGCCCATTTTGTCCAGTATGTTTGGTTCAAGATATATGCTTTGGTCTTGCATCATCAATAACAGGAGCCTACTCACATAACATTGTAAGTTGATTAGAGATCAAAGTTTTTCTGCTGCCAACTAATTTATATCCATACTTTGACAATCATAATTGTAAGCAAAACAGTGTAGCCACTGAAGCTCTGTCTACCCTACAAAGAAAATTAAGACAGCTGAATACAAGAACTGGTGTAAACCAATTGGTGCAACCCTGCAGACACAGGTGTTATTAATAACATTCCTTCATTTCTCAAACAAATGGAAGCACTGGATATATGAAACTGTTATGTTTCTTTTAGCTACAGAGAAGACAAATCCCAGAATATGTACACTGAAGTCAAATCAAAAGCGTTGAGATCCTATCACAAGTTCAGTTCCTTATATGAACGTGAGTAACTTGTTGCATATACGGCACTCTTGCCAGAGCAAATTAATGTTGAAAGCTGAGACTTGAGACACACCTTCCTTAGCCAAGTTGTGACCACCCTTGCCTAGAGCATACAGTATGTGGCATTTACAAGGGTCGGCCCTGCAGAGTGAGCTTTGCTGGGTTGTGTCATGTTCCTAGAGAAAGCAAAAAGATGAATCGGCAGCAACACAAACATATCCCTTGCTGGGAAGAAGACTTTTAGGTAACATGCATTATGTCATTCTGGTACCCCTCACTTGGCAAAACACAGACTTGAAACACACTCTGTTAAGATAAGAGTTTGTCCTCAAACTGTTTTAACATAAATCACATAAACACAGAAAACAGGGTGACTTTAATTCAAAGGTCATTTACGTTGTATCTCCTGCCCTTCAAGCATGACAAGCTGCACCATGTTATTTCTCATAGATATTTATAAGCTGCTCTTCAAAATCCCTAGTATAGCCTCAGCAATTTACCCAGACCATGTTATACCACATAGCTGTGTCTGCACTCCATGGAGCATCTCACGTTGGCTACAAAAAGATTTAAGGAGGCTTAGGGGGTAGCATAACAGGAAGAGTAGAAAAGGCCAAATAACAACTGTATCTTAGTTGGGCAAAATGAAAGAGTACTCAGTATTTAATAATTATGTTATGAAAGCAAGCAAAGCCCTGGGGTTAGCTTTGTGCTCCACTGTACAAAGCTCTGCCCACTGACAGCATTTCAGGTAATCATCACACCCAAGTGAGGAGGAGACGTTTATCTGAGGTGATACAAAAAAGGTGATACAAAAAACTCTATCATCTCTCCACAGACTCTTCAACACTCACAGTGAAGCGTATGAACAATCCATATAATAACCTACATCTGCGGTTCACTGACCAACCGACCCTGCTCCTGTGCAGGAAGCAGAGGTTGCTACGCACCAGAGCAGAGGAGCAGCCTGCACTGCCTGGGTTTTAGCTCGGACAGCACAAAAACTCAGGGCAACTTCCACACGAGTGACAGAACTCAGTGATAAATGCAATGTACAGATGGATTTTGGTTTTAATTTCATACAGATTTGTAAATGTAAGAGAATCTTTAATAGGCTATGTAATTTCAGCTTCCCCCCAAGAAAAAAACAAACAAACAAACAAAAAACAACAAAAGAAACAAACAGCTGATAAAGAGTATTACATCTCAAAGATTTTTTTCAGAGATGTTGGTAATGTTGAGCCAGAAAGAGGTGCTTTCACAGCCACGGTGACACCACACTCACCAGAGGAACAGCTTACATCACCTTTAAAAAACAGGAATTCCTCTTTTTCCCCTACCACCTACCAGCACACTGGCCTGCACATGAGCAAACCCGCCAAGAGCAAAGTGTTGTCCAATGTAATTTTCATCTTCCTAAATGACTTAGTCTGACTTTTCATGCCACTAACAATTTATTTCACAAAGGTCTATATGAGCAGCACCTCTCTCTAAGGCACTGCAGCTGACACTAAAAACGGCTTCAACTCACCAAAGTACAGAGGCCTGGCTGCGGAGCACAAGGAACCACGCTGTGAGATGGTATTTCCAAACGGCTGTCCTTCAGGAAGCAGGGATGTGTTGGCAATAACACTAGCAATCAGAGCAGGCGAGATTACTCACTAGATAGCGCTTTTCCTATACCTGCGTGCACAGCCTGAAAAAATCCTTTTTCTTCTCTTTTTTCCTTTTTAAACTTAGACCCCTGCAACCCCTAATGAAAGCTTTTCTAATGACAACATAACCGAAGAGTACCTTTAACTTACTCTTTTTTCCATGAAGCAGACGCCTTTTCTTGTGAGAATTGGCACATTTTTACCCTTAGAACGATCTCTGCTTTTATATGCCTAATTAAATTTTAGCGGTCCCTTGCTTAAATAAAGATTTATTAGCTGTTAAAATTGTAGCATAATTCTTCTGCCACCTACATGCTATTCTTTAACATATTTACAAGCAGACTGGCTTATCCACTATAAAAATGTGCATGATTTAATGTTGTTGTGTTATTGGTGTCAATTACTAAACTTCAGCCCCACAACAGAGCTTTCTGACGATACTAGTACTTAACTATGGCACTGTGGAGATACTCCAAGAAAGACAAACTGCGTGTCTTACAGATCAAGTACTCAAACTAAGTTCAACTAAGAGCCAAGCAGTAGGTATCAGCCCCTTGTTTGGGCTCTCCCACAGCCGTGATGTGGGCTAACACATCATCAGAGAAGAAATCCAGGGAATTATTTCAAGGAGCTGAAATTTGCATTGTTAGAAGCATCTACTACACTACTTCCTATTTCTCTTTGTGTATGAGAAAGACAAAGTATGTCTAGTATCTTTGCACACAAAATTATATGTATTGACAGAAAGACAACAATAACACAGTAAAGTGCCATGTTTGCCAAACTACTGGAAGTAACTTCCTTATAGTTCTGGGGTTTGGGCTTTGCTTTCTTTTAAAAAGTCAGTTATTTATTTACCAGGATTAGAAGATTAGTGTTTTGTTGGTCTTTCATTAGTTTTACTTTACTACAGTCCTGTTTGCTAACATAGGGAATATCCTTTTCACCAAGCTGTACACCCTTGCCTCTCTACCCTGTACACTGACATCTTTGCACCTTGTAAACACCACTGCTACAGGCAATTGTGTTCCATGTGTTTGTCAGATTGCATCAGGAACACTGAATTTCATCTTCTTGCTATAGTTTTAATATTGTTCAGATAAAACTAAATCTTTTGGTAATCTCAAATACACTCTGAGCGCAAGAGATGACTCATTTAATTTCACCCTTCTAAGTCTTTAAAGAGTCACAAAAAGCAGGCCACTCAAGAAATGTGCAATATATTAGTGTCATACAGTTGGCCTCACAAATAAATCAGCATACAAAATCCCTTCTTACTGAAATTTGTCACAGTAAACATCAGAAGCTGAAAAGTGAAACTAATAGGAAACTGTCTTTTTGTGTAATTTTCATGCATCTGTGCACAGACACACACATGCACACACAGACACACACCAGAGTTAGCTTTGTACTTTTCCATGTATGTGCTAGGTATTCAGGGAGCAAATTGCTACAGCTAAGAAAGATGCCACCAAAGATAATAGTAAATCTGGAAGAGACACAAGAGAAAAAGCCTAGAAAACTTCAGGTTTATATTAACCTTTTTTTATTTAATATTAAAATATATTGTTCTTTTGCCTTGCGCTCTTAATTATGGCCACTGGCTGCTGACAGTACTTTTGGTTTTCATACATATATTTCAAGGTCTATATAAAATATCAAATGCATATACAGTATACTACTTGCATATACACAAGACATCTGAAGTCCTCTGCTATCAGCAATGGAAGGGCAGCCATGGTGGTGGCTGTGAGCACGCCTGGGGTGCTGGGATACACCCCCTGCATCCAGTGCTGCTCTGCAAGCTGCCTTTGGACAATGCAGAGACCCATCCTGCATGCTCCGACACAGAAAGCCCTGCATAATTCCAAGGGCAGCCCACACCCACACTCAATACCAGGATTTACCTTTGGGAGCCAAGCTGGCCACATCCAGAGGAATGCCGACGTCATTTCTGGACTCTCTCTGGCACTAACTCTAAGAGGAGGACTCCAGGGCAGGGAAATCTAGTCAACACCATTACCGACAATCCTGAATGAGCTGCTGTTTGGCTAGTTTGGGGAATGCAAAATTCCCAGTTGAGGCAGTGCGGTAGAGATCTGAAGATATTTAGGTATTTAAAGTGCTGAGACTTACAGAAAGCCTTACTCAGAAAACATCAAATGGAGAAACTCTTGGAAATCAGTCAAGCAAGAAGGGCTAAGTCATCTCTGTTTCAGTTTTCCTTCTCTCTTTCTGGTGTACAAGTAAAAATATCTGTTGAAGATGTGTACAAATGCAGCATATAGATAGGTTAGATTCTGACATCATCTACAGAACCTCAATGACATGTATACCCCAAAGAGTCGTCTGAAATAATTGTTTCTGTATGAATTATCCTTTTGTATGATTGTAGCTGTCATGCAGAAAAAAAAAGCATTTCTGAGCATGGGCAAAAATCTCATAGTATCTCCCTAAAAACAGTTTCATCTTTTAGTATCACTGTATATATTTAATCACTTCAGAGTTGATATGTCAGATGCCAAGAACACAGAAACAGTGACAGTATCAAGGCAAGCCAGCAAATTTTTATATCATTTGTCCCTGCAAAACACCACTCTAATGGAAGATCTCTGCTGCTCAATGACCAAGTTGGAATTTTCACAGGAGTCATCCAGTTTCTAAGAAATGCCATAGGTATTACCACTGAAGTCCTTTTAATTGTTTTCAAAACCCTTGTTTTTTCTCTTCAGTAAGGGGAACAGTCATGATTTCTAATGGCACTTCCCAGATTTTCCTGTGTTCATTCCTTTAGCATCCCACTACTACAACAGACCTGTGTCAATTCCCAGCATTCATGATTGCAGCACAGGTTGTCACATGTTCATGTCAGCTGTAGGCATCCTGTCATCTTGGACTACACATATTCCTCTTCAGCTTGCTAAACATACCAATGCTGCTTCCATTGATCATGGAAGCAATACAGGATCACACACTGGAGAATGGTAAGAGTCATCCCAAGGGAAAAGCAAAACAAACAAAGCACACCACCATCCACCCAACACCCTCTCTACACCCCTACCACAAAACCCAAACCCAACAACTCTCAACCTTGGAAATATGAATTAAGTATTAACTGAAGGAGCCACATCTCCAGCTGGCCTGGCTGGGCATCTCTGAGAAGTGTGAGGTCCTCTCTCACCTTAGCAGATACGAGGAGGACTGGTTATTCATAAGCCTCACACAGGATTGGAGGAATGACACAGGGAATGACTGACAATATGTATAGAGGAAGAAATGAAAGAACAGAAAGCAATGGAGGGGACAAGAGGACACAAATCACAGTGGTCTTTAACTGTTACAGTCAATTCTGTTCCAAATTGATGGAACCTCAATACTAAGCACACAAGCGTAACAGAGAAAGATATACGTACACATGCACAGTCCACATTCCGGCTCAGTGGGAAACCACAAGATTTTTCTCCCAGCATTCTCCCAACAGTCATGGTAGGGAATGAGAGGACAACAGAATAGCCTCAGCAATTAAACCATAACTAAAAATGGGCTTTTACTGCTGCTGAAGTAAGTCAGATCACAGTTAAAGTGACAAGAAAGACAGACCGCAGGATATATCCCTTTTCCCTCCATCCATAAAATCCCACTGCATGTGCCTCATCTGCCTGTTTTAGGAATGTAACAACAGGAGAAATGATTATGTTATTCGCAGATTCTGCCCAGAGGAATGAAATCCACAAACTTCAACACCACCCCATCTAAAACACTCCTTTATTTGTGGCAGTGTCTTGCGCAATGCACCACCGAATGAGTCTTAAAACCAATCCTCCAAATACAGCAAAAGTCTCATGCAGCATCCTGAGGACTCTCCCATTAGCTTATAAAATGACATTAAATGACTTTTTGAAGAAACGAAGAATAAGAAGGAGCTGCTGCTGGGACATTAAGTGTATCAAAACACAAATAATTAATGGTTGAAAATACTTTTTGTTTAATAATTACTGTTCTTCATTAGTATGAACCAAGGACACAGACTATCTGAGACAATAACATCTGCACCCCATATTTCATTATCACCAAACTTCACATTTCACACAAAAGCATAGCTAGCAAAGCCTTACAGCTTTAATTAGTTTCTGCCATAGCTGTGAAGGTCAGCCAATTATTGTGTGTGAAATTTCAATATGAAGCGGCTGAATTGAAGACAGCATTGCAACATTGTGAAACTCTGCAATGCCGTAAATCTAGCATGATAGAACCTTCTTTGGAAAAAAAATCATCAACAAAATAACATAAATTAATCATCAGGTATGCACAGCTTCAAGGCTTATTGGCTAATTTAACATGTGTTAGAGAGGGGAAAAAAACGAGGTAATTTTTGATAGCATCTTATGCTTTGCGGGGTTTTTTCTTATCAGTGTCACCAACCATGACAAAATACTCAGTTGGGTCCTCGTTTCCACAAGAAAACAGTTTTCTGTAGGATTCAGAGTCCTTCTATCAAAAGAAAACAACAGCACGGAGCAAATGAACTTCAGCCAGCTAGAATAAGAGGCATAGGATGTACTGCATCTTTCAACAAGATGCTTCAGTTGGGCTCCAAGCTTGTGGTTGGCTATTGAAAATCTTGACCTTATGTGGATGTGGATGTTTGCGTGTGAAAACATATATATAAGAATTTGGATTCTAATGATACAAAATAATAATGCCAGCTGGCACTGAGGAAGCAGCAAAGGACGCAAAATGATGCACCTGCCTCCTACCTGAGACACAGCCTCTTTGCACGTATTGTTCTTGTTAAAAGAAATAATTTATGCAGTGTGCTGTGCACTGGGATTACAGATGTGCCAAAGGTCTAACCTGAACCTTGAGTGCACTCAGGACCAGCTTTACTCCCAAGTCTGGCCAGTGGATGTTTGTTAAACAGATATTTTTTGGCCTGTTTCTGCTTTTTTTTTTCAAGAGATTAAAACATTTTAAGTATATTTTATCGCTTTACATAGCAAACAGCAAGATCTTCAAAGATGCACTTCAAACTCATCCTTTTATTTGGATACTACAAGATGACACACTGAAGTCAAATAATAATGATACAACTGTTCTATACCTCAAGCTCCAGTGAGCTAACAAGCCCTGCTCTTGATTATAAATTTACAGGTGAGATTCAATGGGAGAAACAAGGGAGGGAGTGAACCTCAGGGAATGGATTGATTTTGTGTAGTGTTCCTATGTTCAAGCCCTATTTTTCCAAATGAAATGATCCTGACAGAAAATATATGCAAACTCATTTTTAATCTAGTCTGGGACAGTCCATGAGGCTCTAGTAAGCACCATGGCTTCATTCATGTGGAAATACCTGCATGTTCATATGTATGTATGCACATCACAACCAATTCCCCCTTCCTGTGCCCCATTTTCTCCTGCCACTGGGAGGACTAGGTAAGTGGTTCTGCAGAGCCTCTGCAGACAGTGCAGAACCAGCAAGGCTGTTTCACTGTTCACATTCTCTCCTGGCTTCCTTCTTGGCTGGCACAAAACATATTTGCAGCTATAATATGACTCATAACAGTTACTGCCAAAGCTTCTCCCCACCCCCCCTTTTTAAAAAATAAGTAATTTTAAAGGAGCAATGCTAGCAGTAGATGCTCAAGAACATTTTCAGGCTCCTACATCAATGCATGTATTTCTGGAGTTACTGAAATCCCCAACTTCTGGTTACTTCAGCCAGAGACTGAGCACGGGTCTTCCGCCAAATCAGCAAGCCCCAACTCATGGCTATAGAGAAGCTGAAATAAATACCCATACACATCATAAGATTATTTAGAATTAAAAGCACCACTATGATAAAAATATTTTTTCCTCCCTGTAACTAATCCCTTTAACTAAATCCAACTGAAAGAGAAGTTGTGAAATAGTTGGCAATTTGTTTTCTGCTGCACCTTTTCCAACACCTCCAAATATATCCATGTGTGCAGGAAAAACACAAAAATAAGACTTCTGTTTAGTTTGTGTTGGCAGAACAAGACTGAAGCCGCCTAACCAACAAAGGCTCAGCTGGCTAGAACAGATAGCAGGAGTAAATTAGAAACTGAATGTAATGTAATGGTGATCCAGGTCAACCCCATAGGAAGAAGAAAAGAAAAATAAATTAGCGAAGTTCTGTATTTAAGAACCAGCTCTTTAGTGCAATACCCTGAAATACTCTGCTCTCATCCCAGGATCTCAGCAGTAGTTCAAGAATGTGACTGGGAGCCTGCATTCAACTTCAGCCACTGCACAGATCTCTGTGCAACCTGGCTCAGCATCTTTCTTAAGCTGACTGCTCTCCAGGGCACTACACAGGTACATCAGTCTATGTCTGCAGTGCTAAACAAAAGCCTAAAATTAGCTGTGAATAGGTAGCTATGTGTTCCTTGGTTTCCCTTCCTATCTAATTACAAGCATATTAACTTCTTTCTGTGCAGATAACTTGTAACATACACCAGGAAGGTGTTTTCTTTTACTATTCACAGATACAGCAGCTAGCACAATAAAACCTAAGTTTGAATTTCTAGACATTGCTTTTGTACTCATAAAATACAATAGAAGATTTTTGTGCTAGAATTAAAATTATTTGTAAGTCCCAGACATGTACCACCCACAATAATACAAGATAGTCACTGAAAGCTAAAATGGCAAAAAATGGAGAGGGGAGATGAATTAACTAACAATGGCACCAAAAGTGCTAAAGAAAATGTGTATTAGCTAACACCATATTATGCTCAAGATATATCTTTTCTTTTAAAAGGAATTGTCAAAAGCAAATAATTGAACTGTATTGGTACTGATGAGCGGCCCAAAGCAGAACAAAACAGGACCAGCTGAGTGAAAAATCAACTCCAGAACAGAAGAGAAAGAAAACTGGCCAGACCATGCACACCAACGCACATACACACAGAGCAAAACCAAATTATTATTAGTGAAACAGACTGAAACCTGTCTTCAGCAGTCCACCCAAGGGAGCTGCAAAAATCATAGCCTGGCTGAGGGTGTCTTTTACTAAAGGTCAGACAAAACTGGAGCAGAAGCCTCAGGGATCCCTTAAAGTGGTTCCCTAAAACAGGGATGCCTAATGGAGGTGGAGAGTTGCACAGTTTCATTGTGTTTATTAAATACACACTAAAATATTAAGCACTGTAACAGCGGCTAAACTAAATCAAACATACTCTAAGCGTGATACAAATCATTGTTAGACAACGTAAACAAACACTCAATACACACAAAGCCTTTATTGCAATCCCAGCAATGAGATCTATCCCCAGAGAGATGCCACCAGCTCCAGGAGCCCACAGCCCCAGCCGTGGAGCCCCTCTTGGTCAAGGACCCACTGAGGGAAGCCGCTCCTCCTAAGTCTCCTGTGCTCACTCTGCTCTGGCCCTGCTCCAGCAGCAGCACTTTCCTGCAACAGGGTCTCCACTCAGCCCAAACCACTGGGGACAAGATCTCTTCCAGGCGGGCTTGCCAGCAGCAGCTGCTCCCAACCAAAGAGTCTCTCTCCGGAGAAAACGTTCTCTCAAAGCCAGCCATGCTGCAAGAACAGTGGCTCCTAACATAAACGGTCTCCTTTCAAGAAGAAATACAGGGAAAGTCCTCACAGCCAGTCTCTTTCCAAAGGGAGCAGCTCGCACATTAATCCAATGAATAATTCCAGGCTGGGAGATAAAATATTTAAAGCGAGAAAAAGGCAAAATATATTCAGCCTTCACAGTTTTCAAGCCAGCCTTCAAAGCTCACGAGCTCACTACCATTTGCCAAGTAGGATCAACATGAAGAGTGTGATTATAAGAAACATGAAAAATTATACCACCAAATCCACAGGGACTTCAGAATTTAGCAAGTATAGGAGCCAGTGGAGCTGCTGAAATGCCAAACAAGCAGAAGCTTGCCATGGTGCCATGATCTAATGCATGATTCAACTGATAGTCATTATATCACATGAGGAAAAGACACAGGAATTGTCAATATTGGATCAGACTCATCTAGCAGGGATATTCCAACAGTAGCCAATACAAAAATCTTCGGCAGCTAAGCAAAGGAAATCCTGCAGCAAGCAGCTAGGGTCCAGCCACTGTACTTGGGAAGTTTCTCCCTTATCTCACTATTCAGAGCATGGTTTATGTTCCAAAGCCTGAAGGTCTATTTTCCCTCAGGGTTGTTCTTATCTACACCTAATGGGAATGTGCAAGCCTTCATTCTACCGAGAGATGCCTAAACCTGACCTAGATATGAAGCCTGTGAGTATTCATACCACTAATTTCCACCAGGTTACTTACACATTGCCTACAAAGTACCTCTTTTAACTCACTGAAATCCACCCTCTTTCACTTTTCTGAAATAACTCTTGGTTTCCATTCTTGTGGAACAGTAAACAGGAATGCTCAACTCATCTTCTCTACACCATTCAACAAAACAAGCACAGTTGCACTATTTCTGTGAAAGATACAGGTAATTCAAAGTTCCTCTTGTTGCTGCAGGCTAAGGGCATGTACACAGGCAATTGCTGTTGGATCAGCTGATGTTCAATAACTTGTTATCACTCACACCACTGAGCTTCTCACTTTCAGAAAAGCCCATTACAAAATTTGCAGTAAGGCTCCTTGCTGGTCAAAGATTTTCTGAAACCCAGATAACTTGTCAAGTGGATCTTTTCTAACCATATTAAATCTGCAGAAACTATGCCAACTGAAGATAATATTGGGACC
The DNA here is from genome assembly GCF_028554395.1 of Pezoporus wallicus. Lineage (NCBI taxonomy): Eukaryota > Metazoa > Chordata > Aves > Psittaciformes > Psittacidae > Pezoporus > Pezoporus wallicus. Next base: position 2,215,965 of record NW_026641383.1, read on the forward strand.
ATCTGTATTTTTTATAACATGGTCTTTAATGTAAGCTCAACCAATTTCTCAAGTACCAAAACAATGCTTGCTATCACTAAATTCCCATCTCTACTGAAGCCTACTTAAATTATAGATAAACCTGCACTACTTTTTGTCTTCTGGTATAATAGATTACCTCAGCAAAGCCTGAACTTTTCCCCCTGTGGTTCAGCCTCTCTATTTTAAGATCCTTCACAACTCATGGAATATGTATTTTCTGATAATTTTCTGCTTTTTGATTTATCAGGTGGTTGTTACATTTCTTCTATTGACATGTCAATCAATGAATGGCTCGTCTTTATTGACTGGAAAGCAGGTATTTGCTCAAGATATTTGAAGTGAGGGAAGAAACTGCAAAATCATTTGACTCTCTGCAATGTCCTTAACCTTCATAATTGTCTGGCAGGCTTTTTCCTTCACTCATACTTTGAAACGTTGAATTTGTTGTTGTCTGTGCTCATCTGATCAGATTTCTCACCATTTCTTTCCTGCAGTACAGTTTGCTTCCTATAAGGCTAGTTCCATTTTCTGAAGGATGGCTGGCTGCTGCAAATCAGTTATTCGTCTTTAATTTTTGAGCAGGCATGCAAGATCTCATAGAGCATGATTTCAAATAGCACAAGTTTGACTAAGCTTTCAAACTGCTCCTCCCCAAGGTGTCACTTAGAGCAACTTTACCAAATGTTGAAAGTATCCTCTATGTCTTGCTGGTCTCTTCCACTCTTCACCTTCTGTTCAACCCCCATAAACCTACAGCTAGGGGCAAACCTACACAGCCTTGTCTGGGCAAGAAAGGCATATGTGTATGGTCAGAGCTCCTCATGTTACATCATTCTCATTGAAGGAAAAAAAAAAAGGAAAGAAAAAATAAAAGGAAATTCTGTTTCTGACCCTTGGTTTTGTGGAGATACAATCAGAAATATGATCCAAGAGTGCTGACTGAATGCTGTCTGCTCATGCCTTGAAATGTCTGTCAGAATGAGTTGTCACATGATTTTCACTCATTTCTACAGCAACTCTTTCTCCTTTGATCTAGTAACAATAGACACTGGGAGGCATCAAGAGTGTTTCGAGTTCATTCAGGCTCTCAATCATAATGCAATAAGGATTTTGATTTTTAATTCTTTGTAACAACTTCTTCATCTATGCTATATTGTCAACACTGTCCATCTCATCTGGACCTTTTTGGATGGCTGCACTGGAAATGTGGGAAGGCACTTTTCCTACCCTGGTACCATCTCCAGCCATGCCACTGTATTTTAGCTGGGCCACACTCTAAATGCCAGACTTCAGCCTACAATCCCTGGGCAAATATGCTGCACACGCTTCAGCATTTTGCTGAACATCTCCACTCTGTAAAGCAGCGTAGCAATGTCTCACTGGCAGTTTTACAGAAGTCCACAAGGAAAGCTGTGTCTGAGAAGAGAATAGCCCTAATGGAATGACCTTTACTGGGACTTGACACCTGCTACCTTGTAAGCTTCTTACACACACAGCTTAATCCACCTGGAGGCTTTTTTGCTTGATGGAAGGTGATAAAAAAGCTGTTAGACTGTAAGCTCTGTCTTAGATTCAAAGCATGTAGGCTTCTTGATATTCTGAAGCTTAGGGCACACAGAGGGGAAAAATATTTCTTAGTTCACGTGAAATTCTCAAGTTGCTTATTAGGGATGAACCCTGGTCTAAGAATCACTTTATCGGTATGAAAGTAAAGAAAAGGTTTCCTGATAGGAAGAAGGGTCCCACTACCGCAGTACTACAGACAAGATAATGTAATAGTGATCATAAAGCTTTCCTCAGCAGACAAGAAGAACAAAGAAGCCCAACTCTAGAAATTTACAATCCACAGAGGATCAAGCAGATTGTATTCTGGATATCTTAAAGGTGAATGCTCTAAAACACGCATCAATCTATAGTGATAAAAATCTGGTCCTCTCTGATCATAAATAATTCCCTCTTTCTTTGAGACAACAAGGTCTAAATCAAAAAACTGTACCAGTGTGATTTTTAGCATGATGGAAAAGGGGTGAAAAGCAGAATAAAAGACAGGCCCCACTGCAGCATTACCTTGGCCCATCTGTTGGAAGAAGCCGGTACCCAAAGACTGAACTAACCTCAGAATCAGAACAGAGGAGTAATTAGCATTATTTGGCAGTTAGCTTTATTTAGAGTCTAAAGGGAAAAAAACCCAAACAGAACAAAACAAAAAGCCCACATGCCAAACAAAAAAACCCCAAAGAACTGACCTTCTAAAAAGCTGATGCCCCTGACCAGAAATGACCTATCACTAACCACTCAAACCATAATGGAAGCACAAGCAAGAACAGCATACCAAAAATGCAGCAGTGGCTCGAAGCTGAACTAATGTTCTCCAGGTCACTACTCCTCACCCTCTTCTCTCACTGCGCCAAACACCATCTTCCCTCAGGGAAGCGAATCCCTGGAGCTCATCTTCCCTCCTGCCTGAGTTACAGTGCATCAAAGCCACCAGCTCTGGGCTTGCAGGACCTGGAAAAGGAAATTGTGCAAACCCTTTATTCCATACCATCAGAGGAAGCTCAAATGAGCTCTCTTCAGCTGAAAGCTTTTCTTAGCAGAAGCTCCCATTTCATGCTCCCCTGGGCATCATTTATATGATTTATTTTTTTCCTCTGGAGGCTAATGTTGACAATCTCCCATCACCATGGAGTCTTCAAACACTTGGTCCTCTGCAGCTGTTCCACGTGACTAACTTACTGTTTTAAAGGGTCCGATGCAAGAAGTTCATAATGGAAAAAATCATGCAGAGATCACTGTTCAAGAAACACTGTGAAACAGGGGCTTTTTCATTTATTAATTTAAAGATGGTTGACACCTGTATTGATGGCTTTAGTCACTTAGATCTAAGGGCACTTGCAAGTACTTGGAAGATTGGGGTTTATGTTTGTAACACTCCAGTTGTATCATATATGCCAGGCTCTAAATGTAGCCAAATCTAACCTTTATCTGCTGGCTTTTATAATATAGGTTATTTATACGAAGTGAGTGGAACATTGATCCTCCTGTTCAAGTTTCCTGAGATTATTCAGTATTAGTATTGCTGCGATTAGTCACACCATGGCTGCTGTTCTTGTAGATTGTTTGATACCGCATATTTTCCACTATACACATGGCAGCACCGTAGGAAAACCCAATTCAGTCAATTTGAGCAGCCCTTCTTGAGCTACATTGATATATTAGGTATTGGACAGATAAAGTTGTGATCCTATCTAATATATTCTTTGGCTGGTTTGACTGATGTACAGAATGAATGGAGATACCTAATGCTATCCAATCCTGCTGTTGAAAGAGAATGGCTTCATTATTTGAAGATAGACCAAAAAGGGGAGTGGGGGAGGGAAGGGTTTAACCACTGCTTCCCACATCTGTAAGTAACATGGACACTGCAGCGTATGAAGGAAGAAAATCAGGTAGAGGAGACTTCTGATAGCAAGCTAAAGAAAAGTGGGAAGTGAGAATAAGAAATAGCTCTAAATATGGATGTCATGCCACTTCTGCAGAAATCAGGGTGTCCCAGCCTCATTTGCAAGAGGTGCTCTACAAACTGCAAGGCACTTTTAGAGAAGCAAACTATTCAAACCCTGGGCTGTTGTATGCTTTTCCTCATTTTTATAATTATTTGCTGTGATGGCAGAAGCTCCTATACCTCTGAGAGAGGGGCTACCACATCCCTACGGCTGTATGTACCAAGTGGCATGGAAGGGCATTTGCAGCTTCCCTTGTGGATACTCTAGAGATAGTGCTCCACAACTCCAGGCCTGCCAGGTTTTAAAAATAATGAAGAAAAAGAAAGATAGGGGTTTTAAAGTTTCTGCCAGTTGATCAGCTGATCTAAAGCATTAAACAGGTAGTTAATGTTTCCAGTGTTTAGGCTGACTTTCTATCACCAGGGCTGCACAAGAACATTTAAAAGCACGTCAGCGTTTACCAAAAACACCTTGGAGCCACTCCAGGAAGGGAGCCAAGAAATTTTCTCCTGTGTTATAACAAAGAAATGCAACAAGTAGCAGCTCATAAGAATGATTCTAAAGGAAGGGACAGACAGGACAGCTAATGGAAGTGCAGCATCACCAAACAACAGTTAATGTAAGGCATGATATATATTGTGCCATAAATGTAAAAGTCTGAGACATGAAGACAGTGTCATAAGACAACCGAATAATGGTGTCATAAAGTGACATGTTTTGTTAAGTCTTGTATATAAACTACCCTGATTCCTTAAAGTCTATGAGCAGCCTTGCATTTGTTGTTCCTGATGGGTTAAGACACCATTAAATTTCCTGATGACACACACCTTAGTCTGGAAGCAGCACTGCTTATAGCACTTGAACTATAGGTATTGTACAGATTTACCCAATTTATTATTATCAAGATATACCTGGACAGCTTTGTTAATAATCTGCTGTAGTCACTATTTGGGGCTAGTTCTGATGTTTTCAAGCACTACTTCAAAAATCACTAATTGTTTTGTTTCCTGTACCAAAGTATTCATATCAGTGACAGCGAATGATATTCTTCATCTGAAGAATTCATGTGCATGTATGGAAGGAACCACTACATTGTGGTTGCACAGATTTTCACTCATATGAATAGTAGTATGATCCAAAGACTAACCAGATCCCACTGCAACTGGGACTGCAGATACCTGCTTAAGTTCTTCCTTAGCTTATTTAGTCAGTTTTTAAGGACCCCCCCAAGGCCTTTTACATAGATTTTTTTCTTGGTTTAAAATTCAGCTTAGTTGACATTCTTTTGACAATTTAGTTAGAATTACCTTTCCTTTGTGATTACTTTTACACTTTGTGTCTGTGCCAATTTTGACCCATTTAATTAGTTTTAACTACACCCCACACTGCTCACCTACAGAAAAACACCTATTACCTCAACTCCACTGTTTTTCTTATATAAATTACCTGAATGTAGAGGAAATTCAAGGAAAAACACTTGGGTTTGTCTCTCAGTTACAAAATGATCAAGTTCTATGGATGACCCACCACAGTCACAAACAATTTAATGGGATTTTGGCACCTTTAGGTTTTTTCCTCCACTTACACAAGGACCTAACCTTTAGTAGGATAGTTACTAAAAGCCAAACTGTGCCCTAGGAACTGTCATTAGTTGTTGCCTATGAGGATGCATTTTAAAATTTTATTATGAAACTCTTCTCACCGAAAAATACTTGGAACTTACAGGCAGCTCTTTGCCTCCAATACATTTCTGGAATGCTGTATGTGATCCTATCTCTGTAAGCTGTTGGTTTCATTGACTTTCATGCAGACACTGAGAACAAAACAATATCACTACCTATGGCTGAAGGCACATAGATGATCACATGCCAATGCTTACATTTATGCCACAGGGTAGCATGACAAAGTATATCTGTTGTGTGAACTCTCTAATCCTGGGGAGACTCAATCTCCTTGTCTAAGACCTGGGGCAGTCCGCTCCCAGCTGGACATACTCTGGGCACAGGGGGAACTGACCAGCTCGCCTCCAGAGTCTCTTTCTGACAGAAATTATTCTATGCTTCCCGTATGAAGACAGGCTGAGAAAGTTGGGGCTGTTCAGCCTGGAGAAGAGAAGGCTGCGTGGAGACCTCATAGCAGCCTTCCAGTATTTGAAGGGGGCCTATAAGGATGCTGGGGAGGGACTCTTCATTAAGGACTGTAGTGACAGGACAAGAGGTAACAGGTTAAAACTTAAACAGGGGAAGTTTAGATTGGATATAAGGAGGAAGTTCTTTACTGTGGTGAAGCACTGGAATGGGTTGCCCAGGGAAGCTGTGAATGCTCCATCCCTGGCGGTGTTCAAGGCCAGGCTGGACGAAACCTTGGGTGGCATGGTTTAGTGTGAGGTGTCCCTGCCCATGGCAGGGGGGTTGGAATTCAATGATCTTAGGGTCCTTTCCAACCCTAACTATTCTATGATTCTATGATTAACCTGATGAAAAAGTTCATTTGAGCTTTGTTGAATCAGTGCATTCTTCTCAACCACCTACATTTGACCAACAAGGACACCAAGTCAGCAAGTTTTACGCCTGGAAACTGATCTTGCTGGACTTCAGATACTCAACTGAGCTGGCTAAATTAAGAACCTAGTTGTTCTATGTGTTATTATGACTCCAAAACGACAGCATGACTCACATACACCCCAGACCTAGTCAGTAGGGAGAGAGGGATAATTATCATAAAACTTAGCTGAGTGGTTAAATCAGGTGGGATGGACTTGGAATCCAGCAGCTCACCATGGAAAGTCTATAAGGAAGAATTACTAATATTTTCTGCATTTCTGCCTCTACAGTATACTCCTTTTGACAAACTGAAAACATATCTTTTTATGTTCATCATCAACATTAATGCCTCAAGAATTAGAGTGGCAATGATATTTGAAATGGTTCCTCTAGCATTACAAACAGTATGTTTCCAGATTGTTATCTGATGCCCATAAGCTCAGAGGAATATTTTAAGTACAGTACTTGTATTTTTTTTTTTCCTTGTGGAAAACTGCAGCCTGCTAGACTAGCATTGTATATCTTATTCTGATCATTTCTCAGGTGTTAAGTCTTTCAACAGATGAACCTGCAGTTGAGATTCAGGGAAGAGTAACAAAATAATCTGACATCTGCTGTTACCCATGAGAACCGGGGAAAATGTTATCACTGCTAGCTCCTCTTCAACAGATTCTCAAAATTTATCTGAAATCTGGTAAATCACTTTCACCTCCATGCAATAAACAAAAGTAAATGGACTGATCCATCCTCTTTCTGGGAAATGTAACAGGAGGGTGTAAAATGAACATTGTACCCAGCCCGTAACACAGGTTATAATATATATCTTTATCTTGATTAATACTAGGCAGATTTTTTTTGCACGGATCTGTATCAAACACTTGATGTATAGCCATAAAACAGTATAAATTGATCCTGCACTTGTCAGATACAGATTTTGTTTACCTTACTGAAGAACAGTCCCAACAACTGGAAAAAGGGAAATATAACCCCCATTTTCAAGAAGGGGAAAATGGATGACCCGGGGAATTACAGAGCAGTCAGTCTCACCTCTGTGCCTGGCAAAATCTGGGAGCAGATTCTCCTGGAAGGCATGCTAAGGCACATGAAAATCAACAAGGTGCTTGGTGACAGCTAGCATAAGGGGAAATCCTGCCTGACCCATTTGGAGGCCTTCTATGATGGGGCTACAGAACTGATGGACAGGGGTAGAGCAGTTGATGTCATCTACCTGGACTTGTGCAAAGCGTTCGACACTGTCCCACATGACATCCTTGTCTCTAAATTGGAGACACATCAATTTGATGGATGGACCACTCGGTGGGTAAAGAACTGGCTGGATGGCAGCACACAAAGAGTTGTGGTCACTGGCTCAATGTCCGGCTGGAGACCAGTAACGAGTGGTGTCCCTCAGGGACTGCTGTTGGGACCGGTCTTGTTTAACATCTTTGTCGCTGACATGGACAGTGGGATTGAGTGCGCCCTCAGCAAGTTTGCCGATGACACCAAGCTGTGTGGTTCGGTTGATACACTGGAGGGAAGGAATGCCATCCAGAGGGACCTCGACACACTTGTGAGGTGGGCTGATGCCAACCTCATGAAGTTTAACCATGCCAAGTGCAAGGTCCTACACCTGGGTTGGAGCAATCCCAGGCACAGCTACAGGTTGGGCAGAGAAGAGATTCAGAGCAGCCCTGTGGAGAAGGACTTGGGATGTTGGTCCATGAGAAAATGAACATGAGCTGGCTTCAGTGTGCCTCACAGCCCAGAAAGCCAACCGTATCCTGGGCTGCATCAAAAGGAGCGTGACCAGCAGGTCGAAGGAGGTGATCCTGCCCCTCCACTCTGCTCTTGTGAGACCTCACTTGGAGTATTGTGTGCAGTTCTGGTATCCTCAACATCAAAAGGACATGGAAGTGTTGGAACAAGTCCAGAGGAGGCCACGAGGATGATCAGGGGACTGGAGCACCTCCCGTATGAAGACAGACTGAGAAAGTTGGGGCTGTTCAGCCTGGAGAAGAGAAGACTGCGTGGAGACCTCATAGCAGCCTTCCAGTATCTGAAGGGGGGCCTATACGGATGCTGGGGAGGGACTCTTCATTAAGGACTGTAGTGACAGGACAAGGGGTAACTGGTTCAAACTTAAAAAGGGGAAGTTTGGATTGGATATAAGGAGGAAATTCTTTCCTGTTAGGGTGGTGAGGCACTGGAATGGGTTGCCCAGGGAGGTTGTGAATGCTCCATCCCTGGCAGTGTTCAAGACCAGGTTGGATGAAGCCTTGGGTGACATGGTTTAGTGTGAGGTGTCCCTGCCCATGGCAGGGGGTTGGAACTTGATGACCTTAAGGTCCTTTCCAACCCTAACTATCCTATGATTCTATGAGCTAAAAGAATTAGAGTGATGCCAGCTTTCAACTGCATGGACCACTACAGCCTTACTGGGAGATCCCTCCCCACAACAGGCATGCACTCAAAATCAGGAGGCTTTCAACAACCAACTCTGGGCAGTTTTCTATGTAATTTGCTCCCAGTTAATAACAAAACCAACCAAACATCCAGATTAAGGTTAATTTAACTTGAAGACTTTTCCCCTAGGCCAGGCATCTGCAGTTTTAAAGACCTTTTGAAGCCCAACCAAAGACAGCCTCATGAAAACAAAAAGGAAACCATAGGCCTCTACACACCCACAGGCACACTACAACCAAGTGGATACACTTTCAGCTTTTTAGAGCAGATTCAGATATTCTTCACTCTTGGTCTGTGAGGAATAACTCACTGTTTACCTTCATAATATGGGAGATGTCCAGATTAACCACAGGCTTTTTCCCCAGCCATGGTAGAGGAGCTCTTTAGCTAAACCCCTTAAATGTTCTAATAGTTGCAGCAGGCGTGCTACAGATTTTCCATACATGGCTTCGATTTGCCTCCTCCACTGTCTGGAAGAAAACTAATGACTGGAAAGTATTTTAAGAAGCGTAAATAGGATGATTAAGATAATGCTAAAATGAACAGCCCAACATTGGCCTTATGAAAAGTCATGAAAAGGCTGATATTGGATGAGATAAGTATAAAAACAAGCAAGATTATAATTCATGCTAATTAACATTAATTACTTCATTAGTTTATGATGGGGGAAAAAAAGGCAGGTTTTATCAACAATACAATCACTAATAAAATTATGGGTTTGGTTCCAGGCAACTACATTAACCTGTCACTTGGATATAAAGAAGAAGTTCTTTACTGTTAGGGTGGTAAGGCACTGGAATGGGTTGCCCAAGCAAGCTGTGAATGCTCCGTCGCTGGTGGTGCTCAAGGCCAGGATGGGCAGAGCCTTGGATGACATGGTTTAGTGTGAGGTGTCCCTGCCCATGGCAGGGGGATTGGAACTAGATGATCTTAAGGTCCTTTCCAATCCTAACTATTCTATGATCCACTTTTGAATATGAAAGATAGATATCAGTGTATTAATCTCTAAATCAGCAGGAAATGTGTATGTAACATGATGAAAGTTGGTAGCCACATAGACAAAATTAGTAACTAACAAAGGGAACACTTTCAGCAAGGAAAAGATGGTAGATTCCTCACAATTTGAAGTCTCTTTGAAAGAAACTTTCTTAGTGTAAGCATCTGGTACACTTACATAATCAACATTAGCAGCTTCATGCAAAATTAAAAGAAAAACCTCTCTGGTTTGTATTACAAAAGCGATAATCATAATGCTCTTTTTAGGCCTTAAAATGAATCTATTAGCAGGGTTCCAATGTGCAGCACATGGGGTTCCTCAGCATGATCTCAAATGCACTTTCTTTGATGTAGCGCTCTCGGACAGCCTCAGAATCATTAATCCCAACATGGTAGGGTCTGTTCCTTGCTATTTCTTCTTACAGTTATTTTCATCCCTTCTACAGCAAGAATTTTGGAGCAGAGCATTATCTTTCTTACAGACTTCCCGGGTGTGTCACTCAGCTGTGCCTCTGTGTTGTTCAGCTGGTTTCCACAAGGATCAACCAACTGCCTATATTACTGACCTGGTTTACAGTATTTATTGTAATGCTTTCTTTATTACCCTAACTCTTTTAGATTCTGGTAATATTTTATGAAAGGTAACATTATACCTTAAAGCATACACCTCATTTTGTGCCATTACACCCTGAAGCTGCATCTACCTGAAAGATGACACCACCGTGAAATGACTACAGGGTTGAGTATCCACCCCTGTGTTTGTTCTCTTACAGCCAGAACAGATCCCCATCATGCTAAACTGTACTGCCTAGGTGCCCAAATTTTAGATCTTAAGATCTTAACTGATGTGCTGCAGCTGAATCCCACCTGGAGCTCCCTGCCTGTCAGGAGAAATCATCACCTCCAAGGGATAGAAGCTCTCCACCACTCCAGGCTGGGCCAGCCTCTGAAAATACATTTCTCTACCACAATAGGTCCAAGAAAACCGATACCAAATTAGATTAGCATTTTCCTCCTTTTTGAGATCACCTTCTCTTTCCTGTTTATGAAATTTCTGTAGCAACCTTAATGGTTATTTTGACCCAATGTACCTTGTGATAAATGCCATAATCATCCATTTGGAGGCTGTCCCGTGTTCTCAAGACCATAGATTTTTGGATCGCAGCCTTTTATTTCATTTTCATTTGGCTTCTGTTCCCAAGCACTTTGCTTATTATCAAGCCCTTTTGTTGTGTGTACTCCTGTTCCATCCTACTAATTGGCTACAGTGTAGGTCCATGATCCCTATCAAATTAACTCCTATTGTAATTGAGCCTGCGAAAATCACATTGCCTGCATAACCCCCTCTTTAAGTCATGCTCTTATTGCTGTACACTTAATGTTGAACTTGCAATACTTTCCTTTACACTTTCATCAGAGACTATGCATATGAAGCTATCGTGGACAAAAGCATCTCTTACATAAAAAATAAAAGCCTTTTTATAACCACAAAACAGCTGACACAATGGTCAATATCTAATGGTAAAACTAAAAATCAGGCCTCAGTTAGGCGACTTGATTTTAGAAGGACCAGTGGATTCTTCTTGCATGGCATAGTAGTGAGTGGACATAGTACAAAGCATAGTCAGAGAGTAAAACAGTCAAGATTTTCCATTGTTGCATCTAGACATGGGTAGTAAGAGTTTCCTTCTGCATTGTTCAGTGACCTTGGGCAAAAAAAAAAATAAAAGAGGAAATTCACTTTGAATGCCCAAGACGTTTCATTTACTCTAGTCATCAAGGCTCTCTATAAAGTCAGTGAAACCTCCACCCTGAGCCAGGCACCTGGCCATGCTCTAGAAACCCATTTCATTTAGTTTAAGTAATTTTAGAAGAATCCCCTCAAAAAACAATTCACTGGTGAAGATTTCTACACAGACGTTGTTACCCAGAACAAAGCCATGACGTACAGGTGCCAAGATTCTTGCGGTAGAAAAAAAACACCAAAAAAACCCAGAAAATGAGCTACTGGCAGTGCTTTAAGAAGTGGCTTAGTGAAAATAGAACAGGAAATACAGTCAGCTCAGTATGAGCTACTTGAGTACTCCTCTTGTTATTTTTATTTTCACTGGTTAATATGTTCTTATGTCTTAAGATAACTAGGCCAGCTTGTCTAAGGGAATGCAGAACAGGGTGCTAATTTCATCTCTGCCTCACAATTCACCAGTGTCAGCACTCCTAAACTGAAATTACACATCCTGTCCTTTTTGATGATGTTGCATAGCAAGTTCTATACATTTTTACTTTTTGATGTTAAATTAAGCACCACAGTCAGGTTTTCACAAAACCTTTTGGAATAATAGTAGTCACTCACTCACCCTGCGGACTCCAGTACCAACTTTTCCCACCTCTCCCTTGTTAACATCACATTAACATTGTGTTAACGTTGTTGACATTGCTGTCTTCAGCAGCCACATTCACAAAGTATCCAAAACTCTCCATTTGCCCTTTAGTTATTGCAATCCTTGGAGTAACTGATTAGCATACAGACTTAATTACATATAGATGCTAACAGAAAAATACCTTACTTGTGATTGACTGAGCCTGACAAACACAATCTGCTTTTTAAGAATTTCTTCTGAGGAACATTACCTCAGAAAGCACAAACCCCAAAAGGTCACTTTCAGTTCGGGGTGAAACTTCAAGATTCTGCAGTACCTTCCTGACAAGTCATTGGCTGCCTCAGAGCACAGAAACTGCACTAACATACGGAAATTCCAGAGCAACTGTTTGTCGTCGGATTAGAATGTTGATGACTTAAAATAAAGATGAGGAAAGAGAGGTGATAAATGTATAGCTTCAGTTTAGGAGGAAATAAACCTGCCACCACCAAACCTCTGTTAATTTATTTCTATAATCAGGCATTTCTGAGCGCCAAGATCCCATTTTTTTGCACGTGTAAGTCTCACTGAACCTCCTCTCCGGAGTGCAGACCCATCCAGCCATACGGAGAAGGGAAAACTTTAAATTATTTAACAGAGGCATTTGCACTGGTGAGGTAACAGGAGTCTTTTAATCATGGTTCTCTTATTAAATGAAATAAAAATTATTGTAGGCAATTTTTCTTTAGGTTCATAAGTATTGCTTTGTTTAGAGTTGCCTTATGAAAAACCTGCCTTTAATGAAAACGTCTGCTTTCCAAATAGCCAGTGACTCACATGCTTTTAAACCTGCTCTCATTTCTATGAGCAATACTGATGACTAGAATGATTTTTGCTTTACTCATACAGCATGCAGCCAACGTAAGAATTTTTAGAATAAATACAACTTTGGATGCACAGATAACTAAAAGGGCAAACTTATGACCAATATATCATGTCAGTACAACTACACTGCTGATCCTTCGTTTCCAATCCAGCGTGAACCTGGAACCAAATAGAGCCCAAGGGGCTATTTCATTTTCAAGAGTCAGACAGGTCTCCAACATGCCACTATACTTGATTCTTGGTCAGTGACATTTCTTCATCCCCAGTATGCACCTACAGCATCATCCATACAATATTTCTCTTGTGAAGACAGGCTGGCCAATAATATTTAATTATTTAATGCCTCACATACAAAAAACCTGCAATAACCTGTGGGTACAAGAAATTACTTTGTTAATGAATTTAAAAAAATGATTAATTTTGAAATAAAGTTTGGAAGGCATTTTTCTCCTGAACAAGCACTAGCTGTTTGGTATGCAACAAGCACCCGTACGCCCTGTGCAGTGTCAGTCCATACAACACTGGTGGTATGACCTGACAGTAAAATACAAAAGAGGACATCGTTCACTTTTTGCTTCTCCTTTGCACTAGAAAGAAACACCACATATACACAGCTATCTAAGACCAAACAGAGATTTGTGAAATATTCTTGCCTGTTATTTTGTATAGTCAAATCTCTTTTTTACACGCATGTACCCAATTTGCCTTTACACTGTTTGTTTAAAGGCAATTCATTCATAATGCTAACATAACACAGATCACTAACAGCAAACACAGAGAGACAATTTTTTCCTTTCAAAGCAGCAGTCACCACAGGATAAAATTCAACTTTCATATTCAGCAGAGGGGAAAAAAATTACAAGACCTTAAAGTATACTATCATGTGCTCTCTATAAAACAAAATTAGGGCTGAACTCCTTATTCACATTTAACTGAGGTGTACCAACTTCGCCCATATAATTCCCAGCACTTAAATGAGGTGCCTGTGGAGGAGCCTGGCTGTCCTACACTCCCTCTCCACTTGCAACAGAGACAGAAATAAATTTCCTAAAGTGTGATAATTCCTGTCCTCCCCCACCAGCCCTAAACAAAACCTTTCCTTCCCCTCTACGCAAATGGCTTCAGTGAGACTGGGAGGTACACATCAGATTGCTCTCACAGTTCTTGATTTATTATCTACACTGAGACAAATTACAGTTGCTTTATAAGAACACAGGACTGGAAGCAATGCCCTGGGCCATCACATCAAGACTCCTTTCTCCTCAGCACCCAGTGTTTACCTCCTCTGAAGTATTTGTAGAGAGCAGTCACAGTCCTCCTCAGCCCTCATTCTGCTAGTCCAGACAAGCTGGGGTCCTTTGTTCTCTCCTTGTAAGACAGCTCTGCATTTGCTTGATTACCCTAGTAGCCATTTCTTGGTGCTTATTCTGGATTGAATTAGTCTTTCTCAATTACATTGACCTGAAATGCACACATTGCTGCAGATATGGCCTCATTCCAGCCTTATACAGCAGCAATGCTTCCAGGTCCACTGGAAATACTTGGTCTCACACTTGTTTGGATCCTGGTTGCAGTTTTTATAGTGGTACTGCATAGATGATATACAAATCTCCTCAGTTAAACAAACAGACATCAATCTGTCTTCTCCATTCATGTTTCCACAGAGGAGCTTCCAGCTAGTCATGCCTGCCCTGGGCTACAACAGTTTTAATGAGTCAAATGAAACAGGCAACAAACATTTTTGTTTTGGCTTCACTAGCTGAGATATTAAACACATATTAAGGTCATTATTCTAGATCTGTTTTCTCAGGGCTATTTCTAAGCCTTCCCCAGGATTAGCCAGCCCCATTCAGAAGCACATAACCCTCAGCAGCATAGGCCCATAAGGCTCACCTGCCTGTTGCCAGCATGAGTAGCAAAAGGCGGATAGAAGTTTGTGCTGTCTTCTTTTTTTCTTTTATTTCAGAAATATTTTATTCAGCTCACCAGAATGACTGAAACCAAGAAATCCAAACAGTTTAATGATACAAAATGGTTCAAATTAGTGTCTGTCTTGTTTTTCTCTGTAGTTGAAGGGATCAATATTAATGAAGAGAGAAGCTATAAACATCACTAATGAGGATGAAGTAGAATATCCCCCACCAGAGCTGTATACACTTGAGCTTGGACCAAATGAAGATGACATCCACTATTAAAGGCTGCATTTTAATCCAGCCACAGTAATAACGGTGAAGTTAGTGCTATTGGTAAATTTTAATAGATGATGTCTTACAAAAGCACCTACTTGAAATTCAGCCCAAAGACTAAATTAAAGTTAAAGCCCTAGTCAGTTAACCGGGCTGTAACATGTGAAGAATTGATTTTCTTATTTTCAGCTGTCAGACCTGCTACAAAGAATGAGTTTTAATTCTGGGGATGTTATTAAACTCCTTGCTTAACTGGCAGAAAAATGGAACCGCCAGTCTGGTGACAGTGGTACGGCTGTCGGAGTGAATGACACCTGTCAGAGTATGATGAATGACCCTCTCTGCCCCACAATCCCCCGCTCTGTCACTCAGGTGAGGGCCATTAATCTTCATCGAGGGCCTGTCAGGCCAGGCAGCCACGACAACAAAACGTTCTCTTGCATGTGCTGCCGCCACGCACGTAACAATGCGATATTCGTATTGTCACAGCGATGCTGAATTAGCATAATTTATTATGACTTTCCTCCCCCCTGAGCCCCCTCCCCACCCAAAACCCAAGTAGGGGAGAGATGCGATTAGACAGATGGAGGGTAGGCCCAGCCTGCCAGCCCCAGAGCCCCCCGCAGTGCTTGATGAGGAGTGGAGCATCTCTACAAACCAATCAAAAAGCTGGCAGTTCAATTACAGAGTAATAAAGGGACATTCATCATTCAATTAGGCACCTGTCATGGTTTCACAAAAGGGAAAACTTCTAACCTGAGACTCCAGGGAGAAGACGCTACAACCAGGAGGCAGAGAAATAAATGAAAAAAGGACAAAGTCAATTACTGGCCAAACCAGACAAAAGGAAATATGTTAAAATAAGGGAAAAGTTATCCCTGGGCAAAAATCAGAAAAGTTACATGACCTTACAAAGATTATAAAGGGCCAGCATTAAAAGAGCTCTGTCACACTACTCTGATATGCACACTACCAAATTTCCGCCCTTGCAAGCTTCAATGAAAGCTGAAAAAGCTGAATATTCACATGAAGAAAACTTTGGGGAAATAGGATTTTGGTTTAAAAGCCCAGATATTGCTACTGCAACAGAGCAGACAGCACACACCACCTTTAGAAGGAGCGCATCTATTCATCTCAGCTTGTTGCTGCGCCTCATTTGAAATGCTATGAACACCTGGGGTGATTCTTCCTATCATTTCAGAAACATCAGCCATTCTGTTAACCACCACCAAAGGTAGGTGAACCCACTCCCCAAATAACTAACTAAATAGATCACTACCATGCATTTCAATGCTAAGACTTGGCATGTAAAACAGCAGAGAAATTAAGCAGGCATGCTCCATGCAAAGTTATTTTGTTCAATTTATGTGCTTCATAGTTTGTAGAACCCAGATCTTGAAAGTTACGAAAATCAGAACACGGCAAAGATGAGATTGTTTGTCAGGCGGAGACTGGAACTAATGTGGATTTATCCTGCTCTGCAGCTGCAAATAACAGGTAAAAAAAAATAATAATATTAGATTGCTGAACAGCTGCTTGTGCAATAAACTCTGTTAAGTTGATTACCTGCCTGCTAAGAAGGTTTATAGTAAATTGCAACTCCAACATTAAATTACCCAAGCAGCAAAGGCAGGATTTGGTTGGAAAGATGTACGACTAATCCAAAAATGTTCTTTAGAGGTGATGAATGAAACCCTGTATAACTAGCTAAAACGGGTAGAAACGTCTAGAGTGGCCTGATGATTTTAATTCAACACTCATTTTCAGAAGGGCTCACAAGTCCTGGTGCCTGCTTACACAGAGCAGCACAGGGCCATGATGAAACCTCCATTTATCACTATGATCAAAACGCTGCATGTCTCCTCATCCCCCTGCCCCGTCACAGTAAGCCCAGGAGCATGCCATGCTAACACAGCTATAAAGTTTCCAGGAGACAAGCTAGTTCCTGTGTGGGGTTGCAGCTTGACATGTAGATGTGTCACCTCACTCAGACATGGGTCAAGCTACAGTTCCAAGTGCTTGTATCACATCAGAGTATAGGATTTACAGTTCCAAATCATGCCAATGTTTCCCAAAATCCTGCCTGAGTTCATACAGTACAACAATTAGGGAACTCTTTGGGCATATTTTGCCAATTAATGAGGAAAAAATACCATCCGATAAATTCGCTTGGCTTTAACATATGAATAACGCCAATCACGAGCAATTATTTAAAGCAGTAGTGAGAAGCAGTCTTTCTGAGGAGGGAACAGGTATTAGGCAGTGTTTTCTTTACAGGAGGATCTAAATCTACAACAGGGTGCAAAGAAAAGTAAGCAATTGATTTGTGTGCTGAACGCTTCCTCCCGTGCCTTTTGCATTTGCATCCCAGGGCCTAATGAAGATCTGATACAACATAACAAAGAGGCTAACAATGCCTACATACCCTGCTCAAAGGGGGTGCTGCAGAGATCAATCTGTTTAGGTTTTTAAACTGCCTTGGAGGTGAAAAATGCTACATTGCATAAATACTAGCTATAGCACTGTGCATTGTCTTCATTACACTACTTTGAAAAAGTCATTATAGACTATTGTATCAGCTTTCCCACAACACCAGTCAGGGGAACTTTTGCTTTTCCCTTGGAGTATAAACACATTCTAAATACAAGCTTGCAAAATCCAGAAGGTAGAAGAAAAAAAAATGTTCAGAATTACTGAACCACAGAATTTATAACTCCTTCCCTATCCTTTCCCCTTGAAAATATAGTTTATCAATACAGTGGTTGCCTTTGAGATTAGTCGCAGGGTCAAGGCTTTCAACAGAACAGCAGCAGGGAATGGTGCGTGCGACTCAAAGGTGTTTGATGGTATCAGTGCTTGAGGTCTTGTGCATACAGTTCCACTGCTGCTGTGCAATGGTTCAAAAAATTGAAAGCCAAGTGCTCAGGGAATAGGTTACAAAATTAGTAATCTGTTGTTCCTGCTTTGATGTTAAACAGAAAACAAACAGAAATAATAACCCTTTCAGGAAGTCTAAAAATAACTAAATAAAACAGAGCTAAAAATACAACAATTGGTTTCAGATGCAGAGCTGCAATTATCAGGCTCCAAGACACCCAATTTGCTTTCTCTCCTGCTTTATAAACAACTGGGAACTCTGAGACCAAACACAGGGATTCTCAGAAATCCTGTATGCAGGACAATTTGCGGGAAGCAGGGAAGGGAAGAGCTCTCCTATGCATTCCTAGTAGGTCACTAGTATTAAGTTCTGCTTTGCCATTTGTACTTTAATAATGTGCCACAATAACTTGCTAAATACTACAAATAAATTAAGAACTGCATAGATGATCCTGTGTTTCTCCAATATAAAGACTTTAACAAATGAGGTTATCCAGGGCTGTCATATCAGTGATCTGGTTTATTAAGTCTTAATAAACCGGCACATTTAGCCAAACGGCTCAAAGAGCACAGTTTACCCTTCTTGTTCCTGTGGATACTGTTCAGTTGCCTTGAGAAACACAATTTTCTGGGGAGGAAGTGCTACCAAGGGTACACATCAGCAAATCCACAAAAGGAAAATGAGGATAGAGGGAATTAAAAAAGAAAAAAAAAAGGTAATCAGGTTGAGACAAAAAGGGAAGATAGTAAAGTACCAGGACGAGAGCAGGATGAATAATTGATGAGCTGGTGGTTTACGAGTGAGTTTCATTAATATTATCCTGCAGGTTCATTAAGCACTGTCCCAGGCTCATCTATGAAGGTTCCTCCCGAGTTTTGATTAGGTGCCGCAAGTCTTTTGCTTAGACATCAGAACTTGAGGCCTTTGGTGGTGACAACTGCTTCCTCAGCCCCAGTCCCTTCAGCCAAGCACCTTTCAGAGCTGTTTTCTATTCCCCTCCCACTAATCACAGGTCCCTAACCATGACAGCAAGTCTTAGTAAATAATATATCAAGATAAATGATAATTGTTCTGTTTTAAGTGTCTCCTAATGAGCATCATAAATTAAAAATTAATATTGCAAAGACTGTACGAATAGCATCAACGCTATAAACAGAGCAGCAGGGATCAAGAATGCAAATGAAAGTGAAACACTCCCTTATCCGCCCCCCTGTATGAAAAAATTCTGGAGCCAGCAGACTGTTAGGCATTACAAAGCTAATAAATGACTTTAATGAAGTTCTGTAACAGGCAATTTCTTCCAAATCTTCCCTTCACCTTCCAATATTTGGCTCTTCTGGACTGTGAGATTTCTTTTGTTGATTTTTTTCCCTTTAAACCACCTCTCAAGAACTGTTTGTTTCTTGTTAGGTGCAACAGTAATCTCAAATTAAAGCATGCTGCTGCAGCAAAAAAACTAAGAGAATGGGCTGGTTAACAGACTGCTGGTCTTGATCATGCAGAAAGGCTAAAGCGATTTGGCAGTAGCCATTCTGTTGTGCGACGTTGCCATTATCATTGTGCCTTCTATTCAGAGAGTGCATTCAAATGGTGTCTTTTTCTGGGTGACTGAGTAAGGTACACTTAGCTATGCCCTTGTACCTCCAAGTGTAAGATAGAAAGAAAGGAGGCAGCTGGAATTCTCACCCTTCCTTCTTCCAGAGCCTTAGTTTGTTCAATTTAGATGTAGCAGAAGTATATGCACAAGCAATGATTGCCTCCTTTTTTTAATGGCTGGAATAACCCGTAGCTCAATCTGACCCCCTTCATTTTTTAAGTACTGAAATTGATCCTTTAGAAGCAAGTATCTGTGGATACTGTATTTGCACCATTGTGGGACTAATTATTCCCAGGCAGTAGATAGCATCAGACTTACAGAAACAAACATACAAATTTACTAAGGTATGAACAATGCAAGGTACAAGTTCATGAAGGAATCTGACACTCAAAGACAGGATTAAAACACTGAGATAATTAACCTTTTTTAAAAGAAGATACCCAATAAGTCTTCTAGTCCTTGTCAATAATGAACAACCAACTAAGGGACCACAGAAAATAAGACTTGATCACCCAGCACATCAGACTGGATCACCAAAAATGCTATTTCATCACCCATCCTGGAAGTTAACCCTCCCTCCTTTTTCTCGCTTGCTGCCTCATCTGGCAGCTTTGAGGTAAGAAATCACAACATCCAGTCATTGAGCCTGCTCCTTAAATTACAGAAGACATGGAATAGTGGGTTTAAAGAAGGAGAACATAAGTCATACATTATGAAGAAAAGCAATTACTGAGAAGAGGCTACTTGTCTATCCCCATCTTTAAGCCTAAAGCAATGGAAGTGCTCACTGCTGCTCGGTAATTAAGGCTGAAGTCTGAATTTCAAAGAAGTTCAACTTTTTTCCATGATGCACCCCTCTCCAAACAGAGCATCTGCTCTTTAAAGCACAGAATGACTTTTGAGAATTTATAAATATCTTACTTCAACCTCATTTTTATGACAAAATTAGACACCCTGTGACTTCTATTGTCCTGGCTGAAATTAGTGCTGTGATAACTCAGATTTGAAATACCGCAGCAAAATCTCAGCATAACAGAAATTATTTTCCGTAGAGCAAAAGGTTCTCTTCTCCTTCTCTTGCATACTATCAGACAAGACCAAGACTCTTCTTAAGCAAGACTTCAATGATATCAGAGATAACTAAACTACGTGTAAAGTATGCACTACAAGCCATTTGTGCTCCCTCAGTGAAAAATTTTACTTCTATCATTACTATACCTCAACAGCTCAGAATTGCTTGCTTGGCTTTGTTGCCCTGTAAGTTTAGGTAGAAGCACAGGCAAAGCCGCTAAAAGCAGAGTGTCATTAAAAGTTGGAGACTAATGCATCTTTGAAATCCAATTTCATCTCCTTTGGGACAACAAACAGTAAAATGCATTAACCATAATTGTATGGTTATCTCAGGGCATCACTAGATGGAAGAACTAGTGTTATTCCAAATTTCAGCAAGCCTGAATTGGGCTTAAATGTGATTTTAATTCTAAGGTACTTGGATTTATACTTTTGGTCTTTAGTAATTCAAATGTTACAGTAAAATCAGTAACTTCTAGATTACTAATACAGTCAAACCACAGTGAGTTCTGTTTTAATCAGCTGGTGATAATCATTGCAGCTCCTCTTAATGGATCTATGCCAAATCTATGCCAGCTGATCATCTAGACATGTATTTGCTCTCTTGCCTTTTTTGTTTTTTTCCCCTTTTTAAGTTCATACAAACTATAAGCATTACACCCAAGCGCAACTCCTCTTTTCTACCAACAATGGGGTTTACACTGGTGCCCTCAAGTTTGATCTGTGCTGAAGACACCTGCTCTCAAGGAAATGAGCTGGGACCACCAACCCATTTCATAAAGGGCCACCGAGCAGCTGTCACATGGTAGCAACTCCCAGGCAGTACTGACCTGTAACAAATCTGAACCACTGACCTAGAGGTGAAAGGCTCTATATCCAATTACCAGTCCCCTGAGTGAGCCACTACTAAGTTTTGTATTGAAAAAAATAAGTAAATATGCACAAAAGAATAAACACAAATGAAGAAGCACAAAGCTGCACCACTGTTAATATTTTGCTATACACCAAATCTTGAAAATCAAGTATTTTACTGCTACCAGCAACTATCTGAACTCTGTGCCTATAAAAAAAAGCTTATTAAGAGAGACAGACTGAAGCAATAATCCCTCTTCTTTCCTCTTACATCACTAACAGAAAACAAGAATATCCACACAAGATTGCCATAAGGAAAGAAAAGGTAACAGTTGATTTTATGTTGCCCCCCCCCCCCCCCCAAGAATTCACCTATGTAAATAACATTCTCCCTGCAAATAGCTAAATAGTAAGCATAAAAGTATCCTTATTCTGTGAAGTAAACCATCACCTCTGCCTGCAAGTTCAAGAAAAAAAAAGCCACTTCATGATTGAGAGCCTGACAAAATGAGCTATATTGCCAACCAGTTAGAGCTCAGGGAAGAATACATTCTTCTCTCCTTTGGTTCCATTTCACTGGCATTATTCGTGACAGCATCAGTAAGCAGCAGCACGGCAGCACAATCTTCCTTTATTTTTAGCAACACTGAAGCTGCAAGAGAATTCCTTTAATTCCTCTTCTCTCCCAAATACATATGTATATATAAGCCATCTAACAAGTAACAATAGCACAAAAACTGCCTCAATGATTTCATCTTGATAATTTACTGCAATTGCTATATAATTATATCAATGCATCTTTATAACTGTGATAACACAAGCTCTAACTAAGGTACATTTTAACAAAGGTAAGGAAAAGAGTTATTATAGATGAGTCACTGAAAGTTCACTTCCTCCAAATCATGCCACGTGTAGCCCTCTGGGTCTAGATAGATGTGGACTGCAAGCTCCAGGCTGAGTGGCAGCTTGCCATCCATCTGCCCATCTTGCCAGCATCTTCCTCTGTCCCACCCAAGAGAACAGGAGCTTAGTAGAAAATATGCTGAAAGGATTGCAGATGAACAAAAAGGCTGTGCAAGTCCTAATTCCAAACAGCAACTTAGAGACTTATTTTTTTTTTTAACCCCACAACAGCCTTTTGTTACAGTTTCCAACTATTTCTATCACAGAGGTTGTCCCTGATTGTAACAATGAACACATGGCAGCGGAGTCACTTTGGACTCCAAATGGAGTAGTTTCTGTGCAGTCGGCAGAGGTTTTGCAGAGCTGTCACACTTTTAGCCCAATAATGCTCCCATCTGCACAGAAGATAGAGCCTTGAAGGCAGCAGAGCCAGTACACAAAGGAAGGAGAGCCCCAGTGGTTAGCACAGAGTTGGGATCTCAGTTCCAATCCCAAGTCTGCCCCTGCCTTGCAGCAAGGCTGCAGCAGGCTCTTTGCACCTTCTTCTTATTAAGGGCATGAGTATCCTTTGCAAGCTGTATTTTGAATTCTATGCCTATAAGAGCTGAACAATGCTAATACTTCAAGAAAGAGGCACTCAGCATGCCCTGGAGAACTTCCCTGTGCATAGAGTGAGTGGGAGCACTTAAGCAGCAGAAATGAAAGGGACAGAGAAACTCTTTTGTGACTTTTCTGTTGCACCCCAATGTGCTTTGCATTCATTTACAGAGTAGCAGTAGGCAACATGCAGCCAAAGAATGGAGCAATAACGATCTGAAGTCTCAAGGGGAGGATTTTTTTCTTAACAACCCTTGTGGATTAACCTGGAGTCTAACTTTGCTCTTCAGGCTCCATGCTGGGATCAACATTTGCCCTCAGAGGGAGCTGACCATGACGTGGTGAGTTAGCTTTTCAAGAGGAACCACGTAATCTGCCTCCTGCACTTGGACAGCTGTCAGGAGGGGGCTTGCAACGAATGGCACACCAAACAACCCTACTGCCATATCAAAACCAAACCTGAAATGATAGTCTCATGTTTACTCCCCTCAGGTGAAAGCACAACAGAGGACATTCAATAGAAGATGTGCTGTGAACTCTTGCTAAGAAATGTTGTTTATTGGTGATTATCATTCAGGTTCATTTGCACTTCAAAATGCCATATGTATTATGACAGGCATTGCTGTTTAAGGATCAGTGGCAGACTCTCCCTTAATATTTGTATACCTTTAACTTAAAACTCACACTTACAGAGTTGACTTCTGCATCAAAACCGTTTAAGACACCACTGAAAAAGAACACCATGCTTCTAGACCTCAAACTAGATATTCTTCTTTTGCCATTTTTAAAGTTTTCATAACAGCTGATAGTCTCTTTGGTACCTCATCCCTCCTGGAGGGGTGGCAAACTTTCGGAAAAGAAATTTATCTTCCTTGATATCAATTGTCAAGACTGAGGCACTCTACCCTTCCTCTCCAGACAGTGGTTCGGATTTATCCCAGCTAAAGAAAGATGGGATGTCATGTAAGCAACACTTACCGACTACACAGTGAGAACAGGTATTAGAAAAATAGTCTTGACAAGACTCCTAACTCGTAAGCAGCTAGAGCTCCGTGTGCAGTATTTGGATCTGTTTCTACACAGTATTACTCCATATCAGCAGCCACAAAGTGAGTCACAGAATATCCATTATAATATTCACCCAAAATACATATAAATAAATAAACAAAATCAGTGTAAGTTGGATCAGTCCCCTAAATGCCAGTGGGTTTGATTTATTTTTAAGGAAATATATTGGTGAGAATCATGAGAGGGGAAATGGGAAATCTTTCAGTTTGCCTACTCTATAAGTCAAACAGATATTTTCCTCAAAATAAATATATAAGTGAATGACCATTTCAGGACTGATGTGAATTAGTCCAGAAGGAATCATTTTTAAGAAAGTTGTTAGCGAATGGAAACAGGTGGCTATAATTTGAGTTAAACTGCAACCTTAACTGTGGCGTTTGCTATCATGAACACTATAACAACAGATGTACAGTTGCACCTTGGGATGAATTCATTATGGCCTGAGAAACATAATCATGCCATTCAGACCATATTTTGTCCATATGCTCATGTGGTTTACACCCCTGGTTTATTGGCATTGTACTTGGTTATATAGCAGGAGACTCCCAGGATCATAATTTGCACTTACTGTTACCATTCAGGAGAATCCCTTTGTAGCATGGGTTTCCCGTTAAGGCAAACATTCTCTTTCAGAGCAGGGAAAGAGGGCCTAGGTCACAGCCTTTGGGGATGCTGTAGAAACTTAACATCACTTGGGAAGCTTTTCATACAAAAGGCTTTACATACCTCAAACACATAGAAAAAAAATAACCTGAAGAATACAGGGGCTACTGGTCAGGACATTTTACAGTTATAAAAATGTAGATTATATTGCTATCTTATCCTGTAATTTATGGGATGAATATTGTAATTCATTGAATGTCACGACTTATCTTTTATTCATTTAGTTACTATTCCATTACCAGAGAGGGAGGTTTGTCAAAGGTTAATTATTTTAAATTGCTCAGGCAAATTTATTTTGATTTGTACAATTTTTTTTTTGAATAATCAAAGGCCTATATATTCATCCTGCCTTATGAGGATTCATTAAAAAAATACTCCTTGATGATAAAGTCAGATTAAACAAATTCTTTCCTAAGGATCAAAACTGGATTTTGTCAGCTCTATATGTAAAGATGCTAAAAAAAAATTGGCCATGGTTCTTTCTTCCCTTTCAGTTTTACTGTAAGAAAATTTTCTAGCAGTCTTAGGCTGCTGAACTATCCCTCCCTCCAGCAATCTATTTACAAGTAAAGAGCATCTTCCCACAATCTCAAGACCTGTGTCCCTAGGGCAAGGACTAGTCATTTTAATTGCTTCCAGAGCACCTATCACAACAGGCTCCCGATGTGTGCTTCGGCCATGATAAAAAATAAGAAGCACCAAGTACAATAAGTACTGAAGTACTTATTACTCAGAAATTGCCCACTGCTCTGTACCTCTTAGCTCCCAGAGATGCTCAGTTGTTAACAATTCAGGCAGTTGTTTGCCATTCGGCTTCAAGCCCCTAACAGGGCACAGGTTCTGGAAGCGATCAGCAGATCCATTCCAAAAGTGAAGCTCTCTGAACACACAGAGCCAAATACTAACTCTGAGTAGCAGGAATACCTCCCTTTGTGATAACCCACAAAAGGAGCCCTGATGGTAGCTGGAAAATTGTTCCCAGTAGGAGGCTGTAACATGGACTAACAAAATCAGGATGCCAACCCCCAGTAAAGTCTTTTAAGCATAAAACTCATCTTTTCTCCTTTTGAGGAGCAAAAAAAGGGTGTGTGGGGGGGAAGAAGGTAAATGAAAAAAAAAAGCCCATACCACTTAGCCTGTTTCTGTGTTTGTTTCCCTGTAAGCAAAATGGGAAACTCCTACACTTACCCTGTACAACTGCTGGAAGTTTAAATCCATGCACAATCAAGTGCTGTGAAAGCCTTAAATGGAAAATGCAAAGCAGGTGCTGAGTACTGTAGTAAAAAAAAATAATCACTATTCTTATTATTGAACTTCTGATGAGCCTGCTGGAGCTGTAACAGCAGTGAGGATGGTCCTCAAGGTTCCAGGGATCTTCATCTGGACCCTTTTCTACACTTCATGTTGGTTTCTAACTGTAGTAACTGCTGATGTTGAGACAAACTGCTGCTGGGGAGGGTAGAGTGCCATAGCAAGGGAGGCACAGCTGCTATGTCAGCACAGCTGAGGATGGGAAGTCATACTACACAGCAGGCCAGGAGCAAAGAGCCACAGTATGGATCAGACTCTTCTGGAGAGGGCTTCATTTTCAGAAGCTTTTATAACCAGGAGGCTACAGGAAACAGTTAGTACTCCTACAGGCAGATTCAGACCCTGTGCTGCAGGGTAGTGCTGGATGAGATGGCAACACAGTACTTTAACACCCTTGCAAGGCTCCATCTAGCCCAGCCAGGCAAGCACAAGGTACAACATGGGCTAACTCCGCTCCCTTCCATGCCATGCTGTAGTCAACAGGGCATGGAGAGGAGTGATTTGGGGCAACAGTGAAAAAAACAGATCCTGCCACCCACCCTGCCTTTAACAGAGCTGCAGTATGCTCCTGGAGATGTGTAGCTCCCCCATCTGTGGGGCTCCCTGTGGGGGAAGCACACAAGTTGTGGGGCTCAGCCACACGGTACCATCAGGACTTCAAAGCCAGCTTTTGCTGGCTCCCTCCCAACTTGCCACCACCTCCCCCACTACAAGCAAGTAGTGCATTCACATTCTGCCTGTCCTCAGACAATATTGTGCCTTATGGGCCCTCTGCCAGCATCTGGTGTGGCTTTAACAAGAGAAGACAAGACCCTAAAAAGCTACCTTGAGTTACCTTGAAGTCTGGTAGGTGGTAAATAAAGCAACATCCTATTGTGCTGTACTCCCCCAACCCTTTGTGTTTTCATAAAGCTCTTGGACATTATTGGGGGTGAAGGGGGGGAGAAAAAAAAAAAACTCCAGGGAAACAGCTGATTAGATTCTGGCAAGGGGGCCCAAACATCTGCTTCAAACAAAAGACATCTGCATATTTCACATTTATTTTTCATAATTTACAGAAGCAACCTGCCAAAATTTAGCAAGGGAGAATAAACTAGCACATAATTAGCTAAAGTTTGCTTGCTTTAGAAGTTATTAGCATGAAGCCCAGTAGCTCACCTGGGAGGACATCAAGGAATGTAGATAACTACAGTTTGATTTTGTAAATTCAATTTTCAATTTGGTGTGCCAGGCCAAAACACAACGTTGCCATGCCAATTAATGCAAGCCAGCAAATGTCCTGATGTCCCCATGTCATCCACTGTACAGCTGTCTCAAAGGCATTGATAACACTGTTTATTAAATAAGGATCGATTAGCCAGACGGTTTTTGCTCTGGTTTACGCGGTACCGCAGGCTGCGGGTTGAAGAGCAGAACAATCCTCCTTTTTAAAATCAGGAGGTACGCTGTGTGCTGTGTGTACAGATGGTACAACGAGTGCTGGGGAAGCGGGCATGTGAATTTTTCAAGGCAGCCAAAGAGCCTTCGTTAAAAATGCAGGAAATAGATCCAGGAATGTATCTACCCTCCGTGAGCTACATTTCCTCCACTGAATTTTGTCATCAGTACATCTGATAGCTAGTACACTTCTAATTTTAATAGACTTAAGGGGAATAGCATGAAATCCTAAGGTTTTGAAATTCAGCTTTGAAATCAATAGGTGTTTCACTAAGCATACTCACTAACTCAGTATTTGGCCTGTAAGGGCAATAAACAGAAACATGCAGAACTTCAGAGTGGGAAATCCTGCCTTTGCTGCAAATGGGAGTAGAAAAACTCCTGTTAACTTTGACACAGCCAGGGTTATACCCTAGAGCTGAAAAAGGAGTTGAAGAAATAGGAAAGGGCTTTCTTACAAACCCCAAATTAAACCCAGGTTCATAAAAGCATCTGTAAATCTTCTGGATGAACCAAGGTAGAGGTTTGCCCTTTTCTCTCAAAGGAAGGATTTATTGCTTCAGACAGAAACCATGGGAAACTCACTTACTTGGACTGAATTCTGCTCCACATTTCAGATTTATTTGAACCTGAATCTCAGAGCAAAACTCAGGGAGTGAAAACTTAACTGCCAAAAAAAAAAAAAAACAAAAAACTGTCAATCCCAAAGGAACACAAATTGCCAAATACAGCACAGTTCTAAAAGACGTTTCAAGCCCCTTAATATGGGCTTCATGGCTTGCACCTCTCCATAGCAAGATGAATCCAAGACTCAAACTGTACACCATGAACTCTGTGGGAGTTGGAGAGAACATATGAGAGTGAAATAACACCAGTCATATCTGGGAGGGTTCAGTTCTAAGGTTTTGCATCTGAATGCTGAAGGATTTGGGGCAAGAGCAGTCACAGGAAGACTGGAGTAGAAGCCTCTTTTTGTACCAGACTCAATCCCTGTTCAGGTGACAGTTTCAAAGCTCTGAATCATGCCAATCACTGTGTTAAAGACACTTTCTTTTCCCCATGCCAACTTACTGCAATCGAGTCATAGCATCAAACCCACCTGATTTCACCATACAAATGACAATCTGTAACACAACAATCTCTGTGACACTAAGTCATTCAGAGGCAGCATTTGAACTGGTACTAAAGCTGACTACTGCATCATTAGAAGAGCTCCATCTAACCCAAAATGGCAACCACTGTATTGGTGGCACTGAATTTTGCTAGAAAGGATCTCTTTCTTTGAGCTTGATTTATATATTTACTGTATTTAGAGTGTTCTTCAGACAGTCTATTTACCTGCATCTAAACACTTCCAATTTGGTTAACATAGTTTTCCAATTCCTACTGCCTTGCTTGGAACAGCCACAAATGAGCTTCTGTTGCTTGTTCAAACTGGACAGGCTGTTCTCCAACACTCCCATCTTTGGGCTTACACTCAGAGAAAGCCCTGGAGCACTTGCTTAACACACAAGTGGGCCTATAGTCTTCTGCAGAATCAGGATTCAGTTACACTGCTGAAATCACTGCTTTGCACAAAGCATGAAGATTTTTATGGTGTGGTCGGTCACTAGCAAGTGAACCAAGAACACCTACTTCTCTTCTACAGACTCTTTATTCCTCAGAAATCAACTTTTCCCAGGCCCCACTCCTTATTGCCACTGCATCCCTGCCAGAATTATAACCTGCAGAAACACTAACAAGTAGAAATAACATTTCCTTCCACTGTGCTAGATATAGCACAAAACAAGCAGCAACACATGAGGACAGCAGTAAGCAGACAATACTAAGCATTAGTAAGTATATATATACTCATAGGATAGATCTGTTGCAGTGAGTTGTGGCCTGCAGTTTCTTGACAAAATGTAACTGCGCCTACATGTCTCCTTTTCTTAACACTAAGTTTGATCTCAGTCATGTAAATCATGTAATTTAATTCCCCCTGCTTTGTTAGTATTCAACTTGTTCAATCCTTTTAATTACACATACAGTAATTTATCATATATATTCTGTTATAAAGATATAATTAAACATATATTAATACAGTTTAATGATCTTGCCAGTGACCAAAATTCTCCTGTGGATTAAACAGAAAAGGAGGCATTGAACGTAAATTTGTACAGTAAATAAACAAAACACAGACAGCCTTGTAAAGCAGGAAGAAAAACAAGGCCTACATGGCCAATCTATTTCAAGAATGTTACAAATGGGAAGCATTTACTATTTTAAAAGCATTAATCATGTACTCACTCAATTTATTTACTTATCTATGTTCTCCGTGTAAATCTTTCTTGGAAGCACGTAAACTTCTTAGAGTGATAAACAAGAAGTGAAGTCACGTTTGGTATTTCACCTGTTTACACTGTAATTACTTAACTTTGTTGAAAGTTGATGAATTCAAAGCTTTTCATTTCTATCTGCACCTTTTAGCTAGAAGGAATCTATGTTATACTTCAGTATAAAAGTGTATGAGTTACCACTATATGATGTAAGCCACAAACCTTATATATATATATGCTCTGAGCTCATTGATATTTGCTATGAGTTTCCTCACATCTACAGAACAGAAGACAATTGACAGTACATGAGTAGATATTCCATATAGCTAGGCATCAAAATATTTGATAGGCTAATAAATTCACATTCTAATACTCCCTATGATAAGCTTTTGACCACGTAAACCCTCAACCTCGTGTCACTGTTCCATGTTTTTTCTTGGAATGAGAGTATGGACATGTAAAAGGTCAGAGAAGAGCTAGAATTGCTCAGTGCAATATAAGTAGGCACTGCAACGTTTTAGCTATATGCCTGTTATTTTCTTTCTTCTGGAAGCTCACTTTACTTTTTCATTTGAGATGTGTTGCACAGCGCTGCAGCCTGCTGCTTTTCCTTAGTTTCATAGAGGAATGGTTCAATCATCTTTTTTTTCCACCTTCACAAGACTGGACAGGCCCTGAAAAAAGCAGTGACCCTTTGGATGTAGCAAGAAAACACCTCTTGCAGTCTCAGCCCCCTCACCCCACTTCTCCCACAGCTGTACCTGAGCCAGGGACATGATTTAGTGGTGGACTTGGCAGTGTTGGGTTAGTGGTTTAACTCAATGATCTTAAAGGACTTTTCCAACCAAAACAACTCTATGATTCTGCAAGAACTGTAGAGGAAGCAGTTAGCAGTGATGCATCCTGCTTGCACATGACAGATCTCAGTGATATCACATCTCTGGTTTTCTCCAAGTCTTTTTTTTTTTTTTAACTCTCCATTTGAAAGCAGAGAAGCCAGTAATAAAAAAATTGTTTCCCCACTGCGAAGGAAAACACTTTTATGAGCAATTAATGTTTGCTGCACTTACATAGACTTAAAAAGAAAGGCCCATGTAAACCGAACATTGTGGATCTTGTTCTCTCCCTGGAATTCTAATCAAAGCAAAGGCCAGTTTTCAACTTCTGCAAGAAGAAAATAAAGTAATACCTGGCTGCAGCATGCTCAATGCCTTTCTGGTTCCCATCAGTGCCACAAAGCCAGGTGAACAGCAATGATCAACCTACAGCCCTTCTCACTTGTAGGCAGCAACAAAAGGACACAGGTTTGCTGATGACTGACGAGCTTTCTAGAGATAATCTACAAAGATAGGTGTGGCTGAGCCAAGAACACTGAAAAGCTGCATATTATATATCATTTAGGTCTTGTGACCCAGGCAGAGCTTCAGACTCCATGGATTAAGCAAAGGACCTAGTTTTACACACCAACAAGTACCAAGCTTGGCAGCTAAGTATACAATGACACTCTGAATTGCCATACATGAACCTCTCCCAAACTCTTTTGGTCACACAGAGCCTGGCAATGTACTTACATATGTTCAAACGCCTACCATAAAGCCTGCAAAGATCCCCTGCAGTATCTCATCATCTTACACAGCAGTAACTATTCTTTGCTTCTTCACTGCACCCACAGGGCCATTACCAGGCTAAGGATGTGTTGAACATACAAAGATGGTAAACATACCTTTCTGGAGTTAGCACTGGTCATGTCAGAGCAGGGCCTAGTCTGTCTTGTCAGCAGCAGCAACTGGAAAATTCAAGAAGTAAAGCAAGGAAGACTGTAGTTTGCAAACTTCCTCCTTACAGCAATGGCACTGAAGACCTACAAGAGAGGAAAAAAAAAAATAAATCTATTAATGATAACAATATCCATGCTGATCATTTCTTGTGCTACACTAAGGACCATCCTTTGCACTTTCTCTCTGAAAGCACTGGGTTAAATTGCCAAGATTATTGAAAAGGGCAGCCAGCTCCGGTTTGCAACACAGCAGCTGTCTCTGTTGAGAGGCATTCCTCTCAACGCCACTCCAGCTGAAGCTGGAAGGTCAACTCCAGTTTAAAAAGAGGATGCAGGTACTGTGCTATATTCTTTGGGAAGTGAAGGAACCAGGGCTTAGATCCTCTGAAATCCTAACTCCTCTTGACTAGAGGATATGAGCGTTAAACACATCTACATCTCACTCTATAAAACAGCACTTCCAGGAGCACAAGGCCTTCTCATGTGCCAGTCTGGTTCTGGTAAGGGTGTCATCTGTTCATAAATATGCCTTGGAGATTTGATATGCAACCACTGAACTGAACCAAATCTGTTTGGACTACAAAATTTTCATCACAATATCACAAGCTGGTGTTGCAATATACAGAGAGCTGAAACTAAAAGGATTTATTATTCTATTGAAAGATCTCTTTTGGCCAAATTTGAATAAAAGCATCATATACTGATACTTCTGTAAGATCATAAACTCAAATGAACACCAGCTGAAGAAGAGGACAAATGGTAATGCCAGATGACAAACTGATACAGTCATCATATTCATCAACACCAACAGCAGCCGGTCACTTCCTCCCCTTTGCTGAATTAGCCATGAGGATTGTTTTGATGATTCTGTAACAAGAATGTGTTAAAACCATGCATCTCAGTGGCAATTCAGGACAGGAAACTCAGAAGCCCACATCTGAGGAGGGGATGGTAAATAAAAGACTTGGTAGGAAGGACTAGAAAGAGTTAAAAAAACCAAAATGTAACTGTAGTGGGAGCAGTGGCAAAAAAAAAAAAAAAAAAAGAAAAAATTCAAGACTAAAAAGCAGGAAAAGTTGACAATAAAAACATACCGCATTATTCAGATTTGTGGAAGAGTGTGTGAACAGAAGTGATGACAAAAGCTACAAAATTCAATATGATCACTTGAAGGGTGGGAGCTTTTTGCAAGCAAACACACTGCGGCAAAGGAGAGTCGCAAAACATTTGAAATAAACATTGAAATTTTACACATTGAGTTACAAGCTTGTTTATAGGCTTCACGTGGCCTTGTTTCTTTGTAATGCTGAGAAGTCAGACAGCTGCATTGTACACATGGCATTTTCAAGTGACAGTGGCATTTTCAAAGGAGAAATCTGTTCAACAATTTGGTACTCGGGTCTCTGTTTTGAGACAAAAGCATCCATATTGATTTCAGAGGGGATGAAAAAAATCATACCTGAGGCTTTAAGGACAAAGCCATTAGAAAAGGAATGTCTTTTTACTTCTGTTTTTAAATTATCACAGGTTGACTGATTTATCTTTATCAATTATCATAAGCAGCTGCTCATATAATGTAAATTCAGGACATATACAAGAAAAGGAATGGTTGTTCATCTTTTCAAAGCACCCAAACAAGGTTCGGTCAAAAATAAAAGCGCAGGTAAAAACCTGAATTAATTAAAAAGTTGAAATTTTCATGTTTGGAGTTTTTAGTTTCTCTTTTAAAATTGCCATCAGTTTGACTTCTTTCAGTTTCAAGCAGCTTCCCAAATAAAAGTATCACATCAGCCATGCTAAAGCCGCTCTTCCTCTGAGCCATCCATCACCCCAGGAAGCCCACATGTCACAGGGGGCAAAGGGAGAGGGCTGTGAAACTGCAGAAGAGGTCAAAAACACTTCTGCACTTGGATTTTCCCTGCTGTTACCTTCACAGCTGTTCCAAACATGAATTAAAGTGGGGAGCAAGAGCACACCCTCTGCTGAAAAGGCCCAATACAGCTTGCTCTTGCAAAAGCCCCTCTAAAAATCAACCCTGTAGCACCCATATGCATTTGCATTCCCCTTCCCAGACACCCACCCCCCCCACCCCCCCCCCAAATTAAGGAACTTTGGGTCTGATCCAAAGCCCACTGGAAGGGCTCATCAACTGCAACAGGCTCCAGACCAAGCCAGAAAATCAAAAATGGTTTTATTCAGACTGAGAAGCATAGTGATGTTTTCCTACATTTTTTTTTTCCAAGCCTCATTAAAGCCACAGGTGTGGGGAAAACTGTTACTAAAGCAGTAATAAAAATATGAAAGACTATTTCACCTATGGACCTGGGATGGGGCTTTTTTGTTTGCCTTTTTAACCTAAATATTTGTTTTGGAAGCAATAAAAATAGAGGAAAAGGCAGGAAAAGGAGAATTATTTCATTACTGTCATGATTTCGCTTTTTATCAGAGCCACTTGGTCTTATGCAAGGCCTAGGGGCAGTCAGGAAAAGAATGCAATACTTTAGGGAAGAATAAAGTAGGCAAAAAAAGCAAACTACAAAAGAATTATCTGTAGCTTGTACCACTTCTTCCAAAGCTCATTTCATGATTGGGCCTTCAAATGAGGCTGCTCTTCATTTGCAACAGAAACCACTGTACGAGGTCCAAACAAGTCTGCCAGAACAACCTCTGAGAGATTGTTTTGCTCTGCAGCAGCTCCTGAAACCTGAAGTCATCTACCTCTCCCCCTGTAAAAATACTTTCTTGCAACCTGTGGTGAAGCCTCAGTTTTCACCTGATTCTGGTCTAGCTCTGAAATACCTGGCATGTTGTTGAAATGCTCTCAGAAAACTTGCGGTGGCCAGGGGTATGTTCTTCAAAAACCAGAAAGGATTTCCTCAGGGAAAGACCCATTGCCAAGAGGGCCATGGACATTTTGGAAGTCAGTCAAGCTGAAATAGTCTTACACGTCGCTTTGTGTTTTACTGAACACCCACTGTCTCTTGAGATGCCCCTCTCCTCACCTGCACCCATCTTTTGTGATATCCAGCAGGCAAGCCTCCTCCACTCTCTTAACCAAGAGGATCCTGCGCATTACACTAGAGAAGCATTATTCTTAGTTAGGAACAACAGCCACACACCCTGTTGGGTAGCACCAAGGGATTTCAGAAATGAGGGTTGAGAAGTTCAAAAAATATCGATGTTATTTCCCTTGCAGGTGATGGAAATAAAGTGCTTTCTGTGGCCTGCTGTAATTTCATGTCAGCCAGGCAAGTTTCTCAAACAGAAGCCAAAACAAATTCTCTAAAAGCACTAATCAAAAGTCCATCAAGGTTCATACAAAGACTGACTTCAGTAAGCTTTGGACCAGGCCATAGATAAATGCACAACTTGCGAAACTAAAGACAAACTTTAGTGCAGGCCAGACCTATTAAGAAAAACTTGTAAACCTCAATATTTGCAGGTTTCTTCCTCTGACTCTTTCAGGACTATGCTCTTCTCTTAGGGAAGAGCAACATAGAATCATAGAACAGTTAGGGTTGGACAGGACCTTAAGATCACCTAGCTCCAATCCCCCTGCCATGGACATGGTTTAGTGT
Source organism: Pezoporus wallicus (assembly GCF_028554395.1). NCBI lineage: Eukaryota > Metazoa > Chordata > Aves > Psittaciformes > Psittacidae > Pezoporus > Pezoporus wallicus. The sequence goes on from NW_026641383.1 coordinate 2,250,975, forward strand.
GAGGTATCCCTGCCCATGGCAGGGGGGGTGGAGCTAGATGATCTTAAGGTCCTTTCCAACCCTAACTGTTCTATGATTCTATAAGAGCACCTTCATACAGTACCATATTGTGGAGCCTGTGAGTTTCACCAAGTGGTTCTATGTTGTCTGAAACGCTCCTCCACACAACAGGGAAAAGGAAACAAAGGTTAAGTCTTACAAAGCAAGCAGCCAGAAGAGTGAGCAGAAAAAGGCATTCACTAAAATAGGGTTAGACTGAAGCTATTACAGCTTACACCATTCTCTGTCCCTCTCTGTGTGAGCCTCAAGATCCCTGAAACTAAGTTACACATAACTCTGAAGTTAAGTAGGATAGAGCAAATACATACGACTGTGAAAAGGTGCAGGTCATCAGTTTTGATAATTTCTTATTGAAACTTATCTGGACACAAGGGTCACCTTCTCAAGTACTCCCTCGAAGCTTTATGTTTGTGTTCTGCCTTAGAAGACGTTGAAGTACATCCTGAAGCCCCAGTGCTCAGGACTCACCAGGGAAGAGAGGTTTTAAGATTATCATATACTCTAACTTGACATTTTATTTCTTCACCAATATTAACTTGGTGCCCTATGTCCATTTCATTTTTCTCATACAGTGACTAGGCAGACAGTAGAGCTGTTTATAGATAAATTTGTGAGGTCTTTTTGTGCAATACATCTCCCATCACACAGACTGGAACAGTGTTGCAATGTAGTATATGGGGAAAGTGCATTGTAGCTCCAGGGCCAGTTTTACACAGTTATTTTGGCACCTATACACTTTTGCAAAGAGATCCCAAAGTGGTTAATACCAGAGAAAAATTTATTCTCAGCATTCATCCTGGAACAGCAAGACAGAATTTGCCAGCTCCTAAGAGAATGAACTTCTGCAGTCAAACAAGAAAGTTTTTACATTAGCTTGATCTCCACACAAATCTTTTAATACAAAAATAATTTTCTTGCATCTGATTTTTAATACATTCTCTCCTACCCCTGAACACATATTTGTGAATATACTACAAACTCAGTGATGACAAACATACTTAAGCATCTCTTTACTTATATTAGATAAGGGAAGTTGTAATTTCATGATAATTTTTGATCCCACTGAAACCAGTGAGGTTTTGCTATTTGTTTCAGGGCGAGGGGGAACTCTCCCCTTCAGCAGAGATCTCCGATGACAACTTTTCCCCACTCCCCTCTTCCCCTAAGGAAATATTACTCTACCAGCATGTTGTAGGTGCACCTTTGCATTTATAACAAAAATGTAAATAATCTAAGGCAATAGCAGAATCTTGTGTGTTCTGGCAAAATCATTGATTTTCACCAGGGAGATAATTTTGGCTAAAGTCTGGAATACAGTCTATTCTTTGCCACTAGGGATTTGTGTGAAAAAGCAAACCTGGGATACCTGCCTAGAATGGCCCAAGAAACATTTACCTTACCAATAAAAACGGAGGCCCACTTAACTATTTCCCCTAAAGGGCAGGTATTCATCTAATCGCATCTGGAATCCTTTCCAACTTGGTTCCTGCAGCTAATACTACTCTGTCATGATCTGATGCTTTAATCCTAGTTATTAAACTGCTCACTCTAGTTGATAATAAAAAAAATGTGGACAAATGCCTTCCTGTCAGTGCACCAACCTCAGAGCAAACACTGTGAAGTGGGCCCCCTGCTTTCTCTAAGCAAACAGGGAACACCATTTGGAATTCAGAGTTTCAAAGAAGAGCTGCCAGACCTAATGAAAATATTGGCAAATTTACCAGGGTGGGTTTTATTTAAACCCTAAACAACAAAAACCCCCCAAACACAACAGATCTCAGCCTTTGCAAATTTTCCCTACTAGACACAAAGAAGTTCTTTTCAGTGGTCTCAGCAGACAAAACATAACACATACATAATGCGTACATAATGTCTGAGCCAGCTGTGATATACTTTCACTCAAAATGTTTTTAACAAAAACCGATTTGTTAACAGATGCATCAAGTTCTTCATGATTTTACAGGGAGGAAAGAAAAAAAATACACCCACAATTCCAGGTCCTCATTTCCCAATGTTTCATTAAAAGCAAATATTTTTAGATCCAAGCGATAAAACTTTGCCAGCAGCCTCTGCTGACTAATAAGCCATTTTCTGTTGAAAACACAATATTGATGTGAAAATCGCCAACTAGCTGGGGTTTTTTTCAATATATTTATATAGCTATAAATAAAACAGACATACCAGATAGACAACACACCACATGTGAAAACAAATTGAACTCGGTATAGCAAAAGGTTTCCATTTCCATCAGTGCAAACTTGAACCTTGTCCACACATTCCACAGCATGGGACTGGATGGATTTGTCAAAATCCAACTGCACAGCCACAAAGTAATCCCTCTCATGATCCATTCCCTGCTGAGCCATACGCACATGCACTAGTTCGGTCACACAAGAAGATAACCTCTAAAAAAAAAAAAATAAAATCACAGAACTCAATTATTTGAGCCTGAAATGTTAATTGCAGAATTCAGACATTCACTTTCTGGCCCAATGTAGAATCCTTATTTCAGTCTTGAAGGCTGAAGCTATCACTTCATTTCTCAGTTCTAGGAAAGGGTAATTACGGATTTTTGGCTATTTCCCTCAGTAACTCAAGTGCATTCCTGCAAGAGGGATGCATCCTCATTCCTATCTCAGGAGCATTGCTGGCTAATCCTCTTGGCCCCTCATCAAGGCAGTGTAGTTAGAGGCCTCTTAGTTAGAGGCCTCTGTGGTGTCAGGAATGCAGTACTACATGTCAGAGTCGCTGCTGTTCAAAGAACTGAAGAAAGTCGCAGCAGTAACAGGACAATTTTGGCCCTCAGTTAAAGGATATAGGGCTAGCAAAGATCACAGTCTCAGCTGAGAGCTCTCAGCCTACAGGGTAACCCTCTTTTCTGCCACCAGCTCTGGTCCCCACCTTCACCCCAGCCAAAGGACTCAAGTTGCCTTGGCTCTCTTTTGCTGGGGTAGTTCCCTTCCATTTTAGCACACGCACCCAAGCTGAAGCAAGAAAAACAGCAGGAACACATGGCCAGGAAGTATCAGCAGGCTATTAGATCAGCTCATCCATCTTGTGGTACCTCATCTGTAACTGTCTAAATTAGAAATACAGTCTCCTTAGTCCCATACATAATCAGGAGAGAAAGACTCCGAGTGAGTGTGATTCAAAATGCCTAGGGTTAGTCCTTTCACAAGAGCTTTCAGAGTGCAAGCTTCAGCCTTCCCCAGAAGAAGCCTGCAGAGATTAACCTCTAAATTTAGGAGTGTAGATCAAGGCAGAATGATTAGTCCCCAAAGAAAACAATTCCTGAGTTGAATCGTCCACTGCTACTGAGATTTACCTAAGGCAGGCAAAATGAAATCAATGCCTAAAAGAAACACATCAGGGAACCTCAGGGCAGGAATGACAAAGGCATCCATAAGCTTCACACAGGGTAGTGACATCCTGGCAGCCATCTGGCAGCAGAAGACTCAAGTCCCTCAGACCTGCTAATACCTACTTCCAGCAGCATTTACTCACAGAGGCAGCCACTGCTCATTCAGCTCCTGGGGCTTCATGGATTACCTCACCTCCAGTGGGGCCAGGAAGCAGGAATTGTAAATTCAAAGTGCATTTTCAGGTAACACATCAGATCACCTGCTGTTAGAATAATGCACAAAAAGGAAAGGTATGGATTAGTCTGAGACGCACCCAGACATAGCTGCCAGGCCTCTGCATTTCAGCTAGATTACTTTTTTTGTTGCTGTTCACAATGAACATGAATGAAACATTTGACCACCTCCAAAGGATGTGGTGCTGGATCTGAGGAATTCTATGCATTGATTGAAAAGATAGATATTAATGCCTTTTTTCTCCTGTGCTCGTCTCAGCAATGTCTGTGCGGGTCACAATAGAATGGCCAGGTCTGAAACACTGTATTAAAGCCAAATCCAACATCCAAAAGTCCTTGATCTCAGCCCAAGTCTCAGCCATTTGAGTCAATGGCAAGACTCCTGCTGGGGTCAGTGATCTGTGCTCAAATCTTCAGTGCTTTTTGGCAATCGCCACCCAAGCACAGTGCTCAAATCCAAAGAGGACCTAATGCTGAAAGGCAGTCCAAGCCACGTTTTGAGACATAGTACACATCACCACAAATCACACGTCACCACAAATCATGTTTTTGTATTTCTTCCTACAGAGTAACTAAGAGTTAGGGTGTGGTGGAAGTGGTTATCTGACAAGCTTGAGATGAACATCTTACAAATGACTAAGCTTTTGCTGAGTAATACTGACATCAAGCAAAACAACTTACTACAAAAACCTTTAGTCTACACTACAGTACTGTTTCAAAAACAGTGGCAGCTATTTGACAGATGCTCAGAGGTTCAGAATTTCAGAAGTAGACCTAAAAAAGGCAGATTAATGAGCAGATGATGGTGAGGTAGTAAAGTTGCACAATAAATGAAACTTAGCAGATGGCTCTGCAACTATAAAAATCTCCAGATTCCTAGATTAGATAGACAGAGAGGATACTTCCTTTATTTTCCTGAATTATTTCTGCCTTTTCCTTATGACTCTGGCAGTATTGCTGCTATCTTCTTTTTAAATAGTGCAACTTTCCAAATTTATTTTCCCTTCTGCTTTAAGCATAATGGATCTCATCAGACAAACTTTCTACTCTATCAACATGAAGGAAAACATTAGGGCACACATTCGGAGCTGCATATGCACAGCCCCATGTTTCCTAGGAAACAAGCGATTGCTCATCTCTGTGCCGAAATAAATTGATGCATCGGTTTTGGCTTCCTACAAACATTAGTATTTTGATTCAGGACAGAATCCCAAACACTCCCATCAGTTGTGATCATCATAATTCAGCTTCTGCTGCTAAGCTTTTGAGAAGCAAGACTGCATTGCTTGTTAGAGCAGTTAAAGATAAACTCTGATTACGCAGTGGAGGTGCAGACCTGAAGACAGGCAATCAGAGACACCATCGGTACTCTCTGCTCAGGGCGCCAGCAGAGCCATATGCATCCCTGGGTGCTCATGTGCAGCCATCTGGGGAGGAAGGAAATTAGTGCCTCCCACCGCAGCACCTTCTGTTGGCTGTGCAGAGATGAACAGGAGTCAGAAAACAGGAATTTTGGCTTTGGGTTACCTTTGACTGACCAACTCCAAGTTTAAAGAGTGTCATTGTGACACGAATCAATGCTCCCCCAGGTATTTCCACATTCATTCAAAAGAGTCTGGATTTCTCTCTTCTTTCATTACCTCCAGGAGTTTCCTCCTTTAAACTTCATTTACTTTCATGTCTCTACGGGATTATTTTTTCTTAAAACAATATTCCAGAGTTGATGCTGATGTATTCCCTAATGATATTTTGCTTCAGACAATTCCAATATTGATTTAACACTGTGTTCCTGGAATCTAACTCTTAATAGCAGAGTAATTGCAATGTTAAGCTAAACGCTTGTGACAATTTGACCCTCAACACTAATATCACAGTAAATAGAAATCGGTCTGATTCTGCATGAAGGGCTATTAAGGAACATATAAGCACATTTCAGATGTTCTGAATTGCAGTCTTGTCAGTAGCATATACATTAGGAACTTAGCTATCAAAATCTAAATTTCCTGAAAACTCTCTGTCATCTGAAAGATAGTCATGTCCCCTGACATCTATTAATTGCACTGAAAATTTCCTCATTATTCAAAATGTCGATTATATGAACTTATGCAATGTCTCCCCTGACATTTGGATAATCGAGGTTGTATTGCATATGGGCCATTCTTGCAAATCTTTGAAGACAATTGACTACCCTCATGAGTAAAGGTTTGCAAGATCAGGCCATATAACACGTATGAGAAACATTCATCAAAAATAACTTCAAAATAATTTGTTGTATATGACCAAGTGTTAGTATCAATAAACGGACATCATGGTAATAAGGCCTGAGTGTATAGCACAGGTCTTTCCTAATATAGCATTACTAATAGTTGATATTGATCAGCCAGCCAACCTGAAACCTCTTAAGCAACTTAACTGCTTTTTGAGAATGGCAGTGTAAGTTTCAGCAAAGGCTACTTTGTAGAAATACAATAGTTTAAATTTTTCTACTACTTCTTCTTCCCTTTAACTCTTTCACAAGAGTTGCTCCCATTCATCATTGCAAATACTTCAAAATCTGAATAAAGGCAAGCCCCTTAAAATAACTAGCCAATATGAATTTCTAGGACCAAAATAAAAGTTTGGAAGCTCAAGAGATTGATGCAATTTTGCTGCCAAGTGAAGAAAGCTACATCCCTTCTGTCATGGGGTACGGAGTTCTGGCAGGGGAAAAGAAAAAGGGAAAGAAACTGTTTGCATGCAGTCTCAGCAAAAGAAACAGAACTTATACTCAACTGCTCATGCCTACGGCATTGCTTCTTTAACAAGCAGTTGTACGTGCAGGTGTGGGCGCTTAATTCTGCTGCAACCTGGACCTAAGCCAACTTCTGCACAAATTCCACTCACAACAACCTACTGGATGGGGATTAACAACACAAGCGTCCTTCTTGTCATGTCTTCTAACAGTTAAAGATGTTTCAGATTTTTTTCCTTATACACTGTTGATTATATACTCTGCCCTCACAGCTTTGAGGAACACCATAAATATACTTTACAGAAACTTTAACATCCTCTGTGTGTGTGTCTAAGGAAAGAAATAAACTATTATTTCACAGATTACCAATTTTTTCTTTCTTCAGTTGGACAAAAGAATAAAGTCCTGAACCCACAAATATTTTCCTCCACAACTAACAACTCCTACAGCATAAGATGCATCACACAGCTGTAAACACTAGCCAGCCTTCACTCTGGAACAGTCCCTCAAGCTTTGCCTCATCGCTTCACTTGTTCCTGCGCTACACAGCACTAGCACTGCAGCCTAAGCATACAGAGAAGAGATGCTTTTACTCACATCCTCCAGGTCTTCTACGTTTGGGGGTATCCCCCTTGTATCTTGGTCACATTTTGGCCTGGCAGATGTTTCATGAGGAAGTTAACAACTGGACACAGGAATTCGTAAATAAAACTTCAGAGCACCTTATGTTTACACTGAATATTGCACATGGACCTACAGATATATCCAGGCACATAAATAAATGTAAAAGCTTTGTTAACATATAATGTCAGCATTCTTTGCTGACAAAGACATAAATGAATATCAGGGACTGAGACATTTTATCTTTCTCTTGGATTTTTTCACCCCACATGTGCTGCATATTAGATTCAGAAAATTTAACAGGTCCATATGGCTAAATGGCAGCATTATGTGACCTACAAAAACCATGTTGAAGGATGCAGAGAGGCAAACATTATTGGGGTTAATCTTGAAAAAAATAATATTTTAGAAGTCCTCAACTATAATTTTCCATCTGTTGCAAACCCATAAAATTTGCAATAGGCATCATTTCAAATTAATATTATTATTTGCTAAATGCACATTACTGGTGATGCCCACCTAGGGATAAGTCCAAACCACAGCACTCCGACATGATAATTTATTCCAGCAGCAAAGAAAAAAGAAAAAATTGCACTCTGTTCTCTAAGCATAATACACTTTGCTTTAGGGCATAAACCATATATTCAGCTCCCCATCAGGAGGCTGTGCAGTAGCTATACTCCAGAGAATTAACTGGGTGGTATTTTGCCCTCTGCTGTGGGTATCCAAATCCCCAGATGAACGGGGGTGAGGCTAGAGAGACGGGGAGGAAATCAAGATTCAAAGCCAAAATACATCCCTAACTGACAGGAAGGGATTCAGAGCCTGCAGTCCTATGCTGTCAATTCATCCTTAAGGTACCTCCCTTTACTATGACAAGGGGAGAAATCATACCAAGGAGAGAATTCTCTTCTATCAACTCACAAGCCTCTCTGCTCTTCTAACAACTCACATCCTCCATTCACCTCTCCAGCATGTCTTGGCCACAGATGACTTGCACAGGCATTGGACGATTCTTCCTCAAAACCACTGCCCAGGCCACACAGCCTGTCCCCACAAGGGTATCTCCACACTGGAAAAAATCCACTGTGGTTTTACTAGGTGCCAACTTTCACCAAAGCATTCAAAGCTTTTCCCTACAAGTTTAAAAATTACTATGCAACATAAGGAACAGCCTGCATTTCCCACATAATCAGGGGTGGCAGGCATTGTTTTGTTTTCTAGCCAGGTATCTTGAGAAAAATGTGAAATCCTATTCCCACTACACTCTTTTCTGATAAAGAAAAAAGAAAAAAAAGCATAGCAAGATTGTAGAGGTCAGACAAAAACATCTGATTACTGCCGTTAGTATCAGCACTTTCTCAGGGTTCAAAGACAGAGCTTTCTATAACTGCACCCGATTCACTTTCCCTGTTAATCATTACCTCACTTTCTAGCCAGAAGAAGCATCAGAGATGTGCAGTGCAGCCTCATGTCTCTCATGCATCCTGACAGCGGTACATTTAAATGCCACTCGTCAGCCTCTGAAAGAAGACAACACTTGCTTTGTACACTAGTAACGGGTGACTAATTCAAGCTACAGTGCAAACTAAGTATTTACACAGCCAGTAGTCAAATCAGATAGAAATACAGAGCAAGATGCAACTCAACCAGCACAAACCCTTGCTGAGAACCAACATCCTGTATTAAACCCACTCCCTGTCTGCAGCATCAAAATTTTCACTTATCCAAGATCAGATGAACTCATAAGTGCTAGAAAGACAATTAATAAATGAGATAAGACCTTCCTTTTTCCTTTGGGAAGAACACTAGATTGCTCCATTAAGATTACTGCAGCTGCATAACGTTAATAAAGGCATATCACTTTGCTAATGGGACCATCACTTCCAGAAGATTCCTTCACTCTCATCTAAACTTTATATCCATGCAGCCAATTTAAGTTCATTTACTGGATCATACAGTGCCAGACATCCCACTGCAAAGCCTCTTTTGCCTCCATATTTTGCAACCATATCCCTAATTGGATTTTTACTTCTGTACACAATCTTAACTGCTACATGAAAAAAATTTCCTGCCTAAATTGATCTATTCCTTTATATTTCAGGGATTTCTTAAACCAATCTGATTCTGAATTAATTTCTCCAGGAAGGAGAATTGCATTTTGCAGAATTTTCAGACAGACTGGTTCCCACCATCCCCCAGTCCTCCCCTTCTCCTTTCCCTCCCTCCCTCAATGCAATTTAGGTCACTTGAATACAGGCATCTCCAAGTCATAGGTGCAACCAGGGTATCGCACATAAGTGATCTACAAAGAGGTCTGGTGAGGACTGAGCTGAAAATCTGAATCTTAAGGGATTTAAAGAAACATCATCTAATAAGCATCATCCTTTCTTCCAACTCCAGAATGATCACATTGAAAGAAGCCAAAGTGCACAGTTTCTTAGCTTCATGCAAAGCCATCGCTTTATTAATTTATGACTGCACAATAGCAAGATGGTAAATAATATGCAGAACTAACGTGCAGTCAAGGAGGAAAGGATTTTCTTCTGCTATGAAAAGGGAACGAGGAGATTCAAACATACAGAATGAGTCTTAGTTATCACCCACATATTTTTCAGGTGCAGAGGCCTTGTAATTCACCCCCCATAAATTTCAGATACACAGGCAGATCTCAGAGGAACCTGGAGCAGAATGAGATTCATCCCACAGAAATCTGCTGACAGACAGCAGAGTTGCAGTCCAGCCTTCTGCCACACATCCCTTAGGCACCATGGTAAATTACTGATCATTGCTCCTCACCTCTGTGCTTAAACTAGATCCTTAATGCATATTCTTGTGGAGATTAACAGCTGCACACAATCCCACCTTTAAGCCTTCCATACATACACACGTATCTATTAGCTTCTAAAACAACTGGTAGGAACCCTGTACACTACCTTTTCTTCAGGAAGGAGATGTTCAACTGAAGTGTCTTCCACTAAACATGGAGAGAGAAACCCAAGCTTCACAAGGTTAGAGCCAAAGTGAGACACTGGGAAACAAGATTGTCACCTGTGAGTGCAACAGGAACTATGTTTTCAGTACCCATATATGCAGCTCTTGAAAGGAGGACAGTTTTGCTTTGAAAGTAAAAGATTCACATCACAGCATGAAATACAGTGGTCAATATAGCAAGACTTAGGAATTACCATACACCCAGACACAAGAAACATTGGAAGGACTGAAATCAAAGAGAGAACTGATTTTGAAAAAAAAAACCAAATCAGATTTTTTGCATGACAAAATCTTCAGCATTTCTGAAGCTGTTACATCAAAGAGCCTTGTAGTTCTTACTGAAGCCACTTACCTCACAATTCTGATCAAAAATCACAAGACTAAGTGTTAAGTCATGCACAACAAAATCACTCTGAGACCACACACACAACAAATTTAGTAAGATAAGGATATAGAAAGGACCCCTGCATTACTGAGTCTATCCCCAAATGACCACACCTTCAATTGCAAAAAGCAGGGACACCACCCATCTTCAACAAACAGGCTAGCAGCACCATTTTTGACCCTTTTCTCTCAAGGGCCATGCCTTGATTTCTAACAAACATTTGAGAAATCACAAAGGAACAGAGCCCCACTGCACACTCACCTCCTAAAAAAACTCTTTCCTCTGCTGCACTTCAGATTTGAGCTGACCTTGAGGTAGGGTGAAAAGATCATAATCAGACAAAATCTTAGACACCTGGTAGTCAGCTCTTCCCCAGGTTTTGTAGTTCACCCTAATGCCTGACTGGCTCCTGCAGCTCCACCCTCCTGAGGAAGGAGCCCCACAGATGAGCCCTTAGAGCCCCCACAGCAAGCAGAAAGGGCTCTTCTTGGCTTTAGCACAAGGACCTTTCAAAGATACCTCTCCAGAGATTTCCTCTTTTTTAATAGAGCACATGGAGTGACCACTTACAGGGACAAAGAGCTGCTCTTTCACCTGTTCTGTGCTTTCTCCACCAACCGCCTTCAGACCAGCAGATTAGACCTGGAAGTTTTCAAGTGCTTAATTGTTAGAACCCAACTCAGGTCTGAGCCTTGCTATGCATGATTTTCATAGGTCTAAACTATATTTATACTGCAGTTGGATTCCTCTGGCTCAGCCTTAGCAGCCAACCTGAGGTGCTTCTTATCTAAACCTCCAAGTTGGTGATGAGGAAGGGACACCTGCAGAGCGTGGCTAAACATACCTGCTGGCACAGCTGCCCTCAGGAGGAAGGGTCTCTCATCACTGACAGACAAGGTTGCCAAAAGCAGGCAGACTCCTGGCTTAAGCACCTCAGCAAAGTACTTAATTTCTATCTGAGATAAAGCCAACCATTGCTATAAGACTCTTTTTAGGAAGTCTGACCTCCCAGAAACTGGCAAGAAACTAACCTCTGGCTGTGATGCCCATTACAAAGCAGAACTCTTTTCACCAGAGAAACAAGCCCTATCTGTCCATACTCTGCCAAATTAAACTTGTGAAAATTTGTTTCTTCCCTTAAACAGGGTGTTTATTCACACAGCAGCTGTCAGACCCTCTGGGTCTCTGATACAGTGGTATTTTTTTCTTACTATATTCAGCACTGAGTAGTTTGGTGACATAGAATCCTGTACATCATGTACATCATTACAGCATGTAAAATAATTTAAGTAATTATTTTTTACTGTCTACCCTACACATGAGCAATCAGGTTTATTTTAGCAACAATAGCTTTTGCCACAATCCTAGGGGCAGGAACCTAAACCATATGTACATAAAAAAGGTAACCTCAAGTTTCCTGTTCATAGCTCTGATGTGGAATACCACAGGCACATTTAGTCAATTGTCCTTCAAATGTCTTCTGTACATTTGGCTTTTTTCCCCTTTATGCTTGAGAGGACCTCAGAGGCTCAGCTTCAGGGAATGCAGCAGAGTTAGACTCCTGTTCATTTCCGTTAGCTGAATTTATGTTGTAGACTACAGTTGGGAAATGTCATATTGTTTCATGATCTTAGTTTCATGTGCAATGGAAGTACTCGCACTAGCTCTCTCTCCTTCCTACGAAACCACATTTCTTGGGATGGTTACCACCCAAAATACCTGGCAGTGAATCCAGAGAACTAGGTAAATTGCAAGGTTAATTATGAATGGGGTGGTGACGATGTTTTCATCCTCCTCTTCATCATACTGTTTTCTCTGGCAAGCAGCTCTGCATTGACAGTATGCAAGGGAAGAAATTGGTCCACATTAGAAGAGTGAAGCCAGAGATGTGAGACTCCCACACACTTCATACACGTAGCGCTGGATGGTTTTCTTCTCAAGCTGAACATACAGCATTTAGGGAGACTCTCTGCTGCTCTAGGAGACATACCAAGAGAAACATACCATAAAAGCATGTTGCTGAGGTGAGTAGGTGTTAGTCCAAGCCTTGTAAGTTAAAAGCAACATTCATAATCTCTGCTAAATGTAATGGGTAGTCGAAGTAATGAAGCTAACCCAGGCGTAATGATTAATCTTAGTGTGAGTCGTGACCCTGGCAGCTGCATTCTGAACCAGCTGCAATCTATATAATGCATTCCCAGGAAGACCAGACAACAAGGAGTTGTATTAGCACATAGTGCAGATGGTACGAACGCATGTACCAGCAGACTCAAGCCCAGCCAAGGAGAGCAAAGGTCTTCATGTACTAATATTCTTAAAAGGATAGTAATTTGTCTAAGATATTTATTATGCTTATCATAATCAAAGAGTTTGATTTTTAGAATTAATCCTTTTATTGCTAACAGAAAATATTACCATGAAAAAGGTTGCTAGAGTGGATGCAGTCTGAGCAATGCAAAGGATTAGCCATCAGCAATACATTTTTCCTCCTCCTCCCCCTACACAGTGTCAGGGTCATGTAAAGTCAAAACACTAAATATAGGACAACATCAGTGGAAAACAAAGCATGCTTAGCTGGACACAATGAAAACACAACATAGGGCTTCTTGCAAGGTAAACCCATCAAAACAGCATGATTAGGCTAAAACAACAACAAGAGGCTTGTTAAATCAACAGAGAGTATTTGGGCCTTAACCTAGCTCTCTATTTATGAGATTCATTCTGGAGATCTGAATACTTTTATTGCAGGAAGGGAAACCAGGGCAGACAGATTAAGAGTGCTTGGAGGGTCCTTTGAGGAAGATCCATAGGTCTGAAAGCATTTCATGGATGCATTTCCACTTGGGAAAGGCAATGCCCCATCCAAAGCAAGTGTTCACCTAAATTGGAGCTAGCTGGACTGACAAGCCTCATAATGTCTCCTGGCAAGTGCAGGAGAGATGGAACCAGTTTCTTCAGCCTGGGAAAGATCTCCTTTCTCCTGGGGAGTTCTGCTGTCACTTAGCTCCTGACTTCTTCGATCTGTCACACACTTTGAACAGAGCCACTGCTATGGGCTTTCACTGTCTACACCAGTTTCTTTTTCCCTTCAGAGCTGTCAGTTCAAAAGGTGAAAAACCTGGAAATAAGCTGGACTTTTCAAAGTTCATCTTCCATCTATTTTTGGCCATGCTCTGAATCATCTTTAAACAACCACTGCTTATTGAGAAGAGGCAGTTGTATGCATACGTTAAGTTTTGCAGTGCTCAGTACCTGGAGTTTATGCTGCAGGAATGGTGAGATGGCTGATGGGGCTATGCATGTAAGGTCTTGAGAACTTCAGTGGCAAAACAGCCAAAGAAGTAAACAGTATTACAGCATTTTGATGTTCAACCTGCTTGCTGGTAGCGCACAGCAGCAGTTTAACATGCTTATACATGCTTGTAAAAATTAAGCAGCAGGTTTAATTTTAAGTCTAATGGTTGCTGACAGTGATTTCCTTTCCAGTGATTCTCCCACCTTTTGCTTCACTTGAAAATACAATTTTAAAGGTACTTCACATACAGTTTCAAACCAAAACCCAGTTCCAGATTTCTAATCTATTCTATCATTTCCCCCTAAGCTGCCTGTCACTGCAGCAGATGAATATCAGCCACCTTCTTATTGAAAAGTTCAGGTCTACTTCTGACCTGCGCTGCAGTTCAGTCTGTATGGCAAGTGAGACCAGCCGGGAATGGTGCCATAAAATTTCATTTGCTGAAGAGGCTTTTTTCTAAATTAAACTAGTTAGAACTGAGCTGATTCATAGGAGCACAGTACAGGTTTTAAAACTCTACTTCTGTGGATCTCAGCTATTCTCTTGTTGCTTGAAAAACATACACCTATCGATTACGGCCTGTCCTAACGCACAGTAGCTCTGCAGTAACGCTGCAGTGCGCAGCTGTCAATATAAGGTATATAGATCATCCAAATAAAACACTTTCAATAGTCATAAAATGGAGATCTAGGTGCAGCAGAACTTGCAGGAAAAAAAACAATGAAATGTCTTTATTCTGGCAAGCCGGTTTTGGCCCAGGTGGGACAGTGCCTGGGTTAGGCAGCAGCCTGTGCAGGTAATGAGCCTGGTGTTTTTCTAATCCAGTAGCCAGTAACCGTCAGAGATAAAATACGCTCTTTACACTGAATGTTCCCCACATTAGTGTAGGCAGCCTTTTGGAGTCTCTCCATCTGTAGCCCACTGTAAAACAAATACCAGCATTGCTTTACTCTCTGTATGACCCTGGGCACTTGCACAAAGAATAACATGAATTCTTGCATTAATCTGTCCTGGATGAAGAAACAGTTGCTTCACTCCACTGTCTCCCATGAATGGGTGTCCCAGCAACTCCTGCACCCAAATATGGGGCCCTGAGTAAAAAGGAAGTGATACAGAAAAGTGCATGTAGTCTGAGCTATAGTAGTTCAAATCTTTGACATTTCCACAGAGTTTCTGGGGAGTAAATGGGTCAGGGGCTCATAAAGCTACAGACTCCCACCCCACAGAAAGCTCTTCATTGGGAAAACTGGTCCCCTCTTACACATCAGATAGCCATAAACAGACAAATTCCTTTCCTCCCAAGACTCTTGCAGGTTTGAATGACTTACAGGGGGCCCTTATCTTGGTTCTGGGCTCCACCACATGAGAAACAACGAAGGTGGCTCTTAGAAGAGATGGCACAACTGAAGGCACAGTATAAACCAGTACACACCTAAATAAACCACTTCTGTTCATTTGTAGTATTCTTACTCCCCCTGCCCCCCTACCCCCCCATAACAGCAGATTATTATTCACCTACAGAAACATCTGTTCCTTTGCCACAGTCTCACTGGTGTCAGAGCTGTGCTGGAGCTACTCCTATATCCCCTTCCAGGAAAATCTCCAGTGAGGCACAGTATTATAATGCCCTGACCACTGAGAGTTGTATACACCAGATGGATAATACCAACCTGAGCACTTTAAGCACAAACACCCTACAAATTAAAGCCATCAGTCAGCTTCAAAGAGTAAGAAATATTAGCAGATTTTTTTTTGTGCCAAAATTTCACTTTCACAATAAAAGCTTCAATGCCACATTTTAAAAAGGCAGAATTGCTTAATTCTGTTAAGATCAGTAATTCTTTTTTACTTTCTTTGATTTTATGGCATGCTACACTACCAACATTGATATTATCAATTTACTATTTTAAAGTACTAGAAGCCTATCTTTAAACGTTATTGAACAAAGTGATAGTAAGATTCCAAACTGAATTTTCTTCTGAATTTACCTTCCCTTCAAAATTATCTGCCATTCTCCCCTACCCCAAAGTTTCAGAATCTGCCACAGAAAAGCAGTGGTGTTTCATGAACACCCTTGTGCAGTGTGTATACAGACACTGCTCTAACCTGTCTAACTTGAATTACTCTCTTCAGCATTACCAGGGGTTAATGTACCCTTGCTAAACTGAGCAGGTGTTAAGGTCCTATGGGAATTACGCCCCATCCCTGAGAGATGCTGAATTATCTGCCTGGAAGCCCTTAGCCATGGACATGATCTCTGTCAGGGCAGAAGGGGGCAATCTGGAAAGGGTAAGTGAAGGAAAGGCACAAACTAATGTAGTCCTCATTCCATGGGCTGGCCAGGAAAATGAGCTCTGTAACAGCTAGAACCCTCCACAAATAAGAGAAATATACCTGCCTGGCTGCAATTCAATGTCCTGCATGATACAATTCAAGGTGGCACAAGTCATTTTGTGGAGATCACAGCGTGCATGCCAAATCTGTTTCACCATTATTTCACTCTTCCATCAAGCTGGGGTGCCAAAGGTGAGATAGCAGCCATTTACCCAGTGTGCCCCTCAGTTTCTTCCTTCCTGGCTTTTAGCATCTCATCTGACAGCAAGCTGCCAGAGTTTAAACAATCTCAGAGGCACTCACAAACCATATCCTTTTTTGTTGTTCATTTTACAAAATTAAAAACATTAAACATTAATGTCTCTTGAGTTTCCTCTCCCTCTCAACCCCTCCCACCTCCCAAAGTAAAATATGCTTCTGTGATTCCACATCTGAAGGAAACAATACTCTGTTGTGCCCAATACTTCGTGGGTGTGGGTGTTTTCAGGAACCACTTCTGAGAAGAAATCCAGAGGTTATTGTAATCATTCCTTTCACTCCTGGGTACTCAAGCACAGGATTGCCTGCAATCAATTTGCTCTTGCATCCAAGTATTAAACTCCCTGTGTATAAAAGTATCACAAGCACTTTCTATATTAATCTATGTAGCAATGTTCTAAAGAGCTTTTTATTATGCTGCAAAGAAATTACAAGGCAGAGCAAAAGCCGCTAAAGCCTACTTGAGCGTTACCACCGAATACCAAAGTTGGGTTGGATCCTCAACACACTCCAGCCAGTGTAAAGGAGCAGTCTTGACTGCATTCACCAACTCTTTTCAGGGCAAGTTTAGGTACATGTCCCTGTAGTGCAGCCTATAAGCCTACCTTAATCTTACAATAAGGAGGATTACAAAGCTATAAAAAAACATGACAGGAAATTAGAATAAATTTAATGTAAAGCATATGAACAGGGATCCTGATTGCTTTCAAGCTCATCTTTTTTTTTCCACTTTATTATCTAAGATTTGCATCAATAGACAAAGGTACCAGCACCACAGGCTGCTCTACAACTAACTCTGGTTAACTTTTCTATGGAGAACCTATGAGCAGGATGTTATTCCTCAACTACCATCTTTGCAACAATATCCAAAAAGGCTGGGAATGAAGTAGTTCAATTCCACAAATGGATAAGTAACAAATTTTTTAGTTGTGTGCTGAGCTGTGCTGATTATGAGGACAAAAGTCCGTGGCACTGTTTACTCTTCCTAGCTGGACATGTACACAGAAATTTATACTACATATATTAACTTCTTAACCATCTCCCAGTGACTCTTCCCTGCATACTAAGGCACCAATTGCAAAATTCACTTGAATTCATGTGCTGAAATAAAATTACTGTAGTGCTTCAGCCCCCAAAACTTACAAACCTGACTGAAACAAGAGCATTTCAAGATTTTGAGTGATTATACACAAAAGTCCCCCAAACCAATGAAAAAGTGCATTTTCTCTGCTCACTACAACTTGTGGTAACTTGTGCAGCCTGGATTTGATCCAAATATCTTGCAGGGAGATTCCTTAGCTCTGCATTAATCCTTCACATCAACTCTAATCCTCTAAGTAAACTGTTTGCATTTTGCAAGTTTTCATCATAAATGACAAGGAATTTTAGGTTACAGATAACACAAAACACAACAATGTAAGAAAGGAATAAATAAAGAAAAGCTATTCAGGGTCTGACAGCACCGGATAAGTAAGCAATATGACCCATAGGGCAAAAATAAGAACAAGAATGAACATGGGGATATATGTTGGAGGTTTCGTAAAAGGTAATATAGGTTTGGAAGAGCTGTAAAAGCAAGTCACACAGTAAGTAAATGCAGCTGTAACTGGAGTTTTACGAGAGTGATGGATTCCCAGAGTAGAAAAAGAAGCAACTCTAAACAGAAAACTGTAAAAAACACGGGACAGTTCAGTCCTGCTATAGGATGTTTGAGCAGATGGAAATGGCAACTGATTTCCAGCTCCTGCTGATTTGAGTTCAGGGTGATAAACAGATGGACAGACAGATAGACAGAAAGATAAAGGTATACAGATAGATAAAAATGGATAAAACCCTGCAGCCTCTAAGAACAGTGGCAACACTCACAAATGGTCATCGCAAATGCTCAAGCATCTACCTACAGGTATAACCCAGCTCCAGACTTTTCTTACACGTTATACAGTTTCCTTTCTCAGGTTAGCTCATCATATTTCTGTTATTTTCTTTTCAGTTATTCTTTCTAACTAACCCATTCATGATAAAAACCCTGTATCATAAAAACTTAGGAGTACTTGTAAGACTTCAAAGGAAAACATGTTTCTTGATAGCCTTTTCAATCCTATACTATTTTGGTATAATGAGAATCTTTATCATGAAAATTTTATTGACAGTGATCATAGAAAAGTGAAGTTCCTCCAACAGGCCACTTTTCAAGGTATTGTAAGGTAAATTATGCACAGTTTTAGGCTGAAACTCAAATAGCTATTCACAAATCAGTATCACAATGTTTATTAACTGCTGCCTCAAAAGAAAATCTTTTGAATTTGTGAAGTTAAAAAGAACATGAATGAGAGACAAACACTTGCACAGATGAAACAGTCTCAATTCCATGATTGAGCTCTTCACTTCAGTTTCAATTTTGACTGTTTTAACTTACTGAAGAGCATAGAAAGGAGATCAACACATCTCAAATGTTTGTTTATGCACCTGCAGCTTAGACAAGTTATGAATACAAGAGGGATTCTCCTGTTACCCTTTTTACTTTCATCATTCATGCATCTGCAAACACAGACCTTTCAAAACTCCAACAGCAATGACAGTGCTTCCAGCTGCACAGGATCTACTGGTTTTCTGAAGGCCATCAGGACAAACAAAAAAGGTCGGCCAGGGGGGTCTCCTTTTAATGTCCACAGAAGTCCCTGACCTTAGGACTCAGCTCTACATACTCTTAAGCTGCTGACTTGGGGCTCACAAAGTCCTTAAGTGATGTATCAACTAAGAGTAAGCTGCGGCACCAGAACAGAAAACAGCAATTTGAAAGGTCCCAACAGACCAGTTACTCACTTCTGGAGGCCCACAAACTGCACTGGTGCACATCAGTCTTTGAGCATGTGGCACTCATGGCTTAGTCTGCTCATACAACTGTCTGCAGGTAACATGTGTAACAGGGACCTGCCCCTTGCACATCTCTTTCCCCTTTGGCTTTTGGAGTCAGTATTGTGCTCCCTGCTTATGATCTTTGACATCCAGCAGCACAACTGCACTAGAAAGAGCAGAAAGCACCCATATCTTTTCTTCCTTTCCACCTTTTTTTCTGATGAAGAAACAGATGGCATGATGGCAGGGTACTCTCCTGTGAGCTGGGAGGTACAAGTTTCATCCTTCCATGCTGAATTACTCCCCAGGCATCCCAGCTGGAGCACCCACCAACATTTTAAAACAGTACCTGTGTACAGTTCATTCATAGTGGGGCTATCAAGATCTGGCTCAAGCTGATGGAAGCATCTTCTGAGTAAATTCTACAAATTCAGGAAAGTACTTAAGGCTTCTGACTTTATCTGATCTTCTTGCTAGCTCCTTTGATAGTATAATGTTTCTGAGACACTCTTTAGCCACTCTATAGTTCTCAAGCATAGAGGAGTTTGAGGAGGCAGATGCGGCAGCAGCTTTTCCTTTCACTGAATCTGCCTTTACCCTCATCCCTGTCTTCACTTGAAGAATACCAAGGCACAGCACTAGCGCTCTGTAACAAACGGATAGTTTTCCATGCAAGACACCATGTTGTGGGATGCACATAGTGCTGCAGCATGCTGATATACCAAGAGACTTCCTTTGGAGTGGTTCAAAGTTTGATGTGAAAAGAGAGTAGCTGAAGTGGATTCCACATTAACTAATGTCAGGCCTTTAGCGTTATTTGAACATAGGATTTTTAATGCGTGGTTTATACATTTCTACTTTGTAAACTGAGCGCTTTTCAAAGAGAGCTCCAGAATCCTACAGAGCTGCCTTTAGGGGGGCTTTGATCTTTCCAGAGCACCTATCTTGTGTGTCTGTAATTGCTCTAGTTTAACAAGGCTCCATAGCACTTCAAGAAAGAAAAAACCTCTTTTATTAAGGCTGTAAACCCAAGTGACCGCAGTGACGGAATGTGCTGCTGTGGGGACCCTGTAAATCCCCTGGAAAAAAAAAGAAAAAAAAGGAAGAATCTCCACAATGAAATGAAATATTTATTAAACGTGTTGCCAATGTCCCAGGTGGTATGAAGAAGCTTTGTGGTATGCTGAAAGGCTTGATCTTTCTAAGCATTATGAATGCTGATTTAAATGATTGGGTGAAAGCTGAGGAAGTTATGGCTGAAATTTTGGCTGAAGATGACAGCTCTGAGTTTCAAGTTGCACAAAGCAGTCTGAGGGATTAAGCCAACAAAACCCACTCAAAGCTATCCAGTTTCAAAAAGGGTAATCTTCGTATCAGTGATTCACACTCAGACAATGGTGAGGATTCCTCATTACTCTGACTTTGCCATATTAATCTTACTTTACAAATACATGCAGTGATTTATATCATGTTTAATTAACTGATTGAGGGCTCCTGTGGTAAAATGGCATCACATTAAGCTCTGTCCTTATGGCAAATGCGAATCACATCTTTAGCCTTGCAAGAACAAAATATCATGGGATTCACTGATGACAGGATGTAGGAATCGAAATAAGGTCCCTCCTGTTGTTTGAGAATCCAGTAAGGGTGGTTGCCATATGCTCATCATTTCCAAGGGAAAAAAATGACAGGATAGAAGAAAGAACTGCTCTAGTTCTTCCAATATGTTCAAATCTCAGATGAAAATGATTGTACAGCAGTTCTGTACTGAGGCCAAGTTTTACATGAAAGTGCATAGCAAACTTTCAGAAAGCTTATAATGAGAAATACTTTTAAAGTGATCTTTTTAGTATTTAAATAAACTGCTGTGTGAAATTACTCCCCTTTTTAGGGAAAAAAAAACAACAGAAAAAAAGATAGGAACTAAAAAAAGGAGGCTTCTTTGCCAGCAACATAAGACAACACAAAATTAACTTAGCTTTTGATATGAAGAGTTATTCCCCTCTAGCACTCACAACCTGGTTTTGAAGATAAAAACTACAACTGTTATCATCTGATTGAACTCTAGTGTATATAATTTGCTGCTATCATTACCGAGATTAAAAGCCTTGTTTATATTATTGTAAAGTTTCTTAAAATTCAGAAAGCGTTTTATTTTTAAAAGCTGTCGTATGAAAAGGCCGCATTTTTTATACTCACAGTGAACCTTACATCCATTAAATTCTCCAGCAACTGACAAGAGTATTATAAGAGTCAAAGTTTGCTCCCAGGAATTCCGTGGACTTTTGCAATTTGTTCCTATGGCAAAGAGGATAGGGGTGGGATGGGAGAAGCAGGTTTCACATTTTGCAATGCTTGGTCTTGTTCCTCTGCGGGACCAAGATTTGTGAATTTTATACATGAGAATGGGAGACAGTCTTTAAAAGCTGTGTAGGTAAAGCATTCAGTGCTGCCAACTTTGCCACTCTCTCCCATTTTACATGAGCGCCTTAGCCATTGGGTCTCAGGCTCGTCCAACACTTCAGGGACCCATCAGGTCTCAAGATGTCCTGCTAGCAGGGCTCCACTTTGCATAAACGGTTAAATGCACAGCAAGCAAACAACTTGAAAGCTTTGTGCTCAGGGCACTTGATTTGTAAATCTCACGTTCAAGTCTCTAGGCCTGAACCTTGATTTTCCACATTCCAGGTGAGTGCCCCGACCATGCGCTACCTGATACTCCAACCTTACCATCTCCTTCTGGTCTCAACCAGAAATTCCATCCTGCGGCTGACAAATCTCTTCTGATGAAAGTGTCTTTGAAATTGATACCTGCCTGCAAAAAAAGTTTCAATTTCCTCAAACCAGCCTATTCAATCAGAAAGAGAAAAAATTCCCAACTCCTCCTAACCATTTCACTGCGTAGAACTGATGGGTAGAACTGAGCCACTTGTGCGGCTGGGCAACATTCACCTTGGCTGGCACATTTGACAGGCCAGCAGAAACCAAGGGGTGACATTTTTGCCCAACGACACCTGGGCAAGCCATCATTGCTCCAAAATGTGCTGCAGGGATGGCTTTGTAACACTGCGCCCCTGTGCCCCCTCTTCATCCTTTATCAGGACTCAATATGCTTCACTGCTGCTAGAAACATTAGTATGGTTTTGTGATTATAAAGGTTATATACACTTTGCAGCCAGTCACTTCATCCTGCCCCTGTTCAGAGCCCTTAAAACTGAGGAGAAACAGGGTAACTATTTGCCCTTTGCGACGTACAGAAACTCCGACTCTCATCATATATCTTTTTAATATTGCATCCTGAAGCAACCCCTTCCTTCCTTCTCACTGCCCCCATTACTACATTTGATGTTTTAAAAAGTTTTGAAATTGTTTCCCAAATGTGAAGTACTAACAGGATATCAAAACCAGCTTGGTTTGTACTTACTTGGGAGGATAACTGCTATCACAATAGCTGCAAGTAAATGTGTACCATATCATACCTTCTGTTAATAATTTTGAACCATGCAGTGATTTTAACACCTGTGCCATTAGCCCACGATAATTTGTGATAATTTCTAAAGTTTTGAAATATGTTTTTAAATTTAAAAGGTCATTTTTAAGGTATTTTTAAATTAAGGAATTCAACATAATTCCTAATGACTTTCTGTTAGATAAAAAGCACGTGTCTAAATATTCTAATAATTCTATTCCTGTGCTAGGAGCAATTTACAATTGATTGCACATAGAAGAGCATTTTGATTCTGAAAAAACCAGATTTTAAGGTGCAGATATATCCATTTTAATAGTCTGAGATTACTTTCACATTGTATAAAAAAATCAACTACTTCTAAAAATTGCTTTTCATTTTGCAGCTTTAAAAGTTTAAGAAACATATATACGTAACAGAAAATATCCTGAGCAATATATGCTTAACTACTTTTGGATCTTTTTTGCTTAAAATTTACTCTCAACAGAGATTAACTATTCTGAGAGGTAGACTGCATTTTCCTCCAAAAATAGTTTGCATTTGAATTTTTTAATATTTAGAGTAGAGCTTTCAGCTTTCAGTGTAAAAGTACCTTAAAATATGTGAAGGTCAAAGTAAACCTTCATTTTAAATATTTCAAATTGTTATAGCTACTGCTTTGAGATAATATGACATTTACAGTAATTGCTGAAATTCCAATTACTTTCAGTAAAAGCTGCTTCTTTTGCAAGTTGCTAAAAAATACAAAGGTGCATTGGATATTGCACTGCTGGAGACACAGTCTGCAAGTAAAGGCAATTAAATGCAAGTTTGAAGATACACAATGTACTGGACCAACATTAAAAAGACTTCTTCATGTTTGACTGTTTACCAGTTTTGTCTTTAAATAATAGTCTTCTTTTGGCATGTAATGTATATCTGCTTGCACTAAACATAATTTATGAATATTTTAACACATGTGTACTCAGTGGGGTGTATTATCATACTGATATAAATAGAATTAATGAGCAGTCAACCTGCCACATGTCATGACATATGACAGGGCAGCCAGAGCATGGGAATAATTCTTTCTGTTTCATATTAAAGCTTCTTTTCCCAGTTGAATTTTTGTTCCCAGATGCCAACAGACCTAATTTTCTAAGGACCATTTACAAAAATAGTAAGAAATGACAAACCTGGACTAATTTATCTTGGGTCACTTCAAAGGATGTTTATTTTTTATGCCATTTCAAATGCATAAATAAACAGATCAAAGGAAGAAGCTTTTTTTCAGTTAAATTTTAGGGGGTTCACAATGAGGAATTTGGTATCTGCTTCAACTTTCATTCGTAGCAAGCAGACATTATATTTGTTGGTGATTTTGAATTTGTTTCAATGTCATGTTATCTATTTCTTCTGTTAAGGGACTAGAATATATCAACCATCTAAATACAAAGATGACACATGCCAGGTAAACAGTTATTCCAAAGCAGCAAGAAATACAGATGCAGACAGGTAATATCCTTTTAAGCAGTGATTCTTTTCCATTTCAGGGGCTGGGGAACAATCTGCTAGCCATGACTAATAGGATTTATTTTAATAAAGAGATAGTGTAAATTGACAGAACATGCAGAATACAAGGCTGGGCCATATTCCCTGTTTGGCACTTTGTTTTAAAAGAGAAAACTGAACTGTAATAACAATTCTGTTTATAAAAGGCTGCTTGGTCAGTTAAAGGGCAATAAATTGGTCGTAAAATTAACAAATTAACAAGGGTCATAATTAGCAAAAATTAGTAAATTAATATCAATCAGATTGCCCAGATAACAGCTAATTAATGATCCCTGTCTTGAAAAGTTTTCTTTTCAGTAAAGCTTAATGAAAACGTTGATACTGCAGTGCTGGGCAACTGAAAACAGGGAGGGAAACACATCTCCTGCTTTTTCTCCTTTTTGGTTTGCAATCACTTTTTAAAAAACTATTTTACTGCTCATGAATCTTTGAAGCCATGACTCATTCTCTGTCATTAGCAAGACAGTTTCCTAAAGATGGATCTCATTCAGGTCTGAAGACTTGAAAGGAGTAAAAGTGCCTTATCTTGGGCTCTTAATTTACTAAGGGACAAGGAGACCCTATAAGTTCTTATGCCTGATGATCTTCACGGCAGGGCAATAGCACCTCTCTTGGGAAATCTAGCTCTGTCACACTCAAAGAAAAGGGGCACCATCTAGTGCTTTTTTGGAGGAAAAGCTGCTAATACCAGTAGGGGTGTAGCGAGGGGGGAGGAACAGATGAGGGGGAGGGAGAAGAAATGACACTTCATTTTTTTCAAAAGACAAAGAAAACCTGTTGGCCTGTTTCATCTTCCATTTTGAAGCGCTGCAGTATTTAGCTCCAGGCTGTAAGTAAAAATTGTCAGCTTTCACAAGGTGGAAGGAAGGAGTCCCAACAGCTAAAATAATATATCCGATTTAAAATCGATGGGGGGCTGGTATACAGACATTATTCTGCTTAATAGGTATTTCTTCTGCCTATTAATACACTTAAACATTTCCCTATCAACCCTTTTCATTATACATTCTCTCTTTTATTAATCTCAAAGAAACCCTTTTTAAGTCATTTCATTGGAGACTACACTGTGGTATTAAAGTTCCTGGAAATGTTCTTACAAATACTCTGTCCAGAGTTCATCCAACATAACAAGGAGATTCTATGAAAAATGACTTGTAACATAAAATCCTTTACAGTGCAGTAAGATCAAGTTAACTACTGATACTGCTAGGAAAAAGCTTGGGAAGTTTTATCTGATTGGCAAAATAGGTTCATATCTGAATCTAGGGAAAGAGTGCCCTTTGATAAAATTTCCCAGCATTAAAGTCTGATTATCTGAATGACTTTTGAAGCCTCATTGAAAACAACTTGGGGGGGAAATACTTTTCTGCTGTAAATTTGGGAATGGATTATTTTCTAAGAACTATCAAATAGGAACTAAGTATTGTTTAACTTACTGATATTAAGAATTGACAGAAACTGTATTAATCAAACCAGTAAGTGCTCGGTTGAAATAACCACTGTTTCAAAGGTCCATCTGTTCTTTGGGAGCTCCAGGTTGGGGATGTTTGTTGTGAACCACAGGGGTGCCTTTCACGGCACCCAGAACAACCACAGCTCTACACAGCATCAGAGCACAGCACATGCTGAAAATTCAAACGTGCTGATGCCCTGACCAGAGCCTCAAAAGATACACAGTTAAGATCAGTGCTCATTTTTTTAACTTCTGGGCCATAATCTTGGATTCCCTGGGCACTCCAAGCTCACAGTCTACTGTGTTGTGGTAACAAGGGAATGTCAGACCATGTGTAAGCCTAAATAAACAAGAAATATTTCTACCAGAATAGTGCTGAGCAAAGCAAATATGTGGCTTGATGAGTAACTCTCAGAGGGAAGCCTATCCCAGGAAACAAAAACAAAAATAGGTTTTACGTTCCTATGGAGGTTTTTCTCATGAAACTGATCATGCCTGTAGGGAAACCATTCACAAAAGAAAAAAAAAAGCAGGTGTAGAGCTGAGGGACTCAACTAAGAGCAGGTAAGCTGGGAGCAAAATTCAGTAAAAATGTCAGATTCCTAAATCCTAAAGAGGGCCAGAAACAACATGCAGGTTCTGGCAATCATTCAGAAGCGCTCTGGTCTAGTGATCTGACCACAGGCTGGGGAACCATACCTTGCCCGGCAGCCTTCAGATTTTAGTATGTCAATTCAGGGCCTGCACCACTCATATGTTGAGGATCCTTGTTTTCTAGTGAAATAAGGAGCTGAGGACTTCTGCTGTTTGGACCATGGGCTCAAGTTGCCTCATTTTAGGCACTGTATTTTCAAATATCACTATTTCACCCCTTTGTGCCTCAGTTTCCACATCTGTAAAACCTGATAGCTAGGCTTACCTTGCATGGGTGTCAGGAAGATTATTTCAGTTCTCTAAAGAACTTTGAAAAGGAGAAGCAAAACAAACTGAATTTACGTATTATTTGTCATTTTTTATCCCATAAAATGGAAGTCAGACACAGCCTAGACTGTGAACTATAACGAAATATTCATAGCATTCCTTATGGCTCTGATGCCAAAACTGCAGGTGAATTCAACGTGGCTTTGGAGGAAGAAGGCAGCTTCCCCACCTGCTGACCTGGCAACACTCAGGGTTAAGTGGTAAGTTAATGTCTTAAATAATCACAACTTTTACTAATTATTCCATAAATTTCCATTACATTCTTTAACTGAGCTATTAGTGCAGTTTACTGTGTATTTCTGGTGATTTAGAAAATCCCACTTTAAACAGAAGAATCCCTGGAAAAGGAACTTATTCTATTGGGTAGAAACAAAGTTCCCAACAAAAGCCTCTCTTTGGGGGTTTTCCTTGGCGCAGAATGAACCTCTAATCTAACCTAATGATTTCAGGCAGATGCAATCTTGCCTTGACAGGTTTCACATCTTCTAGAATTGATTAGATGAGCCCATTAGAAAAGTCTGCATCAGTTTCTTTCTAAACTTGAAGAATAATGTAACACTTTACCTATCATATCCCTTTTTAATAAAGCAGCCACTTGTCTCCCACTCTGGGTACCTTCACAAACTCTTAATGTATCTCTAACTTCCTTGTCTGAAGCTTTCTTTCCCTCTCTGCAAGTGTGCCATTTTTCTCTGGTCTTTGGATCCTCACTTTCCTGAATGCTATAGTTCAGTGAAACCCTCTGGTAATGACAGCACTGAAGTGATAATGTACTTTCCCGATTTCCCGTTAATAGTCACACTTGATCCAGCAACGGGTGCCAGCTCACTGGCAGAAAGATGCTTTAATATTTTCTAGAGGTAAAAGGACCTGTTCAATTTACAGCCTTGACTAACTCAGCAGTTTTGCTCTGTCTTGGCATGGAAATTAATGTTTTAGCTAAAACAAAGAAAAAGAAATCCCCCCTTGGTTTGCTCAGTTTCATGCCAAAGAAACAAAGTATGATTGCTTTTTTCTCCCTGAGGTAATGTGTGAAAACTGCATAATGCAATGAAGGAGTTAAAATAACTGAGGAGAAGGAGGGAAAAGAGAAGGGGGTGAACAGCAGCGTTAAAAAGGAAAGCAGTTTGTTTTTCTATTTTAATGAGACCCCTAATCACAGACCATCCAACAATACATGTATCCTTGTCGAAGAGCTGCTGATACTCTACATTAACCTTTGATAGCAAGAAGTGTATTACCCCTACTGTTTTCCACAATAAATTATGTTATATCTGGCATCCAAAGCGCTAGGAAGTGTTCAGCCAGCTGGAAGCACCAGATTGGCCCAACATCCCTAACGTTCAGATTATAAATAAAGGGTACCTCATACTGCTAGTATAACAAAAACAAGCAAAGTGGAGGAAGGGCAACTTCCCCCCCTGCTCACAGAAGCAAAGGGCATCATTTGGGGAATGGCAGAACAGGAATTCAAGAGGGCAGGGTTTCTGCAGCAAGATGCATTCCCAGCATGCCAAACCTGAGGCAAGTGCAGGACTTCAGGCAGAGAAATGAGACTTCTCCAGTTACATCTTTAGTGGGGATTTGCACATATTAAAAAGCCAAGGGGAAGTGTATCTGGCTCTGCTCTTCCTAGATGGCATAACCACACAAACACATGCTCACAAATACATGTATCTTCCCACTCTATAGGCAGCATTGCCTGCTCTCTTCCACCTGTGAAAATAATTAGTTCAGCCAAAACCTCAGTTTCAGAGGATGTGGTCAGATGTGCCATGGTGCAGGCTTCTCCCACACCCTCCAATGAAAGGACATTATGGCCGTAAGTACGTAACAGCATTGTGATACAAGTAGAGGAAAACCCTGCCTGTTATAATCTGGAAGGTAAAGATATCAAATAGGAAGAGAACAAAAGACAGTCCCAGGACTCAAAACCTGATGACTGAAAATGGCTATAAATGGACTTTTCAAGAATTTTCCATTGGGTCCAACTCTTGCCAAGGAAACCACTTCATCAGCTTGAGTGGGAGCACAACTGAAGCGGTGCTGAGAGCTGCTAAACCAACTCTACTGCTGGAAAAATTAACCTCATCTATTTATTTTAAGGGCTAGGCTATGGTGGTCCCTAGTGAGGATGTAATGGGAAGTTGGATACAAGGAGCTGTTCTCACCACCTCTTTTTGGTAGGGGCTGGGCACAGCTGCAGTCCCTGTGCTCTCCTGGGGGCAAGAATTAGCCCCAAATTGGTATATTCCATCTTCATTACTCCAGCTATTATATAAACATGGCTATATGCTTGCTTACTTAAGCTGAAAAATGGAAAAGAGGAACTAAAATTATGGTTAATAGAGCCGGACAGAGAATTCCCCATTTAGCTTGCCCTCATCATAGCTGCTTCCCCCTTCTGCCCTGTGTAGATGCGTTCCCCACAACAGCACTTTATCTTCTCTTCTCCCTTCCTTACTATTTTTCCTTCCCTGGTGCCTTCTTCCCTCTGACTGTTAATGCTGTTGCGGCTGTTTAAATCTGTGCATTGAAGGTACAGCTTGAGATTTCTGAAAGAAGACACTAGGACAGTAGCTCTCTCCCTCTCTGGTCTATAACACTGTGGGTAAGGGGCCTGAAGAATTGTACTAACAATAAAATTTATGAAATTTTCAGTATCCTGTGACATATCTCATGACCAAAAACTGCCTGAAACTGGGCAAAGAAACAATGCACGGCCAACAAGATGTCTTTCAATGTCTACCTATCTCTCTCTACAGTTGGTCTGTGCCACATTCTGCAAATTTTCATTTAATTCTCCATTACGCAACTGAGGTGCTGCCTAGAAAGACTCTAATCTGTTGGGTTTTGCAGGCCTGAAAGGGTTGCTGAAGTGAAACATGCCACAGAATAGATCAAATCAGAATAGATCAAATGTCCTGATTTAGTTCAGGAACATGTATTTGTGCTTCTGAGAGGGGCAGAGGTGAGTCTTCCCTCCTTCTAAATGGAAGAATCATAAGTTTGCTGCTGCTTTTACAACGCAGATGCATATTCTTTCTTGCAAGAGCTGAGGCTTCTCACTCAATAAATGATTTGTTCAGACCCAGTTGCTGTCCCCCAAAAGACTGTTCGGGTTTCTTTAAAGAAATCATGCTCCATCCCAAACAAACCGTTTTTCTCTACGATACATTACATCAGTTTGAGATTTTGGGAAGAGAATAAAGACCCAGACAGATTTAAAGAAAATGAGGCAGATCTGCTGCACTGCTTCCATGCTTTCTTTTTACTGCCAGGGACACAAACTGCATAGCTTGTTAAAGGATTCTGGATAGTGTAGTCCCAGCAGACATTTCCTGTACTAAGATGTATCCTCATTACAGTTACCAAAAGGGAGTATTCAAAACATTACTTATCTGCACATAATCACTATATCACACCATGTATCCTTTATTTTAATTCCTACTTGCTTGCTAATTACCCACCACACTGAAGGTCTCACAACTGCTCTCCTTTCAGCAGCTTTGTTTGCAAAGTGTCTGGCAATAATCTCCCAGCAGTGTATTATCATGCCCTTTTCATCACACTATTTAATCAATAGGGTAATGACCTCATATAAGCTAGTTCCAGGACCTAGCCATGCCACGCTAAATAAATGAAACAAACAAAACTGTGGGCTACATGCCTTCAGTTTTACAAACCTGGGTGAACCATTTCTGTATTAAAATCTATTATAATAGACAGAAATTGCAAATTCTTCACATCCCTTGCCAAGGGAAAAAAAAAAAAAAAAAGATTCTACAGTACTGCGGGGAAATGGCTGGTTCCTTTAAATAGACATAATTGTAAAATATGTGTGCTCTTGGTCAAGTGTTCATAGGAAGATTTCTCCGGGTAACACTGGAAACAACCCTTTCCACCAGTACATCACATCATCACTTAAGAGGACTGAATGGTGACCATCACAGCTAATGGGATGAAATCACATGCAGCACATTTCCAAAACAGAGGTTGGAATGAACCTTCTTTTCAAAAGGATTTCTGTTCTAGTGAGCAGAAGGAAAGCAGCTTCTCTCCATTTCCTGAGCTGTAAACTTACAAAGTGTGGTTCACTTTGATTTTGCATCCCATGGCTGGATTATACTCCAGCTAATAAAGTACATGTGAGATGTGTTTAGTAATGTGTGAACTCTGGAGCGTGTGTAGCATCACTCTAGTGCGGTGATTCTCTTGTCCAGAAGAATGGGGTGATAAATTAGGTTTGTCTGCTATTCTTAACCACCATTCTTCATAATACTAGTGGGAATTTAATTTCAGAATTTTGTTATAACTGGACAACAGAAAGACAGCAACAAAACTGACCAGTTGGCACACAGAGTGACTGCATATCCCTTGTATTCTTGGGGAAAACAGAGGAAAACATCCACATCAGCATGGAGGTTTTGCCCCACACAACCTCTGACAGAATGGTTAGGGCAGAAAATAAGCTGTCTTCATGACACCAGCACAGCTGGGGAAGGGTAGTGCAGGGACGTCTGAAAAGAGCACTATGTATGCAGTGGAAGGAGCATAAACCACAGAGTCTTATGATACCATGACAGCACCACCATGCACTGCTTTCATGTGAACAGAGATCCCCCTCAGAAATAATGAAAAAGAAAAATAATAGTTTATAACCCTGTTTTATCCCAGGTACTAACTGAAGCTGACCTATTTCTACCAATATACCTTAAGACAAATTTTCACTGGAAATTTTTCGCTGCACCAATGCCACTTACGTTCTTTTGGCACCTTCCTTTTAGGTGTGTTATGAAAATGACAATGTGCCAGTCATCCAAGCTGTCGACACCAGCTAAAATCTGTTCTGAGGCAGAGTAATTTACACTTGGATGAACACCTCCCAAGAAGTAATCACATAAATACCTTCACGTTGAGATGCAACTCATTGCTGGTTAGGTAACTCCTATAATGAGCGCAAGTGTGGTCTGTCACAAAGATCTGAAATGGCTTCAGTGCAAATATTCTGCTAAGATAGATAATATAAGAGATGCTCGAGAGTTAACTACGTAGTGTGCCTGTAAAGCACTTGCTGTGTTATAAGATACTAGTTTTGGACTTTAAAAACTGCACTTTGGAAAATATTCTCTCAAAACATCCCATATAACACTAGTCTAGCAAAGTAGTAATTTAAAAACCCCAAAACTCGCAGTCCCATAATGAACTGAACTCTCCAATTGGCCCATCTGATGGCCTGGCCACTGCAAAACTATTACCTGTACTTCTAATGCAGAGGCAGAAACAGCAGAGAACAGCAAAAAAAATTAAGAGATAAGACTAATAAAAGAGAAGAAATAAAATTACAGACATCTCCAACTGAGGCAAACTAACCTCCGTCAGTGGGATGGTCACACTAGACATTAACTGCTTCCCTGATATTTATTAGGACTCAGAATTAGCCAGCATAAAATATTATTGTCAGGTAACACTATCTTGCCTTCCCAGCTGAATCTGTCCTTGGATTACCCAGGAAGAAAGACAGATCATTGAATTATTTCTCTAATCTGTCTTTACAGAAAATAAATGATTCCTGTAACTGGTGCATTCCAGCATCAGTTAGGTACAAGAAACCCTTATGCATCTTGCGAAAGGATCCACAACCACACTGGCAACACATCCCCCCAACTGATGAACAGGGGTGTCTGGAATTAAATATGAGACCTTCTGTCTTTTGAGGTGCTACTCAAAGTCTAGCAGGATGAAGCTGGACAGGAGGGCAATGACTTGCCTTTACAGTTTACCACTTTGATACCAGGTAGCTTAACATATTTTAAGAAATGCCACCAGTAGTTTTCTAATTAAATGTTTACCTGAAGGAACTCTCTTGCAAGAATCTCTCTTGTCTGTCAGGTAGAGTTTAAAGCATCTGGGGAGTCTCCTTGTTCAGGAAAACACCATTGTGTACATTTTCTCCTATTGCTTTTGTTCTGCAAGCATCCTTCTTAGTTGGAGGCAGAAATCCTTATTCCAGAGCATCCTCCTCATGGAATATTACATCAAAAAAAGAAAAAAAAAAGCTTTTAATCTCTTACCATACATGCAGTACAAGATCACAGCTCTCCCTTCAGCCCTGTTAGCCTCTCTGCAGTCACAGGGCAATGGGATGCTGTGTCTCCCTCTTTACTCTGGATGCCTCTTTTACAGAGAAAAAGGAATGAGGAAGAAGAACGTAAATATGGTAAGTCTTCCTGAGATATTAAAAAGAAGTATTTTAAAACATGTGAGTTTGGAAAGAGAAACACACAATCTAACAGATCTATGAAAATTTTCACTTCAAGTCCTAAAAAAACCCCAAACTGAAACAAACCAAAAAGCCCACTACCTTACCCTCCACTGGGAAGACTGCAGGACTTAAACCACATGGGCAGGCTGCATGGTAAAGACTTCTGAAGAACTGAGAGAAAACTCTGTGTCATCCTAACTGATGACTACCACTGACTGATTGAGTGCAGGAGCACCTCAGACAAAAGTCTACCTGATGCAGATGAAGGAAGGGGAAAGAAATAAAAAAATCTAAGACATCAGAGCCTCAGATTTTTCACAATTTGGATGCATGTCAATATTAAAGTGAAAAAAGCAGGAATTTGATAAAAAGATCTGATAGAAAAGTAAAAGAGGCATATAAGTGATAACTAACCTGATAAGGAACTAAAAGGAATAATCTAATTAAAGCTGATCCACATGGGTTTCCGGAAAACAGATCTTGTCAAGCTAACCTGATATCGTTTTCTGATGTGATTACAAATGGGACTGCTAAAGGCAACCATCTTGATGGATGCCTGTAAGACAACTGGCTTTGCAACACACCATAGTTTGAATAAAAACCTAAAAAGCATAAGAGATGGGATTCATCCATGGTAATTAGAGCTTTAGCACCTTCTCTTAACTTCTCTATGTTTCCATTACAGTCAATTAAAAGGTACTGTTGAAATGTGAATTATGGCTTTTCAGATAAGTCCACTACATCTTTTTTCAAAGGTCTCCATCTCCCTCCATTGTCTACTAAGAGCTCAGAAAAGTACCAACCATTAGAAGCTAATTTCTGGATGGCTGGAATTAGATGTGATAAATCAGAATGGCATCTTAAGCTACTTAAAAACTACATAGCAGACACATGTAAGCCATTTTGACATGATCAGGGAACAAGGCACTGGTATTGGAATTGGTTACTGTTTCCTGGACCATCTTTCATTTTTGTTAAAAAAATACCATTTTCACAGTATTGAAGATGACCAGAAAATGGAAAATAATGAAGATGGTTGGGTTAGGTTAGAGTGACCAGACGTTCACTCACTTCAGTATAGTCAACAGGAAGGGCATGGATCAAGGAATGAGTGTAATGAGACAGACTTAAAGAGGAAGTACTCTACACTGGAGAAAGAGATTGTAGAGAGGAGGTTAAGGGTTTGGGAACAGAGACCATGATGAGTAACCAGATTACTATGAATTTCTAGAGTAGTGCAGTGGCAAAAAGGTACTACGTTCACCACACATAGAAACAATAACAAACAGGAGTAGGGACATTATGTTATTTGGCATCAGTGAAACAACTAGTAGTTTCACTGGGTTCATGGTACTGTTTGGAGAAAGACTGCAAAAAATTCCATGGCTTGTGAGGAAGCCAGGGGAACAATCACAATATTAGGAAACATGACTTACTGAAAGAGATTTAAGGCGCTCCATCAGGAAACTTATCAAAGAGAAAGTTAAAGAATGATTTGATCATAGTCTACAAGTGCTTACCATAGGGAACAAAAATTTGATAATAGAGGGCTCTTCAATCTAGCAGGCAAAGGCAGAACAAGATCCAAGGGCTAGAAGTTACAGCAAGACTAATTCAGTCTAAGAATGAGGTGCAGATTTTAAACACTCAGGGAATAACTTGAAATAACTTGCTAAGAACTGTGATTTATCTTCCACCACCAAAAAACAAGTTTTAATCAACACCTGGCCTTATTAAAACTTTATACTTCCAGTTCTAAGCTTATTAATGAATTCAGTTTGAGAATCTCAGAATGCTAGCGACAAAGACTATATGTTGTAAGTTGGGAAGTGTTTTCTGCAGTATTTATACACAGCCATGAGATTTCATTTCCATTTGATCACCAAGTCACAGACCCTTTCCTGTGAAGCTTGCCTAACTGA
Source organism: Pezoporus wallicus (assembly GCF_028554395.1). Lineage (NCBI taxonomy): Eukaryota > Metazoa > Chordata > Aves > Psittaciformes > Psittacidae > Pezoporus > Pezoporus wallicus. The sequence goes on from NW_026641383.1 coordinate 2,285,742, forward strand.
AACACCTTCTTGCTACTCCACACCATGCAAACCTTTTTGATTAATGAGTGCTAACTCAAAGTAGATTGCACTAAAATTAGGAAGCAGGAAGAAATCATAATTTGCAATTATCCTTTGCAGAAATACCTCAATACAATAGAGTCATTTTAGGCATACCATTGTTTTCCAAATGTAAAGGTAAAACACAAATCACAGTATGGTAAAAATGTCTCAGTAGGCAATTAAAAATTAATCAGCTAATTAGATCAAATGAACAAGAAAATAAGGCTCAGGAAGACATCCATTCTAATTAACATAATATTAACTTACAAAAGACTTGTTCAGACAAAAAAGGAACATCTTTATTTCAAATATCAAAAGAATCAATAAAAGGAAACAAAGTTATTTCTTACCTTGTTATCCACATGACCAAAGCCAAAAGGAAATGACAGTAACAGTGAGTCAACTGCCTGTGCAACTGTATTAATTTCTTATTATTTCCAATCTCGTTAACTATTTGAATCCACAATTTAAACTAACTTGCATTAAATTTATGGGGATTCTACCTATATTGTGCCTACTCTGTAATTTCTGTGTCTCTTAAGAATCTTCTAGATAGTTAAAAATAAAAATAGAGAGATCTAACGTCTCACCTAAGCTTCTCCTCAGCTAGGTGATTCCTAACTAAAGCACAGGGCTTTTCGGTGGAGACAGAGAATGTAAAAATAAGAAAAAAGTGGAGGGATTCTTAAGTCTGTGTCAGGGATGATAACATATACTCTCCAGGAAGGAAATAACATTATAGGACACCTTATTGAATAAACCTGACTGGTTAAGCGGAAAGGCTCAGGCAATCAGACAAGGAATTGGGCAGGGTTGAACCTAATTAGATAGATTGCATAGATTAGAAATATCTGTAATTGTAAGACAGTTCCTAAAATATTTTTTCAAATGTCAGATTACTCCAGCGATGACCAACCACCCCAACCTTCCAGTTGGAAGCACAGCATATATGCCACAGGCTTTGAAGTGGTCCAAGTGATTCGGCAGATGGGAGATGACCATGAATCCCTAGCACTCCAGTGCAACAACTATATGGACAGTTCCCAGCACAACCTATAAGCACCAAATTTTGCAGCCCCTCACAGATCTCCTATGTGTTATGCAGATTCATACTATCCAGTGACGCCTTTGCCAGGCTAACAGCCTCCCTGCCCATCTCGTGACACAGGTCTGGTTTGGGAGGAATCCTTGAACTTCCAAAGAGCTGCACGGGACTCAGTACTCCAGGCCAGCCTGGACACAACAGCATTTACTTTCACAGGAAAAAAAAAGAAATCTAGAAAGAGTGTGTAATGGTTTAGAAGCAGGCTTTGCAAACCAATTCCACAATGAATGTATTTCACTTTGATCACTCCTTCTAGCCCATAACAGAATTGAGGCAGTATTTTGTTTTGCAGAAATGAGTACCTTCAAGACCTGCAGTGGATTTATTATTTCTGCTAGGGCTCGCACTTCTCTTCTGATCCACTGCTGTAAAATCCAGAGGGACAGAACAGCACAGAAAATTACTGCAAAGATGTAGTGTGACATAGGAAGAGTCAGACGCATTATATGTGAACAATACGACAAAAGGAAAAGCCATCTGAAAATAAATGAAAAAAATTAATAATCAAAAGGGTGTCTAATTCTTATCTGGGCACTTGTTTGCTCACTGTATGAATGAGGACTATCGGGCCAGGGCATATCAAACTGGAAATTACCCGGGGCCTGGAACTCATTCCTGCTTGAGGAAGGTGCCAGAACCAACAGTTCTAGGAGAAGAAGGACAGGGACCTGCTGGAGAGAGTCCAGCGCAGGGCAACTAAGATGATTAAGGGAGTGGAGCATCTCCCTTATGAGGAAAGACTGAGGGAGCTGGGTCTCTGTAGTTTGGAGGAGACTGAGGGGTGACCTTATTAGTGTATATAAATATATAAAGGGGGAGTGTCATGAGGATGGAGCCAGGCTCTACTCAGTGGCAAACAATGATAGGACAAGGGGTAATGGGTACAAACTGGAACACAAGAGGTTCCACTTAAACTTGAGAAGAAACTTCTTCTCAGTGAGGGTGACAGAACACTGGAACAGGCTGCCCAGGGAGGTTGTGGAGTCTCCTTCCATGGAGACATTCAAAACCCGCCTGGACACATTCCTGTGTAACATTATCTAGGTGTTCCTGCTCCGGCAGGGGGATTGTACTAGATGATCTTTCGAGGTCCCTTCCAATCTCTAGCATACTGTGATACTGTGATACTGTGAAGAAATGGTACCACCAGAAAACAAGTAAGGCATCAGAAACACAATTTTTCTCTTGCTTCATTTCTGCAACTAACTAGGGCTCCATGACATGGGGGCAAAACTTCATATCTCCTCCAAGCTTGGCGTTGTCACTGAAATAACCACTAATGGCAGCTAGGTCCTATAATGTGGGCATCAGGTACCGGTCAGAGACTTCAAATTACTGTACAGAGATGACAAATACTCTTAGGAGAGAGTAACTTCCAATCACCCCAACATTAAAAACAGCAGCGGTATGTGCTGTATAACAAGAGCCACACACGCACATGGAACAGACAGGCTTCATTGTTATGCATTTCCATATAAACTGTGGCTTATAGTTAATGGGATACAGGCTCAAAGGATAATGTACAGAATTTATAAAACAAAAGCCTCAAAAAAAAGCACTTTGGTAATCGAAATTGTTTTTTGAACTGCAAGCTACAAACACTTGACAGGAAAACAGTCTATCCAGAAATCACTGGGTATGTTGGAGACAAATGGAGAATGACTGCACTTGGAGAATTTCATACTAGTTTGATCACTGATTCTTCAGTAAGCTGTTTAGGACTGCAGGCTAAATATTCTCTCAGAACAGATGTATCAATCAAAAGTTAAGCCTACTTTCAATAAATAAGCAGTGCCTATTTTCTTCTCCAGAACACTTGATCAAAAAGCTGTTTTCTCTGGCCATCCACTACTTTGTGTTTGGTAGCTTGTAAAATACTCCACTGATTTACACTGTAACGTGAGAATTTTAGCAAGTCAAGATCTCAAATACAGGTCAGTTTTTGTCATTGATGAAAGAAATCATCTGCAGGATATATAGTAGATTAATATTTGCCAGGTTTACCAAACAAGCTGAAAACCTATTATTTCCTGTTCTTTAAAGAGCCCTCTGACTTGTTTTCCTAGAAGGGATAAAAAAAATTCCAGGAACTCAGAGAGCAGAACAGAAAACCTACTTCTCATTCCTTGATAGCCTTGAGCTGTAATACAGCAGGATCAACTGATTAAAAAAATAAAATAAAAAAGGAAAAGGAGAAGGAGAAGAAAAAGAAAAGAGAAAAGAAAAGAAAAACAAGAAAAGAAAAGAAAAAAGAGGAGAGGAGGGGAGTGGAAGGGAAGGGAAGGGAAAAGAAAAACAAGAAAAGAAAAGAGAAACAAGAAAAGAGAAACAAGAAAAGAAAAGAGAAACAAGAAAAGAAAAGAGAAACAAGAAAAGAAAAGAGAAAAGAAAATCTTGCTGCTGTAATTTCTATGATCAGGTTTTGATCCTGCCCTTATTTAAATCTCTTTTTCATGTATAAACAATAAGGTAGAATAGGGTGCACTTCAGCTGGGAGGATCACCCAAGATGTGCATACAACAGTTACAGACACGACTGAAAAATGGTGAAAAGCTCTGAAAGCTCCTTGGCAACAAGGCCAAATGTAGCCTTAAGTGAGTGGATGGGAGATGACTGCTTCAAGACTCCTCCTGGTCACTCCTGGGTGCAAGCCTACCCAGTGTGAGCCAGCACAATGAAGAGATGCCCAGATTACTGTACCAATTCCAGAAGAAGCTGTTGAGCTGCCTCCAGGCAGCAGTGCCTGAAGCTAACTGGCCCAGCTAAGATTTAAGGCGTAAGTTCTCCAAGCAGTGGTCTCCACAGCCTTGAACAACCATTACTCACCTTCTCAATACAGGTCACCCTGAGAACTGGAGAACAGCTGTGGAATTAAGCCTACATTATAATAAATACCTAATAGAAAGCCCTCTCAGTGTTGATCTCCAGCCTTCTGTAAGGGGCCTGAACCTCCAGGGCTCCCTACAGACCTCTGTGACTTGTAGGCTGTTCACTGCCTGACCTAATTCTTCTAAATGGCTCACCCATTTTGGCTGACAATTGCCTCTAAATGCCCAGACACCAAGCAATGGAAAATTTCCTTTAAATGCCAGTTAATGAGCAATGGAAAATGTCATCACGATGAAGTTATGCAGGTACTTAAGTGCTCTGCTGGATCAGGCCTTTGTGAGCTACACTATAGTCTCACATTTGATTAGATTTCCTGAGTGTGATAAAATAAGATCAACCTCTATGATGAGAAAAAAAAAAAGAGATATATGTAAAATATTTTAAAAGCTTCTATGTTTCTCAGATGGCATGGTGGAGAGAAAGAGGGAAAGAAAATGCTAAAGCATAAACCAGGCTATGCTTGTGTAAATTACTCTGACATTTAATAACTCTCTACTAAAAATTCTCAAGCAAGGCTACTTCAGGTATTTTTAAGGTCATGTATCATTTACTGTCTAGGTCAATTTATGCATCAGCAAAAATTGCTGCAAGCCCTTCTGGACAGCACTTTAAAAATAAAGGTAGACGTAACTGTTTTGGCCATATTTTCCTCACCAGTTTGTGCTCTGTGAACATTTCACCTTGGAAAATTAAAGTAACATTCTGTAGTAAGTGAAGTCGGTATGATATTTCAAGGCAAGCGAAGGACAAGCTTTATAACTGTGCTATCAAAATGCTATTAATAAAAGCAAAAATACACACATGCCTGTGTTCCCCTATGGATGGAAAAAATTATTGTCCATTAAGTTAACATTTCAGATACCCTCTCATTTTTTCCTAAGGCCCCAAAGAAGGCAACAAAACACTTATCTCTTGTTGTTAACTTGTATAAACTACCTGCTATCGTGTAGTGCTCCATTTTAGTAAACACTCCAAGGCTTCTTAAGAGAATATATGGATGAGTAGGATTTCTGAGAGGAAAAAAGGTAAAAATTTGTGGCTAGAATATTCTACTTTCATAGCTGAGTTTTATACCAGTGTCTTAGTTTATTTTTGCTTGGGTCCACAGGGTTGTATTTATAAATGCATCTTACATTAAGTATCTAAATTTATTCCTGTTTATATAGTTCCCCTCACTGTGGTATCCAATGGCTTCACGATTATCCCCAGGACAACCCATGCTGCAGTGAGTACTGTTACCTCCTTTTGACAGATATGAAGCCAGGCATACCAAGGTATGCCTACATGGTATGAGGCAGTGCTGCAGAGAAACATCCAAGCCAGCTCTGAATGGTAAACCCAGCTAGAAGGTCTCGTCACCTAAGTTACCACTCCTGTCCCTCTGTACACCTCTGAGTATTGCTGAGCCACACTCTGCAGAAGCACGACAAGGCTGAGGGAAGTCTGCACTGTGCAAGGAAGCACAGCCACATACTCTTGCTCTTGGGACCACTGAAATTTCCTGAGGACTTTTACAGAACTGTAGACCGAACACAGCAGTGCACAACCTTAGATACATTTTGCTTTTGTTAACATTTGCTTTTGTGTTTTGCTATTTGTACACAACCAAAGAAGTAGACAGCTCCTCACACATTTAGAAAACTTCTCTTGATACCTGTCTTGCCAGAAGTCTAACTGCACAAGCAAAGAGACTATGACCTGTTTACCATATTGCCTTAGGTATGTACTAAAGGCGGCTAGTCAGCTCCATACACTCCTTATTTAACTCTCCTTCCCTAGGAGAAAACATATTTATGTTTAAAGTACCACATAATTATACTGAGTTTTAGAGTTTATACCCACACCATTTTAAAAAACAAATTATCCAAGGAACATATGGCTTGAAGGATTTGTCTTTTCACCTGGCCTCAGGTGATCAAAATGCATGCACACATTTCCACTGGAGACAAATTATGAGTGCATGTGTATGTTTTCTTTACTTCTCTTTCAGTCCTTTTAAAGAAATCAATTTGAAATGAAAATGCAGCTTGGGAACACAAAAGCCCATGATACCTCATTTTAAAAATATCAGGAAGCATTTAAAAACATTCTGGAAAAAGGCAGTATTTGTCAAAATAATTTCATTATTTATAATAACCTCTATCATCTCACAAATCTTGGTATTTTCATTTAAATCACTATTATTGATTTACATTTTTTCCAGCCCCAACAAGAATGAAAGATGAACTGTAACATAAAGTCACTTGTCTTTGATACTTTGAAAATAAGTAACTCTCACTAATGATACATACTCTTTCCAAGATAAAACCATTCTAAAACTCAGTATTCAAAGGACTTTAAAAAGAAGCCTTTTCTCACTCTTATTTTCAGTGCTCTTATTACACCTACAGGAAATTCTCAGGAAACTTCTCAGATCTTCCACATTTCTTTAATTTCATTTTAGATCCTCATCTCATAAAACACAGTGTAAAGTTCTCAGGCAGTTTACAGTACTATTAAAAACTGAACTAACTTTATTATGCATTCAAGCTCCTCCATTATTTATCCCTCTTGATTTGAAAGTAGGACTCACAACTGCAGCACCAGGAGTTTGCTGCAAGTCCCTGGAACACAGCCTCACCACAATTAGCCATTGATCCAGCTGCTCGTACCATGACAAGGGAACACAAACTCCCTCCTCCTTGAGGCTACAGCTCCACAGAGAAACCCTTCAACATCACAGACTTCTACCACTACATTTCTTAACTTAATAAACAGCATCAGCTCAGGGCTAAGTTCTTAAGCTGCAGTGAGATACACACACTTTTATTCATCAAGAAAGTGGTGTTGGCTTGTTTTATTTTTCCATCATGAACCTGTTCAGCTTTTCCATACCAACAGGTTATTTTCTTTCGTGAACTTTTGGTGATGAAACCTTGCATAGGCTTAAAATGATGTAACAAAATCTCTCACCCAGAGCTAGATACACATAAAACATGTTTTCTCCCTAAAAAAAGAACAAACAAAAAACCAAAGCCAACCAAACAACAACAACAAAAAAAAAAAACCAGAACAAAACACTTTTAACTGTACGAGTAAAACCTCTCCAATGTGTGAAAGGCCTGTGGCAAATACATTTTATGAATGAGGTTAGTGAACAGTGAGCTCAGAGAAAGGAAGAAATCAAAGATGGCACTGCAAAATTCACAGCACTCACTTAATATGGCAAAGGTCGCTTAATTCTAATTATCAATGACCATGATTTCAGACTATTCTTGCTAACATAAAGGAATATGAAAGCAGACCACTTTACAGTACCCAGCTGCTAAGAGGTCACTAGGAAGTGGTAAGAGACATCAAGATTTTAGTAGTGCTAAAGTGTGTTGATTTCAATGCATTGTTAGCCCTCAAATTGTGTTAGCCCTCAAATTTTAGCTACCACTACTGTAAAAAGGCAGTTTCTTCTCAGCATCCATTTTAACTGGAAACAATGAGCAAGTTATCTACATTGTGCCTATGGTATAAAGAGTCCAGTTAAGCCATTTCTGTAGCTGTGTGACATATTACTGCTTTTAATTACTATACTGCAGATCACTGTTCAAAAATGTCATGCATACCTTCACCACACTTTGCACTATGCACAGATCTACCCATGTTCGTCTGCCTACAAGGCAGTAGCCGTGTTCAGACATCTATGATGGATTTTGGAACCTGACTCTTGACCCATTTTTTTGGTCTTTTTTTCAATTTATATTTAATAGGTATGACATAAACAAGTTGATTATTCAAATGTCACAACTTTGATTAACTGTGATTCTCTATGTATGTAACGGCTTCTCTGTTTAATACATAGTACTTAACTTTTTTTTCCTTGTTAAAAAGTCTTCTATTGACTTTAATTACACTCGTGAGAATGAAGAAGTGAAAAAACATACAGTTTGCCTGAGACCTTGGGTTGAAAGAAAAGGTTTCATGGCTCAGGAATCACTCTTCGGTGACTTTAAAACTTCTCATACTCCCGAACCCAGAGTGAAATCCACTGCTCACATCCTATAAATGAAGTGTGATCCCAAAGTACTCCAAATCAATTAAATGAAAACCAGGCAGGCAACCAATATACAAGTAGTTCACTCGACCTCTGCAAGTAGGTCACTCCTTGACCTTATATGCTTGGTAGATATGTTTATCCATTTACGTTTAGTGGCTCAGGGAGGAAATATCCACCTAATGATGTAATACATACATGTGCTTGCATTTATATTATTTAAATAATGATGTAATATCACAGTCCCTCAGGAACCTCACGTTAATTTCTTACCTACCAGCTTTGGCTTCTGTAAGTCTCTCTTTGCTAGCCCCAACTCCCATAACAGGCTGAAACGGTTTATGCCTGTCTCGGTTTATTTTCTCTTTCAGGACACTCACCACACACCTCCCCTCTGGGTCCCGGGCAGAGACCCACACTGCCACAGGCCTCGCAGGATGGAGGTGGCCAGTCCGGGGTGAGACGGCCTCACAAACGAGGCACCCTGAAGGCACACGAGGCAGCTCAGGGACACGAAGCCACCACCGGGCAGGCCGGTGGCCGCGGCCCATCAGACACCACATCCAGCCCCTCAGGCGGCGGCACACAGACTTGTTCGCACTGAACTAATGCACCCGGGCTCTGAACGCTTAACCCCGAGGGCAGCCTGCGGATCGCCGGGGCGGCGGGAACTAGCCAAGTCACCTCATGGCAAGGCGGGGGCGGGGCCAAGCGCGCGCGGCGCAAGCGAGCTCCCTGCCAGCCGCAGTTCCCTGCCGCGTCCGTCGACCCGCCCCCGCCGCGCGAGAGCCAATGGCGGCTCGAAGCGGCGAGGCGGCGGCCAATCGGCGGTGGCGCGGCGGGCTCCCCGGCAAAATGGCGGCGCCGGTGGGGTGGATGCGGGGCTGTCGTCGTAACTTGCGGCATGCCCGGTAGCCGGCGGAAGGGGTCTTGCCTCAAGCCCGCCGCCCTGAGGAGGCGGAGCGGCGGGGGCGAGGAGCAGCTCACCCGGCGGCGGCCGCCGGAGTCCCCGGCAGAGCCCTCCGCGGAGGACGCGGCTGCGGCCAGCGGCGCGGAAGGCTGTGCGGGCCCGAGCCTGCCCGCGGGGGAGGCGCCGCGCGCGCCCCGGCCGTCGCCGTCGCGGGAGGCGGCGGTGCGCGGCGCTGCAGGTACGGCGGGAGCGGCCCCGGGGCCCTGTCCCGGCCGCCACCGCAGGGGAGGCGGGCCCTGACCGTGAGGAGGGGGCCGGTGCGGGGAACCCCCCGCCTTTCCCCGGCTGCGTGCGCTGGGAAGGGGCTCTTCTTGTCAAGCAGTGATGAAGAGCATCTTCCCGCGGCACATACTTCGAGCTGACTGAGGACGCTCATCCACTCGAGGGGAGGATAAAGTGCTGAAGTGCAGAGCGTCTCCTGAGATGCTTTTCACGTAGCAATTGCATCGTTTAAAATTATTTCTATAGGCTTTCGCATTTGCAGCGTCATTTCTAAAGGGCAGGAGTGACAAGCTGAGCTTCAGACAGTGTCTTCGGTTCACTTAGTGATGTGAGGCAGCCGCAAGCTGTCTTAGAATAGCTATATGACTGCTTTTAACAGTTCTAGCTGACTGGCCCAGTGGGGGAAGTATAGACAAAGGTAGGTTGTGACCCAGAACAGTTTGGGGGCTCATTAAAGTTGTGACCCAAATCAGAATCTGGGTGAAAGACACAGAGCGAGCAAGAATACAAAAGATTCTCCCATATGTGTATACACAGTTTATCTCTCCACATAAGCTGAAATCAATATCCTCTCAAGTAGCAGAATTGACAATTGTCATCCTTATATCAGGTGTTCAGTGTACAGCTGTCAGCTGTAATGCTCTGTTACCTCTGGTGGTGTAACTGATAGATAAGAGTCATACTCTACATTAAATGTATAGTTGTGAACAATTTTCTTATTATAAGTAATGCTAATGAGTGTCAATTTTCCTAACTTAAAGTTCCTAAAGCATCTTATGCCTTCTCCTGTTTTATGTTCTAAGTTATTTTGGCCTTTTATACATTGTTTTTAATGAGAATCATCTCCCTGTTCACACAGAGTCATGTTTGCATAAAACACCAAAGAGATCGTTGAGTAGGAAATCCCGAATACCTACTTTCAGCTCTCCTGTTAACGAAACCGATGTACAGCAAGAAATCTTTTGGGATCCTCATTCACCAATTGCACACGGACTAGGTAATGTTAATAAAATCCGGATTTCAGCGTGCCTATTTGAGGCATGCTGTGGGACTTCACTAAAAGTTATCAAATTTCTTGAAAAAAGGTCCCTTTTTCCCTACAACATCGGGGTAGGTTGTTTGGTTTTGTTAAAAATCCATAAATAACCCATAATTTTTTTCAATGTAGTGCTAAGCTCTGATGTTAACACATATATTTGAATTATCTGACATACACTGCACTTTATAAATTGAATTCTTTTGCAGTTTTTAAGAAGGTTTTTTGTTTGTTTTCATAGGCACTGGAAAAACCAAACAGGCGACCAGTAGATGCGCAGTAGAAATCTCAGACATTGTTAATCGTATCGCTCCTCAGGTAATTCTCACTAAAACAACGCTCTGCATATGCAGTCACCAGACAGATTAGTGTTACAGCCTTAGCGAAGGCTCAGGTTTAGTTACAGTAGTGTGTTTATCCTTAATTACTCTTCAGTTAAAAGGTAAAGAGTTTCTTCACATACCAGGCTTACTTAGCAGTTGTTTTTAAGCATTTTTAATGTTCTTAAATTCTGAAGTACAAGAACAAGACTGAGCTGAGAGACTTCACAATAATATAAACATAGTAACATTGCTTTGGTATTCTACATAATTTGCTTTTTTTACCTTATATCTATGTTCTTGGTGTCTCCCTTTTGCTGTGAACCTGATGTCCACAGCCTGCAAAGTGAAAATAAAAGTACTGGGTTATTCTTTGCTTTTCATTAAGTGCAAGAAGATAACATGTCATTCCTAAAACAGTTATTTAGCTTGCAGAATATGCCAATTTGACAGGGCAATTTAAAATATATTCATTATTTGGCATATTTGTGAGAAATTATATGTAAGAATTAGAAAATCACTGGTAAGGGATGCTACTTCCTTCCTTTTACATGATTATAGCACTATCATAGATGTAAATAACACCAGGATTTTCGAGTATCCGTTGCTTATGTTCTTTTTTCTTAATAATAATAAAAAAAATCTAAGGAAAAAGAAAACCTACAACAAACTACCCTGGTTGTTAGTAAAGTTCAAATTACTTTTGCCTGCTTACATGCAGTAATTTCCTACATCCCATGGCTCTGGCCCTCTAAACAGCTTACCACTGCAGTATTGTATCTCTTCAGTTTCAGAAATCAAATCCAAGGCTCAACTTTGAAGCTCTGGCACAACGCCACTTAATTTCTAAACTTCATTTATTCTTGTTTAAAGGTTCCTTGTATAAATGAGTTGTAATGGAAGAAGTCAGATTTTTTTCCTAGAAGCATACAGAATATGATTTCTTTCAAATTCTTTGATCTGTTAATGCGGTTTTATGTGGCTAAAGACCATGTATCTGAACCAGCTCCTTAGTAGTACAGTAAAGTAAACTAGATCACAGCTTGTGATGTGAATATTGCAGATTATGTGTAAACCTGAAGTAAATAGAGTTAATTAGATTTGAGCACCAAAGTAGAATTCAGTTATTTGAAGTTCCTGTCTTAAATCCATATAACTAAAGTGATCCAATTATCAGTAGACAATATTGTAGTAATCTCACTGAACTTGTATTGGTTTAGCTCCTATCTGCGGCTTTCAACAGATTTGATCCAGTGTCATTGATGTAGCAACTTTAATGCAGGGTGTATGTTTAGTCCAGTCTTTTTCTGAAATCAGATTGCTAAACATTACAAATCTAATCATTCAGGATGAAAAAGCAGGCTGTAATGAAGACTCCCTTTTAGGGACATGGATTGGTGAGGATGCTATTCCCTGTACACCTGGAGTAGTAAAAGTGCGACCTAGGACAAAGTTAAGTTGCACAAGGTAAGTTACAGTTTTGTCTTGCCCATCACAGCTGGGCCTTCATTAAAAAAGGTTATGTGGTGTGCCTTTATGTATAGTGAACCATATAACTGTACATTAGCATACAAAACATTTTTAACTTTGTGCTTGTTATCTCTTCTTAAGGGGTACTTCTTGGGAATTACCAGAAAGAGTGCATGTTAACTGTGCATTGAAAGTGGTAGGATTCAGTCATATTCTCTGCAGTTGTTAAAGGTAGAGAATGAACAGTTCTCTCATACAGTCATTGTGTTGAGCTTTGCTAAACCTTTTTAGAAGGTCTGACTTTCTTTCAATTTTGTTTTGTTTTTTAATCTAGAGATCTTAAAATAAAAAATCCTGAAGAGGAACTCATGAAATTGGCTAAGGAATTTGATAAAAATCTCGTAGAGCTAGATGCTGTTCAGGAACAAGAGAAGCTTGGTCATGACGTTATCCAGACTGCCTCAGAGTCTTCAAATCATTCTAAAGCTGAAGTAAATAGGAAGAACCTGAAATCACTCCTTGGTGAAGTTTCTGAAACAGATACTGTTCTCTCCCAGAAACCAGTTGGACAGAGCACCGGTATCCCTGCTGCAGACCCCTGTCCATCTAGCAGTCAGAAATCTATAGACCTTGAAGCTGAAGTAGCCCTCCATGCTCTTTTTGACTGCTCTACCCAGAAGTGTAGTGGACAGTTGAGCCAAGGACTATCAGATATATCTTTAAATAATAGTTTCCATGAAAATAAAAGCACCTTGGAGGAGGGACACCTTCCTGAGCAACATAAAGACACCCAACCTTGTAATTCAGAGGCATATAAAACCAATATTCTGTGTACACTAGGAAGTGTGAACCAGGCTTTTCCAAAATCTGATACTCACACACGGACCAAAAAACATCCTTTGAAGCCACAGTTAGTGGCTTCCATTAAGCCTGATGGAGCAGTTAATGATGACTTTGATGACTGGGATTCAGATTTTTTGGCAGATGACTCTTTTGTGATGCAAATAACCCAAAATCCTGAATTGATAAGTACTGAAGAAGCACCACCAATTCCTACAAACCCATCTGTGCATGGTTTCAGCAATGCTAGCAGAACGAACGAAAGAAGTAGCCACAATTCAGTTACTTGTTTGGGGAGTGTACATGAATCCAACAGTTTGCAGTTTTCACCTTTGAAACATCCTAGTAAAAACACAACAAATGGTGTAAAATCTCCTCTACGAAAGCCATATAAGACACAAAACTCAAAGACAGAGACCACACCCTTTCATGGCAGAAGTAACACTAAACCAGATAAAATAAATCCTGTTTGGAAGAGTGCCCAAAATAGCGGTTTGAACTATATATCTGTTTCATTGCAATCTGAAGTGAAGGATGGAAGTGAAACTATGCAGCCTAAAAGTGCCTCTCTTCCTGTTTTTCCTTCAAGATCTAATCCTCATAGACAATGGTCTGGAAAACCTGGGAATAACACACATGGTATTTTCTGTGAATCATCCAGTGTTTCTACAAATACGAAACCTAAGGATCTAACTAAGGTGATTAACCAAGCTAATGCAGCTCACTTAAATCAAGTTGAAATATCAAAGAAGTGTTCTCTATCATTTGATGACTGGAATGAACCAAAATTCTCTGATGAGATACTAGATATGTTTTGTGAATCCGATAGTCTATGGGATGCAAATTGTGAGGATGATGAATTGCTGTATCAGGTGTGTGATGATATAGAAAAGCAGACTCAGATCCAGGATGTTAAACAAGGAAATGAAAGAGCTAAAACTATACAAGGAACAAGTATTAATGCCAGATCAAATATTGATAACAGCTTCCCAGAATCTAAACAAGGACTAGCTGATCTCTTGGCACAAAAAACAAATGGAAAACAGGATGCTTTCTCAATAAACGGTTCCTGTAGGGATTTGTCAAAGATTCCACATGGGCTGGCCACAACAGGTCACATAGTGAACTGTAAGAATGTCTCAACTCCTCAAACTGTGATCTCAGGTACTTCCACAGAGTGTAAATACACACTGTCTAAAAACTGTCATCAAGCTGCTTCTGAAGATACTACAAAGACTGTGGCAGGAAAATGGTACAGGTCAAATTCTGTGCCGGCAGGAGAGACTGGTTCTGAAGTAAGTCCTGTTAATGCAGTAAATATTTTTGGTAGCAAAACTCTAGACAGTCCAGATTTTTTGTATAATATGGGGAAGATGCCAAGTAACAGTTCTGGTAACAAAACATCACTTATGCCTTCAAAGTTTAAGTTCCGAAAGACTAATAATTTTCAGGGTGCTCTTCATGTAGGGTCTGAAAAGGCAGGGAGTCATTCTGGCATTGGGATTACTCTGCAGGTTTTGGAAGGAAGCAAGAATCAGGTGAATGTGACTTTGCACAGCAGGCTTGACAATAAGAAGTCACCTTTCAAGAGGCACCTTTCAGAGTCTTTTGCACTGCCGACATCAGGTATTTGTCTTTATTGTATCACTGTTATACTGGTTTGCTTGTTACTGTAATCGGAACGTTAGAAAAATTTATACTGTATTGCACTTAGAACAGGTGTCAATACTCATTCAGTTTAGGTGTTAGTAAATGTTCTAATGAAAATTTGGAGAATATTTTCTCCAAAATAAAACTCTGCTGATGCATCTTTTGAATCCCTGTATTTAAAGACTTTTTCCCATTTTTATTCCACTTCTCTCTCCAGTGACACTTGGAATCACTAGGATCAAATATATGCTGATGCCAGCACTCAGCATATCATATTCTTAAATTGATATTTAAAAACATTGCTGTTTTGATATGTATTAAATGTTGTAGTGTGAATCTGTGCTTTAATTTACAGCTCAGTTTGAAAGCATTAGAAGTTACTTATCTCAGTCATGATGCATAAAACCCCAGTTAATGGTGGGGCAGGGGAAGAAGGCAGCAGGTGATGCAGGATGCCAATTTCCTTTTACTATTGTACACCTAGAAACTGGAACCTCAAATCATTCAGTGGTTCTGAAACCTCAGCCTGTATTGTTGTTTGCTCTGTGGCTAAAGCTGCCAGTGAAATATTCTTGTGTTATCAGTCTAAACACTAACATTTTCTTTCACCTAGAGGGGAGGTCAGTCACTTTTCCATCATCAGGCAACAGTTTGTAATACTCCGTGCACTGCTGTTACATGCTATGGAAATGCAGAACCAGCCAAGTGCCAGTCAGTCCTGTTTTTACTTGATCTCATGGCTTGGTGAAGTTTTTAAGCAATACTAGTTTTGACAAAATGAGCTTTTTGGTGTACTATTACCAACTTCAATTTTCAGGAAGCACTGTTACAAAAACAAAAAAATGAATTCCTGCAAAATATCAGCCAGCTTTATTTGAAGTATCAGTATGTTATCTCTGTTACTTCCTCAGCAAAGAAGCAGATAAATGGAAAGTAGCAATTTAGAATGCTAAAGGGGAAGGGAGGGGAGATGACTAGTCATTCTCAGGAATGTTCTAGAGAATAAAGGAATGACAATAGTATAAATTTGCTTTACAGATAAACAGTAACTGTTCTTACCTTCAATTTTTTTGGTGAAAGGACGTTGCTGTAACAAAAACATGGATGTTAAGTAATGCTTTCAAAAACTGATAAATATTTTTTCATGGACACCTGTTTTAAGAAGCAAACAGACCTTTTATTTATTCAGTTTGAAAGATTACTTATTAAAAATACATTAATTGAAAAATTGGTGTATAAAACCAGTAAAATTCTTGGTATGTGCAGGGAGTGTTCCTGTTGGTTGCACTGAGGTCAGGATTTTATTGCATGGGAATTTATAGTTCTGTATCACAACATATAAAATACTATGGCTAGCTATCATGTTCCTGTCTCCTTTGCCAATTTTTATTGCTACTTTTGACCTTTTTTCAACCTTTCTGGCTTTATTTGTGTGACACCTGTACTGTATCTGACCCCTGTGTCTATACCATCTCCATGCCCATATCTCTGCCTAACTCACTAAATTGTAGAGCCCTTTTCACTCTGATAGCCTTAATGTTCTTAACCCATCGCCATCTCCTGTGTTGACTCCTGATGTCACAAGGTTCACCTGAAGGGCAGCCAAGTAAAATTTCCTTGAAGCAAACGTCTGCATCCCAGTATTTTCATTGGGGGGTAGTAATCGGTACCACTACAAAGGTCATGCATCTTATCCCCCCTTCCTGCCTTGGGGACAGGAGGGGACAGGATAGATGAGCCATTTTTAACTTGGGTGCTTGGTATGTTAGAATAGTGTGCTCTTGCCATAGATCTTCAAACATTGAAAACAGATAAGTTAAAATACATATTGAACAACCTTGAAGGCTCCTAATACGTGTTTTTTACTTACAGTGTCTGTGGTGGAGAATAAAACCAGAAAATGTTCTCAAGAGGAGATTGAAAGAAAAAAGCAAGAAGCTCTTGCACGAAGAAAATCCAGAATGCAGGCATACGTTAAAGATGCCTGAATTTGGAGTTTGTCTATTGAGTAAGTTCTGGGGAGGGAAATACTGTAATGCTGGAAGACACTTTTTAAATCCTGTTCACAGCTACCGACAGCAAGCTTTTCCTGTTTCTCAATTTAAAACAATCTTGACCTGCACTAATACTCTGGTGGTATTAACTCTTAATTAAAAACTATCAGTTGTAAACGTGTAGTTCCAAACTACCTTCAGCACAGTGAAGATTGTGCTGAGTTCACGTACTGTTGTGTATTGAAATTGTATAGTCTGAAAATCACCAGAGCATGAAAGCATTTGTATACACACCTAAATACATGTTGAAAACAGACTGTATGTGTTTCGGCTGTATTTCTCTTATTGCAAGTATTTTAATTTCTAAGACTCTCAAGTACACTCAGACTAAGAAAACATTTGTTCTCAGGTAGAAGAAAGTTTTTAAGTTCTTGTTTAAAGAAAGTACAATCTAGAAAACATCCAGTATTGGAAACCTAATGGAAATGAACAGGATTTGGAAAGTGTGCTCAGTTTGTCTTCGCTACCTTAGGTAAGAATTGTACATAGCAAAGGAAAATTTTAATATAAAGGTTTCATAATGTGAAAAAAGCATCCTGAAAATTATGTTTAATTTTTTTTTTTTTTTTTTTCATTTTTTAAATTCCCTTCATGAAGAGTTAGGAATACTCCAGCTGACAAAATTGGATCACCTCTGTCTAAATGTGAGTTACCCAGCTAACTAAAAAAGGTAGCCTATGTCATTTTACCAAACCTTGCGCAATATATAATACATCAGATGAAATCTCAACAGCTATGAATCAGTTTAGCCTTATGGGTTGTACATATTTTTCTAACTAAAGGCTGTTAAAACATAAAAATGCAATGTCATGTCAGCTTAACAGGGGCTGATAGAATTTTTTATGTGATAGATGGGTGCAGAGCTCAAACTGCAAAAACTGCCTGTGGGTAAGCTGCAAGATATTTTTCAACTGAGAAATGCTTATATGTAAACATATGACACTGAAAAGTGACTGTAATTTTTCTTTGTAAATAAATAACTTTGAAATGTACCAAAGGTTAGAGGAAGCTTTTGGTTTCTGTAGTATGTGCCATTTTTGTAACTGCTAAAAATGTAAGTACTGTATATTTGTAAAGCATCATTAAAAGTTTTTTACATTTTTCTAGTCTGTTCTGGAAAATACTGTACTACAGAAGCTGGTAAAAGGGAGTGATACGGGAATTCTGTATGGTCTTTACCTGAACATCTTTTCTTGGTGATTTACCCAGTTATTCCATGCCTCAGTTTTCTACCTGTTGTGGTGACAAAGTGCTTCCTTTAATCCATTTAAACTAGAAATCCTTGTTGGAGGAACTGGTTCTACACACAACCAGGTGCAGTAGAGTCACGAAATACTCAGCTATACTGGTTTTCAAACTAATTAACTTGCTTTTGTATTAACCACCATTCTTGGTGTTAGTTGGTTGATTATGAAGTCAAATTCCCAAGTCCACTGAAAAGGGTGATGGTGTCCAATAAACATTGCTTACAGTCTGTTACTGCAGCTCCCTGTCCTTCAGCCGTGCAATACACAATGAGTTGGATCAGCTTATTGATCTGACTGAAACTTAACCCCCAAAAAATGTTTTCAGCTTTTCAAAGCACTTCATTATAGAATCATAGAATGATTTGGGTTGGAAAGGACCTTAAGATCACCCGGTTCCATCCCCCTGCCATGGGCAGGGACACCTTCCACTAGACCAGGTTGCTCAAGGCTCCTCCCAGCCTGGCCTTAAACACTGCCAGGGATGGGGCAGCCACAGCTTCTCTGGGCACCCTGTGCCTGGGCCTCACCACCCTCATAGTGCAGAAGTTCTTCCCCATATCCAACCTGAACTTCCCCTGTTTCAGTTTAAACCCATTACCCCTTGTCCTATTGCTAAAATCCCTGATGAAGAGTCCTCTTTGGCATTCTTGTAGGCCCCCTTCAGGTACTGGAAGGCTGCTATGAGGTCTCCACGCAGCCTTCTCTTCTCCAGGCTGAACAGCCCCAACTTCCTCAGCCTGTCTTCATACGAGAGGTGCTCCAGTCCCCTGATCATCCTCGTGGCCTCCTCTGGACTTGTTCCAACAGTTCCATGTCTTTTTGATGTTGAGGACACCAGAACAGTTCACAATACTCCAAGTGGGGTCTCACAAGAGCAGAGTAGGGGGGGCAGAATCAGCTCCTTCAGCCTGCTGATCACACTTCCTTTGATGATAATATAACATGAAATAGCAAGACTCCATGTTGTCTTGTCAAGCCTCTGGTGGCAGTGTTCAGGTAGTTTATAAAACAGAAGATCTGCATGTCCAGGTGACAAATAAATGTGTGGCTGTTGTGAAAATTTTATCCTGAATGTAGTTTGATCTGTGCATGTGAGTGATCTGCTTGTATTCGTGGTGTTCAAGGAAAATCGAAACTGTAACTTGCCAGATGCAATATTAGCCAAGAAAGTGGCAATGAAATAAAAGGCTTCTACTATCAGTATGAAACATGAGAGTTATAAACCTGGCTTTTAAGGTACTGATACATAAGAATGTCAAATCTTATCGAGAAAGATAAAAATTAAGCTTTTGCTAGGACAGTGTTTAGCTTATCACCCTTCCCTCCCTAGGGTTTTTCTCTAGAAATAATTTGTAAAGGAACCAGGATAATTTTTGTTTTCAAGGATAACATGGTTAATTATACTCCTGATTTGAGAAGATGAGCTAACTGGAAAGGAGGGACCTGTTGTGGGTGCTGGAGAGTATTTTTTTTAGGAAGGTTTCATTCTCTGATGCTAAAGGACTAACTGTTACTCAGGTTTGAAACTGGGATAAATAGTAGATACATAACATGAAATAGAGGCTAAGCATGTTATGGCTACCAAAGGTCAGCATGCAAAGTGACAGTGCCTGACTGCTTGCTGCTATGTGTCCTTATCACACACAAAGTTTAAAACCAGCTTACTCCTCTTCCAGGTGATGCTGATTTTCTGAGCACCCAGGATAGAAAGGCCTTGGAGGTTTGGAGCTTCTCAACTAAAATGCTACCACTGCTCTCCCTGTGAAAGCAGGGTAAGAATATATACTGGCTCATCTTTTAACACAAGCCTCTAACCATCCTTATATCCTGACTTTAAAAGAAGATTTTAATATATGACAAGGAGAATTCTGTTGCCATGAGAGGTGTGGAAAGGACTCTTTGCAAACTTCCCAGGTGGAGGAAGACACAAACTACTTTCTGCCCAATTACTGTCACTTGTTTACTTATGTAGCCAAGTACTTCCGACGTGCTGCTTAACCATATCTAAAGAACCTGTTTGCTGATCAGTGTGAAATACAGTGTACAGCAAATGCATGCTTTGCCCTCTACCATTACACTGATTGTAACAGAAGGGCTTTATTTTTTATTTTACTTTTCATAAATACCTATTTTTAGCATAGATATTATGCTTCAAGGCCTATAATTTTTTTTTTTTCTTAAATGTTACCTTCCAAATAAAAATCCCAAGTTCTTGGGATCATGGTTTCATAACTGATGTCCAGACAAACAAGATTTTTTTGGTCACATGCTGACCATCCCCAAACGTCCTACCATCCCATTTCTCAGTTAACAAACTGAATAGAGTTACTTCTTTTTGTGACTCAGTGCTTTTCAAAACAGAGAAATAATGTAATGCATTAAAATTAAACCATTACTGTACTATTTTATTAGGCAAATTTGATAAAAGTGAGAAGCTTAGAGAAATACTTTAACCCATACAGTTTCATTGTTAGAGTCAGTGCAGACAGAAGGTTCATTAGTGCTTAGAAATAGTTACAAAGAAGAACCTGTGCAATATCAAAATAAAATCCCATAAGGTAGGAATTTTTGCCTTTAGAAAGATACGTATTCATAGTAATTGGCCAGAAACATCAAAAGATTTAGTAGAAATCTAGTGAAAAACTATGTCTTAAAAGAGTACATGCCACAGAACTTGTTCGTTTAGAGTGCCTGTGCTGTAACTGCTAGTCTTGCCCTTCACCTCTTCCTGCTATGCTGGCATCAGCAGGGTGCTGGACATGGACCCAGCCCAGCACACAGGGCAGCATACTGCTGTTGACAGCATTGCAAACATGAGGAGTTTAACCTCTGCCTAATTCTGGAACATCTGGATATTAAAGCCAGCAATGCAGCAGGGGTGTAAGTAGAGCTAGCTTGGTGCCTCCTAACCTGAGAGGCACAGGTTAGACCTAGAGTCATTTCAGGGGCTCTTATGGCAGTCAGTGATGCCGAGAGGACAATTCAGATGATAGGTGCCTGAGCTACATTTCATATGTGCTCAGCTTTACATCAGCAAAAGCAGCCATCTATCTAACAGGTATTTCAAGGACGTGGTACTGGGCCTAGACAGCCACTCTGCTGTACCTGGGCAGCCAACAGCTTCGGAGAACAGATGAGAACTACAAAAGCACCTGCTCCTTGCTCTCATTACATTCCCTGTTCCTCACCACTGTGGAAGGAAGCTAAGTGGCAGCCTCATGACCCCACAGATTTTACAGGTTGGGCTCTCTGTCCCTCATGCTTCCTGGTAAGTCTTTGGTGCTCCACTGATACTGCATGTTCCTCGATCATGCAGTCTTTTGTCTGACTGCTTGCCACAGACAACAGATCTCCATTAGGAAAGTAGCTACATTATTTTAATTAATTAAAACACATGTACGCATAAGAAGTTTTGTATTTCAATAGCTGACATTTCACTAAGAAGCCACATCTTCCTCCAGGCAGAACAGACCTATACGAATAGTAACAACAATCTTAAATACATTCTAAATTAAATTATGACTGTCATGTTTCATTATAAATTAATTTATGACTGTTTGCTTAAGCACTCATTTTCATTTCATTCAGAGCATAGTAATTTTTTACATGAGCAGAGCAATCAGTGAGCTTAAGTTTAAATATGAATGGAATTCCAGTATGTTCCCATACCTAAGTATAGTTTTTATCCCACGGATATTGATGCATTTCACGATGAGTGATGTTACTTGCTAAAATCCAAGGATTATCTTTTTCAAGTAAAAAATGTGGTGAATTATTTTCTTTCTTTTAGGAAAAGCAGATACTAAGATATGATCAGATAAAGGTTTGTTCATCATTATTTTCCTTATCTGCATCTAAAATTATGTGCTGTGGAATATACATACATACATTCACACCCTTCCAGGTCATGCTGGTGAGAGATCACATATAAAGCATTTGAGAAATCTAGTAATACTGGGGTTTTATTGTGTTGTATCAGATTTTCAGAGGCCAGCATCCAGCAGCTCTTCAAATTTTGGCTTATAAAGGCACAATTAATCTTTGGGCTGCAATTCAGGAATAGCAATGTAATCTTTCTTATACTATGTGTACCACTTATTACATCTAGACCTTTATACCCAGAGGAATAACAGATGAATTCATTGATTATATCTTTTTAAGCCTAAAAAGAGCTACAATTTGTCAGGAAAGAATAGCTGGAAGCAACAGATAGTGACCTAAATAGTAGAATTCCAAAGATAAAATAGAAGAAAATGAACACAAATGCTTCATTGTTTGAGAGCTGTATTGTCTGCAACACACTCCAGTGAATCCAGTGTTTGTGGAAGAGGCCAAGGCAGATAGAATCTGTGGAGCTAAAAATGACAGCCTGAGTAAGTAGCCATCAGAGATGAAGCCAGGGAGACTCTGGCAATTGTGCTGTAAATCATAACTGCAATATTTGTTCAAAGCTCCAGTTACTATGCACACCGGCGGTTTTGCCAGAGCAGTCAGAAAAGTCCTGCCTCATAAAACACTTAAAGATATCGAATGTACTGTTCTTGTGGACCTAAATATAAATTTCTGACTGTTGTCTGGGTGTAATGTCAGTGTGGTAGCTGGCAAACCATTAAGGGCCCGATTCTACTTCGCAGCAATTCCCTTAAAGCACTGGAGGTAATGGAGTGACTCAGGCGAAAGAAAAATCTAGCCCATGCATTTCATTATTGTAAGTAGTTGTTGGTTTTAGCACATAAATCTAGTAAAAGAGCATTGCATTTATCGTAAATTGTTATTGTTTATGCACATTTTCAAAGTTTTTGAGGAAAAGGTTGCATTTATGCATACCTTTTAAAAGCCGCAGTTAACAGCTTTCACCTCAAACACTGTAGTTAACAGAGGCGAGGAGAGGACTACAGGATTTATAGATTTCCTTTTTAATGAGGCTGTCTGCCCTTTGCAGCTTGTCCTTGCTAAAGGAAAAACTTGATTCAGGTTTTAACCCTGGAAAATGAGGACCCATGTAGACATGGGAAGGAAGCTTTGCACTCGTTGCCATGCTCTCCGTGAACAGATGTCCAAATAAAATATTATATACTGAGCACAGCAGTTTAGGTCTGGGGTGTGATTTTTTCGAGGGAGCTGAGCAGGGTGGGATTTCTTACATGCCTAAAGCTGAGCATATGTTGGGCATGTTTTGCAGAATCATGGCTGTAGGGCCAAGTGTCTAAGGAGGCTATTTAAGCACCCGGGGAAGTTACTACTGGGGAATCACACTGGTGACTCTCGGTGTCAAAAAGAGCTTGATGAATAGTTGTTTTTAAATATCCCATTGGATACTCAGCTGAACCTGTGGGTTTTAAGAGACCTGCAGAAAGCTCAACCTCAATGACAAACAAAAAAAAACTGACATAAAGAAAGGAAGAAAAATGTGTTCTCTGAGGCTTCTGTAACACTTCGGAAACATTCGAGTAGGTGAAGTACTGCCTTCAGCAATGACTTGGAAAGGAGGTTGGTTGGCTGGGGGTTTTGGGGTTGTTTGTTTCTTTCTTTAATTACCTCTCATATTCTCCAGAAAACAAGCAACCAACCAACATATATGCTTGGAAATAGGACAAATTTGAATTCCTGTATTCCTGGTTGCTTCTTATAGGACGCACTCTACCTGGGTAAGGCCAGATGTTTCTGTAAACCCCAATGCTTGTAAATGAAGATGACATTAACCCAAATAACTATTTTGTTATTGAACTTAAACAGGTGCTAGTGATGAATAAATGAAACCAAATTTTACAGAAGGACTATGTTTTCTGTATCACTTGCTCAGTTTTCAGCATACTGACTTGTGTGATTTCAATGCAAGCCACTCATCAGAAGTGGCAATCAAGTCAGCAAAGCCCTCAATTTCCAACATACAACATCAGAGGAACCCAGAAGCTTTTCCGTTTGTTTTTAATGCCAGGTTTCCAACCAGTACTAAGAAAGAAAAAGAAAGCTATGCTTGTTTATGGGCTGAGGGCAAGGTCTCACAGACTCAATTTTTCTACAATTTTCTCCCAGGTCACAAAGGCTGACCTAGGCCCTTCATACAATACAGCCATCCAAATCTCATATGGGCTTTTTGGAGACTCCTTGGTGCTTTTTTCCTCTCCATCCCTTGGTAACTGCAATCCCTCAATGACTGATGATGTGGGTCGTTAAGTGTGCTCTGTAGATCTAACTAGGAATCATGGCCTATTAAAGCTTCCACAACAACCAGACTCCTACTCTTTTATGGGAGACTGGAGCTATCTGCTAAGTTTCAAATTTACATTTACTTTTAGTTTGATCTTTAACTCTGGTATCTTCTACAGTGTAAGTCATCCACGACTGACATTTCAGGATCCCAAGTTTGATGTGTTAAAGCTGTACAATCTATAATCTCTGGATGGTATTGGGGGGGAAGGGGGGGGGATACTTGGACTGCTGCTAACAGATATGTGCAGGGCGAATGAGAACAGCAAGTTCATATACGCTGTACAGCAATCTATGCATGTGAAATTTCTGAAAGGCTCCTCATCACCGATAAAAAATTTCTATAGATCAAAAAAGTCTGAATACACTTCACTGGAGTGTCAAATCTTGACAACAGAACACATTAAAAAGAGTCTGGCCAAGTGACAGCTTTCTAATAGATAACCATAGAGATATGAAGACAAGTTGGAGGACAGCCTGTAGGAAGAGTTATGGAGGTGAATGGAAAGAAATTTGAAGGTGGTTTGAGATAATGTCAATTGGTGTAGACCAGATAAAGAGAGACCCTTTTTCATGTTCTTGAGTAAGTTTGAGGCACCAACAAAACTACATAAAACACCTGTTAGTTATAAAAATGTCAAATAAGCACGCATTTGGGAAATGGAGAGATTTAAACATTCATGAAAGGGTGAGAGACATTCTTGGAAGACACATCGGATATCTTTGTCATCTCAGCAATTTGCCTGTCTGTGTTCCAGAAAGAACACAAGTAATCTTGTGAGCACTGAAAGGCATCAAGACTGATTTCCTACAGATTAACTAATGGACTTTCAGAAAGATGCAAGCTCCAACTGAAGCGTTTGTGGTTGAGTCCCCTAGAATGAGAACCCAGTGTGGATTCTCTAGGGACTAATAAGAACAAATGCACACCTGAGCTTTTCTGCAGATACAGGGATTTTTTTGAGACTTTCTCTTCCATTATCCCACCCAGTTTCATCAAGCTCTTGAAAAATGCCATTCTTTTTAGACTCTCCAAAGAACTGACCTTTCTCTCCCCCAGTATACACAGTGAAATTTCCCCATCCTTTCCCTTTATTGGTGGTGCTGTTCCCATAATGGCTTGAGCACATACAAGGAAAGATTACTTCCACCCCCCAAACTTGCCTAATTTTTGTTATTCACAGGAAGTCAGGTGGTTGATTGATTAATTAATAAGTAATTTGATGTTATTTCTGACCTAGGAATGAGAAGATGGGAGAGGGCCTACGACTTTCATTCCTTGATGAGTCTTGTGTGGAACCGTGTGCTTTTCCTCATGTCATGGTCGATCAGCTACCTTAATGCTGATAGAAGCCACTGCCAGTTTGCTTGCTTGTAACAGCTGAAACCATTGGACCTGCCCTGTTATATGTATGTATGAATATTTTAATTAATTTTCTATACAAGAACATTCATCAGCTAAAATCAAGAAGTAAATCTATTTTTAACTGAAGTTAGCTTCAGTATTTACTGCAACTTAATGACAACTTGAGACAAGAATTTAATTACATGGAGTCAGCATACCATATATATTGTAAGGATGTACCACGGGACTTATTCTGAAGTGTAATTTAGAGTGTAACTTTTAGACTGCTCCTCACTATGAACTTAAATCTAAATATTTCCACTGATGGAGCACATTCTTCAAAACTGATTACAAAAGTAGCCACAGGACTAATGGAGGCTTACTATAATTTTATGTGTTATGGTATAAATGACTTGCAAGAACACTCTTGGGAAGTTATACTGTAATTTAATATCTTTAAAGCTAAAAAGTGCTAAGGAAATGTTTTTGCATGGGGGCCTACATTTTCCTCTTAGTGCTACCTAGAAATGCATCTTTTTGTAGGACAGTTTTGTATCCCTTGCAATTCACATATCACGTCTTGACAATATACTGACATGTTGTACTGTGCTTCACAGAAACGGCCTCCCTGAGGAGTGGAACACAGACAAGGACTCGGGAGACCAAGCTGTTCCTTCCCCCTGCTCCCTGCTGGCTTTGCACATGCTGACCTCTAGGAGGTTTACACAAAGACCAGTAATGGCTTCCTTGTTCACCCTTACCCTGCCTTTTGCCTGGCATCACTCACGATGTTGTGGAGAGCAGGAGGTGTTCTCAAATGTCTGTATTTTAGGGCCTTGCCATGAAAATGCCACACCACCTTTGCAGCTGAGTCCCACCACAGGGAGATGTGAGTTACCGCAGTGAATACGCAGAAACTATCTATGTTCAACAGTCTAGCCATACAACTGAATTCTTATTTACACTGACCTTACTTTACTGCAGTAAGAACTGTTGCTCTGCGACAGTACCCTAGGCCTTGCTTACGTAAGGCTGCTGTTCACTGTTTAACAAACCTATTTCAATAAGAGAATGGCTAACATCAATCCCTGACTAAACAATTTCTAGAAGAAGAAATAGGTAAGTCAGCACAACGCTTTTGGGTAGATGAGGTTTATTCTGGGACGTAACTGCTTAAAGATGCAGACACAAATGAAATGGGCTACATCAAAACACAAAGGGGTCTTCTTCACTACTTAATTATCTGGTGTAGTGACATTGTAGCGGATGTTATTTGTAGATCTTCATTTAGGTAAAAATAGCTATATGGCAGATTGCTATGGCAGCATTCTATTATAAGGTTATGCCAGGCACATGGTCAAGGATGTTTCTACTTTATAGACAGGCATGCTATCTCCTAAGTGCTCCAAAGGCATCTAAAGTAAGATTTACATCCACACCGTGCCCTAACAGTTCCACAGGAACTCTAACTAGCCATGAGTAAGTAAGGCCCATAACCAAAAATGCTGAGCAGCACCTCAGCTGGTGTAAATTGTCATAGTTCCTCTGTGGAGCTGGAGACACTTTACACAACTGGAGGATTTGTTCCTCTGAATGTGCAGAAAGTCGACCTCCAATACATAAAATGTCCTTGCACACAGGAACGCACAGACTTTCTTTTGAGCTCCATGGGAAACTTGTGATTTCTCACTCCAGCCCCACAGGTGTGCTTCGCCTTTTATTGGTCAAGGTCGGTATTTGCAATGGTCCACTGGGTAACAGAGATGCCTTTTAAAGTTCCTTTCTAAGGTATATTCTAAACGTGTCTGGAAAAATTTACCTGCAGCTGGAATTGCACTGGGCAATCCGCACAGGTTTTCATTGCTCTTAGATGAATGCAGTACTATATGGCAACCACTGCTATGCTGAAGGGAGCATGAGGTTTAATTAGTCCCGATCGGCTCAGAGGCCAGGAATTTTCAGTAATTAACTTGCACCTAAACGTAATCATGCAGATGTATCCAAACCAATGTTGTGATGGAGACGGGCAGGACTAGGGCCTGGCTGTCAAGTGACCGCCAGCTGGGCCATTTGTCATCACACAGACAGCTGTGAGAAAAGAGAAGATGAAAGACTTTGTGCCACAGAGCCACAGCGGAGGGACAGTGGTCACCTTTGGATTTCCTGGACTGAAGAGAAGCTTTGAACACAGTCAGAGGTCGAAGAAATCAGAACTGCAAGGTTTCCAGAGGAAAACCTTTCCTACACCAGCTAAAATGAATCTGCACAGTGAATGGGTTACAGGACAAGAAAGGTGCAACAGGGGGATACGCAGTGACCCCAGCCATTTAATATGATGTGGTTTCCTGTAGTGGGAGTGTTTTGGACACAGTGAAGTTTGTGGTAGTGGATACATGAAAGCAGGCTGAAGATCTAAATCTGGAGCTTTTCATTCATTTCTCTGTAGCTGTCACCACTTAAGACCTTCAGCTCTAGACCTTGTTCTATCACAAAAAGAGAGTCAGTCACAGAACACAGGATATAGTGGTCTGACCTGAAGTCGAAGGGCAGCCTTGTATGAGCTGAAAATGACTCCCTCCTCTCCAGGAAGAGTCAAGGCTTGCACAGCCCCCATATCATGATACCAAAGAATGAAACTTTTTTGTAGCGCTTTGTAGCATTATATACTCTCCCAGTATCAGAGGGAATATTTCTAATAATCTTGCTTAATGGTCCACACACAGAAGTATTTTGTTATTTCTGTCCAGGGAGTTTAGTCAACACACTCCTCCAGCACTCCTTTTAGGTTGGCTGAGGGAACTCTGCAGGGTAAAATACAAACCTATGCAAAAAATTCACCCTGCTCTATTAAGCTCACTGAGATAACCTTGTTCTAACTCCTACACAGCCTCAGCCGTAACAACTCAACCAGTAAAACTTGCAGTTCTGTGTAGCAATGCTTGCCGAGTCACAAGTAATTGTGTGTACCAAGAACTCCCCACCTGACTTTTAATGCAAATCTTTCAAAACAGCAGCCAGCAGAGCTTGCAACTCCTGCTTTCAGCTTTGCTCCAGGCTTCAAAGTATTCACTGTTTTCTTACGTTTCCCCCCCAAGTGCAATCATTCCATTTCTCAGTATAGCGATTATTCTTAAGAACAATGTATTGTGGCAGGATGAGCACCATCCATGCACTACAAACACAAGTACCTATCACCACTCTACTGGTCCCACAGGCTCCAGGTAACACGATGGACGTTAACTGACTTCACCAGGGCTGTGACTGGGCATGAGAAAAGAGACTGCATTAACGGACCTCTGGCCAGTATCACAGGTTTTGTTGCCTGCATGACTGAGAGAAAAGGACAGTTCAGAGTTTAGAGATGAGTTTTTAATGGAAGACTTCAGGAAGCAAAAGAATATATTGCTCATGGGTGACAAAAAATGCTTCCTTGTCTATGAAGCAGCACAGCAAAAAGTGCAAAGAGAGGAAAAAGGCACAGAAGAAACCTATAAGAAAGAAGAATGGGAAAAGCAGCTGGCTAAATTGAGTGAAGATAAATGGCAGCAGAACTTCACGTAATAGATTTCACAGGGTTTTTAATAGCTTGAATTTCTTACAGCAGGCAGTCGAAAATCAAGGAAGCTGCTGGCTGGTGGAGACAAGGTGGCACTGGCAAGCAGCGTTCTAGATGGAAGGGAGGAAGTGGGGAGATTTTGCAGACATCATCTGTCAAGAATAGAGATGATCATAACAGTTTGTGTGAAAAAAAAAGATCATGATAGCCACCATGTTAGGAAGACAGGCAGGAGAAAGAGGCAGCAAAATGGGAGAAATGATGGTGTAGGAGACAGTCCAGGAGACAAGAAGTGTAACAGAACTGACAGAGGAAAATAGGATCAGAAAATCAGTAAGAAGTGGTAAATACCTAACCTTAAGAAGTCAAGCCAATACTGAAGTGCCAGCTGGACGTGAAGAAGCAGATGGTTATGAAACTCCAGGCAAGAGCATTACTGGTAGAGAAAGCGAGTGAGTGACTGGCAGAGAAGGGCAAGTGCATCCAGGATTCTCTCATGGCTACCTCTGTGAGGCAATGGGGAGACCAAGTAGCAAAGGAAGGCACAAAAAATACAGGCAATGTCATGGAGGGTGCATCTCCAAGCAAACTGGGATTGAGAAAAAGAGAGAATTACAGAAGCAAAGTCTTGGGAGGGATCTTGGTCAGGGAAGAGAACGACAAAGATTGTCCTCAGATCAAGCCATGTACAGGAACCGAAGAAGCTACAGCTTCAGAAGCTACTTAGAAGTGGGAAGAAGCAGCAGCTTCTGAGAATGTGGAGACGAGAGACATGAAGAAATCAGTGGTTTTTTTCAAGGGAGACTGAATTAAAGGAATTTCATTCTTTCAAGAGCAAGAGCATGCTTGAAGGCAGAGGGTCTAGAAAACAGTGCCTAAAAATACACAAGCACAGAAGAATGGAGAGATAACAGAAGACAGACAACTTGCGCTTGAAAGACATGACAGAGTATAAAAAGAAGGGAGCTAAGATGTGGGGAGGACAGTACAAGAGGAAGCTGGGATCTTACCTGGGCTTATTCACTCTGTCCCTTAAAAAGACAACTAGATCCTGTCAGGAGAAGGACGAAGGTTAGCAGAAAAACACCATTTTATTAGTCATGAGCAAACACAGAGGGTTTGAAGCTCCCAGCCCAGTATGAACATCTGTATGAGAGGCAGTTCAGACTCTGGAAGAAGTCCTGACCCTATTAAAGTCAATGACAAAACTCCTGTTGCCTTCAACAGAGCCAAAATTTCACCTTGTGTCTATGGCCATTCCACTGAGACTTCCAACATGAATGCCAATTAGTGCCAGTTTCAAAGGTGACATTTGTGACACGGATACGCGCTCCACTGGGAGATGAGCTAAGATTATCAAATTGAGTTTGCATAGACCAGTAAAGGCAAGTGTGACATTCCCTGTCCTAACAATCAACTGAGGCAAACAGATACACACACAGAGAAATAGCTGGGAATTTGAATGCTTCCAAAGCCTGCTAAAAATGGCATCGTTATTGATTTAAAGAAAAATAAATAAATAAATGGGATTAGTAATTCAGCCGGTGTGTGGCAGGTCTAAATGAATCAATTAGCATGTTAAAAGACATGCATAAAATAATGCTTAATTAAAAACAAAATTTGGGGGGGGGGGAAGGAACTTTAAAGGGTAAATTGTCTCATATTTTAAATTGAATGAATACTACCTGAGGATAGCAGATTACTATTTAGAGGCTTTCAGGTGCCAAATTTATGTGACTGCCACTGTTAGCACATTCAGATTAATAGTTCAACAGTAATTGGGATATTAAACAGAATGTGTAATTTTGAATATTTTACCTAATACTGGGTTGATCTAAGATGTAAGCAGACTGGGTACCGCAGTACCCAAAACAGTTACCTTTTTTGCTTAATTTGCATGTTGATGTTCTACATGCCTAGATCAAAACCCATGCAGTCACTCTATGATTTAATACACAATATCAATTCAATCTCCAGATAACAGTGAACACCTCCCATTTTATAAGCCTTTGCAATACACCAGTTTTACAAGTGTCTCTATGGTGAATCACTCCTGTGGTTTCCAATACTACTATCCCATTAATGAGGGTAAATCTGGGCTAATCCAGTGCAGATTGTCTCACTGTTGTGTCCTGCCTGAGTTTTATGTAGATCAGAATCTCTCCTAATGTGACTGTTTCCAATTCTCCATTCTGTTCTATTATTTTCATATAAACATTTAATCTACACTGTTTAGACCAATATAATAATGGCTTAAAGGTGTAAGGGAAAACCACAATCACATACAAACTACAATAATAAATGCTGGGTAGCAGGTAAGACACATTTCAACCCCTAAGAGACTGCCACTTAAAGGCAAATCTGTATCTCATTCTAAGCCAGGTTCTGAATAAATATATGATCCTATCAGGAAGTCACCACATTGCTTATGAAATGCGCATGTACAGATGCAGCCATCATCTCTGAGCAGCTGACAGTGTGCTCAGAGGAGACCAAGGCTGGTATATAGCAGGAGGGTTGCAAATCCATCCTGAAAGAGCACTGGCAGCTCTGCATGTGGAAGCTTGCACATCACCTGCTCACACTGTACTTAGCCCTAGGAAATGCACTAAATCTTTTCACGTTATACATGCCAAATTCATCAACAGCTTTAAGAGAGAAAGAAAGACATAGATCATTTTTTAACTGTTCCCATTACGTATGAGAAAAGAAAAATTAGAATGTGTAGCACAGCGTAAACTCACTGTTCTTCTGCCACTGTGTGGAACAAGGCTTGCTCAACACCTCAGTACCTTTAAATGTGTGCCTATTAGATGAGCAATCCCAGATGAAATGAAATGAGCAATCAGGCTTTCTCAACCTGCATCGCACTGCCCAGATGGGCTCTGCTTTTGCTCAGCATGTAGCTCTCCCCTGATTTCAACTGCAGTCTTGTGCACACATCACAGGTAGAATACGCTTGATTGGTTTGATATCATAGCGGTGTCAAAGGGCACAATCCCAACATGCTGAACATGAGCTACCCAAGTGCCTGACGTTAGGCTCTGAGTGACCGCACCAGTGTTGGAGAAAGAAAGCTGAGAAACAATAGTTTTTCATCCTAAAGCTGCAGACTAGGCAGGTTTTTATTATGGAGACACCAACTCATCCATTCCAGAAGAGGGGTGGAGGGGGGTGCTATGTGTATATGTGTTGAGTAAGGAGGAGATAGGTTTAATTAATCTTAAATGCCTTTGCAATTCAAGAATTGTAACCCTGGATCAGTTCCTGTACTAACATGATTAGCAAATATTGACTTTTGAGTACAATAATAATGTGTCATCTGAAACCCTTGATAAGTAACTTAAGTACTTCCTTAGCTTGCATCTTATTAAATTAGATGAGGTACGGTTGAGACACATTACACAAAGACATTGAAATGAGAAATCAGACCTAAAGATTTTAGCATTGATTAAGGAAAGTCAAAAGTTACAATAAAGATGAAACTCTGTGGCCTGTATTCTGATCCCCATCCTTCGCTGTGAGTACAGATCACCTCACTCTAATGCTCCTACTGATGCTAGGGAGCCATTCCAAATTTGTTTCACTATTTACTAACATGGATGTGTTTTCTTTGGAGTTCTTTGGAGTGGGGTGAAGTCGCTATTTTCTGTTCTTGCAATACCGTAGTTCTTATACTTGTAACAAGGGTAAACATTTGCTATTTGTGACTTTTTGACATGCAATCCATCATTCGATTATGTCTGATGGCCACATGATGTCAGTTTTATGGAAGGTTAACTGGCACAGGTTTTGAGCTTTTGAAGTTAATGTAAGGGAGAACGAGGAAGGCGTCACACTTGTGTGTCTGTGAATATGGTAAGTATAATGTACTCAAATCTGTTCATGAGGTTTAGTTTAAAAATGTGTACAGCAGCTCAACCAAGAAAGGAGTTAAAAGATGTGATACTCCTCAGATGCAACCTGACAAATCTTGCTTTATTGATTAGTTTTCAAAGGCAGTGCAGTGAGAGCACTACACTTACAATAGACTGGAATGAGGAGAAGGGGGGGAGAAAAAAAGCTCCAAATGTCATCAAAGCAAATGGTCTGTGAATGTTGCTTCAAAGCTAGTCATTAGTTGCCAGGGTATTTTGCCACAAACCTTGTAAAGAGGTTTTCCTGGAGGGGAAGGTATGACAAAATGCACTTCTTGGCAAGATGACTTCTGCTTAAATAGCAGGACACATTAATTCTTGCTTGATACATAAAATTAATTAGAGGATTAACATCCTTTATGAAATTTTGCCAGAGATTTTTTCCTTTTTACCAGGAATAGACCCCAGGCCTTTTCTGTACTCTAATGAAATTGCAAATTGACTTGTGTTCAAATGATGCTTGACTAAAATGAATAATTAAAAATGTATTGCTAACAATGAGATGGGTCAGCTGATCTTTTCAAGGATTAATTAGTTTCAAGAACCATCTTTCTTATGTAACACAGTAAAGGCCAATGCCAGCACACCTTTTTTTTATGCAGTATTCCCCTTGAAGTCAATGGACCCATTCTGTTCCCAATTATTCAAGGTTTTATTCCAGATTCAATCTGTTTAGAGTGGGCTTTCCTTTACGGTAATTCAGAGAGGAGCTACGCCTGAAGGAGTTGAGCTGTTATTTTATCTACAAGTCAATGAGCCCAATTCCTCTCTTTATTAGGGTCTGATCCAAAACCACACTGAACCGGTGGGAGTC
Source organism: Pezoporus wallicus (assembly GCF_028554395.1). NCBI lineage: Eukaryota > Metazoa > Chordata > Aves > Psittaciformes > Psittacidae > Pezoporus > Pezoporus wallicus. The sequence continues at coordinate 2,319,453 of NW_026641383.1, forward strand.
TCCTGTTCGTCTTCATTAGGCTTTGCATCAAGGCCAGAAAAGCGCATTACCGTAAGCCCCAAATACCTTTACAGAGGTGAACAATATAGCATCAGTGTAAGATCTCTGTGACTGCAAAAGGAATCAGGATTCCATTTTCCATAGGGCAACAAGTGGATAAATGGGGAAAAGCTAAGACTAAAGGGAATAAGAAAGCCTGTGTGTGTATGTGCGCATGCTGGCCCATAAAATGTTGAGATTTGCTGCTTTCCAACATGAATAAGGAGGTTCAGAATCTAGGAAAAATGACTCAACATAAAGTTTTCAGAAGCAGATCAGGAATCTAATTCTCAGATTTTTCTCAAGTTTCAGGTATTTCATTTCCCAAAGCACCTATGTGCAGTTCCTTAGTTTCCATTTTCACAGGTGCCTTGAAAATCCCACTGAAGGCCGGTCTGTTTCTTTACACGCCTTTGAAAATTGGCTGTAAGTCCCCATTTTCAAGAGTGACTTGCATCTTGTGGCATCTGACTCTGGCTGAAAGCCACACAAAGCAACATTTGGAGGTTAAGAGCAAAAAGCTGGGCAAAACTGCCCTACTACTGTGATTCTATCCCGTTTTGGTATTTGAGTTAGTTCATTTAGGGCTGATGGGGGTATATTTGCACATGCCGCGCAGAAGTTTTCTGGGGTACTTTGAAAACTTAACTGTTAGCTTCATGTAAGGTGAGATTTAGGGAGGCACAAAAGGTGCAAAGGGAGCTGGTGATTAGAGCTGAAGACCCAACTGGTAACTTGCTGCTGAAAATCTCTTTCACTGATCTTTCACTTTTAAAATATGAAATGTCTGAGTTGCTTCCCCAGTGTGTGCAAATCAGCGTGCTCCACTTTCGAAATTCCTTAATCACCTCGTGTGTTTGTAAAAGGTCCCTTTCTGCAATGAGAATTTTAAAGAAGGAAACCTAACATTCAATTTCAGTGTTTTCTCAAAACACTTTCTAATTCTCAAAACGCTTATTTCTACTTGCACGTTTCTGAGTTCCTGCCTCCGATGGATTTTTCAGATGTGTTTTATGTTGTGTTATGATGTTTCTAATTTGGGTGATGAAAGGTTAAAAGATATGCCTGTATGAAATTACCCAATGACTCTTGTGAACTAACATCGTATCTTATTGAGTATGATCACTCTGTCATTTGCTTTGGCTACAGTAAAGCTTTCAGATACAGTAGGAATAAGCTGGGATCCCCGGAGCCTACTGTAGAATTTGAAGGGGGGCAAAAAGACATAGTTTCCTTGCCTAAGACTTTCTAGTCATGTGTAAAGAGACGATGCTCTGGAAAATGTTATTTTTCTTTGGCCGCCCTTTAGTCAGATCTTCTCACTGCTGGCATTGTGCAGAGTCAGCTTAAAAGGTGTATTTAGCATTGAGGGATTTGGTAAATACTGCTTTATTGTGCTCGTACTCCCTACAGGGCATTCTGAAGAGATGAATAATAAGTGTGAACAGGAAGAGCAAGTTTCCAGTCCTGTCAAATTAATTAGAGCAGCGTAGAATGAAGTGAGCTTTGCCATTAGGTAGGTTGAAAACAGGCAAAGGGACTCACTCGGGCATATACAAAAATGTTACCCCACTACTATTATTATTGTTTTCTTTTGAATCAGATATAAAATGTAGCTATGTTTTGTTATCCACAACAAAACCTCTCTCAAATACTGGGCATATAAATAAAATGGAGCTGGATATGCAGAGCTACCCCCCTGCTGTGGCAAAAGCAAAACTTGCCAAGCGATGACGCTGCCCTTATAGCTGCTGTTGGAGAAGTGTTTCCTTACAGCTTTAAGGGAATTAGTGACACCCCAGCTCAATGTCATTTAAGTCCGTAAAGATGCTTTACAGTTTGACTCAGCTCCCAGCTGTAAAACTGCCCCTCCAGTTTGCCAGCCGCCTGCTTCATAATTTTCTGAGACTTGCATTTTTCCTCATAGCAGCCCAAAAAAGCCATTCTTGGTGTCATACTTGGGCTCTAGTTTGTGTCTTTTCCTAAAGTCTTTTCAAACAGCCATCAACCTAGGAGGTAAAAAAGGGTCTGATCCAAATCCTGCTTGAGTCAGTGGAAAAGATTCCTGCTGAATGAAGTGAGGGCTGGATGAGATCAGTAGACCCTATTTTTTCATTCCCTGCCTAGACAGGAGCGATCTCTATTGTCCATTTCCAAGCTCTGGTAAGAAATGACTCAAACTCTGAGGCTACTGCTTCTCTTGAAAACTACTCCCTAGACTAAACACATCATCTGACAAGAAAATTATCCTCCCTCTCCCCTTTATCAGAACCCACCCTCTTTACTTCATTCCTCTGGAAAGCCTTAATTCTGATTCTCCTTCCATTGTGTCTCCCCATTTCAAGTGATAATTAAGCATGTAACATATTTCTCCTGCACTTTGCATTTGTTCTTATTGAGGTGCTTTCATACTTCCTTCTAACTAAGCCCTTCCAATTCTTTGAGTATTTTATTACTCTTCCGTGACTTCAATACATAAACCTTCTTTCTCTCACTCACCTTCATATGATGTCTAGAGATATGAACTACCTTACCATAGCATGCTACAGCAGCTATCCCTATGGATGAGAATATTTGGGTGGGATTCATTTGATCCTTGGTGTTAGTCACCCTGGACTACCTTTCAGCTGATGGAGGAGTGGGGAGGGAAGACAACTGCAGGGCCTAATTATATCATCCTAAAGCAGAGGTTTAAAACAGCTCTGACTGTGTCCTAAAGTGTGTGTTTCTCTACTAGGAGACCCCTGCAGGGGTCTAGAAAGGCTGGTGTGGCTGTGAAGGCATCTCCCATGGACATCTCCCATTATGTGATGTGAGTCACCCTTGGAAATGTGCAGCTGGAAATGTTGTGCAGAGTGGCTTTGAAAGGGAACAAATGCCATGTCTAACCGAATAAAGCTGTTCTGCAAAACTTCTTCCACTAACTTCTTACCCGTGGAGGCTAACAAAAATGAAGCATTTTTATAACCTTGGAAGTTCCCACTTTGATGTTTTTAGAATGGAAAGTTGTGGTTGCTGCTGCTGTTTGTGTTGAAAAGTGTTACAATGAAGATGCACCAGATTTCTAAAGTGGATTAACAAAAATTATGCTGAAACATGAATGAAGTGTCTCAGTGGTCCCTGCATTCCATCCCCAGTTTAGCCTTAGGTTTCTTTTTCTAATTTGGGTTTTCACAGAGAATTTCAAACTTCTTATGCTCAGCCTGCTTCAGGACAAAATCACACTTTAAATGGGGGGGTTTCCAGCTAAATTGAGATAGGAGAGTTAGCTCCTGCTCCCTTCTGTTCTTCATAAACAGCTTTCCTCAAGCTGTGTTTCTGTTTCTCTCTTTTACAGAACAGATACGGGAATAGAATACGGGAATACTTCAGATTTTGCTCCACTTGCCCTATTTTTCCAAAGCTGCAATTTAGATGTCGCTGTTGGCCTCTGATAAGCACAGCTTGTTCTCCAGCTCTCCATGTACCCCGTTTGACCACGAGGGTGTGGAGAGTGACACAGAAGGTCAAGGAGAAAATCTCATCCTTACACTTTTTGGTCCAAAATTCATCTGATATGAATCAGCACAGCTCAGCTGACTATTGCTTTGCTCCTGTGAAGAACTCAGAACTCGCTATGGTACATTTCTGTGCCATATAAAGCCAAGGAGAAGGCATATCACTGAATGTTCTCTCCTTTTTAGGGTGGATGCAGTGGCACAGGAGTCAAAAATACCAGCTTGTTGAAAGAAAACATGATGAAGAGTGCCTCAAACCCATGACATTCCTGCAAGCAGGCTGTTACAACTGATTTTCTTTCAGCTCCCTAGCTTCAATTTTTGGCAGCCGCTTTAGAGAAGCCAAGGGCGTCCTGCTCTAGGACCTACAGAAGGAAGATGGTCCACAAAGGGAATAGTTTCGGCACTGGGGACAATAAGTGGTCTGGGGCCTGAGACTTAGAGACAGACACTCCCTTCTCCTTTTGAGAGAATTTCAAAACGCTTTGGTTTTCATTCAAATTAGAAAAACTCAACCATTTTACAATTGCAAAACCCTCCATAAAACTGAACGATCTTTCTCCCCACAGCTCCATCTGAAACAGATGGAAATTTCTTCAGTGAAGTGACCACTTAATTGAAAATATGTGATACCAAATTAATACCATTTCAGCAGGTACTGGGAAGACAAATGAAGATTGTCCATCCTTCTCTAGGTGTCTCAGACAACTACCTATTGCTTTTTTAAGGTGTCTGGCGGATGGGAAGTCATTTAAACGATGCTTGTTGGCTCCCAAACAGAAGAAATAAATGAACACAAAAGAGCAAGATTTCAATTAAAGTTCATCATGTAAAACAGGCCTCATGCCTTCCCTGACCACAGAGATTAGCTTTTGTGTCTGGAATTGCATTTCATAAACCTCCTCCCTCGACACGGAACATCTGCTCCCTTTAGGACTATTGTTTTACACCCATAAATAAAACATAAAATTATATTTTTGTCACTCTTCAGGCCAGATCTTCAGCTGGCATAAATCAATGGCAAGCAGTCAACCTCAGCAGAGCTCTGCTGACTTAACCCAAATGAGGATCTGGCCCTTGACGCTTTGGTGCTGAAGAAAATAATGGGTCTGGGCAGAGAGTGTGGGACATTGTTTATCAAAGAATGTGTGTGAAACTACATGGAGCAAGTAACCATAAAGCATGATTGATCTCTCCAGCATATTTTAACACTTTTTTTTTTGAGTGTTTACTGAAACCTTTTAGGTAGTGCAGTCTTCTCAGATATCATTTTATATTTGAAAAGCTTTCTAATTCATCATGAAAAGTTACGTGTCGCTCCAATGAACCTCTAGCTTCAATTACTTGCTGTGCAAATGGTTGGCCTGCATTTTGACCAATGTTTATGGTGCTTGGCAATTTTTCAGTAGCTACTTTACCCTGATATGATTAATTTCTTGCATAATATGAGGTTTTGCATGTGTGGAGCTGAAATAATCCTACTAGGCAGAAGAGAAATAAAAGAGCTTGTGTATTTCAGCTTTGAAAACATCTGAAACATAACATCACAATTTTAAGCGTGCCAATGATAATACAAGTTAGCCATGGATGAAGACGACCACAAGAGACATGAAGTTCCTGATGGGATTCAGCAGCATGAAAGTCATTACTTGGCTAGTAAGGTCAGCATACTAGATCATAGCTGGGCAGCCCCAGAAGCAGGGAAGCAAGAGACAAGCCTGGAGCTCATCGTACGTGACTGCAGCGGTACAAGAATGGCTGCTGGTACTCGTCTGCTTTCTTGAATGTCAAACCCTTCTCTGCATGCTTGTCTCCCTTTGCACCAGAAGTGTTAACGTGTATTAACTACCCTGAAGTAAATGCAGGTAAAGCTTGAACAAATAAATCTTAATTTTAAAATGTGTTTAGCTTTAAGCACCTGAGAAATCTCACTGGTGTCATGCTGGTTTGTTTTAGTTTCTTTAGCTGGATCAGACTTCAGAGTAGCTGAGCAGATAGTGGCATTTGGATCTGCACGACCCTAAAAAGACAAATAATGCTGATGACTTCTTTTGAAAGGATTTGAGGAGAATGAGGTATCCAACCCCTACTGCATTCTAAAGCAGAAACACATTTCCATAAGACCTGGAACTCAGTTCTCCTTAGGCTCTGTAAAATGAGCAATATGGAACATTGTCACCCAAGCTGTCTGCCTGCTTCTGCCATATCAACAGATAACACCTGCTCTGATTCAGTTCATCATTTACTGTCTTACTACAAGCACATCCTCTTTGGTGAGTTAAACTAAAATATTGTGCCATAAACTCAAGAGGCTGTTTGGTGGGCATGTGATGCCACGTGCCGATTCATGGGGAAAGTCATCTTCAAGAGAAGCTGCAAAGCCGATCGCTGGAGGTGGTAGCCTCTTACTTTCAAAAGAAGCCCTTAGGTGCCTTCAAAATCCCAACCTCCATATTTTTACATAATACAATCACACATTTGTCACCTTAACAGAAAGCACGTCTATATTGCAAATTCCAGTAGAGTGAAGAGGTACTCAGACTAGCTGTAAATGAGCTAGCCATAAATGAGCCTGCTTCCCGGCAGGATAAATTAGCCCATATGGAGCTAACACCGCCAAAAAGCAGGGTAAATTAGTCCTCTTGGTGTTCTCTGCTGTCTCATTTTGAGTGCGTCCGGTATCCACAATGGTTCATTTACAGCTAGCTTGGGCATTGTCATGTGGACATACTCAGAGCGATATTGTTAGTATTGCTATAATAAGAGCACAGGAACTGATAATGGGGGTTAGTTACCTTTTACCTTTGCTCGGCACAGAGGGGCCAAGTCAGAGGTGACAGCAATGCAGAAAGACCTCACTGAATTCAGCAGTTATTTCTGCTTACAGGAATGTACACAAATTAGATGGTCATCTTGGGTGATAATGAATACTGGGTCATCCTGAACCCAAGAAATCACTTTACAGCCACAAAGATAGGCTACTATCATCATTTGATGTTGAGCCTTTTTGCTTTTTAAGTTTTTTTAAGCCAGCCTTTTGTAACACTTTCTGTTTAAAATAAACAGGTGATATATGTGGGATTAGTTGACCTACCCTCAGTAAGTCAGCCAGTTTGATCCTTCAAGTTCTAAAGAGATTGAACATTATTTAGATTTTAACATTCTTTTTTAACATCTAAAGACTACATCTTTGTGGATCTCAAACACTTTGAATGGTTTTGAATGAAAAAAAATGCATTAAAAGACTTAAGAAACATGTTAGAAAATTACCTGAATTAGCTGGGTTCAAAACAGGTCATGGGTATCTGAAGCAACATCTATCCCTGAAATCTGAAGAGACATGGAACTTCACAAGGCACCTACATGGACAAAAGAAACAGAAAATTGAGCAAATATCAATCTATCCTTAACAATTTTAGATACATTGATAGGTAGGAAACTGCTCAGTGTAACTACACTTCCACTTCCAGGGAAGTGCTTAAGGCAGTATGGCTTATTTCAGGTAGGTGAAGTCAAATTAGCTATGCCAATAAAAGCTGCACCAGTATATCTGCATCTGACAATTAGCACTTAGACCAGCACTGCTACCTGGCAAAAAATCACATCCAATTTAATGCACACATGCCAGCATGACCTCTAACACCAACTGCAGATATATCATGTTAACAGAATTCTATAGGTTTCAGAAATCAATTTCATGCAATACTGCATAATTTTACAACCAGATAATGCAACATATGAAAAACACTTCAAATCGCTGGCTGATTTATGTGCTCTTTCTTGGTACCATGAAGAGTGAAGGAACCAACTTTAAAATGCCCTAGTGCTATATCCAGTTCCCCACTCAGTACTCTGCCTTGTGTAGACTGCAGCAAAGTGGGGGAGAGCAATCAGCCTGTGATGAAACCTCCTTGGAAACGTGAATGCGGCCCTTTCTTTTTCAGTATTTACTTACAGATGAGTGTACCCCTGAAGAACTATAAACAGCTGAGAGCAAAAAATAAAGGGACCTCTGAAAAGTTTTATGTCCTCCGAACTATAAATGTCAGGTGGCAATAGCGGGCAGTTTATTTTTTCTGTAGGTATATATATTTATTTATTTATTCCATGAAAATATTTTCGCTGACAGAAAATAATAAAATAAAAGTGAGCCCATCACTGGCAGCTTTATGAAATACAGATATAAATTTTGTGGTACTGATGAATGCCTTTAATAAGTTGAGTTGACAATTATTTTTTGTCTCCTGTCCAAAAGAAAATAATGTGCATATTAAAAAGTGCTCGCTTCTTTAGGTTTTGGTGGTTTGGATTATTCTTCTTTCAGAGAGCGGAGGGGTAATGAAAAGGACCAGCCAGAAGCAACACACCCAGAGAGCTGTGTAAAAATCCAGGCAGGGCAAAATGTTGGTACAGCAGCAAAGAACCACAACGGGCTGGGTAACGTCAGGAACAGCATTTGCCAGAACAAGCATCACATTTTTACTGAGCTAAGGGCCAACATGGGATGTGAAGATTCGGAGCTGAGCACGTGCACATGGCTGGGGGCAAGGGGCACAAACACACCATTTTCCAAAGGTGGGATTCCTCACTACTGTGCTTTCCCTCCCCAATTAAGGGTTGAAACAAGCCACTGGAATCTACTGTATGTCCTGAGGAAATAAACGCCCTGGCTGCTCTCCAACTTGTATTTCACCCTTTCTACAGCAAACAAACAATAGGCCAAGTAGGAAGTTGTACATCGCCCTGGAAAAAAAAAAATAAAATAAAGTGAAGTATTGATAAACTGAGATTAATTTTTACAAAAATGGTTATATCAAGTGCATATGCTTTGCCTCTTGGCCATTATGGAAATGTCAGGGGTTTAATTGGCAGCTGTGAATAGCAGCACCTGCAAACAGCTCAGGGCTTGTTCCTGTGGTCTGGCAACATTCTTACTTTATGCTTTAAATAAAGGCTTACTCACTGAGACAGAAATAACTGACAGTGCGTGATTGATGATTGCCCATCACGCAATAGCTGACATCTACCATTCACTGAATCCATTTACAATTTCACTTCCAGATTTCATTAACAGGGCCGTGACATCTAGGAACGGGATTGATACAGATGGCAGCTCAGTTACAGAGTTCAGCTGATGCTCAGCGTATGTTAAGCATGGAAAACAGATTATTATGAGCTCCAATCTATCTCATGTGGTATATTTTGGAAACCCTATCTGTTTACTCCAGGTAACCTTTTATAGTTCTATTTATCCTGCCTAGTTTCAAACCAGATAGCAATTTTCCATAGTGGAGAATTTATAGTGCCATTTGCAACACGCGTTTATAAAATACTTACTTCCGTGAAATATTAAGACAAGATTTTGGCATTCTAAAGGTTCCCTTTTCGCTTAAGGAGGAAACAAAAAAAAACCGCGAGCACATAAAATCTGTAATTTCCCTCATCACAGATATCCTCTTCTGAGCAAAACAAATGGCTCGCTCCCCACCGCACACCTGCGTAGGTCTCAAACCCCAGTGGCCATGGAGCTCAGAGGCAAATAAAGAGATTTCCAGCTAGAGGGGCCAGTCCCACTCGGCTCAAAACTCCGGCTGACCTTTGCCTGAGATGGGACACAGCGTCCTGCAAATCCTTGTTTTTATCTCAAGCTCATCGGGTTTGGCACAGGCTGTCCTTCAGGAAGGCTGAGGCTCAAAATGCAATTTTCCATTGTCATTAAGAAGCTGGGCCAGATATCAGGTCTTAAGTTTGCAAACCCCAGAAAGTCTGGAGCTGCTCAGACACAGGATTTCAAGTTGTCTTGCTGTTAGGGGAGGGACGTCTCTAAAATTCAGAGTCCCCTTCAGATGAAGGGCTGAATTAGAATGATTCTCTGTAAAAGTAAAGAGTCACAGTCTAGAAAACACTCATAACCACCTACTCCATGCAAATAAACAGTCTTAAAACCTAGCCTTAAGAGAGGAGAGTAAGAAGCGAGCAGGGTAAAAACCACATATAACACCTCATCCAAGCAAGCAAGGTTGTTGCTTAATGGGTTGATGCAACTGCTCTTGTGCAGCTCAGCTGCTGAAGAAATGCACGATGTGCAACAGCTTTTTTACCATTATCAGCTGTGCTTTTCTAGCTCAGTTTGTGAAGTTCTGGGTGCCTCCTCACCAAGCCCTCTCTAGGAACGCACCTCTCTTGGGCAAGTGCTGCAGCGAAGTCTGAAAGCAGGTAGAGAATGAAGGCTCTTGGGGCAGCTGCCAGAAGCTTCAAGCAGGCAGTCTTAGTTTTCACATCAGTCCATGACCCTTACTTTTGCATAAGCCCAGCTTTCAAACCCTGTGAACACAGATTGGACCCTCTGCCAGCTGCTTTATCACTTTTTATCTTCTTGAAGTCGACACAGCTTCACCCTCTCCTACTTTGCCATTAGTAGGGTCTTCTGAAACCCAAATTTGTGCTGCTCTTATTCTTACAGCCAAAAGATCACTCAATGGAAACTGGTACTAATGCAATTCTTTAGCAGGTGCAGAGATAGCCAGTTTCCAGACTGACACTTGTAATGGCTTCCCAGAAACAGCTCTGTTTCATCTCAAACTTGCTGAGCCAAATCCATTCCTTCCGTATTTCAACCAACTTTGCACATTTAAGCCACTACTTCAGTCTCCATACGTAATTGCATGCAGTTCTTCTTGTACAAAATGCAGTGGTTCTTTTCTTTATTATGGTCATTTAAAGCAATTAAAGATGATCACACACAAACTTGAGAATTAACATTGTGCAAATATTTATGCAGGAGCTAAAGCTAAGACTTTTCCCCCTTTCTAGGTGAAACGTGGAAGATTTGTTCCAGAAAAAACAAATACATTGTCCAGTTTAACTAAAGGCAGCAGGAAAAGCCTTCCTTTCTACCTCATTTAAAAAACTTCTGGTGCTCTTCATAAAGAAAACGCCCTTCTTCCCCACGTACCTTTGTTTATGTGTGCCATCACTGGTGGTAACAGATGACAGCACACAGGTTTTCCAAGAAATTCCCCTAAAATTATAGTAAGAACCTTTCCATAATATGGTTAAATTTAACAATGCAAAAAAAGACCAAATATACATGACAAATGCAGCAACTGTAACAGAAACAGCTACAGCTACCCCTGCCTTTGGAAATGAGGACCAACCCATATGCATGTGTTTAAACAGGCCTTTAAAAGGCTAACTTTAGGAACCCTTTCTTATTCCTGCTTCTGTTATTCTGGTTCAGCTGAATGGATGTGCACTGATTTTTTTTTTGCTGTGTAACAAACAGCTGGAGGTGCTGGAGTATTATTTGCTATTCCTAGTAAATATCTTTTAAAAAGCACACTGAGGAGCTACTTTAGCCTGACACTCAGATGGGTGGTCAATGCCACCTCCCTGCAGCGAAGCCTGGAGGCAGCATGTGCCCTGGTGCTCTGTTGAGCAGGGACCCAAAAATAGGGCAGATGCACCCAAAAGCCAGGAAGAACACAACTCCACTGCAATTTTAGATGTTTAAGTGCAGGATTCCGGCTCTGAGCTACTTATCAGGGCTCTCCATAGCAAGTGGGCAGGAATAAATACTCCCAGGTTGTGAATCTTCTCTGGCTATGGTAGGCATCTAAACCAGGTGCAATCAGTCATGACCTCGAAGTGCCTGTTTCCTACCACTGACTAGATGAAACATTCAAATGACTGGCTTAGACACAGGCATCTAGTCCCCAGCCCTCTAAAATGACACAAGACGCATCTCATTCATAATAAAACAAAATCTTTACAGAAACCTTACTCATGCTCCTGGAATGGAGAATTGACACGTCTACAGTTCTTTCCTTTTTTCTCTTTAACGCCTGCAGGATGCTGCTTCATCAATTTTCAGGAAGGAAAGAGATGAAACGGGAGAGTCAATACATTAAATAGTATCAGGAGGATCTCTGCTTCTTCCTTGTTGCTATGGGCAGCCTGGGGATGCTGCAGCATGGTTTCCGAACAGAGAGAAAGGTGTGTCCAGCAAGACAAAGCTCAACTTGTGGGTGAAGTACTGTCCCAGAGTTTTACTATTCAACAGGACACTGTGTTGCCTTCGATGTGGCTTGAAGCTTTGAGGCAGAGCACAATAAAGGCAGTTAGATCTAACCTGCTGGCGTGGCACCAAGGCAGAGCAGGGAGCACACACTGCCTCTCTGCTGCTGATGGAGCTCCTGAGTACAATAACCACCAGGACATGAGTGATGAAGGACAGCTTGGGGTAGTAATATTTGCTACTAGCTTAGCTAGTTCCCTGAGAAAATGTCTTTAGGTATTTTGTTTCTTTGTGACTCTGGTGTATTCTTATCCCCAAATGTCCCTTACAACGCTAGGATAACAGGGGAGAGACAGATGCCTCCACCAGCATATGCCAAGGACTCCACTTACACCCATAATTACTGCCTACTTTGACTTGCTCTCCAGAGGCATCAACTTTCCTGTATGCAATATATGCAAACCAGAGGAGATTTTTGTGCTTAAAATTAAGTGCCTAAATCCATGCATGCGAATCTGGGACAAACATACTCCCAGGACTACTTCTGAAGGTAAAATCTTCAATGATTTTGATGCACTCAGATCCTGGCACCATGGGGAAGTCTATTAAAAAATAAAGAAAAAAAGCCCAAACTTATTTTACACTGAGAAGAATGATTTGTAATAGATTAAAGCTGTACTCAATGACAAGCATGCAAAACAAACTGCTTTTTTGGATATACATCATCCATCTGGTGCTCTCAATTAGGCAGGGATGCAGTGTAAAAGCGGTATGCGGTTAGGTAATAAAAGATCAAATCAAAATGTGTACTTGGAAGGGAGAGGTGGAAAGGTCAGGCCTGACACACTCCCTGCATCACTTCTTCATTTCTGAGCTCTCCCTTTTGCAATCAGTACATTCCTGCAGCATAATGGGGAATCTGGCACAAAGTTCTTCACAATACGTTTCTTTATGATTACCTAGGAAAATATAAATGCTGCGTTCTCAGAGCCAAAGAGCACCTCGAATTTCCAGGAGAGGCTTTGGGTATTACTCTGAATTCCAAACAGCAGGCTTTAAAAAATATTTCCATTTTAATTATCTCAAAACTTCAAGAGCTGACTGCAAATGGCATAAAATGGCGTAAAATAAATGGCCCTGTAAACTGTGCAAACAAATGTGTTAACAGATACTGGCTAAGGTGCTACTTTTCAGACAGTGTCTCCAGTTGCCTCAAGAGTTCCAACTGGCAATTGCAATTGTTTTCAGCTCTGTCCCTTATTTTCCTTTCAATAACGACACATCCATATATAACGTAACGAAACACAATGTGATCCAAGGTAATCCTGTCGAAATGAAAATGTGCCTTGGATCAGACCCTTATTCCTATATGGATGGTGAGCATTTGATCTGTATTTATTGCATTTGGGCTGAAGTGTGCAGATGAATAAGTGTCCTCAGTTGGGCAGTTAGCAGATCTTTACTTATAATTTATAAATAAAGACCGTGTTCCCATGAACAATGGCTTAGTGCAGGCTACTAAGCATCGCCCTTGTGTCACCCACTCAAATAACCCCCTTTCCTTTTCTGCATGGCTCTGGTTCAATTCTTAACAGGGTTACCCTGTCTCATATCTCAAAGGCACATGGTGTGGCACTCAATTGTTATTTTGAAATGGAGGAGAAAATTGTTTTAGCAGACACCAGAAAATATCAGAGATAAATCAACTCTGGGATGTCCCAGGAAAAAAAACAGCTCCCCCAAGGAAGGGGAGAGAAAAGACAAGAGAGGAGAAATATGTATTTACGCTACTCAGCCTTGTGAAATCAGGGGAATCTTCCCCATCCAGAAAATTTAACCCAAATTTACTTCTAGGATAATATTTTTGCTTGAAAGGAAAGGAAGCCATTCCACCTCCATCCCTGCTTCTGTTTACACAGACTTATTGTGCAACTCGTCCATGCTGTTGATCCTCTTACACTCTGAATCATGACATTTGCTTGGACCATTATGATAAAACCACATTTGTTTCTGGCAGATAAAATCTCTCTTTTCCATGCATGAGGGCAGACAACACAGTAACAAAAACACAGGCCTGAGAGGAAAACACGAGTTCCTCGGGACAGCATGTTGAAAAGGCAGAAGTGTGTCAGGAGTGAAACAAGGGGCCACCAAACCGGTGTAAATAAAATTCTGCTGCAAGGCTGTTTTTCACTGCCAAGAAGGTGTAAAGAGGCTTCAGGATTAATGAGAATCAAGCCCTGAGGCAGAGGAGACAGATGTTGGCTTGTAGCCCACAGATAAATTAATGGCAGATAGCAGAGTAGAGCCTAGGATTTACCCCAACAGCGTAACTCAACTGATTTTAACATAACCATACACCCCAAGAATTTGATACCAAAGGCTGCAGTGCTTTACACTGCATGGACAAAGTGAAGTCAGAGGACAAATACCCAAGGGATGACGGTATCTGCACAGGTTGTCCACAGAGGTGGTAGATGTGCTGTCCCTGGAGACATTCAAGGCCATGCTGGATGTGGTTCTGGGCAACCTGATCTAGTTCAAGGTCCCAGCTCACTGCAGGGGGGTTGAACTAGATGACCTCTGAAGGTCCCTTCCAACCCAAACTATTCTGTGCTTCTGTGATTCTAACCTACCAACCACTCGAGTTGAAAGCATCCTTGCAATAGAATCCTGGTAGTTTTCTCTGGATACTAACAACATCTTGCACTTGAGCTCCTCAGGAAAGTTTTGAGATGACTTACCTATGCCTTTACTCAACTCTCTAAGAATGATCCTGCTGCCTAAATTCACGCTGAGGAGAAATTAATAGCCCTTCAGGTGAACTGGAGGTAGCCTTGAATTCAGGAAAGATGGGTTGATTGTGAGCCTTTAAAATTACAGATGTCATTTGCATATGGTCATATGTAAGAGTTTCATAATTACTAAGAAAGAGACAGCTAAAACACAAAGCTAACAAATTTTACTAACGGATGAGACACAAAATTTGTCACTTCTCTCACCAAAGGCACTTAGAGAACTTTCCCTATGCAGAACATCAGCACGAGACCTCTCCTCACCATGCCTCTGCTTTAATTGCGAGTCTCAGCATCTGCACTGCAAACAACTGTTTTTTTCCAGGGGTTCATAACTCAAGTTTAACAGATTGCTCTAGGCTGACACATGGTTTCAACTTGGGAGCAAGCATTTCTTTTATAAACAGCTTTTTCTTTCCTTTTAAATGGTGATTTCTTTTTGGTTTTGCTTGTAATGTATGTAAAATGATTTGGGATGCTTTTTGCACTTGTGTACAGTAACTCAAAAGCAGCTTTCATTGGAACAGTGGAATTTGGCAAGTGAACAGTCAATATTGCCCTCTAATTGCTTTTAGCATCTTTGCAAAAATAAAAACGTCATTTAAAATGGCTGAGATATTTCAATTTGAAAAGTGGCTACTGAGCAGGCACAATAATGGCATGGATTTTTACTCTGCGTATGTAATGCACATATTCAGCATAATGTGATCCCTAAAATATACATCTCCAGATGAGGCTGTACTAATCATTGATTTTTATTTTTTTTTTTCACTTCAGTGGCTGAAATAGAAAAATCAAGTCTGGTTTGGGTTGATACAAAATGTTTTTTTCTTCCTCCAGGAAAAATCAACAACATTTTCCTATAAGGATAATAGGAGGCTCCTGCTGACCCAAATGATGAAACATCTCCATTTGGGGGTTACCAAAAAACAAAAAAAAGGTAAGAGAAAAAAATGATATTAAAAACCCCGTAACCTAGGTTACATACCTTACATACCCTCTACAAAAAATGCCAAGGACATGATCCTGTCCATATCAAGCTGACAGGTGGCAAATTCAGAATAGGCATTAGGAAGAAATTCTTCCCTGTGAGGGTGCTGAGGCGCTGGCACAGGTGCCCAGAGAAGCTGTGGCTGCCCCATCCCTGGCAGTGTTCAAGGCCAGGTTGGACGGGGCTTGGAGCAACCTGCTCTGGTGGAAGGTGCCCCTGCCCATGGCAGGGGGTTGGAACTGGATGAGCTTTAAGGTCCTTTCCAACCCAAACCATTCTGTGATTCTATGATCATGTCCTTCTCCTCCCTGTACACACTATGAGGACTTATTAATCACAGTTTGAGCTCCTTTTCCTTTAGAAACCTTAAACATATATTGACTTAGGATTGCCTTTAATCCTACGCTGCCAAGTACCTTAGGAAGATGGGGTCCATTCACAATGACTCTCGATCGTTTCTCAAGGCCAGAAGGAATCCATTAGATAAAGAAGTCTTTACTTAAAAATGGATTTTTGAGTTTGCTCCCAAGATCTGAAGACGGACTGAAGTATGTGCCCTTCTTCCAGTCTGGATTATGGTGATAGTGACTCTCTCCACGGGACAAAAACCTTGCATCTCCACGATCTTTGACAACACAGCCTTGTGCACAAGAGTGGCTGTTACCACTCTTTGGCTCATGTGGTTACCTGCCCATGAGAGCAGTTATAGGACACAACAGAGTTGGGAGCACAGACATCGGAGGGGGATCTCTCGCCTCCAAGGTAACTGCTCTAACAGTGGGGTAATAGGAAGCAGGAAGGGCTACCTGATGTTGTTAGGTTGCCTTGAACAAGCCCAGGCTTTGCCAATGAATGGCCAAGGAATGCCGTTTTGTGAGATCTGCCAAGCTGTGTGGACATCTGCAGTCCTACACATTTACCAGAGCTTAAATACCAGCAAGTGAACCAGTAGCTATTCAGATACCACAAGCCTCCCTACAGCACATGTGGCTTTATGGTGCTTTGAACCACTCAGATGACCCCATCAACCTCTTCTCTACAGCACAAGATGAGTTTTTTGATTGTGGGGTTGTTATAAATACATTGCTTTTCATTTCCATGCATTGTTTTTAACAGGCAAATTGGCACCGTACTTTTGTCCTCTTCTTCTACACTTGAGAAGATCAAAGCTTTTGTTTATGGCTGGGTTGGTTTTTTTTCTTTTCACAAGAAGCTAGGGATGAGCCTGTGCTCATGTGACTCCAGAGCCTGAGGCTTTAGAAATCATCACAGGAATCTCACTAAACGTCATGTGTTGACAGCGGTGCAAATAGCAAACATTCACTTGCCTAGTGAGATTGTGTATTAATTCAAGACCATCAAGAACCATGGCCATATTTCTCTAACAGGCAACAAGTCAGGGCGGACTAACTTGGAGAAAGGGCTGAACAAACACAATGTTCAGACCTTTTCATCCCACTGCTAGTGTGCTTCACTGCAAGGAGCCCTTGCTGTACCTCTCCCGTCCACCCCCCCCCGTCTGTACAGTTCTGCCACAGTCACTAATAGCTTTTAAATCGTGGCACTAATTTACAATATGCCATTCTAGGTCTTTTCTGACAAGTAATCCTCACCTCCATCTATCCAGATGGAGTTAATTTGGCTGAACTGCGCTGACCTAGGTGAAGGATTTTCAAATATAAATGGAACAAATACAACCTTCTCTGCCAACAAAGTCATCCTGTGTTATGATTTCCACCATCTCTCCCCCAGGCCTTCCTTATAAGGAGCCCGTTCTTTCTACTGGGATTCATTCTGCCATTAATCTATGTCTTCTTTCAAAAAGAAAAGAAATATGGAATGAGATTACCAGAATGGATGGCCTGGTACAGACAGGAGAACACTTCTTTTTAATAGGGATTTAAATTTGACATCAGTTGAATGTCTTGTGCCATCATGTTTCAGCTCTGTTATGTGGATTCTGGACCACACTACCTACTTGGATGTGAATGCACTGCGCTGATTTAAGGCTTCTCCCCTGGCTATTCCAAGGAACTGAAATCCCATATCCCACTCCAGAGCTTGCTCGCTTGGCCAAGGCAGTGGCACAGGGTGATGGAAGCTTGTTCCAAAAGGCAGCCGCTCTTCACAGTTTGGCTACACTGTCTGCCTGAGTCAGCTGGGGAAGGAGCAACAGCAAGCAGGAAAGAAAAAAGGGCTGTCTCAAGTACCTGCACTAAGCTTCTGCGCAGCAGACCCTCGGCCTGCCTGGATTTCTTGTCTCCCTGATGCACCCAGGAAACAGGAATATTCATTTGAGTTACTCTGCTGTGAGAGGAAAATAGGGCCAATGGAGCAAATGTTTCCTACCCCCAAAGTGGCTGTTCTAATTTTGCATTACCTAGTTTTAATTAAAAGACTAATACTATGATTTACCCTATGAATCCAGCTACAGCAGAAACAGCCTTCATCCAGCAGTGTTCATGCAAGACCTGAAGCTGTGAAGTA
The DNA here is from genome assembly GCF_028554395.1 of Pezoporus wallicus. Lineage (NCBI taxonomy): Eukaryota > Metazoa > Chordata > Aves > Psittaciformes > Psittacidae > Pezoporus > Pezoporus wallicus. The sequence goes on from NW_026641383.1 coordinate 2,337,279, forward strand.
GAATGCTCCTTTGTCTCCTTACATTAAAACTCCTATGAACTGTTTCCTTCAACAACCTCAAACCTCTACTCTGAGGCAAGTTTCTGGGTACTGGGACTATTTCTGCTGCCTCTGAGATACAGCACACTACATGTTGGCTGCTGTGCTTATCTCCAAAGAAATCACTCTGGGTAGTGGGAAACTAAATGCAGATTTAAAAATAATACTCTCCTCCCTAGTGAGAAGCCTATGTGTTAATTTTCACTGCTAACTATCTGCCTAATATTGTTGATCAAATCTTTGATTAAAATAACATTAGCAGCTGAGCCTGTGTGACAGGGAAGGAACTGAGTTTGGTTCAGACTGTTATTATAATTTGGATTTCTTAAGTGCTCTGTGATAATACAGTACCCTGAAGAGCTAATATTTGTTCAGTAAGGGCATGCAACATGATTCTTTTATTTCCTGCCTCTCTCTCTCTCACAGGCAGTGATTGCTAGATACTAGCACATATTTTTATTGTTTCTCAATAATATTGAGGCTGTACCTAGAGTTTTCACATTTTCATTGTGTGCTTCATAAAGAAAGTAAGATTCTGCTCTCAGAGAAAGCAATCACTGAATAGACAAAGGGAAAGAAAATCATGGGGGGAAAAAAAAACGCTGGCAAGGAAATAAAATACTGTAGTCCTTAAAAATGCTACATCATCTTCCAGGTATTTATAATATGCATTGCAGTAATGTCTAGCAGCTATTACATGTATTCACAGAATAACACATATTCCCCATTCTAAAGAATTTATAGTACAAAAATAAGATGGGAGAGAAAACAGAAAGAGGAAATTACCTGCCCAGCTTGGTGGCAGTGCTGGGAATTCACCAGCTCGCTCATGCGCTGATTCCCAAGCCAAGCTGCTGGCTCATACAATGTAATTCTCTGGCAACCATGGTCTTGGTTTTGACACAGAAGACGAGAAGGTGTCTGCACAGCAAACATCCACAGCTGATATACAGAGATGTACTGTGAATGACAGAAGGGACAGAGGATATAGGATTTTCTACCCCTGATTATAAGATTCACTGAAGGCTGCAAGGTAGGAATGGAACCTGGGGGGGGGGGCTTGAAAGGAAGAAGGGATGGGGCTTTGCTTACAAACTTGGAGAAGATAAACTAAGGCATGATGGCTAATGGCAAAACATGTTATCCTTTGGCCTGTATTTTCTCCTAGAGAGGAAGAGCAGGACCTTCCACTGAACCTTTCTCACTCCACACAATCCCTCTCTCTTGCCCTAAACTGGGAAGAAGTCCTCTAGCAGCATGGTTTTTCCGCATTAGTGACCCTCTCTTCTTTACCGGCTTCACTGAGAAGAGTTGGTTCAAATAAAGACCAATTCAAAGAGAGATTCAAGGCCAGGTGCTACCTAGTCAAAGACTCATCCTAAATCAATACAAACAGGCAAACCAGGGGCAGACAACTGAACTTTTCTGCCAGTCTTTGTAAGTTACTTATTCCCTTCTCCTCTTATACCTTGCTCTCAGGCCACATCCAGTTTGAGCTCACATCCACAAGACGCTACTGGAGCTGGGTTTCCACAAAATGCTTGCTCAGCTCTCTCAAAATAAAGATCTCCCCGAGGTGCCACAGACTGGGCACCCAGGACTGAACACCCCAGCTTGTATGCACCGTTTTGGGTGACTTCCCCAGTTTTCCACTCCAGCTTCCCTCATTAACATTGCTTGGTCTAGAATGAAGAGCATTCCTCAGTTCAAAGATGGCCAAAGGGAAAATTACAGCCACAGAAATATCACTGCAGAAAACTGACTGCATTGGCCCAATGTCCCTCAGCAGCAGCTAAGCTATCCTCACCCAAAGAAACTTCACTTTTAAAGAATAAAGCTGCCTTAGTACCTGGGAATGCTTTAGATGTCTAAATAGAACATATTACAGGTCTGGGTGGAGTTACATGAACAGATAGGGCCATGCCTAACCCTATACGAAGGAACTGGCTCAGCAAAAATAAATAAACTATTACAACTCTGGGAAAAAAAGACAGAACAGCCTGAGGCTTTAACATGGCCCTGACTTGTATTAAATCTATAAACTGATATTGTATACATACAGAACACATGCATATAAATTCTTGCTGCTGCTTCCCCAGTTCTGTAATTGTGCTGCGTTTTGGAGATAATCCTGAGCTGCCAACATATGAAGACCCCCAGAACTGAGTGGTGACAGGCCACAAACAAATATGAGATAACACAGCTGATCTGTGTGACTGTAGCAGTGGCCAACTGCCCAGATATCCTGCAGCCAGCCAATGCAGTCACTGAGTGGGCTGGCAGATACCTGAAAATCCCAGGCATACAGACAAAAGGGACAATAAGACAAGAGATAACTTGCAAAAGATATCCTTTCTCACTAAAAATGAGTTATGAGATAATAATTCTTGAGTTCCTTGCTTGCAAGACAACAAGTATATGGAGGTAAAATCCACATGGTTTCAAAAAGACTGAGGGAAGGCTGGAAAAGTATCCCATGCTCTTACACTGTTCCCATGGAGCTGAAAATTCTGATCCTAATGACCTCAGCAGGTAAGGGACTCACCAGATACAGCAACTGTCACTGGGCAACCCCTAAACCCATGACCAATTCAGTGGCAGCTCTGAAAGGTGAGGTGCTAATTAGAGCTTGAAGATTGAACACAAAATGATAATCTTTGAAAGTACTCAACCCACCTACATTCCCACACACTGGCACATAATACCAGTATTATGTACACTGGTAGTTTAATTCCTTCAGCTGTCAGAGAAACTGATTGTCTGCTGAAATTTAATGGCATTCAAGAGGCAACCAAGAACCCAACGTATTGCATTCTGCAGGAATGCTTTACCTCCTGCTTTTGAAGTCCATGGTAATATCCCTATTATATGAAGTGTATGATTTTATTCTCCAGATCAATGAGTAAAAATGTTCCTTTAAATCCACCCCTTTTTAATTGCTGAAGGCTGTAACAAATGCAACATGCCATGGTCTAGTCCTGCTTTTATAGTGAGTGTCTACACCCTTGGGGATTCAGAGGAATTTCTTCTTCAGATACATATACACCAGACACACATATATATTTATAAATACATTTAGGCATAGGACTATATTTATGATATAAAACGATTGCTTCCCTTTTAATACCCAGCTCATGAATAATTTGGGAAGACTGAGGTATTTTCTCCTGCATTACAAGACTTAATTGTTTGTCTTCCTCATTTATCTTTGGCTCTGATTTGCAATTCATGCCTTCACACAGCTTTCAGATATCTAACATTTCTTTTGTCCCTTGCCCATAACATTTAATTTCTCTCCCACTGATTATTTATCTCTGTAATTTAAAGCTATATTATTTAATGCTACAAGCTATAAAGTGTTTGGGGATGCCATTTGTATGAAAGATGCTGCACAAAATAGAACTGTATTGTCCTATGACTCCAAGTTCTTCACATGTACATACCATTTCCACAATCATAGCACGACCATCCGTTCCCTATCAATGTACTGTTTATTTTTTCAGGATATCAAACTGTACATGCTTTGAAATATATAGAAACAGAAGTACTTTTTTTCCTGCTGAAATGTTTGAACTTTAGCGTCTCAAACTACAAGGAAGCTGAAAAAGCTTTTGCTCAAGTAGCAACAGTGACCTCTAGTGTGTTTTTAACATTTCTTCCATTGAATTTACACCCATTGTTCCTTTAACCTTTAGGGCATTATTTAAGAACAATTTTCCGGATAGTATTTGGACTAATTTTCTTATTGACTCTAGTCTATACCAGAATGTGATTCTTGGGCGATCTTCTTTTATCCTTATAATCTATAGTAAAGTAAGTGTGTCTTCATTAATGACTGTAATTATCATATATAAAGTTGTCATTTAAATGAGCAATCATCTCACACACACACACGCACACACACACAAATTGAGCTTTATTTGTAGCAGGAATTGAAATTTGGCTAAATACCCTATTTAGCTTCAAGCAGTAAACATCAGGAGCACAGATTGCATTGGTTGACAGAGTTTGTCAGCCAAGACCACAGTTGGGTTTTTTTTTTCCCTCCCCTATTTCTATTTTTTTTTTAAACCTTACTAGTCTGTACCACGCACAGATTGTCTTTCAAATGAGGAATGTTGCAAGAACACTCCATAGTGCATACAACTGTTAAATTGGCACTGCTGTCACTAAGCCTATGTCAGCACTTCCAATCTAAGCTGCTATTTTCAGGAGTTTAAAATTCAGTTACATGAGCCGTTATGTACTGGCACTTTATGCACGTGGCCCTTCAGGGAAGAAGGTTATTCTGAACTAGAAAAGCATGTGTTGGCGTTACTGGTGGATTTGTGTGCGTGCGGGTGCCTGGGCACTGGCACGTTTTGGAGGTGGGTTGCAAATCTTCAGGCCTGACCACTGAATCCTGTTAAACTTTTAGAAAAGCAACTAAAAGATCTACTTACAACAGCTCCTTTCCCCCTCCTTCTGCAGATGTTCCTTTCAGTATAATGTCCCTCTAAGCTCTTTTGATTTCTAAGAAGACAAGTGAACTGGTGATGGAGCTGGTCTTGCAGTCATCAGCTGAAACTCCTTGCAGGTTAAGAGAACGGAACTGGGGATACATTTTAAAAGCAATGTGCAGACTGTGTGTGTACAAATGAAGAAAACTACAGATACAATTAGTAGCTGAGCCAACTTACATGCTAACAGAAACCTATATTCTGCACTATTCTGCACCCTAAATGATGTTTGTCGCATGGGCACCAATATTTTAAAGGATGACCCTGATTTTATTCTTTCCTTTCTCTTGGAAACACCTTGCCATAATGCTTTCTCTGAGCCCCAGTTTAGTCAGAGTTCATGCTTTACCTTAAGCAAGTGATCTCAGTGCAGCTATTTACATGCCTAACAGGGGCATCCTCAACCAGCTTGCTGTGGATCCTATTGTACATCGCCAGCAAAAGAGCATCTCCCATTTCTTTGTTTCAGAGGCAGAGATCCTTGTGATTTATCAAATCACTACAGTGCATTTTTAAGAAGAGAAGATGACATACCAGGACTCCACCTTTCAGTTATGGTGCTGAACCTTCCCACAAATGTGTGAATGAGGGCCACTGATGGACTTAATTTGATTCCTCTGGGTTTTCTCAAGTAGTGACAGCACCCCAATGCCATTTTTTGTATTAATTTAAGGGTGTCTGGATCCACTCAAAGCAAGGGAGGAAAAGGTTTGCTCACATATTTAGATGAACAAATGAGCTTAAGAAATCCGGGAAAAAGATGCAAAGGGATTATAATGTGTAGCTCTTCAATGTGCTGATTGCATTGCTGTGGAGGAGGAAAGCCAGGTTTCTGCTAGGTTAATGGAAAGGAAAAAGAGCAATAAGGAAAAAAATGGAAGTTGCAGGGGTCCCAGATGGGTCTCATGAAGGGCCTGGACCTACATTCCTTGCACACCTTGATGAAAATCAGGGCTTGGTATTGAAAAATGAAAATCAGAGTTTACAGCAGCGCAGAGCAGATGATGAGAGTGGTACCGTACTTGCAGCCTCACAGCAGGGCAAGAGTGAAACGTCACCCTGCTACTAGATGCTGGCAGGCACACACCTCAAGTAGAAAAACACTATGTCCCAGAGGTCAGAAAACAAGTGGGACATCATGGCTCTGGCATATTAGGTGAAAGGGGTTGTTTTGTTCCTGGCCAACCTCAGGTTGGTTTAAGGAAGAAGACCTTAGAAGGTAGCCAGAGAAGAACGTGAGCCTTTCCCACGATTTGGAGTGAATCCAGTGTCTCCAGGAGCCCTTGTCCTCACGTTGGGTCTTCTTCAGTTCATATTCCCCAAACCTGGCATCATTACCATTCATGCCTGCCATTCTTTTCTTGGGAACCTGCTTTGCTGAACTGGGCCCTACCTCAGCAGAGAACATCTTGCTTTCAGGCTGATCCTTCCTCTCCAGCTAAACAAAATCCCATCTCAGGATGAACAACATTGTCCAAAGAATGCTGGTTTCTTGTAACGGCAAAGCACAGCTCCTGGAGTTTTCAGAGCTTTTCTTCTTTTCCCCTTACCCAGTCTGTAAACAGCATAAATTAGTAATCAAAAAGATACAGCCCTCTGAATCTTTTATGATGGTGTGAGCAAGAGAGAAATTTGCAGACCAAAGGCTCTAATACACACATATTTGTAAAGGTGGTCTTTGTTTAACGAGAACAGGGAGAAGGCTGGAGGCTTGTCCCTGCCCTCACCTGCTCTTTGTGAGTTAATTACAATCTGAGCCGCCTGTCTCAGGGTCTTTCTTCAGGGCACTTCCTTGCACAATACCACAGATCTACAGCAATTATCTCCAAAATCCCTTTTATTCATTAGTTTCAAAACACCCACATGTAAAAGAAGGTGTGCTGGAGTTCCAAGTGACTTGAAATGCTGCTGGAGCACATGATTCTTGATATTTCCTTCTTTCTGCTCATCTGCCAGAGTCAGCATATATACGTGCACGTGTACATACTGTGTACCCTTACTGTATATATTGAGCAGGCAGATCTATGCACGGCCTCTTGCAGCAACAGAGTGGAGGGAGCCCACACTGCACATTAATAACCATGCATCCAGCCTTTATTCCCCCAGTTTAAGAAATCTGGAGCAACCACTGAGATCTTGCTTACAGCAAAGGCTCTCAGCAGACAAATTCTGAACACCCAACCTCTTGTTTTGTCCTCAGTGCAGATGGCAACCTCACCCTCAGAGCAGAAGAGACCTGTGGGTTTCAGATGGACTGAATTAAGCTCGTAGTTTAAGGCCATTTCCAGCAGAAGGGCTGCTCTGCTTCAGCCTGAGGTCCCTTGGCCTGGTAGCTGCCCTGGAATGCCTCAGTAATAGAAACCCAGGGAAAAAAATGGGGCCAGGAAAGCACAATTCATTCCTGGTTACATTGTCTTGTTTCCTAAAATCAATGGCTCCAGGATTTCCTGACCTGGAGATTCCACCTACATCATTAATAACCACCAGTAGACCTCTTCTAATAAGGTTGCCTAATCCCATTATTTTATTTATCTTGAATGAATTTATTCTTCAGGTCTCTTCAGCATCCTGTGCTGATGAGTAGCACAATTTCATTATGTGTTGTGTGAAAAAGCACTTCCTTTTTGTCTTGTCTTTTCAAACTCCCTGCTTTGACCATTTCTGGGTGCCTTCTTGGTTTTGTATTTACTTCTTTCTAGGTTGAAAGAGCTGCATAGTGGGATCTATGGACCAGCAAAGCCCACTTGCAGCTGTCAGACAAGAGGAACTTCAGGTTTTCACCACAAACTACAGAAGGCACTGGTGTGAGAGAGGTGCTCTAACCACTAAGCACATGTACTGCAATCCATGCCAGCTTCCACAATTATGACAGGACCCTGATTTCTAAAAGCTTCCATCGTACCCCTGTGCACAAGACCCTTGAGACAGCACTGACCTACCACAGCCCTGGTTACCGCAAGCTTGGTGGAAAGGATGGGAATTGAAAAAAGCAAGAGAAAAGTAAAACAAAAATAGCCCAATTTGCACACGTTTGAGCCCTGATTCACAAAGAGCTGAAGAGGTGATTCCCTAGGTTAAAAGAAATGAAGCCACTGTTCCCGGTGTCAGGAACACTAGCTTTACGTCAAAATACTGGCAAATGGATGCACATTTGTAAATAACAGTGCTCATGACAGTGCTGAAAAAGCCATTCTCTTGGATATACATGCACAGAGGAGCATCCTCCTCCCTGCTAAGAACATGCAAGTCCACTGCAGAAAAGTGATGCTTTTCCTGAGAATCTCTGAGGGAAGGTCTGGCAATGATGGCATCTGATCAGGGAGAGCTCCCCTGAACATCAGTCTTTTTACACTCTTTAAAGGTTGGATGAAGTTTACATCCTTTAGTTCATCCTTTAAAAAGGACTGTCTTATTTTTTTTTCTTCAATTGGATTAATAATAATAATAATTGGATTAATAATAATAATTGGATTTAATTGGATTCTTTCTCCAAGAAAGAGGAAAGAGTTGGGGATGCAGTGGGAGAGGTTTGGTAGTTTAATGGAAAGGGAATAATGGCAGAACTGGAAGTCTTCCTGATTTTAAACTAAACATTGATGTATAGAAGACTAACTGTATTATTTTTCTTTGTTCTCTCGCCCCAGTAGATATTTTTCTCCCATGCATCTGATTGCATTGCTTTGCTCAAGTTAAGTGTGATTTTCCTGAAAACCAGACTTCAGTCACTTTCCAAGTAAGAAGAAATCGTACTGGCTGCAAAGGTATCAATATTTCATCGGGTCTTTGTTCAGCACTGGTTTTAGCTTTTCTTAATGGTGCACTTTACCAGGCAGCTTTTTCATACATCATTAAACAGCAGCTATAGCACTTGTGCCCTGTTTCTGATTTACCGTAGATAGTAATGTTTAAGATCACATTAAACACCACACATGCTCTCAGCTATTTGAGCAACATCAGAGTAATGAACAGTCAATAGTCTTACTAAATTAGTACCCTTTGGAGCTCTTGTTACTGAATCAAATAAGTATCCTTGGTCCTCTGGTGAAGGCAATTCTAATGTGAAATAATGAATTTAGTGTCTAATCAAAACTTAGGGGCTCCTTTTCCCTTCTGACTTTCACAAGTAAATTATATAAATTATGTAGAATAGATCTAATACTTCCAGCACCCAAGTCCTGCAAGACGTTGCTGAATAATTACCATGAGTAACTGGGATGCCACGGTCCAGCTGCATGCTAATAAAACCTGTGAGAGAGATGAAGGTGGAAGAGCTGCTCTGGGGTTACAGACCTCAAACAAGAAAATAGGGTCTGTGTTCAGTTTCCAGTTCTGTCAGAGGGTCTGGACAAAATGCCGTGTAACCTATTTGTACCTGTGCCTCCTCTCTGCAATATGAACATAACCACTTCCTAATCCTGATCTGATCTATTCAGTACCTGTCTAGAAACACGGGAAAAGGTTTTTACTCAGTAGGTGCCCAGCACCACCAAATCCTCACCATTGATGTCTAAAAATCTTGCTGTGATTAACTGCAAGAGTTCTCTTAACTAGAAGGAAATAAGAGGTGGGAATCAAGATAAAATACAACTAATCAGTAAGTAACTTGCAGACTCCGGCCAAGGTTTTCTAAACACAGGAGCATGGCACTCACCTCCCTGAACCTAAGCATGAAGCACGTTTTCACAGTTGCCAATCCACACTGGATTCCACATTACTGCTACCCAAGTATATATGCAGATACCCAACTTCCCATTCCTTTTTTATTTTATAACTCATAAGCCCTATATAGGCATGAAGAGCTATGCGTTTGCACTCATCTCCATAGAAACAATACAGGACTCTGAAAGAACAAACCGTACCTTATAATCTAGGAAGCAGATGCTTTAGGAAAGCTGTGCCATTGGCCTATGGGACAATAACAGAGGTAATAGAATTTATGCTAAATTTAGAGGAAATTATGTTTTCTCTTCCTTGTCTTCTATTTGCAAAATGTATCACCTACCAATAATGTCATTAGCCTTTTAAAGCGCTCTACGGCTCCTTGCAAAGAAAGCACTGTATTTTTGTAATGAAAATTTATGTTTCAGAAGAACAGGTCTGTGATGCAGCCTCAGTGTTCTTTACAAGTCACTGTTCCTATTCTTAACACTATCACTCTCTTAATCAGGATGACCTGGTCTTACATAAATAAGAACATGGTGTGAGGGTTGTATTTAAAGGCTCACTATGCCTGAGCAGTTTTTCAATTTATCATAAAATATTTTAAAGTTCTGTGGGAAGTGCTTTCACTTCTAGAGAAAGAATTACAAATCTCTGAGTTAGGCTCTATATACCTTTTGAAAATCCTCTTATCTGCTTTCCACCTGGTCCCAGCAGATGACAAACAGGACTACAACGGTGGCCTCTCTTAAGCCCATCTCTCAAATGTTGAACTCCAAAATAGAATGAAGCATGAGACATCTCATTCAAGCTTTGGGGGTTCCTTATAAAGTTCATAATACACACTTTCATCAAAGGCAGTGAAGTTCTCCTTTTGTGTAATACTCCAATGTAATACTCCAACTTTACTTGTGAGATGCTATTAGGGCCACAAATACTTTGACCCTCATTACCACCCACCTCCTCCATAGTTTTCAAAGGGAATTTTCATTGAGGTTGGGCACCTAGCAAACCTGGACATCACTGGAAATCCCAGCCTAGTTAATGGTTCTGAAACACACAAGATGATTACCTCCAGTGTAAGCGCCTAAACATCCCAGTTTCATATTTCACCTAAACAGTCAGGAGGAAGTCCACAATGATTCTTGGAAGCCTCGACAACTACTTTATTCTCTGCATAAGGCATAATGTCTCTTCCAACCAGTTTTGCTCCTTAGATTTCATGTGTTTTTCTCCAAGAGTTTCATCCAGAGACTTTAAAAGATTTGTTCCACATGTAGGTATTATAACATCAACTGGAAGAACCACTGTGCAGAGTTGCCTGTCTCCCCTTATACAGCAAAATATAGCAAGTTGAAATTTTTTCCCCAAAAAACTTTACATTTCCTTTTGCAAAATGCTTCTATTCACATTTTAATCTCTCCATCTCTTTTTAAAGGAATCTCTTCTCTGTAGTCATTTAAAACTGGCAGTTCTCTATGAAACTAAACAACAAGTATTAACCAAAACCAATTGCGTTTTTCCTTGCCTTTGCAACAGCAGGGTCAAAACACTGTCATGACCAGTTGTGTGCGCTTGTGCATGGTGGGGTGGTGCTAAAGAGGATTTAAAAGAGAAGAAAACAAATCATTTCTCAACCAGCCTGTCTAGACTGTTTAGCCAAAACCCCACTGCAACGTAGGTGTGTTCACTTCTTGGCAGTAACTGCCCTTTAAGTTGTAGCTTATGAAGAGACTGGTGGTATTAATGCTTCCCGAGATGCTTCACTGTACATTTCCCTTGGAACCAGAAGTGGTACAGATGGATTAGCACAAGAAGATGTTTCTGCAGAACAGCACAGCCTTGGCAGCACACCGTGACTATGCAGCTGCACCAGTAGCGGACCTGGGCAACGATTATTGCAGGACACCATGTGCAGCATGAGGTCCAGGACTGCTGTGCTACAGCCCAATGCAGCTTGCTCAGAGATTCAGTTTAAAACAATCATCAGCAGCCACAGGCTTTCTCCCAGAATGCTTCCAAGTCAAGAGGAAGATATAATTGATTACAGCAGGCTGCGGATAAAGCCAACACAGAGGAAACAGAACTGATACTTATCATAAATAAGGAGGTTGTTTTTCTTTCCTGCCTTTGATTGATTTTGTCATTTGCTTGTGATTCCTTACTATTTTCTCCTGTACAAGGCTTAACTAGAAAGCCTCGAAGACAGCAACTGATCAGGAATCATGCTTGAATGAAGAGAATTACTTTGATCTTTTCCACCAGCCCTTGTTTTTTTTTTGGGATCTTAAAACAACGATGATTCCAAACCCCTTCTCATGCCCACATCCTGCAAAGATATACACCTTTAACTTTGCAAGCAGTTGTTTGTCAGTTCTGGATTCAATGGGCACGCAAAACAGCAGCACTAGTCTTTGCATGTTTGGGGCCTTGAGGGCTCACAGTTCTATTAACAGCAATAATTAGCACAGACTAATACACAAAGAAAGTTTGGTTTCATTTCCTTTAACTGTAAAAACAAACAAACAATCACTAAAAATACCCTTTCCTACATGAAGGTCTCATTCTTTTTCAGGGATCTCCCAGAGCCACTTGCACTCTCTGAAGGCTGCGGTTCCTGGCAGGCAGAACATCGATTGTGAATCCCCTTGGCTTATGCAGGCATGCAGTTCATTGGAGAGAATGCAAGAGGTTTCCTAACCTTCACCAGTAGGAAGGTTCCAGTTTCCTTCATCCTAACACATAAATCCATATTTGCTCTTCATCTGACAAGCCTGTGAAGGGTTTATATATCCTTACAGGACTATCCAAGGTTCTACACGTCTCTCATCCTGCTTAGCAATCCCAATTGTACACAACACTTAAAGTTTCAGATCCATCAACCTGTCATCCCTGCTATCCACATGCAGAGAGGTTTTGGCTCAAGTTTTAAGTTTATGAGCAAGATTAAATCAGTGCTAACATCGGGTTCACATTTAGTTCTTTAGAATAGCCATGTTCTTGCAGGATTCTGACCTCAGCAAGACAAGAACTCTCAGAGATGAGCTCCTCTCATGAAGTTTCCAAGGTCTGTAATGGGTGCAAATCTCCTAGGACACATCCTAATGATTTATCCCATCTTTCAAATACATGACAGAGCACAGAGGATTCTGGTTGTGCTGCAGAAATACACATTAACAAACCTAAAACTCCTACCCCACAAATTGCAGGGAAGTACTTAATATGGGGGAGTCAGGCCCATTCCAGTTCTAAGGTACAAAAGCTTTCCAGGAGAGTGTGATATATTAGAAGATACAGCACACTTTTCTTTATCGGCTATGAAAGATTGCATGAGATTTAATATTCCTTTTTATTACTGGTTGTAAAATGTTGTTCAAAAGCTTAATAAAAAGCAAAATCTAAAAAAAAAAAAGGAAAAGAAAAGGTACTTCTGAGCCAAGTTCATCCAAAGTCTAAGAGAGACATCTGGGAGGTTACTGCAAATACTTTACAGCAATATTCATTCATCCAGTTTTAAAGGAATTGGATTCAATTACGTTTTCACCTTTTTCATGTTTTCTTCCTGTTAGTGTTCTAGGGAACTGTGCTTTCAGAGGGAATAACCCCTAATGAAGCCCTGAAGAACTCACGTAGAAAGAGTTCTAAGTACACTGGCCATGAATATTCAAACTAGATGCCTGCTCCTAAATGCCTTGTTTATCCAGTCAAAGACAATTGACACTTCATAGCCTGTTTGTCCAGTCAAAGCTAAACAACAGACCTTGAACACGAAGCACATGCAGGGAACAAGGAACAGATCCCTGATTACTCAGGGAGCAGACACACTTGGGAGAGCGATGGTGGCAACTTTTGCCTGTCCCTGCCCTGCTGATGCAAATGGGAATATCACTGCTGATGTCTGTGGAAAGGGATTATACCTTCAGGAACAAGAAACAAAGAGGCATAATAAATAAATGGTTTATGCCTAATATTTAGCAAAAGCCAAGTTGAGGCATGTGTGGCAAAATCTACAAGCTGTGCATTCAGCCTGCGCAGCCAAAGGCAGCTGGCTGTGCAAGCAGGAAACACTCCCATATGCATCTCTGGCTACAGAACATGGCCCACTTGCCCACATTATAGCTTGCTTGGGGACTCCTACACTACAGTGGGTGTTTATGTTCTTATTTTAAAGGTGCATCCACTGGTAGAAAGCCCTACCCCTCCTTCACTCAACTCCAAGGAGGAGCCAGGCTCATGTAGCTGTGACGCATGCAGCTGAGCAAGTATCCACGCAAGCTTTATAGCCACATGTGTAACCTTTCAGGGCACTACAGTTTCTTGCCAGATTGTGAAGATGGAGGAAATAATGCACTGCACATGCTCAGGTCTCAGCAGCTGAATGTACACACATAGGGGATGTCAGTACAAAGAGCCAGATTCTCCAGCTGCGGTGTATCAGCCCAATTCCATGTGAGGGTTCCCCCGTTTTCAATCTGGCCCATGAGAGCTTACAAACAAGGTTCAGAATCATTTCCTGAGCTCAGACTGTTTACCCTCCTGATTGGAACAGGGGCGGATTGAATTAACCAGAGAAGGAGATTTAAATGTTGTTCAGTTAATGAAATAAACCTCTATCTCACAGGTTCACATACTTCTAAAGGCATTTTTGGAGGCTGTTGTCCAAATCGGTATTTTCACTTCCTGTGGTCTGGGTAGAATATCTGATTTGAAGAAGCTATCGTAAACACAAGAGAAAATATGTAGGGAAAGGTTGTCCTGTTGGGATCAGCCACTTTGCAGCACAGACCAAACCAACCTCAGAAGTCAGCTAGACTATGCTGGCTACAAGAAGGGTCCCTGGAAATTGTCTGACAAATGAAGGCAGAAACCCCTCCATTCCCTAAACAGTCCTCATGAAGGACTGACTATTAGGGATGAATGACTTTAGAGAAGGTTGGGTAAGAAGGAAAGACACAGGTACTACGACAGCTGTGCACTATTTCAAAATCTTTTAAATGGAGAGTATCTACTGCTACCACATCCATCACATTTAGGCTTTCAAAGCACCTAAACTAGGCTGCTGCTCTGATGAGCCTTCTGGGCAAGCCGCCTTCTTTCTGCCCTTCTGCTGTACACACCCCCTTTTGCACCAAAATATGGATAAAAGCTGGCTAACAGCCTGGAAAATATAGCATCAGCTTAAGTTAGTGCTGTATCTCTTCCATCAGCTGGACAGATCAAACAGATATTACTGGACAACTGATTTCTGTTAGCAAAGATAGTTTAATGCAGGTTTGCATCCCTCCTCCTTTATCCTTAGATAAATGACATGACAGAAGGGAAAATTGCTTCCTGTCCTCCAAGAAAACCTAATGGGAGGAAAAAAAATCGAATATGCTCATATCATTGCCAATAGCTGTATTAACTTCAGTTGAAGCAATATGTTCTGGATGAAAGGGACAAGAGATAAAAGTAAGCAGAGATATTACCCCTCCATCTCACGGCAGATGGGCAGATTCTTCTCTCAACATGTTCTGCTGAAAGCAGTGGGCATGTCTGCAGCCCAAGCGCACAACCTCAACAAAGAGTGGGGGTCTGATTCGCCTCGCCAAGTCTGGGTGCCTACAGTATTAGATATTAATACAGATAATTAACCTCTGAGCAAGCTGAGGAGACTTACTAGGATGAGGTGACAGGACACCTCACCCTAAAACAGGCATCTGTACCAGGTTGGATCAACCCCATAGTTCCTTGGCTATGAAAGAAGCCGAGACACAACATCCCCATATAAACTTCTATAACAACCGTGCTCAAAGGCAGGCAAGATGAATGCTATGACAGGTATTAATCAGGGATGGAGTTAATGCTCAAAGATTAATCTGCAAATTTTGAGCACTGTCATTTATCACAATTACATTCAAAGACGGCACACCTAAGAAGTATTCCATGTTTTTTATTCCTAAAATAGAAATTAAGAAGAAACTCTTCCCAGACTTTGCTTTAGGAGTTTTACTTCTGCTCCCTCTTACTTCTGGCTTGGCCAGAAATAACTTCCTTTTTTCTTGTGATGCCTACTTAACCCCTCTTATGATGTCGCTGCTTTTGACAATGTCAACCAGTGA
Organism: Pezoporus wallicus; assembly: GCF_028554395.1. Lineage (NCBI taxonomy): Eukaryota > Metazoa > Chordata > Aves > Psittaciformes > Psittacidae > Pezoporus > Pezoporus wallicus. The sequence continues at coordinate 2,352,577 of NW_026641383.1, forward strand.
ATGAATATGGCTCCTAATATTCTGACACTCCAGGTTATTCCCAGAGGTAGCCAAGAAAAACAAATAGATATAAAGTATTTAAAAACATAATTGTGACTGTATTCTCAGGCAGTAGGTCTCTAGCTCATTGCAGAAATAGGCTGATACGCTACACCAGTACTTTCCAGCATGGAAAACCAGTGCAAAAGTAGCAACCTGAGCTGCTAGGTTGGTTTCTTTTTTCCCTGTCTTTAAATTCTAAATGTTCCTATCTTGTATTACTCAAGTCCATTTTCACCATGTCAGCCACCCCCTTGAAGACAGCCAATTTCACTATTTTGCTCGCAAGAAGCAGAACTGTCTGATTTCATCCCAATTTCATTTCCTCCAAAAATGAAGAATTAAACCCAGGAGTGATTTGTGTCCAGTGGCTTCCTGCTAGAAATGCAAAGTATTTGTAAGCTTGGACAATGACTGCTAAAAGCAGCGGGCCAGATTCACCTTGGCACTGCTCTATTTCTACGCTGCCATAATAGCACTTTAATCAACAAGCAGAACTGGCATAAAGCACTGATGCATCAGGCCCATCATATAGAGTACACCCACTTAATCAGGTAATCAACTTAATCAGGACACTTCCCAAGGAACCAAATTAAGCCTAATGACACCAAGTGGCAAGGACTGCTGCTTAATTGGGATAGTAATTCTGCTTATGGTAATTGGGATGCCTGCAGGTGATTAAACAGTACTGAGCTAAGAAGAGACAATCTCTGTGATGCTCAGAGCCTGTCAGTGATTTGTCTTTCCTCAAAAGCCTCTATCAACAGTGGATCAGCAAAACAAAACTTTTATAATCCTCTCATTTGGGCGCTCTTTGAATAGAGCATTTCAAGAGGGAAACAGGTACATGGAAGCAAAAGGGGAAAACACCTTATAGATTCCTTAGGTTAGTCCAAATCTGACACTATGGCTAATACCAAAACACCCCACCAAATAACACAAACAACAAATAAATGAAAACAAAATCAATATATACTGGCAGACCTTTGCCTGTAGCTGATGTTTCACAGCACAGCAAGAGTTCAGTGAAATGGAAATGCTCAGACTCAGGCAAAGTGAGGACTTCTTACATATTAGACACATGTGAGGAGCAAAGGAGGGGACCCAGAACTGCTACCCAACCTATTTTATAGCACAGAAATGAATGATTTGCAAAGTACAAATAAAGAGATGGAAAACAGCAATTTAAAAACACTTCTTGTAAAAACGCCTTATTTTAAACATCTCTAATTGCTATCCAGAGTAGGCATGAGATGTTCTAAAGTTAAAATCTGCCCTTCCTTTGAAATAGCTGTTGGAAATCATAAAGTTCTTCTGGAACTAGGCTGCTGATACAACAGCAGCCTCCAGAGTCATTGCACCAGGCAGAGAGGAGCAGTGCTTTCAGAGCCCATACTGAAATGACCGTTTTAACATGCTTTTTCCTTTCCAGTGGTCACTTCGGACCATGCACTTAGTCAACATGAAGGGTCTTGCACAGGACTCCATTTAGGAAAACATGGGGATGAAGTGCAGTTTCTTTTACACAGCTCGTTTATTTGCAAAATGGAAAATGCCTTGGTTTGTTTTGCTTTTCCTCATTCTCTCTTACAATGTTTGTCTCACCACCAAAACTGCACACAGTTATGGCATGTTTATAACTCCTTTCTTTGCAGTTTTACACCAAGATACACCCCTGCTACTTCTCCTGTTCACCCATCCAAGGCAGTAGACAGTAATGCTCCCTGGCACAGAGTGCTTGGAGAGCACTCCTGCATCAAGAGCTGCTTGTCCTTACTGCCATCCTGAGCAAAGGATGCTCCTCAAGCCCTCTGCCCTCTAAGATGTACCCAAGTAAAGAATAACATTTTTTTTTTTTTACTTTGGAGTAAAGAAAGGCCTATCCAAACTAAGATTTGCACCCACGTCTCTCCAAAATATGCATGTGAAAAGGGAGAGTTTGGAGTATGAGGTTGGTGACCACAATAGTGGTCTTATCCACTCACGTGCATTCAGAAACAACAAAGAGTGAACTAGGAGCTGAAGGCAATGGCAGTCAGAAGGCAGGGACCCTGTGCTACTTTTGCCTTTGACAGGTGTGATCGCCTCCTCATAACCAGAGTTCACCACTGAATTGGAGCCAAGGAACCAGATAAAGGATGCTTTTGGACTGCTTGCTAATGGCAGCCCACATGAATTTGCATGTGCATATGTATATGTATATGTGTGTTACCTGGTTTCCATGGCAACCCAGGGAAATCCTCACACTGCATTAATATTTGCCAATCATCTCGCTGTTGGGGCTTGAAGGTGTCCCTCATATGCAATACTCCACTTTTCCTTCAGAAAGGCAGATCTGCATCCTACTGCTTGGCTATTTTTTTTTCCTGGGCTTTGCTATGTCTTTCATCACATACTTCATGATTCAGTATGCTCAATATACACCTGTAAGTTTTCACGTAAGCTGTTCTTTACATGATGCTTAGTACCGAATATTACAAAGGATAACTCGGTCCTACCTCTCTGAGCATTTAATCTACTTGCTCCTGATTTATTGCCTTGTCATGTTATTAGCTTCATTAGAGGAATGAAACAAGTGTGTGCGCAGTGTGAGAGTAGAGGAGAAATTCAGATTCCAGTTTGCCTTTATCCAGTTGTAGAAATTCCTGAAAAAGGGAAAGAGAATGAAGCCCTAAAAGGTGAATTCTTAACACATCCAAATGGACAGACCTCTGCCCGTTTGTGCTTCTCAGATTCAGTCTACACACATGAAGTTCCCCAGAGGACTGCCAACAGGGAACAGCTCTGACATGCTTCCAAAGCTACAGCATTTGTGTTTCCTGCTTCCTACTGAGCACTCCAGCAGGAATTTCCCCTTCATTTCCTGACAGTTCCACCAGGCTTCAGGAAGCAACCAGCAATTGCAAAGCTTAATTGCTCTTAACTAAAAATCCTTCAGTATGGTCAGAGTGGCTAAGAGAGCACCACTGCAGTTGTGGTTGTTGGGAGATGCAATTTGCCATGTGAACTCATGGTCTCGGCGCTCCCATTCCCTCCTGCTCTCTGCTTTTGCCTGTTTCGCATCACGCCCGATGAAGCCAAAAACTTGCTCAGCAGTTGCTGGTGAGCCCGGCGAGATGACCCCCTCCCCCATTAGCACTTACAAATACAATAAATAAGTTCTAATAAATATATCTTCAAATCAAAACCATTTTGAGTTGCTTAACTGAGTGCGTATCTAGTCCTTTGTACACATATTTGTACAAAGTGTTGCCTGTAATTTTAAAGATGCTTGCCTCAGGGAGGTTTCGTTTTTCCATTGAAGTCCCCTTGATTTACTGTACGCAATATGTTACAGCTTCCTTATTTGCTCCTTTGGGACAGTTACTGACAGTAAATCTCTATTAAAATATTCTTCCATATGGTTGCATGAAAATTTTATTGCAGTGAGCCTGAGGCTGAAGGTCACAGCTGAGTAGCTGCAGTTAAGTATTGCAGTCTATGGACTCTGAGGTACATCTGTTCTGGGAGCTGGAGCAAAATTAGAATTTTACTGTCAATAGCAGTTCTCCAAAACTAGTTCCATTTGTTTACCATCGCAGGCCCATAGCAAGGCAATACCCGCCATCTATGTGTTACAGGCCGCTGTGGCTCCATGATTTAGGTGTTCAGCTCTGATCCAAAAACTACAGAACCTGGAGGTCGCTGGAGAGAGTCCCTAATGTATATTTCATTTATGAGACATGAAAATTTCATTCTCTCTCACGTGACTTGACTCTATCGCTTGCTTACACGCTTTTTGGCGTGGGCTTCCCTGCTCATTGAAAGCTGTTTTGGGGCAATACAGTGCAGAAACTTTATAAATGATACAGAAGTATGATTCTTAATCGACTACTTGCAAGCAAACGGCCAGCTACAGAGCACTTTGCTGTTGTCCACACAACCAGGTCGAGAAACACCCCCATAATGTTATCAGACCATGCGGTTTGGGTGCTCTCGATCTGCTGGTACATGGGTTAGGCTTCTGTTGTAGAAATACCCCAGATTTGTAAAACTTGGAAAGCTGCTTGAAAACAACGTTCCGCTGTGGAGGACCGCAGAGTACCAGGGTGTTAGATTGCTCTAAACATTACATTTAGCAATTGCCGCCAGGGTCAGCCAAATGTTAATCTACTGCTTGTATTTGTTTGAAATAAAAAAGGAAACATCTAGGCATACTTCTAGGCCCATCTTGTTTAGCAATATGACATCTATCAGAATGGCTCCGAGCCAAACCAGGCCTTTCCAATATGCGGCGTAATTTGGAATTTCTAAAAGAGAAATCAAACCTAAAATGCATCTGTGATTTTAACCTCCGTTAACAACATTTTTTAAAAGGTTACAGCATCCAGTTTGATGGCATTGTGGAAAACTGCCAGCTGAGAGATCTGAGAAGGTCAGGAATGGAGTGAATTTTTGAGACACTAAAGCCTGTTAGAGAAATGCAGTAATCTGGAGAACAATCAGCAGAGGTCCAGTCTCCTGGGGACCTGTACTGAAGATGCCATAGAAGAGGATCTCATCACTGGTAGCACTTGTCTTGACCTTCTGGGATGGAGGCAATTTTCTGAATGCAGGCACTAGACAGGAGAGCTGGCAGAGGAGGAGGTGGGGAAAGTGTGATTTATACCATCTATTCTCAGACAGTAACCTCCAGTGAAACTTGGGTCACTGTTGAGAAGCAGTTTCTCAAACAAGGAGATGTGATGACTGTTTCATACCACCTTTGTATGGGCTGAACTAGCCATTTTCTGAACCAAAAGATGAACACCACTGCACGCATGGCATCATCCTAAATTCACACTGTTACAGTATATCTGGACGCAAGGGTATCTTGGAAGCCTACAGGATTTTTTTTTATGTCGGGGTTGGTTTTTTTTACAACAGCTATTTCTAGATTGATGTCCGTGCAAGAATGCACTTTCCCTGCAAGAACAGCATCTAAAACCAGGCATGGCATACACAGCAAATGTTAAATAGCTAGAATTTCAGTTTCCAACCTCGCTATTAACTGCTGTCTTAAAATCTTATACGAGTTAACCAACTGTTGGCTCTCCACCGAAACTGCAACACATTTCCACATCCAGAATACACATATGGCACATAGGGAAGTCATCTTCTTTTCTGGTGGCCAAGCTATAGAGGCATGAAGAGTGGTTTGGCTTGGTGCCTTATTAAATGAAGAAGAAGATACTCTTAGAACTGGGAATCAGTTCTCCAATAGTATGTGATAGGTCTTATCATAGGGACAATAACATGATTCAATCAAAAGCAAGTTTTGAGCTGGGAAGGTGCAGTTTTTAACCAACCACCTGGCTACCAGTTACTGGTTCATTATGTGTCTCAAATGATACAGAAATGTATCTTGCAATGAAGAACCTATGATAGTTTTACAGCTAAGAGTTAATGCTAATTAGATGTTTTGTTACTCACAGGCTTAAATAGTTCACTTGGATCTTATTTTTTAAAGTAGGACAGTCATAAACTTGCCATAATGTTTTACCAAAACAGACATGTACTATGAGGAAGTGGAACAAATTCCCCACCACTCTCTCCCACGCCCTGACAAGCTGATAAAAATGATATTAGGTGATTAAATGTAGAAATAAAAAAAAGGAGGCAGACATAATGATAAACTGTAATGAAGTCAATCAAACTGCTGGCAGACTCCTTGGTGAATATGCCACCTGACGACTTGTACTAAGATGCAGGCAATGCCCCCAGCTCTTCTCCGATTAGATAGCAGCCCCTGGTATTCACACTGAACATCGCCTCCCATTCATTAATTGGCTTGATGGAAACTAGCACTCTTGCTATAAGGACAGAAAACACCCATTTCATATATGTGCATCTGAGGAGAGAAAGAAAAAATAAAGGAACAACTTACAGTCCTCTAAAAAATACACAGTAATACAAGCTTAATGCTCTTGAATAAATCCTGTCTCATTTGCAGGTTGGGACTGGACTCAAACCCACCAGTCTCATCTAAAACACATAAAGGCTTTGCTTCTGTTTAGCTTGAGAGGAATGCATTTCAAGTTTTGATATTGAAATACAGGAATCTGTATCAGAAAAGGTCCCATCTCACTGAGTACCAGCATAAGGTAAAGAAAAAGAAGTTTCTAAAGTCGTATTTTAAGGAAAAGAGAACTGACAGGAGAGCCAATGTTATATCCCGTTGATGACCAAAATTCCATTTAGTGTTTATGAGTATCAACAAGTCCAGAGCTGGAGCAATCCTCACTCTGGTCACTGGTCGTATTCCCATGACTTCACATCACATCAGCACCACATGCAGAATACGCACAGTGGTCTTGACTCTGCAAAGCCATCTGCACATATGCTGCACATAAGCACCTGCCTTGTCCCCAGGACTTCTCAAAGCAAAGCACACGGTTAAACATTTAGAGTCTCAGATGTGGCTGATGTCTGTGCCTCCAGTGCTGCCTCTGTCCCTACACAGTACAGGCTGCAGGAGCCTGTTAGGCCTCTGTGCAAGTATTCACTGTGCATAAAGTAATTACAACATGACAGGATCCTTAACGGCTATTAACACAGCCTTACAGAGCAGAATAACCTCATCTTACAGCTACCTCCCCCACCTCCCAGATACAGCTTTCTGCTAACTTGCAGGATAACATTTGCCATGAGCTATGAGTAAATTCTGCTCTTTGCAGGATCTTTAAAGCTAGCTCAGTACAAAGGTCTCTGCTATCCCCTATGCATATGCCCATAGACCCATGTTTTTCTCACTTCATCCGCAAGTCTTTTTACACAACAGTGCCATAGTGTGCTAGCCTCAGGGAGGGGAAAAGCCCCATCCCTTTTTAAAATTACCCACTCTGTTAGGAATTGTCTTTTGCTATTTAAACTGTGTTTTGATGAAGGGGAAGGGCTTCTCCTTTAGTACTCTTTAGTTGCTGTATTAACAATGCAACTTCACACAGACCAGCAGAGAGAGGAGCTTTGCTGAGTACCAGCAAACATCAGCTAACACCTTTGTACCTTTCATTCCCTCTTCAAGTCCCCACCCTCCTCAGAAATAATATGTGAATATTCTCAGAAAACACAGATTTGCCTCTCTACAGTCATGTCTTTCTCAAAGACGAAGCCTGTGCTTCCCTTTCGTGGGACCTGCAGCTGGGAGAAGAGCTTAGGCCCAGCCAGTCTGTGCGTCAGAACTGGAGTCTGCCCCAACAAGTGGGATACCCCATACTTGAAATAGTTTTGGGTTTCATCTCTGAATTGGTTTCTTTTTTCATTGCTCTGAACTCTCTGTGAATCTTCCCCTTTTGCCTTACATTCCTTATCTGCTTGCCTGTTGCCTTAATATTGTTTCCTTATGTTTTATCTGCATCATTATTTGCTTTTCTTAAAAGCGCCTTTCCCCCCCACCACGTTCTGTTTCAGAATTTCTCCGCTCCTCGTTATCAGGCCTCGCTGCCTCTCACACCTTGTTCCTGACCCCTGCCCTGCCTCAGCTGTCTTCTCCTTTCCCATTCCTCACTTTCCTTCTCCACTTGCTCCCCTTTGCCCCCTGTTTTCCCTTGACTGCCCAGGTCATCCCCTCCTCCCCGAACCGGGGCACCCAGCAGTGCTGGCCCCCTTCCCCCTCATCCAGATATCTCCCCATGAGCACAGCATACACACGGCAGCAGAGGGGCCTTATATACATGCGTATCAAAAGCTTGATGCACATAAATAAAAGCTGGTGACTAATTTATTTTCTTAGTATCTATTAAACACAGCCTAAACTGCCCTGGACATATTTAAGCTGGAAATTAGAAGAAGGTTTATAACCACGAGAAGAAAGACAGCCTCTCAGTAGGAGTAGTGAGGGCAAGAAACCGAAATGGTTTCAAGATGGAACTAGATAAGTGTTCGAAAGACATCATATGATGTGGTTGCCTTCAACAGCGGGGGACAGGACTTGATGACTTAGGAAGTTCCTTTCAGTCTTAATCTTATCCTCCTGTGTGGGCCAAATGTCACCCACAGCAGTCTGCGGACGAGCCCTTACAGAGACAAGGCACAGGAAAGGCGGCCACAGGCCTCTGCAGGCTGCAGTCGCCTTCCAGGCTCCAGCACATGCTTGCTTTGCAACCTGGGGTGCAAAGGGAACTCTTAAGACTTGAGTACCGCCATGAGGAACTCTGAAGTATGTTCCAAAAGGATGACAAGATGCCCAGGCTGCTCATGTGTGAACACAGCACACTGTAATGCCCTCTCTGCTCTTCCTCCATAGAGAAGAGGACAGCAGATAGGATCTTTTATTCCCATTTCCGGAAAGCTGTCTGCCTTTGGTTGGGAAAACTCTGGCTCTGCAGCAGTCAGGGGATATTTACTCCACGTGTAAGGTTCCAGAAGAGCTGACACATTGAACGACAAAGTAAAGTAAAGTTAAAAAGCAAAATGCGACATCATCCACTGGGTTCAGTGTCCCACTCGCTTTTACAGCAGGTAGAGAATTAGGCCTCACAGCAACAGCCTGGACACGAGCTCATTGTTAACTGCAACCAAGCCAGAAGAGCTTGAGGAGGTATCTCCTCTCAGCTGAGCTGTCTCTGCCAGAAGTCCCCACCACAAGCTCAAAATGTTGGCTTAAATCTTTATCGGAAGGTTGATTTTAGCATCTTCAGCAAACGAAATGCAAGCTGATACATTTTGCCTTGCAGTGGAGATGGGCTCACATCACAGATGCTCACAGCAGCTCAGCTGAAGGGAGCTAACTTGTTAAGCTGTTTTAGTTCACCTGCCCAAAATTGCTGCAAGCGTTAGCAGCTGGGGATGACATGGTCAGCAGTGACGCTTGGAGGGCAAGCAGACATCTGTGAATCTTCTAAGACCTCTATAACACAACCCACAAAGCCCCATCAGACCAGCTCAGCCTGTCATTTATTTGCTCCTTTGCCTGCAGCTCCTTTTGAAGCTCTAAAAGCTTTTGGTTTTGATAGTAAAAGGATATTTGTGCCTTGCCTGTGGAAACGTCAGGCCCTATATTGTTCAGTCCACAATAAAATATGTCTTTCAGTTTGATTTATTGCTCTCAGTTTACTTTGCCTTAAGTTGGCAGCATTTCCTGGTTTGGATTTTGCCTTACAGTTCCTTTTTCTGCATTAGGGCAGCCAGCTTTATGTATGTTTGTTATTCCAACTCCAGGACTATATTCAAAATGACTTGGAGTTGTAGTGTTTGAAATCTGATTATTTACAGCAATGCGTCTACTTGTGAAGGCATTTCCAGTAGAAATTGTCTGAAAGCGGACACATGGACTCCATTGAAGACATGTTGTTAAAGTTACTTGTCAGAAGAATGAATCCTTCTGGCCACTTCGGAGCTTTGAAAGGTTTGCTTTTTTTCTAGAGTCAAATTCTATTTAGTCAAAAAAACACCAAAAAATGTAATGCTGTACAAACAGGTCCATGAGCTCTCTTACGGCCATGGCTGGCATGGGTTAGAGGCAAACCTGGCCAGCCCACATTCACCTCTGCCCTCCTGATGCCTCTCAAAGTGTCTATCAGGTGCTTGCAAGCCTCCCCACAGCCCCCACGGGTACAGCACTAGGCTGGGTGGGTGAGATTTTGTTCTGCTTCCCAAGCAAAACGTTTTGCCCTGTGCATCCAGTTTCCTACCTGTAATGCAGGAATGAAGATACCAAGCTGCATGCAAGTGCCTTGAGACTGCACCTTGATGCTGACAGTTCCAAAGGAGATGAAGCACACTGAAATTTCACCTCAAGACCCTCAAGTCTGTTGCTGTATAACCGTTAACTTCATAAATACAAAAGCCAACCAGGTCCTCAGAAGAAAATAAGAATCTCGATGGAACAGCTGGCTGGATACAAGTCCAATAAAAATGAGGCACATGCAGAGTTTCCAGGTCAGTGCAGGAAGATTTTCCTACCAAGAGAATATGTGGGATTACACCTTCCTGAAAATGTGATGTAAAGTTCATTGAAGGCAGATTATTTCTTGTTTGTCTTCACCGCCTTTGAATTACTTGTTAAAGCTGTCTCTCTAAAGTACTATTCCCTTTGACTCCTGCTAGAGTCAATGGGAATCAACAGAGCTGGAAGTAGGGCCCCTGTAGTGGAAACCAAATTTTGAAAGAGATTTTCATTAAAACAATCTTCACACTGGCTGGTAAATTCCTGAAGTCATGGGACGCAGCGCCAGGAAAAGGCATAAATCCTTGGACACATACACAGAGTGGCTGAAATTCAAATGGATACCAGAGTTCTCAAAACACACCCAGCAGACTCGGGACAGAGCCAAACCAGATCTCCAGCCTTTTCACTCCCAGAGTGAATGGATGGCGCAAGTCCTCACAACAGAAGTTCCCAAACTGTCAGAGCACACGTTTGCCAGCAACAACAAACACCAGACCAGACGTGTGCAGAACAAGATTCCCTTCAAATACAGTTAGGCTTTAGTACCTGCATTTTTCTTTCCTGAACCAGCACACTTTCTGTGGACCAAGGGGAAAAAAGGAGAAGCATGGCTGCAGGTGTACCTGCTTCATCTTCCATCCCTTTTTCTCAGCTGGCACATTACAAACTACATGTCTTTAAACATTTGCTTTTGCTTTCTAAGTGACACAATAAACTTAAAGAGAAAATGGATAAAAGTATTTGAGCAATCTGAAAATACATTTCACTTCCACTCACGAATATGAAAACGTGTTGCTTCAAGTCACAGAAAGCTGGTGTAACCATGTTGGTAACAAAACCTGCTGTACCTAGACAGGCTTTAGAGCAATAGATCTAGCAGCTTTCCTGAGGTCCTTCCAGTATAGATTTGATCAACAGGCCACAGCAACTCCTTTGAGTTATTTCATATACCATGGAGGGTAAATCACTCAGAGCCAACGTATCAATGACAAAATTGGCCATGATGGCTCCTTTGGAGCACTTACAGTTTATCACACCAACAGGGCTGTCACACATGCCTGCAAAGCCTACGAAACAAACATCAGTGTTCTGAAACTCCTTTACTGCACAAGCTGGTGGTCATTTTGGAAACAGGGTAACCTTCTTTATCCTCATTAATTACCATCCCGTTAAAGCATCTGCTTGACAAACTTCTAGCTGCACGCTTCTGGCTGAGAAACTGAGGTGAGATAACATTTATTTTAACAGGGAATACTATCTTTAGAAGGATAAGGAAGTGTTTGCCATTGTCAGGATTTATTATTTATTCTGTGGTCACATCTTGGGGTCATGAACAAGACACTTCCTTCACTTGCAGTTGAAATCCTATCCTGAAGCATTAATATGCTGCTTTTTCACATTCCATGCTTGCTGCTTAATTTGATTTCAAATGATGTATGTTACTACACTTCCACTGAAGTGAATGAAAAGAGTCCAATTTACACCACGTATGGAGCTGGCTCCTCGCCACTGAAAAACAGGCAAAATTAAACTTCTCAGAAAAATTTTATCACCAGACTCTAAGCCCTTGAAGATAAAGTACCTAGTGACAAAACCGTAACTGTTACTAGGAACAGCATAACACACACTGTGAAATCTGGACAACGGCATTTCAGAAGAGAGCACAGGTCAACACTTCTGGTGTGTAACATTTCTCTATGATGGAGTCGGTCCAGAGAAGAAGAACAAAGCTGGTGAAAGGTCTGGAGCACAAATCTGGTGAGGAACAGCTGAGGGAACTGGGGGCAATAATTCTGGAGAAGAGAAGGCTCAGGGGGGACCTTATCACTCTCTACAGTTACCTGAAAGGAGGATGGAGAGAAGAGGTGGCTGATCTCTTCTTCCAAGTAACAAGCGACAGAACAAGATGAAACAACCTCAAGCTGCACCAGGGGAGGTTTAGACTGGACATTCAGGAAGATTTCTTCACCAAAAGGGTGGTCAGGCACTGGAACAGGCTGCCCAGTGCAGTGGTGGAGTCCCTGTCCCTGGAAGATTTAAAAAATCGTGTAGATGAGGCCCTTAGTAACATGGTTTAGTGGTGGCCTTGGAAGTGCTGGAGTAGAGCTTGGACTTGATGATCTTCAAGGTATTTTCCAACCTAGATGATTCTATGATTTGATACGAAATTGCCTCCTGCATTTCCTTCGGAAAGTGGCTTAACTGGCACTGTTCATGAGCACTTGCAAATCTTGCCCTGCCAGTTCCTACCAGCTCTGTTACTTTCCCATATTAGGCCATTTCAATCTATCATCTTGAATACAAAATTCAATGCCTAACGTCAGGTGCCCACTTTGAAGAAGCCAGATGTAATCTCAAACTCCACAATCTGAAGCTTTAAACAAATGACTGACAAATGTAAACATGCCATAAATACCATGGTCTATAGTCCTGCCTTCCACTTTTATCAGGAATGAGGACACGGAAAAAGGAGCCTGGTGTACTCAATACTAAATTGATACACATTTATATTAACATAGCAGGAAGCTGAAACCCCAGATCAAGTCATTGCCTGTCTTCAGTAAAAGCATCGCATCATCAGTTCTGTTTACTCAGTCCAAGGCTGCTTTCATTTCTTGCTTGTTTTGCTATATATTTCTATTGAGGGAACACTTTCTCAGCAGCTTTTAGTCACTTCTTAAATGCATTTTATGAGGAGACAAAGTCAAATCACTATTACTTAATTAACACAATTGTGAAGACTTCACTCCAGCTACACAATAGCTCTCCTAATCTTGCTGAAGGATGCATGACTTCATTATTGAGTATATTGTTTCCTATAAACATATAAAACCCCTACAATAACAATCCCATCAGCTAAAATGAAGTTATCTGAGAACAGAATTAAACTCTAAATGACCCTTTGCTCCACTCCATAGACCCCTATTAATAATTCTAATCTAATCAGTGTGGATAAATGTACTGTTGCAGCCTATGCCAGGCACTCTGCCAGGAGGTCCTACTGCAGTCCATCTGATTCATTCCAACCCTGAGCTTCTCTGGAGAAGATGCATCTTGCACTGAGAGGCCACTGGCTGACTTCCTCTTTTGTTATCTTTTAGTGGCAAAGTCATGTCCTTGTAACTGACAGACACTTTTCTTTGTAAATAACCCTGGAGTGACTGATAGAGCTTTTGCCAGACAAAGCCTGTAAATAGCTAGGCATTATTCATGCCAGGCCTGAGAACACTGTGTCACAGCTGACAAATTTATGGCAGATATGAGCTCACCTCTTCCACAAATATATACTTTCCCAGCAAATTCATCACATGTTTTAATGGCCCCATACTGAATTTGTCAGCTGTCTGTCCCTGCACATTGTTTCCTTTGGATTCCTGTCAAGGATTGTTTGTTAAAATCATCTCCCTCTTCCATCCTTCAGCTGCTAGCCCCAGGAAAGATCAATGATGACACATCTATTGATAATACTTTATATTCAACTATTTGGGTCATAAATCATTTTAACAATGCTGATATGTTTATTGAGTGTCTGCTGGCATTGCAATTATATAGAAAGTGATGTCACTCTAAATCTTGGCTTTGTTGGATTGCTTTTTATTTCTTCCTTCTCACTCCCACCCTACTTCATAATTAAAATATGTCACTTCCCATTTTTGCATTCTCACTTTAGGAGAAGTGACAACTTTGGCATTTTAGAGAAGGTATGGGGTCCCAGGGCCTCTATCTCCCACTGAACCCAAATACCCAAAAGCATTTCCCAGCAGTACATGAAGAAGCACTTCTTCAAGTCTGCACAGCTCCCTAGTGGAAAGCAGCAATGAAAGAGGGAACAGCAGCAGAACACCACTTCTGCTCTCCACCCTGACTCAACAAATCAAGCAGAGTACCTTTCTCCAAGCTCTTCACAGCTGGCTCTGTCACCAAAGGCAACTTCACATAATAAAGGAGTGAAGATAGCGAAACTCTGGGGTGATCAACCCTGCAAGAAGACTCAGGTTGAAAGTCTAGCCCCAAGCCCTGTCCTGCATGCATAGTTGGCAAGATCTTCTCCATTTCATGCAAACCACTCTGCCTGCAGATCTTTATTTTAGATTATTACCAGGAACAATCTGGAAGAATAAAAACGTTTCTGTTGTTCCTGGTTTTGCAGTTTCCCTCCCTGCACAGCTGCAGCTTGAGGAATTCCCAGCTGTGCTCCTCATTGCACAGAGGGAGATGACTCTGCCGTTAAGCTCTATACATTATTTCACCTTTTAATTCATGACCACAACATTACGCAGTTACCACATTTCTACAAAGAGATCTAGGGCTTTGCAATTCATTTATAACTGTTTTCCTTCTTAGAAAGCTTCTGTCATGTGTACTCAAAGAGAAAGCAAGAGCGTGTTGGCCAGCAGGAAAAGTCATATTTGTTCCTTGAATGCAAAATGTCATCATTCATTAGAGAAGACTCAGAAGTAGAGTTTCTCCCACAAGCAGGGAGCAGGCAGGATTTACACTATTTCATCAACTTGCTAATTTCAGTGGCTGCCTTTTCCTTTCTTTCTAAATGCTGTAAACATACAGGAGAAATGATCTTGGTACGTGTGAAAGATTTTTATAAATGCAAAACCAGGAAGGTGAAAAAAGGCTAAAGCAGTTTTCATTGGGATGCATACTTTCCTTTATGTACCAAGATACACAGAGCTGATTTTGTCGTTACCAATGGACACACCTCTTCAAGTATGTTTCAAATATGCAGCCGACTACCTCTGAGGTGTCCCACGAAATTTGAAACTTTTACCATCTGCCTTCACAAACCTGTAAAGCTGGACAAGAACTCTGATGAGAATTTCAGGCTGTATAGAAATATATTGAGCATATATAACTGTTCTTCCTGTGGGATATTGGCACATCAACATGTAGATTTTAACCTTTCTCATGGCTTTCCAGAACGCGCCACTTCTAAGGCCAGATTCGAGTTTCATTTATCCCAGCATAATTTCATTGTGTCAAAAGATATTACTTCAGATCTACACAGACTAAAGCAAGAACACAGCCTGGTCCTTGATTTCAGCTAGTAATGGGCCCAGCAAAGAAGAGCAGATCTGCCAAAAAAGGTGATATGTAGAGCTGTAGTGAAATCTGGATTGTGATCAGGCTTCTGGGTTTGCGAGGGACACAGACACATTTACTATTTAGATTTCAGAGAGTATCTGACAGTCTTAGGAGAACAAGTACCACAGACAAGCAGAAATTCCTGGTGGATAATTGCACTTTTGCTTTTGCAAGTCGCCTTGTTCACCCTGTAAATGTTTGAATGACTCTTGGCTGAATCTCAATTTCTTTTTTTAACAAAAAACCCAGACCAGACTACTTTCATATGTTCTCTGGCTTTTTGCAAACATTTTATGGTTTCAGAACTGAAAGGTATTTTCCTGTTTTCAGTGCTTCCATTTTCCTTAGCACTGAAAGCTGAGATACCTCATATCCTCTTCATCTTTATCTTAATGGAAATTTTGGTAAAGAAGAGGGAAGTCAAGCCTTTTCCACTGGGAATGCAGAAGAAATGCACTACTTATAGGGGGCTTAGCTTAAATTTGACTGAAGTCAAAAAGAAACCCTCTGACTTTTCTGGCCTCCGAACAACTGTACATTCCATTATAATGACTGCAGGCATAAATCAGCCATGAGTTATGCCTGTCAGATAACCCTCTAGATATCTACGTAGCCCCATTTGCATTCAACAACCTAATTTATGTACACACTCTTCAGGACCTTGTGTATATAGACAGATGACAAAACTTGATACATAAAATTATAATAATCACGGTTTTCACTCTAAACTGTGTCTCCTGCTGTCGTGTGCAAGCAGAGGCCAAACATTCCTATCTAAGGTAGGCTCCTAGATCTGATTGAGTTGCTAGGCACTGTGAAGATATGGTGGGAACCAGGCTGACCAGGGGTTCAAAATGCTTCAGAAAAGATCACAGGTCCACCTAACTTTGGGCAGCTAACCACCATGTCCACTTCAGAAGCCTAAATCATCGTTAACTGCCCTTACAATCACTCGAGTCACAGCTATTTCCGTGACGGTGATTTACTCTAGTTGAGACCCCCCTTCTATTTCCATTATAGAGGTACCTGGGGTTTTAGACAGACCTTCTAACTGCAGAAAGTGATATGGGATGAGTCTACACATATGCAATTGTCAAATAAAATTTACTGGGGTATCGATGCCTAAATATGTGTGAGGATTTGAGACACCTACTGCTTCATCAGGTCTCCTTTAGAAATGGAGCCCTAAACATGTTCAAATTCATTTGCATCCAGGGGCTCATTCTGCTCAGAAAGATGGTGCTGTTTTTCCAAAGGGTCTTTTAAAAAAAGTAAATTGTAAGAAATCACATGGATGACAAAGCTTGGTTCAAACTCCCTTCTAGGTACTGCCTTGGCTCCATTCTCACTTACAGAGATGCTAATCAGGAGCCAGTGTATTCATGCCCATCTAAAATCTGGCTGAGCTCAAGAACAGGCCCAGTACACTTATCTAACAAAATAAACTGAAAAGCATGAAGAAAAATGTTAACAATGATGATACATCCTTGCAAATATATTTGATACGTTATTTGGCTGCCTTTATTGTCAGGGGAACATAAATGTCTTGCTCGCCACAGATTCCACAATATTTCAAGCACGAATGGGGTATTGTGTTTGGTTTTTGTATTTTGGGGCAGTATCCTGTATGTAGTCATAGCAAACCTAGTTCTCCAAAAGACTGTGAGAAACTTAATTTCCCCAGAAATTGTTTATATCCATTTTAGCTTATTCTGCTAAACTTTTCTGTACCAGTTGGGGTTTAGATGTTGCTAATGTTTTTGCACTTTAAAACACAGGAGTAACTGGGAGGAGGGGATTCGTTCCCACATTCATTTAGCAATAAACTGAAGCATGTGCACTTGTATGATACTTTTGCCAATTCCATTATTTTATATACAAAATGTCATTATGTTCCAAAGTATTATCATTTCCTTTTTTCCCAGACAGGGACTGTCTGTAACATGCTATTTTGGAAGGGTTCCCTCCCAGATTCTGGGTTTTCCTTCACTTACAGAACTATTTTTCACCACAAAAATAAAGAAGAAAGGGGAAAAAAGAGAAGTGTTGGAAATCCAGTCATATAAAATCCAAGGGCACTGGTCACCTATTAGCTTTAGCTTAAATACTGATCTTCAATTGTACATTTTCCCAGGAACTATGCTTCAGAGGAACTGGCTACCTTTACACACTGGGTTATCTTATGGATCGCAAACAACTGACTATGAAGGGGCTTTTCCAACAGGATGCAAGCTGTGTTTGATTTAACTCGATGTATATTTATGTGACAGAACCTAACCAAGTTGGACTTTGTGCCATAACCATAATGTTTGCACAGTTACACCTGGGGAGGAAAGCCCTCCCACTAGAGTACTGACAGGATGCCAGTGGCAAGAAAGTTTACATAATAAAATCATGGCTTAAAGGATTTATACATCTGTCAGTAGAACAGTGATGACATTCCTCATTTACAAGCACGGTACGCAGCTTCAGCTGCAAGTAAAAGATTAAGGATAAGGCCAAATAGGAGCCCCTATAGACAGATAACAGTGTGTTTTATTCCCTGTTCCCTCCTCCACCAAAGGTCCCAAAGGGCACTTTGCTGGGAACCTGTCTTCTACGTGGCCTTTTGGATGTAGATGTGAGTTGAGCAACCTGGTTTAGTGGAAGATATCCCTGTGCATGGCAGGGGGTTGGAATTAGATGGTCTTTAAGGTCCCTTCCAACCTGAACCTGAACCATTCTATCATTTTATCCAGCATGGCCAGATGTGAGCTAGTTCACACAGAAACATCAACTGCAGAGTGGTGTTTACCATGGCACTGGGCTGTAAGCCCCACAAAACACTCCTTAGTGCAGTCAGTGGCTACCATACAGATTTTGGACTTCTCCTTACCCCCTTGCTCTCTCCCTCCCTTGATGGCCAAGACTTGCAGCCCTGGGGAGCAAGAGGAAGGTGACAGCAACAAGAAGGCACAATTTATCTCTACCTTGGCAAAAACATCAAAGAAGCTTGGTTTTCAAAAAAGCATAGAGCAAGAACAGCCCACACCGACCCCAGTGCCTAAACACAGACCCAGGAGCAAAGCTGAAGGCTCCTGGTTTTGAAACTCTTGGCTAGAACCAATGCTCCTTTCTTCATCAAGCTGTGATCAGACCCCTATGGCTATTGCAGGCATTGGCGCATGGAGCGTAAGAAGTACACTGGTTTTCTTCTCCCCCCGCTGCCAAAGAGAGAGCCAGAAGCAAAGCTGCTTGGAGGGGCAGAGGATGGAGAGCAGGAGATACAGACAGAAAGAAGTCAAGGAAAAGGCTATTCAGTTTTCTTACTGAATGAACATGCCAGGCAATAAAAGAGGGATGTAGGAAGGTGCTGTGACTCACTTGACTGGCTAAGCTCCTCTGAATCACCACCACCTTGGGGAGGTGAAAATTAGCACTGCAGGAGCTCAGGGAAAACCCACCTGGC
Source organism: Pezoporus wallicus (assembly GCF_028554395.1). Classification (NCBI taxonomy): domain Eukaryota; kingdom Metazoa; phylum Chordata; class Aves; order Psittaciformes; family Psittacidae; genus Pezoporus; species Pezoporus wallicus. The sequence continues at coordinate 2,371,068 of NW_026641383.1, forward strand.
AACGCAGCTCACTTTTTAAATGGTAAAGTAAAGGCATCTGGTGCTTTCAAACTTCCATAGCCAAAAGACAGATGCGGAGGGGAGAGAGACTCCAGGAACAGGAGCAACAGAGCACAGCGATGGTAAAGGGGAGAGTGCCGAGATGAGGCTGTGGACTTTCTTTCTTTAATGGATCCCTTCCTTGTTCACCCTGAACAAGACAGCTGGCACGTGGTATCTGGGAGTGCAGATGGATCAGCAATGTCAGACGTGCAGCTGTGCATATTTAACACACAGGGATCTTATTATCTATTTGCTGGCTAGCCAGCAGCAGGCTGATTTTGGAGGCGATTACTCACAGTTGTAGGGAGAGAAAAATAGAGTAGTCCACAGTCATTAATCTTACACAACAGGCTACACAGTGTTAGAGCCAGAACTGCTACTCTCCTGCATCTGTCCCTCCCACTAGCCTTAAATCACTGCTTCTCAACTCCTCTCCATTAACCAAGAAGAAAATTGGCTGGGTTGGAATTAGATACCACAGCAGCACAAGCAGCCCTGCTGCATGAAAAGGCTGCTACAAATTTTTACTGGTTTCAGGTCTCTAGCAAGCCTTTGGTCTTGCTATTGACCAGCCAGTAGGGTAAAAAGGAGGAAAATGGAGAGTTTTGATGCTGGTCACTGCAATTTTCAGGTTGGGAATCAATTTCAGGCTTAGAGTAAGGCCCTCTTTTGTGGAGCCCTTCTCCAGTATGGCTTGACTGGCACCAGAGGCAGAGGTACACTGCACATACAATCATTCACCCCTCAGTAAACAAAGTCATAAGGTTCTAGGTCTTAGTTTAGCAATGCCCCTAAAACACACATCTGATTTGATGCATGGGAAACTGTCTTACCTGTAGTTCATTTTAAAGTTCAGCCCATCATTGAGAGCTTTGCTGAGCCACAGCCTAAGCACTTGTGTGAGCTTGAGCCTGTGACCACACTCCAGCTTCTCCTTCCCCCTGATGCTGAGAGGCAAAATGGGATGTATCTCAAAATAAGCAACTGGCAGCAATGTTGTCAAGGAGGGGAGACTATACTAAGGGGCTGAAGTCTTTCTGTGTGTGTAATCCACCGGATAAGAAGTAATGCAAGAGTTCTCCAGGGTTCTCTATAGGATTATCACCCAGTAGAAATAAATGCATGAACAGCAAGTTCTGCCTCCCAGTATCAAATAGTAAGATCAACTTATTTGAGGAAGTTCAGCTGATTTCCAGCTGATCAAGCCTGTACACTTGGGGAAGTCTGTTTTAGAAGGTATTGGTTCTAAATTATCTGCTTCCTGAGGAGACCATGTTTGTGTGAATGGTGACTATGTCAGTTTTGCAGTAAACATCTACGCATGCAAAGATGATATGTTTTAAAATAAAGAGTGCTGAATTGTAAGATATTTAACTTCACTGTGCAAGTGAAAGAGGTTTTGTGTCCTTAGTGTGTAAGTGGATATAGAAAAAACAACTCTACCAGGAAACAGCAGTAGGGATGGAAAAAGAAGCAGGCATTGTAATCTGGTCACAGATCTCAAAAGGTTCAGGATGGTTTTTCTCCAGTATCACTGAAAGGTAGAAAACAGCCGTACCTAGAGGAAATCCCTCAGACTGGAAGGAAAAGGGGGAGAAATCAAGAACTTGGCAGCTAAAAGTGAGATGCTTCCAGAGAAAATAGGTCACTTTGAAGAAAAAAAAAAGCAATTAAAAATTAAAAATATTTGCAATATTAGGTGAAGCTTAGGACCACTTATCAGCTACTTGGACCTTCTCAGTTTCTTAATTGCAAACTCACTGTATTACAAGCAATGCAAAAGCCAAAGCCTGATCTCCCAGCAAACCCTCACTCTAAAATACAAATTATTACACAGAGAAATGGAGTGAGAGACTTTGTGCCTGTGAAGAGAGAAGGCCTTAAGCCATGTTGATCCACGGAACAACAGAACTTTTGTCATGTCCCTCAGCTGCCCGCAAAACACCCACCTGCCTTATCAAGGCTGAAACTGAGCATCCCTGGAAAGGCAGAAGGAAGAGTGACAATAGCTGACAGATACAAGGAAGGTGCAATGAGGGAAATCTTTACTAAATAAAAAACTTACTTGAAAACAGCAAAAATAAAACCACAAGGCGTTTGTATGGAAACTGAACCAAAAAAGAAAGATGACGAGTTTGGAGGTATTGAAGCAGCCCCTGACAATGGCAGTCTTTTCCTGGACTTCAGGAAAAGCTGGCCTCATTGAAAAGGATGTGATTAAATAACTCAAACTTTAATGAAAGAGATTATGTTTCACTAGAAAGGAGCAAAGTCTCTGAAAGACTCCTTATCAGCCTATACTGCACAATGAAGAAAAGGTCAGATTCAAGTAGTACATTAGTCAAATAAGACCATCTGAACATTTACTTTCAGCTCACTCTTTTTGATGAAGGCCACGGCCAATAATTACTAATGGATAAGAGAGGTTTATTTGATGGGGACCTGACATTCATTACAGCAGATGCTGGCATGGTTAATTGATCAGAAGGATAGTAAGTGAAAGAGTTATACTGAAAATAATGCCGTTAACAGAGCGATGTAAATGTGCTATTGGTCAGCATGATTTCATAATTAGGTCACTTAGGGAGCCTTTTGGGTCACTGATGGTGGAACAGCAGCCAAAACTACCAAATACGCCTGCTGTGACAGATGCCCAAGTTACTGTTGTGTGTGAGCACTACAGGTGCTTGGGAAGAAACAAACCTTACAGCCTATAAATATTTTAGCCATGGCAGATGAATAATAAATTGGTGAGAACAACATAGTGACATAAACTCATGTGAAACTATACCACACACTGTGAACAATATGGCCAACTGCATTAAAGCAGGACATTTTAAAAAACATCCTTAAGAGCCGGTCATCTGTCTTCTTGATCCCATTTCACAGCTACCCAGTATCTGGCCTAGATACACGTGATGAAACCAGTAAAATCAGAAATGCTGGCTTTCTGCATGAAGGAAAAGCAGAAGAATTTTACTCCTGTACTTTGTTTATCAGCTGCTAAAGTTGAAGGGAGTGAATAAGGCAGCGCCATGCACCAGAGTGAATACAGGTAAGGGAATAACAGCAAAGGAAGATGCACATCAGCCAGAGTAACCATGTTCAAATATGAGGCAGAAAATAAAAGGCCTGTATCATCTGCATCTTTTCAACTTCTTCCAAAGAAATAAGCTCACAAATAGTATTTTTGTACTAAAAAAATAAAAAATGCCCGAGAACTTTCATCCTCAGACTTAGAGCATGCACACAGAATGGAACTTAAACCTGAACCAACCCAGTCCGTTTCGATGTTATGAAACCAAATCATTACTAATGAAGTCCTGGTAAAAACAAATCATTCCTGATTTTCCTGTCAAAGGAATTTCAGAGCCCCAGGGCCTGGGTAAAATAGATCTGAAATCTGTATCACTCATCACAACTTCTTCCAAAGCTAAACCTGAACATCCACATTCTTACAACAGCCACCACTAATGCCATTAGAAATAAAGAACACTCTGACTCTTAAACGATGATGAGACCTAACCACATGCTGTGGGTAACAAGCAGCCTTCCTCCCAAGCTGGGAAAACCTTCCATTCTGTCAAACTGATGATCATCTATCAGTTTTTGGCTCTGACAAAAATCATACTGAAATTAGTCTGCACCTTTCTACTGCCTTTGCTTGGCTTTGGGTCAACCTTGTCCTGACCAAAATCAAATTCACAGAAATGAGCTACAGGCACGTGACAAAGATGTCAAGCAGAGAAACATAATTATAGGGACTTTTCAGAAATCACTACTTAGGCCAAATGCCTATTTCCCCCAGCTCTCAGATTTACACCGATTTACACTGGAATATTATTTAATTAGATCAGCACCAAATGACTCATCGTATTTTGTCATTTTAATGATTCTTTATATTTCTGCAGTTTGATGGGTTAATCATTGCCTATCACAGTTTATGGCCTCTATCTTCTTTATTGTGTTTTGCCTCTCATCAGCTACCCAAGGTGATGTGAACTTTCTGCTATTGACTTTTCTCACTCCTCTGGGGAGGTTGTCATGGAGAATTAAGCTATTGACAAATCAACAGCCAACACACTGAACTCCTTCCTGCACGTCATCGTTAGGAATGTGGGAACCAGCCAACTTTCGGGTTGTGCAGAACCAAGATGTTCCAGCACACAAAAGAAACCCCCAAAACCTATGTGTCAGAGTTTTCCCTCACTTATGGCTCCGCAAATCTGGAGGAAAAAAAGGATTTCATCTGTAGCTTAACAAAGCCTTTTCAGAAAAAGTTCTGGCAGCAGAATTAAATGAATGAATTTCAGATTTCCTCCAATAATTTTAATCTTCTCTAATAGACATAGATTTTGTTTCCAGAAGCTGCTGTCTTCATTAGGTGCGACTGAGCAAATGAACTAGGCAGAGATAATTAATACAGTGCTAACTGCAAGAAGTGATGAATAACAATTATTTTTCAAACACACTTAATAAATATTAATTTGCTCCTTTTTCTTATTATTATTCCAAAGTGTGAGAACTATTCTTATCATCTAGATAATTAGTCTGTCAGAAATATCTAACTCGTGAGTCACTACAGCATCACTCCTTCACGCAGAACCTCCCGTTGTTATATAAAAGATACAAATCGATATAAAAGATTTCTGCATGCCAAGAAGGTAAAAAACAATGACTTATTTACTGATGTGATAGCTGAAATGGAGATCTATTTTGGTTCAGATTTCAAAGGCTGCCCTCCCCTCCTTGTTGACCTGATTTGCTGACAACTTCTGTGCATAGGGAATTCAATGGCAGGTTCAGTTTTAGTTTGTTGCATTGTGGATTTGTCCAGGGGCAAATGTTATTCCCAAGCATGCCTCTGCTTAACTGAAAATAGGTCTCATAATGTAGCATCAAATATACCTCCCTGTGCTCCCCCTCAAATGTTTTCTCAAGTTTTAATGAAAATGTAATTTCAGAAATGTTTTCTTCCCAAAGCTGCTCCACTGCCAAGTAGTAAAAATAAGTCCAGCTTCTTGTTGTTGCTGTGGTTGTTGTCAGAGTGGATGATAAGCCAAGTAACTTGCACTATATGTTCTGTTTCCATTCCCCAGTGGAGAGCTTTAGATAAGCTCCTCCAACCAGGGTTATGGAGACAGTGCCAGGAAATGCTGTGGGAGCCGGAGGGAGTGCTGGACAGTCTAGAAAAGCAAAGGAAAAAGCTCCGAATTCAAAACTGAAGTTTTGAAGATCCAAATCAACTCCCTACTTTTTTCAATGGCACAATCTACTGCTTTAACTTCAGGCTTGCAATATGAAAGTATTCAGATCTCTATTCACTTCTCTGTAGCACTGCTTATGTCAGAACTCACGTTTTTTCTTGCTTTTAGTTAGCTGCAGTCTTACACCGTCTCTTGTTTCACGTCAACTGACAGATCAGTCAAACCCTCAGATCGCTTTTGTTTTTAATGAAGCAAATTTACTTTTTGACAGCTGTGTTCCATCCCCTCCTCTTCTGCAGATTGCAAATAGGTTTAAATTATTACTGTTACAATAATGCAAAGCCAGTAGGAGTCAGACCTCTGAGACCTTGCATCAGCCAGCTCTATTAATTAATCTATATGGTGCCATGCAGTGAAAACTTAAAGCTTGTCATGGCCATGACCTCTATGAAAAGAATATTACTTTTTGAGTAGGTTTGACTTTAGACACAGAAAATCAGCTGTCTAAAAATAAGGCAAGTCAAGCTGGTAATCTGCACTCCCAAGAACCGTCTATGCAGAGAGAAAAGGCCCCTTCAGAGAAAAACTTTGGTGTCTGAGATAAGCTAGTGACCCACCAGGTCTGGTATATGTCCATGTTCTATTATTACAGAATCATAGAATGATTAGGATTGGAAAAGACCTTAAAGCTCATCCAGCTCCAACTGCCCTGCCATGGGCAGGGACAACTTCCACTAGACCAGGTTGCTCAAAGCCCTGTCCAACCCGGCCTTGAACATTTCCAGGAATGAGGCATCCACAACTTCCTTGGAAGACCTGTTCCGGTGCCTCAACACATTCACAGTAAAGAATTTCTTCCTTATATCTAACCTAAATCTCCCGTTTATTATTATTATTGTCCTTATTATTTACTTACTATTTTATTTATTTAGTATTTATTTATTTACTACTTTTAACTCAGTAGCTCCTCCAGAAGTCTCACTAGACTCAGTGGCCAGCATTGTCCAAGAAGCCAGCATCAGACATCAAAGCAATCAAGGCACAAGCCCATAGCACAATAAACTTGGCAGCACCAACCTGTAATTTTCCTTTTTTTTTTTTAGAAGAGAAAATAGAGTCTCTTTTTAATAAGCAGCTCACTAACTTACCCTAGCCTTGCTTTCCATCCATTTTGTATTTATTTCTCCACCTTCTTCCTTCCTCCTCTGCTCACCAAATCCACTTTTCCTTTGCTGGTGATTATCCCCTGCACAAATACCATCTCGGAATATGTTGTCAAAACCAAAATGATTCAGATGCTCTGAAAAATTGTTTGAAGAAGTTCGTACATGAAAATAGTAAATTAATAAACAAAGACTCTAAGCAGGGAAAGGAAATAAAACTAGTAAGATGCATGACAGACATTGCCCTGACCTCTCTGAGTACATCCCTTTGCTCAGACTGATCTGTAAGAAGCCCCATGGAAATATCAATGGAATATTTTCATGGGATTTTCTGTGTCAGTCCCTCACCCTGCCTCCATTTCTGCTTTTTCACACTCTCATCTCTCCAAGGCAGTGCCCATGTGCTCCTAAGCTTGCCCAAAACAGACAGCAAAGTAGAACTCCAAATTTGTGGAAAGCCTTTGGAAGCAAAGATTGTTGAAATCCCTGTGAGAAAGTCCAGTGTTTTGATATTGGCTTTACTCCTGGAACCAGGGTGAAAAAAATCAGAATACCTTCTTGGACAAACCTCTGGCTTTATTACGTGAACAGGAGTCTCACAACTCTGTGAAAATACAGCTGCAAAAAGAGACCCTCACAGAAGCCAATGGGGTGCAATGCAGGAGAGAAGAGAAACATGAATAACCAAAAGCAACAACTGCTGGGAAGTCAAAACAACCAACAGCCCCTTTTGACTCTGAAATCTCTCCTTATGTCTAAGGGTTCAAGCAGAGCCACCAGCCAGTGCTAATCTGACCTGAAAAGAAACAGATCACTGGACATACAAAAAAGAAAACAAATTCAGTTTTCCTTCAGATTCTTCACTGAGATTTTTAAAACAGAAATCACTGTTTTCTGATACATCAGCACACTAGATGGAGAAATACCTCATTTCACAAAATCCCACAATGTGAAGTTATATCTGCATATATATAGCATACGCACAGTTTATATCCAGTATTGCCAAATCTGGCTAGCCTGGGGGAGGAATGCTGATGTATGGATCCATGCAGGATCCAGGGGAAGGGAGATGGAGACAGTCTCCCATCCACTCTGGATGACAAGTTGTAGAAGTTTCCAAGTTTATTAAAAGCTCTCTTTCAAAGGAACACGTGAAGCCCTATCTCACATCCAACTGACAGTCTTCAACTGACTTCTCTGGGAGTTGGTCAGCCCCAGAGTTGTGCTTATTTAAATGAGCATGCACACAAAGGAAGTATTCAACTGTTTTCTTTCATGTATGGAATAATATGCAGGAAAAGACCACCATTACCAAATGGATTCATCTGTCCCTTTCAGTTACTAGTCAGCGAAAATCCAAAGCCTTCATCTTTACCCCTTTGACCTACCCTGCGGGCTTGTCCCTGTCTCAGCATTTGGAGAAGAAGGGACCCCGATTAAGAGGTATGTTGGGACATTGGTCAACACAGAGCCAAGGCTCTCATTTCCTCCTGCATTAATATCTCGCTAGTGTTAATTGTGGTTATGGGTGAATGGGCAATGCTGGAGAACAGAGGATGTGAGTGCTTTGCCATTACTGATTACCTCACATCACACATTCAAAACGAATTTGTTTGTCCCTGCAGTCCTTGAGGGGAAAAAAAAAAAGCCTGTTGTTACTGACAGCTGCTCTTCAAAGGTCAAGGATTACAATAGTTGGAGCACTGCAGGTCAGGGTTGCTGTGAACCGCACTGAGAAACTCTTCTTGCCCTTCCTGCAGCTCAGCTGTAACAAATGTTATCTGTTCCTCTCTCTTTATAAGCTTTGAATTCACATAAAACTAAAAAAGAAAAAAAATAAAGCAAATAAAAAATATTTACAATGTAATCTCTTCTCTGCACACACCTCTTCCAATCAGGCAGCTATGAAAGCTGTCCTCCTGGCAAGATAAACTATCATTTTTTAACAAGGTAGATGGATGCCTTCATACATTTTTAAGCTTGGGACAGAATATATTTTGTGGTTTATTTATAATGACATCAATTACACTTGCTCCTAGGTAATAATTCACTCCTTTATAATTATTTATGAGGTGATTTTTACTTTTTTGAAAGTTTTATGTTTATTGATGTGTTTGGTTAACGAACACTTAAATGACATGGTCAGTTGCTTTGCAGGATGCTGGAGAACAGCAAAATCAATATGTTCTGCACCTGAGAACAATCTTCTTAGTTTTGTAGTAATGATTCCCTGAGCAAGGTCCCAGGAGCCCGAGAGATAATTGCAATTCCACATAGTCAACAGTCTGCTCAGATCTATATAATCACTGTCTTTAGCTGCTTCATTTTGTTTGGTTTTGTTGTGTGTGATCTTTGCCATTAACATCTCTTACTCTGAGATCTCAATTGGCTGTTTTTTGTCTCCCAACCCCTCCTTTAGCTTTCATTTTAGAGCCTCACCTCTGTTGAATTCAGAACCCTGTGTTGAGCAGAAAAAGATGTTAGTTAGGGAGCAGATTTCTGCCACTCCGTTTATCTTTGTTGATTGCTACCTTTAGAGAATGAAAGTTCATAGTGCTCTGGATAAACATTAAAAAAAAAAAGACATAATATGGCTTAGTATCCCCAGCTGAAGATAATTGATCTCCTCAGTTGCTTTAATATGCAGAGTACAGAACACAGACAAGCGTTAATGGAATAATATATTCTATGCCCCCCCTGCGCTGGGCAGCCAACAGCACTCCGCGCAGTGAGGGATGGTAAGCAGGGTTAACTCCTCCAGTTCAGAAGCTGGCAAAGAAATTTGTCTTCAGGTTGCAAGGCGTTTATAGATGCAAAGGAGACTATATAATGGTATTTCAATCACCAAAGTGGCTTACGCTCTGGCTGTGGCACAAAGTGTTTTTCAGAAGGATAGGATCAATGGCTTAGGATGTTTTTAAAGCGGTAATTGTAGCTTTAGTATATTTGTGAAATGCCTTGCCCAGCAAATGCACTGAGGTAATTAATCAGGTATATTTGCAAGTTAGTTTGAATGCAGAGCACATCAACCAAGACAGAGATTAAGAGAGTAAACCAGTCAGGAAAGCGTAACAGACTTTAATCCATGATCTCTCACAGTGTGGTCCTGCCCCACTTATGGTCTACAAAGCCTCTTTCAACACTCTGCAGTGGGTCCCTAAAGACCTATCAGACAGTGAAATGTATGGTGTTTTCACATAAATGAGAGGGTGTTATTCCACAAGATCTGTGAGGATTGGACAGCGATCTAAAGCAGTTGGGAATCACTCACTGTCCTCCTGGATTGCCACAAGCATGAGAAAAATAAAAGCCTTTCACAGGGTGCTACAACTTTCAGAATGAGGATTCCTCTCCACGACATTCAGGTACAGTTTGTTCATCAGCTCAGGCAGACAGTTACCTGCCACGCTGCTAGGATCAAGTAGTTTTGAAACACAATCTGATCCAGTCTATACCATCCACATTAGCTAAAAGACTACAACCAAGACCTCGGCTATAGCAAGCACCCTGTTGCAGGATGACTAGCACTGCTTTCAAGCTCAGATGCTTCCAGAGCAAAGAGAGTATCTGAGGAGAGAAATGATTTAGTAGAAAGAATAACTCATGATCAGACTATTTAAATTTGGAGCTCAAGCAGAGACATCCAAAAGAGGGTAGGTTTCCATGCACTGAACACCTGAGAGCTGAAAACCAGATATCTCAGCTGTATACCTAAATCATCAGGTATTCGCAGCAGTCACTTCAGAAAATGGAGCTCTGAGTCCTTCAGTTAATACGAAACAGGTCAAACATCTTCCAAATGGACCAGTGAAACCACCCAAACATATTATTTAGGAAGTTATTAGCTGGCAGCTGACAAAACTAATTCTTCGCCTTCATTTACAGAAATGAAAATTGGCATCATTCTCCTGAGTTTCAAAATAGACCAGTATCAATGTTAACATGAATAAATCAACTGAGAAGATGTCTGTAAATCTTGATCAGCCAAAGAGATATAGTTACCTGCTATAAAGGAAGATAGCTGATTTTTCTACTTCCATTAACCGTTGCCAAATCTCATAAACATAAACAGAGAATAAATCCTTTCAGTCACTGAATATGAATATTCTCCTGGGAAAATCCAGCTGGCACCCAACTTGATTTATGTGCTTTAAAAAAAGCATTTCTTTTATAAGCCTAGGGCAAGACTTAAAATATAAGTTCATGTGTAAAAAATATTACAGCTCAGGACCTATTTCAGCAAAAAAAATTACAACCTCTTTTCAGCTGCCAACCATTCCCCATGCTGAGAGCAAAGGCACGTGAACTCAGGGTCATGGCATCTGCTCAGAGGAATCTGTTCAACTTAGGTATTGAAACAATGACCTCTAGCATCACAGCCCCTCTCCAGACAGCTACTGTAACTCCTCATCATTGCACTGAAATTAGAAGTCTGGAGCCTCAATATTCATTGGATCTGAGCCCATGTGACTTTTCCACAGCCAGAAAAAAAGATCTTCCCAAGCAACCCAAACCCACTGCTTTGCATCTGTGTCTTTCAGGTGAAATGCAACTTCTGCCAGCCCACACTTCACAGATGCTCCTCACATCATCTTCTAACCCTATTCTACCCGAATGTTCCACACCTGTCCTTAATGAGTAAATGTCAATTCCTAATAAACTTTAGCATTACTGGCAAATTTAGGCCAACTACAAAACAAACTGCTCTCTATGGAATATTTCTAAAGTCTGAGAGGAAAAATATATCTCACAGGCACTCATTACTTTTCAGCATCTTTCCTCATTTCAGATGTCCTAACCAAACTGCTAAAGAAACACTTGGTTTTTATTTCATAGCAAGGCCAAATTATTAAGCAAAACATGATTACAGGGTCAGCAACAGGCCTGTTGTTTGGCTGGGGAGGTTGGAGATCCCCGAGCTCTGGGCAGTGTCAGAGAGTGAGGTCATGCTAAGATTTAAGGGAAACAGTGGATATTAAAGTGATTATTTCTCTGTGGTTTGTGTCTATCTCTGATTATTTGGTCTAGTAACCTATTCACAAACATGTTCTAAACATTTTTCTGCAGGCATACATACAAACACACACACAAAACACACACTTGTTCACTACATATGAATGTCCCATGCCATTTTATTTTCAGTCTTGGGGAAATTGAGAGAACATTGTGAAGCTTGTTCTCAGTTCTACTCTGTAGAGGTCCGAACTAAAATTACGACTGAAAAGCAAATGCAGTGACCTTTAAAGGAATCGAGAAGAAGCTATTTCCAGTACATTACTAAATGCTATATTTTAAAGGTTCCAACCTTATTTGCTACAAGTGTATAATATCAGGAAAACCTTGTGAGTGAAGGTTCTGCATTCATCACATAGCCCAAGTCGCTTACAGAAGAGATGGGGAAAGTTATTACTTTCCCCCTTGCAGACATTAAAGTTCAACCCCCTTTCCTGTAGTGTTTTGCAGCATTAAATAAGGTTCAGGGATCACTTGAAGAATTACAGGCTTCCCCACTTCACAAAAATATACTTTCCTGAAAGCAGCCATAGACGTATCATCGAACAGGGGAAGTAATTTATAAGATACGTATGTCCTACACAGCTCAAACAAGCTAAGGGGAACTGGTACTGTTATCTGGTATCACCACAGCACACACTTCATTGAACAAAATACTCCTTTATGAGAATTATAACAGAAATTGATTTACAAGATGCAGTTTAAAATTAAAAGATAGGACAACAACAGACATGTCATAAACTCCTGGGCAGCCACCCTTAAGCCTGGATTTTAATTGCATCAAGTAAGTTATAAAGGGTGTGTGCTGGTGTGTTTGTGTAGTGCTTTATTTAATGTCTCACAGTCAACAGAGACTTTGTGTTTTGTTTCTCAGAAAATCATAAAGTGAAATGTTAACTTTCTTTACTTATTATTATTATTGATTGATTTACATTGGACCTTTTGTATGTAGAACGGTATTTTACACCAAATAAATCAGGGAGTGTAACTTGTTTCATCACAGCAAATAAATAATGAACGCAGGCAGAACCAGAAATGTCAATAAAATGCAAAAGTGGTTAGGAAACAAGTGTGGGGTTTATCTGTTTTTTATAAATTTGTCTGGAATTAGATGTATGGGATATTGAGGTGTCAAGCAATCCACCAGGTAAGTTTCTAAAAAGAAAATGCAACATATCAGGTAACAGACAAATAGAAGAGGTGGAAAATGCAAATACTACAGAACAGAGCTATAATGTGGCTTGCACAATAGAATATGAATTGAGTCAGTAAAAAACTAAGCAAAATATGCAAGATCTGAAATTCCTTAGAAAGCACTGCAACATTTATAATCAGGAAATATCTAATACAATCTGCTGTCATTCAGATCTCATCCTTGTTGTCTGAGTCCCTGGCCTGTAAGCTATAGTATGGGTTTAGCCATGAGCTTATAATTAAGCATATAGTTTATAAAATTACTGCTAGATGTGACAAGTGACGATGAGAAAAAGTTGAAGAAAAGCTTCAAAAACTACTGCACAAGCTATTTTCTTACATTTAATTTTTCACCATCAAAAAATACCTCCATTTGTTTCAGTATAACAGGATTGTGCCCTTAAAAGAGTTACAGGCCCTGGATGTGCTTTAAAGCAGTACAGGAAATCACAGGCACAGATATGGTATTTGACCTTTAGTGATGCATTGAAACCACTAAAATATATGTTAGGCTACAAAATACTGAGATCTTCTACTGTGAAACAAAACAGATATTGATTTTTCCTATACACCTTTTAGTACGACAGTAAGTCAAACATAGTTGGTGCCAGATGATTCTGGTTGTTTGAGATATCATGCAACATGTTCAGTAAAAGTCAAGAGTAGTGAGATTTTAGCACTTTCGCAGCTTGGTTTTCTGAATTACATTAACCAAAACTGTGGGTTAAAGAATGTGCCAGCAATATCGCCCTATACTTTACACCAAGTGAAGTTCTGTAGAAACCTACATGTGGCCCCCAGTACCTCCAAGTTCAATAGGTGAGAAGAAGTAGTTTTGTGGCATGGCTGTGAGATAACATTTGGATGAACATGGTTGGATTTCTGAGCTAACCACTAGGTAGGAACCAAAGGAAGACTTTAAAAGATCCTTTTGTAATGGAGGAGTCCATGTCTCACCAAAACCAATTGCAAATTTCACCTGACATGACTCTAAGAAAACTTGAGGATTTGACCATTAACAGTCTATAAAGTTATTTGAATTAGCTAACTCTTCCACATACAGCAACACATTTTTGACTCTTTAAGAACAAATGCTTCTCAAACAGCCTTAATAAGCTAAGTAACACCTGAGAGCAACAAACTTTAATGAGAAACGATTTCATATACCAGACATTTCTGCAACCCAGAATGCAGTGTTGATTTTTACAGATGGATAAGTGAGCAAGGATGGATTAGTCTTTGAGGCTTTGGATATAATCTTTGAGACTTTTGATATAAGTCTGCAAAGCTGCTCCTCCCGCCCCACTGCAGGTCCAAGAGGCTGAAGGCACAGAGTACTCTCTAGTATGCTTTACGCTCTCCTGCTACATGATCCTGCTTTAAATACAAAGATCTCAGTGACTTTCCTACTGGTTGCTTTGGAAATGCTTGTGAGATCACAGGGGTCTCAAGGAAAACAGCAGGAACTGTCAGATTAAAAGTGGTTTTCAATCTATCCACAGAGCTCTATACATTTCAAATTTGTAATTCAAATCCACAGACAATAGGTCTCCTATTCTTAGAGACCTTTCATAGGTCACTGCATGGTCTAAGGATGCTTGTGGACTCAGGGCCAGTCCTTGTTTCTATGCATGTGTTTTAGTACTAGGAAGAGAGACTATGTTCCACAAATCAATCCAACTCCAAAGTGAGCTACCACGTTGCCTCCTTTGAATACCTGAGCACCAGGCAGAAGGAAGATCCTGAACTGACATACTCCATGCTGTTTTGTAAGGCCATCTCCCTACTGGCTATTGGGGTCCTTGAATTGTTGCTTCTTCTCCCCTCCAAGGTGGAGCTTTTCAGGACTACCAAGGCTGTGCTATCAGGCAGCTGGATGCTCTCATGTTCTCCAAACAAGGGGGGCAATATCAGCATTGATGAGCCACCCTTGCCATCCTTGTATACTCAAAATCTAGTCCTATAGCTATATACCGACGCTGTGTGACAGTGGCAACATGAGCAGCAAGAGCAGAACTGCACACTAGCAAGAACATAGGTCTTCAGCTGAATCCAACAGGAGTCTGTGCACAGCAAGTGTGTAGAGTCAGCACTGCTGAACATTATTAGCAACTGCAGCTGGATTTCTCTCAGCTAAATCTGCTTCGTCTGCAAATGACCACCAGAACATGAAAAAACCAGACAACTTGCCATACCTTAAGTGAAAAAATATGAGTGAATAAATCCCGAGCATAAGACTTTGTGCCTAATTAGTTAAATCCCCTTAAGACATGAAAAAAAAAATAATGCTAAAAGGGCTCTCAGTAATTTGTAATAAGATGCTTAGATAATGTGCTCACTATCAAGGGAAGTTTCCAGTTTCACTGTACTCCACTTTTTAACATCTTGGCAAAGACCTTTTTCTCCCTCTCATGCTAAAGACCTCCCATTGACATTGTAACGTTAGACTGGGAGCAGCTGGTGACTATTTCTGATGAATGGCAGGTGAGAGAGTTTTTCACGCCAAACCTACACGCACGCAAAACTGAATTCCCCATCCTCCTCTCCTTCGTTTAGCAGTTTTAAAGAAGCCTGAGACAAGGTTGTTTGGGAACGTTCGGCGTTCACCTTACACAAGCAGGTTGGCTACAGGCATGGCGGGGGAAAGCAAAGAGGGGAAAAACTCTGAGAAGAGCTGCCTGTCTTTGTCTTGGTATCTATACATTCCTGCCCTACACGGTGCTTTAGCAGGGCACAAACCAGATGGGTACCTGAGCACGGTAGGCCACAAACGTGAAAAGAAATCTCTTTTGGAGCTGTATCGGAATGAAGCATGCTTTTTCCATAAAATGAAAAAGCACAGTCAGTTGAAAGACTAATCACTAGCATTTCTCTCCATGTCTGGTTGTCAAAGTGTTTTCTTGTTTTAATTCTATTTTTGCCTTTCTAATATTTAAACTTTACATGTAAATCTTTCATCAACGGGTAGATTTAAACCACGCAAGTTCAAAGCAGATCTGGATAATACTGTAAAGATGCCAACCAAATATGCCTGTACATGAAGAATGCAAACACCAAAAATGCTGAGTAGCCTCAATTGACTCAGTTGTTACAGAAATCAAGGGCACTGAGAAACAACCAGCACTACTCCCCCCCACTTTTTTAAAGTTCATCAAAATACATTTTTACATTGCTTCAGCTTTTCTTTTTGTGCCAAGTTCCAGCAATAAACCTGCTTTATTAAACTGACATTTTGCAAGTAGTTAGTCCCGAAAATTGACTAGGCCCTTTTGGTATTAGAAAAATCATTCTGGAGGCAGCTGAAATATTAAATGAAACAAAAAAAAACTAGCTAATGGAACGGCAGGAAATCTGATTAATTCCTTTTTTTCACAGAGCAATGCTGATGAAGCAAGATAGCCATTTTATTCAGCAGTGAGGTAATTTGTTTGGCAAAAATAGAAACTACCTGAATCTGGGCTGAAAACCTAAACCATGCTTTAGTTTAAGTTCACTTGAATTGCGTTTTCGTATTCCCACTCTAATTATGACAGACTGGCACCCATACTAAATTAGGAGCGACCAAGAGGTGGATGGGAAACTTGAAGAAGAGCGATGTTCTGCCTGAAGCAAAGAGGGTGATTCATTTGGAAGGAGGTTTTCTGAGAAAACAACATTCCAGCTTGGTTATCTGGCACTTTGGGGCAATCAGACTGGATATTTGAAACTGCAGCCGAGGCTCTGTGAATTAATTTTGTTATTCTCTCTTTAGCTAACTAAGCTCACCCTGAGAACCAGGGTTTGTGACTGAATTTGGAAGTGGGATTTATAAAAAGAGATATCCTTTTTTTCTTTCCTTTCTGGCCAGTGCCAACCTCATGGAGTTCAACAAGGCCAACTGCAAGGTCCTGCACCTGGGTCAGGGCAATCCCAGGCACAAACACAGCCTGAGTGGAGAATGGATTGAAAGCAGCCCTGAGGAGAAGAGCTTGGGGGTGTTAGTCAACAAGAAGTTCAACATGACCCAACAGTGTGTGCTGGGATACAGCTGGTTTCTGGGCTGCATCCCCAGCAGTGTGACCAGTCGGTTGAGGGAGGAGATTCTCCCCCTCTACTCCACTCTCATGAGACCCTTCCCTGCAGTCCTGCATCCAGCTCTGGGGTGCCCAGCACAAGACGGACATGGACCACTTGGAGCATGTCCAGAGAAGGCCACAGAGATGATCAGAGAGATGGAGCACCTCTGCAATGGAGACAGGCTGAGGGCTGAGCTTGTTCAGTCTGGAGAAGAGAAGGCTCCAGGGAGACCTCAGAGCAGCACTGCAGTACCTATAATAAATCTGGAGAGGGACTTTCACAGGGCAGGTAGCAACAGGATAAGGGGGAACGGCTTTAAACTGAGAGAAGCAAGATTTAGATTAGATATTAGGATGAAATTCTTCATTATGAGGGTGCTGAGGCACTGGCACAGGTTGCCCAGAGAAGCTGTGGCTGCCCCATCCCTGGCAGTGTTCAAGGACAGGTTGGACTGGGCTTGGAGCAACCTGGTCTAGTGGAAGGTGTCCCTGCCCATGGCAGGGGGTTGGAACTGGATGAGCTTTAAGGTCTCTTCCAACCCAAACCATTCTATGATTCTATAATTAAATATGTATGCTCTATGGATGTAACATTTGTAGGAAGACTGAGAACATCACACATGCAAATTCACATAAACATTGTGAAGATTTTTCTTTTTATGAAAAATTAGAAGGGTGTAGCTGCACATTCAAAGCCAAGCTGCCCTCCCTCTGTTTATCTTTACTGATCCTAGAGGGAATCTGCAGTAATGAAAATCTTACATAAAACCTTACTTAAGTGCTTGTATTTTCAAGGGATGAAAGGAGACTTTGTTGTGTGTATTATTTTGTGGATTCAAATGCAGCTCTGTTTTTGCAAAAAATTCTTATTGCCACTAGTTTTGGTAATTCCAAGATTAAAGAAGACAATTTCAGAATATTAGTTCACCTGAGAATGTTTAAACTCTTGCCTGTTACTATAAGGCTTTGGTTTTGTTTCTGCAGTAAAACAGGTACATTTTTCATTAAGGTTCTTTCCAAGCTGCTGGAAGGAAAAGTGACAACCGTTCTTGTTGCCTAATAAAGCCAAGACCATGTATTACACTGCTCTGAGCAGAAATGTATCAGGCAGGGACTAGCTTGCATTTCATTCTCAGGACAGACAGAACATGATGGTTGTGAATGAAAAATAAGATTATTCCAAATGGAACACAAACTAGAAGCAGGAGCAAACCCAACCAGTTCAGAGCATCATTGCAAGCTTACTACTTTTACAGATGACTGTTTCACCTTATAAAACAGGTTTTCATTATGTTTCTGATAAAGCTACATTTGGAAAAAGACTGTTTTCTTGCCTGGCTTTGAGAGGATTTTGCTTACTGGTTGGGTTGTGCAGCACCATTTCACCCATGAGTAAATCTAATAAAGCAAGCTGCAGAACAATACACTGAAGTCATGTATGTGCCTTCTGCTCTTTAAACCACAGTAGTTAAAACACAATAAAACAACAAAACCCCCCAACCCTCTCAGCTCTGCAGGCCTCAAATCATTAATTTCTGCAAGTGGGAGCTTAGTTTAGTTTCTACAGTGTCGCTGTATGTTGCAGTCCATGTCCACATCCAAGAACGTACACTGATCTGGAAACTCTTTATTTAATACATGTTGCCATACTGCCCTTGACCTCAGAAGGACTTTGAAGTTTTCTGGCTGGAGATGAAAGTTACAGTATGTGTGGCAGACCGGGCTGTAGTGTAAGAAAGAATTGCTAACTCAACAACTTGTTAAAACACATCTTTCCAGAACTTCTTTTTTTATTATTTTTTTTTTTTAAACTAATAAACACACTACTTCCAGAATTTCAGTCCTCTTGTTCAGATTGATTAGATGAGAGATGAATTTGAACAGACAGATTAAATCAAGAGTTATGGGTAAATTATTTCCAGTCCTCCAAATCTGGCCTGATGGTATCCATTTCCTAGTCCTCCTTAAGGATTTCTGCTGGAGTGTGGCCTATAAAGCTTCGACCCCTGCGCGCATCATCAGGTTATGAGTGGCAATTAGACGCGATCTGAAGATATCTTTACAGAGAGGGCTTTGGAAGTCATAAGAGGAGACCAGATTCAGAAGCTACTTGTTGGCAATGTTACTTTCCAAAAGAATAAAGGACTTGCACAGGCTTTTGATATAGTGTGACCAAATCTGTGTGAAAGACAACGGGGATGAAACTCCATGAGATTATTGTTTGCCTCCCTGTCATATGTTCATGCTGTTTGGACCTAAAGCAGACATCTGTTGGACAGCTTAGTCATGCTGTAAAGAAGGCCAGATGTAATTAAAGCGTGTATTCGGTTCTTGCCAATCAAAAAGCAGCAAAAAAAAAAAGAGCACAAAACCAGAACACCAGATCACAGTTTTCTCTCTCTCACAAAGGATCACATTTTCATGAGCAGAAGCCTAATGCTTCAATCTCCTGGGCAAAGATACCCCCATAGGCAGGCAGGCTTTTAGAGGGGAAATAATCCCTGCCAGATCTCTTTTTGGAGTTCTAGAAGTGTACTGCATTTTCTTACCAGCTAAAAGCAGAATCAGCTCTTGATGTCTGTGTGCCTATAGAATATTAAATTTGAACAAATAAATAAGGAGACAGGAATAGCCTTTTATTTCATGACCACCATAGATGAACAAGGTTTGACATTGTCGACGCCGAGTATCTAATATTGAATTATTCTGACTTTGGACAAGTAGTCACAAGCTAAAAAAGAGTTAAGACCAGCCTGTGAATCAAAGAGCTTGGGAGGATCAGGGAGGGAAGCACAATCTGTTTTTTCTGTTCAGATTAGATAAACTAGAAGTTATGGGCATAAACCACCATCTGAGAGATTCAGGCTGGAGACTAGCAACGAGTTTCTGATCATAAGAGTGCAGAACTGAATTAGACCTGGGAAGAACAGCACATGATGAAGTCTTCAGCATTAGGGATTTGCAAGAACAATTTCAACAAGCATCTATCCAGAAACATAAAATAAATCCTCCTCCAAGCAGAGGATTGGATTAGATGATCTAGTCATTTAGGTGGCTTTATCCCCAAGACCCTGAACTCCATGTCAAATCAAAGCTCTTGCTTTGCCTGCACCTCCGGGAAATCGATTCTGTGACAATTATAAATCTTTTCCCAGGAAATCAGTATCTTTTAGGCTCACAGCAAGAAGAGTTCAGCAGTACCAGAAGATTGTAATACCCTGTAAGCAACAAAACGCTGTAAAATTGCAAAGCAAGAGAAACAGAATGTCATCCTAAGGACTCCCCGACCAAACAGAAAAGCTCAGCAAACTTCAAGTTAAGCAAAATCACTTGGCCATCTTGCTAAAATGTGTTATGATTTATGGTATTCAGGCCCAGGAAACACCAGGGAAAGAAGCACTAGTTTGTAAACTACAATTATTTACTGCAATGATGTCGTACTACACCAAAACAACTCTGCACTGTTGCAGGTTTACAAAGCATTTGCAAAACAGATTTTCAGGCCCTGAAGTACTGGCAGACATATGGGCTGTTTGATTCTCCACACCATGAGGCCGGTATCACTCTTTGGAATCAAGTATTAGAACTAAACCCATCCTTCAGCAGGATGCAAGAACGTTCTAAGTGCAGGTTAGCAACTTCAGGACCATTTTTTTTCCCCAATTTATTTCTGAAACATTATTCTCAACCTCTTCCTGGTCCAGCTGTTCCTTATTGCTGGAAATCTCTTCTAATTCAGTATTTTACATAGTTTCCTATTAATTAGCTCTAGACAGCTCCCTACCAGTACCTTATGGAGACGTGTTGTTTTTCTCAAGGCTAGCTAGCTCTGTGCTCTGACCACATAAAGGAGACACAGCTGGATTTTAGGCCACCTGCATGTGGCTGCTTTCTGCTGTGTTACTCACATTCATGTAATTAAGGACGAAAAAGCCCTTTCACAGACATGCATGCATTCAATGACTGTTAAGAGAAGTCCTACTGGCATAAGTAGATTGAATGATATGCTTAAAATTACAAGCAGGACCGACTACTGATGGCTTCCTTTCCTGCTAAAGGGCTCTGTTCACTGTACAGGTGCTGACAGATTGTTTGATGAGATTTTCAAGTTTAAGAGATGAACAAAAGTAAATATTAAAACCAAAAGAGAAGGAACTCTTTTCATCCTGTTTTTCTATACTTCAAAAAGCGGTAGTTCTGTTTCCCTCTTCCCACTTGCTCTGTCTCGGTTAATATGCCTTAGGTCATTTAGAGGTGGTTAAAAAACCTTGAAGTGCTAGTGAACTGATCCAGAAAGTAATTTTTCATACCTAATTAATATGAATGCTTTAGAAGGGGAGGAGGCTTTTTACTTTGGATTATTAAAAGCAGACATACTGGATCACAGATGGACTTGAAGTCACTGAGGGAGGACACACTGCATCCACATTAGCCACCAAAAACTTGTGTATGTAAGTCTAGGCTACCCACTGGCACTGCCCATAGCCAGTAGAGGGATAACTATCTTCAGGGTATGAGTCAGCCCATCCTAAAATAACTCTCAAGGACAATATAGATGAAACATTCCATTGAAGTGATCCTTTCTCTCCCACCACCAACAGACAGCTTATATCATTCAGTTAAAGATAATGAATTCCTAGATGCTTAATTTATGTTAGAGGAGAAAAATTTCCCCAAAAAACTCAAAAGTCAATGCCAGATCAAAGCCAATCTTTTGAATTGGATCTCTTCTTTTTAGTTTTGGGATCAAAGCTGCCAGACTAACCTTGCATTAACATTTCTTCTGCTAGACCTTCTTATGTTACAGGTCCAGAAACTGAACACCCTACCAAAACATTCCTGCCATTTTTTTCAGCTCTTCCAAAAAATTTGCAAGACTTTCTTGATGAACTGTCATCTTGATAGTTTCCTACTTTTAGGAAGGGAGAGACAAGCTACATAGCTATCCATCAATTTATCTCAGCTCAGCTCCTGAGTTATTTTAGTCCTGGACATCCATTTAGCTGTGGGAAAGTTTGCAAACTATATGGCTGATTAAGCTTTAGCACCACTCCCAAGTCATATTGTGACACTAAACATTCTTTTGTCTATTTACGTATCCTGGCTTCCCCCCATGATAAAGTGGCTTCTTTCTTCTTTTTCTTTTTTTCTTTTTCCCTTTTTAAACAAAAGCGCTATTTAACTTCTTAGGATTTGGGTTTCTTTTCCTCAGCCTGTCTATTTTGGTTATAGAGTACATTCACTATGATATTTTGATATCACCAAATTTTTCCGTGTCCAGACTTGCTATGTTTGTGCTTTATAGTCACACACAGACTCTCTTTTGGAGCATTTCTATCATCTGGTTTAGGCCAAGAACTCTCATCTAAATGGGCATTGCTCTGAATTCAGAATTCCACAGAAACCGTGGGAATAGACAACAGATCTAATGGGGTAGTTATGGTTAAAATGGTAAATTTCATACTTTGTCATAGACTAATGGAAGATGAAAACAAACACAAACAAAGTCATCCTGATTGCTCTAAGTGGCCTTTTTGCTGCCATCTAACAAATGTTAACAGTGCAGCACAAGGCATTTCACTAAGAGCTGCAATTTCAAGCTTTAAAACTCAGAAACCATTATGACATTTTAGAGGTTTGGGCTTTGAAAACTGATTTTCACATTTTATTTGCCTGGATGCATGGCGATGAAAGATCTGATAATATCTCCATGAGCTCAGCCTACCACATTTCACAGCAAAATGCATCAGCACTGCATTTTCATGGTAGACAAAGAACCAAATGTTTCTTATGGGCTTTATGACACCATGATAGAAGTGCGGAATTAAGTATATGATTTAAGATTTTCTATAGCTTTGTTGAACCAGATAAAATATTCCTTTAGAAGACCAGAATGTTTAGTCAATCTTAATACTCTTTATAGACCTAGTTTCATCTCACAGTCCTTTTTCATTCAGTCCCTTCTCAGATATGACTACATCTTTTGGAAATTACAGGGACCTATACTGAATATGGAACAGTACAGGATCTTAATAAAAGAATTAAGTAATCCATCACCATCTCCTTAAGCTTATATTCTGCATTCAGGCTCTTAATCCTGGCATTCCTGTGGCTTCTCTAAATGCTTCTCCAAAATGCTGGAACATTTCCAAGAAAGTCTCCATTCTTCCCTTACCCTGGCACAGTTCAGTGGCCCCATTCCTCTCTGCTGTACATAGGACAATCTGGTAAGTCTAAATAAGTTTCTAAATCAGTTATATTGGTCATAAAATATGCCAGTTTTGCAGATAGAAACTGGATACAAATTGCTTTCCTGATTCGTATTATATAGACAAATATCCCAAGCCAGACGCCAAAGGCTCAGCTATTTGTTTTCTGAAAACAAATCTTGTCCTTCCTATTTCTCAAATGCAGATCAACCCAAAATAATGTAGCGGTTACTAATCCTGCCTGAATTCCGTTACAGAAGACCATTATGGTTTACACATCATCATGATTATTTACGCTGAAGGAAAATTAAAATATAGACAAGCAATTAGCACTCAGAAAAAACAGCGTCTGAGTGAGGAACAGACCTTAGACCCACTTAGTCCGCAGTCTAATCTTTAACTAATTAGCTGCACTCCCTCAGTTAAATCTCATATAAAAGCATTAAATATTGAGGCAGACAATCCTGTTTTAATAGGTATCAAAGTCTTCTGAACTTCGTAGTTCATCTACTGCCAGCTTACAACATCTTTGGATTTGCATACCTCCAAAATCTACAGTCACTTGGCTCTCCTATAACCTTATATGAAATTCAGAATTGGGTTTAATGTCATCCTCTAAACTCCTTCTGTAACAGCAAGAGAGAGTTTTCTGAGGATGTTTTAACCCGTACTAGAATAGGTGTCAGAGGTGAAATGCACATTCTGGCAGTTCTGGTTCTCCACCATTAGCTGAGGAGTGAACAGGTCCTTCCACAGAGCAGACTTGGACACAGTTTCAAAAGGTTTCAGTCCAGTAAAACAGCCTGTGCAAATCAAGGACAACAAGCCTATGTTCTCAAGAAGTGGTCTGACCCACCAAGTTGAATATAAATCCTCCATGTAATTCTACAGAGAGAGAAAAAAAAATATCTTCATGATATCAAATTTTAGAGTCACATTTCAAAGACATTGAGGAATTTCTGGAAATGCAGAGAAAGGAACTCTTGTTCCATATGTGTGATTTAGTGACTTAAATTTGCTTTCATTTGGAAAAATGCCTCATCTATCTTCTCACCTGTCATTAAGATCACCTTACTCCACAAACCTTGAAACAGGTTTTTCAGGCTTGCTCCTATTATTGGCTAGGGTAGAGAAGAGAAAAGATTGACTCTGTGCTGATAAATATAATAAAAGACAACAGCAGCAAACTTCATTGTTGGCTTCCCAAATGGTCTCTGCTACTTTAAAAAAAGGAAAAATCTTACACATGTGTTAAGCCTGTCTTCATTTCACAACCACTCGGCAGACTATCTCTGGTAAGATTCATATCTGATGAACAGGCAATTTAAGCTACCTTCCACAGGTTAGGTTGCAGAAAGCCTGTAGCAGAACTAACTGTTAAGCCTGGACTTGTAGCCAGAGCTACATTTTATCCACCAAAAAGAAATCACCTCCCACAGATAGTTTTGGTTCTCAACACTTAGTCATGCTAGTTAGAAAATCTGGTGTCCATCTTTGCAGAGTGCCTTGAAAGCCACAGGAAGGCATGGTTGATGGTCATGCTTCGTTCTTACTTGGCCCAGAGATATGAAGTGAGCTGGTTTCAGGCCTATTAAAAAGAGCCTCACACCGGGCTTAAAGTCATAAAGAACACAAATCTCAGTATAAATGACTCTGTGCATACCTAGATCTTTTCCTATACACACTCACATCCGCTTCAAGGAATGGAAATACATCTTTCTGTCACAGTAAGGAAATCTTAACATTTTTTTTTTAACACTGCACTAAAAGAATGTAAACCAAACTTTGACTAGTGATATAAAAATAAAAGAAATACTGCATCAATAATGTATATTGATCACTTTCAAATATATGCTCACATACAAGGCCTAGAATCTCACATACTTAAATAGAGAAGCAGGACCTAAATAGATAGTATGGTTTACCCATTACATGCAGTTCACAAGAAATTAGTTTCTTTAGAGTGAAAAAAAAACCCTGATAACATAGAAGGCTTCTCACCAGACAGCCTCCTGTAGAATGAAGTATTTAAATATCAGAACTACCATATAGAAAAAAATATATTAAATTAATCTGTCTGGGGCACAGCTCAGGTTTTGTTCAATAATGAAGCATGTATTCAGTATTGCTCCCCAAGATGAATAGATTTATTCTTTATGCATACAGTCTACAGAGAAATAGGCAATCTTAATTCTTTCTCCATCTCTTAGGGACTTGTGGTCCAAGAAATCCTTACAGAATCATAGAATGGTTTGGGTTGGAAGAGGCCTTAAAGCCCCACTAGTTCCAAGGTCCCTGGAGAGGCAGGGACACCTTCCACTAGACCAGGTTGCTCCAAGCTCCATCAAACCTGGCCCTGAACACTTCCAGAGATGGGGCAGCCACAGCTTCTCTGGGTATCTTGGTGAGATCTTCTCTTGGCCAGTCAATTCCAATCACACAACAATCTCAAATTTTTATCTATGTATTTGTATGTTTTTTGGAAAACTCCCCTTCTCCTCTTATTCCCAAAGAACTACCGCAGTGGTGACACCCTGGGGTTGTGTCTTTCCTAGCCCCCGCAGCATCTTTACCCTGTGTGCTCAGAGGTTCCTTCACAGAAGCATCACGAAGAGAACAGCCCAGAATAAAGATTTCATATCCACATGGTAGACATCATCTCTACCCAGCAAACTCCCCTCTGCCTTCTCCTTTCTTCCACCTGCACAGGCTACTCTCACCCACGAATTCTGACCTCAAACACACTGCTGCCCTGGTCTTTTGGCCTCCACTGTCTTTGCAGTGCACACCACATTGTGGGATTTATCCCAAACATAGGCTAGATTGGGGTGGAAAAGCAAAGGCAAAACCACTTAAGTTTTTATCCTAAAATCTGCATTTACTTCAGTCCTTAGTGCTTACCGCAGAGGAGTACACAATCCCAGGGACAGGGGATGCAGTACAAGAAGCCAACACAGCCTACCACTTCATATCTCTGCTCCTGCCCACACACAGATGCCGTGTAGGAGGAAAATCTCAGAACCTTTATCCAACAGCCAGTCCTGTCTCTGCTGAATCTGAGTGAAGTTTCCACTGTCCTCCCCAGGGTCAGGATTCATGCTGTGACACTGCACTTACTGGCACTGTTAGAGCCAAAGTCACATTATACACACTTGTGTGCAGACATGTAAAACACAAGCACTCTGCAAAGCATGAAACATTTTTCTACAAACTACTTAAAAAGTTTCACCCATCTCCCCATCTAACAACACCCTCTGCCCATTCCAGCCACAGGTCACTGCTGGGTTTTTTACTGAATTAACTCCAAGCATTCAATATGTTTTTCTGACAGGTAAGAAATTAACTGCATACCAGGAGCTATTGAATTCAGCTTTAATAGTATCAATAAACATTTCTGATTAAATTATGAAATTGATTTTATAATTTTGACCATTATGTTTTTACATCAATATCATCATATGACAGCAAACGTAGTTACCGCTTCCTTATTGATCTTAGACATGGCACTCCAAAGTACTCGTTTGACTATATTACAAAATCAAACTTGATTTCTTGTAGTACTGTAGTAACTTTTGGTCATGACTTGATATGAAGAACCCAAAACAAATGGATTATCCAGTTATTAAAAGGTAAGCTTTGTTCTCAGAAGCTCAGGCACAGTTCTGCTGCGTGCTTCTAGCAGTTTCAGGGCAAGTTTCAAGACTTAGGGATGTTGTTATTCTTCTATGTCAAAGAATAATCCCTCCTTTTCCTCTTGATGAGTCATCTATCAGGTTTCTTGTGAGCAATCTAAACACTATTTATTAACGAGAAGGAACAAAGTGCTATTTATAATGCTCATTCAA
Source organism: Pezoporus wallicus (assembly GCF_028554395.1). Lineage (NCBI taxonomy): Eukaryota > Metazoa > Chordata > Aves > Psittaciformes > Psittacidae > Pezoporus > Pezoporus wallicus. The sequence goes on from NW_026641383.1 coordinate 2,397,796, forward strand.
GCAATCTAACAAAAACTGAAGAGTTTCTGTAGCTTGGGAGCATTACTCTTCATCTCACCCTCCCCTCTGTCAGGATAATAGTTATGTGTTGGGCCACTCCATCTCCCCATAAGGTTTAATGTTCTGTTAAGAGAATGCATAATTCAAAAGGACCACTGTTGCTCTGATACATGCATAATAGTAAATCAAAAGTGTAATATGCTGGATATTTATGTCTCAGGGTTAAGAACAAGTCTGATCAGATTAAAGAAATTTCAGTACTGGGCTTTTTGGATGCTGTAAATTTTTCCACAGGCCCTCCCATGTCTGAACCTTTCTAAGATGAAGGACTACGAGGCATCTTCATTGATATAAAGTGCCATCATGAAAGGGGAGCAGCGAGTTGAGACCTTAAGCTGTTTTGTCAGATTGCACTTCTGTAATGGATCTGTGGGTCTGCTGCTGTGTAATCCAAAGGTGTCTTTTCCAAACAGTCATGTTTCTTCCTCCCTGATTACAGGGGCATCTGTTTCAAAATGTAACTAATCCCTCCAGGTTTTGTGGGCTGAGGAAAGGGGTGGGAGGGGTCAGAGGGAGCTTGTGCTTTTATCCCTCTTGCAAGACTATTCCCTAATATTCATGATTCCCTAATATCCACAGAAACATTTAGGCCATTGACAAGTATTTGCCCTGACAAGTCCATGGAGAACTCGATGCACTTCTGTCTGCCTCAGGTAAACCATGCCCTGAAACAAGACATCAGTAGAGCATGGGAAGTTGTTTTGCTTTGCTTTGATTAAAAAAAAAAAAAATACAATTGGTAAGCTGCTTAGAAAAATATTGGCAATTTAATGCCCAGGGGATTGAGTGATTTATATAGTGCTGGTTAAATCAGTCACAGCACACACAGGCAACGCACAGACTCCATGCAGTGATTATGGCCCCTGCAACTGCTGTTACACCAAAGCCAGAACATACTATAAAGTAACCTACAGTATGGCCTGGTGGTAGCATTGGGACATCATTATTTTATTCATTTAGTTTATGCTGATGCTTCTTTTATTTCCTATCCTACCCTGTAAAAGGTCTCATGATGTATTTAAGCAGAAAAAGCCGCAGTAGGTCACTCATCAAAATCAGGGTATGGCAAACCAGGGATTTTGGTGCACTGGAGTTTTCTGCCCTTCATGAGAGATTCTGATGTGGCCTTTCAGCTCTGAGCCCTTTTACCAGAACAGCTTCCCCAAATCTTTAGAACACAAAGCCCAAGTCTCTCACTTGCCTGACATTGTCTCAGAAATCCCTTCTTGACTTTCTGTCACTGACCACCTTCCCAAAACTACACCTTCGCCTTGCAAAAGCTTTGACACTTCACTCAGGATTCTCTTTGGAGGTGTAAAAATACCATATATCCACTAGACACTTTGGGCTGGAATCAAGGCAATAGCTCTTCTGGAGTCTATAATAAAGCTTTCTGATTTATCACCAGCTCAGGATGCAGCCTCAGTTGCTGGTCCATGTGTCTTTATTGAGCCATCTGCATCCTGCACTGGAGCTCCTAGGTCAACAGCCTGACACCTGAAATCTCATTGAGGACTCCTGATCTTATGTAAGATAGTGAGCACCCTAAATTTATCACCACAACATGGCAAAAGGGGATAAGGATGCTTAAGGTACAAGCAGCAATTCAACACCAAGCTCTCACTGAAAGTGAAGAAAAGCTTTAGTCTACACAGAGGTGATGAAAAAAAGCTCTGTAGCATCTGTGGTGGCTTTTCATTCTTCTTTGGGAAATATGAAAAACCAAGTACTTCCCACTAACTCCTGGAACACTTTGCCTGCTATAGGTTAAGATAACAGCACACTTTTAGGAAGGTGCTCCTTTTAAAATTTACCATATTTATTCTTACGAGTACTTACGCCAATGAAACAAGGAAGGATGAGTGTCTTGTCGTAAGTAAAGATGTGAGTCATCTCACTTCATCTTAGGTAACTAAAAGCTGAGCATCTCATCTCAGGTAGTTGTAAGTGCTCCTTTGCACTGCTGGAGAGAAATGCCTTCAGAAGGTAAATCATCCCATACTCAAGTGACTGCATTAACAGGATGAATCACTGAAGGAAGAAGGAATGTTAGTGACTCACTTACACTAGACAGCTAAAATTAGGTGAGATTAATCGTACCCTAAATAATTTGCCTAATCTCACAAAAAAAAAAATAAAAAGCCTGCAGCAGAATGGAAGACAAGAATCTCTCTTCTCAAGTCTCGTACCAACAGTTGAACCATCAGGACATTTCTTCCTTGCTGCCGAGCCACTCTGCCTTGGAGTCTGTTCAGCATTTATCACCAAGGGAACGATTCCAACGGCTCAGTGGGCAAAGCGATAAAATTGGCAATTTCAGCTCAGATCTGGGTTCTGAGCTCTGATCATTATTCGTCACTCACTTTCCATTTTCAAACCAGTTTTTCCTCAAAAAGCGCCAGAAGGCCTCACTGCCTCCACAAGTTGGGATATTTGTACCTCACAGTCCTCTGTTCTTGGGCCAGGCGATGCTTGTATTGCCACTAGCCACAATTTATCAAATCACAGATGAAATACTTTCATCGTCAGCTTCCATTCCCCCCACTTCGGCAGGCTTCCCAAGCACACAACTAAGTTAAGTACTCACATACCTAAAAGAACATAAAATAGATTTGGGGAAAGACTGGGCACAAACTCTGAATACTTCCACTTCCAGGACCTATGAACAGAAGCTTTATTATTCCACGTCCACCAGTACGCCTCCACAGCAGAAGAAGGGGAAAAAAAGTCTAAAGTTCTCTTCCCAGGTTAGCTGAGGTTAAACAGGTGTTTTTGGTAAGGATTGCAGTTACATTTTGATTACACTAGCCCACATTCTTACATCATATAATGCAATATGATACACCCAAATGGATCCTTCAGTGCCAAACTGGGGCCCCCAGCTTGATGTTGTTCTAATTGTGTTTTTCATTAATCCCTGTGACCCCTGCAAAGCATCACCAACCAAATACAGGCTCTCAGAGTTGAGCATTGGGTTTTCTCCTGGGGGTACTTTTTGCATCTTTTTAACTTCTCTATGGAGCGAAGCAAAGGCAAAAAGGAGTTTTCAAATTCAGCTGTGTGCATTAAGTCTGAGATAAAATATGCTTAAGCAACGAGCTTATTGCAGTTGGATAGTGTGTATTCTATAGTAACCCTAGCCTCCAAAAGGAAAACTCTTAACTTCTTGAGAGGGATTTGGACCCAGCCTCTGCTACAGGAATGCATCCGTGAGGCAATGTATGCTGCTTTATAAAGAACTAATATTAAAGGGGAGGCTGGGGGGAGAGGCCAGCTCTTGATCTCATCCTGGAGTCACTCCACACACTTCAAATATGGCCAAATTCTGTCTCCAACCACACCCTGGCAACCTCATTTCCTTTATTAGGCTTGCAATGGCTCTATCTGGGGGGAGAATGTGACCCAGGGGACCTCATTCTTTCCTGGCAGGAGCCCGTCACCTCAGAAACTGGGCTCTCCAGGGCCTTGGACTCGGAGGGAGTCGGAGATTTCTCTGGAATTACATCAGAGAGCACTGGTGGTCACTGGAGTCTCTTACATTTTGTGCAGAGGAATAACATATTTCATTAGAAAATACAGGTCTGGAATAGAGTGTGAACAGGAGAGATTTCAATTTGGAGAAGCTTCACTGGCAATACAGGGTGCAGCACAACTACTACACAGCTCGCCTGCTTCATAGCTCTGTAGGTGTATTTTCACACACTCCGAAAAGCGTTTGACAGATGTTCATTATTATGCACAGCAATAACTGGTGTATATTAAAATGAGCTGCTCAAGAGGGGAGGAGAGAAACGATGCACCTGTTTATGCACCTTCCCATCTATTGCTGTTTCCTTGCTGAAAAACAACCATTAATTTATGCTCATCTGCATAAAAGGAAAAGGCTTTGAAGAAGATTTTTCTATGGCAGCAAGGGCAGCTGACATGGCCTATCTCCCAGGCACACACTTTTAAATCCACCTCTGAATTATTCTGCAATCAGTTGGAGGTACTACAGCAATGACCGAGGCACACAGGATGTATTTTCTGGCACCTGCTCACTCCTGTTCTAACGCTTGCTAAGTCCCAGCCCAGTTTTTCCAGTATCTCCTTCAGAGTGTCCTATTTTCCCCTGACAAAGAGCAGTTACACATAGGATCAGCCTCTTCCTTCTTCAGTCTTTTTTCAGATTCTTAACTCCTCTCATTTGTTTCAGGTAAGGTCTTTGCTTCTGCACTTGTGCAGGGCTGCTTTGGAGTCACCCATCTGATCACTCTAAGTCCTTCTCATTTCAGAATGCAACATGTGCGGTGAAACCCAAGCCACTGAGAAAACAGTGGGAATTTACCATTAATTTCCACGCTCTTTTGTTTTCTCCTTTGTCATTTCTATGTTTCAGGAGGTAGCACAAGAAGAAGTTCCATCCCAACTCTGACATCACTGATAGAAGACAATGAGTTACTCCTGGGAGAAAAGCTAGACTTCCGTGCAGCCCCATTTGTGCAGCACAAATCACAGAATCACAGATAGGAACACAGGTTTGGGTTGGAAGGGACCTTACAGCTCATCTAGCTCCAGCCACCTTGCCATGGGCAGGGACTCCTGCCACTAGATCAGGTTGTTCCAAGCCCTGTCCAACCTGGCCTTGAACACTTCCAGAGATGGGGCAGCCACAGCTTCTCTGGGCATCCTGGGCCAGTGCCTCACCACCCTTATAGTCAAGAATTTTTCCTAAAATCCAATCTAATACATTTCCTAGTATCTACTCTGAATGCATTGCAGGAGTTTACAGAGACCCCACTGAAATGACATGGAGGAGTAGTGGCTACACTGCTGTCTTGGAAGGTTAGAGTACCTTCCAAGCTGCTCTAACCAAGGCCATGGCAGAAAACCATGTTCTTGCTCAATGATGGCTTGTAATTTCCCTGCCTTCCACCCATAAAGCTGGTGAACCAGCCTGTGCCAGGAGACTCCCCGGAGCTCAGAAAGGTGACTAGACCCATGGAAAAATCATCAGCAGAGTAACGAGGTGGTGCAGCAGGTCATCAGGATGGAAAACTAGGCAGTAGCCTCAGCCAAACTATTTCAGGATTATTTAAGAGCTAAGGGCAGCTTCAGCGAACAGCTTTGCTTTGGTAAAGGCAAACCACAGAACCAGCTCCCTTCCTACCCCTGCAGCAACAGGAGACCATGCATCACATAGCCATCACGTACACTGTGCTGTGTGGACAAACCACTGTTGGCATATCTGCTGGTGATGTAGACAGACAGACAGAACTCAAAACCTAACTCATCAGTATGCTACATGACCTTGAAACACAGTATAAAAATGGTATTTATATAGGCTTCTGACATGTCCCTAATCTTCCTTTTCTCTGCCGTGCAAACCAGGGATAGGCAAGGAAGGAAATCCCATACTGGTAGCTTGAACACAAACCTCTAATACGAGTAGGACTGCTTAAGGGGTAAGGCTCAGGAAGGGTGTCAGAGTAAGACTCAATCTGGATTTATTATTTCATCCTGTTTCCAGATACTTTTCTATTTCATCCACAACAGATTATTCCTGACACTTTTAGAGGGCCCCTGGCCCATTTGCTTATTGGTCTGATCTTTACTAGCAATGAAACTAGAAGTCTTTGCTTACTCGACTTCTGGAGAGTTAAGAGGATACCCTTTTATATTATTCACTGAAATTGCTTCTTGGCTAAAATATTCTCCTGTCAGTGTTTTTCATGTGTTCAGCAACATCTGCAGGATGTGGAAAGAACAGAAACAAACCAGATGTTGCCAAAGGTAGTGACACTGAGAAAGATAATTATTACAGTATCTTGTTCATTTTTTTGTCCATCTTATGCCTTCATACATCAATAACTTTTAATGCTGAAACACAGACTGACTCATCTAAGTTCTCTCTAAACAGATTTACAGTCATTTGTAAAAATTGACATATACCCCCCATTAAAGCCAAATTTCCTTTAGCAATTTCAGAGGAAAATAGATTAAGGGAATGTGGATATTTATCTCAGCCATCAACATTTATTCATTTAGGTAATTATCACTTCATTATGCTGTCAAAGAGAGCATGCGGGGAAATTCACCACTGATGAACCAAACAGCACGCAAGTCCTCCACCTCTCGTGTGAGTCTGGGGTGCCAGCTCTTGCCCTGGCCAAGCATTTGTCACAGTGATGTGACAAGGACTGCGGGTCCAAACCGGTACAAGCAGAGTCTCCTGTACAGGCAAACAAGCACAGCCTGATCCAACAGCGCCCCCAAAAGCAAACCCATAGGCAACCAGACACCCCAACACCCTCTGGGCACTGTGACCTGCAGCCCTGCCTCAGACTGCTCCACAAAGTAGCTATTTTATTACAAAAGCTATTTACTTGATTTAAATAAGGGGAAAAATAAGAAATAAAAAGCATTACAACCTTATGAACGCCTGCTCCGGTGAAAAAAATGGGACAGTCTCTGTTAAATGGGGAAAATTTTCCAGTTACTTTAACTCAGACTTCAGGAATTTCATAGGGGGATCAGAAGACCTGCAAGCTCTGCCAAATTCTAAGGGAACAAAGTATAACTAGATTAATATATAAATCTTATTAACTAAAATGTAGCTGAATACAGTCATTTGTTATCAAAGTCTTTTGATTGTTTAACAAATTGCAACATTTTGGTCTCATGGGCTCCCTGCCAAGTTGAGGCCTAATTAAGGTGGCTGGAAATGAATAGTGTTCTAATTAGTTTAATTACAATATGATGAATTATCAAACTAATTTTCAAAAACAAAGTGCTATTAGCCTTTTAGCATTCAATCCCCATCTTCTGAAACAGGAAATGAAGCAGAACGTACTTGGTTTTATCAGGGGCTGAACCACCCCAACCCAGGAGTGCCCAGGGATGCAGGGAGGTACATCACTCTCCTCCTCCTTCTGTTGAATCATGGAATAGGCTAGATTGGAAAAGACCTTTAAGATCATCAAGTCCAATCTCTATCCCAGGATTGCTGAGACCACCACTACACGTATCACTTGGGGCCTCATCTACCCAGTTTGTAAACACTTTCAGGGATGGTGATTCCACCACTGCCCTGTGCAGCCTGTTCCAATGCATGAGTACCCTCTCTGTGAAGAATTTTTTCCTAATATCCAATCTAAACCTCCCCTGGTGCAGCTTGAGGCTGTTTCCCCTTAACTTGTCACTTGTTACTTGGGGGAAGAGACTGACCCCCACCCCCCTACAACCTCCTTTCAGGTAGTTGTAGAGAGCAATGAGGTCCCCCTCTGAGCATTCTCTTCTCCAGACTTTACTGTCACCTCACTTCATGCTTTGCGCATTGACTCCTTTGATGACATCTGTGGAAAGCATATTGTTCACTCCAAGACCGGACAAATGCTCCTTTTTAGAATCTCAAACCAGAGCTTTCCTTATTCCTTTACTTAATCCTTCCCTTAATTGGCATTGCATGGAAAATTCTGAAGCATTACATGCATGGCCATACTGAGGGGTTTTATTCCTACCTTTCAAAGCAGCAAACAAGCAAATTCATTTGCCCATGAACCATGAAACCATGCAAGTTCCTACCTACAGCACACAGAGGAGTATTATGGCTGTAACCACTTAATCTATGCTGCATAATGCCAATTGCACAACCACTATTTCCCACTTTCTGCTTTTATGTTTGTGCCCCAAAGGCTATTTTCTGCTTCCAGCTACCAATCCCACTGCGTCACTCCTCCAGGCAGCAAACCTTTCCAGAAATACACTTGCACCTGCATAACCTCAGTAATGTTGCACCCTTGGAAGTGAAAGCACCATCTGGTCCTACTGTAGAGAGGTTCATTACTGAAGGAGTGGCCAAAGGTCACCACCTTTCATTAGCACTGCCAGGTATATAAGTAGAGTTTGGCTCAATTACAGCATAGCTCATTGCTGAGCAATACAGGAGGACGTATTAAAAATACAGGCACCCACTGAATGGAAGGAAGGCGCAAAGAAGTTCACTTTAATGACATGAATCCTTTAACAAATAATCAGGTTAAAAATGATCCACTTGGTATTCTGATGAGAATGGATTTTCTCATCCTGTGAACCAGAAAGAAAATGTGGCAGTAAAATAGCTTTTGGCATGACTTAATTATCCCCGGTAAGACTTAGGAGCCTGCTCCAGCAAAGCACTTAAATGCATGCCTAACTTTAAGCACATGGGCGTTCTCAAGGGACTATCCATACATCTAGAGATAAGCATGTGCTTAAGTGCTCTGGCAAGACACAGATCAAATTGAAGGCTCTCATCAGGGCCTGGAGTCACAGCTAACACATCTGGCAAGCGCGACAGCATTTGAGATGTCCTGTCCACCTGGGTGCTTATAAAGTCCCTGTCGTCCAGACTGAGTGTATCACAATAAATGAAAATAATCAATCACAGTTTCCTTGCTTCCTGACTGGCATGTAGAAAGAGGATTTAAATAGGTGCATGTATCTGTAGATTAAATCAGTTTACTGGAGGGAACCAAAACAAGGAGATGAAGTTGCCATATGTTTCTGCTTGTGCTGAAGGTAGTAGTCATGCTTGTTTTTCCTGGAAATCTGTTCCACAAGCTTAGTCTGGCTATTGCCAGAGCCTTCATTTATTTGTCAGCAGTGGCAAGGATCCAGCAGATGAGGCTCTTGTAAGAAAAAAAGGACTGCAGAGAGCGCTGACCTCTCAAGTAACTACAGTCAAAACTACCAAAGGCTTCCACACACAGGAGAGGTGTTCAGCCAAAATCTGTATGCTGAGGAGCCAGTCCAGGCTGCCTAAATGCATACTGCCAGAAGTATTTGGTGGTGCTTTTTTGCAGAACGCATTGCTAAGGTCCTAGTCTTAAAATCTAGCCAGTGCTGCTTCAACCAGCAGGCTGCTGTGATCTTGCTGCTGGCTCCTAGGACTGACTGTCTCTTTAGCAGTCACAGCTGTGGGCATCAAGCACCATGAGGGTGCCCAGTAGAGCTGGAGATCGCTGATGAATCCAAAGGCCCATGCTTTGAAGACAGAGCATAAGCAATTTTCTGAGTAATTCCCATCCTCTTTTACCTGATTCTTAAGGGAAATTGAGAACTGGCTCTGTACCATCCTAACAGCCTTACTAGCTAATTTTTGCAAGACTACAACTGCAGGGAGGGCTCCTTCTTACAGGACCCTAAAAGAGCAGCCCTCTGGCTTGAGAAGGACAGGGAGGCTGCAAGCCAGGCTGGGTCCCTCTGTTCACTACCAGCAATGCGTTTGGTGAGACAAGTGTTTGAAACAGCTATGTTGCCAGCCATGCAAGCTTATCAGAGCTGAAGAAAACACTAACAACAACAAAAAAAATTATTTCTGGCAATAAAAAGGTTAACACAAAACAGTAGGTATAAGGATAACTTGAACCCATCATTAAAGAAATTCAGTTATTTAGTCAATTTTACTTATTTACAGGCTAGAAGATTAATGAGCTCAAATACAAACTGAGACAGTAATTAGGTTTCAAAAACATACTATAACACAATCAATCACTGCTTGGGAGTATAATGACATTAGGGTAGAGCCCTCTTTCAGCTGAAGTTATTAGCATGTGATTGGTGAAGACTGGACTTGAAGAGAGAGTCTACCCCAGGGTCCTGTAATAAAATGAAAGAGGAATCTTAAATAAGGAGAAACTATGTCTTTGACCCTTTGTCCTTTGCCTGTAGATGCAGAGATACTGTACTCGGGATTTAGGGCTCTGTAACAGGACTTTGGGGAATGATGGCATTTCAAAAGACAGTTGGTATTTTACTTTAAACAAGACTTTACTTGAGACCTAATACGACACAGACGGTATGTATGTGTCCTCTAATCTGGTCTTTGAGGCTATTAGCAGCTTCTTCCAAGGCATTTCAGATCTTTTCTCAAAGTCTTTGCAAATACATCAACTCAGAGAAGGAATTCAAAATGTTGCAGAACACAAAGAGGGAGAAAAGGTGAAAATTCCACATAGATAAAGCAAACCCAGAAACTATACAAAAGCAAAGTTCTCAATTATTGTTTCTAAAGCATTTTTTGCTGGGGAAAGAGATATTTTTTATATATTCCCATTGCAACAAATTTGGGTAAATGCTCCTTAAATTCAGCATCAGTTGGTTTACAAGGAAAGAAAGGATACGGCTTTTAAGATTTAAGCAAAATTTTAAAGTCAGGTTTTCATGCATGTATCAGCTTAACCCAGCTCCCACAGAAATCAGTGGCAATTCTCCCACTGCTTTCAGTATAAGAAAAGTTATAACAGTGTGTACAATTTTTCAAATTCCACCTAAGTACCTAAAATCAGACACTTCAAGCAAAGGTTTTCCAAAACAACGACAGCATTTTCTCACATGCTCTAAAATGTCTTTGAAAATCATATCCCAAAACAATGTTTGAGCCGCTAAAGAGAAATGGCCTAATTTTCAGAAATACTGAGTACTTCCAGTCTTCAATAAGTTCAGCATCATTCAGCTCTTAAAACCAGACTACTTCCTTTGACGTACCTATATATAGGGTTAAGTACCTAATTCTAAGTGCCCAAGTTTGAAAAATGTCAGCCTTAACCCCCCCCCCCATCTCATGCATGTCCAAGTAAATACACACTTCCACAAATAACTTATGCATCATCACCACATCTAAAATTAAATCTTCATAATTTCCTTCACCTCCAGGGCTCAATGGCACAGCCCCTGCATTTTGTTACTAGCATCATTCTCTACAGACATCTAGTTGCTATTATTTATTCACTGTGGTATTCTCAACTACCCCAATTCCCTAATGAACAATTGAAATGGATTGCAATAAGGACGTGACACACAGGAATAAGAAGCTGAAATGTATTTCCTGGCTTCAGCCTCCTAACCTGAGGGAAGGTTATGACGGTTGACACGGCTGGGGTCAACAGCAATTGGTTCTAGTGGTTACTGTCACGTAGATACTATGAATACTTTTGACAGCATTTCAGAGCAATCCTAGTGCTTGATAAATCAAATGCAGGAGAGCCTTAACTCAAAATGTATTGTAAATAATCTCAAAACGGAGGAACAAAAACCCCAACAAACCACAAAAGCAAAACTGTATTTCAAAGCAAGAGTGTGAAAACATAACAACATGCAACTCAAGTCAATACAATCAATCCTGATAACAAGAGCAGTCAATGCAATTACGTTTTATAAAATCAAGCATCCCCCTACTAAAAAAGCCAGGAAAGGAAGGAAATGAACCAACATCCCCTCTCTATCAGCATGTGACAATTACAGTTTCACCAATCACTGCAAAACAAGGAGCAGAGCAAGTGTAAGATCCTGAAACCTTGGGAAAGGAGCCAGCACCATGTAAAAATCTTCGGTCCAAGGGACAAGCTTTTGCCTCTCTGCTCTTCTGACCCTTTACAAGTAAATTCATTTTCAACCATGGATATAAAAATTTCATTCTTCCAGCAACATTCTTCTGAATCTAAATTGCTCCGGTCCCCTATCCCCCAGGATGGAACTTCATTACCATATACATATATATATATACACACATACATATATATACACACTAACTACTATATGGAACATATGACATTAAATCAAGCTTTATGATTACTGCTGCCCAGGTAATGTGACTTGTGAGCTATCCTTTAGCTTTCTGTATCAATTTAGGGTCCAAAAAATACTGGACAGGAAACCTGACCATGTCATTTGCCCATCTGAAAATTCAGTTGACCAAAAGTGAGTTTAAGGGGTTTGCAAAAATCCATTAATACCTTCCGTTGTTTGGTATTAAAATCCTTTAATATGTTCAACCTCCCATCTTGCCCCTTTCCTTACAGAAGGCAGCACATGCCCTCCCTATGGAAAGCCTGAAGCGTTAGGTGTTCAATACAGTAAATTTCCAGGTAGGAATTTTAGGGTTTACATTAATTAGGCTCCCTGGCCTTTCTTACCAAAACACTCCAGCTCAACTCAGCCTTGTGAAAGAGACTGAATGAAGACAGACAGAGCTGAGAACAGGCAAAGGAATCTTTGTGATGACTCTCCTTAAATAAGAAGCCAGCTTTAGGTTGGAAATATTTGGTTATCTTGTGATAACTGTTTGAAAGTGGACTGCAACAAAGAAGGTGTAGTGGGCATGGAGGGTGACAATTGGAGATTTCCACCACCTAACTTTGGGTATATACCTGTGGGTGTTTAGCCCTTAACCTATCTGCAGGGGAAATTTTTCCTCCAGAAACAACACAAGAACTTTGGCTGCTAGACACGGTACCCAAGGCTCATGCTCACTGTCAGCACACACAACTCTCCCTCCAGGATACACTGCATTGTGTCTGTGTGTATCTGACTGAAGGAGAAAACACCTTTTCATCAGGTCCTGAATAGTATTCCCTGCCATCAGGCTTTGCACACACTTGCCCCTATCACCTTCTCCCCAGCATCTGTTTGGACATCTGTCCAAAACAGAAATGTCATTAATTTCATGCATGGTTGCAAACTGGTTTTATCCATAGAATTCCTATGCACGAGGTGGTTGATCATCATTGTCTGTAAATGGTGAAAGAGAATGACAGGCTTACAAAACTAAACCAGAAATTACTACTATGGTTTGTATTATCCTAAGCAAGACACTGTAAACATATTCCAGCAAATCATCTATTTTCCATCTAGTTAGTACAAAAGAACTGTAGATACAATTACTGCTGTTATCTTACGCACTTGCATTTGGGTGAGAGAAAACACATAGTTTTGCTGCATTTTTCGTTTTCCCCTTATTGAAAACATTGAGTCTGAACATCCCTTTCTCTTGGAAGAGAAAGCTGCAGTTGTTATTTCCTGGTATTTCCAGCTTAGCAACTACACATCTGCAGTTTTTTCATCACCAGTGTTTTACATGTGTATGACCAGCCTCAAGCAGTCTCACGATGACAAAAGTATTTGTGGATCCCTGATTTGTTACCTGCATACTTTCCTTGTAGCATTTTCTCACCAGTTTTAAAGTGTCTCAGGAAATCTCCATGGGATTCCATGGATCAGATAACATGAAAGGGTCTGTAAACCTGACATATGTTGAATTGTGGACTACTACACAGAAAACAGTAATCCCTAGGCGTGTACTGGATCATCCATAAAGCTTCATACTCAGTCTTGGAGACAGTTATGGCATGATCTAACTTAATTTATTGAGAAAATGAAAAAAAAAATGAAAGAAAGCAATTGCAAAGATGAGAGAAGGAAACAAAGCTGGAATACACCTTGCCATGTCATTATTTCGTATTGACTGAAATAATACTGATGATTTAGTAAAGAAAGTGCTTCTTAGAGAGGAGCTTTGACTTTGGCACAGTTTAATGGCTTTCAAAATTAGAATACTGCTCACTAATTAGGAACAAAGCAGAATTGCTGGATAAGAACTAAGTTCTTCAGCTGGGCATAGTCCTTGAGTACACTTCCAGGGAAGCTGATGAGAAAGCTGAACACATGATCTATGCAGCCCACGAGATAGGAAACTAGCTAGCACACATCACCATCACTACAATGGGGCGATGCAGTGAACCATCTGTTACTGCTGTGAGGAACTCTGACCTGGAAAAAAAACCTGAAATTGGTATGGATCTTCCAGTCTGAACTCAGGGAGGTCTGGAGAAACACTAATACGTGTATTCAGTTAGAGACAGAATTCCACTTGCCCATCACAGAGGCCTACTTAAAATTAAATGAACTATTACTAAAGAATCCAGCTGACTGGACCACAAATGAATTCAGCTACACCTAAAGAAGATGAAGGTACTCATCTCTACAACCTGAATACTCACACTCATGTAAGATTCAGGCTATGGTCTACATAGCAGCCACAGCCTACCTCTGAACCTGCCTGGCATCACAAGAAAGCCGATCATAAACCAAATGATCACAGGGACAGACCTAACAACCAGGTCTTCCAAGACCAACTTCTGTGAACAGAAGTTCCAGTAAGTTTTGGCAATTCAAGCCTACTGTGGTTGTTACAGCTGGGTTCAGCTTCATGGTCTCAGCAAGACCTTCAAAAATGATGAGGGTTTGAGATTGAGCCAAGCTTCTTGTCAACGGTTCATACTTCAAGGCATTTGTATTTATAATTCCTGTTACTTAACACAACAGATCCTAGCATGACAAATCCTAGAAAACTGTTATGCTGGGGTCTTCGTTTTCAGGATTTGCACCAGAGCTTAACTGAATTAGAAAGTATTTGTATGGCATCTCTGTTTGAGCTGCTGGTTGATGTTTTATGTTTTAATGTTTTAAGTAAAGTTTATTATGACAAGTCAGTGAAAGTGCTTTTAGTAGGTCAATAAATCACAGACCTTTCGTATCACTGGGTGACAGCTATGCAAAGCATAGAAAGAAATTTGATATTATTCCAACAAAATAGCAACTACAGCTACTTCCAGCTTAGCTGCAAAGACACATCAGCCTGTTCATTGTGAATTTAAGAGGTAAATAACTGTATTTTGGGGAAGGAAAGCAAGGCCTTTGTAGATTTTTATCTGTCTGGTATTTCTAAAACTCCCTTGTAGGGAAAAACAAAAAAGAAATTATTGGTTTAATCTAAAATGGTCCTCTGGATGCCCACCATGGAGTCTATTTTATAATTACCCAATGTGGAGGAGTGGGGAAGGGGCTGGGGAGAAACACAAAGCAGATGAAAAAAAAGGAGGATAAAAAAGATTTCTGAGAGACTGGATTCAGTTTTGGCATCTCTCCAACCATATGGAAATTGAAGGGATGTTAAAAAAAAGAAACTAAGACAGGATGCATGGGACAAGGGTAGGAAGTTTCCCTCATTATTACTGTCAGAAAGGTGGGGGGGGGGGGGAGCTTTTGCTGTACAAGACAGCAGCACCTCTCAGGTCAGGGGGTGTGCTTCAACTTCGGTAAGAAAACAACAACAACCCAATCACACTTTGAAATCATTTACACTACATCAGATACATACAAGAAGTCCCTCAGACACAGAAATCATAGAATCAACTAGGTTGGTAAAGATCTTTAAGATCATCAAGCCCAACCATTACCCCAGGACTGCAGAGGCAGAGTTTGAAGATAAATTTATAGGGGAAAATGGTTTTCCACTGCCTGAGCAGCTGCTTATTGCCTAGTGTAACCATTGCTCTATGTCTAGCCTTGGGTCTGGACCTCATGGCTGCAGTGAAACAGCTTTACATCGCAGAAGGAGCCAGGACTGGAAGGCATCACGGGAGACTCATGTCGGAACCAAGTGTCTAGTTAAAATTAGACTAGAGAACCTACTGTCATGCTTTCTTCAAATGTAAAGGACAAAAACATGTGCATTCATTCTGGATGCCACTACTTTTCTGACTATAAATTAAGGGATTTAACACATATAAACCTCTTTGTGAGAGGACTGTTACACTTAAAACCTGCGCAAATACCCACAGATTCCCCTGCCATCAGGGCTAACCACTGGATCTGTTATGCATCACAATAGTATTTCACATAAGATTTGTAGAATTTGAGAAAACTTGGGGAAAGCATTTTAATCCACTTTTGCTTTATCTCAGGGTCTGAGCCTCTCAATTATTTGCAGCTTGAGTCCTCTTCTAAGGCAGGGAAATATACCACAGTACGGTGAATCTGAGAGAAGGTAGGATGGAGTCTGTGTAGAAAGGCAAAAGATAACTACATATCAAATCTACGTCTTCAGAGACACCCGTACTTCATACTACAACCTTCTGAGCCTGTGAACAAGATCCATTTTAAGTCGTACAAGCCAGCACGTGGACTGGTTCACCTGCTCAGCAAGACCTTCTGCAACAAAGCTCAAAATGAAAAGGACATCTGCAGAGGTGTGTCACCAGGATATCACAGGGGATAAGCCAATACTCTTCCCAGAAAGGTTAAGCAGGCAGGTGACACTGGCTTTGGGGAATATAACATGTACGGCATGTGAAAACACAAACTGTCTAGGTATACTTACGAATGATTGCCGATGATGCTTGCTTCATATACAGGGAAAGATGGCAAGCTTAATCAAGGAGAGAATTGGAAAACTGGCTGCAGAAGCTGCTCCTTTACTGCCCCAGTAAAGGCTGGGTCACTGAACTGGTACTCCACAGACTTACATCATAGTGCCAGATCTGAGCAACCTCAGGCAGATCACTCTTCCTGCCTCTCTCTGCTGCCTTGGATAACCCTGCCCTTTTATAGTATAAGATCATAAAGGTGAATCATCATATGTACTCAATCTTAAAGATACTGTCTTATGTGGAGGATAAGACTATAGTACAGTATCCCTGATAACTCTTTGCACCCCTGCTGTACCTTCAGTCTTCCCTGTGGGGTCAAAATCCTCCTCTTCCAGGTATTGTTTATGGAAAAAAAACAGGACATTTCTAGTCTTAAAAAGACCTTCTCAGTATCCAAGGCACAGAAGATAGTAATTATCACACTCTCCTTTGCACATTAAAGCACTGTTCAAATAACTTACAGATACAGGTCTGAATGGAAATGCTGCTAAATAACAGTATCTGTAATGTAATGAGGTTTACAATTAACAACTAAGCAGAAAAACTAAGCCTGAAAACCTCTAGGAAAATAACAGATGGGTGATCTTAACTTCTGTTTTACCAAATAGGAGAAAAGAAAGGAAGAACGGTAGACAGAAAAAGACACTGCTAATCTCAAATATGTACAGTACTACTGAAAAAAGGTACTTCCAGTGAATCACATGATACAATGGGATTATTTATAATTAAGAAAAAGAACATAATTCTGTATAAAATATAGGGTCCAGCAGTGGAGTGTAAAGATCAGAGGGCAAAGTTGATATAAAATATGATAAGAGAGGCAAAGATGGAGAATTGAACAGAGCAAGATCACAGCAGGGGTTAAGATAAATAAGACATTTTTAAAGTACATAAGGAAAGAGAGGGCAGTGAAGGAGACAGAAGGGCCTCTTAAAAATGGCAAAGGTAATTTATTGACACAAGTAGCAAGGGCATTGTTTAAGGGGGAGAAAAAAGGAAAAAAAGAAATGAATTCTTCGCTTGAGTGTGCAGAGAGGAGAGGGGGCAGATGCCAGAAAGAGACACAGATTTCCCCAGAGGAGAAAGAAATGCTTAAGGAAATCAAGATCATACCAACGCCGGTGATCAAGAAAGCAGAATGTCAGAGAACAGAAAAATAAAAAGGCAGGAACAAACGTGATGTATCCCAAAATCTAAGGCAGAGGGAAAGAAACACTGCAAAGATGCTGAGAACCTGGAAAGCACTTGGCGGGAAGCAGTATGTGCCGGCAGAAATCCGACACTGTGCTACCATTTGGTTAGAGCTAAATTCGGGTTGTGGATGCCACCCAGCAAGCTGGTATTTTTGCTTCAAAGACCTTTTAGCAGTAAAGGAAATTTTACTAGCAATAAAAAGGCCAGGCGTCTTTGCTTCCTTCTTGCTTGCTCGATTTCCTTTCCACCACCTGCTTTTTGCACTATTAGCCTGTGACAGAAAGGGTGCTTGTGAGGCAATACTCCTGAGGAGCTGTGTGGCCACCGCTCTTCCCCACAGCATCTCTCAAATCCCCTGTTGTGGCTGCAGTACTTGGTACTGCTCCCAGTGTGCATTTCCACCTTGAAACTGAAGATTTTAAAACAGGTCTAGAAAACAGAAGCCTTACCAAAGACATAGGGAACCCACATTAATTTGCAAAATCAGTGACCTCAGTCTTTAAAAGCTACAGACCCTACAGGACTTGGCTCTACACACACAGCTTAGCTTTAAGCATGTAACTATTGCATTGATGCCAGTGGAATTGGTCATGAATATCCATCCGAGTACACATGCTACTGCTGTAGCTGCTGCTTACTGAAGAAGCAGTAATTAAACTGGGCCTACAGCATGTATACAAACGGACATGGCAAACAGAGCAGTAGATGGACTAATGTTGGAGGGAGACAGTGTCAATGACATGCACTTAAGCAAAGAGAGTCAGGCCCTAAAAGAATTTGTGGGGAATCTGGCTACACTAAGAATAGACAGTACTTGGAGTAGCAATGGGGCAGCTGCTATTCGTAGAAGTTTAGAATGGCTATTCTAAACTTAGTGTGCAAGTATCCAAAGGTGGTAAATACTGAAGGATATGCACAGATGCTACTAGGAAAAAAAAACAACCCTGCACACTGAAGAGCACGATCAGCCAAGGTGCTGAGTGCAAGTTCCTCAAAGGAGATATGCTGATCTATACCAGTTGAAATCCAGCCCCTACAAGCATCCTTCCACTCCTAGCAATGAGATTTCAGGGATCATGTTCATGCAGGAACATTTTTTCACTATGCAGGATTACATGGGCAGGGCCTAACCCCACTGACACCAAGGGCAGACCTGTGAACAGCTCCCAAGTGTTGGTATGGACTTTCGATGAACATAGCCAGCCTCATCATCTACAGTGCTTCTCCCAGTTACCACTGAGTAACTGGCTTTACTCTCCTGGGGACGGCTTTGATAACATTCCCAGTCAGCGCATTTACATGTGAAAGTAAATGGACTGATACCAAGAGCAGCTGGATACGTCAGATATACACAGTGCAGGTGTGGGGAGGACAACAGGGAGAATCCAGATACATGGTATGAAACTTCACTGATCAGTGGCCGGGGGCTGTGCTCTGTGCTCTTCGGGTGAAACTCTGCCCGGCAATCACTCAGCGACCTTTGCAGACGATAACGACATGCCTAAAATAAATAGAAGTGCAGCTGAGAAATTTAGGACAAGACAGAAATAAGAGCAGAAGCTGTAACTCTTTGGAAGATTTATAATTTATGACCGTTCCATGGCATGAGTTCAACTGTGACCTCTCAGCTAGCAGCTGTCTTTCTGCTGCTTTCTCCTTCCACCTGCCTAGTGAGAAAACAGCCCCCGTCTCTGTGAGCATGGATAAATCTGTCATACTGACTTACACAATGAACTCTCTGGAGGGAGATTGAAGTAGTCCAGAGAATAAATCTAGCCCTCAGAAACAGTAGCAAGGTTGTCCAAGTTTACAGCATCTCCTTTTAACCCCTTTGGTGTGGACCTTAGTGGCTATAATTATAACTGGCACTATATGACACGCTGAAGCTGGGAATCCTCTGAAACATGATGGATGCCTCGCTCAGGACAAGTCAGAGTCAGACACAAAAAGCATCTGGAACAGGCCAAGGATGCAATATGCAGCTCACATCTGATGTGGCAGCCCTGGGCTTTAAAGCCTTTCCCAAGGACATCCAGGTGGGCAAAATGATTTTACAAGAGAAAAATATCTTCACTGAAGTGCTTAGATCACAAGGACAAGGTACTGAATTAGATCATTAGACTTTAAGGCCAAAAAGGCATTATTAGTGTAGATAGATTAACGGGCTCCTACCCTTCTGATGGGAATATGGCAGACATTAAATTGATGCTGAATCTAACCCATGCCAGAAAGACATCATCTTCTAATAAAATCCCTCTAAGGCAAAGCATCTTGATATGCTCCAGCAAAGTTCTTTAACCAAACCAAATGGCTGACTGTGACTGGGGATTATAGTTTGTAAAAGAAATCAATGTTACTTTAAAATGAAGAGGTTAAAAAACAAATATCAGAAACTACTTTTTGTTCCTGGTTAATATTAAGAATTCATATCTAAATAGCTTTATAAGGGCTTTGGACTGTGATTCATCTCTGTTTTGATTGACTGTAAATTCATCCTAATAGGTAGTCTGAGAATTGCCCATCACTGTAGCTTATCTTGCACACCTCCTGCAGATGTGCTTGGACACCTTTCAAACATATTACAACACATCTATGATGTCTGTTGAGCCACACAAAAATAGAACCTTAGTACAAAGGCAAGGAAACTACAGTATCATACAACATTACAGCCAGGACTGATGCCAACACAACAAAATCTCCTCTGGACAAGCCCCTTATTTTCACCAGATCTTAGTTTTATTAAAGCAATTTCTTTCTCCTGGAGCTCTAGTGTGCATGAGCTTGATAAAGACTCATAAACAAGGAAAGCCACCTTGACACATCTGCAAAGCCACATTCAACTTCACCACATTCAACTTTACTCTGGAGGCAACAATAAATGGTAAAACAAGTGGGTGAAAAGAGGCTCCTGCACCCACCTTCCCTATTGGAAAGGCTGCTTTTCTGCAAGGATTACTTTTTGTTTCCTTCCAGGCCCTGAAGAATGCACTGTGACTGCTCACATTTTTCTCATCCCTCTATCATTGTCCTCCTCATCTCTGTTTCCTGTAGGATCTACCGAGTCAAAGTCCTCTGATCCTCAAACATTTTCACACACCCCAGACATAGCTTTCTTCTATCGGGCCATAGTTGTTTCCACCCTTTTTCCTGAAGTGCTTAGATTCCAGTAGTCCACAACATTTGCCATTCCTTAACTAACAGAGATGAAACTTTATTGTGTAAAAGGAATATTATGTGTCTGGAACGTATGAAATAACAATGCTTTCTATTCTCATGGCAATAACACTCAAACCTTCTGGCCTCTGGATCTCCATCAGTAGCAACAGCTTTTCCCTCTGTCCTTACCCATATTCCCGCTTTGTACCCAAAACCTTCAAAGAACCTAGAGGCCTTTGATGGGTTGCAAAATAGCACTGACCAAAAGAGGGCCCAGTTTTCCAAGAGGGTTTCATAAAAAACTGAGTTCCAAAACCAACAATCAGAGGCACTTGGTAGGAGTCACCTTTCAGTTCCATTGAGAAGCTCTTTTGGCACTGAGGCAACCAGCAAGCAAAGAATTGGACTGGAAACTTTCAATGTGCTTTTCTAAGGACAAAAAAAACTTGTCAAGAACATCTGTACAGGTGTCCCTGGGCAAGTTCCACAGTAACATTATGACCACCGCATGAAGAAATCATACAACATGCTACTCAGACTGCTAAAGCCAGATGCTCAAAGGTGCTGACTACCCTTAACTTCCCATGGTCTGAAGGGAGCAGGGGGGTACACAGATATCTTTATCATCGTGCAGGACTGGTCACTGAGCAAACAAGCTTTCAGATTCCCTTTAAACATGCATTTCCCTATTGCTTCATTATCTGATTCTGAAAGCATTTTGTTAGAAGCTGTGCAAGGCACATTCCAGTAACTAGATGTACTGCAGTTTCCAAGATTTAGCTCATAAAAGCACTGTGGTAATCTTAATATCCCAGATACTGTTGACAGTACGGTAGTGCAAAGTAGCTGAACTGTCTGCTGGTTAAGGGAATGATCAGGCGGCATGTGACAGAGAGAGGAAAGAAGGAGCACAAGCTAGGAGGAAAATTGTTGTACCTTGTTTCTTTCCTGGCAGAGATTTTGTTCTCAGGCCATTCACTCCTACATTTATCATCCTTCTTTTTCCTTGCCTTATTTCCCATAATATGACTTGTTTCATCACAGGACCTCACATTTTGGTTAAGAGTTTATTCCCCCATGGCATTAGATACTATTACGCAGCAAAAAGCTTACACCACTTTCTTATACACCTAAGGCTACAAGATCTCTGCAAGCATATGTTTTGACCCCCCTAACTGATGTTCCTCTTCAGACTGCTAAAATCCCTTTCCAAGCATGCTTATCTTCAGGAATAGGATTTTCCATCCCCTTCCCCTCTCTTCTGCACAGACTAAAGTGGAGCTCCTGCCTTGTCTTAACTGATAGAACTTGAACACAACAGAGGATGTGAGGGTACAGGTGAGTCAACACGTCCAGTGTCTACACTGAAACAGTGACACAAGCTGTTGAAGTGGATCTGAGCACGTAAGTCCTTCAAGACTATATCTAAGCACAAAATTAACACCTTCAAGAAAATATTTGAATGCACATGCATCCTTACAGATTAAGTCACTTTTTAAAAAGTTCACTTGTTACTGGCTAAATTCTAACCTGAACCACAATGATTTATACTCATGATCTCCACTACTCATCTTCTCCACATGTTGTATGACAGAGCACAACTTGTTTGTATTACCAGCAAGGTTCCCCTCAGTACACTGGTCACTGTCCACCCACTGTGGTGGTGTCTGAAGTGATGGATTGAGAGAGAGAGCACAGAGAGTCACAGCAGACGGTGTTACAACTATAGCAAGCTGGTTTCTTCTTCCTTGCCATTTATGTCTGAAAATGGGATATTATTGCTGGGGCTGCATGTGGAAACTCAAAAAAAAAGTCCAGGGAACAGCAATAAGGAATGCTGTTTGCTCAGCAAGATTTGGGAAGAAAGGAAATGATCTATTTTGTGAATTGAAATTATCCCCTTAATGAATTTGGCTCACTATTTCTAGTAAAAAAAAACCCTCATGCTTTATTTTTATTAAAAAAAAAAAAGTGTCAGCTGTCTAAAAATACTGAACAGCTGTCCTGAAATAGCGGATTTCCCTCTATGTTTTTTTTATGATTCAGTCCATTCCAGAGTTTTGCAGTGAGAACTGCAGACAGTTCTATTTTGCTTGCTAGAAATATGCACAATATGGCATGTGCCTCAGTCTTCTGTGATTAATGTATAAAAACAGTCAGAACATATTTATATGATGGCTTGTAGAATTATAGAGATTGATCTTGGTTTCACTCATGGCCAATGACTAAGGAGCACTTTAATCTGCTACAGGTGAAAAGGTAATGCAAACACTCTTGTGTTTATTTAGGACAGCTATTGGGAATATTTCATGCCGTATTTCAAATACAAATACTCTTTGACTGTCTCCTAGTCAAGGAAATATAAAGTCATTAGTATATGGTTTTCTACAATGTATTGTAAATATTAGAATTACACAGGTCATTTGACCCAAATTGAGATTTCTGCCTAGTTTCTTCACAATCTTGGCTTCCACAGGACTGTAAGAGGAAGCAGTCTCCACCATGGCATCACAGTGCTGCAAAGCTCACTCCATAATGAAGTGGGAATGGTATTTCAGGACATCTTCGGCAAAGGCTTCAAAAGCCACCTGAAGACAGAATGAAAATCTGCTGTTATGAGTCAGTGCTGGCTTGGGTGCATTTTCACAGCAACAAAGGAAACCTTCTACAAGGATCTAAGCGGTGAGGTGGTCCATACAAACCCATGCATAGAGCAGCTTTTTGGCAGGGTCACAATTTACTTCACATATTTCCTCTCAGGAGGTTTGCATGTCTTCTGCAAGCTGAACTTACAAGTCTAACACTACCCAATGTACTTCTTGTGCTTCACATGCCAAGGAATGAACCTCCATCCCAAGCCCCTCTTACAAAAATATCTTAATTTGATTCATATGCTTAGATAAAACACTAAGTCAAGGAACACTTCAACAACAAATAATGGGATAAAACTCCAGCAGCAGCAAAGTGCTCATGCATCAAGTAGCATTCAGATCTCATTTCTCCTACTTCTCACCCATCCTAACCACAGCACCTTCCCAAAATCCCCATCTGTTTAATCTCTTCTATTGCTGAGTGCCTGGAAAGCCTTAGGTTTAGTAGCTTTTTTACAGTTCATCCCTGCTCTGTATAACCATAGAGAGAGACTGGAAAAAAGAATGGAAACAAAATTAAACAGGAGAGATCAGAACAACCCTAAACATACTCTGGGTCAAACCAGTATCTGATACAGGGGCTAAATCTTCATTGAAGTCAGTAGGTTTTCACTGCCTATGGTCTTCAAGGCAAATTTAGCCCGTGATACAGCCTAAGATAACTTATTGCCTGAAGCCTAGAGTACCTTAGCTCAGCCTTTCAGTGATGAGGAAACCACATACAACCGCAAAGTTACTTTTCATCTACTTTGAATAGTCAAATGACCCAAGTAGTCAGTCAGTCATAAACAGCAATATAGGAAGCCTTGGGCATTTCTAGTCTATCAGCTGAAAATATGGGACAGAAGTTACATCCAGTAGCACAGGCTTACTCTGAAGAATGAACTCCAGCTATTCATTCAGATGACAACTCTCTTCAGTGTAAGGTTAGTTATAAAAAAGCAGCCAGATACTAGAAGCACTAAGGCTCTGGAGACCTGGGTGCAGTACCTGGCTCTAATAAATAGCTCTTTGCAGTGTAAACAGCATACAAAGTCCTATCTAACTTCAGGCACCTGAGTTAGGAGCTTCACTTCATACTCAGTGAAGACAGACAAGACCCCTGAGGCAATTAGTGTGGTCCTTTAGCAAAAAGCTACTGCTCTACCTTGTCTGCAGAGGCAATTTTATTCATTTAGAGATAAATATAACCCCACTATGGAACAGTGCTTTCTTTTGCCCACCTCACAGCTCTTTGGAACACAGGGAGATGCCAGTAATGTTTATTTCACCATAGGACACATGGGGGACTTGCATCTTGATGGGGTTTGTGAGCAGTAATAGGTGTGTCACTACAATGGACACTGCCTGCCTGGAAGAAAGCTTCACTGGGGGTGGATTAAAAGTATAAACGTGTCACAGCGTTATAGAACCACCAAGACCAATCCAATCTACATTGTGACTTAAAACATATGCTGATGTTTGCTGGGTAATCTTAAGTAGTAGGTAAAGGCAAATAGCACTGACTGGAATGCCTCCACTTCATACTCCTTATGATATTGTCTGTGCAGGGGGGGCAGAGATGAGGACATCCCTCCAACTTTTCTCATTCATGGAAAGGTATTCCTGCTGCAAGGAATGGGGGTGGGCTGGACAGACAGCACATGCAGAGAAGCTTATGGAGTCACCACCTCCAAAAAAAAAAACATTGATTCAGTGCCTCTCACAAACTCTAAACCCTCATATATAATAAATAAATATAAAAAGTACCCTTTAACACTGTTTCACATGGGACTCCTTGCACAAGTTTCCACACCACCACCTTACTTTGCCATGGAACAGCATGCTTCTAGGCATTCAAACACAGTGTTAGTATGCAGAAGGGTTAGAGAGAACAAAGTCAGATCAAAATATCATTTCATCCCTTGGGTCCAGGAGCTATTGGCTGTGAATGTAAAGGAATTATCACACAAGAGCTTACTTCTACAGGCAGCCTAGCAGGAATGCATTCCCATTCAGTTAAAGATCCTTCACAGGGAGCAATAGAAATGTTCTGTTCCCTCAATATCTTTTCATTCCCTTTCAAGCATTTATACAAGTATTCAGGGGCTTAACCAGATATGAAAGTAATTCATTTTAGGTTATGTGTATTAAGAGGCTCTGGGACTCCTCTACCTGTCTGACTGTGCTAAAGATTTTGTTAGCTGACTCTTTTTTTTAACCTTCAGTAACTCCCAGTAAGTCCAAGAACTGGATTACTGTGTCCACCTGAAACAAATCCTCTTTTCACACTGGGAAGCATTCAAAGCATTTGAAGATGTATGGGATTCATTTGGCATATTTATAGAAGAATTTAGTTGTAATTGCTTATAAACATCTGTTGCTCTTTAGCTCAGTAAATGTAAATAACAGAAATATGATGGCATGTGCATGTCGGATGCCATCTCTTGGAAAAAACAAAGTTACATTTCTCCTACCCAGCACTTGATCACCAAAAAGAAAGGGGGAAAAAAAGTACAACATACTGCTTGGGGAAGCAGAGTTGATTAATGGGCTAGCCTGTTAAACCATCTGCTCTTGAGGACCCAGCTTTGAATCCCAGTGCCCCTTGCTGGGTCAGCACTTTTCTGGTGTTGAAAAGCGACATTAATTCTGCCAGCCTTTCTTTTTAGGAAGGAATAGTACATGGAATGTCAGTAGCCTTGGAAAAGAAGAAATATCTTCCCAGATTCTGAGCACTAAAATTAACAAAGTTTAGTAAAAAGAAGAAACAACAGGTAATGCTACAGCTCAACAGGACTAAGTTAAAATATCTCACTGGGAGCAGAGAATAACCTCATCCTCCTTGGAGTGTCATAAAATTAAAAGGAGTTAAAAAAAAGGACCTGGGGCTTCTCTGTGGCACACTGAATAAACGCACTTCCTGAGATAATCTTTGATAGGGTCCCTATCAGCTTGTCACTTGGGCAAAAGGTAATGCTGGCCTAGCAATAAATGCTATAATAATGCTCCAAACCCTTTGAACTAGATATCACAAAAGCTGGGGGCAGTCAAAATGCCAAATAAAGTTAAGAAGCACAAGAGTGGAGGCCAGAGACAGATGCTGTGAGCTGAATGTCAGATCAAGGGATGAGATCAACAAGGTGCTTTAAGAGGCATTTCCTGGTTAACTCAGGAATCTCCAGCAACCTTTGTAGTCTTTCATCCAAGCCTCATTAAAAGAACAGAGCATGGGTTTTATAAGGAACACGGAGATGCAAATGCATGTTCATTTGAACTCATCAGATCTCACTGGAATTGTTTCGGGGAGCTGCGCTCCCCAGTGCAATGTTTCAATTAAAGTTATCATAAATAGGATACAAAGAAATGAGAGATTTCAACTCTGAAAAGCTGACATAACATTTGGTTTCTTGTCTCCAGTGCCAAGTGCTTTACTCCACAGAAATTACTAATAACTCCTCTTCCTCTCACCTCCCATAAGACTTAGTAACGATCTTTTTCATCAATATTAACAATTAATTAGCAGTTTACTGGTATTGTGTGCATGAGTAGTACATGAGAAATGAATGCTAATTGTATAAAATAGTGTTCACTGTGATACAGATAGTACCTTCACAGTTAAATATGGCCTACATGAAAATTGTGGCGATTTGAAGCTATAGCAAAACAACCCCAGCAACTATAAGCAATGGTGAAACAGCTGTCTAGGATATGCTGCACCTTAAGCACTGGCACAGGACAGGAAAGACTTGAGGATGCCAGTAGGATTGCTAGCCCAGAAAATCCTTAATTCAGCAAGAAATGTCCTTTTGGCATTCACTGCCAACATGTTACTGCAGCATTTCCTCTAGCAGCCACCTGGGAACAGTATTTCCAAGGTGCTGGTGATGTCCTAGCAATTTTAAATACACTTGCCTTTCAACTCTAGTTGTGGCCTCTGTTTAGACCCTTAGTATAGATACCTGCCTTACATCAGCACACTTACTTCAACAGCAGGCCGCAGAGGGAACCAGGAACTGGCAACCTAGAGGATGAGGCAATCTGAATGGCTTTTTCCTTTCGTGGACATAAATATACGTGTTTGTATGTAAACACATTATGATTTTTCATACTTGTTACTGACATGCTGCTATCCTGTGCAATAGAGAAGGTGAAACGTAGATATTTTGTTATACATATGCAGATACATGTGTTAACATGGTACATATGCCCAACAGATATTATGATGACTCTGGCAAATAAGGAAACATTCTCCCAGATGGGAAACACCAAAAGTGGCAATTCTTTTATAATTTTTTTTCCAAGTTGAATGCAGTTATCAAGTCCTCTTGCCATGCCTTTCACAACACAGACAGAATCGTGATCCAGTGTTTTCAGACTCGAAAGATTAGCCATATGTGTTTCACTGAATATGCTGAGCCAGATACCACCGCCAGCGCTCACCAAAACCCCCACAGTTGCATGTGAATAACACAAGAAAATCTGCCTCTGATTACTGAAAAAGATGCTGTATTTTTCCACACAACTGATATTGAGCTGCTGGCAGTGTAACACCTAACACTGGTTTATGGCACATCTTTCCCCTAGTTCTTCTACTCTTGAAGACATTACAGGAGAAGTACCAAAACTATGCTGTAACCACCTCTCATCTTTCAGGTGCCTGTGTGTGGTGTTGCTTCTTCTAACATGCATTGATCACTGTTCCCACAGCAGTCCATGTAATAGCATCATTAGGTGAGCTATAACCGAAATCTGAGCCCTGTTGCAACGTGCTTTGTAGAAATACACTCCAAGAGAGAGTTCTAAATACCTACCAATTCTAACAGATGAGATAAAAAATGGCTGGAAGGAGAAACAAAGTGCAGATGAGACCAAATGACACCTGCAAGAGTTAGAGGAAAAGAGTCCGATTCATCCTGCCCAGCACATTAATCTGAGGGTACTGTGCTTCCCTCCATCTATCTTTCAAAACCGCAGCAGAAGACAAGCTTGTGCAGCAGATTTTTTCACATTGAACGGACAGGAGATGTTAGAAACTGGCAGTAATGGGTGGCTTCTGACTGAAATAGTCAGCAACGTCGATATTTATTATACAGCTATGTGTATTGATTGTGCAGTAAAATGATCTGAAGTAATATATGCTATAATAATAATTGAACTCCATTCAGAAAAAGAGCACTGACGTGCAGAGAAGGAAAAAATCACAAAGGACTATATCCATTTATTAAATTAGTTCATGTGGGCATCCGATTACTGAGCAAATAGGAATAGCTACTACAAAGCACTACACATACTGCATGAGCAAAACAAAAAGAATCTGAAATACTCCACATTTCTGAACTACTCCCTTACAGCTCATTGGGCTTTGCCAGTTCAGAGCAGCTGAGAACTTGGCTGTAGCACTCTGCAGTTTAAGCTCTATAAGGTGCCCTGTGTCCTCTCTCCCTCATTTGCCTTTTCTTATGAATGACTAATGAATTTCTACATTCAGCATTACCACACGACACATCAATGCAGACAATGTGCTGTGCTTTCACCATGAGGGTTTGACCATTTACTGAGTAGAAACCATTATGTCAGAAGAGATTTGGATAAAATAAGTCTGCACGTACTTCCAAATCCAAACGGATGTGGCACCTCTTAATTCCCCTCTCTCCTTCTTCTTTACATGTGGGTTAAGAAAAAAATCAGTCTGCCTTGGGATTTTCTTTGTTTTTACTATCTCTGCTGAAATTGGATTTATTTAACTAAACTGGCTGTATGTTTAAGTCTCCAAGTTCACAAATTATCTGCAGTCTTCCCAGGCTCCATTTTGCCGAATTGCTGGTAAAAATTCCAGCCATAGGACTGCTTATACAGCAGATTTCCCACTCCTTTGCCAGATGACAGATTCTTTTCTTTTAGCTTTTAACAGGGTAATGATAATATTCAGTATTGAATTAGTAATGAAGTCCCAGTTAAAGACTGTGAAACTGGTTGGATTTGCAAATATTTTTAGGAGGATTCAGCTACATGGTACGTGGTGTTGGACAAAGCCAAATACTGGCAAGGAACCAAAGCCATTCAGTTACAGAGCTGTCTGCAAATCTGATTTTGGTTATTCTTGTAACCCTTGACTATGAACTGACCTCAAATGTTTTCTGCCTTCCAGGCAAAGCAGTACTGATATACCATAGGAAAGACCATAGTTCTGACCCAGTTTGAACTATGAAGCAGTACAATTGTCCTGATGAATATTTCCAGGCTGACCACAAGCTAAAAAATGTGGGTGTTTATAAGTTCTAGATAAACATTTAACATCTTGCAGAGCCTCACACTGTTACTCTGGTAGTCATACAGCTCTGCAACACACACACCTCTAGCCTGTACCCTCCAGGTGCACCTGACTGGGACGAAGAGCATCCACATGAGGAATAAGAGAGATGTTGGTGACCTGCCTCAGAAACCTGCAAGAATACAAATGGGTTCAACTACCATTTAATTTTGTCCATATACCTATGTCCAAAGACCGTATCTCTTTGCAATAAGCCTATAATGATGGCATGGAAGAAACCAACTTACTGATTGTGCTCAAGAGACATACCAGGAGCTGCAGAGATGACCATTTTAAGAGTGCTTCTCTGTAGTCTGCACATCTGGTCTCATGCCCTGATAGCATGATCACAAAACAAACCTGGCCTGGGCCAGTCAGATACAACTTGTGTTACTGGAATTAACAAGATCCATTTCAACCTGTTCACTCAAGTTACTTCTATCAGTTAACACAAGCTACAAGCAAAACAAATATCAATACTTTTACAATTTCTTCAAATAGCTACACTGAGAACTAGGGGATTTTCCTGTGACACTGCTGGGCTTTTCCTGTCCCAGAGAGATGGTTTCAGCACTTTAGCTGACACCGGTTAAACCCTGGACATCTGTAATAGCAAATGAAAGCACCTCCTGGAATGACCTTCCTTATGTTTCATTTAGTTTCTGTTCTTTTATCTTTGGTTTAGGAGCAGCTTTGCTAGGCTTGCTAAGACTGCTGTAAACAACACTTAAGAAAAAGCAACATTAAACAGCCCAAGGCAGACTAAAATTGGCCAGGAATAGGACC
This sequence comes from Pezoporus wallicus, assembly GCF_028554395.1. NCBI lineage: Eukaryota > Metazoa > Chordata > Aves > Psittaciformes > Psittacidae > Pezoporus > Pezoporus wallicus. The sequence continues at coordinate 2,427,942 of NW_026641383.1, forward strand.
ATAGTCCATCTGTGTCTCCGTGTAGCATGGAGTTGTAGGTAAGAGTCAGCATCAAACAGAGAAGTAGCTCCCCTGACTTTACTGTCCTTCTTTGTCTTTGTGTGTTTTTCTTGTTCTGTCCTCAAGGCAGAAGGGGAATTAGGCTCTGAGACAGCAGCAACAATAATAGCTCCAACACAACTCTCCTGTCTCCAGAACAGACAACTTGCCACTATTACCTCCCCATCAGGGAAAAACCTTAGTCTTCACCACTAAAAGGAAAGGGACAAGAGGCTGTTACAATAAAAAAAATTACTGAATAACTGACTTCATACACTCTTAAATGATGTTCAGTTTATTTACTGTATTTTTTAGTATCATAAATAGATAGCTAATGATTTTTTGCTGAAATCTAGAGGAGCCTATGGTCTCTGCACTCAAAATGCATAGGTTTCTTCTCCCTTTTATTACCCACTGGCAGCACCAAGTTAAGGTTTAAACTTTTATTCCTGGACAATTTTTTCCAGCAAGAGTAAGAGGGCAACTCCTAAATCCCACTAGCAAGCACCCACTAGTAAAGTCAACCTAATTCGGAAGTTCCTGTTCACTTAAATCCCATTTCCAGGAACTTTCTTCTTCAGTAACTGCTCCAGCAAGCAGTATAACACAATACCACCAACAGGTGAGTTTGCTCAGGTGCCTGCAGGTGGTAACAGCAAGGGCTAATACCATGGAGGTGCAGAGGAGGAAGCTCTCAGCCTGCATTCACACACTAGCTCCAAGCCTGGTTCACACCCACAGCTGTGCCCATGGGTTAGGAAGCCCTGTGCCATGCTGCCGAGGAGAAGCTGCTCTACAGCTCTTACTGGTGACCCCACTGCTGCCACTGTGCTTCACATGCATTGCAACAGGATACTCCAGGCCCTACTGGACTTTGTGATGGGGTCTACAGACATCTCAGTATTTCATATTTCAGTCACTATATGAAAAAAATTAAAGAGAGAAAAGAGAAGGGGTGGGAGGAAAGCAGAATCCAGATGGAGAAAGGGAGCACTGTCTGTTTTGACTTTGTTTTAAAAGGGCTTTTTTTTTTCCCCCCTGAACTGAAACTGGTTGCATTTAGCTTGCAGCCCTATTTGTATGGTGCAGATACACTGATGATTAATGATGTGCCAAGTGGTTCAGAGAAATTCAATTCAGACCCACAGATACTTGTCAGTCCCCAAGGAACAAGAACATTTTTTAAAACTGACCTCCTCATTACCCATTAAAAGATTCAGGTAGTAGAACACACCTGACCTTATTCTCAATGGCAGCAGCAGGTCTGATTCCAGGGAGTTTCTTTTACTTCTTCAGTTTCCCTGCCGCACAACTTGAAAGGCCAAAGTCAGCTTCTGCTCCTCAATAGTCTCCTAAATTTTCCAGATGATATTTTACACAATGATGTGTCATTTCACGTTGTATCAATCACACTACAGTATGTCACTTAATATAGCATAAGGCAATATGATTGACACAATCTGAGATGACTTGTCACAACACAACACGTCAGCTGGGACATTTGTATGTTTTGGGTTTATGTACACACACACACACAGAGCCTTCAAAGCGAAGGGGGTGGAAGGAGGATACTCTCCCCCCTTTAAAAGTTTTCACAACACTTTCCTTTGCAGTGATTGATAAGCATCTGTTAAATACATTGAAAGTTCTTCAGTTCTCTCTCTAGGCTACCTAATAATAAACTACCACAGCTTGAGTTTACTCCAACCTCTATTTATAATGGACATCTTCTCGTGACATATAAAGTGCCCTGCTCACAAGTACAGTCTTACTGTTAGGGAGTCGCATAATACAAAAACTCATTGCAATTAACCACTAGTCCCTTGGTGGCATCTGACGCTAATTCAGCTCCCAAACAATTAATTTGGAGCAACCTCACAAAGCAATCCCTGAGCAACAGTAATTGGCTAATTCTCCTCTACTTATGGTTATGCTCATTATATTACAGACAACTTTAAATCATGCTGTCATCACTAGTTCATGCTGTCACCGAGGCAATTCAGAAGGATGAGTTACTACACCCACAATCACTTGTAACCCGTCTGCGGAAGGAAAGGTCTGTCCAGGATCTCTGGGAAGGTGGGAAATCCCAAGCTGCGTTCTCCAGGGGTCTGAGAACACAAGTGCAGCTGCAAGGAAAGCTGAACAAATTACAGGACTTTAATTCCTAGTGAAGAACCTTGGCTTCTTAATGAAATTTTAAGGAAGGTATGTTTGCCATAAGATCTCCAGGCAGTATGGTCTGGCAGAGAAGCCCTGACTGGACACTTTTGAGTCATGTTACCATATCAATCACAGAATCATGGAGTGGTTTGGGTTGGAAGGGACCTTCAAAGCTCACACAGTTCCAGCCACCCTGGCATGGGCAGGGACACCTTCCACGAGAGCAGGTTGCTCCAAGCCCTGTCCAACCTGGCTTTGAACACTGCCAGGGATGGTGCAGCCACAGCTTCTCTGGGCAACCTGTGCCAGTGCCTCAGCACCCTCACAGGGAAGAATTTCTTCCTTACATCTAATCTCAATCTCCCCACTATCAGTTTAAAGCCATTCCTCCTTGTCCTGTCATTACAGGTCCTTGTAAAAAGTCCCTCTCAAGATTTCCTGTAGGCCTCCTTTAGGCACTGGGAGCTGCTCTAAGGTCCCCCTGGAGACTTCTCCATTCTGTACAACCCCAACTCCCTCAGCCCGTCTTTATAGGAGAGGTGCTCCAGCCCTCTGATCATCTTTGTGGCCTCCCCTGAAGTCACTCTAAAAGCTCCACATCCTTCTTACGTTGGGGTCCCCACAGCTTGAACACAGTACTGAAGGTAGAGTCTCACAAGGGTGGAGTAGAGCAGGAGACCTACTGGTGACACTTCTTTTCATGCAGCACAGGATTCTCTGTGTTCTTAGAGCTTGGCTATATGGCAGGCACGGACACCCACCAGCTAACCAGGCCATGAACACACCATTCAGACATGTCTGTGGCTACCTTCAGGTTCCATGTTTTTCTGCTCCATGCCTCAATTCTCCATTTAGCAAAGTAAGCTTGTACTGCACAGGAGGGTTTTGAAGCTAAAACTCACAAATGGTCAAAAGATGCACTGGAACTGTTGAAAAGCAGAGTACAGAAGGATTTCATGAGCCTGTTAAAGTAAACTGGATCTTTCTTGGACTGCTGCCACTTTTTTCATCTGGGGAAATAACTTAGAGTGGCAACTGTACAGCCAGATGTTGCAAACCCAGTATTTTAAGTTCTTTTTTTGTGGCACAGTGTGGTGCTACATAGAAATATCCAAACATACTCTAAATATGTCAACTCAAGTAGCAGGAACAGTATGTTCTGTCTAAGACAACTCTGTCATCAGTCAAAAGTCGTAGCAAAAACTACGTGATTGACTTAGCATCTCCAGCAAAGTGATGAGATAATTCTGCCATGGCATATGGTGTATCCTGACCTGACAAGCAGATGTAGAGAAGTCAGAAGTGCAGGTATCTGCATATATGCCATCTCAGATCACATCTGAACAGTGGTGCCTGGCCAGAAATGCAATATCCCGTATTTGTTGTGAGGTTACAGAACTACAGAGGGTGAACAAAGAAAATATTAATACATCAGATTCAGATGAAACTTGTCTCCCCCCCCTCCAAAAGAATCTTCAAAGACTAAATGCTTCTATTCTCCCCAGTATGCTCACCAGAGTTTTCAGTAACATGGAGGTTCAATTTGTATCACCAATACAAAATTCAACATGCAAAGATATTCAGAAGCAATCAGTAATTTCTAAGCAACTGTGAATCAAGAAATGCACTTTTCTGTCATTAGTATTTCTTCCAAGTACTATAGTGTTTCCTGCTTCTAAACCTGCATTTACAGATGGGGTAGAATCTCAGTGGCACAGAAGGAGCAAGAAAACTGTACAGATGAGACTGAGTAGGCATCATTTTTCAGTTGCAGTACTCCTAATCTGGGGAATCAGAGACCTCAGTAGCACAGGCTGTAAAATGGGAGAAAAGACCACATCCTTGGGTAGTAGGCTGTCACAGCTCTCAATGTCCAGCTCAAGATATTTAGTGTATCATAAATACCAGCTACAAAAAAACCCACCCCATATAGTAGGACATGGTATTTTTTCCTAGCTTAAGGATAATCAAAAGTTCAAAGGCAGAGAGATCAGTACTGAGAATTTCCCTTCTTCTCCCAAAAACACAACCTTGATCAGCAGCCACAGGACAGCATTTACTGTTCCTGAGCTTGCCCCATCCCACATCACGTGGTCCTTGGCTCATAGAAGCATCCTGCCACCCAGAAAAACCCATCTGAACAAGGCACAAGATTGAACCCACAGGTCAGCCATAGCACAGAGACCTGAACGCTACCTCCACAAGGAAATGTTCATCTCCTTCCTTGTGCAGAGACAAAGCTCTCAGTTTTACACTTTTGCTTATTGCTGGACTACTTTGTGGTTTAGGCAAAGAAAAGTAATTTTCAGTAGTTTATCTGAATAGCAAAACACAAGATGGAAAAAAATAAGAGGAAAAGCCACTGCAGATTGAGAAGGACACATGGACAGCTGTATAAAGAACACAACACAACTAGAGCCATACTGTTCTCCCTCACTACCTCTAAGGTATTGCATGCACAAATCCACTCTCCCTTATGCTGCAGATTCATGAGAAGTTATTCAGTTGACCAAATTATGTTTTTAAAGGCTGTATCAGTTTCCTGAGGCAATTCAACACAAGGCACTGGGTGGTAGAGAGGGACAGCACAGAGCTGAGACAAGCTGGCATGTTTGGGAACAGCCTGGCTACATGAAATAGCCATTATCTCTAAATATGTAACCACATATTCCATTGGTTAGGTGCAAGTTGCTTTTCTTTTGGTGGTTAAAGCAGTGCCTGAACATTCAGTGATCTTTTGCAGCAGCACTTGTCTGAGATCACTTGTTTCCACATGGATGTTATAGAGCTGGCCAGAGAATTTAGCAGGTTAAAAATAACGATGCAAATAAAAACAACAGCAACACCCTGGCCCCAGAATATGGGTTAAATATAATCTAAACTGCTACCACTACGAGGAAAATGCTGCATGGAGCTCCTAGTCAGTATGATCTGAAAGTTTCACCAAAAAAACACTGAAGAAATATCACCTCCCCCTCACACTGTGTGAACTGAGATGACTTAATCCCCACAGAGTACACCTACAGTATAAAACAATGCTAATCCTTGTTGTTGAACATAATCTGCATATAAACTTAGGCCAATACCAATACAAGATGACACATGAAAGAACCCCACCCTTTCTAGCTTTTATGTTAGCAGTGACAAAATTCCCATTTATTTCAGAGAGGAACATGGCTGAGGTTGGCCTTTCAAATACATCACCCAGATGATGCACAACCAGCACTGAGCACAAAGCCCACTGTTTGCTGTGTGTCTGTATTAGCCCCCCAAATCAGCTTACGCAGTGCATTAACCCAGTGCTGGAACAAGTTTGCTTGGTAGGTTGTTCCAAATCTTCTCTCTGACAAAGGTTCAGCTCACCAGGCTGAATGGTCAGTGACTTATTAAGGGACATTAAAGTTTTGGATTTAAAAACCCTGAAGCCAGAAAGCCTATAGCAGAGCCAACTCCAGACCAAATATGACCGTCATGTGAAACTTGATTTGAACTTGGAGGGAACGCCTTCCTCCATCCACAAGGATTTGCAACCTTTGAGTTTCTACTTTGCAATTCTCATCAGAACAAGCCCCAACTCTCCAAGCAATCTTTGGTCAACATAGTCAAGTTTCACACCAGTTTCTCATTAAAATATCACACAGAACTTCTAATTTGGTGTGACTTCAATGCTCATGGTTATTTGAAACTGATCTCATGAACATCAAAAGTAGGTCAAAGCTCCTTCAGCAAAGAGTATTTAGAAAAGCAGGAATAATACCACAGTTTGAATCATTTTTGAGTTGTTAATAGCCTCTTTGCAAGTGCTTGCAGGTTGGATTGCCAGCATCTCACATGGTTTTAGCTGAACTTAAGTGTGTCTCGTTATGATATCCATAAGTGTAGTTAATATCACACATGGTCACAAGCTCTGCAGTGGGCTTGGTAAAATTATAAACTGCGATTCAAGCTTCCATGAATTTTTCTAGTTCTCTGTATTAAAATGCAAACATTACTTCAAGGTCCTTCGTATAGTTTAATTATATACCTTCAGTCTGGCATAGATAATGACTAAATGTATTCCTGTGGATGAGTTAGAATTACCACCACTATTTTGTTTATATAATTTGATGAAATAACAGAACAGTAAATTCTTCCCCTGGTAAATGTATTAAGGGACAGCTCTTGATGGGGCTCTGAAGGAAGGAAAAGGCTTCTCTCTCTGCAGGAGCAGAATCTGTGCCACAGACAGCTTGCTGCCATGGAAAACTGCCTTGAATTAAACCAGTTAACTAGAGTGATCAAAGTCATTCAGAAGGGACCTGCCTGGAATAATTCTCAGCAAAGTATTTCTTTGATCAAAATGTGCTGGTTTCGTCAAAGCAGTAACATTTCACAGCAATATCTATTTCACTGGAGTTTACGAAAGGACATCTCTGAGGCCTGGGCTAGACCACTCTGTTTCTGGGGAGGAAAGAAAACGTAAACCTGAATTCTGTCACAAAATTTCCTCCCGTGAAATGCTCAGGAGCCCTTGCCTCTGTTCTAACAATGAAAAAAAAAAAATACTTCAAAACCTCAACAGTTGTTATCATTGCCTGGCTGGCCCCATGCTGAAAAGCTATTGCTGACTCTGAATGCCAGCTCTAGGTAATACACAACTTGTGGTGTATAAGTCAGGGCCACCCAACAATGTGACACCTGTATCTGTAACACAAATTTCAGTGAGACCTTTAAGGTCAGATTGTGCACAGAGTGAGAAAGATGTAACATTTTCTTCTTTAAAATGTAAAATGTTGTTACTCACTTCCTTGCTGACAGCAGCCCAACACAAGCAAATCAAGCAGGTGTGGTAAAAGGGCTGTGGAACAGCCACAGAAGGCAGCTCTACTGATGCAGTTAAGATGAGCAGTGAGGAGTAAAGATGTGTTTAAAAGAAAACCAAAAAGCTAAATCTAACAATAGTGTATCTTTTAGTTCACTTTGTACTTGTACTTTATTCACTTTTTTTGAAGTGTACAAGAGTTAACACAAAGGACCCTGAAGGTCCAACATAGCAAGAAATGTTTGCACCACTAAAGGAAAAAAAAATGTGCTTTTGTGGGTTTTTCACCCTCACTAAGATTTGCAATGAACTTTCACTTAATAAGGTCCTCAAGGGAACTTCCAAGAAAGTCTCAGCACCCACTTCTTACCTCTCTCGATTAAAGCTCACTGCTCTAATTTCTATCATGCCTTTCTCAGCCTCACCCACCTCACTGTAGAGCTCATCAATCCTCTGGCACTCTCCACTGACCTTTCCAGCGTTGCCCCAGCTGTCTCTGGAACTCAGTTCTCAGGCTTCACTGCTCCAGGTTTCCCAAGCTACAGCATGAGCAGTCACAGGGCATGATCTCATCTGCCATGTTTCATCACAAAACAACAAGTATTAACACTTGCATGAGCTTTTATCCACTAAGCTTCTGCAAAAACATACACCACAACAGTGAGGCAGCAACAAGGCAAAGAGCAGCAAATATAAGAGCTGATGATGTACCCACCAGAGAACAGAGCTCTCAGATCCTTCTGCAGAAAAAAAAGTGCCCAGGAAATTTCTAAGTGTGAACTGCAGTTGTTTGCCTCATGTTGCATTCACTAAACCTGGACTTTTTCAGGCCACCAGACACTCATGTTTCAGGGGCACAAACTTTCTTCACTGACAAAGCTCTTCTGTTGATCACTGCAGGGAGAATAATCACAGAAACCCAACAGATCATAACTCCCACATAGGCATGAGGTGGGGGTGGGAGGGAGAAGCAATTTTCTCATCTAACTTTGTCCCAGGCCTTTAAGGGCTTAGTAAGATCATAACCAACACCTTGAATTATATCCTGAAATAAACAGGTAGCCAGAACAGAGCACAAAGCTCAAGATTTATGGTCTAATAGTAAATGACCTTCAAGAAAGGTTGCTACAGGCTGTACTCGCTCAAGTCCTTTGCAAGAGCAGCCCCAAGGACTGAATGCTAACCCTGAGGTGATGAAGGCTTGGAGCTTATGAATCATTGGGAAGCCATCTCCACTTCCAGAACAATCATAAATGAAAGAAATAGTGCCATGAGGACTGGAACTAATGAAGTCTGGTTTCTTTCTTATTTAGTTCTTGTGGCTGGTTGACTTCTAAGATGGCACAAGAATCCGGAGGTTTTCTGGCAGCATTAGATTCCTTTCTGTGTGGGTTGTCTGGTGCTGAGTAATTTGTGAACTTGCAACAAAACCATGCTTTCAATAAAGGCTCTAACAGTGTGTCTCTGCCCTATCCAGTTTCTTCTTTTCTTCAACACTGGAGGAACTTAGTAACTTTTGAGCTTAAAACTCTTATTTTGGGGTTTAAGAATGAGCAACACTAACCTATTACGTGAAATAAGGGGAGCACCTGCACAGATATACAAAGAATGCAGATAATCTCCATTTTCCTTTGAAGTCAAACATAAGATGACAGCTGGCTATACGGGCAAGACTTATTCTCAGAAGCAGAGAGGGGATCTTTTCTGAAGAGAGCAACAAGTTCATCATTTGACCTCTAGTGAGTGACCAAGACACATCACACCTGAATACAGATGACAGCTTGTGGAAATACCATGAGCCAAAGGCAATGTATGAAACTGTGCTACAGTAACCAAGAAGGGGGTTCAGTTGCTCATACAGAAGCGAAGGACCTGTCTTAGGCCATAAGCAGATGCTAAAGTTTCATTACTTTATCTGCTTGCAACAATCCATCTTAGCAAACAGGACCGTAAAGTAACTTCCCAACCCCTTTAAAGCCAAAAGCAAGAAGCAAGGAGTGGGCTGGGCAGGCAGGGCATAAAAATGGCAGGGCAGAGCAAAGAATTTTCTCTGACAAAGAATATGCTTCTGATTTCCAGTCCCACCAATATAAATTTATCAAGTACTCTTTACAAGGAGGGTTAGATCCAGATTAGAAAACCCTGGGCCAGACCAATTCCCTCAATACTGCTGAGCAGTATAAATCAGTGGCGGTTTCCACTTCAGCAGTGCCTGTTTCCTGAGCTGAACCACAAACCTCTCGGTCCAGTTCTGCTTACAGATTTTATGTAGAGCTAGGATACCCATTGCTCAATACTGCTTTTCCTCCACCCTAAGTCATCTGCAGATGTATAGGTCCCAAAGGCCACTACTTGAAATTTCCATTAACTCTTTTGAAAAGTAGAAGAGCTCAGTAACCGGCACCATCTTTTAAGAAACTACAAGTAAAACCAGGGACGCAACGACAAAAGAAACAGACACTGGTGAGGCAGGTGGCTGAGTTTTATTTAATCCCAAACCTGTAGTATAAGGAAAGAGGAAACACAGCCCATTCTTTGTTATGATTAATCCTAAAGGTTAATTTTGTTGCGGGCACATTGTAAACAAAGGAGATATTTATTTCAGAGTCCAAGTACATCACAACAGCGGGAAGGCAAAGGAAAGGGCAGTTTGCACTGCGGATTAAGAGAAGGCTGCAAGACCTGGTGAAGCCAGTGTTGACAGATTCCCTTATTAAAAAGTGTAGCCTTGTGGAAGGCCTGCCATTGATGGCTCTGACGTGGCAAAACTTCAGAAAACCAGGCACAATCGGAAGACTGTGCTGTGGCAGGGACAGTGGGGCGAAGGGGCACTTCTAATTTGTCAAAGTTGTATCTAATTCCACTGAACAAAGTTCGCAAAGAGAGATGAGCAGAATCCACAAATGATTGCTCATTCACCAAGCCCTGATAGAAAGATAGGCCAGCACACAGCTTGGGCTTTGTAGAGTAACCTGAGCTGCTCCAATCAACTTTGGATAATTCTGCCTTGTGGGCATAACAGTTTTCCTTGTTTCTTCTTTAATAGGATTATTCCTTACAATATTAAAAAGATAACATCAGCGTCTTTCAGTGTCCCCGTAAACTATTTCTAGGGATATGAATGGATGCTTCAGGTGGTTTTGTTACTATTTCTGATACAGATTTATGAGAAGCGAAGATCTAAGAGAAGAACTGGATTCAAGTCTGACATTTGTTCTGTAAACAAACAAAAATCTCAAACTTCCTTTTAAAAGAGAGATACACTCAAAACTGGCACAGTAAGAGTATAAAAGAAGAACATTACCATGTTGTGTATGACTGTAAGCCAACCCCTAGATTCATTCCATTGATGAGAAAATGTTGTCAAATACAGACAAGCAGGGATGTAGCTGTATTTACTGTTGAAGCAGGCCTTCCATTTATATCAATGAATGTTGGATCAGGTCTTCAAATAGTTCTTAGGTGACAAAAATAATGCATATAAAAAAATTGTTTCTCCAAATTAAAATAGAAGCCATAATATATTCTCCAGCAGCTTCATGGTATTTTCAGACAACAAGGCAAACACCTTCACCATTCCTTACCTCTCTAAGGAAAAAGAATTTATTACGATAAAGTACCCCCATATCATATTGTCACCAAGGAATGAACTTGTTTCTGTCCTTGTACGTTATTTCAAATGCAGCGTTCCTCACTAAAACTGTATGAAAGTGAGGCTGAATAGACTATGGATATCTTCATGCAGCAAATCAGGCAACCAAAATCAGTGTCCACTTTGAAACCATCAAAAACTGAATGGTTTGCAGCTACCTGACACTTTCATGAAATAAAATGCTACAGAGTTAAAAAAACTGCCCTAAAAGAATCTCTCAGCAGTGTTTTTAATTTATAAGGTATGTTATTTGGATGAGTTAATGCATTATTCTTCACCTCATTTAAAACCAAGCCACAGTGAGATGAACATTTAACTTTGAATTTGTCTACACCTGGATCTCGTACAACTTGCCCTAACACAAATCTGGTGGTAGAAAATTACTGCTTACTGGGAGGCAGAGCAAAGTTTCTCTGGAAATATGTTTCAGATCCCAGTGCTATTTATGGGTTTTCAGCATCCCCAGGAGGCCCTGTATTCTCGACATCAAACAGACCACGGCCCGAATTCCTGGGATGCTATCCCCATGAGGATGACATAACAGTGTCTGCTTGATGCTACGATTCTGCTTAAAGGTGGTGTCCACATTTTTAAGTGTAGCTAGTAATTTCAGGTGCCTGTTTACTGGTTATGCAGCTCAGAATATTGTGAAGTTATCAACATTTTGTTATACACCATATAACCAATCAAATTTAAGGAGCACCCATTAGACAACCTATAGTTTGAAGTAGCCAAAATTATCACATTTGTTTTGTAGGGATATATTTATTTTATATATGTATTCATAGACATACATATATTACCTTTTTTAAATTATTATTATCCTCACTGCCAGCAAACCACTGGCAAAGTAACTGAGCTCATTCCACCTCTAAAACTGACACCCTAAACCAAATAAAACTAACTCAGCAATAATCTATTTTTACTTATTAAGTAGACCTCTCATAAAGACTCCACCCTTGGCAAGGTCTTTGCACGTACACACCCACAAAATCCAGCTGTCTGAGAGGCAAGGACAGCCCTGCTCCTTTCCTGTGCCAAGAGAGAACATACGCACCGTGGTGCTGGCTTGCTTTCTCTTCCCTAAAGGGAAAATGAGGCTGTAAATCTGTTTGGGTTTTGTTTATTAAAAATACACACATGAATTTTAAGGCCAGACAGGACCATTTATCTTCTAGATAATCATTTGACCTTCTCTCTAATCTAGACTGAAAAATTCACCTCAGGGACTTCTTTCATTCAGAAAGTTTTCATTTAAATATTCAATCCATCAGATCTCTTGGGACATTCTTCCACTGACGATTTAGCTTTAATAACTCAGATGTGCATCTTTTCTACAGCCTAAATTTATCTATTTTATACATCCCACTAGTGGACCTGGCAAGGTCAGTTTTCTCCTAAATCAGTGACTTCTCATTTAGAAAACAAACCCAAAAACCCTTAGAAGTTTTCTCCCATGTAGGTGTGTGTAAATTCCTAAACTCTCCCATGAAGTGGTTTAGACCTTACATTCTGCCTGACACATTACAAAACAACAAACAAGGCTGCTGAATTGGTTTTCCAAGGAACAAATAAAAACATTTCTGCTACCTGATGAAAGCGTGTGTGAAGAGAAAAGGAAAAAGAACTAAGGCAGAACCTGAAAGACTCAGGATAGCATCACAGCACACAGCCTCTCTACCCTTCCAGGGAGACCAGGACAGCACCTTTTTACCTTTTACAGCTTTGACTAAAACAAAATTCTCCACTTAACTGCAAATATAATCTAACCTTGTGCTCCACCCTTTGACACTTCACTGTTGTGCTCTTTGACTTGTCCCCATGAGACAGCATCCTAGAAACACTGTGAAAAATTCTCTGTTGCAATTCAGTGTAATTCTGAAGCTGATGGTGTGTGCAGACCTATGCCAGCTGAGCATCCTCTGCATTTCTGAGAACACTTCAGGTACTTCGGGCAAGTTGGCACAAAGCATCAAACACCAGACTTCTCAATATGCAAGTACAGCGAGATGAAGAATAGCAACACATTTAATATTGTCCCTCTACCCATAGCCTGGATATAAAAATCCAGATGTTTACTGCTGTACTCAGGCACTTGGGAGCTGCTAGTGTATTGGATTACTCTCACAGGGGGCTGCTGATACCTGTTCACCACTTACGGAGGAAGACGGGTAGTTACACATAAAAACCTTCCTAGTGGAAACATGCTTATGAGGCTTTAAACCATAAGAAGAAAATGTATCAGGTAGCAGCTTGCTCTGACCAGTTTTCAGGAAAGCTTTTGCAAGCTCCTTGGAGGTACACAGTAGGGAAAAAAGAAAGGAAAAAAGAGGTTAGAAAGTTGAGGTTTCTACTTTGGGTTGACTTGACACTCAAGTAGCACTTCAAACCTTAGCCACAATCTGTCCGTATATAAATAAGATCTATTTTTGTTTGTTCTAAAGCTCTTCCCACAGCTCCCAGGATCTTCTCAGTGTTTCATACCCTGCCACCTCCAGCCAAAAGCCAAGCCTTCTGTGGGAAGGGCTAAATCCCACATTCATACCATGTTTTCAGGTGCAGGGAAACTGTTGACTAAGATACTGGTGAAAACACACTCATCTTTCTAGCACCTTCCATTGCTAAATCCTAGAACACTGTAAGATCTGAATAAAAGTGTATGATGGTTTTGTTATCACTACTCCCTCCCATTAGATTGCATAATAAAGAAATAGTCACATTCATTTTCCATTTATACACACAGTTGTGGCAAACTAATCTCCAGGGTTCCAACTCTTTTTTTCCTTCCAGCTGCAGAACTAAGATTTGCTTCAGCTTTATTTTCTGGTGTTGCTTTTACTTGTTTACACTGAAATCTCATGAAATGTTCTATTGCCTTTGTAATTCTTTCAAAAGTCTTGTTTTCATTACAGCTGCTTGAAAACCTGTCTGTTCTTTTAATTTTTGGTAGGTAAACCATGTAGACTGCCTTGAAAAATAACCTTGATTCTATTTTCAGTGTCAGTAAATGTTTCTGATCATACTTACAAGCCCTATAATACCGTTTAAGGAGTTCTGTGTTGTTATAACACATCTGCTGTGTAGGGTCATGCTATAGAGATCTCTGGGACACCCATAACCCATAGGGTTTAAGTATCAGGAGAGAAACCTTCAACCCAATTCTGGATTCAGTGAAGCAGGAAAACCACACAGGGGTAACTGGAGAACTCAGCCCTCGTGTGAAAAAAAAAAAGAATGCTGTGTTATTCCAGTTTAGGTGGGTTTTTTAGGTCTGGCATTTGGGTTGTTTGGGGAGTTTTAGGATGCAAGTAACTTTATGATAGCTGTGTCTCCTCCAACTGTCATTCTTCACAAAATCAAAAAAAAACAACAAAACAAACCACTTTTTGTACTTTAACTTCAAAATGACATCTCACAAAACTGAATCTATTATTGCTCAGCGTTAAAAAAAAAAAGGAATTCTAATGCCAAAACCACTTCAGATATTTTTTAACCATTTTCTAAAACCATTTCTCTGCTATAAATGGTAATACTGCAGTGGAGACAAAAGCAAAGAAGTCTCAACAGCAGTAGGAATAAATGAGGGGTTTGTTTCCACTGCAGGAAGGGGGCTGCACCTTCTGATCCAAGAAATCTTTGTATCTGGGTGGAAACATCATTGATGACAGTATGTTCACACCTAGCAAGAAAGAGCACGGCCAGCTGCACATGTCACTGCCAGGCGAACGATGACATCCACCCTGTGTAGAGTTACTGGAGCTACTCACTTGTAGCTAGGAAGTAGTAGGGTGATCCTTGTGTGGCACCTGGCCAGGACTTGGCCATGTGGCTCAGCAAAACTAACCACGATATCCACAGTCCTTCACAGCAACACTGCTTGCCTTTGGAGGGATCTGCTAACTCAGGAGTCCGAGCTGCTTTCAATGGCCCAGCACGGACATGTGCACTGGGAAATGAGAACTCTTCAATGTGAGAAAGATGCCTTCTACAGGCTCTGAAAAGCACCAGGTACTTCCTTGGGCTCCTTAAAACCTATCAAGTATAATAATAAAGAAATCATACACAAAGGTGTTAAAAATGCTCCATTGGAAGACAAATCTCTGCTTTCTTTGCACATAGAAGTCTCTGTATTTAAGCTCAAATGCAGATACATCCTTTCTTTTTTAAGCATCACCCACTTTAAGAATGAGAATTCAAGATTCTACTATTTAATGAAGACTCAGTAACACTAGTCAAAAGGGATAGTTACACAGAGACGCATTTATGGGACAATCACAATTTCATGGGCGGGCTTGAAAAGCCCTTTTTGGGCAGACATAAAGAGCCCACTGGGTCCTTTTAGAGGTTTCTACACAAAGAAACACATCAGTTTTCTAGCACTGTAGTGAAATTAGAGTCTATGTTGCTTCTGCTGAAACATCTTTATAAACACTAGCTGTCCATTTACTCATTGGGCTTTTGCAACTGACTTGGGAAATAGACGCTCTCCAGAGAGTTCATGAGGTAGAAGCATCACACAGTAAGCATGGTAGTTTTAAGACAGTGTTGCAATATGTTCTTGATTTGAAGAGCATTCTGGTTTTATGAGGGCTGGCCTTGTTTTTTTTCTCACACTGAGTAAAGTCATTTCAATGGGGAAATTTCTTTTCTTTATGCTTCTCCACTACTTAACATGCATTAAACAGCTGTACTCTATGGTTTCTGATGAGAGAGGAGTCAGGTATCATCTCAACACTTCACAGCCAATATTGCTGACATTGGAATGGAGCCCAACCCCCTCACCTTTACTCTCCTAGATAAACTTCATACATTAGACATAGGCAGAAGCAGCAGAAATGAAGTCTCCTTGAGGTCACCAGGATTACTCAGCACAAAGAGGATTACTCGAAGAAATCCTGCACTGTGGAAGCATCAATTCTTAACTAACGGCGGAGTCAGTTACCTACAGAACTGGCTTTAAGAGATATTTAATCCACGTACAATGCAGGATCCATCAGTTGAAAGCTGATTACATTTCATGCCGAAGGTGAACACCGCAGCTTGGCGCTGATGACTCTGTAAGCGGGTGTCTTTCTGCACAGTAGCTAAGATGTTAAGACCTAAAATAATCTTAGCTTTTACTTCAAATCAAGTTTTCTGGTCCCTCAACTGCAAAGACAAGCATGTAGGTTAAGAACACTCTGACTAACCTCACAGACTGGATGGACCCCAGGAGAGCTGTGAATTCACTTTGCTGGTGTGTTAGCTCTGGAACCCATTTAAATGCCATCATCATCAACTCCCATTCCTGATTGAGTCCAGCAAGGAAGAAGAGACATGAAGATTTGCATGACCAACCACCACAGGCAGATTGTCACGGCACTGAGACAGCAAAGCTTTGCAGAATACAGCTGCCATGCTGGCTTTCAGCAGGTTAGAGTTTACACAAAAATATGAAAGCAAGTAACACCCTTCATAAAAATGAATCCACTCTTCCTAATCACAAAGCTGTAAACCTGAAGACCCTCACCACCTTCCCTCCACTCCTACCTACTGGAAAAAATGACCCAAAAGCAAAGGTATTTCTTACTCATGACTGTTATCCATGTTCCCAGCAGAGCAGTAGGTTGAGTTCTGTGTGGCAATAACATTAGTTTGTGGTTCCACTCAACTGCAGCCAGAGCAAAAAGCATCTGACTGCTTATTGGATACTTCTCTCAGAAACACCATGCTTTCTTCCAGTTGACTACACGTCACGTCTGGGACATCAGCTTTGAACTTGGAGGTTTCCACCCTGGCAAATGCAAGTATCACCCTTCTCTTAGTCACCAGTCCTGCAAGAATGGTCTGAGGAGCAGGACTAACAGCTAGACTCATGGATACCTGGGGTGTGGGGCAGTCCCATGGGTGTGCTTAAGGTCCTCCAATTCTCTTCAGGGCAAGTACTGTCTTTTCTTAAGTGTCAGTAGAGCCACTAGATTCCTGGGGCCCAGATCTCACATAGGGTCTTTGAATATTTTTGTGATACAAATAACAAATAAGAAGAATAGTATGTTGTAACCTACAGTTGTTTGTTTGTTCGTTGGGTTTTTTTTAATGTAGCATGAAGAATAGGGCTTATATTTTACAGGATAAATACATATATGAATTTACCTTTTCATCATACATCTCTACTGTAACTAGAGAGATACGGAGTAACTAGAGTTACAGCAGAGATGTGTGGTGTGAACATTTCCTACTGCCTTGCAGTATTTTGCAGTAAATCAAAGTAATCTGCATTACAGTACCAGGTTTCTCTGCAGGCTCAAGGAATTTTTCAATTGCCTTTCTTGCATTTCAGCTGAGATCATTTAGCTGAAATTATGAAACATGCATTAGCGATTAATGCCTCCAAGATTCCACATTACTGTCAAATCACTAATACATTACCTTTCATAATCTAATTTGTTCACACACTAAAATACACAGAACATGCAGAGCTTAGCAAATGGCCCTCCAAAATGTCACAATTTTTTAAAAATTATTCCTTAAAGGGAAAAGAAACACCCCAGCAAGTGGGGGTCCTCACTTCGGCAGCCTTCTTTCTGCCTTTCACACATCAGGTGTTCCTGCTCCGGCAGGGGGATTGGACTAGATGATCTTTCGAGGTCCCTTCCAATCTCTAGCATACTGTGATACTGTGATCAGCTTCAGGACCTGGCAAGGAAAGCCATGTACACCACACTTTGCTACCTCTGAGACACCATGAACCTTCACCAAGACACAGAGGAGCTGCTGTGCCAAGAGCATCTCCTGTGGTGAAGACTTAGAAATCTTAATGGATGGAACCAATCCACCAGCTATAAATGGTTGATCAGACCTGCCATACACCCAAATCTTTTTCTTTTTTTGATGGAAACCGATGTTTACTTCCCATTTATACACCATTCAGCATTTCCAGTTTAAACTACAATACCTTCCAGCTCCAAGCTTTGGGCTACTGAGCAGCTGCGGGGGGAAGAGGGTTGGGGAAGGAAACAGGATTTTTAAAGAACAAAACACAGAAGCCCTACAGAGTATCTGGTAATTATAATTTCTCCCTCTTTTCTTCGAAGAAGTAGATCTGAAATTCAGCAAGTTTAGCTTCTCCTCTTTGAATCCTGCAAATCAGCTGATATTCCTTCATTGACTGGCTGATGAGTAAAATCAGGCTAAAGTTGGCTCTAAAGAGGTCAACACAAAGAAAATACCACAGACAAAGCATTTTCTCTTGTTCAGCACAGGTTTGATCAGCAGACCCTCAGGGTTCCCCAGACAAGCTAAAATCTGCAGCTATTCTAATCATAAAATAACATATAGATAGGTATAAAAGCACATTTATGTTAAAGCTCTGACATTATCTGATGAAAGCTCAAACCCTCTGCTGGAAATACTCCACAGGTCTCCTGAACCTCAGCCTACTCAAGATCTTTCCATCTTCTCAGCCTGTTCCCCTGCAGATCAACCATGTGAGCAGTCCCTCCTCTTTTCCTGGTCTCTAGGGTAGGGACCACCATTCAGGTCTAGCCCAGATGATGCAGAGAAAGCTGACACATGGCAAGGTGCACTGGCTTTGAAAAATCAGGGGGTTTAAAGCTGGAAACATCCAACTGGCTACCATATGGAGCTAACATACTCCAACGAAGAACTCCCTATGCATGACTAGGGTTGACCTGTATTTTCTTCTGAAATTAAGTTCTTAATTGACTTAGTTGACTCCCCCTATTTTGGGAGTCTCTTTGCACACCTTGTATGCACCTTGTGTGCAAAGGCTGAACTGATTTAAGTTGCCTTTCTGAACTAAAATTTGAAAAGCAAGGTTTGAGACATGCCAAGTTACACACTGCTTGCTGCACATGGCACTCAACATTAACTCTTGTGCAGGAAGTTTGTCTTCAGCATGAAACATCACAACAACACTAAAAACAAAACAAAACCAAGTAAACAACCTCAAAAATACTTGACTACATTCCTGCCTCTACCACGGGCTGTTTTGACCCTGGCTCTCACCGCCCACAGGTAAAATAAGGTCTAACACAGCTCTGTAGCTATATCCATCATTGCTGGGGCAGCACTCTGACACTTCAGTACTATGATGTAATGGTTTAGGGTTTTTTTTAACTGACTTACAAAGTTATATGCTCATATGCCATGTTTCATCCCAGTGTAACCACTTCACTCCTGTTAACAGCTAAGGATGTCTGTGCTCTGCTGCTCTCACAGCCCCGGCATGCTGAAGTGTCCTCCCTCCCTGTGTATCATCCAGAGCCCTCCCTCTAACACAGTTTATCACTTTAGTTGGTTAAAGTAACAGATACAAAACAGGAGCCTCAACATCTCTTGTCTTTGTGCCTATTCTCCCTCATTCTCTAATCAAACACCAGGACTATAAATGATGACTTAAAACAAGGAGGAACAGACAATATCCACTGTGAGAAGAGACTGGCCGAGGATGTCAGCTGGTACAAATTAGCACATACTGAGCCAGGTCTGTGTGCAGGATCGGGACCTCAAACCTCCACTTAATGTCTTCTCTCAGTCTCTGACCCAGCCCTACTGAGCACAAACAAAACCTGCACTAAAGACAGTGAAATATTGTGCCAAACTGACTTCGCTGCAGGACAGGGAGGTACATGACAGCGAGGGATAACACAAGCCAGCCTGTAGGAAATAAGCAACTGTCAGCACTCACATACGAGTGATAATGATATATATTTTTAAGTGTGTATTTACACAATCTCAGATATCAGAAGTTGGAGCTGGCCACACCATGCTGGCTTCACAGTCACTGCAAGGGGAAAAAAAGCAAAATAGTCTTTCCTATGGAGAGAAGGCAAGCAGTATAAAAACACATCCAGTCTTTTATTAGCTGAATCATCTTGCTGTAAGCTGGCCATCCCCTGACCTGGGAATTTCTGTACCTAATGTTTTGGGGGAGATAACTTTCACAGCATACCTCGGCTTCTTAGAATGCTCTCAGAGAGCAAAGTCAATCCTAGGTCACTCTTCCAGTGTAGCTTCCTTTGTACTAAATCCTACTTTCAAGAAAATTCTTGCCATGGTTCAGTGGTATTTAACCTATCATATAATATCCAGGTTTACTGTGTTAGAAGAAGCAGAACAGTATTAAGCTTTTCCCACAAGCCTGTGATTGCATTTGACCCAGTAACCTGTATTAGATTAACATTTATTCTACAACTCCACAGCAAGCCTTGGACCTGGCTGAGCAGCAGTTTATAGAGGACACTAACCATTTTTACAAGTGGAGCAGGAAAAGGGAATTGAATCTGAGGGAGTAATTCCAAGCAAGTATGTTGCTGCAGCGGTTAAATTGTTTATACGAGGAGTTGGGGAATTACATCTGACTGACCTCTCTTTTTATCTGCTTAAAAGACAAAGTGCAGGTCTCCATGGTGAGTGCTAACTCCTGGGGAATGCAGTATAAAAATGCATCATGGCAATAGAGCCTCGATACCCACCAAGGAGGGAGACCTTCAAAGGAATGTAAGCAAGTTAAAATCGCCAGGATTAGAAAGGTTTTCACGTTAGCCAGCCTACAAACAGGTTCATAAGCATTCCTGCTCACAAACCAGCCACTCTCCTACACTTGCCAGACAAATGGGGGGTGAAATGAGGGGAGTGTTGCTTTTTATTTATTTAGCTTTGCATTAACCTTAACCTCATGCTAGTTTAGCCAGGATAGGATTGTTATTGTCAGCATTTAGAATAGAGAGGGCCAAATCCATTGATTGATTAAATCCTCCAAGGACTTTAGAAGCTGTTTCAACTATATGAACTAGATACTATTGAAAACAGGTTTCATCTTAAAAAGAAAAAGCATTAAAATCCGGCAGTAAAAACATAAGGGGAGGTTAGGGTACAGCAGGTAATACACAGGTCTCCTCCATTTATAGACTTAGAGGCTAAGAAGCTGGGCAAGAGAATTAGCACAACCAAATTTCATTTCATGTGGAGTTTCCAATATACCTAAATTTATTCTGCTTATTAGCATCATCTTATCTGCCTCTTATCCCACCACTACACAAGTAGTAGATGAGTAAAGGACATGTTAACAAGCAAAAATAAAAACAAATCCAAAACACATAAGGAATTAAGTGAACTTCTAACTCACACCCATTCCTCCAAGTCAAAAAAAACCACTCAGTTTCTTGCAAAATGCCAGTATGCTCCCTGAAAACAATGATGCACCTGAAATAATACAAACTCAACCTAGGATTTTCAAAGTTCAGCATTTAGAAGTGCAAGAAGAGAGGGAAAAGTTCCATCATCAGCATAATTCAGATTCATTCAGTCACTCTATAAGCTTCTCCTGAATGCAATGAGATGAATTTATTAACGAACTCCAATCTTCCAACTGCTGGAGAGCCAGACAAGAACAGAATGCTCAAAGAAAGCTTTTTTCCCCTCCCTCCTACGCTGGAGGGCAAATCTTCCATTTGTTTAGGCTAATTTGACTCCGACTGTGCTGCTGCTTTGCAGTGAACAGAAATTGTGCCAAGGAAGATCCCATAAACAGAAGAATCCAGTGGGGTCAAACTCACTAGGACAGCACACAGAAAACTACTGGCTTGGTGGGGTTCTGTACTCATTGAAGCACTTAGAAGTGGGTGATCTGTATGGGATCTGGCTGAGATGGAGTTTTCCCCACAGCAGTCCTCATAGTGCTGTGCTTTCTAGTGGTAGCTAGAAAGCTTTGGTAACCCACCAGTGTTCTGGCTACTACTGAGCAGAGCTTGCACAGTATCGAGGCTGCCTCTGAAACATTCTCCCCTCACCAGGTGGCTGCAGGTGGGCAAGATCTTTGGAGGGGATGCCAGGACAACTGTCCCAAACTGACCAAAGAAATGTACCATACCATATGACACCTGCTCTGCAATAAACACTAAAAGAAAAGAGGATGGTGGTATTCATTACTTTGATGTTAACCTTCTGGAGCAACCACTACATATACTGAAGCCCCACTTCCTAGAAAGTGACTGCACATCATCTACTGATGGGGAAGCACAGAACAAATCTTTTTTCTTCCTTTGTTTCTGCATATGGCCTTGGCTTTTGCTTTGTTAACCTGACTTTATCTTGTCCAATGAGTCTTCTTCCATCTTATTTTCTTCTCTCATCTTCCTGCTGAAGAGGTGAGCGACAGAGCACCTTGGTGGGCACCTGGTGTCCAGCAAAAGCCAACCCACCACAGTGATGGTAAATCAAAACAAGTGAAACAGCACTTGAAGGCAGGGAAAGGTTCATGTGCTGGAACCCTGCATCATTCTTCTGTTCCTCTCTAAGCCAGAGCACAGGATTTCCAGGAAGGCTGTAAATTCCAGAACCCAAGGAATTCAAAAAGGATATAAATTTTGACCTGCTTATGAGACATTTACCTCTCCTTGGTAAGGCTGTTTAGACTCAGCAGCACAACCTGCTTTGACCCCATTCTATTTAGGAATTGGCCCAATTAAAGGGTGATGAAACTCTCTCTCTTAACACCATGATCAATAGGCGTGATTCTGCAGCCATCAGTGTGTTGCAGTTATGTGTCATAAACTGACTGTCCCTCCTGCCAGTTTTCATATCCCTGTTACATCAAGGGCAGGTGGAACATGGAGACTAATCCGGTACTCCTCACCCAAAAGAAATAGAGGATTTGGCCTGGGCTTTTCAAACCATTTTATTCAGAACAGCAGAAGAAGAAAGGAGGGGGAAGAGGGGATTGCGAAGAAAAGCAAAACATAAGTGCACCTGGGAGATGTTTTAAAGACAGTAATGGAATAGGCCTAGGTCTTGGATAAGAGAGGAATCTGCCCTCCGGATGCCACCTACAAACAGGCTTGAGCACATTGATGAAACTGTTCAGCTGAAGCGATTCCTGTCAATACAATGAGCACTGGGTGGAAAGAACAGTGTAAACAAATGTCCTACTTTAAAGCCTCTGTGTGAGGAAAACAAAATGTTTTTGAACATCAGAACCAGACAGCAAGCCCTGTGCAGCCTCCCTCCCTCCTTCAAAATAATCTCATCTTGTTCTTCCTCTTCCCACTCTGCACAATCCAGCTTCCAGGAGCAGATGTGACTGGAGAGAGCTGGTTTTAGCTGACACTATGGGGTTTGCATCCTTATTTGCTGCCTGGGCACAGGATGGCTCATGGGCCACCTCTACCTTCAGCTGCTTTTCATTTTTCACTGTGCTGGCCACTGAGAGGCAATATTCGCCTGGACCTTGTAGAAAAGCAACTTTCCCAAACGATAAATTAAAAACAATTACAAGAGGAAGATGACAATAGAGAAGGGTCTCGCCAAGAGGGAGCTGTCTTTTTTCCACAGCACTTCCTGCTGTGAAATGCTCCTGAAGTGGCAAAATGTCATTCTTCTCTTGCTACATGCATTCAAGGGCTGATCCTGCCCCCTGTGAAGCTGATGCCAAACTTGCCGTTGCACCACTGGGCCCTGAATGATGGATGTATTGTGGTGGTGATGGATGCAAATCACCATCAAACGAGTAGAAAAAAATTGGTTCTGATTTAGCCTGTTCAGCATTAGTGGGAGTCATAAAGCACCAGGAGAGTGCTCCTGTATACAGTGTGGGGGATTTAAAGTTCCTGCTAGAGAAAATGTGTTCAGGTAGAGCCATTTAGCAGTAGTCAGTAGCATTAATTACCTGTGTAAGACAAAATACGGCATCAATGCAGCCTTTGGATTCTGTACCCCTCATTAACTGTTTCCCCATTAACCTTGACTGGAATCACATTCTAAGTTTAAGTAGTAAGATTTTTCTTTTTATTTGTGAGCATCCCCATTTCATCCTTGAAGCTTCTCAAATTCTTATTCATTGTAAATGGTCCTGCTCGTAATAAAGTGCTAGTGGAAGTATTTACTCTTTGCTGCTTAATTTTGTCCTCGTGGAAGTCAACGGATACCAGCTCCAACAGTAGTTAATATACCTTTGAGCACATGCTGTGACCTTTCTCCAACTCATGCCTGACTTCATTCTCAGATCTCATTAAACAGGAGAAATTATCCTCTGAAAGAGCAAAACCAGAAACGTGCAGATTTGCCGCAGAGCTACAGAGGACAGCTTGATTTAAAATGCACCATGGTAAAGGGGAGGGAAGGCGGCGGGGGGAAAGCAAGATTCTTCTCATATTCACACCAAGAGTCATATAAAAAATAAAGCTGCATTAGAAAGAAGCAGCTTAGAGAGCCACTGTGTTTAAGTTCCTTTGGTCTTGTTTCTTGGATGTTTTTGGTGTTTGCTCTTGCTAATGCAAGCAATCTGAATGGAGGAGCTTGGCCACGAGGATGCCAGGAATTTTATACTTGTGCTCTGGCTCAAACGCTGCACTGTTTGGAGATACTTCTTGCATGTTTAGCACCGCAGGGCCTAAGTTCACATGTGGGCACAATACACTACTCATATAGCTCCCCTCTTCTCCTATTGCAGAGCTTTATTCTCTATTGTCTACTGTGGAAGCAAACACCCAAGCAATCCTGCTGGTCTAAAACCCAGCCAGGCAACTCTCCAGCATTTTCCCCTTTCAGTGAGTATACAGTGGTAGCAAGACACTATTTATGCATTGTCTCCCTAAAGCCTTCTAAACCAAAATTATGGTTTAGTTGCTGAAAGTTGAGTGTGCCTTGGCTGAGAGACAACTGTGGGCATTCCAGCACAAGGAAGGGGGGGGGGGGAAGAAAGCTGTTCTTCAATATACTGGCCTAAGAGAGCACACAGGAGGGCAGCGGGAGCAATCAGAGATCCACAAAACATGGTTTCGGGCTGGGGGGAGTGAATGAGGAGAGGGAAGGGCATTAAAGACTTGGAATGCATAGTCCACAGGAAACCTTGGGGAGAGGCAGTGCCCACTGTGAAATACTCCAAAGCGTGCTGCAAAGAAAACCTCTTTTCTATCTCCTCTGAGGATAAAGCAAGAAATGAAGGGGTTAAGTTACAGCAAGGGAGATCCGGGCTTGTCCTAAGGAAAGGCTTTCTAGCAGTAAGAAAAGTTCTGCTTTGGCAAAGATTGCCTGAGGATGGGTGTCAAATTTCTGTTATGGGAGGTTTTTAAGAACAGGTTTGCTGCATATCTGTCAAGGAGGGTTAGATCTAGTTGATCCTGCCCTGGGGAAAGAGACAGGGCTAAATAACTTATTGTCCTTTCTAGTCCCATTTGCTAGGGTTCAATGATACACCTTGCTGTCCTAATGCCAGTAAGCCAGGTAGAATTCAAAAATAAAGCTTAAGTGTCTACATGGGCAGCCTTGTAAATTCTTTACAGGTAGAAACATTTAGCAGCACAGAAGTGAGGAATTTATTCTACAGATCCTGACCTGGAAGTCTAGATGACCCTTGATCCTGCAGCGGGCAGGAGAGAAGCAGGTTGTGAACCCCATTGGGCTGCTTAAACTGGAGCAGTGCTGAGTGGCAATACCCCTCCCCAGTTCCAGATTTCAGGCCCCAGCAAGTCTGCAGTAAGACAGTGGTGTTGCTGGGGGAAGATTTCCTCCACAAAGAGAGGAGCGTTTGTCGTGTTTGTCACTACCCATAAATTCAACTAGAGCTGCAACAAAGAGCATAAGAACAAATGATACAAGCTGGTAGCTTTTACCATTTGCAAACCTACCTGGTAGTAGTACTTGTCAGTGTGTGGAAAGAAAAATTCTAGCAACTCTGACCAAACCTACAAATCAGCACAAGTTCCTTAAACTACTGCTAAGATGGTGTGACCACATGGAAGCTAAATGCATCAGATGTATCCACCGTACCAATCAGTCAGCATTCCTGCCTATTTGCCTAATAAAAAGGTTTGGGAAGGGGGTGTGTACCAGTTTTTTTTAATCACCTTTACTTCCTGCCAAATCAAAGTGGAAAGCTTTGGAGAATTTGCAAACTGCTGGTACAGGTAAATGCACAGCTCCAAACACACCTCCTCCCACATTTGAAACATGACTCATGGTTTTCCAAACAACAATGCCAAGGGAATCATTTGGTAATTTCAGCTGGCACAAAAATACCCAAATTTTGTATTTTTAAATGCAGATGGGAAATTTCATATTGTGCCTTTTAGATGTCATTACCTTTCACCTTTGATTTAAAAATGGTCTACTTGGGGGTGTGGTGGTTTTCTCCTTGATGATTCAGTCTGTTTCCAGTGCTCCGAGATTTCTTGCCTTTCCACAGAATGCCTACAAAAACCACATCTATTGTCACACATTACCTCTGAAATATGGTACTGATTCCACCCTGGAGAACAGAAGAATCTTTTGAATATAAACATCTAAAATGCTGTAATATCTAACCTGGCTTGACGTTTCTGGCACGTGAAAAGAGTCAAGTACATTTTCAATTCCAGACCTTTCAGCCACTGCTTGCATTTGATGGACTTGTTCTCTGTAACACTGGGGCTTTATATATGGAGAGTTTGGACCATCTCTGGTTTTACTTTAGAGGTGAGTGTAATAATGAGCACTCACTGTAGTCTCATGTCCTCTTCATGGCTGATAAGCAGAACATCCATGAAGAAAAGGAATAGCAACATAACATGCTCATCTTCTGAGGAGCAGTGGGGGAAGAGTGGGGATGAAAAGAAAGAAGAAAGTGGGGGGGGGGGGGGGGTAGTGCAGGGGGAGAACCAGTGGCAGAAATTGCCTGTAAAAAGCAACCTCTGTCAAGTCATGTCAAAAAGAGGCAGAAAGGTGCCTACTTGGCCATATTTCTGTGAAGCAATAGCTACATCCAGTGGTCATTGGAGCTAATTGACACAGGGTCCTTGCTAAAATCTGGAGACCTGGGGCTCTGGGGGGAGGGCAAAGCTGGGAAGTATTTTGGGGTTTAGTGCAACAGCCTCTCTTTCTATTCTCAGGCCTGTCCTGTTCCCATACAGTTCTGGGTTTACTACAGAAGACAGCCTAACTACTATGAACCGTGATAATAATGTATTCTGTTTCTAATCACGCTCTCCCAAGGGAAAATCAATTTGGATTTTAACAGCCTTTCAGCATGCCTTAAAATGAAGGCATTTGCCATTATTTGCCATTATTACATATACTAGCTCAGAGAAACCCAGTTGTTGCTCATTGAGTTTCACGTTCTGCAGAAGTTTGCGCTACATTCATTCAGCTCTGCTACTAAAATGCCTCCCAAAAGCAGCACTTCAACACCCACAATACCTTAAAGAAAACCAGAGGAAAGGTTACTTTCAGCACAGCAGGGGCAGCCTCGCCTGTGAGGAGACCCCCAGTTCAGAGCAGGAATCACTTCTGCATGGCTACATACCTGTGCACAGAAGGAAAGAGCAAGTGCCTTAGGGCAGCCTTGTCTGAGCGGCAGCAACACCAGGAACAAGGTAGCAACAGGATTCAGACACACTAAAAGGCCAACAGAGTGAGACACCATCTTGCTCTGCTTATGTAGCACCTCCCCAAGACACCACTTTCCCATCCAACCATGAGGCCAAGAGCCTGTTCCTAGGTTCCGCACAGCAGAGCTGTCCTGCAGCATCCCAGCAGAATGACCAAGCAGCCAGTGGTAATGTCTCCCCATCTTTCCCACAGCTGTTTTTTGTATGTTTAGCTTGCCAAGTTGAAAAGAGATATGTAAAGTCACTATTCCGCAGTGCTTTGCAGTATGACAAACTTAGATGCTGCTTGGATTCAGACTCCAGCACCCATCAGAAGAGCACGATGCCTGTGTGTCAAGAGCAGGAGTGCACACCTCTAACAATTCAAGTAGCCGGGACAGTCTACTATGGCATTTAACAGGAAAAAAGGTTTTTTCTACAGAACTAGTTAATCATATTCATTCTTCCTCAGACTTCTGCAAAAGAGGAGGGGAAAAAAAAAAGATTCCGAGAATAACCTCCCTTTAATCATTAGACCACTCTAATTTCAATTAATTAGAGTTTAAGTTGTATGGAGGTTTCATCCTCCTTGCACACTGTGAAGCAGTCCCACAACTAATGAAGCAAGTCTCATGGCTGTATATGAAACACTGTCCACTATCCTTGCAGGGGAAAAAGAAAAAGCAGCTGTATTCTGCCACAGTCCTTGCACACATGTGCAAAACATGTTCCTACATGCTTTGATGCACCAGGAAAGGCAAACAGGCCTCAAGGCTGCAAGACAGTTAATTAACTCTTTGAGCATCAACAACAGCAGAGCTTTCTACAGCTTTGCTGAAACTGTATGAAGTTGAGAGATGGTAGAAGGATGGAGAGCAGAAGGGAGAAGACAGAGCTGAAGGGGGAAGAACATGCACCAACTGGTATTTGAGTACACACTGCAAAGCAAAGTCTGCTACAGCATCAGCTAGTGACACACAGGGATCACAGAACAGTTTGGATTGGAAGGGACTTTAAAGGATCATCTAGTGCAACATCTTGAAGTAGATCATGTTGCCCAGAACCACATCCAGCCTGGCCTTGAATGCCTCCAGGGATGGTGCATCCACCACCTCTCTGGGCAATCTGTACCAGCATTTCATCACCCACATTGTACAGATTTTTTTCCTCACATCCAGCCTGAATCTCTCTCTTTTAGTTTAAAACCAGCACCACTCATACTACCACAACAGGCCCTGCTAAAATGTCTCTTCCCATCTTTCTTATAAGCCCCTTTTAAGTACTGAAAGGCCATAATAAGGCATCCCCAGTCTTCTCTTCTCCGGGCTGAAACACAGAACAGCTTAGATTGGAAGGGACCTTAAAGCTCACCTAGTTTCAACCCCCTGCTATGGGCAGAGGACACCTTGCACTAGACGAGGTTGCTTAAAACCCCATCCAGTCTATCTCTGAACACCCCCAGGGATGGGTCCAAATCCTATACAACTGGAGGGGTGAATGCTCAGGTTTTGAAGGCTAACTGCATCCATTTAGTGCCTTTTAAGACAACCATGTGGAGGAGTGGCTTTTGTAGGCCTGGGGTTTATCTTGGGCACATCACTGTCTGTGTGGAGGTGTGGCTGAGGGCAAGAACCAGAGCACATGAGGACAGAGCAGGCAAAACCCAACCTACCGCATGTTTCACAGCCCAAAACAACATCACTGCTTCTTCCTGACTGCTCTTGCAGGAGCTTAGGCATTTAATATAACTGCATTAATAAGAAATCACTGGAAGATTTTTAGGAGCTAAATACAGATTCATAAAATGAATCCTAAGTATTTGTGCCTGTTCCTGCTCAGTTGTTCCAAGATCACTTTTATAATATTAGCTATAAGAACATCCCTGTTACTCAAAACTATTGCCACTCCTCAGCCCAAGCAGCACCCGCATCCGATTTTCCAGCACCAAACATGCAGGTGGAGCAGAATGAAAACATTTTGCCAAAGGGTGCTGCCTCCACACACTCTTCCCTTGCTCCAGTCCCCAGCATTCCTTCACATGCACTTCCCTGCCCCATGTAAAGAAGAGCCAAGATTTTTTTTGTGTACAAATCCAAACAGCACATAGCACAGTGACAGAGGAAAAGCACTGAGCTACCTGAGGGTGCAAGGCAAGCTGAGCCCTCAAAGCCAGCTTTTATGCTCATACCTGATCGCCAGTGCACAGGCTCCAAATTTCACATCTGCACTACTCCTTCCACCAACGCAAACTGCACTAAGGCAGGCACTCAAAGCATCATCTTTTTCCCTCCTCTCCTGAGGGAAGTGAAGAACGTGGTCCCCATCTACCAGTTGCTATAATTATTCCTTTTTGTGCTTGGTCTGAGTTGCCCACTTGGGGATACTTACAAGCCTGGAGAACAAAGGAAAGATGGCACTCTCTTCCTAGTCAATGTGTGTTTCTATGTCTGCCTGCCTGGTGCTGTTAGGAATTGAAAAGGCTTCAAAAGTTTCAAAATACCCACGATACCATCAAGCCAAAACATTTAAGGAATCTAAATAAACCTCTAAGGTTCCCAAAATCAGCTTTGTAGTTGTGCCAGCCACAGGCTGCCAGCAAAGCCAGCCTTCATCAAAATCAGAAAAGCTGGAATCAACATTCGCTGGGGGAAGGGTGAAATTAAACCCAGTGTTAACTGTTAATGTGTCTGCCTTCAATAAATAATGTCAAAAGGATGCAGCTGAGTAGTTCTAGGAAAATGGAAAGTTGTTGTTTTGCCTATTACAGAGCACTCAAAACCACAACACAAAGAAATTTTTTCAACAGGCAAACATGTTTCACAGTATCTGGAAAACACAGGGGCTTGAGAGCCAAGGTATTGTTGACTGGAGATAGATGCACTCACAGAACTCGACAATCTGCCTCAAAGTCACCTTTGTAGGGCAGCTGGGGATGAGGAACAGAAATCAATCTTGGGGCTAACACTATACTTCTACTTCCCAAATCAGACCCTCTTTATCCTTCAAAATAAAAGAATATTGGCTCTGTAGCATTAGCTACTGGCACAGTATTGTCACCCTTGTTCAGAGTAGAGGCTACTAAAGATGGGCTACAGGCAAATTAACTTGACAACACACAAGAAAGCAGCTATGCCACCCCAAAATGCTCATGTCTGTACTGCTGTATCGCCTCCTGACACAAGACAAATGCCCTGATGTTAGCTTTATCTGGATGCATTTATTTGAGAAAATAAGCAGGCTGTGGTTAGTTTGTTTTCTTAATATTTGATTTAGTCAGACATGTGGCCACAAAGAAAATGCAGGACTTCAAAAAGGCTGAACTTTTTGGCATTTGTGTGGCATCAGACAGACTACAAAGGCCACTCAGCTGTCAAGATTTTGCCACTCTTTATTTTAGAAGACACTTTATCCCTAGGAGCATAATGGTTTTCATACAAATGGAGGCAATGGTAGATCACTCCTCTTAACAGAAGAGGCAGTTTTGGGGGAAAACAAGGTATTTCAGCAGGTAGAAACTTCCCTTGACAGGACTGGGTGTGGGGGAAGAGAAGAAAATCTGGATCAGTAGGGTTGCCAACTCACAGGACTCTTACCAGGAAGGAAGTTTTCAATACTTGGCATTTTTCCTGAAGTTTTAAATCACCAAAATAAGGCGGTTACATGACAACTTCACCTGCCATTTTTGATCTGTTTCCAGCTGCCAGCACCACAGGGGCAAGACTGAACACCAGAAGGAAACATGTTCTGAAGGCACAACTCAGTATCCAAAAGGACCACAAACTACATGCTCCACTCGTATTTTGGTGCAGCCCAACTCCAAGTTTTGATTGAAGCTGAGTAACACCAGCTGATTCAACAGTGCTGCAGATTTAACATTTTCAGTTAGTCCCAAGTACAAACCCCCAAAACCCCAAAGATCCACTATTTCACCTTGGAGGAGTTTTGAAGCAAGCCATTAATACTTTGGTTTGCTCTCATGAAGATGTCTGACTTCCAGCATTAAAATGCAGTATTAATTGAAAATCAAAGTCCCCCTTGATAATTGCATCACAGTAAAAAGATGTCAAAAATTGTTTCCTCTGCCAAGCACATTCACCCAATTAAAATGTAATGAGCTCCAAAGGTGGGGTTTGGTTTGGTTTTTTTGATTGATCCAGAGCAGCTCTTTGGTCTCTTGCCAGGGCTTAATCACTCCGCTCAGAAGTGTGCTACCTGCAAACACCTTGGCCTCACACCTCTCCTCGCAGCAGCACACTGTAATAAGGATAAGCCTCATCAGAAGGCAAGTCACTGCTTCAGCCATCCTCTTCTCCCTGCCCAGCTTAACAGGATCCTTTATTTCCCTGAGCAACAGCTTTCAAGTTGAACAACTACTGAGCATTGCCAAAAATGTGGCTGTGCAGGAGACAGGCTGGGGCACCCAAGTTTTGGAAGGTCTGATCCTTATCCAGGAGATGAAGACTGAGACCTTCAGAAAGAAAACTCATCAACAGCAGAAGAAAAGCAACCTTCAAATCAGGAAATCTGGCACTAAGCACAGACATCTCTTTCCGTAACATTAAGGTCACTCACATTCTCTCATCATATCAGAGTTACGTGGTTCATTCAAACTGAAGTTTCTGATGATCTTGGAGTATTTAAACCAGAGAATGAAGGTTACAGCATGCAGTCATGTCAGGACAAGAAAACCTGGCATTTCTTTCCTTTCTTGCTACTGCAGTGGCCAAGAATTTCTATTTCAGTATGGACTCTGGCAAAAGAAAAGCAAATATGCAAATGGATTTCATCTCTAGAGTTTACACCTTTGACCTCTGTAGGTATGAAGTGGATATGACCCTATCTGTGCAAAAACCACACACACCCCACTCATCTGGGCTACCAGATTTTGAAGCAAAATCCCTCAACAGTGAGTGAGCACATTCACAGCCACTGAAACAAATGCGCTGAAATAATCATTCCACAGGCTAGGAGATCTTTTTCTTCACCTTTTCCCCAATTCTTTTTTATTCCAGTCTCAGTTTTTCCCCTGAGAAAGACCACAATCTTAGCCTGGAGCTGGACAACCCCTCCTTATTCATAAGCCATGTGTTCATCTGACTGATCTTCCAATTTCCAGCCTTAAACTCGTTTAAACTTCAGTAGTCAAACGACATAATTTAAGAGATTTAAAGTCACATTTCTGATCAAGAAGGAAAAGAAAAAACACAAACAAACAAACAACAAAAAAACCCACAAAACAACAAACCCACCACCATCATCTTTTACCAAAAGGGAATTCATAAACCCTGTAAAACACCAGGAGCTTGAAGGGAAGTTTACTCATACTAAAGTCTGTATCTGCCCAAACGTACATGCAGCCATCAGTAGACAAGGTGTCAAGAGAGTCAAGCAGCTTACCCTATAGTACTTGCATGGTTGTTTTAAGGGGTGGTGGTCGCTATAACCATTTTCTTACCAAAATAAAGGGCAGATTCCAGGCTTTGCTTGATGCTCCTTTTAAATGTGTGTTTTAATCAACTGTGTTAAGGGTTCTACATTTTTAAACTGCTGAAATTAGTGTTTTACCTATGCCATGCTCCAAAGAAGTAAGGCCTTAGAGATAAAAGCCTTACCACTGGTTGCACCACAGATAGCAGCAGAAATGCAAATCCTATTTGGGCTTTTGTATCCTGCCTTGGGATCAAGCTGCAGATGTCCAGAGCTCATGTGCATGAGGCTAATGCTCTGAGAGGCTGGAACAAATATATTCTTTGTGAAATTACTACAAAAGATGGGACACGTAATACATACTTACCATTGGTTTACAAGCATTCTGCACCCTAAAGCAGCTTGTTGTTTGTGTTTGCAAAGGCTTGTTTTACAGGCCTGGCTCAGCTATCTATTGCAATCAGACTGCCTGTGCTGCCAGTCCTGGGCTCTGGATTCCCCATGCCTAGTCAGGTCTCTTGAACCCAAGCAAGGTTCAGGCACCGTCAGCCTGACCTCCCTGGCACAGACACTCATTGTTTAGGACCCTTATTTTGAGATGCTGGGTCTACAGCCGACCTATTATAAGCTAGGAGCACAGTAAGCGTATATATGTGCTCCACAGAGCAATAATCTTGTCAGATACCTTGGTTTAGAGTTTAACCCTTCAGGATTTGTTGAGAAGTAGGATCTTAGCTCAGAAACAAAGCACGAGCCATGAACGTGGGCAAGAAATACCAGCTGCTGATCTGTCCCCTCCAATTTTCATAGTGCACAGTCTTTTGGGTTGCACACAATGTCCTCCGAGTACTTTTCAACACCTCACTTCATTTTCTGAGTCAGATTTAAGTCTCTGGCCAAGCAGCTTGGCCTGTCTTCACCACCAGACAGCCTCCTAAGCAAAACGTACAGTACAGTTAACAATCAAAATGACTATGGCAAAATACACTGGAGCTGGCAGACTGAAGCAAGCAGTACAGATACATATTAATTTATCACAGCTTGTAACACAAAACAATAAAAACCCAGAGCTTCATGATGTGGCCTATATGCCCCCCTTGTGCATATAAGTCTCATTAAAGTTAATGGGAGCTGTGTGCCCATCGTATGGGGAATATAAACTCTGAGCAGTGAAATGCACCATATGTTTCCCTATCAGAAAAAAACACACAAAAATCAACTGATACTAGCTTTCATCCTTCTGGGAAGCCATACCTGATGGGACACTGGTGGCTGGACACAGGGCCCAAACTCCTTTTTATACAGTGAGAACTTCTCCCTATACAATGAATGACAAGGTCAAGCGAGATGCAGATGGCTTATGTTTCCTGAAAAACCTCCAGGAGTTTGTTATAGTTCATAAAAAGAAGACATGGGGTAAAGGAAGTCAAACATCAAAGGTTTCCCCATCTTTACCTCCTGTCCATGAACCCCCAGTCCTCTAAGTTTTGCACCAAAACCCAGAAAGTGTTGCATACTCAAAGCCATTTTCACTCTGACAGGAAAACCCCAAAAGAAAAGTTTCAAGCCATGTGAAGTGTAAAGTGTGGAATTCTACCTGCTACTGACATGACGGATAAAAGGAAGAGCTCAGCTTCAGAGACAGCAGAACCTCCAATTCTAGGTGCTTGTAAAATGGGGGGTTAGAAGAGACAGTGATGAACCACTTTCCTGAAACTTTTGGGGGTTTTAAGCCCATTTAAGCTACAACATCATGGAATCAAGGGTGCTGATTCAGCACCAGGCACATGACTTACAGCCAGGATCTTGGGCAGAAACCTGCTGAGAAAACATCTGCTGATTACTTCCAAAACTGGAGAGCTAAACTACAAGATGAATCTTTGACCTCCAAAAAGGTGACTAGATATCTGCACCACAACCCTTCCCTGGTTTTGTGTTTCTTTATGGCATTAGACTCCTACAGAATATAAAACATTCCCATTGTGTCACAGTCTCTTGGAGGGCTGTTTTTTGCAGACATTGCAATGAATATGGCCAAGTGGTACTAAATAAGCGTGAGAGAAGCTGGAGAGATGCCAGGCACAATGGAAAAAACTCAAAGCTTGTTGCAGAGTTTGGGGAATAATTCTGTCAATTGCTGCTTAGCAGAACACTGGGTATTTGGGCAGCATTTCATCATTATTTTCATGTCAGTCATATTGCTCAGCACTCTACTGACTTGTCAATTGAGTGGAAAAATAGGTAAGTGGACAGCAAGCAACGTCAAATAAGTATTAAGCCTTCTTTCAAAATAATAATACAGAAATAGTTTGATCAGGCCTCAGGCCTGCTTCCAACACTGATAAATAGCTTTCTCATCCTGTCAAACAGTCATATTGATTTCAAATGCATCTAGTGGGACAATTTACTGAAAACTTAACACCATTCAGAGCATGTAAAATAAACTCTCTTGCATACAGCACTGGAAGAAAAACAGTATTTTATCTCTTAGCATACGCACCGCAAGAAAATGACGTTT
Organism: Pezoporus wallicus; assembly: GCF_028554395.1. Classification (NCBI taxonomy): domain Eukaryota; kingdom Metazoa; phylum Chordata; class Aves; order Psittaciformes; family Psittacidae; genus Pezoporus; species Pezoporus wallicus. The sequence continues at coordinate 2,462,885 of NW_026641383.1, forward strand.
TGAGTTTATTCTACAAGAAATATGGGAAACTCCGTGTTTTTGTGCTGCATGCATAACATACTGAGCCTCCTATACCACATCTGGGTTTGGTACAGATCTTATTAAGCATGATATTGGCAGTCAACATATGCTACATTCCTACATCAGTGGTAAGTAGCTGCATGCAAGTAGACTGCAAAATGGCATCCCCCTCTCCATTTTCCCTCCTTGTAGGCAAACATGCACATGTCCACACAAGGCAGTGGACCCAAATCTTCAATATCCCATAGCCAGTCTGTACATGCACCTTCTTTGCCTTAAGCAGGACCCTCTCAGACGCATTCAGTGAATCAAAAGAATCTGCCATACCTCCTTTGTGGCAGAGGCAGAGTATAGAGTGGAGCGGGTGAAGAGCATAATTCTGGGGCTTTAACACATATGTAACTTATTTCAGAAGTGCCTACAGAAGTTCCCAGGGCTGATGGGAAGCCTGTGCCATTATAAGCAGGCAGGTCAAACCCACAAACCAAGCTGGTGATTTTTCATTTCATCCCAGCCTTACCGTGCTTTGATTTATGATGATCTATATTTTCCTTTTTCTGTCGGAGCTAGAACTGGTCACCTTCAGCACAGCGATCACCTGCCCACAGGCAAGGGGGCAGACATTGTCTCTGGGGACCATAATCGAGACGAGCCCACTTACGTCTGGGGATAAAAAATACAGAGTTTCATAAATTTAAAACAACACACACAAGGCAGAAGTGTGACCGCACTTTTTCCATGTAAATAATGTCATACTTGTGAGGAGGGGGCCTTCCGTCGTATTTCATGAATGGGATCATTATGTTGCACCTGACCTATAGACATTTCAATTGCCTTTTTGTTTTATTATTTTTCTTATTTATTTTTGCTTGATGACTTGTATATAATCAAATGCTTTATGATGTTAAATCTTGTTAAGACATTGCACTTTGCAGAGGCATAATGTCAGTAAGTTTAATCAATCTATAATTTTTGTACAGGAAGATCCCGCTGTGACATTTAAGCACTGGAAAATGCTCTGAGGAGGAAAGAAGGGCTCTATCCACAGATATTTTCAGAGCCCCACATAGCCAAAGCTTTCAGAATAATTTAAGGTTTGCTTTTATTATCACCAGCATCATCTTTTTACAAATAGAAAAGTAAGAATTGCATTAGCAGGAGTGGGCCAGACTCCAGACAGAGGCCCTGTGGAAGAATTTGCACAGAGTCTAAGTTAGCTCAGATTCGTATTGGCCTCCAAGAAAAACATTCAGGAGAAACATTAAATCCTCTGAAGGGAAATATTAACAGATAGTCATGAATGGAAACTGATTATTAATTATTTCTCTCTCTCTTTCTCTCCATTTTATATTTTTAGTTTAAAATGTCATGTAAAGCCTGACATTGATAAAAATGGTAGGAAATGTTCCTTGCTCAATTCAATTACCACAAAGACCAGCTTAACATCTGCTTGGCAAAACCTTTATAAATGCATGGCATTAATATTTAATAAAAATATCTATAGCTTTGGTTGGTACCAGAGACATTTCACACTTTGCTCACACATGGTGTTTCATATAATTATTCTCTAAAGGCTGTCACTTTAGTCCTTTAGCAAAATAAAAGCTCCAAGGATGATTAAATATAGAAAGTGTATCTTCTAGAGCATAGTCTTCCTCTGGAAGATCATTTCTACTGACTCTTACATTGTAAGGGAAAACCACAGAAAGGAGAAAGCAGAGCCAAACTAAATGAGAATAAAAGAAAGACCTCACTACTCTTGTCAGTACAGTCTGAGGAAAGTTAGAGCTGGCAGGTTCAAATCGCCCTCTACAAAAAGTAGAGCTCGTATAGCTCAAAAAGGTGGAAGCGATTCCTCACCACTGTTTAGTCAAAGCACAACACCTACTTGCAGGGAGTTGCACCTAAAACCTGATCACTTAATCTACTCCATTTACATGATTTATTCCCACACTGATTCTCACAAAGCCGCTGCACAGCTGCTACACCACCTCAAAGATACTCAAACCCTTCGTTTCCCAGCCAGAACCTTCAAAGCTTCCAGCACCTGGAGTCTGCAAAACTTCCTAATCCCAGAGACTATGCTATAGCCAGCTCAAGATGAAGCCAGATGCTCAAAGCAAGCAATAAAACGGTAATGTTACCTGCACAGCCCAGTCCCAGACTGTGCCCAGAGCACACAGCGCCACCTCAGGGAGCCAGCAGCGGCCTTTAGGAGTGCCAGGGCTAGAGGACATCCACACAGAGCTAGCTGGCAAAGGCTAGCACAGCAGACATCAAGGATGAGCAGGGGATAGACAATACCGGCCAGTATGGCATGTCTTGCTCGTGTGCTTATCGGCCCTAGACATCTACTTTCAGGGTAAGGCTTGTGCTTGAATAAGCCAAGACAACACCACCACATTCTTGCCCAACAGCTACATGTACCCTGTTGTTCTCCATCCCACTACTGCTTTCCCAAAGCAGCTCTCCACCTAGGTGGTCATGATGCTTAGATGCTATGTGGAAGGGAAAAAGGTAAGTACACATTCTGTTTTTATCTTCAGCTTGAAATTGTGCCTGTGCAACACATCACACAGAAGGCCAGATACAGCACTACAGAACAGAGCTAAGCCTTTCTGAATCACAGAATCATTCCTTTCCAGATACTCTGATATCAGTCTAATGAATAAAGAATTAAAACCAACTTTGAATGAGACAGGCATCAGTATGAGACCAAGCACCTCCTGCTTCAGGAGACTTCATTCAGCTTCAAGGACAGCAGCAGATTTATTAAATTGTGATTGCCTAGAAAAGTGAACAAAAATTATAGCATCCAATCACCTCCAGCTACAACCCAAGTCTGAAATCATAGTTGTCTTCTCAGTGCATTTCAGTGCTTAGCCAGCTCCATTAATCTTAGACTGAAATATCTGTGTTCAGAAAAACAATTGCCACCCAGCACAGCAAACTGTCCCTGGCACAGGAAAAACCTCTCTGGCTTTTGAGGAAGGGGTACAACTGAGTTCACATTCATGTTGTACAGAGACTCAAGTGCATTTGCTAGAGTGCTCTCAAGAAAAAAAAAAACACAAAACAATAATCACTGACCAATGAAATAGACCTATCTGGAAACATTTAGCAAAAGTAGGTATATCTGACTGTGGAATAATCTCCCCAGGGAAATGGCTGAGCGCTATTGACTGAGTCTTTCTGAAACTACCTAGACAAAGGATGGAAAAAAATAAAAATCACAGTATGGTACAGCCCTGCATCTGCAAGGAGAAGAGAAGATGGTTTTCAGTAAGTCTCTTCCACCACTGATTTTGATGCCCCTCTAATCTGCTGAGCTCCCTATTGATGGAAAATGAGTTCTGCTTGACAGTCTGTGGCTGGGGAGTAAGGGGCACTGTGAACATCACAGTGAAATGATCTGGCAATCTGGAAGACCGAAACTCTTCCCATCACATTGCCCAGGTGGGGGGTACAGACTGTAAGGCAACAAATAGGTTTCACTGCACACACAATCTTTGCTATGAGTAAAGAGAAGAGAAGTTGAGACAGAGTTCAAAGAACAACACAAAAGAATAATTTATTTTCTTCCTGAGGGTTTATGTCCCCCCACTGTTCATTAGCATGCATGGACTTTACTGCCCCATGAGAATAGCTACAGGGGAACACAGAGTTCAAAACCTGTTACAAAGGCTTATCAGATGGGAGCCTACCCTAAAGATCTGTGTAATTACAAAAACACCGCGATAAAATCCACCAAGGAGCAACAGAAAACGTAGATAAGCTTTAAAGGCATAAAAGTTACAGGCTACATCCTTGACCCAAGTGGATCAACATCGCTGTCTCCAGTGGAACCACTAGGATTTACAGGACTAAAAATCTGACCCCAGCTCTGGTGTTGACTCTGGTAATACAACAGCCTTTGTGATCTGCTGCCCTCAACATACTTCTTAGTATTTCCCTTTAACAATAATACTGTTTTTAAAAGATATATTTGCTCAAAACAAAGCTGAGTTCTGTGAAGTCTGAATTGACTTTGTGTGGGATACACAGTTCAAGATTTATAGTGGCTTCTTATACTCCTTCATAATTGTCTGCAATGCCCAACAGTGAGTGCACGACTACATGAACCTGTGGGTCTGACTCGGTATGATCACTCTTTTCTTAGTTATGATCATTTAGTGGCACTGAACAGTCTAATCAGAGAACCACAGAATGGTTTGGGTTGGAATGGGCCATGAAGATCACCTAGTTCCAACCCCGTTGCCATGGTCCACTAGACCAGATTGCTCTAAGCCCTGTCCAACCTGGTCTTGAAAACTGCCAGGGATGGGGCAGCCACAGCTTCTCTGTGCAACCTGTTCCAGTGTCTCACAGGGAAGAATTTCTTCCTAATACCTAATCTAGATCTACCATCTTTCAGCTTAAAGCCATTTCCCCTTGGTCAGTATTTAATGTAGATTTGCAGTGAAGAAAATACGGTGACAAAAACAGTGAAAAGTACTGAAAATCCACTTTCCTTCCTAAAAAGGAGTTTGTCACATCAAAGCACAAGGAAGTTCCACTTTCATGAAAAATAGTTATGATCACTGAATTACAGGAATGGTGGCGCATTTGGGTGTACTGATTTTGTTCACAATTTCTCTAGAGACCCTTCAACAGGGAGAGCACGTACAACAGTTACCGCTCCTTAAAATGGCATTTTATATCCAAGAGCCTAGCTTAGGCTTACAGCTATTTTTCACTCGCCCTTTCTGCTTCCCCAACTGCATTTCCAATGTTTTGCATATGGTTACATCAAAGCTAAGCATAAATAAAAAGTTAACATCCAAAGAGCTATTACATCCTATAATAGCACGCTCGTAAAGTGCACATAAATAAGAAGTGACCTATTGTTTGAAGCTTATGATTTCAGCTCTGTAGCTTTAAGATAAATTTCAAAAACCCTGAAACAGGTTGTGTTGAAACAGAAACCAGTAGGAAAATGGTCACAGCCAGGGCTGCAACTCCTGCAGGCGCTGCCAGGCACATGTGCATTAAAGGACAAGGCAGAGGCAGGGCATCTGTGCAGGTCTGTGTAGACAGGGGGCTGGGACAAACCAGATCTCCTTCCCTCACCCCACTGATCAAATCAGGATCTGTTTCATTCTTGCCTCTAATGAGGAGCAGGGCTGGCCCATGTTTTCAGCAGTCCTAACAAGCAAGAGCAGGCACAGATCAGGCAAAGCATGATGTGCCTCCCTTAAGACAACCATTTCAGTGCTTTAAGTGACCACTTTGTGAATATTGCCTTAAACTTGTTGTGCTCCCCAAGGATGTTGGATGGTGGCAGTTTTCCAAAGATGGAGTCAGTCTGAACCAAGCAAATGGTGACAACTCCCCCAGTTTGATGTTTCACAACTCAGCTCATTTTTATCATGTTTATCTATCCATGTCAATGGTTCAAACTTTGATCTTACCTGCTCCAAACCCATCTACATCACTCAAGATTATTCTCCAGTGGTGTCTGGCACCAACTGAAAAAATTGCTGAAGAGCTTTTGCCAGGTCTCAGGAGGGTAAAAACCACAGTACTTGTGTGTTAACTTCACTTTGCATTGAGTCCATCTGAAAGATTTGAATCAGTTCCTCCCTACAACACTGGCAAAACAGTGTGTACCATTAGTAACTTTAACCATGTTCTCAGTGCTGTTAGGTATTCAGCAGAGTCTAGGAAACGATATGCAACATAATATGCCCTATCGAACAACCTCCCCAAAAATACATTCCCTTCCCTCAAATTTTCTCATGAGAATAGCAATATTTTATTCATGTTGTGATTTCCTGACCCTCTCTCTCTAGTAGCTTTTTGGTCTACAACAAGCTGTTTTGCTCAGAGAGAGAAGTATGCAGTGCTCTTACTCAAAGTATTTTCCTACTCTTTGTGCAAGTGAGAGGAACAAAAAAAACTCCCATTCAAAATCTCAAGCATCACATACTTGTAAACAAGCTGCAGAAAAACTGCAGCAAATCAACAAGACTTCCAGTGATGCTATTGCTGCTTTTCCCACACTCCTCACTGCAGAACCTGACACTGAGAAAAGCACAGATGCAAGCAGCAAGATGTGATGTCCAGGGGGGCACAGAGACCTGCACACTTGGGAAAGGAGCTGTATAAAAAGTGCTAATGAGCAATAGCAGAGCATATTGAAATGATAAAGACAGGACTGTCTGGGGCATCATGCTTCTGTTTTCTAATGGTTATGGATTCTGCAGAAATGCTAATGTTTGCACTAAAGGCCCTCTCAGCAATATTTTGCAGCCTGAATAACTCTTTATTTTGAATTGTTTAATTAGTTAATGAGGTTGGGGAGAAGTCCATCTTAAGGATCATTAGTTAAGACTTTAAAACATGGAGATTGAAGACAATTACTGTCTGAGGGAGTAGCGAAACTTCCCCACTTGTCAGCCAAACACATTATTACACCAAGTGCACGAGCTACACCAGCATTTGCTGGTCTCCATGTCCAGTCCTGGGCCAGGCAAGGTGCAGATACATAACCTGAGGCAGCTGCTTCTGACTTCTTACATGAGGAGTCCCCCCCTTTCAAATCCACGGAACAGTGACAACACACAGAGAAGAAGCATACTTCAACAAGCAGATCAGCTGAGCAGGTTTCTTCTCTTGATGGCCCCCAAAAGTCCACCTCCATAAAGGTCTTCAACCATTACAATGTGTACAACATGCCAAATTCAAGCCAGATGAAATGTTATGTTGAATTAACAGATATAAAAATTGGGTGAGAAGGTCAAGGTTAGTTAAGCACAGAGTTTAGTTTCACTTGAAAATACAATTAACAGAAGTAATAAATAATTTTTTAAAGATGTAAGATGTTTTCCATTTCTGTTGTCTACCTGGACCATTTTTTTTCCTTATGGCAACAGAGCAACATGCCACTTCTGTTAAGAGGGGTAGAAGGTAGAGATGCGAGTAACTCTAAAATGCAAAGGCAAGCCACCCAAGTGTGAGGTGTATCTAAACAAATAGTTACTTAGTCCTTAGAGATCTGTGTAGAGTCTTTGCTTCAGGCCAAGCTGTTTATACCTGTGGCACTTCTTAATAATTAACTTTTTATAAACTATTTACAAGCAGAACTTTAATATAAAGTGCAAATCTGAACCCCATTACAAGAACAAATGTACTGTTCCAGGAGACCAGTTACTGTAAGAGTTTAATATAATCTGAATCTGCAGGTTTTCTAAAGCAGCTAGTTTTAATAAAGTCTGTACTTACACACAAAAACACACACAACCAGTTTGCTTTGCTACCATCAGCAACAACCACTCAATGGTGTATACTGAATTATGACACACAGCTTGGGTGAACAGACACACACAGAGGTAGGTCTCTTAAGAGAACATATGGATAGGCCACATACTGTACAATGGGCAACACAAGAAGTGGGAGTTAAACTCTGCTACTGTGAGGGCTGAGTAAGTATGAGTGGTACTTGGCCAAAAACTCCAGTGAAAACACACTGAAGCTCAGCTGGAAACAGACCCAAGAAAAAGAAGAAAGTGACTGGGGAAGAAAAATACAAAGCAGCTTGAAAAGAGCACTGCTAACATCGGGGTTCTTGAACAGCAAATGTGTAATAGGACTCAACATTGGGATTTCATTCAATTTCTTGTTTTCCCAAAACAGAGCTGAAGGGGTAATTAGGCTTTTGTCTAAGCCAAAATGAAAAATTATTGCATTAAAGGCCAAAGGAGAAACCAACAACTGCTTGTCACCTCTGTTTGCCTAAAGTGAGCTTACTACCTGCTGAAGTTGATGTAAAAGTCTATTCTTTTCCCTTTTGGAAGTCCTGTCCTTATTTTGTTACCTAACTGACCTCCAAAAGCCTCACCCTGAGCACCTCTTCAGAGATTCAGAAAAATCTGGCTCAGGACTACCATTCTTCCACTGTAGTTAAGATTCATTTCACACAAAATCAAGAAAGTTTTAAACTTCATGGGGGGAAAAGCCATTTCTGGAAATAAAGTTCACATTAAGCTGCTTTTTTGTCTTTTTCTCTCCCAATTCTACTCTGTGCAGCTTAGAGAAACTTAAACTTATCCCAGCTTTCATATCTTCATCCCACCAGCTGTAGCCCCTGGTGTCTCTACTCCAATTCCTAAATTTCCTTTCTGGCCCATGATGTAATTTCTTATGCTACCAGTTCTTCCCAGAAAGCTGCGTCTTTAATAATGTGACTAAGGGCAACACCTTTACAGTGCTGAAGCAAATCAGTAAATACAGTTGCTCAAGTTTGTTTTTTTCTCTCTCAAGGTTTCAGTAACCTTTCAGGAAAATAACTCCTTGCAGACCATTAGTAGAGGAAACAGAGCTAAGCAGTAAAATGCCAGTTCATTACACTTGTGGGGAAGAGAAGATGTAATAACTGCTAGATTGCAAACAATTTTCTTCCCAGTTATAGTAAAAGAGGCAAGAGAAACAAAAGGTATTTCTTGAGTTTTCAACACCACCAGAAAAATCCCTCTATGGTACTTACCTTCAGGGTTGGGGGCTATACCAAAATCAAGTTTATCTGCAGGCTGGTTGGAGGCAAGATCAACTCACCTCATTCACACCAAAGTATACTTTGGTTACAGCCTTACTGAAATAAAACTATTAGCAGAGGGAGTTTTTACTCAAAATTAATACTGGAAGTAAAATTCAACCCTGAAAGTACTTTTCCATATGTGTTTGGTTTTTTGGTTTTGTTTTGTTTTTTTCTGGTAGCTGCTTCATGTTCTTGTTTTGTTCTCCAGATCAAAATAGGATAATCAGAAAAATGAGCTGGCTTAGACAGGCTTCCACTTTGGTTTTGATGGAAGTTTGGTGAGTATCCTCCATCAGAGGACAGTGTTTTTCTGCTCTTTGGCTGCTGGACACAGCTCTCAAACAGCTTTAACTGCAACAGCTCTGTTCAATATTAACAACAATACTCTTAAATAAAGAGGAGAACAAACCAAAGCCCCAGCAGCCTTGCTCTGTGCCCACAATTCACTTATGATAGCACACTTTAGTTGCTCTAACAGCAAAGTAGAGCACATCAAGCACAACCCAGCAGAAACAGAATAACCCATTTAGTTATAAAGTTTCAGGTAGTTTATCATACAGTAACAGAAAATCCTGTTTACATTTTAACAGCATCATTATACTTTCAATGGCATTTAGATCAGCACAGTGAGCTCATTAGGTAGTGTTGAGTAGCTGTACCTACAGAGAAAATGTTACAGGATTTGGGATAAAACCTATTAAATTACTGCAATCCTTCTACAGGGTTCATTCAATTCTGGATGAAGCACTTTGTCTTCCATAGAGGAAACCACAGATCTTTTACAGAAGAAGCTTGCACATTTTTCAGGAGACTATTTCTCCAGCAAACTGTCAGGTAGCACTGTGTGAATCATTTATTTTCAATTTGGCAGTTGAATGAAAACTAAGGAGGAAAAAAAAAAAAAAAGGAAAGAAAAAACCCTTCAGTACAAGCTGAAGTGAATTTGAATGGGTTTAATTTCTATCTCATTGGGCCAAGGAAACCCAGACTTCAAAAAAACCACACCATTTCACTTAACACAGACATTCCCATTGTTAAAGTAAAAGCCAGGTATAAAGAAGACAGACTTACCGCTTATTTTACAGCCCAAAGAGGACAACCAGAGCAGAGGTGGAAGGTCACAGTCCTACTTTCATCCATGGAGATTGCACAGTCCAACCTTCACTTCTCCACATGCACCATCTATCACAAGAGAACACCTAAAAGTAAAAATACTGGTCTCACCTTCCTCAAATGAAACTATTAATGACAATAACATAACATCAAAATCGAATTATTGCCTAGAAACAGGTTCTCCTGCATAGAATAACAGGATGGTCTGAGTTAGAAGAACTTTAGAGATCATCTGGTTCCAACTCTCCTACAACAGACAGGGACACCTTCCAGTAGACCAAGTTGCTTCATCCCACTTCACCTTGGACACTTCCAGGGATAAGACAGCAACAGGTTCTCTGGGCAACCTGTGACAGTTTCCCACCACCCTCATAAAGAAGAATTTTTACCTAATGTCTAATCTAAATCTCTCCTCTTTCAGCTTAAGCCACCCCCACTACATGCTCTTATTAAAGACCCTCACAGATTTCTTGTAGGCCCCCTTTAGAGCTACCTTCAACATACCCATAAAACTCCTCCTTGTCTTCATAAAAGCAGATCTCTTTCTACATACAAAGGCAACTCCCTCAAGGAGACCAAGGAAAACACATATCATGCTGTCAGGCTCCTGAGGGCACTAATGAGCACTTAATTGCCCTGATGGGTCTCACCTGGGATTCTCAACTACCTTGCTCCTAAAGGATATGATGACTGCACCTCTCACCTTGGCCTTGCCCTATTGTTGTGCCCCATCTGTCTGCCACCAGTGTCTGCTCAGCATTCACTGCTGCCCCATGGTCCTGCTCAAGGACTGCACCATGGTGGTGCAGCAACTGCCTGGTCCCTGCTCCCAGCTTCCCTGCAGCAGCCTGTGCTATTAGCTTTCCCATAACTGGGTGTTGCGGGGCCAAGGTGGGAAACTTCACCAGTCCCCCAAGCCATGGGGTCCAGCTTTCCACTTCTGTGGAGCTTTGGGTGAGCTGCCAGGCCCTGCAGGAGGAGGGGGCCTGTAAAAGAGGAGAAAAGAGTGGCTGATGCTGCCACAGAAAATTAAGTTATAATAACTTCTGCCAAAATATTGTAAAAACAAGGGGGAAAAAGATGCTATTTTAAGTCTTCCACTCTACAGAGATTATATTCAGCAAGTTGCCTCTCTTCAACTTGATTAGGAAAGTTTAAAAGGTCACAACAGACCACGGAGTATTTGCAACCTGGAAATGAGTCAGCTTTCAGAGCACGGGGTTGAAATGCCTTGCTGAAGCAGCCTGTCCTTCTTGCACCTAAGACATTGAAACTATAGGCTGACACATGGAATTTTATGTCTGCAAAGCATTTTCTGAGCTAGCGTAATTGTATTTGAAGCTGTAGCATGATATAAACTGCTTTTAAGTCCCATAAAAAGCTTGTGGTGGTCTGCACAACAAACCTCTCTAGTGCTATAACCCAGGTATTAGTCAAGAAAAAATGTTTTGTTTTAACCTTTCCCATCAAATACTCAGAAATTTAATCAAAAATCACCCACTTTTTTCCATATGTGTTTTTAATGTCGAGGACACGTCACATGTCATGGGAAAAAATTTGCTGCTGCAAATTTCAACTAGTTCTGGTAAAGAGCTATTTCTCTAGGAATAAGGGCCCCAACAGTGCTGAAAGAAGAAATCCTTAAATGTAGCACGTGCAATAGCGAAATTTGCTCCTATTACTTCAGACTCTTGGGACCAAGACACCAAGTTAGTCATAAATGCTCTGTGACATTAAGTTTTCCAAAGATACCACAGCTTTGACTGGTAAACCATAAATTTATGAACACCGGAAAACCCCAGAGGGCAAAACCGAATCTTCAGGTTTGCAAAGGCAATTCCAGTGATATCATTTTATTAGCCCCTTACTACTTCACAGCTCAGAAAGCAACACGCGTCTAAATTAAAGCAGTATCTCCATGTCAGACTGGATTTTGTAAGGGACTATGTAATCAATACAAAAAGGGAATATAGATTATGTGAAGCTCTGTATGATAAACTGAACCCTTCCTGTAATTTTGCAACCATACACAGAATCATAGAATCATGGAATAATTTGGGTTGAAGGGACCTTAAAGTTCACCTGGTTCCAACCCCTCCCATGGCAAGGACACTTCCCACTAGACCAGGTTGCTCCAAGCCCTGTCCAACCTGTCTCTGAACACTGCCAAGGATGAGGCAGCCACAGCTTCTCTGGGCACCCTGTGAGAGGGCTGCACCACCCTCATAGTGAAGAATTTCTTCTTACAAAGTTTCAAACTCAAAGACCAGTGAGAACTTGCCAAGCATCACACCTGAGCGGTGACAGTGTCCCTCTGCAAGATGAGGTTATCTGACACATTCAGCTTCAAGATCTGAAATAACGCTGTCTGCTGGCATCCTGGAGAAACTGCACTGTGTGGTATCACAGATATCATAGAACTGAATGAGGATTTTAATTCAGACAACAGGAAGATCTGCAGCCTTTGAAGGGAAAAAAAGATTTACGGCTTTGTGACCTCTTCAAGCCACAAGCCACCTGATCAGCTCACAAGCCAGCTTATCAGGTATCATGTTAGTACATGAACGGGGAGCCTTTCCTCCAAGTGTAGAAAGGTATTTGACTGCCAAAACCCAAAAGCAAAATGGACAAAAGCAATATAACCACAGAGGCAGCAAAAGCTTTAAAAAGCTGGAGCTTCCTTTTGCGTAAAGACTGATCTCTTGGCTGAATGTGCTTGGGGCAAAGACTGGAATTAATACCCTTTCTTCATCCTGTTTGGGGATTTAAACTTGGTGCCATCCTTTCGGTTGCCACAAAGCCATAGTACTACCAGTGAGAGTGCAAAATACCAGGACACATTTCTGAAAAGGGAAGACCTCTCTCAGTTCAGAACAGCCAAGCGTGTGCTTACAAAGAGCCTGTGTTAGACACGCAACATCCCACCACATGCTGCCCTGCCTCATCTTGGGGAAAAACCTTCCCTCGCTAGGGAATACTGGTGGAAACTCACAGCCAGTGGCATGGCTTTCACATGCATAGGTAACAATGGAGGAACTGGACTACATATACGGCTAAAGGGGTGTCTCGCAATGGAGGTAACCTGTCTAAGGTCCCACACTGTCCCTGTCACTACCCCATCCCACTTCATCTCACAGCTTCCCAGGATCTGCTCCATGCTTTTGAAAGACAGTTACCAAATAAAGACACTATCTGACCAGCAGTTAACAACCAGCTTGTTAGTTAATAGCCTGAGGGAATCTGAGGGCGTTTTATGCTCTAATACTCTGTTCATTAACTATAGTAACAACCAATTTCAAGGTGATTATTGCTATTATAAGCTATGATCAATTTTTTAAACATGTTTCCATTTTCATCCAGCTTAAATCTGGTGCAGCAGAGCAAGGGGAGCAGCTGTGTTGAGAATTAGACTTCTCCCCAGATTAATATCTGATTTTCCATCAAAGAGAATACAGGACACATTCTGTTAGGTTTCTAATTGTTTCTACCATAAACCTTCACCACACTGAAATATGATCTCTAATAATTTTTAGTTTGAACTTCCTATACATAATCCATTTGACTAGATGGTCCTCAGCAAAAGCCGTTAAAGCAATTTGTTTCACTTACGTAGAGGAATAAATCAGTGCTTAATTATCTGTGGTTTATTATTAACAGCACTGGTGAGCTGACCATATGCCATGACTTCATCTTTTCACACAGAAAAATGAGAATATACTGATTGTTTTTATTATGCCTTTCAGCACTCAGCCAGGGTTCCAATGAAATGAAGACTGAGAGGTCTGCAATGTTACTCAATGATAAATAATATTCTACAATTCTTTGTCCTTGCTTTTAGGATCCACCTTTACATGCTCTTTTACTGGAAGTACTTACTAGCATCTCTCATGGCAGGAGAAGATAGAATTATAACTGAGGATGTTTCCAGGAGGTATATGATATTTAGCATAGTGTATTTCTCTGTTGGCTTTCAAAGATACTGGCTTTAAAACATGGCATATGTTCAACTCCAGAATTCTTGACACACAGTATGCATTTAATGTAAAGACCAGAAAGACACACCTTCTTGATTTTTCAGACTTAATTGAGTCCATGCTGCAAACCTTTATGAAGTCAGTGCAGTACCAAATAACACAGGTTTTGATCCTCTGCCAGGGCAGCCTTAAACTCTTTAGTAGACACAGCGGCAAAATAAAACTTTCTTGAAAACATTACGGATTGATGAACTGCTTTGGAATGAGTTCAGCTGCCCAGACTTTCTCCACTCCAGATAGACCCAAAATGAACCAAAGGTTCTTTGAGATGCAAACCTCTGAACCACAGTGGCAGACACAGGCACAACCTCAATTCAGTAAATAGCAGGTGGTTTATATTTGTCAAAACAGGAATGGAAAGCCTTCAGATTCAAAGGCAGCTACGCCGTTGTTCCCTACTGCAAACAGGACAAGACTCCTCTGCACATGTTTCTGGGTGCTGGTGGGGTTTGTCACCCTGAGAGCCACTAGGTCCATTCTTGAAGATCTTTAAGCAAAGATCTGGTTGGCTGGTCACACTCTTGAGAGTTGCCCTGTGTCCAAGTGGAGACCAGTGCTCAGTGGTATCCCTCAGGGGTCAGTGATGGGACCAGCACTGTTCAACATCTTTGCTGGCGGCATGAACACTGGGATTAAGTGAGCCTTCAGCAAGGTTGCTGATGACACCAATTTGTGTGGTGCAGACAACACACTGGAGGGCAGGGATGCCATCCAGAGGGACCTAGACAGGTGGGCCAGCACAAACCTGATCAAGTGCAGGATGGCCAGGTGCAAGGTCCTGCACACGGGCTGGGACAACCCCAAGCACACAGGCTGGGCAAAGACTGGATTGAGAGCAGCCCTGAGGAGAAAGACTTGAGGGTGTTGATTGATGAGAAGTCATATTTGACTTGTTGGAGTGAGTCTAGGGGAGGCCACAAAGATGATCAGAGGGCTGGAGCACCTCTCCTATGGAGACAGGGTGAGAGAGTTGGGGTTGCTCAGTCTGGAGAAGAGAAGGCTCCCAAGAAACCTTACAGCAGCTTCCAGAACCTGAAGGGGCCTATCATAAATCTGAAGAGGGACTTTTTACAAGGGAATGTGAGGATACGCCACAGGACAACGGCTTTGAACTGAAAGAGGGTAGATTTAGATCAGGTATTGGGAAGATATTCTTCATGGTGAGTGTAGTGAGACAGGTTGCCCAGAGAAGCTGTGGATGGCCCATCTCTGGAAGTGTTCAAGGCCAGGCTGGATGGGGCTTTGAGCAACCTGGTCTAGTGGAAGGCAAGGGGGTTGGAACTAGAAAATAGTATCATAGATATTTAAGGTCTTTTTCAACCCAAACCACTCTGTGATTCTATGATTCAAAGTGACATGCGGGCTTCAAGTGGAAATCTCAGATATGCTGAGGGGATGCAATGCGCCCATCAACCAAAAGGGACAAGGAAATCAGCAGGTACATGTAAAAAATCCAGAGAAGTCTGTCCATTTTAGGTTTTAGAGTCATCCTCCTGAGCTGCACCTCCCTTCCAGGGGTCATGAGATCCCACACAGGAGCAGAAATGGCAGCCTTATTTCTCTGCGTAAGTCTGCTACATCAGGCCACAAGCTGAGGATCCGAGTCCACCTGTGATTTGCACTGGCAGAAGAGGTCAGCTGACAGCTGAGGAACCTCCACTGCTTTTCGGGCAAGAGCAGTATTTCTGGACCATGCACACCATAAAGAGATCCAGAGCTTGACCAAGTGTTTTCGGGGGTCATGACCCCTAAAATGTTATGTCTTCATCGGGACACTACTTACATAGGTTAACCTGTAGATTAGGAAGGGTAAAAAAAGCTCTGCAAAGTTATGGGTCCATTTGTGATGATGGGGATCCTCTGGCTGTTTGCTCCCTGCACCACCAGTTGCACCTTTAAACCAAATCCCACTAGAGTGCCAACTCCATGGCAATGGTTAACAAAGGAATGGGAACCACGGGTCTCCTCCACTAACACTTTCACGCTTCCTCTATCCCACAGCACAGAGAAGAGGCTGTGCCAGCAGAAATCTACAGCTCTGCTTACTAGCTCATTCCCTCTTGTGTCACCCAACAGAGATCCTTAATCTCCCTCTCCTGATGTGTGTTTCATGACTTAATCTCCCACACACTTGGAACTGAGCTGAGACCATCTGCTCTTTTTTCACAAGTGGAGGGTAATGACTTTCGTTCAGCCTGACTCAGCACCCAAAGGAGTTGCTCTCCTTGTTAATACAGGTGTAGCAGGGGAGGATGCTAGGCCAAAAATTAGGGCAGCTTTTACAGCTAAGGCTCTTGCTTATCCAGTTGCCGACTTCCCTCTTCTCCCTTCCCCCCCCAGCAAGCACTTGTTCACTCTCAGCTGGCACCCTCCTCAGAGGAGGCACCGTTGAATTTTCTTGGCTGTTCCCAGGCCTGAAGAAGCCATGTTCCTTCCACAGCCAGTCTCTGAATGAAAAATTCTCTGAGCAGAAGTGAATGCACCGAATTTCCTCTTACTTTGTCAAGACTCTTAAAATCTCAGCATGAAGGATTACACTTATGGTCTACCTGTGGTGACAGGCTGGTTTTAGGCAGACTGCTGCAAAGTCGAGTGGCAAAGGGCTGTTCCAGCAATATGACAGAGGCAGGAGATGGCAGGGCTTTATAAGTAATACTGGTGGTTAGTCATATCCTCCTCCCCATTTTTTTTCCCATTCTAACATTGTCATACTCAGATCAGGGACATTTTAGTTCTTCTCACCCAAAATTCAAATCAGTTCATGCAGCAAAGAAGCCTTGAACCAGATCAATTACGTTACTGTTGTAATCAGGATGTAGATGAACAGCCATGTGCACCAACATCCATAGTCTCTGTACCTCCAGCCTGTTTGCTGCCACAACGTTTGAGGCTTCTGTGGAGACTAAAGGAGCCACGTACAACTTGCTTTGTTGCTTTTTTCTCTTTCTTAATTCCCTCCGGATAAACTCTCTACTGCCCAAACAACTTCAGCCTTGTGACAAGGGCAGGAACAAGCTGGCCTAGCCTCTGGGCATGGCTCTATTTTCAGAAAGGAAGAGAAGAAGCTGCACAGACACACGGCCTGAGTAGCCACAGGTCTGAACTTGGAGGGGACTGGGAATACATCAATCTTTTCAGTTTGCTGAAAAGATTTCACTTGAAAGAAGGCCACAGTCCAACACCTGTAAAATGGTTTTTGAACAGAGCTGTTCATCCATGGATCTCAAAGGGCAAAGGGAATGGAAATGAAATACAGTACACTAAGGCACGATCCCCATAGGAGACACTGTAAACATGCAATAAACTGAGGCTAGACCATCATGTATCTTCCCTCAAATCCCTGAAGCTCCACGAAAACCATCCAGTACCCTGATCCAGCAAAGCACTTGAGCACTTTGCAACTTGAGACTGCAAGCTATAGCACTGATACAAGTGAGATAACATCACTCTGAGTGGGATGTCACTTGAAGACAAAGTTCTCTGTTTCCCTAAGTGTTCTGGACCAAAGCCTGAGATGCCTGGCTCTTGGTACCTGTTGTAATGATATTTCCTCTCCATACAGGCATTATGGATGAAATCTAGAGGCTGGATTTGTCCATGATAGGGGGAAGGAACCTAAATTTGGTTCAAAGAGGTATTATCCCCAGCATCAGGTGTGTGTACTTCTTTTTTTCTCGGTATCAACTGAATGGAAAGGGCCATTTCTTCCCAAAACTGTCCTCTACCCACTACAGTTAAATACTTCGCTGATTTTTTAATCGTCACATTCATCAGTTGCTGGATGTCATCTATTTTCCATGGCTTTTGGCACCTCTGTGTGGTACTACTGATTAATGGCAGCAGCATGTTGATCTTCAGCTGCCAAGTGCTGCTGGCCAGCACCCTAAACTTTTGGGTGGTTCTTCATCCTGGCAGAAAGAACTGTTTTCAGTGTAATCAGGTCATCCAAGAGCAAGGGAAGAGAAATTGAGACTGTTAACACATACATCTATAGGAATGATATATCAGCAGAGAAAGAGGGCCTGGGCCAGTTCTGAGCTGGTGCAAATCACTGGATCATCAGAGAAGACCACAAGGCTACATGATTCATGCAACCTAAGACCTGGTCTTAATTTTCCACAGCTCTGCTTTTATGATTTACACTTGTGCTGAGCAAATGACACAGGGTGTCAAATGTGATCAAGCTGATTGATACTGTAAACCAGGTCTAAACGTGCACAAAATACAAAGGCAGGGAAGAATCAGGCCCTGTGTATTCATTAACAGCCCTGTTACCCATGGGGTAGAGTTGATGCATTGCTCCACACTTCCAAGTGATGGAAACAGCTTTGTGTCAGCTCTGCTCCTGCTGACAGCCCCAAGTGAGTTTGAATTTGTTTCTCCTCCTCCTTCTCTTACCCCACAAACTCCCTTCTTACACCCTTGCCCATAAAAAGGTATTTTACAAAGGTATTTTCCAAATCTCCTCCTAAATGCAAGAGGCTAAATCCTGTCCCCAGTTAAGTCTTTGACAGTGTATGTAATCAGACTGAATCTGTTTCTGTACAGAGAGCACACATATGTGAAGATGCTCTGTGGCATATCTTTGCAAAGTGTGCCCTGTGGTTTGTGAGAGCATCTGCCAGCCAAAAGCAAAACCACCTCTGGCATTAGGCTAAAAATGCCTTACCTGGTGTAATTCAGCATGTCTACACTGAAGTCAGTGAGGATGGAGCCATTTGCTTCAGATACACATCTGGTCCACGATGTATAGATTTAGCTCTCGGCAGTCATGTATCCACTAATTCCTCTCCCATATCCTAACTATATTCTGATCAGCTTGCTTGGGGCTTTTTTCTTGTATCGTGAAGCTTGCTGAAAGTGCCTCTGTTCCAGGGCACTCTCTTTGAAATATGTCTTAGCTTCCAAGGGTAATGAACTCTTTTATAATAAACGCCTAGCTATAATGTGAACAATACTTGGCTTCCAGGAACTGCCTTATAATTACACGGCTCGGTATTGGTTGTCAGAGGTTTGCTTCGTCTTTAATATTTTATGAAGAAATTCAGATTCTGACAGTAAAAGTATTTAACCCAGAGGACCTAGAACCCTGACTATTATTTTGTAAAGTAGCCATCCAGCTACACTTTTGTGCACCACCATTATCCCTGGTGCATACTCACACTCTTTGATACTCTCTAAGTAGACACAACCACATGCTGTCCAGATGGAAACCTGGCTGCATCATTACATTATATTGAAATAGCCCAATACCACCTGTTTCTGCTGGGGTTTCTGCCAACGTTTTCCCATAAAACATTTATTTTGCTAATATTTTAGTTGGTCACCACAGAAGGACACTTGACGTTAAAGATTTACCATGTGTGCTGCCACAAGGAAAACCCTTTTTAAAAACAAAGCAACAAAGCTCAAGAATAGCTAACGCCTGTTGTTTAAAATATGGATGTTCACCCAGGCACTAGATAACAACACTCTGTAGGGACCGAAAACCAAACACAGGTTTTTGCAGTGTACATCAAGTGAATTACCTTAACTGTGTTGATACTCACCTCTCATATAATTAAAGAAGAACTTTCATGTGTGCAGTGGGACTAATATACAATAACACTAATGAAAACTCGTGGGTTTTTTTCCTTTTTTTCCCCTTCATATTAATCTACGATGTTATAAAACTCCCAGTCTCCTTCCTCTCCCCCTCAGCCGATAAAACAGGTTATCCTCAGCTAGTCTCCAGAAATGAGAAAGGCATTACAGCTCCCAGCCTACTTGGGATGTTTGAAGTATTTATGAGATACCCTCTATAACAGTAATAGGATTTTTTTATTTGGAAATTATCTTTGTAGAGACATTTTACTTTTTTTAAAAAAGCAAGAACCACTTGATTTATGAAAAGCATTTGATAAAAATCTTCCCAGCACAGAGTCACTCAGTTACACCTTTACTTTTCAGTGTCGATCTCTCTTTGTACAGTCCAAACAGTAGCTATACTTGATACAAACCCTTTTCTTCCAAATACAAAGTTTTGTTGGAAGAACAACAAACCTTATTAGTGATCCAATACTCCCAGTATATTCACTGGGCATCAATTATTACTATGTAATTTTAACAGGTTCTGTCCTATAAACGGAGAAGTAAGGACACCACGCAAACTGACCAAGAGAATCCCACAAATACCGAGCAGTAAACCAACAGGAAGTGATCTTGAAACACAATAGATCAAACACACATGAATTATTTGGCAATCGGTAGGCACATCAGTAGAAAAAAGGATGCGATCAAAAAAGAAAAAATCCACAAACAGAACAAACATGTACAAAGTAAAGTAGTAATCCATATTAGTCACTACAAGTGAGAATTTCTTCAGCTGTAAGCAAGCTACTTCACAAAAGGGGGAAAGAGTAAACTTGGTAAGAAACAAAAATGTGAAGGTTTTGCTAGGAATGTTGTTTGAACATATTTAAGATTGCTCCAATTATATTAAATTGGAATATATAATATATACAAAATATACATTACAATATATATTTATGATATTATATCATAATATATATATAAACTATATATTAGTTTTTTCTGGTGGATTTTTATTATCCACCAGAAACTATAATAGTAATTATAAAAAAAAAATCCACCAGAAAAAATAACAGTAATTATGAAAAAAAGGGAATAAAACCAGTTTCCAGTTCACTTGCTGGGATTTATTCTAAATATAGCCCTAGCCATTTTTATCACGTCTGAGAAACAGAATACTTTTCTAGGTTGCAGAAGAATCGTACAAGTATTGAAAGAAAAGAGAAAGGGATCAGCCACGAGTCTAGCCTCATTTCGTTCCTTTCTCTTTTTCAACTTTGTTCCACGTTCCATTCCCAATAAAATCACCCATTTATAACCAAATCCCTGACTGCTGGCACAGAAGTAATTTAAATTTTTGCCTATTTTTAAAAAGCCAACTTATAACCTGCAATCACTACAGTAATTGATTAAATATCACAAGCAAAGCAAAGTACCTATTTGACAGCTCCTATTCATGGTCACATACCTTCCCCGAAGACAGGTAGTTAGATAATTAAGCAATCCATTTCACTGCATATATGCTATATACAAAAGAAACTGACACACAATGAATCTTGCTAAGCTTTTGTTCAACATATGAAATACTGTATAATCACCTTTTTTATGAAAGCACTTGACCTTTAAATTGATATCCCCCCAAAAAAGATGGTAATCGCTACTCAAAGAGATATTGAATGCGCCGCTGCTAATACAGACGATCATTGTCCATTAGTCATTATTAGATTTTTTCAAATCTAAAGGTGAGCATTTGATTATAACAAAGAGAAAAAGAAAATACTATTTAGGTTGCTATGAATGCTTATAGTTTTCTCCCTGCGAATCACAGTGACAATCAGAGTTATAGACTGTAACGTGAATACCATTTACACATTTGATCCCTACTCAGAGAGCAGCTTTAAAAGCTTTGAATGACATAAAGCAAGATTATCAGTGACAGTGCTTTTAAATGTTATACACGTTGCCTGTATCACAAGTGTTTTTCTTTAGCAGCTGATGAGTATTATATTCTTTTGTATAATACATTGGAAATAGAATTCTTTTCCTCTGCTCAGGAAAAACGTATGAAAAATGTTTAAATACAACAGAGAAACTGCCAAGCCTTCTGAAAAAAAGAACACAAAAAGCTAATCTTTCTTTTTATTACATTTTAACTGTTTCTCTGTTCACTTTCTATGTGACATCACTAATCATATATTACATTCCAGAAACTGTGTTTCAACTACAAGGTAGCTAGATGGGCTGGATAACCACGCTCAGAAGGAAGTGGTTATCGGGTCAAGCTCCACCTGGGGGCCAGAGGCAACTGTGTAGAACCAGCATCCATCCTGGGACCTGAGCTGTTTCACACCCTCAGCAGTTACCAGGAGATGATGGAGAGCACTTTCAGCCAGTTTGCAATGACCTCAAACTGGGGATCTGTCGATATATCCCCAGCCTGGGGCTGCTCCCCAGAGGGACCCAGCCAGGCTGGAGGAAAGTGAAATTCAGCAATTCAAGGGCAAATGCAAAGTCTTGCCCCAGGAAAGAAGAGCCCCCGGGCTTGGTACAGGCTGGGGACATGCTGGCTCTGCAGAGAAGGGAGCCAGTACATGTCTCCCACAATATATATATAACCAAGAGCAGATCAGAAACTGTATTCTTACAGTAAAGAGCTTCTCCAAGCACAAAACTGAAAAATCTTTCTGAAGAAAAAAAAAACACAGTATGCTTTTACACTTGTTTATTTTAAGCCTTTTAAACTTCATGGCTATTTCACCAAGGTATGTGTGACAGATTACTATTGGGTTTTTTGCACTAGAGCTTGCATTTAACATACTTGGGTTCGAAGTAAAAAATATTAGGAAATTCTTTCCATGTAAGAAGACAACCTAAATGACCTTAAGGGTCTGGCCTTCAGATCTGGTAATTTGCATTTTAAAGCAGACCCTTTCTCATCATATGCTCCTGAAAATCTTCATGAATGTTTTGCCAATGCCGGTGCCCAGACACATATCTGCCAGTCAAACTCCATTCAGTATGATCCTCTTCCTCATTTACACAAGACCTAATAACCTCCCCTCCTGTTTGTAAATCATAATGGAGAACACAGTATATATGATTTGACTTGGTTTTCCTCCAGGATATGTTTTGTTCCACCCCTCTCATAATCTGATTTTAGGACATATTGACATGTTCCCTACCAGCATTTCTGTATTGGCTACCATGGGCACTTGCATAGCCAGCCTCAACCAAATTCCTTGGTAGCTGGTCGTAGTTGCAGTACCTCCTATCCTCTATCCTAACACATGGATAACTGCTGGAGCACCTTCTCCAGGGAGCAGAGGGTGGCCAGCTCTGGCTACTACAGGTGACCCCTACAGATATCTGTTATCCACCTTCCACAAAGTTCGAAACTGTACAGCAGGATCAGCCATACCCCATTAAACAGCCAAAATTCAGTGAGACTGTTTCTGTCCCACCGTAGGAGAAGTGACTAAAACTAACCCACAATTTTACTCCCTGCCTTTTGCAAGAACTGACAATCAACACACAGACAAGCTTTGTAAGTCAATGCACTGTTACCATGTAAAAGTAAATGATTTAGGTAGAAGGTAAGTAATCCAGTCAATGATTTAGGTAGAAGCTGAATGCCTAAAGACAAAATTGTAGCTCCTAATCTTACCTACTGAGCTGAAAGTTTCCCCTCATACGCAAAGTTCTGCATTGAGATATCTGTAGGGATTCCCCAGTCAGAACAGCTCAGAAACTCATTGGAAGCCATGCTAAAAAACAGCAGACATATTTTTCAGACCTATAATGATAATCTGCTGCATGAAAGGGAATCAATATCGCCAGATCCAAAGAGCACCTGGCACCAATGTGCTACAGCTGTTAAAAGAGTTCACCTTCAGGATAAAGCCTAAGGTCAAAGACCTCACCATCACTCAAAAATGATAAATATTTGTTGCATCACTGCTTTGCAGAACTAAGCATTATGCCTTTTATTACTCTGCTTTTATCTCTCCTACTCCCTCCTGAGCAACAGAGCTTTGCCCAGCCTTGCCCAGGCTCCTAGTCTCAAAGGGCTTCCTGCCTATGTCCTCCCAGTTTCTGTCCATAACTTCTTGTGTGATGTTTCCATGGAAAATTGCTGCCATATAGACCCAGAAGGAGCTGATGAAGTGGTTTCTGTGAGACATCTATAAATAAATCACTAATCTTATTTCATTTGTACCAAAATCTCCATGATTACAAATTTGCTTTAGTGAATAGTGTCATCGTTTATCTTTACTGAGGGCATAACCCCAATTGGGTCAGGTTTTCCTTCTTTCACACCATCAAAATATTAGCACCACTGTTATTTATTGCTTGCAGTACCTTGTGCTTCACAGTGCTAGACTTTACAAACATCAGGGCAGTTTTTGCTCAGGAGAGGAGCAGAAGTTTTCATCTCATCCAACATGAAAAGACCCTGAAAAGATAGTGGAGGTATTTTTAAAACTTCTAAGGGAAAGAAAAGAGAAGGAGGATCTGAAATAAGATTTCAATTTATGAATTCCTACAACAGATGATTCTATATTTCATCATGTTATCTGTAAAATTTAAGTTCAGCTTTATTTATTTCTGTCACCCACCAACTGCTCTTGCTTAGACCCCACCTGAAGCCCCTGCAGTCACACCCCTTCTAGCCCATACCTACAAACATAAATTGAGTTATGCATAATGGAAACAAGCAACACAAGTGCGCAAACAATCCTGTAAGAAGTGTTCATTAAACTCTTCTGAGAGAGAAACTCAGATGCTGAAAGCACTCACAAACAGGCAAAGGGGTTTTTTAAGAAAATCAGCACTATTAAAAGATAGTATTTTAAACGATAAGTACACATAGCTATGAATAAGTCCGAGATGTTTGGAGTTTCTAACTTCACCTCAATCAACTGAGGTACAAAAGTACATGTCTCTTGCAGGCAGGTGATATGAAAATGTAGTCACTTCCTCTTCGAAATCCCTAAAGAGCTCTTTTGCATTTAAAAGTAAAATGAAATCACCCTACCATACTAGTTTATTATTTACACCAGTCATGCAGCTATTTTTCTATTGATGGGGCAAAATACTAAGCATAGCTATATTTTGATGCTAAAACACTTGTAAAACTTAATTGAGAATACATGGATGGAATCGGTTTGAATAAAATCCTTGTATAAATTCTTTATCATTGTTGCTTTGGTTTAAAATCAGATCTTCTGTGGCAAACATTTTCCTGTGTGTGCAAAACGGCTGACCGTGATACTAAGGGGAGGTTGACCGATTTTAAGGAACAGCAAGTTTTGCATGCCAGATGTGTAAGACGCATCTTAAACAGACACTTTCATCTTCTTCCTCCGTCTAATTCACAATTCCAAAAAAAAGTTTCTTCCATAAAAATTCCTCCCATACCTTCAAATCCTAGATACTTCTGTTTCGATGAGATGATTGCATTTTTGGAGATGTGTTTTCTCTCTGCACTGACTGAAACTGCTAAGACCAAATTGCTAAGACAACTTTTAAATAGCTAAAGCTGGAGCAATAAATCCCACCCAGAACTGAGGAAAAGGTCAAACCCAACTAACAACCAAAGACAACAGCAACACCACTAAAAATAAACACTATATATATACAAACAGAAAACACCGCTCTGCTTAGATAGCCCTCTGGCTACTGTAACTCAGCATTTAAATCCAAACTGGATTGCTGCAGGGCATCTTCATTTTGCAACTGGAGAACATGGGAAAAGAGCAAGGAGGTATTTTCAAAGGCAAACCCAAGAGTTAAATGGTTTGTTCCTACTGACTTCCAGCAAGAGCAAAGCTTCTCACTGGGCCTGAGAAAGGCTTGATGGGAGACATCCAACTGAGTGACTGCAGGGCCCAGTCCCCAACAAAACACACACAAAAAGAACAGCAGAGATCAAGGGCATCCTTGCCCTCCTCCGGACAACAGTGAGCAAATAATTCTTTTTAAGTACCTCTCAAAGGAGTCTGCCAAAGGAAATGTCTGAGACAGAGCTAGAAAATAAACTAGCTCTCCCCAGCCCCAGTACAAGTCCCTTTTCTCCAGATCATTGCCCTTCATTCTCTCCCACATCCTCCTTACTGGATTACTTTTCTCATAACTATATTGGGAATTTGAATTCCAAACCATGGAAACATTGAAGGTGTATCTTTGTGCGTATGTGCAACACCTGTACACGCAGTCCTGTACCCAAAACCCAGCCAATGCCATGACAGGATTAGGAGTCACCAAAAAGTACAGTTGCTTCGAAGGTAAATAATGCTGATAATGTTTAAACTACTGCAGTGGATCTGTTGATCCAGATCACTACTCTGGCTCCAGTGATCCAGTCCATAGGTCCTTTCAGGACAACAGCAGTTGAGAAACAAAAGTAAAAAAGGCAGAAGACTCTAAAAACTGTTCTGGAGGCCTGAAGGAAACAGAAGTGGCAGCCTTGAGTCCCTCCCCACCAACAGATTAATCAAACTTGCTAAAGAGATCCAGCTACAGAAACACAACTTTTACATAATGCTTTTGAGATATAACCCTTCCCACAGAACAAGCTGAAATAAATCCAGAGCAGCCACTTATTTTTATTATTATTACTATTTTATATTGCCTCTAAGAAACAGCAGCTGAGCTGCACTGTCAAAATCAGTGCCAGCCACAGAATGAGGGGTAGGCACTGCAGGATGTAGGATTTAGTATGTCACCAGGAACAGATGATGCTCAGGGACACTGGGTAAAGGTTAATACAATAAATGGGAGGCAAAGGACAGTTGAGGGTAGAGAAGTTCTGCAGGAAGTAGAGCAGGAAACAGAGCAATTTGAGGAAATGCTCTGGATATAATATGAAATATTTATCTTTCTGGTTCTTCTCAATTTTTCCATATAGCCTCAGTAATCCAGACCAGGACCCTTTGGTTTAGATGCTATTTAGAGCACAGTGATGAAAGCAGATGGTGTAAACTCTACTGTGGCCTTGAAACACAGTTATCACATGTTAGCAGCTAGAAAATGTGGCACAGTAGGACAGTTAAAGGCACAGTATAACTTGCCATGGTTTGAAAGCTGCTTCACGTCTGCGATCTCACAGGAAGTATTAATGCAGTAATGTTAATAATAGATCCATTAGGAACTGCCAACTAGAAATGCATGGCCATGCGTTCTTCTGCTTCTGCCAGGGCAATCTCAGCTGAAGAAGGTCCTTCCCTGCTACACATACAGCCCCTGGCTGCAGAGGATGGAAAAGCAGCTACACAGAACATAATTTGTGTGACCTTTCCTGGGGTATTTTACAGATAACATTTTCCAGGGCCCAATCTAGGCCCTAAATGCTAACCGATAGTAGGCAGTAGATGTAAAATTACCAAAAGAGATTGTGAAATAGAGGCCCTGAGGTGAGTTTACAAATGTATTCTCTTAAAGGAAAGCACACTTTAAAAATCTTGGCCCTTTACAAATGATTTCGAAAGAAGAGCCAAGGCTTCCTCTCACATCAACATGTTCCCATGTATAGAACTTGCACTGACCTTACAATGTACATGTGAACACACATACTCGAGTGAACCCCTCTTCTGACTCCACTATTTAATTTATACCACAGGGACAAATTCTTCCCTTAGTGATGCTGGTGTAACACTAAAGTAACTCGGTCAACTGCAGTGGCCACTACTGTTGCCATTACTAGTGCGATGCAGGGAACATATGTAATGCAACACTGCTCTCCACTCCCCTTTTGGAGAATTTATTAGCTTATTTATTGATGTGCTAGCTATGGGGCCAAGGCTGTCATGAATGCTTGTACAGAGTCAACACCTTTCTGCAACAGCAGGGTGAGCGAGGAAATTCCTGGTTGTTAAACAGCCTACATCTGCAATACCAGACTAAAACAATCTCTCAAGTAAATTTATTCCTTGATCTAAAAACACACATTTCACATCCTATGTATCAATTGTCTTCACTCTCCTAACACAAACGACTGTGTCCTACACTCATTTACAGTAGCGTTAATCCAAAATAACGCCACCAAGTCATTTGAGGTACTCCAGATTTACACTGGTGTGAGTGAGCATTTGGCTCCCAGTACCTACAGCTGGAGATCCTCAGCTGGTGGAGATCATGGCAGTTCTTTTAAGTCAATGCCTCTGAAATTAATGTAGTTATGCTGATTTACACCAGGTGAGGATCTGCCTTGTGGTTTCTGGCTTTAAATTCTCTTCCTGTCAGCCATCTCATTCCAAAATGGCTTCAATAGACAACTTTTAGCCAGAATTTCCTCTGCTATTTATAGGATTATCTCAAGAGTTTCTACGATAATCCCCATATTTCCATCTTTGTATCAGAGCCTATTCCAGGGTTGTATTATAGCCAAACTATTCACATATCCAGATGACACCATTCCTTCCTCCTCTTTTCCCTTCCCTATTTGGGGTGATTATTCAGAGGGGAAATGTCTCTCACGGCCAAATCCTCAGCTGGAATAAATCAGCATAAAATTGACATTAGTGATTTACATCATTTAGTGATATAGAAGAAAAGACAAAAAAGAAAAAAAAACTAGTTTTTACCAATGCAGTTTAAAATTAGTAACAGGTCTTTGTAATAATATTGAAAGAATATTAAAACGTAACCCATATGTACACCTTTGATGTGTGTTTTACAGGCTCAGCTAGGCATCATTTCCAGCTTGGAATGACAAAGCTTCTTGCTGTTTTGTTTAATAAAATCCTCAGTAATTCTGCCCTTAAATAGTCCATACTTATTCAACATACTTCACCTCAAGTGTACTTAAAACACAAAACCAAGGTCTTTCACAAACAAAATCTATTCTGTCAATTTCCCACTTTCTTTTCATCTAGCAAAACATTAAATTCAACCTGTTGAAATAGGTCAGGCTTAACAGAATTTAAGCTTGCTATACAGAAGTGCCATGGGGGATCTCAGACATCAATTCTCATTCACACTCCAGAAATCTTACAGTAAATAATTTACCATACAATTTCCTATCAATCCATCCAGCTTTCTCTTATCTGTCATTTCCTAATGTCTGTGTCCACTTACAGATATTTTATTCCTCTTCTGGAGAGCTAGATTTCCTCTACACCAAGTCCTTGTAAACTAGCAGTATCTGCTCAACTGTGATACACTACACAAGGATCTTAATTAATAAAACAACCCAGATCAGAAGAGAGCTGCATGCACAGCGGAGAGAGTTGAAAAGCAGAATCCCCTGCAGGGACAAACTCAGAGTCTGTGAAACCCTTCAGAGAATCAAAGCAATCTGCATCACAAGCACATTCTCCCTGTACAGAAGTGCTTGCAGGAACTGCCAATTTCTACAAGTATATAAGTAAAAACAAAAGAGGTAACGCTGACTAGTGTGATTTCCACTTGTTAGACTTGACATCTTGACACAGTCTTTTGGGGGAGATCTGATAGCCAGTGGCAGAGACTAAATATGTAGGAGAAGCTATGTATTACCAAAGGCAATATTGAATACAGGCTCTTGAATCCAGTTCTCACAGGTCAGCAAATGAAAGCCTTTCCCCCTCCACCACCACACACTCACTTTCTTCCCCAGGGCCAAAAAGGTTGGATTAACATTAGGAACTCCTGGCCTGGAAATTAGTTGTTATACATTTTGGGGGGGGGGGGGGGGGGGGAAGAAGGGTTGGCATAAGGGCAGATTTCATTTCAAATAAGTATGTTTCCTCCTTTCATTTCCCTTCACCTTCCATGTGAGATAGCAAACCAGGATATCAGTATTCAGAGTCCATGTCAAAGATTTAATTTTGTACAGTTTATACTACTTGAAATCAGGTTATTGTTTTATCTTTATGGAGATGAATCCAAATTGAAAACAGACAACCTGGAGGAACCGCGTGGATACCAGACTCACAAGAGCAGGCATTTAAGTGAGAATAGTGTGTGTTCATGCTCTTAGTTTCTTATTCAGCCTAAGGAGTGGCAAGTCAGTACATGCAGAAGTCCACTGAGCCCAATAAGCAATGGCTGATAAATTCCCATAGAAAAGGTAACTATGTTCCCTCTTTCTGCAGCTCCATCACCAGGTAAATTCATCTTCTTTTCACTCAATGGGATAAAAGTCACTCATTCTGTTGACCTGTTTGGAGTTAGACCAAGGATAATTTGGCCAAAACCAAGCAACACCACACAGCAGGATTATTTCAGGGTGTAACTTCTGGCTAAGGTTGCTTTCTAAAAGCTGTGTAAGAGTAGTCAATAACAAGATGGAACCCAATATGCAAAATTCAATATAATTTCAGATAAAGTAATGATACACAACACAGTATAAGATGTACATACTTCATTTACAAGCTGCTACTCCTTAGATACTGTTACATAGCTAGATCACTGTATTAGCTAATGGGTATTACGGATCAAAGGTTTGAAATCAATAAAACTAATCCAATAAGGAAGATGGGCATAACTGAGGCTAATATTGGTAGGCTGCTATTTAAAGTGTTTGAGTCAAAACAGCTTGGCAGGAAAAGAGATCCCCAGAAATCCCTGTGAACTACAACAAATGTCCTTGGTAAGAGTTTAGGCTGGAATTCACAAAGTGTATGTAATTTTGATGTAACATTTTATCTCTGAAAACACTGAGGGTAAAATTTTGATAGCACTTAAGTCAGACAGACACCAATATCAGTGGAGCGAAGAATCTCACAGTAAAGGCCAGAGGTAGACCAGTAAGCAATGCTGTTAAAATCCCATTCTCCAAGTCCAAGAATCAAGTAAAAAGCTTTATTTTCTCTGAATCTAAAACTATCCCTTGAAAACACACATCCAAATGGCTATGAGTAGGTAGGCTAAGAATTCATTTTCTACTACTGAGTGCATAATTCATAACAAATATGAAGACTAAATTTCAAAGCTGGCTGTTTCTACCTACCTACCATGAAGAGTAGTCTGCAAGTGATTCGTTTCTGCTACTTACTCTGGCTGGAGGCAGCCACACGTGGAAAGTACATGGCATTCCTTTCCTGCTCTCTCAATAAGCAGGTAAACACCTTAACACAAAACTTACATCTAAATTAGGTCATCAGAACTTACTTGTCTGTTCATTAAACATGAAGCCTAGGACAACTGGCATTTTAGTTTGGTACCTCAGGATTTCTGCAGGACCTTAAGGAAAATGTTATCCTGCTCACGTCTGCTGAGCAGAAAAATGCTTGTGGACAGAACAATAGCTGAAGTGCATTGTGAAATTTAGGCTCCAAATTTTTAAACCACATGCCCAAATGCATTTTGAGTCACTTATTCCTCCACATATGTACACAAGTCTGACTCTGATCAGGAGTTAGATAAGTTTAACAGCTCTCATACTCAAAACCTTTAGAAGAATATTTATACCCTTTATTACAGGTGCACAGAAGAGATCACAGTGAACAAGGATGAACACAATCCTGCCTGACCGGATTGATCTTCCCTATAATCATCAAACTTAAAAGCATCAGTCACTGTGCCAGAGGTGTACTAGAACTCAGTATAAATCTTTTTCCTCAGCACTACACACTTGTAGATTTAACAGCGACAAGTCCTCAAAACCTGTATTATTTGCGTTTTTTCATCCCAGATGAGTGGCTTGGATTACCAAGAGACTAACAGGCTGCACCAAAGTTAAGGAAATGAGTCCATTAACTCTGCAATGAGTATTTCTGTATGTCTGTGTGTACTCAAGATCCTCATCAAGCAGGCTTTCAGAGAAGTATTGAAAGTACTTCTCTTAGGCAGAGGCTTTGAATTAATTCCCACTAACAAGTTAGCCAAGAAAACCCTATTATGGGCAGCTCCTCAGCCTACTCAATTGCCTGTTCTAGTGACCAGCTAATGATGGTGATCAAACATGACCGTAAGAGTTTCCCTCAAACCTTCTAACCAGCTATGTAACAGAGTAATTCACAGGATTTTTAATTATGTAAATCTCTTGTTTACCTCTACAAATGTGAATGCTCCTGTCAGAGAAAACACAACTATAATCCTCCTAACAACTGAAACATCCAAAGAAAATTATAGATAATATAGACAAATGCAGTTACTTTCTAGCAAAATGATGAAGAATTTGAGATTAAAAGACCAAAATATATAAATATGATGATTTGAAGAAGTTAAGTTAGAAGGAATGCTTGTACTTTACACAAACATAGAGGTGTGTAGACATTCAGAAAACATACTCCAAAGAGCAGCTTTGATAGTAACTAATTATGGTTAATGCTTCTGGAAACTCGAAATAAAAGAGATTCTTGTACTGATATGTAAAATGCAATGAAAAAACAAAATAAATACAACACCTGCCAAAAGCAGATTGTCTCCACTAAGTGCCCAGAGGGCTGCAAACACAGGGACAGTAATTCTGGCCCAACTGCTTCATAAACGAAAAGGTTTAGGGACTCTAGTGCTGCAGGCAAAAAAAGCTCAGGAGTGAAACAACAGCTCAAAAGTGGCCAGAGAAGTGGGCTGGCTCAAACGTCACCAATTGCTGCAGACTATTTGTTAATCCTAATTACACTTGGATTTCCTTTGTGAATTTCCTCAGGACAGCTAACAAAGGGATCTTTGTGAATGTCCAGCATTTGAATGTAATGTCCAGGGTGTATCGGCCAGTGCCCCAGATCACGTGGCATCATTACTAGAACCTGCATAAAAACTGCATTACACAGCTAGCAGCTATTCAAGTATTCCTGCAAAGGAGGAATGGCACTGACATGGTAAAAAAAGGAATTTCTAAGCAGGACTGGTCAGGAAATATTTTTGATTCCAGCACACTTTTTTCCCCCCTTTTTAATTTTCCATGGACAAGTAACAACCCACATGTTGAATTATTTTTCATTTGGGTTTTTGTTTCTCACCACTGATTTGATGAAAAGCCCTTTTCATTGAAGAAGACATGTCAGCTTTCTCGGAAAAAAAAAAAGTTAAATGACAAATTCTACTCAGAATGCTGCATTTTTTAACATAATGCTATCTTGTGACCATCATATCTGATTACAAGGCTTAAGTAATCAAACTACCACGGCACACATCTCAAATACTACAAATGAATATACAAAGTATGTATTTTGTATTTCACGAATATTCCTGCAAATAATAGTCAATCATTCAAATGCTGGTGCAATGTGAGCACAAAAAGCCAGATTTTTGGCTGCTATAAATCAGCACAACTTCAATGAAGTTTATGGAGTTACACACGTTTAGACTAGATTAAAATCTGCCCTCAAGACTGAATCACATATGAACACAGGCAAATCAAAATATGTGTTTTTTTAAATCGGTTACCCTGAAGAGAACAAGTATTTCCTCCCTTTGATCATGTTAAATAAATGTGGTCCAAAAGAACAGAATATTATGTCCTTCAGCAGAAAGTTTCCCCGATTAAATAGCATGAGAGTCAGAACTGAAACTCTCATTGACTTTGCAACTCCAAAGTGACCCGTTTTAACCTGAGTAGCTGCTGAGTTGCCACTTCAATATGCTCTTCGTACCCCTGCAGAATGTAACCAAAAAGGAAGAAAATAAAATAAACAGAGCACAGGCTGAAACAAAAGGCAGTTAAAACTCACTCTTCAGTTCTTGGCATTACTGGGCTGGTCAGGAAATGAAACCACTGCTGCAGGAATTTGAAAGGGTGAATATACAGGGAAGGGGGTCAAGGTTTGGGGTGGCTTCCTCTCCCTTGGCACTGGGAAATCGGAACTACCTTGTATCACTGACCCAGCTCCGGATGCTGGGTAAGTGGCTGGTAATGGATGGAAACACAAGAGAAAACAGCATTTCCTAATGAACAACTAGAAAAAATACCACAAGGACGTTGCTTCTTAGGGTGATCCACAGCTGTATTTTGCAGAAAAATATCCAAGTGAAGGAAAATTACCTCCTTTCCCTTTTTTAAAGTACTTGCAATCGAACACAAGATTGGGAAGCTTCTGTTAATGTTATGATCACAGAAAAATTCATACATGCACACATGTACACCCCTAAACAAAACATAGTCATATAAAAAGATGAATAAACGTATTCTTGCCTAGGATGAAATTATTCCTGTAAGACTATAGGAACTAAGTCACATCATAATGAAAATGACTGGAGGAAATACAAAATACATTTAAGCTGTATCACACACACCTGCTGATCAGAGGCCCAGATACCCAAGTTCATGTATTTTCTGAATTATCTGAAGGGGGCCTATAAGGATGCTGGGGAGGGACTCTTCATTAGGGACTGTAGTGATAGGACAAGGGGTAACGGGTTAAAACTTAAACAGGGGAAGTTTAGATTGGATATAAGGAAGAAGTTCTTTACTGTAAGGGTGATGAGGCACTGGAATGGGTTGCCCAGGGAAGCTGTGAATGCTCCATCCCTGGCAGTGTTCAAGGCCAGGTTGGACAGAGCCCTGGGTGACATGGTTTAGTGTGAGGTGTCCCTGCCCATAGCAGGGGGGTTGGAACTGGATGATCTTAAGGTCCTTTCCAACCCTAACTATTCTATGATTCTATGATTTTCAATCATTTCCTTGGCCCTGATCCCATAGCAGGACTGAGGAGGACAGACAGCTGTCATCAGGCTGTTCCAGGTAAATCAGAGCTACACAATCCAGCAGGACACAGCCACCGTGATTCCCCCCTGCTCAGGCAGACAAAGCTTCTTCCTATTAGTTACTTCAACAGATTCCCTTGCAAAATGTAGCCAAGTTCTAACGTATGGAGCTGCAATGAGCATCATTTTCAACTGTTCCCAGGGTCAGACACACTGCTGGTTTTGCATTATCATCTCATCTAGGAGCTCAGAGCAGAGCTGGTGTCCCAGGCAAGTAAGGTGGTAGACAATGTGGAACAGAAAGGGCTGTGGGAGCTGCAGATGGCAAACTCATGCATCTCACACAGACTGAGATTACTATTTGACACCCAGTGTCATTCCCCTCGAGCCTTCTGGGATTCTCAGTATAACTTCTGCTTTGAACTTCCTTCTTTTACTTTGAATTCATCCTGGGCTTGTCCCTCACTTGGGGGCTTGTAAGTGGAAGAAGAGAAACACAAGCTTTTCCTCTCCTTCCATGTACCCTATTTCTGTTCTCTCCCCCAGGAATATCAGGAGCCAGCCCTCCTTCCTCTCCTCCCCATCAGGTTCATTTAGTCCTTCCCAAAACCAGGAGACGATGCCCTGCCCACCCACCCATCCAACACAGGAGCTTGGTGGAGTTGCCTGCAAGCCAGTGGCTGCCCAAGCAGCAAAATGTGCCCAGCTTGATCAGGTCCCTGCATACATCCTCTCAGGCTATGTCTGCTTACAGAGAATATCGACGTGAAAACAAAAAACCCAAAAGTGTCTTTCTGCTGCTGGGGCATCACAGAATTTCAGACATTTCCCACTGTCCAGAGGAAAGCTGTGCCTAATACAGACCTCCCTCAGATCAGACCTGTTTAAGAGCTGAACAGGATGAACAGCCTCTTCCAGATGTTATTAAATATCTGAGGTTATTGAAATAGCACCAGGAAGATACTTTTGGATGCAATAACAAATATGAAATTTCATGTTTATTAACACAAACATACCCCATCTTTAGAAATTGGCTGTCTCTTGTAGTAACCACGTCCCGCTACCCCTTCTCCTTGTTTCTGTGGAACAGCAACAGATGTGTGTACAGTAAAACATAACGGAAAAGCACTTCACAGACATCACAGATCCCAGCGGAGGCATCAACAGCAAAAGACTGATTTAGCATTAGGTCATATATGGTTTAGAAGGGTGGGAAGTCTCTTATTTCTTCGTTTTGAAAGAAAAAAAGGCAATCTTGGACAGGACCTGCTAGTACAGAGGGTTCAAATCCTTGGATTGCTACAGCTGACCAAAACACACTTCAGAAAAGTAATTTAATCCCCCCCCCCCCATCTCAGTCACCCTCTTGTTCCATGTAGATAACAATCCTTCCTATAACTGATCATGATGGAGACTTACAAATGCTGCTATAATAAAGTCCAGACAGCTCTTTGCGAGCGTCTTGACTCATGTCCATAGAGTAACCTATTTTACCCTACGAGAAGCCCTGGCAGAACTTACCTTCAAAACACGTACCCCAAAAGTTCATCTAGATACTGAACTTCCAAACTGCTGCTTATTTAAAGAGGGCCTTTACTGCACCTTACTGGGAAAAGAAGGTTTATTCCTGAACAAGATTCAACAAGCTATATGGAAATAAACAATACGGAATTCCACAATATCAGGGGTAAACAGCTACAAAAAAATGGCAAAATAAATACAGATATCCCTAAATTCAGGATTTTTTTCCTTCTGTGCTTGCTCTGGTTTTCTGTGAAAAAGCGATTACGAAGTAAAAGTCTCAGTGATGATTTTGACAGATCAGCTGGAGAAATTTAGATAAATTTGGCTTTTCACAGACTGCAGCTGTTGTTCTTTTCAGTGCTTTAATGCAATTTATCATTCCAATGTGTTGGCTTAGGAACACACCTCCAGTTTTCCTCTACCTCCTATCATTAATCCTAACAGTATGAATCCAATTTCAAACATTTGTTTCTTTTGTAGCATCCCACTTTTCTCCCCTTTGGTGTCTGCAGTGGTAGGGAGTTACGGTGCGGAATCAGCTGCCATCTCTCTGCAGCTTTCACAGGCTTTCTGCAACAAGCGGGAAGATCTTTCACACACTCTGCCAAAAGGTTTCAGATGAGCAGTGCCAAGGCAGGGGATCCACCTCACAGCACTCAGGTTGACTATGTGTTGTGAATGACCCACAACATAAGGGAGAGAGGCTAAATCCAAACCTTGCAACAAGTGGGATCTCCCATCTCACATCCAAAACTAATCATCAAACCCCAAGCAAAACAACAGTAAAATTTAGGGCCCAGTTTTAGAAAGAAGTGGGCTGAGAGTCAAAAACTAACAAATGAAACAGAATTTCAAATGAACTTGTTCATAATTAGAGGGTTTTAAAGAGAAAATATACCTGGTAAAATGACACTGCCTTGTTCAAATCCAGCAATAACTCATTATTAAAGATGATATCTGATGGCCACCGAGTCAAAGCTATAAAGAATAAAGGCAAAAGCCCAACTCCTCCAAAAGAGTTTCTGTTACTATTTTATTTCCTGTTATGCAATTCATTATGTGGGTCAGTATGGGTCATTACATCCGTTCATATCCATTTTAGAGCTTCAGTTATCATTCTCATTACTGCATGTATTTATTTTGCTGTGGAGGAAATGGGCTTTATTTTCCTTTCTGCATAACTTGATGTAGCTACAACTGGTTGCTTAGAAAACTTGCACAAATTTGTTGTGCAATCACAAACCAAATTAACTGTGGCTTTTCTAAAACGCTAGTCTAACATTCCCCGACCTGTAATTCCCATACATTAGCTGGAATGTCTATCTTCTCCAAGTAAAATGTTGCCACAAACTGTTGGCTCTTCTTATTTTTTATTTTATGCTTATATAAACCAAGAGGACTGCCAACAAGGTCAGTGAAATCCTTGACTATATCACTCTAAGCTTTACCCCCATGTACCACGGGGGCAATCAGGTCTCTGGTTCCCTTTTCACATAATCAGTGCGAAGGCTTGGAAGGAATCTGGTGTCAGCAGCCTGGTTTTCAAAAGGCAGCTCAGTTACAAGTGAGTAAGTTTCCTGAGCTCTGCATTTGTATCATTTCACAATTCTAAACTCCAAATTCAAGATTTGGACTAGAAAGAGCTTCATGTGGATTTAAAAATACCAGAGTAACGTTCTTTTGAATCATTATCTTTACTGAATGAATTTGCACACTAATCACCAAGAAGCAGAACTACAGACACACTTACGAAAGGCTGCTCTTCAGGTGTTACTGGCCCAGGCAGACAGAGAAGGAAAAGGAAATTTCATTAGAAAGTCTGAGGTTTTCTGAGCAGTTGTGAAGGCAGAAGTTCAGATAGCTTGGATAAGGTTCAGGTAAAAATTAATTAGGTGAGCTGGAGAACAGGAAAGAAAACTCTCTTAGCATAAGCTGAGTGAAGGGAGAACTATGAAGGAAACTGCTCCCCAGCTTTAACAGAGCCTTGTAGGGGAAGTCCACCTTCCTATTTATTCATCTGACCTGGAACTGAGCAACGAGTGGGAATTTCTGAGAGCTCACCATGGAGCACCGAGCTCTTGCAGAATTATTCCTCACCTGAAACCTGCTGCCACCAGTGAAACCATTATTTACAAATGGGTCCATTCCAGGAAGCCTAGATTCAACAGTTTTGAATCCTTACGTCACAGATGTCCATACGTGGATTCCACTCTTGGACCAGTGCTGCTATTGGCATCAGCTACTTTATGCCACAAATGAAAAAATCTGTAAGCAATGTACGAATTCTGCTCTTCTATGGGTTTGTTCCTCACGGTGAGGGTCCCTCATTTTTAGAAAGGTGTATGCTTCTTCCAGTTTGGGACATTACTAAAGGCTCTTTCATGTGGACACTTTGGGATTTAATACAGCATGAGCTCAAACCACAGCCCTTTCCCCAGTGGAGACACTAATAGGGTCTCTCTCCAATACCTTGCTGCCTTTTTCTTACAAGGCATGTTGGAATAATGTAACTTTGAGATCTCTTTCTACCATGTTTAATTCAAATTGTCCACTAGGCTGTTAACAGGACAGCAGAGAAAGACACATGTTCTGAAACAGCAAGTTGCTTAGCCTCAGCTCTTTTAAGCCAGGACCAAGCTCTGCTCAGAAGAAAACTTTGCTTGACCTGGAACTTTTCAGAAAGGATTTCCTGAAGGCAAACTGAGCAAGAAAAAGTGGTCAGGGATTAGGCACCCACTGCTTTCAGCTAACACTGAGACAAGCCCTGGGGAAAGCATGAATCCCATGTAAACAGCCATCCCAAGTAAACTGTGTTGCTTAGTCCCAGATTTATTGAAATACCTCACTCCCATCACAGAGACTGCAGCAAGTGCTCACACAAACAGGTTCACAGCCCATCTCACAGCTGGCAAGCTACTGCTCTCTACTTGTGCTCAAAAGCCAGTCTTCCTTTTGAAAGCAAAGCTGCAGCTCCCCAGAAAAATGGAAATGCTGCCTGAAGTCCATCAATGGGACTTTTGCCTGGGCAAGCACTGCAGGCTGGGTCCATACCCCATAGGTGCGTGATCCCACCCCAGCTCTCTTCCAGCATTCCTGTTTGCAAGGCACATGAGTATGAAATATGAAAACAAACCCTTGCAGCTGCTTTCTTCGTGTCCCCACTACAGCTGCAGGGAGTGGCTTTTCAGCTCTGAGTTGATCTAAAAGCACTTCAAAAGGAGGCCAAAAGCAACTATATGCACTTTTGTTCATTTAAAATGTTCTCAGTTGCATTATCAATCACCAGCTGAGGATGTGTACAGACTGTCACTCAGACTGTGTGTTACAAGCCTAGTGCCTGCAATGTAAGTACACACACCACTTAACGCAGGATGTCTTTCCCCCATGTGCTCTTACTCTAGATTCCATATGCTACTTTTCCTATTTAATTAGTATGAAATACTTCCAATCCTTGTTATTTAAAAATCTGTATCTCCAGGTCGGGGTTAAGCTTACTGCTTGTTAATTGTACAAATGAAAGGACTGATTCCTGCATGTGGGAATTCAGCAGTAGAGAAAACCTTTAGCAGTAGGGATTATATGTAATTTATACGTTGTTTGAGAACTTTTTATAAAAGACCATAACATACATAAATATGAATAAAATAAGAATCAGTTCTGTGAAGTTCTTCAGATTCTTGACTGATGGATAGTCTCACTGGGACATTCTGAAGAGAGATACTGGTTTCTCCAAGTGCTGGTGTTAATCTATTCCTCCTCAGAACACAGAGAACCCAGCTATCAACTAACCGGAGACTCCTGCAGTAACAGACAGCAGGCTCAATTTTAAGTCTGAACTTCTTATTGCTGGTTTCAACATTCACTCAAAACATTAATGAAGGATAAAATGCTGAGGGAGACAACAGTCTCAGCTAGCCTCAATCAGTACCAAAGTCAATACTAACCAAGGATCTTCACAACACTGCCAAAATAAACAGCTCTGCGGCCAGAGAAGAAAGTGGTCAAGCATGTTTGATATGTTTGATAACCTCCCTTAACAACAGCACAAAAATGCACTGCTAAGGGTATTTTTATGTTCAGATGGAGGGTAACTGAAATTACAGCCTATGTTCAGCCATAACTGGGGAGTATTCATTCAAGGGACTGTCTAAAACCAGGTAACTGCAATAAGTTGTTTTCTTCATTAGGGTCATACCCTGTATATATCAACAGGCTGAGTTTATTCCCCCTACTCCCTCTTTTTTCATATTTGGGAGAAAAAGTACAGTAGGCTGAAGAGGAGTGCTATGAAGCAGAAAACAGAACAGCCCTAACACAGAAGGAATAGCTGTTTTTCATGTAAGTATACACACTCACATGCAAATAAGGAGAGTCAATACTCTCTTCTATTTGCAGTAACCTTGATATTAGTTATCCTCTGTTTAAACTAGTTCTGTCATCCAGTCAGGGTACAGAGTAAGTACTGCATGAGTTAGACAACCATATCCAAACACAAGGCACAAAAAGCTACTCATCAGAGCAGGTATTCTGCATACAGCTCAGGATTCATTTCCCTAAATCACTGGAAAAGTATGTGTAAATAAGGAATACATTTGCAGTCATCAGGACCAACTAAGAAATAGGAAGAGATCATTAAATAAAATCATTTACTGAAAAAAAATATTGATTCAGCAGCTCTGATAATGACAAAGATGACCTTTGCCAGTTTTTAGGTGGATTTGAGTTTTAAACCCTATATAAAGACTTTTTCAATTCTAGGAGCTAGAAAAGAGGAGCACAAAGTCTGGAAACTGATACTCATTCTTTGCTTCTGACTTGCTCTTTATCTCTAGGAAGTCTTCAGGCCTGTGCACACATAGCCACCTACACAGTGGATGCAGTAATGATTATCCACCTGGCAAAGGGACAGGGGTGAGATTTATCTCGTTAGCTTATGGAGATTGCTATGGGGAAAACTTGGTAAAGCTGTTAGCAGAACTGAAAACTGCCACTGTTTACTGTATTCAAAAAATACCTCTCAGTTGCTAAACTACTAAATGGGGTAAATAGTTCAATGTGGCTTTAGATGTCTCTGCCAACAACCCAGTACAGCTCGATTCTTATCATCAACCTGTCTTCACCATGCAGGATCTCCTTTTGTAAATAAAGAAAGGAGAAGTCTGCAGAAGTTATTAGGAACAGAGTTAACTGCATTCTTGGTCATGAATAAGCTGCCTGAAAAACATAGTTTTGTCCATTCCTGAAACCACTTTGGGTTAACACATGGTTTGTTCCCCAAAGAACAGATGTGAACATATCTCGGCCAACACAATACTTATGAAATGTTCATTTTGAGCATCCTCCGTTCAAGACTTGTGAACTCCAACTTACACACTCTAGTCATTTTGATAGAGCATTTTTAGATCCTGAATGAATTACTCTTCATTCTGGTTTTTGTGTTTAATTTCTGACACAACAGCAATGAAAGTCAGGTAGTAAACTTTCTGTTTGTCTGAGGATAGAGCTGGTTCTGTGAGAACAGTGAACTTCTGCTTACTAAGTATGACAGCGAAGAGGAAAGGCACAACACTGTGACTGCCTCAAATAGTCCTTTAGAGATTGATTAAGCACATAGGACTTCACTAGTTCTACTTGGAAACACCGACATTAAGTATGTAGTTCTCTGTTCTATGTTTCTGAGAGCTCTACAAGATCCTAATGCACACAAATTAGATTCTCTCCTGCATTTTTTAGCTTAAAAGAAAAAGCCAAGCAATCTACCTAATTCCTGCTGTAAGCCATCTTGTCTCCCTTTCATTCACTGTCACTTTACAAAAGCTCACAGGACACATAGGTATGGCCGTGGGCTGCAAAGCCTTCTAAACTGACTGTCCAGTTTAAAATTCTCCTTTCCACCAAAGCTCATTTTTAGTAAGACAAGATCAAGCACAAGAAGATGGACAGCATCTGAGCGACTCACAATGTTACAGGCTGATACTACAGAAGTCTACACCCACTGAAGGAAGGAGAAAAGAAAACAGGGGAAAAGAAAACAGAGAAGACCTTGTCAGAGCTCAGAAGTAAACAGAATGGAGGAGAGAGCTTGCAAATGCTTTAACACAGCATAGGCTGGCACTGCAAAGCCATGCCCTGTATCAGTACAGTCTGCCTTGATTTAAAAGCAGGCAATGTTCACATTGCCAGAGCAGAAAATGTCCTTTTTCATGGGAAAAGCAATTGTTGATGCTGGCAATTGACTGAGGCTTACAGCCAAGGGTTTAGCATGGCAGCATTCTTTTGCCTTAAGTGGATTCTTGGACCCCTACTCTGTTGCAAAAGAGGTCCGCGTGGAATATGTGCTCTCCAGCCTAAAAATGGAGCTCTCCTCCTTCCTCCAGCACAGGCAGTACTGCAGACTCTTGCTTAGCTGGTCTAACAGCTGGGATACAGCATGGGTCCCTACCAGAATCTGATCACCTGAAACGAAAGTGTTAACATGTACTTGGAAGCAAGGCTGGTATTTTGTTATCTTTTTGCAAAGTGAATTCTTAGTTATGAACCGAAGGCATTACAGGGAAGGAAAAGGCCACTTGGCCTAATAAACTTTCCCCCTTTGGGGTTAGCTGAACACCACCTCCTTCAATCCCCCTCTCTCTCTGCAGAAATAAAATATGTCTCCTCTCCTCCTGAACTCATTTATAAAAGCTTGATTTAAGGGCCTAACTTGGCAACATGTTCCATATGTCTGTTATTCTAGGAGCATGCAGGCAATGGGCCAAATGCAGAGCTCCTGCAATGGGCACAATTCTCCCTGCTTGCTATAGGAGCTGTACCCGCCTTTGCCTGGGTTTAATTTGCTCCAGCTTGCCTATGGTTACAGAAGAGGGCTGGGGATGAGGAAAGCTAGTTGCATTCCCAGCTCTTCCAGAGGTTTGCCATGAGACCTAAGGGAAAACAACCTCTTGGCTTTGTTCTGCCTCAGTTTACACAGGCTCTAAGCTTCCCCTCTCCTCCAAGGGAGCTCTGTGAAGCTTAGCTAATAATGGCAACTACTAAGTCCTTCAGAAGACAGGCAAGAAATACCATGCATACTGTAAGCAAACGGGCAGTATCAAAACCAGGGCAGCTACATAAAAAAACTCTGCCTTGCAGAGACTTATTAGAAAGAAAGGGTACTTAAAATCAAATGAAGCTCTGGACCAACTTCCTCAGACTCTGGCTTTACAAGCACAAACTGTTCCAATGAAATCTAAAAGAATATTAACATGAATAAAAATACACATGAAGGTGTTTACAGGGGCAGGCTCTGCATGACTGATCCTGACTGCATAGAGGAGTAATTATAGAAATCAAGCTGGTAGGATCAGATCCTGAGAAGAAAACTGGGTAGCAGTTTATTAGTAGCTTTTTGTTGCTCCGATTATTGCAGAAAGCAAAGAGCAGCTAAAAACTTTGCTGCCAGGAATTTCAGAATCAGACAGGACCAATCCCTTCCTCTAGCTTATTAATTCAGATGATGCTTTCCCATGAAGGGTTTCATGCAGAAAAGTGAGACTGTTTTGACATTGCAGTTATACCAGTGCCTGCTCCTTTTTCACTAACAATATGAGACACTTCAGATATACCCCTCTCACCATGAAGAGACCATCAAGAGAGGAGGTACAGTGCCAAGCAGCTCCCCTTCTGGTGACCCCACTGCCACCTTTAAGAGAGCTCCCAACGATCCATGCCCTTGCCTTGAAACATGTAATAGCACCACTATGGCTACATTACATTTCCCTGGGCAGACTGGCAGGCCTGAACTATCCAGGCTGCTAAAGAGATGGTGTCAAGCCCCAACTCTCACACTTCACAGATAGAATACGAAAAAAATTAAGAGTTTTGCCCAACTATAAGTTTGCTTTGCACCCCTGATGTAAGCAAAATCCTGTTTGCCCAGGTCCAGCACTGTGCCCTGCCTCCCCTTGAAGGGAGACGGCATCCATCATTGGATCCATCACTGGTGCTCGCCTTGGCAGAACCTGCCTCGGGTGCTGGGATTGCTCTCTACCTTGTGGCACTGGCGGGCAGTAAGTGGTGTGTGAAGAACGCCACTCCGCTCGCTATCATGTTCATTCATTGTGTGGTGAAGTCAAACTCATTGTGAACGGACTAAAAATCATCTCAACTGTCAGCAGAAGGATTTACACAACTTGCTTCTCTGCCTCGAAGAGTGATTGCAGTGTGAAAGCATGCTGTTCAGCCAGCAGCAACGTTGGCTGTTTTCAAACACAGCACGCTGGGGGAAGGGGGAGAGTTTAAAGAAAAGTCCTATATAGAATTTCTTTTAGGTGACGCCAAATCAACTTTTACTGCAAATCCAACAAAGCAGCTTCCCCCTTATTTTCTACCTTTTTCTTTACCTTTCCCCCCCCCCCCGACCCCCCTCCTCACAGGTAGCAGATATTAGCCCCTGCCCATCTCCGGCAGGCGCAGCAGCCCATCACCAGCGGTCTCAGACTGCCCTCTACCGTCTACCCAACCAACCAGCTCTGCAGCTGAACTCCAACTTAAAGACCTGCCAAATCTGTCAGAACTTGTGACATACTAAAGATACCAGTGTCACATATCAGGCAGATAAGCCAGTAATGGCGAGCCATCCGCTCGGGGAAACGGATGGCTCAGAGAGGGTCTCTCCACTTGGGCTTCTCCAGTACAAGAGATGATCCTGCATTCATTTTTCATTACCATTTCTTCCACTGACTGATTCCTCTTTCATCCTTAGAAAGGCTAGGGAACAGGGTGTAGATCACAGCCAACCTCAGCAAAGGAAAACTCCCTGAAAAGGAATGAGTCACCTCCTCACCACCCACTCCCACCCCTGCACCCTTCGACATGTCTTTTTGCACACCTCCCTCGGACACAAGCACAGCTCACGTTTTCCAAGCAAGTGTTTCTTTCATCCCTAATTACACTCACGGCTATCTTCAGGATAAAGTTGGTGTTTAGAAGATGGAAAATACTTGCCACCTTTAATTTTAGTGGCTTTTGAAAGCTACTACTGTGTCCACTGATATTCCCTTCCCCGTGATTTCTTTCTGAGGCATCAGGTTGTTGTTAGGTGGCAAAGAGGGATGGCAGCAGATAAGAGAGGAAGAGATGCCTGATGATTTTTCATTTTAAAATGAAAGAGAAAAGACCACATTCCCTGCAACACAGATTTATTGCAAGAAGCAAAATGTCTCATAATGGGGACTCGTGGAAATAAAGTGAGAAGGAAAGCCTGTAAAACCAAGCCCAGGTATCACAGGCCATAGACAAAAGAAGAAAAAAAACCCAACACATGCATGTGTGTGTATGTGTGTATAAATATATACACCATGTCTTTATTAAACCCAGATAAAGTTTGTACACCTTCCCCAT
The DNA here is from genome assembly GCF_028554395.1 of Pezoporus wallicus. Classification (NCBI taxonomy): domain Eukaryota; kingdom Metazoa; phylum Chordata; class Aves; order Psittaciformes; family Psittacidae; genus Pezoporus; species Pezoporus wallicus. The sequence continues at coordinate 2,507,675 of NW_026641383.1, forward strand.
GGTGGCTGGCAAGAGCTTGTGTCCCAGAAGAACGGCTTTAATCTCATTTCAGACTCAATAATATAGTGCCAGATGTTCTTGGAAATCTATTTTGCCCCTGTACATTGTGCAATTAACCTTTCGGTTTCCCAGAGATCAAATTAGAGCTGTGGAAATGTTTCCAAACCTCTCTCTTAACGAGAGAAGCATGGGGTGTTTGAACCAACTGCTGAGCCATTTTCCCAGCCCTCTGCTCCTCTGGACGTGCCAGGAAGGATGTCAGGCCAGCTAGAGATGCCATTGTTTCACTTGCCAGGGGGGAAATATAAATAGTCCTGGCTAAAAGTATTTTATCAAGTTTCTGAGGTTGGAGCTGGATTATAAGTAGTGCAACTTAAAGAACTCCGTTTCCTTTGATTACAGAAAGTTCCTATAAATTATGGGTATATTTTTCCGAAAGGAAATGGAAAGCACAGCATTTTATCCACAGGCATTTATTATACTCACAGCTCTATGTGGCACTTTAACAGACCAAAATGCTCATAAGCCCATGGCCAGCAAACTGTCAGCTGGTCCAACAAGTAGACTTTTTTGCCTGTGCAAAGGTCTGCTGATAACAGCTCACACAGACGTGACAGTGTGAGTTTGCTTCTAAGACCAATACCTAACTTGGTACACATAATTTATCACATCTACAGCCACATCCGATGTGCAGATACACAGCTTCTTACCTGTCCAGTTAACTCAGCATGAACTCAGAGTCTGAGCTAGCTTCTGGCTAGCTGAATTCAGATTTCAGTATTATCCAAGCTTTTTTTAACTCTGGAGTCACTTAGGTGTTTTTGCATCCTATTTCTGAGCACAAAATTACAAGTAAACTGCTGGAAATGATAAATGTAAAAGGATTAAAAATTAAGTGCAAGACATTTTCCTACAGTGCCCAGAGCAAACACTGAACCTGAGATATGAGAGATTTTAAAGACCCCTGACAAGTACTTCTTAGGTAACCCAACACATCACATCTCTCTATCATCACCCTAATTCCATCACCTGGCATTTGCAGCCAGCCACAGGAAAAGGTAGAAAACAAACAGAAAAGTAGCAGTAGCTCAAAAGCACATAAAAGGTTGCTCAGTCTTGAGGTTTTATTTACTCACAGGTATTGACAGGATGTTATCCCCATGCTTGAGAGAGGGAAAAGTGTTTGTTTGTCTTAGCAAATATGTGTTGGCTCTAAAATATTGACAGAGGGGAACCTCAATGTTTTAATTCAAAACTTTCACTGTAGGGCACATGAACAGAATATGATCTATGCATTAAGTATAAAGACAGAATTTTAGTTTTAAATTTAAGCTGGATAAAACAGAAGAGCCCAAGCATAAGAAAACATTAACTTTTCAGTTACAAGACGGCTTTGAGGCATGTGTGCCCCTGTTTATTTATGAAGCTGCTACTATTGTTTTAATGTAAACAGGATTCAAAGTCCACTGGCAGCTAGGAGGGGCCAGTTGAAATGATCTGAAAGAAAGCTCCTTAGAAAAGTGCTCTTCTATTCATGGAAGCAGTTCCTGTATCATGACTGAAGAGCTATTGAAAAAATAAACAAATATTTTTATTACAAGATGATAAAAGGGTTTGAATAGAAAAGCTGGCCAGATATGAAAACAAACTTTCACATATAAGGGCTTTTGATCCACATGATTTACTCTGATGACAACAGGCCACGCTGAGAAGTGCTGAAAGCTTATTAATATTATACAAAAGACTTTTGTTTATCATTTGCTGGACTGCTTGGGAGTCGCAGTAAGCAGGCAGCAACATGGCTGGTGTCCTGCCTTTGGAGCTGCATAATGAGGGAAGATTTAGAAAATACTGCAGGAGCAAACCTCTGAAATAAAGCCTGCTTTCAAACTGAAAGGATAGCAATGCTAATGTTACAAGCACAGCTAAGAGGTTTGGAGCTTTGAAAGTTCAACTCGGCATCCAAAAGATTTAATCTTCATTTCAGCCCCAGAGAAAAGGTAGCATTTCCCAGCAGGATTCGCTGTACTGGTTCAGTGCTGCAGACACCTTTTGTCCTCATCAGTCCTGAGGCAGAATTCAGGACCAAGCCATTTTTGTTTGAAATCCCAAAGAATGAAGATGGGAGTTGCCGCAGTGACATAACACGAGTCCCTCATGTCAAAACTGGAAACGGGTCCCCATGATTTCTTTTCCTGCCAGGCATATACCTCACCCTGGGGAGTCTCTTGGGCTAAAATCCCAAATGGGCAAAGAAAAAAGACAGTGCCTTGGTGCATCCTCACTCTGGCCTCAGGCTTGTTTTCAACCATCTCCTATAAATACCAGTTGCCTGAAAACAAAAAGTTTCTACAAAGGGAAAGAAAAATCAAGCACAAAAAAAGAGTTTCTAGGACCAAGGACCATCATCTGCATTTAGATTAGGGTAAAATATTAGTAACAAAACTCTTACAAACTCCTTGGTTTCTATAGGAGAATGACACCAGCCCACACACTGCAGTCCTCACTGCAAACCTCAAAGCCACTTGAAATTAATCTCATTTCATATTTGATAAAGCACTCAATAGGAATAGGAAGCCTTTTGTAAACGACAGCACTGGTGATAAAGCACAGTATTACTTTCCCACACTTTTCGCAGAGACACTATTCAATCAGCAATATCAGGCACCGGAAATCTTCACACACACTGGTACCAACACTGTTTATGATCAGACAAGTAGGAAGGATCTTCTGTGCCCCTCTTTTATTTCTGCTAAAAAGGATCCCCAGTTAAGGGCTTTTAGAGCACTTCCCCTGAGCAGAAGGACTCACAATGTTTAGTCACAGGGTATTAGTCACAGCAACAATTTAGTGACAAATCATTTCTTTTCCTGACAGATAAAGTCATGTGCAGGGCTTTAAAGGGGGGGGGGGGGGGGGAACAGCAAGTAAAAATTATCTTCAAAAAGTCACTGTTTTCATTAAAAGTTTTGGTTTCCATTTTATTTTTTTCAGCAAATCTTCAAAAAGGCTGCCTAACACAAAACATCAGCTCTGCTAGCCAGGCTTCTGGTAGGTTCACCACCAAATTCTGCCACAGGCACCAGTAACACCACCAGCTGAAGCCAGCTAAACATTTCCCATCTAAAGCGCTGGACCCCTGGGTAGATGCCTGCCCAAGGCCATCCTGCCAGCCAGCACCATCCAACCCACCATGCAGAAGCCTGGAGCCACAGCTCAGAAGAAGCCAAGATGCCTACAGTGTGAAAACTAAGCAGTCCTTGGTTCAAATAAGAGCTGAGACATGGTGAAATACTAGCAGGGTTTCACAAAGCTTTTCTGTTCACAGCCAATAAAATTATGCTGTTATGTGAATAAAGGAAGACTTTTGTTAATGTAATAAATATGTCAACTTTTTAGAATATTATAGCCATTTCAAAAGAAGAGGGGAACAAATAATTGAAAAAGACATGAAATGGCCATATTCAGTGTAAAATGTGGAAAAAATGCTCTATGTCCACTGCTACATTCTGTCATGCAAGAAGCCCAGACTGGGTTTTGTACAGGGTCTCCTACCCAAAACTGCCCTGTGAGGGAAAGCCATGTCTCTGTCTTTCAGTGGTGCAGAAGCAGCAATAAGGTAAGCAGAAGAGATTCAGACCTTGCCATGAAGGTGGTGGGCCCAATTAACTGAAGTTGCAGAGCTATAAATGATATGTGAATGATTATTCTGAAATGCTGTGACACTAAGATTGGGTAAACTGTTCAGAAGAGCTGAGATACTTCCAGGAAGAGCTAGACCAAAAGCTGCTGTGACAAGGAAGGCTAAGTTCTATTTGGAATTAAATCTGGCAAGGGCAAGGGATGTCAAGGACGACAAGAAGGGCTTCTTCAAGCACACCAAGTTGCAAAAGGAAGACATGCCCTGGTGACAAAGGATACAGAAAAGGCAGAGATATAGAATGCTTTCTTTGCTTCGGACTTTACGGCTAATGCCAGCCCTTGGGAATCCCAGACTCTGGAGGCAAGAGAAAAAATCTAGAGAAAGGAAGACCTCCTCATGGTCAAGGAGGATCACATTAGAGATCACTTAGGCAAACGTGACACCCACATATCCATGGGCCCCAATGGGATGCACCCACAGGTGTGAGGGAGCTGGCAGATGTTACTGCTAAGCCATTCTCCATCATCTTTGAAAGGTCAGGGAGAACAGGAATGATGGCTGAGAACTGCAGGAAAGCCAATGTCACGCCAGTCTTCAAAAAGGGAAGAAAAAGGACCCAGGAAACTACAGGCCAGTCAGCCTCCATCCCTGGAAAGCTGGAACAGCTCATATTGGATGTCATTTCTAACCATGTGGAAGAAAAGAATGTTATCAGGACTAGCCAGAATGGATTCACCAAGGGCAAATCATTCTTGAGTAACCTGATAGCCTTCTATGATGGAATGACTGGCTGTCTAGATGAGGGGAAAGTAGTAGGTATTGTCTACCTTGACTTGAACAAAGCTTTTGACACTGTCACCTATAATATCCTCATAAATAAGCTCAGGACGCACAGGTTAGATGGTGGACATGAGGCAGATTGAGAAGTGGCTGAATGGCAGAGCTCAGAGACTTCTGATCAGTAGAGCAGGTCTATTTGGAGGCCTGCAGCTAGCGGTGTTCCCTAGGGGTCAGTACTGGGTCCAGTCTTGTTTAACTTATTCATCAGTGACCTGGATGAAGAGACAGAGTAGTGGCAGCAAGTCTACTGATACAAAACTGCAAGGAGTGGCTGATACACCAGAAAGCTGTGCTACCATTCAGCAAGACCTGGACAGGCTGGAGTCTTGTGTGGAGAGGAAGGAACCTAACGAACTTCAGCAAAGGCAAGTGTAGGGTCCTGAACCTAGAGAGGTGTAACTCCCATGTACCAGTACAGGTTAGGGGTTGACCTGCTGGAAAGCAGCTCTGCGGAGAAGGCCCTGGGAGTCCTGGAGGAAAACAAGCTAACCATGAGCCAGCAATGCGTGCCTGTGGCCAAGAAGGCCAATGGCATCCTGGGCTGCATCAGAAAGAGTCTGGCCAAGGGAGGTTTTTCTCCCCCATCTGGTGAGGCCACACCTGGAGTGCTGTGTCCAGGTCAGGGCTCCCTTCTCAAGAAAGACAAGGAACTACTGGAGATCCAGCAGAAGGATATGAAGATGATCAGGGGACTGTCCAGAGATGTATTACACAGACATCACTCAACATTACTATTATTTATCCTGGTAATTCAGTTTCCATCAACATCCCTGACTTCAGCTGGTTAGTAGCACACCTCTGCAAGTGTTTGATGTTCGAAGTCTGACCAGTTCTGACTGGATACAGATACTCAGATTAAGGATTTAAAATTTTCTCCCTTCGAGTAAATTCTAAGATTAATTTAAATTGCTGTTTCATTTGGACATATTCATCTCCTGGTAGGAATATTCTTCTCAAGTGAATATAAAAGGGACATAAACTAACACAATTCAAAAATTCAGATAAATATTTGTAGCTTATTTATCTGAGTTTACATTAGTCCTAAGAATGCTGTTATTTAACCTGGTTAGATCAGAAAGAAGTTCTGTAACGTCAGACCAAAACGGAAATAGAGAATAAAATATTTGAATCAACTACAGTCATTCAATAAACTAACAGACTCAACTGGCATTTTATCGACTTGGGTTTTGTTAGCATCTTTTTTTCCTTTGTTTTTCACAATGTCAACTGAAAATAAACTGTAACTATGTAAGAAAGAAACGCAAGTACAATCAGCTTTTGGTTATCTATAGATGAAGTCTCCAGATAAGAGGAGGTATGTAAGCAAAGATGCTGTAGGTATTTCCTCATGAGCTGAAATGAGTCTGGAAGCACTCTCCATGCTCACTTACAGCCAGATTATGCAGATTTATCAGCTCAGGCCAATAATACTGGACCTCTGAAGTTTATCTCAATGATATTCTTTTTTTTCAGTTGCATTATTGCTGTAAGTATATTCTGATGAACTGAAGTTGCATATATGTTGCATTATGTACAGCTTTATTTCATGTAGTTCATTCCAGCTCTCTCCTGCCCACTGCCCCTGTTAACCAAAAGTTGAATGCACCTTGCCGGAGCAACTCTGGTGTTTCAGAATTTCACTCAATTTCATACATTTGAATTTACATACAAAGAAACTAACTATCAAGATTCAAGCCATGCAGCTAAGAGCATCCTACACCAGAGCCCTGAAGGAGGGCCCAAAAAAAGACCATGACACTGCTCCTGTTAGTTGTGGTTGGAAACTCCTGCCTAGACTCCAGCTGCACAAGCAGCACAATCTCTTCACATGTGATGTGAATCCAATGAATCCAATCCAGGAGAAAAACTGTCTCCAGCAGGAACACAGTTGAGGTCAGATGAGTTCTGTCTGTCCTAAAAGCCATGAATCTGACTTAAATATGTTCTGGGCTCAAAGTATAAAGCTGGAAGCCTGTCCTTCTATGACTTTTTACTCCTTTCCAAAGAAGCACTTGAACATTTGTTACGCTTCCTTTGTATTTGTCCTAGGATGGCAGTTTACAAAAGTCTCATCCATTTCCTGAGTAAGAGCATCCACTTCCTAATTAACAGAAAAACAGCTCCTGCTCTCAACAAAACGTGAACACACCTCTTCAGGACAACACCATCATTTTTTTTCTTTAACCATATACCCCGCAGGTTGGATTCTGATCTGAAACAGCACTACTACTTTCCACTGGTGCTATTCCAGCTGGTACCTGAGCTTGCTACACACTGAAGGAAGCCAGAGTCCAGATCTTCACTTGGTATAAACTTGTACAACTGCACCAGTTCTGTCAGAGTGCTGCCGATTTACAGTGACCAGGGATGAAAAGACCAACTGAAAGAGGGTAGATTTAGATTAGATATTAGATAAAATTCTTCACTATGAGAGTGGTGAGACACTGGCACAGGTTGCCTAGAGAAGCTGTGGCTGCCCCATCGCTGGCAGTGTTCAAGGCCAGGCTGGACAGGGCTTGGAGCAACCTGGTCTAGTGGAAGGTGGGGGTGGAACAAGATCATCTTTAAGGTCCCTTCCAACAAAAACATTCATTGATTCTATGATTCTATGTGGCATAGTATTTTCCAGCTACCTACTGAGAGTAGAAGAGCAACACAGCACTTCACAGCTAGGAGGAGGAAAAGTCAAAACTCTGTGTGATTCTTGACCCTTTCAGCAAGCAGGTATTACAGCAAGGCTGGCTTCCAAGAACTACCACAGTGCCTCATGATACATCACACTCAGACCTACCAAGGTGTATGACAAGGCTCCTCTTGAACCTCAGTCACTGCATCACCTCCTGGTTCATAACAGAGAATTTGGCAAAGACACCACATGCTTGGCCTATCCACACTGTGGCATACCCACTCCATGGGCAAACACAGTACAAAGCCTCTGCCTAAGGCCCACCTAAATCTGATGACTGTGACAGAGCTTGTGCCCAAGCACAAGAGAGTTCAGGCAGAATTCTAAGTTCATTAAGAATTATAACCCTTATCAGGGAATACATAACATGAAGAGATCTGTGTTACTACCAAATCAAAACAGTAAAAAAGATGAAACAACTAAACCTTCTTTCACTGTAAATTCTACATATTCAAAGCAATGCCCAGACTTTCCACCAAGACCCTCTGGTACCATGGGCTCATGTTTCCAGCATCAATTCATGACTAAATAATTGGAATCTCCTCCAACCTATAAAGCAAACAAAGAAACAAACAAAAGCCATTCTTTTCTGAAGTGCTGAGTATTCACTCTCTGAAAATAAACAAGCCCCTTCAAGAAGGACCATTTGAAAGTGGAGGCACAGTCATTGTGAAAATGTAGGCCCTTATATTTATTCAAATGTTAGGAGGGTTCCCACTTATCTGTGCCTTGAGAGTGGTGTAACCTTCCCTTGACATGTCAACCTGGCAGTAGCAATGGGCACAGTGAGCTTTAAGAAACTAAATCTTTCACAGGCTGAACCAACAGACTGGACTTCCTGCAAGATTTCAAAGTGTTAATTATATGATCTTCATGTGCGCCATTATCAGGATGGCAAGGTACTCAATTAGCTCTTTTTTCCTTTTTATTTAATGGCATTTCAGTGTGATTGGTAACACAGCCATCCCCACTGGCTGCATGGGTTGCACTTATGCAGCATGAAACCCAGAAAATTTGTAACATAAAATCTGGCCCTTTGCCAGATTTCTACAGGGCATTAGTAACAAACTGGTGAAGCTCATTAAAAAAAAAAGAGAGAGAAACCTATAACCATTAAAAGTCCATTAAGCAGCATGTCATTTTGTAAAGCTAAATAGCCCACAGTAATCAAAAGCATATGAACCCCAGCTGGGTTACCCAGCAAATTGTTTCGATTTAGGGGGGAGAATTCATCAAGAAAGATTGTTCCTAGGATTGGGTTGATTTTTCTCCTTCATTTGCTGGCTCCATGTCCCATTATAATTACAGTGATTGATGCACCTTGCAGACAAAGGTGAAGAGTGACCAGAATAGCCCGAACATCTGCTCAATGCAAAGCTATCACTAATGCAGAAACTCTGCAGAAACGGACACCACTTCAGTTATCCCACACAGGAGGCAACTTCTTTCCCACTTTTCTCCTCACCTAAGTTGCACATGGGTTATGAATCAGGTTTTCCCGTCCCTATTTTCTAAGTAAAATGAGAGAAGTCACTGTTGTTTGGCATGAAAACATCATTTACTGATAGACTGTCAAAAAAAATGAAAAAACAAAGGTAAATCACAGAGGATGAGTCTTCAGTACCGGTAATTACTATGCATCTTCTCTTCCACTGACAGTCACCCTTTGCCTGAGTAAGTGGCAACACCCATAACTCTCTGCTTGGAGGAAGACAGCAGAGAAAGCACCATACCACCATGAACGAGGTGGTTGACCCCCTCTGCACCTGATCTGCTTTGTACCTGTGTTCTTTAAAAAACTGGTCCTTAGGTCTCAATTCAGCAAGACATGGCAGCGTGCACCTGGACGCAAGCGTGTTCCAGTGAAACTGTTCAGGTTCTTAATCTAGTATCATCTAACAGCTTGCTGAAGAGGGACTGCAAGTTCTCTCTGTTCCCACCTGTGTAACAGAAATAACTTATCTCTATGTAAATTAAGGCCAGATGACTGCCCAAACCAAAAGGGACGAAGCTAATAATCAGATGACAGTTCTGCCACATTTTCCATTTTCACATGGGCCTTTCAAGATTTTCCTCAAGGCTTTTAACACAGAAGATATTTAAAACCACTTCCTTTTATGTTATTGGGGTGAGGGATGCATGGTGATTAAAAGTCTCATTTACTTGAAAACACTGACCTGCCCAAATGCACAAGAATAGCACACTACTTCTTCATACACAAGGTCTTCTAGAACAGCAGGCCTCAGATCTTTGATCTATCCAGGAACTTACACTTCTAAGTCTCCTGGAAAAGGCAACAGATTGGAAATACTTTATGGAAAGTCCACAAAACTTAAAGCCAAAACTCCAGCCTCTCTATTCTAGAGAATTGTGGTGTCCTTCAATGTTTTTACAAGAGTTTTTTTTAGGGCCTGCAGTCATCCAGTGGTTGAAATGCGTCATCTCTATCTAAAGATTAATTTGAGAATCTTCAGCGTAGGTTTCAAATCTGTAGCCTCTTTGTAAAGAAGCATATACAGCCCTTGAAGCACTGTTTGTTTTCACAAGATGTCTCAGTCAAGCTGGACAGTTTATTTACGAAGGAAGTTTGCTGCTGAAGAAGACCTTTAGATGGTACATACCAGAACTGACCATACTAAAGTACAGCAGTAAATCATCCAAGTGCTGAATTTCTTCCAGTGCACTTCCCAGCGTGAGTAACAGGATGCAAATGAAAAAATCAGATGACATCCTAAGATCAGGAGACTCAAACTGCATCTGTTTCAACTGCTGGATGTGGCCATTCTAAAGCATACACAGATAACGTTCCTCTAACATGCATGTATTAACGTTGGCTCGTGGTTAAGAGCTGACGAGAAATAAAGCCATACAAGCTGCTCTCTCCTCTATTTGTGGCCTCAAAGTGTGCAGAGAGACCTGACAGAACTCAAGTTTTTACTATAAAAATTAAAACAATAAATAAATCACATTCTAAGTTTAGAAGTGGTCATTTTTAACCAACCATTTCTCTCCACTACAGGGCTACTTACATACTTATGTAAGTTCCATCCGCTTTGTTATGATGGCACAAACCCCAACTACCTCACCAATGTCTTGAAACACCCTTTCAGTGCTTGAACAAAAACCAAAGTGCTACAACCAACCTCCGGCTTGATTTTTGCTTTGCTAAATCAACCTCTGACAATAGAAATGGTTCCTTCAGCATGATTGCTGCTTGTTTCCAATGGATGACAGTCCTGGCACCCACCTCCAGGGCCCATGGCCACCCCAATAGCCCCTATTTCCATCCTCCCAGCAACAGTCCATGGTCCCTTCCAGGCATCCTGCTTGCCAGGATGGCAGGAGCAGCACATGTCATGTGGCTCCTGCTTTCTCCTTGGCCAGGAGGTTTTGATTCCCCTCCATCCGTCCCCTCAAGTTTTCAGCAAAGTCCCAGACACCTCAGTCCCTGTGAGGCCTCTTCCTCTGTGTCAAATTAGTGGGCTAATACATTCAAAAGTTATTAGGGAGGGACTTGCACACAAATGGAAGGATAGCTCAACCACAAACCTTATCTTCATAATGAAACAGAGCAACAGAAGTATCCTCTACTTTGGCCCACAGAATGTGAAATTTTACAGTCTATTTTATTAGCTGTTGAGGGAGCCAGTAACTAAGCTGTAAAAACTGCAATGAATGACACTAAAATGCTTAAAAGACTGTTTGTTATAGGAAGCACATACATATATGCATGCATATCTGAATAACCTAGATCTTTTCCATTTGCAAAATGGCAGTGGGAATTTCATGACTGTAGGACCCCTTACAGCAACTTGACATACTGAAGAGAAAAAAAAAAGATTAAATTAACAGGACAAGTGTAAGATAGGCAGGTATAACTAGCTGCAAAAATACAGGGTGGTGATCAAATGTTAGGTAGCACATCTTCAGAAAGGCGAGGGCTGCAGCTGATCCCAAGTGGGACAGGCTAACGCTCCTGGAAAGAAAGAATACTTTGTACTGGGACTAATAGAAATCCAACTTCTAAGATATCTGAAGCTATCTAACTATGGCTGCAATCTTTTTGTTATAGCCATAGTTAGATCTTAGCTGCATACTAGGTCCAGTTTTGAGCCCTGTATCTTAAGAAACACTTAGGTCAATTGATGAGAAGGCAGAGATTTGGGATAATTTACCCTAAAGAGCAGCAGACTTAGGGGAGATGTGATAACATTTTCAAGTCCATGGCATGTTACTGCAAAGAAGAAGGAATCACTTGTTAAATCTTTGGAGCAGGATAAAAACCAGTGGGCTTATACTGCAGCAAGACAATTTCAGGCTGGCATTTACAGTAATAAGAACAGCGAAGTGCAAGAACAGAGGGCCCAAGAAAGCTGCAGGGCTGCTGCTCCTGGAGATCTTTCAAGACAATGTTAGACAGATGTGCCAGGTGTGGCACAGTTCTCATTGATCCTGCTCTGAGGCAAGGAGACAGGTAACTTGCTGAGGTGCTGCCCACCCCTATTTACCAGCTTTAGTATTGAATCAGTCAGAGAAAAAGAACACAGAAAATACTTTTGAAATACTCTTCCCCCTTCTCTCCTTTTTTTTTTTCCCCCACAATTTATGACTTCAAGAGTGGCTGATTTCAACTTTAATCTGAATGTTGGCCAGTTTAAGATTTTATTTGAACTGACTCTCTTCCTCCTTCCACAGAATGAAGCCAAAACAGCTTGTGGTATAAAACAAATGCTACAGCCAAATTAGGCCTAGAATACACAGAATCTAGTTCTGCAAATGTTACGCAAGATCACACATAAGTCATTCTGTTGGACTTGAAGAAAGGCACTACTATCTGTGCGAGACTGGGGACACGATTTCTGCTTCCTCCAACAGCACACAAATGGGTTCCCAAAGCTCATTTGAATTCTGTACATAATCAGGATATAGCCCACAGCCCCATTGATTTGTGAGGTTTATGTTCCATAGTTGAATTTACCTCTCGAGGTTTGTCACCTAATTCACTGAACAAGCAGAGATCTTAAGATAAATCTGGAAAAAATACTGAAGAAAATAAAACTGGCATTTCAATGCACAAAGAGAAAACACCAGTAGGGGAAAGTGGAACAATCAAAGAAGAAAGGACCAAACTGGATAATAACATTCTCAGCTAAAAACAGAAAAGGTTAAAAGGGAAGCATGGGACAAAGATTTTACATGAGCACCCTAATACAAACAGGGCTGATGTTAAGGGATTATTTAAACAAGTCAGCAGAAGTTAGCACCAGTTAATGACGAGTTTGTTAGCTAACAGGCTGTTAACACTCAAACAAACTGGTCATTAAAAGTGGTTACTACTTATTTTAATGGAAATTTATTAGAACCTTTATTTAAAGGTTTAATGGGAGGGAAAGCCCCAGCATGCACACCTGGAATCCCACAAATCCAAACAACACAGACCTCAAACTGCTTTGCCTGGATTTGAAACACAAAATAGAAACAAACCTTCCCCAGCATCAATGACTGCCTTTTCCGTACCAATAGGATACTGGATGAATTCAGACTCTCTGACAGCTTTGTATCTAACAAGAACCACTTGAATCTTCATTACTTTGTAGTACCATTATGGTAAGTGGTTCTGATCTGTGTCCTTTAGAATCACAGAAGCCCATTGCAGATCTCGTTATTATCAGACAGAAGTTTGATAAAGCTCTTAACATTGCCTCATGCATCTTCATCCCCTTGGAGTTTAGCAGAAGAAGAGGGAAAAAATAAAACCAGAAATAGCAATGTATTAAAGGGGCAATAAAAACTTCAGGCTTTTTTGGTTCATTTCCATGATAAGTTAAAAGAAAAAAAAAAAACAAAACCCAAGAAAACACCACCACCACCACAAAAACCACACAACTTGCTAAGTGAAAAAAAAAAATAGAAATGGATCTCTAATGTAAGACTGGCTACCGGTACACACTGTCAGTTAAGTACAGAGTTACAAGGAGAGAAAGCACTGGAAGTCCACTGGAAGACAGCACTGGGCTACACTTGGGGAGACAATTATATTCCTAAATCTGGAACTGACTAACCAGAAATAACTGTACCCTCTGCAGCATCCTCCCCTGTCATTTTGGCCATTTAATTTAAAGTGTCTTTCACTATACAGAAGGCACTCCTGAAGTGCCTGTATTAGCGTTCCCAACTTCCTCTGTGCTCGTGGTTACAGAGAACACAGGTCAAAGTAGGAGAAATAATATACTGCAAAACTGCAGCGGACCAGGAAAGGATAGGAAAGAGGGTTTGAGAACAGTAAAAATTATCAGGAAAAATCTGGTTCAGATAAAACCCCTAACTTAAAACTCATCAAATAAGCCTCTGGAGAGCATCCATCACCACTGGTCACAGAAGGAGCCACAGATTTGCCTTAAATGAGAAATCTAAAATCAAAAGGTGTATTAAGACATCTATTATATGCTTCTGCAGTGAGTCAAAACACAGGACCTCAAAAATCTGAGGTGAGGATTATTAGTAGTAATTAATACTATTAAGTGTCCATCTCCTTAACACAGCTTTTTCACCTACAGTTTCTGCAGTATCTCTCCTGATTAACAGGAAAGAAAAATTAAGGGGGAGAAACTTATAAGGCGGCCCAAAAGGCAAATACTTCCAATGTGGCCACACATTTTTAAGGAATCTGAGGCACTCTGGGTCTGGTTTTTGGTGGAGCTGAGCATGCACAGCTGTAATGAAAGGCCCAGACAGCTCTGGGCACTCATGACTTTGAAAAAAGCCAAGGCTGCCAGTGAGGACAGGAGCCGATTCCTGGACATACCCAAGCACTGTGGGGCTCTTCACAGCTCCTTGGCTGGAGCCGAGAAGCAAGCTGGTGTGAGAGCTGAGAACTGGCCCCAGGAGCCTGCACCACTCGGCTTGAAAAACTCCTTTTTCTCCACTTGCCATTTCTACGATTTGCTCTTTGTCTTTCAAATATTTCTCACTTTGAACCTCACGGGATCTGACAGCCTCCTGCCTGAACGCTCACATGTGCCAGACCCATTGTTAATATTATTTCACGAGATATTAGGATTTCAGATGCATCTCTCTTGCCTTGTTTGCATGAGCTTTTCAACAAAAGACTATGGACATGTCTAAACTCCTAATATTTGCTGTGATAATACCATTTAAAGGCAAGTGGGCTGGGAATGGGAGAGAATAACTGATATTTTCATTTAGCTGCTGATGTGACTGGGATTTAGAGAACAGTCTGATTGATGTCTCGGCTTCATTTAAAATAAAATAATTAGGCTACTAAAATCTGGAAAGTATATTTTCATTTTAACTGGTCTGTGTGCTCAGCCCAGACTCCAAGAGAGAACATGGAACGTTACAGGAATGGAAATGAGGGGTCGGAGTAGGAGAAATGATATACTGTAAATTAGAGGCAGACGAGGAAAGGATATGAAAAAGGGTCTGGCAGAATTAAAATAATCAGGAACTAAGAGGAAAAACCAAGAGTTCAAAAAAAGTGTAGAGCATTCCATTAATCATCATTGTGGGAGGTAACAGAGGGTGGACAACAATATGAGAAGAGGACTGAAGAAGCACAACTAAGGGACAAAAAGCTGTAGATATGAATAAAACAGGCGTAAAATTCATATTTCTTGTTCCTGTTTCTAATAGCATTTGGGTCCCTGCTCAGTGGGAACAATGAAAGATTGGCTGGGGGAACAGAAGGCTCCCAGCTGCATGAAAGAAAGTGTAAGATCAGACTTGAAAACCACGCACAATTTAAACAACTTAAACCCCCAAAGAAATGCATTTTTAAGACATTTTGATCCCTTGCATCACCCTATCACAGTACAAAGGCAGACCAAGGAATTCTGGATTTGATCTCTTAATTCTGCGAAAATTCAGGCCTGTATCTCAACTGCATAAGAGCTCAGAAACACAACCACACACACCAGCTGCACAGTCCTAATTACATGAATACACAGACTCTGACAGCAAGAAACACAACACAATGCACTTTGTTGAGACAAAAAAGCCTTTTGTTTATGCGAAGCCAAGATACAGCACTTTACATCTGTACACACACAGACCGCAAGACCACAGCTAACAAGTTAATCATGTAGCTTGAACGAGGCGCAGACTGAGGGTGTTGTAATACCCACTCCAGTAGGCAACACCACCCTCAGGATTGTTCCGAAACATAATGTAAAGTTTCCAGAAGCCAGGAATTTCAGCCAAGAACTGGAAACAACTTAAAATCCAGTAATACCTCCTCTGAATCTTTACAATCACTCCCATAGTGTGAAAGTCTCCTCTGACTGCGACAGGAAAGGGACTAACCACCCTTTCTCCCCTGTAGTGATTACTCCATATAACTCAGTTTCATGGTTGTGTTGGTCTTTCACACCTACCTTCCTCTGGAAGCCAGTCGCCCATAAAATACAGTATATGAACTGCACTATATTAGCTAGAGAAAAATGAGGCACTCGAAATCTGAGAGAAAGCTGGAAGAAATTTACACTAAGCAAATATTGCATACCCGAGGGACAGGGGTACTGGGAAGAAAACCCTGTTAAAACCAGATTGTTTTCCCCCTCTTCAGTTTAACTTTTTCTCTTTTTTTTTTTTTTTTTTTTAATTTAAAATAAGCTTGCCAGCCCCCATCCACCTCTTCCTCAGCATGGAGAGGATATTTTTACTACATACTGTCTCGCATAGGAAGATACATTGAAGTGGTCGGGAACAGCTTCTCTGTTCTACTCACTATCAGCAAAACAAGCTGGGCTTGGGGGTATTTGGCTGCTATTCTACAAGAAAGGTAACGACCAACCAAAAATAAAAAAAAAAAAACAGGAATTCACAATAACTATCCTAGAAATAAGCCCAGTAAACATGCCTTAAAAATGAAGGTAATAATTCTTGTCCTCACAGTTACAATTTCTGTTACACACACCTTTTCTCAGGTATTACCACCATCAGTTTCCACTGGATCAAAACAGGAAATCTGTGCACCTTATAGTCTGCTTTAGCTCACTGCAAACACATCTATACCCTGTCCAGCCTTACAACTGCACTAAGCACAGAATAAGGCAGTAAGTTTTTTCATGGAGGTCTGCAAATTTCTCCACAGAAATCTTTTTGTGGTCTCTGCCACTAGTAAAACCGCATGTATGAGCTGAAACGAATTGTAAGTAAAACAGGAAGTAGAAGGTTTACTCCAGCGCTTCCCTCTTTACCTTTTTGCTCCCACCTGATGCACGAATTTGAATAAATTATTGGTGTTCACAGATGTATCACATGCAAGCAAAATGAAAATCCGCTTCCTCTTTGACCTATTATTTTGACTTTTCAAACTCAAAAGCAACTCATGATAGTTTAGAAAATTGTAAGGGAGGTACATGAGGGAAATCCGGAATAAAAGAAAGTCCAACCTTCTTCACATTAAAAAGACAGGCTTTTGTTTCCTATTTGCCAACCATTAATGGGGCATAAAAAAATGTGTGATTAGAACCCTGAGAGTTGGCATGGCTCAAATACTGTATATTGATGAACCACGTTGGAATGGAAATCAGATGAAAAGTATTCCTGTAGTGGCACTTTAACCTAACTGTTGACAGATGGAGAATGGAAGCAACATAAATGCTCTCTTTTTGTGTCAGCACTATAAAAATGTCTGACTAGCCCATGAAAGATGGAGATGAAAGCTTAGGCAGCCATTAGAAACTGTGCCTCACCTCAAGCAATAACTCATTCCCATGGTATTATGAAAATGGTTTTATTGCAGAGGATTACTTCTTCCCCTTCTGCAAAAATTACTGCTTATCAGCAGTGCAGAAATAAAGCCAGAAACTCCCAATCTTTTAAATTCTCCTATGCAATCTCCTATCTAATGGTCAGGAATTTAATAAAATGTAACATTTGATTAAACCAGTTTGCATGCCTTTCTGAAACCGACACCATCATCTGAAATACAGCCCCTTCAAATGTCCTGCCATTAGTTCACAGCAGCCTGATTGCCTGTTGCATTTATCTGAGTATTAATGCTCTGCAAACTGCCTTGATTGGAATCTAAGTCTTTTGGCAGACCTGGATTGGAAATCAAAAGGCAGCTGTAAGGGCAAGAAGAAATTCAGAAGCAGTGTCAAATAAGGAAGTTTCGTGGAGTTTGTGGGGTTTTTTGCTTTATTTGGCCTGGGGTGGAGCATGTCCTTTTATGCAGAATGCATTTTGGTTTCTGCTTGTTCCTAAGCAGTCAAGCTTTAGTTAGAAAGCAAAACAGAACCACATGTATTTTAAAATTCAAACACTCGTGAAATTGAAAGTATCGAGGATCTTCATCATCAACACAACTGGAAGTTACGTCAGTATATCACGAAAGGATCACAAGCTCCCCAGGGTACAGGAATTGAGACTGTGAACTGAAAAGTGAACGTTTATAGAGTCAGTACAAGGCAGCAGTAATGCGTCCGGATCAGACCCTACAATCCCCCCATGGTATCAGTGCCAGTCAGAATGTGCAGCTGACATACCACAGCAGCTTCATCCAGATCTTGCTTGACACTCCAAAGCCACTCTCTTGGCAGTTGCTTTCACGAATGCCTCTTACAAACCCATGCTGATGGCCTGGCCAAACCTCATGGGATGGCTGCAATGAAAGAATGCATCCTCGCTTGGTTAAAATATAGTTTTAGTTTTGCTTTCTTCTGTATTTCAGGAATCTCCACAGCCAAAAAAAATCTAAGCAAGTTTGGCTTCAAATGGTGCTGACAGCATGTTGGCTGGGCCAGTAAGGCTATTCCCAATACTTCTTTTGGTAGCAGTGTGTGCTTGTGTGTGAATAGGTGTGCTCACAAAAGAGAAAGGGAAGCAGCTGCACAAAGAGGGAGATACAACTCTTTACACAGCTACATCTCTGCTGAGCAACCTCGAAATACAAAACGAACAGAAGGTAACATCCTACAAACTCAGAACAGCCCTGGCATGCAGAGCAAGTGTATTTTGTCAGACACTCCAGGACTCAAAGGAAATCCTACATGACAATTTTATGACTGTGGTCATTTTTCAAGTGACATAGTTACTACAAGGAGGTATAGCAGGCTCCCATGAAGCCTTAAGGCTACCTCTACACAGTGCAAAGGAAGGCTGGAATAGCTCCCCAGCCTCTGGTGGGACTCAACCCTTTTGCTCCTCAGACACTGACATGAAAGCCTGTAAGAAGATGCTGCACTGTAGGTCTGGGGAGTCTCATTCTCATCATAGGCTCAGGAATAGTATCCATAGTCCTTTTTAACTTTGACTATACAGCTCTGAGGTACATTTTCCTGAAGCTGTTATTTCAGCCAGCCAGGTAGTTCTGAGTGTTGTGCACAGAGAAATGGGGTTCATAATCCTGTAGTATCTGTACTTGGAACTTTTTACAAGAGCTTAGACAACATCACTCTGATGCTCTGTACCTTCATGAGGAAGCTGAGCACCTGCCTTGGAACACAGTCATTTTCTCCAAAACCATATGGCCAGCTGACCTAATCACTCAGCTGTGTGTTTACTGGTGTAGAACTACATAACCAGAAACCACTTACAGAGAAATGTTCTTTGCCACCATTACAAATGCTTAAAGCTTGGCAGCATTCCCTTATTAAACCACACCCTATCCCCTTTTCCATCCAAGTCTTACCAATCTCAACATCCAAAGTCTGCCACAGAAACAAAGTTTTTCAGGGAGAGGGGAAAATCTTTTATTTTCTATCTCTCCATCCTGCAAGGGTAGTTGTCAGTTTGAGTTCAGAAAAGCAGTATTAGTAAAGTCCTGTGTGCTGAAGTATTTGTTTAAATCAGGAGGGACTTACACATCGAGTGTTTGCTGAGCCTGGCCCTTATTAAAGAGATGAGAGACATTAGCCACACATACAGAGAATGCATTTTAAATTAAACTGACAGAGTCACTGATGTTGAAAACTTAGCTACACTGCTTGTACAGTAATGTTCTTACAAAAGTTTCTTAAATGTGCTTAATTTGCATAACACCATTATGAGTTACCCTGTCGGAGACTCATTTAATAACAATGCCATGCTACGGATTGACATGATAGCTTATTATGGCTTCAAATAATATGT
Organism: Pezoporus wallicus; assembly: GCF_028554395.1. Lineage (NCBI taxonomy): Eukaryota > Metazoa > Chordata > Aves > Psittaciformes > Psittacidae > Pezoporus > Pezoporus wallicus. The sequence continues at coordinate 2,526,940 of NW_026641383.1, forward strand.
AAATAATATTTAAATGGCTTCACTCAAAGCCATTACTGTCAATCAAAAAAAATACCTATATTTTGGCTTCTCATTTTTATGTCCTTTACTAACATTAAGAAATAAAAAGGTAACTTATACATAAAACCTGTAACAAACAGTTATTTTGCTAAGAATCTGGTCTAAACTGCCACGAAACAACACAACTTGGTCGCACTAGTAAAGTTCTAATTTGAGTTGCCCTGTTGCATCTCAGTACCACAAAATTAATTTTGTGGGTTAGGATGCACACTGCTTATGGACATCAGCTCAACAAAGATGATGTGCATAATTTTATCATCAAGGGAGAAATTCCACATTTCTGCCTTAGAATCTCGTGGTGCAGGAAGTGCTCTGCACAACATTGTGCCAGAAGGATCTGCTATCCCTACATACTTCATGCCCACTCCGTTCCTAACCAAACTTCCACAATTATCCCCCATGTTGCAGACTGGATGAGTCACATACCCAAAGCAATGGGACATTTCAAAGGGGGCACAAAACTGGGGGTCCAAACTTAAGCGGAGAGGATTCAGAATAGATATAAGGAAGAAATTCTCTACTAGAGAGTGGTGAGACACTGGAACAGGCTGTCCAGAACTGCCATATCCCTGGCAGTCTCCACGGCCAGGTTGGATGGGGCTTTGAGCAATGTGGTCTAGTGGAAGGTGTCCCTGCCCGTGGCAGGGGGGGGGAATTGGGTGATCTTTAAGGTCCTTTCCAACCTAAACCATTTTATGATTCTATGAAAGGAAGGAAGCCAGGAACAAAGCCAGGTAGGTAGCACTGCGCCCACCAAAGCTGGAAGCCCCTGTACACACATAGCTTAGACATGTACATGTGAAGTACAATAACCCAAAATCTTGGTGGTCTACCCCAGCCCATGTCATGTTTCATGTAAAATCACCTTCTTGCAGCTGTGTCCCTTTCCTTACCCTGTGCCTATGCACGCAGGTGCAGAACAAGTCCCCATAGCATTTCAATACATTATGCACTTTTTTTCCCCTTCTGCCAAAAAAGCTGTCCTCTGCAGTGCAATTACGATATTGTGAAGATTCAGTATGGTATCAGTACCACATACCAGACCCTGGGCTTCATCTTGTTTACAGGAAAACAGCTTAGTGTAGGCAGATGTGTCCAATGAGGGTGAGGTTATTTTTGATTGCAGGATTCAAAATTAACACTGCAATAAAACTAGCTCTATGCCAGTCATGTTTACTCTGAAATACATTCATTAGCAACATTCAACCATGTACCTAAAACTCTACAAAAATATGACCTCACCATACACTGAAGGGGAAAAAATGAGCCAAAATTACAAAACCTGTGTCTCAGCAGAGAGCCTCTGTCTTTTGGTTTCTCTATTTTGGGGAAATAAGATACCCTTTCTCTTGAGAAGTTCAACAGCAGCTCCAATTTCTCAGAGAGAAATTTCTTGTCTACCCTTAGAAGAGACGGATTTACTGACATGACTCCTGCCACATCCCCAGCCAGGAGGACAAAGCTCATGTAATGGGCTCTCACCTGCACCTGATAGTTGCTCAGTGTCCTCTCTGCTATAGATTTAATTTTTTTTTAGTAACCTGGAGCAAACCACTTGACACTTTTTTACTTCAATTCTCCTCCCACAGGATGATCTTCTCTATTCAATAAAGAGGTTGTAAGGGTACAACACTGACCATGAGGTGCTCAACTGCTGTTTCATGAATGGCCATATCAATACGCTAGCTAGATGGTAACAATTAAAGCTAAAGCTGGCGTCTTTCCTTTGCTCTCTTTCCCGGAAATACCTGCTGCAGGCATGCCAACTATGATGACCTTTCCTTACAGAAAAGAATAAAACCTACAAATACTGTTCATGGATGGGCAAGACTAGAATGAAACAATTAGGAAATGCAGCACACCTCACATATGTCCTTACCTCAGAAAGCCAGAATTATTAGCATAAACACAGTGTGCTCTCTTAGCATTAGAATTAAAACTGGAGAGCAGAGGCAGAGGGAGCCCGTTGTTATGCAGACAATTCAGCCAGACAACAGTTGGCCTTACTAATTAGCAAAACAGTGCCACTTTCAGAGCTCTCTTTGGGTACTCCCCAGGGAGTTTCAGACATCAAGGCAGCTAATATGTTTTCAAAAAAAGCTGGCAAGAGCTAAAACCTGCACAGCCAAATACCTGTGTGCAAGCAATCACTTTCCTGTGCAAGTTCCATGCTGAGAAAAGCCTGGATTCACTCATTCATAAAAATTTTGCCAGCCTGCAGGTTCTACCGCAGGTCTGCTCTTACACTTTTCTTTTGTTTTGTTCTGTTCTTTGCTCTCATTTCAAGCTCTTGGACATAGATGATTATCAGAAATTAACTTTCTTTTTTAACATGCATTTCTCACCCTAGTAAGGAAGAAGACTCCAAAGTGTGAACTTTATAAGTCCAAGAACAAGAATAGAATCAAATAAACCTGCTTCATTCCTCTTAAGGAGCTTCAGGGAATTTTGCAGAGAAAAGGAATCTGAGATTTTGAAAAGCCTAGAATTGGACTTAAAAATATACCTGGCTGGAGATCAAAACTGTGCCATTTAAGTAAATCTAACTCCTTGCTTCCTTCTGTATCCAAAGCACATCTCCCTGCCTCCCAGATCTCACACCCAGCAGTCTGAAGCCAGCCCCCAATCCCACCATGGTCCAGCTGCCACATGCTGTTCATGGCAAGTTAACATGCAAGCCAGGCTACAGCCGGTTCCCAATCTCTACTTACTAACTCAGAGATGAAAGAAACAATTCTTCTGGGAAAAGCTGTGTACTTCATACTGCATTACGCTTACTTCAGCCCATGTTAGTGTATTTAAAGCACTGCTGGTTACTTAGCATAAAGATTCAACTAAGGCCATTAATTATAAGTCTGTCATGGAAGACAGAAAGATCTGTTCTGCTATAGAGGGTATTCTGGCTCTATAAAGTATATGATGGCTGCGGAAAAAGATAAGCCTGAAGTATAGCACACAAGAATAATAACCTTAAATGTTAAAAGCATATTAATATTTCATCGGGGAACCAGAGGAGCTGGAAAGCACTAGGGGCCCTATCACATGATAATCATTTGATAGGACACTACAGCCAACCACAGGGATAATTCACAGGGATTACAACTGCTCTATTTTCACTGGCAGGCAGCACTGGATGCACTGACAGCAGGAATTTGGTTGTGCAAACAACCCCTGAGTAATTAATCAGGGTCAGGGCAGGATCTGGTTTCAGAGAAGTCAGGCTTGTTACTGGCACTGCCCTCCAAGCTTTGTGCCAGCCCAGTTGTCCCATTTCTTCTGTTCACGTAAGTCAAAGTACTGCTGCCTGCTACAGAATTCAGTGGATTGAAATAATTTATTCTGCATTAGGCTGCCATGATTACATTTTGTTTGTTTTTGTCTAGCCCACCCATAGACAATGATCAAATGCTAAAATGCCTGAGACGCAGGATCACTGCTTGGATGTAAAAACCCAAATTTGCCAGCCTGATGGCCACCAGGTCACTCAGGAGACTGACTCTTAAGGTTCAAGCAGGAAGCTTGCACAGCAACCTGGGAGGGGAAAGGCACAACCCAGTAGTTTCTCACCCAGAAAACAACTCCTCAAGAGGAGGTGGACTAGATTCATGCAGAGATCCATGCATCTCCAGGTAACAATGCAAAATGCTGCCTCAAAAGCCTCAGAATATTACAACAGAAGAGACAAATAGCAGGGAAGATACCACAAAAGCCTGACACGAAGTAACATTGTGGAAAAGCCTGAAAGTTTCTGTCCTGTGTTCTAACTCAAAAGCAAGGAGACAGATCATAACATTAAAAGTGAGAAAATTCAAAACTGAAAAAGAGTAGAATTTTTCCGGCACAACTTAATATACTAAAATGTTACTGTCACTGGATGTCAAAAAGGCCAAGAACTTAGCAAGACTGAAAGCAGGGTTAGGTATTTACATGGTTAACACGAATCTTCTCCGTTACAGCTGTAGACACCAAGTTTGGAAGGGAGAGGCATAACAGAGTGCTTCAGGGTTTAAGACAAATTTAACACTAAATCATAGAATAGATAAAGTGTTAGGAAGTGGAAGGACCTCAAGTTAGGAAGGAGAGGAAGGGACCTCAAAGCTCATCTAGTTCCACCTCCCTGCCACAGGCAGGGACACCTTCCACTAGACCAGGTTGCTCAAAGCCCCATCCAACCTGGCGTTGAGCACTGCAAGAGACAGGGCAGTCACAGTTTCTCTGGGCAGCCTGTTCCAACCTCTTACCCACCTGTTTCATCTGCAGAGTGTTTGCGTTGCATGACATTTAAGTGCCTCAGCCATAGCTGAGGCTTTGCTTTATCCAAAACCAAAGCCAAGACAGACTCATCTCATTTTTCCAAGCCTTTCACTATACTGAGTGTGGCATTAAACCTGCCCTTCACATTTCTATGAGGAGCACCAAAGTCAAGCTTTGATATAACTTTATCCTTTTTTTCATTTCTGGAGCAGAGGATGACTGCTCATTACACAATGGTTTTGCCATTACTTATTCAACTTAAAATGAGGTAAACTGCCAAACAAGAAGCCTGGAGGTTTTTCTTTGTTTCTCTCTGTCTTCAGGGTATATATTGGAACATACCTAAAGGCACACGAGCATACACACTATGCTGTATTAGGACCAAACCATTACCTTTTCTTGAAATCCAGACTGAGCAGTCTTTTTTTATTTTTCCTTAAACATACACACACTCAAGTAAAAATAAAACTGCCTGTGAACGGCCTTCAGGCATCAAAATGTGTGTGGTCAAGTGTCATCAATCTTGCATCACCAAAGAGAAGCCTTCTGCCTCCTCTCTTCCCCACACCACTAAAACACATTAATTAAAACTGTGTTCATTCCCTCCTCACCCCAGTGTGAGCTCATCCCCTTGTGATACATTCTGACCTTCAGGAAAGAGGCTGCTTCTCTGCCCCGCTACTCTGCAACATAAAGCTCAGATCTTCACAAAACCGTTTCCTAATTGCTCGTCCATGATCACATTTATCTCCCAGGCAAGCCCAGACTGCAATAGTTAATAGTATAAATGGTAGCTAGAGCAACAAGGACTGTGGTTCTGTTTATCTCACAGCTATCGAAATGAAAGTCTACATTAGTGTCAGTAACCTGAAGACATTATTCACACAAACTTTTAAGCCTGTTTAACACGATTTATTAGAACTTTGGGGCTTTGGAGTAACAACCCATAGAAACAAAGCAATAGAGGACAGCCATTGCTGCCAAAGTGAACTTTACATATAGTTAAAGCAACTGACATGATCAAGTAGGAAAAAAATAGCATAAGGCATTTTCCAGTAATTCTGATTCAGTTGAATTTTTACAGTATATAAATAAATTCTAAGTATGCTCATATAAGGTTAGCTTTCCTGCATGTAGGCATTTAGAAAAATGTTAAATTACATTATCTACATGCACTGGAAACATAATACAAAGGATTATGTGAAAAGCCAGAAGCAGCAGGCCAACATGGGCGAATCTCTTATGTAATGTCTGACAAAGCCTGACACAAGCACAGAAATAGAGCCCACAATTTCCTGGGAACCATTCTTTTTGTAAATTAAACATTTAATTACAAATCTGAGCCCATAAATAGACTCTTCGTGCTGGAAGAAGGAAAGGACCCAATGCAGATGCGCCACTGGATTAAGAGAAGATCCTGAAAGAAATTTATCAATGTCACAGGTAATTAATTAGAACTCCCCATCCACAGATGGAGATGGCTGTATTTATCAGCCAGGATTCCCAGAACAGCAGGTGGCCAACAAAGAGCCTAGCTAGTTCTCTCTCTGCTCATCTACCTAGTTGTGACTTATCTACATTGCAAACACATGGCTTTAAATTATTCCCACTGGTGAGAGAAATTCATTGTTGTCAATTCTTGTGTTTATTATCTTTAGACTTGTGATATCTGCTGCTCTTTTGTGAACCTCTAGTTTTGGAGGTCATGTGGTTACACTTGTATTTAAGGAAAGCTGATGAACTTCTTATCGTTATTTCAGAGAATGGTGTGAAAAAGATGAAAGAAAAACATTCAAGCACATGAGAAGGCAAGTGCAAAGAAACCAAAATGTAAATGTAGTACTTCTAAATGTCCACTTTATTAACCCTTTTATATTCTGGGGACATAAATGGGTAAAATCTTTATATTAATCTTACCAAATATACAGCAGTGCTAGCAGCATTTAGAAAAGATACTAAACATCCATGTACAAACACCAAATACATGCACCGGTCTGCTGCCTAAAAACCCCAGCCAAGAAAAACAACACACTTTTAAGATGTATGTCTTCAAATTAAAAACAAAACAAAACTCAATAAACCAGGATAGGAATACATTTTTCTGGATGTGAACAGACTCTGGTTCTCTCAGCATACAAACTTTTGGTGTCTGCTCCTGGGAACAGTTTCTGACTATGCTGTGGCTGTTTAGTGGTCTTTTTTTGAAACAAAGCACAGCTCTTTCAGTTCCTCATGCATTACTCTCAAGATCAAATTAGTGTGATAGCCTGAAATGAAAAACAATAGCCAGCACATATAAGCAGCCTCCCCAGATCATGTTTTCAAACAACACAGCTCCCTTGTACTGGTTCTCTTAGCTATAAACACTAGCCCAATTCTTTGAATGCAACTCAGAGGCACAACTTCCTGACCAGAGATATAAATGCCACTCACTGAGGCACCACAACGTGCAAAACACAATTAAAAGTGCCTTCAATGACCTCTGCTGCCCTGTGCTAAAATGATTTTCCACACTTACAGTGTGCAGGAGAGCTGATCCTGCTGCAGTCTGTAGCTGCAGGGACACTTGGCATTTTACCATATGCAATATGGAACTGCTCTCTAAGAACTCATTCCTCTAAATGCTCAGCTGCGTGCAAAGGCCTACAAAAGCAAGAGGGCGCTGAGCTCAACATGGTCACCTATGGGAGGAGCTGAGTTAAGCAAAAGCAGGTGCATCAATAAGGTCAAGGTCCCAGTAACCTGATTGCCATTAGGAAGGTCTCAAGAATAACATGACGTACAATTTATCAAGTGGAGGCATAATGACAACTGGAGTGCTAACCTGGTCATTCAAGGCTCAACTTAATTAGCAGATACGGTCATTCACTTACAGCACTTTATGTCTGAAGCTGATTAGAAGAAAAAAAAAACAACTGTGCTCAAGAGCTTCATTTTAGCAGAGTCCTTTCTTTCTAAGAGAGGAGCTAACAATACACTTTAATTTCAGGTAATAATAACCTCCAAAAATGTTTAGGCCTTGTAACTAATATGTTAAAAGGGTAATCAACATAAGTGAGAAGAGTCTAGGAGCAGAAGGACAATGAAGTCTAGTGTGTCACAGTGATCTGCATTCAAATGAAAATACTTAGGAACAAGATTTTGCAACTTTGATGAGCAATGAATAGCATCTTTACACTGAAACACTGCTATTTGTTACATCTTTGCTGTAACAAAAGCTCAGGTCAGTCCTGGGAGTGACCTGACATCCAAACAGCTCCTGAGATCTCATAACTCATGTCCATAACTTATTGGTAAGTGGTTTGAAGTTGTCCCTCCAATCCTAGCACCCTGCTGGGCCCCCTGTCCATCCTTCAACCACCTTCCCTATCAAAACAGGAAATGTAAGAGTCTGGACGTAAATGTGAATGGACTCTGAAGGAACAAACGTGACAGTGAAAAAAACAATCACATTTGCCAGCTCACCGGTGCTTTAAATAAATAAGCAAGCGTGCACTTGTGAAACTTGGAAATGACACCAGAGTCAAGGCCTGTCCTGAGAAGAGCTGCCAGTGTACAATCTGCCCCGTTCCCTCTGCCCTCTCCCTCCTACCTCAAGGCCAAGTCTGTACCAGTGGGAACAACCACAAGTGCTGTAACTGTACAAGTGCAATCCTGCCTTTAACTACCAAGGCAGTACTAGAGAACTGTATGTCCCTCAGCTTCAGGCATTAATGTGTATGTTATTGTACAGCGAGGTCAACTTCAGGCAAGTATTAGATTATTTATAACTTCAAATAAGTTACTTTGCAAGCTCATTTGCCAGACTTCCATGTGGGGCAGCATTTGATAGAAATATGGAAAATGGCCTGAACTTTAAATGACAAACAGATGAGAAGGTCCGATGAAAATCAAACACTTTTGAAGGCCATGTGTTTTCACGGGGAATATAAATGGAATTTTTAATTGATGTTGACTTCTGCTCATGGTAACATTTTGGGTGATCTCAATTAGTGGGGTTACAAAAAACAGTAAAGAAAGGAATTTGATTATGGCTAGCCCTGGAAAAAGAGATTTGGCAGAAGTATTCCCTACATGTCTTAATTCAGGGAGTAATCTCTTCTGTAATGTAACCATCCACAGTCAACATATTCTTGCAGCCACCAGGCACAATAACAGCTTCTTAATGTCAAAGATGCTGAGTACTATCCTATTATCTTTTAATGAGTTTAGCTTTTTGATCTCCAGTGATTTGGACAGGTCTGAGTGCAGAGCTCACTCTACGCGCTGAAGAAACAGGTTGAATTGGCAGTTCCCATGAAGAGTTGCTTGCGATTTTGTGTCACTTGGCTTTTCTGAAACTTTACCTTCCAACTGCACAAATGAGGATATATCCTCTCACAGGGGTGAGATGAGGATAAATATACTGAAGCACAGAAGGTTCTCACATAACATATTAATGGTAGCACTAAAAGTACCTAGAAATTACTCAAATTTATTTCCCAGCTGGCATCTGCCCATGTTGGAGTAACCAAGGTTCACTGCTTCTCATTGAGCTTCACTCAGATCAACAAACTGTTTTTACGCTGGGTTTTAAAGTATTTCCACCAACAAATGTTAAATACGTTTTTCTGGCTCAAGATGGATGGGCAAAATTGTTTTATTGCACTGTTACAAAATCCTTTGTGCAGAAACAATTTCTAAATGAAAACCATCTTACTAAAGTAACAGCTTGCATACAAATGCACCACTAAAGTCATTTTTTACCTGTGCCAGGAAAGCCTTTCACATCAGATTTAACATATTTACCAGCTCTGCATTAAAAAGTACTTTTTCTTGGTTCACAATGGAAAAGCAAATTGTATCTTATCAATCATTTTTTTAAATCCCATTTCTTCTGAGAAAGCTGTTTTAGCCACACAGAGAGAACCTAAGGTTACACAGGTTTATAGAAAAAAGTCCAAGGCTGCTTCTACATGCTCTTCATGAAATAGTGCTGTTTATCATTTCCAGTTGTGCCTTGATATAAAGGCACTGAAACCAGCAACACCTGTTACAGTCTAAAATTAGTTTAGTTGATTTAAAAACAAACCCAACATCACCACCACATTTGTCTCCTTTCAGGGAAGGAGAGTTCCTACAGTCAATCTGAACATGAATGGAGTCATTCACTGATTCACATCAGTGTTCAACTGCCCCGTTCCAACAAAGGTATCATTTTCTATTTCATCTCAAGGATGAGGATTAAAAACCAGCAGGGGACAGTGAGATGGAGCACCTATACCCTGGCCAGGAGCATGCATTCACTTTTTCCCCCTTGGCCAAAGCACCTTCAGCTGATGCCACAGGAAGATTCAGCTGACTACAGCCTTCTACACCTACACTCTCCCTTCCCAGGCAACAGTGCCAGCCCTGACAGGACACATTCATCCTTGATGTTTTGGTGGGGTTGTTCTTACCTTGATGCTGTTATGGCTATGCCTTTATACTTGAGGTTCTTCTCCAAGCTCTTCTGCTCATGCAAGAAGGCTTTTGCTCATCTGCAGCTGTCAGAGGGTAGCCTCCTATCCTATGGGGTCTCTTGTGGCACAAGTGCAAATGTAAATGGCACAGAGATATACTGCCATCTTCACTGTTAGATAGGCCTTGCAAGCCACTGTTCATTTTGGTCTGGGGAAAATTCATGTCTGTCACAAGTTTGCAGAGCTGTGGAGCCCCCCAGACCCTTCTTCCAGACTAAAGACCTGGGGATGGGAAGGGCAATTTTGCAAGTCACATGCAGCTTGTTCCCCTCTCCTTCCCACATCATAGCTGTGTCAGGGTTCAAGAGACTCTGGGGTTCATTCACCATTTAGCAAATCCAGCAGTTATTTATGGGTCAGAAATAATTGTTCCTTTCCCTCTACTTCTTCCACAGAGATCACAGTCAAAAAGCCAATGAGGGCCTTCCAAACAGGAAACAAAAAAAAAACAAACAACCCAAACACACCCCCCCTCCCCCCGATGTTCTTTCTCCTCTTCCGAAGAGAGTGGATATTTACCACCTTCAAAAATTGTCCAAAGAAATTATGCAAAATCCAAAAGCTATGGAAGTACCCTTGTTAAATCCAGTCTCACTTGGGAATATAAAATTTAGACTTGCTATTCATGCAGTTAACGCTTCATCACAGCAGATCCTTTTCTTTCTTTTTTGTCTGAATTTGAAAGCTAGGAGATAGAATATCAGAACACCAAAGCACGGTGTTCTGAAGTTATTTTTCTCATAAGGTTGTATGCTCCAGGATATAGTTAGATTCCCTAGAGATTTATTGTCTTTCGTACGACAATCAGAGGCCTTGAAAGGTGTATAAGTATTAGTTTTGAAAACACACATGGCATAGAACAAAGAGAAACAGACTGATCAAACAGCAGGGGCAATGTACAGGAGTTAATAATACAAAATAATTCTGAGCAGCGGCCAGTTTTCACAAAGCAAACATCTCAATGTGGATGCCATATTGTCAATTAGAGCCAGTCATTTTCAGATGTAATGGGAAGTGGAATACAATATCTACATCTGATGTATGAACGCAACTGTAAAGAATCAATACCATCTGGCTGCAAAGCATTTGGTCTTTTAGTCAGCAAAACCAGGCCGTTCACACAATAAAGAACAGTTCAGACAATATGGGAACCTCGGACTTTTCAGCATATCATTTGCAGGGCAATTTTTAAAAGAGGAGACAAAATTTCAGCGGTGCTTTACCAATAAATCTGAACGTACAGAATAACCTCAATGAGGGCCAGGGGTTGAGGTGGAATCTGTATTCCTTCAGGAAAGGTTTATGCCTTCACATGTGTTACATTACAGGCCAAATTCAGGGCCGTGTAAGCAGGTCCAGCGCCAGGTCTGGGTTTGGCCCTGCATTTTCTCATTACGCTTGTCACAAGACATCAGGAGTAATCACACCACACAGCACTGCGAATGCTAATAAAATAAACCAATGATTGATGAAGAACTTTATCCTGAAACATCAGCTATCTTAACTTGTGTTTCATGGGTACAGTGGCATTAATTGCTTCCATACTGGCTTTATTCTGTTTTGCAGAAATTAGCACCACTGCTAGTTACTAAAATTGTATTTCTAGGCAAATTCTTTTCTTCTCTTTCCCTGAAGTCCTTGCCCTGTTATTTACCTTCACTTTGAAAGGCCAGGTAAAAGAAACTCTGCTTGTCGCATTGCTTTCCCCAAGCCTTCCCAACTGGAAAATTAGGGCGCTCTCTTGATGCTTTGAGAGCTAACAAGGTCTTGAAAATGTGGGAGCAGGTCTGGGTTTCTAATCATATGTAAATCTAAGGGATGAAGGAATTGTGTCATCAATTTTCAGCAGGGGATTTTTCATAGCAGGGAAGGAGCAGTCTGAGCTCCGCTTGTCCAGTTTGGCCTAAGCTCTGACATGTAGCTGACTCCCAAAAAAACTCCTGGACCTTGGTTCTCAGACAAGGCAGTCTTTGGGACAAAGGGCAAAAATAACCACAATAGGTAAAAAGCCAACTGGTTGAATTTAGGAAGGAATGCCTAAGTAATGCAGGGCATGCTAATATAAAGCCAGATACTGATTTATTGTGAATTGGTTTAGCTCTAGGGAAACTCATTCAGAATGGCCAATTACATAAGCTGAGGATCTGACCAGTACCATTTTCTAGGGTATTTTTTGTTGTACAGAGAAAATAATTTAGGAGTTAACACATTATGTCGTATTCCACCCCCACAAGACTCAAAGAGACTCTGTACTCCCATGAAAATACCAAACTTAGTATTTATTTATATTTATAGAAATATATTTTATATCCCATTAGGACTGAGCTCAAATATTTGTGATCCAACAGCACCAGGAAGGACTCCACAGCCAGCTCTGTAGGATGACCACTTCATGAATGGCGGTCTGCACAGTGCTGTCCTGCTCCTCAGTCAATACCATCAGTGAAGATGCTCACAGTGTAGTAAGAAGGAAGAAAACCTCACACATTCACAATACCTCTGAGCTAAAGGATGACTTCAAGTCTCCTGAACTTACTGTGGCTTGGTTTTTGTTTGCTTACAATTACAAGAAAAGAGCTGAATGGCCTTTTCTAATGTCCTGGCTGCTAGTATTTCACCTGTACTTGCTACTTTGTCAGCATCACAAAATATTGACAGTTAGCTCTTGCAACTTCTTTGTAAGCAAAGCTTACATATCTTCAGATCTGCTGATGTAAAACAGTACAAACTCCAAGAGCTTGCTGCCTCTTGACTTTTCTTTAACTTTACAACTTCACGCATTGCACTACCATATACACAGACTGAGAGCAGGCAGGAGTTAGACCACCAGAAATCCAAGGGGGGGGGAAATGGAGCCCACTTGACTGCCTATCCCCACTCCCAAACGGTCTCAATACAAGTTAAATACAACCCCTTCTACTTTTTTCAAGACCTCTGTCATACACATGCTGAGTGCTGCCAGGTTTCACTATACAGTGAAGCTAACAGATATACTCTCATACCACTACTCTGGGTTGTATCCCACCCCATTGACTCCAATAGGCCTCCACAATCTGTCCCCTGAAACATGTCTGGCTGCAATTCCTATTTTTAGTTACGCCTGACAAATTCTGAACTGCTGATATCAGAATTTAAAGAAATACATGAAAAACACTATTTTCCTTTTAAAAAATTGTTCTCCTGGGTCTCCTAGAGATAATAATTACTGCTCTGCTCAGCTAGTGCTGTCATTATATCCCTCAATAAAATGGATCATTTTTAACTCTCAGGAGCATCGGGAGTGCCGCTGCTGCCTTGTGTGAAAGTAGGAATGTGTCAGTTTTGTTTAGCAAATATAATATTTAATGTCTTTGCTCTTGGCATTCGGGACCAGCACTGAGCCAACTCTGTGAGGATGCAGAGTACACCCTGAACAGTCAAGAGTTTTAAAAGAAATTAAGCATGTAAAAATAATTCCCCCAAGTAAAAAGCAAACCTAAAAGGAAAGATTTCCCCAGGAACATGCAAAATGCAAAAGTCATAGCCAAAACCACTCCATACATTCTGATTCTGTTACGCTGTCAGTGATTGTGCCTCACTGCTGAATTAGTGGCCCATGTAACTCCCACTACAGTTACCAGAAGATATTGCTGGATCTGACTGTATATATCTCAGTTGCCAGGGTAATAGTACACACCCCACAGTCAGGAGAGGGCAATCAAAAAGCCTCAACATCCCCTTCTTCCAGCAGTATTCATTGTTTACCCCCAAATTTAGTGACTATACTGCAGCACATACAAAAAATGGCTCAAACTTGGGTAATATCAATGATCCCCTCAAGCTGACTATCAAGGAGGTTGAAACAGTCATTGCTCTGCAGAGGTGGTACCTAGACTCTATGCCAAGATAATCACAATCTTTACCTAGAGCACAGTAACACTGGAAATACTATTGTGATTTCCATATCCAATCTAAGCCCTGCAGGTCTTTGGTCCTCCCAGGGAATATATCATCCCTTAACCTAAAGAACCCAGCAGACAACTCACCTGTCCAGGCACCAAAGAAGTCACAGTGGTTCCTTTGTTCGGAGCTGGAGGCCCACTTACCATCATATTGTATTACCTGTCATTCCTATGGACTCACTGCCTTTCACCTAGGAGTATGCATGGAGCATGCATGACTCAGAGGACAGCTCAGTGTCAGTCTCCTTGATGTTGGAGGCTGAACTGTCTCTCTGTGAATTAAAAAGCTCTTTGTGTACAGAATCTTATCTCCTGAATTGATGTATCAGTTTGGTTGCTGTTTTAAACTACATAATTTGTAGTGCATGTCCTGGAAGAAAGAATCTGGAAGGAAAAGAGTATTTTTCTGATCATGGGAAAAAAAAAAAAAAAAAAGAATGAAATGCAGGAGCAAGCCTCTAGGATTTCCTCTGTGAATTTCTGCAAGTTTCTGAATAGAGAAGCAAAGTTTTCTTCCTTCTGAAAAAAAGTAAAGTCTTGGGCCCATAACTCTTCAGATTTCCTAAGTCTGCATTAATCTTCAGCACTCATAAGCAGAAACCCTGTCCCTCCACACCATTCCTTCTCATGATCTCCTTTTCAGTCCCCAGTGACATAGCCCAGGATGGCTCCACTTCTCAGGACTGAGCAGAGATCCAGGCCAAGTACTTGGTCTGCCCAGAGGAGATTCAAACAGGACATGGCATGAGCTTTGTGACTTGACATGACAGTCTTCTCTCTGCTGGGGCTACAGAGAGTCCTCCTTAGAAAAAAGGGAGCAAAAGTCTTGAAGATAAGAAAAAACCTCACTATTTTGCAGACTTCTCTTCCTCTGCTCAAACCTCAAGAATAAAATTTAGCCTCTTAGCAAAACAAAAACAAACCTATAGTAAACAAGAAGAAAACACAGGAGAGCTGTGAATACCAGCTGCTTTACAGATCTTTCCCAGTATACCCCCATATTGATTCAAAACTGGTGTGCAACACCTGAATGCAATTCTTCAGCCTGAAGATGATATAAACAGCATTTCTATGCCATCGGTAACCTGATCCCACCCAGCTGGGCTGGCTCCCTGACAGCAGAGGCATTTCATCTTGCTGCATAACCATACTACACCTGCAAAGACAAAGAAGCTGCCATAAAGGGGTTTCCAACCACAGCAGAAGGGGAGCTGAGGGTGGAAAAGAGAGGGGAAAAAAAAAATAAGACCAGATCTGCTGCACTCATGCTTAATATGAGCACACATACACACACAAAAAAATATCCATCAAGAAGATGAAATGCTTCTAGGAGAGGGAAACTTACTTGCTAACATCACACAGAATGAACTTTTACCTGACTAAATGGGAGCCTGGCAGCAGAACTCAGAGGGACTGAGCTCAAGCTGCTGATCTGCACAGATCTGGTGAGCCAGCTTGTGCTTTGTGTCATGGAGCCGTGTTTTCAAGATTAGCAGAGCCAAAAATAGGCTTGGAATCACGTTGCACTTCATGGAAGGGTTTCACCCAACCGCAGAGCAAAAAGGATCATACAAGCAAGCAACAGTAGGTCTTACTGAGTCCCAAGAATGGGAGGGAATAAGAAAAAGCATCCTGATATTTTTTCTAGGCAGAAAATAAACTTTTTCACTGATGTCTTCTTGCAGCTTTGAAAGCAAAGGATATCCCATTTACACTGCCCGGGCACTTAACCATTAGGTGTCACTTAGCAGTTTGGAAACTTCCGTCTTATTTTCAAGGTTGATTTAAGCACATGGCAAATAATAACGAGTGATCATTCTCAACAAATTTTGCCAGTGCTCACAGAGGTATTTTTTCCTTCATTAAAAAGATAGAAGGAATGACTTTAACTCCATCTTGCTTGTTTTATGCTGAGAACCCCAGTCCCACAGGTCATCCAGTGACCTGCTGTGAGCCTGCCCCTGCCAGGATACAAATGAGCGACCTGAGAGATCGCAAAAGCGAAGCACTCTGACGTTCAGATCTGAACAGACATTCCTGAGCATCTGAGTCTCCCACTGACTTCGGGGAGAAAAAAGTAGATCAAAGGTTGCATTAGCACTGACTTTCTGAATCTTCATGTGCCAGGGTCTCTGGAGTTCACTGAAGTTAATGAGAGCGCTGGGTGCACAAAAAAGGCAAGACACATCCCGCTGCAGAAGGGAGGGAGGCTGCAGCCCACTCACTGCAGAGTTTCCTGTGTTCATTTGTTTTTAGAGCAGAGTTGAGGTTAGTTCAGAGGAGAGTTCCTCATTTCCTCCTCCTCCTGCCCCTCTCCCTAACCAGATGTGACAATGTTACAATATTATTATCCTGTCAGCACCACAGGGGGAAATACAAATAAAACTCAGGGTGAAAGGAGAGCCAAAAGAAAAACAGATCCAAGGCAGCACCTTTCAGATTCACTAGCCCATCTCAGGAAAAGGGAAACTTTTACAGCTGGACTGTGGTTTCATGTGAAAGGTTTGTGGGTAAATGATTAATAACAACTTTTTGAGGCTCTGTTGAACGTGATGGGTGACTCTCACTGAAAGCCATAGGAGCTACCTGCAGCTGAAGGATGGGATGTGAACCTTTGGGGCCAACTCATAAATCACATCCTAGACTGGAAAGACCAGCGACCAGCCAGGGTAGGGTTTCACTGTGCCAATGCCCTTCAGCTTCTCAGTGCCACTGGGAGAATCATACCCAGACTGGAATTTCACTATACAAACCATTGGCTTACTGGTTTTCCCTGGCAAGTCTCCCACCAAAGACAAGCAGGCTTGGCTTTCTTCCAGACACAGGAACCAAGAAAGGGTGCACAAGGGAATGCATCAAGCAGAAGAATCAGAGGAAGGAGAATGATTTAATGAAATACTATTAAACATTCAAAATACACAGAAGATTCCTTTTCACTGAAAGGTTTTTGCTTCAGCTCACAGTACTGAACAAGTCAGAGATACGGCAGTTTTAGGGCTATGTCTTGCAAAATTCAGAAGCAAAACACCCTCGCCACCCCTGCAGCCTACGGAAGAGTTACAGCCACAAAATAAGCCATTGCTCTCTCTACTTAATACATGCTGTGGCCAGAAGCATGCCATAGATACTATTAATCTCATCCAATGCTATAAAGGCAGCCTACAGTTTTTCCTCCAACTGGTAAACTGAAAGACACACGGTCATTGCAGGAAAGACTATTCTCTATCTGTAGATCATTTTTCTTTGGCTTTTTTTCCCCCTCCATCCAGGGACAGGTAAATAGGAAATCTTGCCTGAGCAAAGATTTGACCCCCAAAAGGCTACATCTGCTATCTGAAAAATAAAGAACTCAAAATTATTCATCTTGCTTTACCCTTTGTCCTTTCACCCTGAAAATCCCTCAGGGCATATCCCACTGAAGAGAAGTTTCTTCTATCAGTTCACATGGGACCAGGATCTGCCCCCACGTCTCTAGAAAGCAGGACATACTGTTGAGAACTACAGATTTGTCAGGTAGACAGAAATCCCTGAAATTTACCAGCCAAACATGCAGGCTTTGAAGGACAGGAGAGGTCCCCACGAGGGCAACATTATGTTCTTGCTCAGCAATGGTCTCTCCTGGCATGCAGATGGATCTCCACTGGGGCTGATGAGGAAGTAATTGAATTCTGAGTTCATGTTCATTCACCTCTCTGGGACCGAACTACAGAAACAGTTTCAAGCCTGAAGGTGGTTCACATAGCACTGCGGTCCTTTCATGTGTCAGCTCTGCTAAGCTGCTGATTATGGATCTTGACAGACCCATTAATCCTCAGAGTGTCTCACACAGGAAATGATCCTATTTCTTCTCTGTAAAATAAAGCATTCCCATTCTAAGGGAAAGAGCATCATCATGCACCTCTGCAGCGAGGTATGATGTAATCAGCAACCAACAAAAGAGCTGTATGGACTGATTGTGACAGAGTACGGCTGAAACAAGAAAGAGATCCAGGTCGGTCAGCTGGGCTACTGCTTCACAGGAGTGAGACATCAGGGTCAGCTGACCTCTTGAAAACAGTAAATTTGGGTTGACAATGTAAAAGAGCCAAACCCAAGAGATCTTTGAAGCCACTCCCACTTGGTTTAAGAATCACACATGGTTCTACCCCTGACAATCAGAGTTAAGTTTAAGAAGCACAAAATTTCCAAGACCTAAGCCAAAATGGCAGTATCTACACACCAGTAACAGAATAATTGGAAAACACAGGCTGGGAACATGCAGAAAGCTCAACTGTTTCTCATTGTGGACAACTGCATTACAACTACTTTGAACATAAGCCCCACCTCCCTCAAAATTAGCAGGAAGCTCTCAACTGGTCTCAACAAGCATAAGGACTAATTCCAGGGTAAGATCTAGCACTTGGACATCCACTTCCCAAAGGCAAATTTCTGCCAGATGCAGCATTTTTTCCTCTCTCTTCTGCCCTGAGACATAGGCAGTGCAGATGTACTGCACCCTTTGTAAGGGGCACAAGCAATGTGGCAGTGCCAAACTACAATTTGACTGTCTTCTCCAATTCCCTTTAGCTGATCTGCTTTCCAGTACTGTCCTATAATCTATGAAGGAAGCTTCTCGGTGAGCAGGCAGACGGGAGCACAGCTCCCAACAAATATTCAGTGTAGTGTTTTGAGCAGCTGTCATGAGCCAATAATCTTGTACTACAGAGAAGGAAGAAAGGTTATTTTATGCAGCAGAAAACAGCAAAAATTAGTAGAAATTATTATTTTTCCCAGAGAAGAAAGCATACTGACTTTGTGAGGTGTCTTAACAACCACTTTGGAAAGTGCAGACCTCTACAGCATGCCCTGCACAGACTTCCCAGTTGCAATCACCACTATTATTTGTCTGGTGTTAATACAGTAACATGCTGCTCTGCTGAAAAGTCCCTGGCTGCCTTTCAAGCTCTTGAAAAGACACCAAAGACTTTTGTTTTGATTTCAAACTGTTTTTCAGCACCTTCATGTTGGAGTGCCCTTATAAAAGTACCCACAGAGTCATTTGACAGGGCTGTGTGACTCAGGCACTTAAAGCAAGGAGCTAATGTTAGATGCTGACACCCAAGTAGGGACTTCTGGACTTACCCCATAGTAAGTGTTGGAAGTTTTCCTGACACTTCCAACTTACTAAGTTATTGTTTATTTTATAAAAGGGCTGTCTTAACCTCAATTCTGAACTAATAGGTCACCAAGGAATCTAATACTGTGGTAATGCAATGCAACTATCACTTCACAATATGGAACTAGAAGAAACCAATAAATTATTTATATGTTCATAATGTGGCCAAACTTGCAAGATTCCATTAAACCAGTATTTTTATTTTTTTTAATAAAATAGGCAAGTTGTTCTCCAAGGCCCATCCTTTCAAGATGAAACAAATCCTTTCCTCCAATTACCCTTCTATTTTAGAAGTTCTGTTGCCATCAAGTACTGAAAACTTGCAGGTACACACAAAGCATATGCAACCAACGTCCCACAGTGCTGCCTGCTGACAGTTAAGTGTAACCACGGACTGTCTGGCACCCAGAAAATTTACTCCTTTTCTTTTACCAACAAATGGCAGGCACCTTTATGAGCAGGATCCTGTTAACGTCAAATTCCACAAGGTTTCTACATGTTATCATTGAGCATCCAGCAAACTGTTCATATTAAACAACTCAAAGTTGAGCTGGTAACACAGAAAATATGGGAGGTGATTGAAGTAAGCTGGATCTTTTGATGTGGCAGTAAATCAAAACCACTGCATAACAGTGTTGTTAAAGGTGAAAACCTTACACAGCAAAGGATGTATCAGAGCTTTCCATGCTAAATGTGTTGGGAAAGGCAGGAGTTGAAAAGTTAAAAGTTGAAAAAATTGTAAAAAGGAACCACATGGTGGTGGTTCCAAAGTCTGCCCATCTTCCTCCACTTAAACAAGGAAATAACTGTGGGTAACTGTTGACTTTGCTAATGGCATTCACTGAGGGTATTCTGAGGTTTGCCTTGTAGATGAGGAAACTGAGTCAGAGGGATTAAGTAAAGGGCCCAAAGGCACAAGCAAACTTCACTGCCAGGACCAAGTTTATTAAAAGTTCCCTGCAGACACCTGACTTCCAGTCGTATCATGTGGCCTCTGTTGTATGCTAGAACTACGATGATTTCATCTGCTGCTGTAAAACAAGGAGGATTATATCTGTCAGCACTTACAGCTGGAATATTCCTGAGAATTCCTAACAAGAAATACTGGCAATGCAAACCATTCTTTCAAAGTGTATTTTTGTTTTGAGGCATTCACATGCTTGCAGCAGGAAAGGCTATGAAACTGTCACAGGGAAATGCTTTTCATGCAGCCTAACAACTTCTCTACTTTGAAATCAGATAACTTAAATTATGCACATATGTCACCTTTCAGCACCCAGATCCCTCCAAAATGGGACAGGGTCAGAGTTTTGCCAGAAGAATCATGTTTCAGCTTCAGCTTAACAATAGCTGGTACCTTGCAAGGGAGCTCAAAACCTAGAACAAGCACAGCATCACAGACAACAGAGGAAACAGAGGTCACCTTATCTATCTTCTGGCTTCTCTCCAGGACCTAGGCCTGAAATGCCCTTTCTTCACCACTCCCCCACCAAAACCCTTCTCCAGACTCCTGCCACAGAAGCAAATTAAATACCAGCTTCCCTTCTAAAACAGCTGTAATGCAATCCTTGAAGACCTGTACTGCAAAGAGCATGAAGTGTAACAGAGGGAAACAGTTTGCAGGGATCCAAACGCTCCAGGTGAAACGGAGCCCAAATTCATTATTTCCCATTTACCCAGCCTCTGAAATCCATTCACTTTCTGTGGCTGGCTGAGTGACCTCCCTTTATCAAAATACTCAGGACCAATGTATTTCACTGTATTTCAGTGGCAGATTTCCATGCTATGAAGAATGGACCTGATTGTCTGGGTTTATAATTTATAATTTTAGCACTTCCTGCCAATGGCATCTTATTTTCTTGAGTTTTTAGGATGCGATGAAAGCCTTCAAAATGCAATTTGCCATCTTTTTCCAAATGGAGAGCAAAGGTGTTAATAGCATCAGCCATGGGATATTAGTAATCAGATTTTCTAGTGATACAATAAATTCTGATAGAGGATTCCTGCTGCCACTGTACAAAAACAGTGTTGAAGTTTTAAGCACACTGCATGCCATCATCTCCTTTGTGGAGACTTCCACCCAGACATGTCCTGCTGCCACCCATCATCCCTCCCCAAGTCCAATCCCAGAGATGTTTGTACATATAACCTCTACTTCCTAGGCAGCAAAATTAAGGCCAGGTCAGAGCTGCTTCGGAATGGGTGGCTGAACTAAACAGACCTTGTCTTCCCATCAGCAAGCTTAAAGAAGTAAACATGCTTTGCCAGAGGGCCACAACATGACCTTCAGGTTTAGGAAGAACTTCTCTTTAGTCCATACTTTTCTTCATAAAATTACAGAAATGTAATGCTTAAGTTAGTCCATGATTGTGCCCTGAAATACAATAAAAATACATTTAAACCATCCTTGACATGTTTTCGTCTTAGCAGCTCAGATCTATATCTAACCTGATCCAACACTCTTCCAGTAAAACCAGAGGAAAAATGCAGTATGATTAATGCATCTGTCTCTAAATCTGTAGAAAATATTTAAGGGAATACTGAGTCACTGTCAAAGACTACTTACTCTAGAATCCCAAATGGACACACAAGGGGGTTCATACTTGCTGTAACTGCAAATAATGCAGACAAGTATCCAATTATCTTTATTGAATCATGAAAAATAATCAGTCAAAAGAAAGATTACCCAGATAGGCATGTTCATTCCCACCACGCAGAGCATAATCCAGAACATTTCCTATGTATGTAAGTACAAGCATTGCATGTCCTCAGCTCTACCATAACTGTTTGTCTAATCTAGACCAAAAAGACTATGTAGCTCTTTCCCTGTATTTTGTATTTTCTGTCTGTGATTTTTAAAGGGCGGAAAAACAAGTGGACTCCTTCAAAAATGTTCTGGTTTCTAGTTGTAGATCCCTCAGAACAGCCCAAACTGCTTTCATTAAAATCTCTGCATTTGTTTTCTTCATTAGCTTTTGCAGTGCTCTTCAACAGAAGAGCCACTCAGAAAAATACCTGGTGATAGCAGCCCACAAACACTTGTGCCCATGGCAGGGGGTTGAACTACATGGTTTTATGGTCCTTTCCAACTTTCACCATTCTATGATTCAGGAGGTTCCTCGACTGTGTGGAAGACAACTTCCTTCTACAAGTAACAGAGGAGCCGACAAGGAGAGGTGCCATGCTTGACCTTGTGCTCACCAACAGGGAAGGGGTCCTTAGAAATGTGACACTCCAGGGCAGCCTTGGATGCAGCGATCACGAGATGGTCGAATTCAAGATCCTCAGGACAGTGAAAAGAGCATGTAGCAAGCTCACTGCCCTGGACTTCAAGAGAGCAGACTTTGGCCTCTTCAGGAACCTGCTCAATAAGGTTCCGTGGGATATAGCCCTAGAGGGCAGGTGGGGCCAAGACTGTTGGTTGATATTCAAGGATCACCTGCTACAAGCTCAGGAGTGTTGCATCCCAACTAGAAGGAAATGCAGCAGGAGGGCCAGGAGACCTCCTTGGATGGATAAGGAGCTCCTGAGGAAAATTCAAAGGAAAAAAGAGGCTTATAAAAGGTGGAAGCAAGGACAGGTGGCATGGGAAGAATACAGGGAGGTTGTCCAGGAAGTTAGGGACCACATTAGGAAAGCTAAGGCCCAGCTGGGCTAAAAAAAAAACCTAAATTTGGCTAGGGATGTTAAGGATAACAGGAAGGGATTCTATAGGTACGTAGCGAATAAAAAACAGACTAGGGACAATGTGGTCCCTCTATGGAAGCTCTCAGGAGAACTGGCTACCCTGGATTTGGAGAAGGCTGAGGTTCTTAATGACTTCTTTGCATCAGTATTCACTGGCAAAGCACTGACCTCACCACCCAATTCTTGGAAGGCAGACACAGGGACTGTGAGAATGAAGACCTTGGGCCCACTGTAGGAGAGAAACTGGTTCGAGACCATCTTAAGAACCTGAACATGTAGAAAGCCGTGGGACCTGATGAAATCCATCCACGCATCCTGAAGGAGCTGGTGAATGCAGTTGCGAAGCCGCTGGCCATCGTATTTGAAAAATCATGGCAGTTGGGTGAAGTTCCCGATGACTGGAAAAAGGGAAATATAACCCCCATTTTCAAGAAGGGGAAAATGGATGACCCAGGAAATTACAGACCAGTCAGTCTCACCTCTGTGCCCGGCAAAATCTTGGAGCAGATTCTCCTGAAAGGCATGCTAAGGCACATGAAAATCAACAAGGTGCTTGGTGACAGCCAGCATGGCTTCACTAAGGGGAAATCCTGCCTGACCAATTTGGTGGCCTTCTATGATGGGGCTACTATTGGACAGGGGTAGAGCAGTTGATGTCATCTACCTGGACTTGTTCAAAGCATTCGACACTGTCCCACACAACATCCTTGTCTCTAAATTGGAGACACATCAATTTGATGGATGGACCACTCAGTGAATAAAGAACTGGCTGGAGGGCCGAAAGCAAAGTGTTGTGGTCAATGGCTCAATGTCCAGCTGGAGACCAGTAACGAGTGGTGTCCCTCAGGGATCGGTGTTGGGACCGGTCTTGTTTAACATCTTTGTCGCTGACATGGACAGGGGGATTGAGTGCACCCTCAGCAAGTTTGCCAATGACACCAAGCTGTGTGGTTCGGTTGATACGCTGGAGGGAAGGAATGCCATCCAGAGGGACATTGACACGCTTGTGAGGTGGGCTGATGTCAACCTCATGAGGTTTAACCATGCCAAGTGCAAGGTCCTACACCTGGGTCGGAGCAATCCCAGGCACAGCTACAGGTTGGGCAGAGAAGAGATTCAGAGCAGCCCTGTGGAGAAGGACTTGGGGGTGTTGGTCAACAAGAAAATGAACATGAGCTGGCAGTGCGCACTCGCAGCCCAGAAAGCCAACTGTATCCTGGGCTGCATCAAAAGGAGCATGACCAGCAGGAGGTGATCCTGCCCCTCTGCTCTGCTCTTGTGAGACCTCACTTGGAGTATTGTGTGCAGTTCTGGTGTCCTCAACATAAAAAGGACATGGAACTGTTGGAACAAATCCAGAGGAGGGCCACGAGGATGATCAGGGGACTGGAGCACCTCCTGTATGAAGATAGGCTGAGAAAGTTGGGGCTGTTCAACCTGGAGAAGAGAAGGCTGTGTGGAGACCTCATAGCACCAGTATCTGAAAGGGGGCCTATAGGGATGCTGGGGAGGGACTCTTCATTAGGGACTGTAGCGACAAGACAAAGGGTAATGGGTTCAGACTTCAAACAGGGGTAGTTTAGATTGGATATAAGGAGGAAATTTTTCACTGTAAGGGTGGTGAGGCACTGGAATGGGTTGCCCAGGGAAGCTGTGAATGCTCCATCCCTGGCGGTGTTCAAGGTCAGGTTGGACAGAGCCTTGGGTGGCATGGTTTAGTGTGAGGTGTCCCTGCCCATGGCAGTGGGAGCTGGAACTAGATGATCTTAAGGTCCTTTCCAACCCTAACTATTCTATGATTCTACAATTTTAAATTTTGACTTACAGAGGCCCCAGATCTTTCCTGCTTCCCATAGCTTCTGGAGGGATAGTGATTAATAAACCCAGCTGTGTAAGCTTCTCCCCTGCACTGCAACTGCATATGACAGATGAGAAGACTGCCGGATTCCACAGAACATGGCTGAGAGCAGCACAGCAACATCAGCCATGTACCATGGGGAGCTCTCTCCTAGCTCCTCTTACCACCTCTCAGCCACGTGAAGTGTCACTTGAATAGACTGAGACTATGGAAATTTGCATTCAGATCCTTGTTCTGTAGCTGGTTTCCTGTGCTAACATCAGCAAGACAATTTGGGATTATCTTTTTGACAATGTAAAGAGAGAGGCTCCTACACAGGTTGAGTCAGAGCAGTTTTGCTCCCATTTGAATCTGTCTAGAACAGCATGTTTCTCTCCACTGAATTACAGGTGAAATCCTAAGTCCTCAACCTGTAAAAAGGAATAATGCACCATGCTGACTCCAGGGCTGCTAGGGAGGAATGATGTTAAAGCCTTCTAGAGTTCAAGTACAGTGGTGAAGGGGTCTGTATACAGAAAGCATCTGTTGCTCTTACAGAGGATCATTTGCAGCCTGAAGAGTGATGTAGTGGGCATCACCCTTGTTCTGTGAAAATATCTGGTTCTTTACCACATCATGAACAGTCAGGCTCTCCCCTTATGCACTTGGGGCAAAAAACTTGTAATGGAACTAGCACCCCTACCTGATACTACAGGCGTAGTAGCACACTACCTGATACTACTAGCACCCCTACCTAATACTACTACCCCTACTACACCTCCTTCTCAGACTGTTCACACAAAGCCCTGATATTGTCACATTTCCACCTGTGTTTGCTCTTTCCCAGCCATGTACAAAGTTACAGCAGATAAGCCATTTGCCATTCTGGGGCGAGAGTAGAGAGGGAGGGTGTGAGGGCATAGGGGAGAAGGTGCTTGCTTCAAGCTCATTTCTCCTCATCCCTAGCCCTGATGGAATTGTATTCTGCACACACGCTGAAACATTAGCATCGGCTGATTTGGAAGGAATATTGGAAATGAAGTGATAGCAGAGTAAATGTCAATGCATTCAGTGTGACACAGTGAGCACCAGATCTTAAACAGCTTCATCACTGTGGCATTTACTGTATCCTGAAATAATATTAATCCCACTGTTGTCCTTCTTGATGGAATCATCCATGAATATGGTTTATGGGACTGGCCAAAGTGCTAATAGGTTAAAAGAACAACCTATCCAGTGTTCCACTAAATTAAGGTCGCTTCATGGGATTTAATGAAACAAGTACTGTGTGGAGTTTCAAAGGACGTTCCTGTAATTCATGTCTATTTAGGGCTCCTGCTAACCAGAAACCTAATTTCTTTGAGTAAAATAGGTTTTTGTGAAGCCTGGCCATGTGAAAAAAGCTTTAAAGGGCAATAATCAGAAGACCTCATCTGTAACACTTTGTTATTTCAAATCAGTGTTTTGGAAGTTTGGGGGATCGAGTTATTTAAAAAGAAGAAAAAAAAAAAAAAGCCAGTCTGCAAATTAATCAGAACAAATGTATTACTGTTATTTGTCTCTCAAAAAATTCCTGGATGGTTAAAGTGAGACCATGACACCATTAAGTTACAAATGGTATAGAGGCTTAATAAGGCAGAGACCTTGCCTCACAGCCTAAACAAATAGGTTCCTGCTTGGCAAGAAACAGCTGATGCTCAAAAACTGTGGGCAAATGGCATGAATCAAAGGCCACTACCTCAGAAACACAACTGTATTTCCTTCCCCAGTTGTACATGTATCATATAAAATAGTGACATTATTAGTACAGATGTCCACTATAGAAAAAAAATACTACTACTTTCCTATTAATTTACCTAATTTAAGGTCCAGTTTCCACCATTTTTTGTGTCCTTGATTCAGAGGAGTGTCTACAGCATCTTCTACAAAATACTTTGGAAGCCACCTCAAATATGGACGGATCAGTCAACATAGCTGAGTATCAAAAGATAACATTTTATGTCAGCAATTTTTAGGCCATTAGAGAGAAATACTACACACTGCAATTACTGCAGCTTGTGTCCATGCTTTCAGTGTACCAAACTGGGGCTTCTTAAACAAGAAATTAAATAGGCCGTAAGAATCTTATATGTAGTATCTTGATGTTTTACTCTGAATCAAATACATCATTAGAATTAAACATATCTGATTCCCTGTGCACAAATGATAATCCATGAGGAGGCTTCACTGGCAAGGGAAGTGAAGAATAACTGTGCCACTGGAGACAGCAAAGTGAGTTAAGTGACTGGTGAGCTGAGTTTACCAGAAGTAGAATTAGGTGAAGACACCAGAGGTGTTATGTGCTACTGTTAAAAGTGGACCTGTAACGACCACCATGACCAAAAATTTCAAAGATATATATTCACAGCTGCCGCAGGAAAAAATTAAGTCTTTCCATATTTTGGAATGCTACAGTCAGCTTAGTATTCCCCAGAAGTCCAAAACAAACTAAGTATCACAGCCATACTAAATCTATGACTCATAAATTCAGATTTTGCATCTTTTTTCTAGATTCTGGAAACAGACTGCCAATGCCTGTACACAAGCCAAGGGCCTAATCCTTGACAGGTACTTGACATTAACATGTTTTGTCAGAAAAAGATGAGGAGCCACAATGTTTACATTTCCCATCTCAGTGACTCATCTCAAAGGCTTGAAAACATCTACTGCTAGTGTAGGCTCTTTGCAAAGGGAAAATCAGCAACTTCAACTAAGGCATCAGACTTCTGCAAGCTGCAAAATAGCCACAGCTCTGCAGCCAAGTGTGCTCAGAACTCAGGGGCCCATGCTGGACTCAACTGATGTTGTGAGAGACGCTGCGAGGGTGGAAGCTATTTCCAGGAAGAAATGCTACTCCTGTTTCCCAACCTCCCACCTGCAGCAGGGAGGAGGTGGCTTCTCTTTGACTTCCCAGATTTTATTCCCAGATTCACTCCTCACTCCATCCCTGCCTTGCTCACAACATGCGAGAGAACACCTACATCAAATATCTGACATCTAATATACATAAAAACTTTTAATTTCAACATTTTAGTGCTTACCAAAAGCAAAAGGCACCTATTAAAGCCGTACCCTGGTAACAGAAATCAGTGACCGTATCTGACAGAAGTCTCTGCTTAGCCTGCCACCGTCTGTCCACACTCCTGCCTTGGAGGCAGGCTCTGTGCTCAACTGTCAGGTGTACCCAGCATGGCACATGGAGGTTTGAGGCAGCTGCCTGCTTCTTGCACGAAGGAAAGTTTTCGGTGTTTACCAAAGGGACAGCCTGCATGCATACGCTTCAGTTGGTTTTCTCACTTTTGGAAGGAATATGATTCCCCAGGTCTGTCACCTTTACCTGGACTCAACTCTAACAGTAAACAAACTTAAGAGGTTCAGGAAAATAAATTCAGAGACAGGACAGATTGCAATGAAGGTTGTAACTTGAAAGAAGGTTGCACAAAAATTGTAATTCCAAGTTATACTTTGGCATAGGTTATCTTCTTAATAGCTCTAATATCCACTAGGCAGAATCCTCAAGACGTGCCTTAACCTTTACAGACATGATCCAGACCTTGGAGTCATATCCTATGAGGCAGAGATTGACTGGAAATGAGACAACATCGTGCCTGCATGACAGACTGAAACACACACCCACCACAAGAATAAAACCCTCTCCTGAATGTGTCTGCATTGTAAAAGAGAAAGGGGGAAGATTGATTTATTTAAACAGTACTTAACTAACAATAAACACTATCAAACCAAAGCAAACTAATGCTCAGCCATTAAAGTATCTATTCAATGGCCCATCTGTCATATTGTTAAGACCTTTAGAAGTTGTTTAACAAAATGTTAAATAAGATGACATTCAGCAGCACAAAATGCTTGACTGGCTAATGCAACAAAAAGGGGTTGGCCTGCTGGTGTTTGATATACTGCTCTGTGATGCAGGCTGAAAGCTCTGGAGCACTCAATGGGGCTCCCAGGCTGTCGCTTTTTATGTCAGTGAGCAGTGCCAGAAAAGCCCAGAATTAACACAGGCCAGTGTCAGCAGCATCATGCAGCCGAGAGGAAGAAAATCCCAATGCAGACAGGAGAGAAAAAGGAAGCAGAGGTAACAAACTGGCCTATGATTAGGGAAAAGGAAGAAGTCTCCAAATCATCATATCCTTGGTGAACCTTGCCTGTTCCAAATCCAGTTGTTTTTTTAACCCACCTCATAACTTTCATTCTACAGTTGACAGTTTAATGTATGTGCTACCAAAATACTTGAGATTGGCTGTGACAGACTAGTAAATATCTGGTAACTTCAAAGGTGGATGCGGTCAGTTCAGCAAGGATGTGTGTAAGTTTTGTTAGCCTGCTTTCTTACATGAGAACAGATTGTTCCCATTCCCTTTTGAGAATAGGTACCCTCATTCAATATGACGTTTCAGAAACTGGCTACATTGATGCCAGAGGCTTGTACAGCTTCAAATCTACTATCAGAGTTAAGGCAGTACAATTAGGCAAGGCAGGCAATTAGTAGGCTTCCTGTAGTAGTTGAAGAACAGATAAAATGTTGCCCTGAAAAACCCCATTTCCTAAGGGGAAAAAAAAAAAAAAATCATCTTTTATTTGGATTTGCACGAGGAAGAAAAACAAAAAAAAAAAGTATCTTAAGTTTAGATATGTAATAGCTTTTGCCAGACACTAGTGGACAGCTCTATTGTCATGGATGATGCTCCCTAGTCCCACATCCCACTTAACAAAAATATGTATCTGTGAAAAACAAATAGCAACATGCAAACGACTGTTAAAAATACAAGTAGAATATTCTTTTACAATTTAAATCCTTCCCCTGGCTTTACAAGACATTTTTCAAGGCTTCACAGTATTATGAAATGTAGCCCTTGTCTACAGTATTCTTCAGTATACAAGGTTTGTGTTTCCCATAGTCCCTGCCAGTGCATTTCCCTTACCAATGCTGAGAAGAGAGAACCAGGAAGCCCAGCTGGCAGGTTCAAACTGCCCAGCAGTTCAGCTGACATTAAGTACTAAGGCCCTCAGAAAATATGGCCTCAAGTACCGTAGGTGGAGGTGGAGTACCCAGTACCACATATGTCTGGCTTTTGTTTCAGTATGGTGACAGCTAATAAAAGTATAGTATTAGCAGACAGTATGGAGCTTATGTGCTAGTGTTAGACTACTGCCCACATAAAGCCACCGTTGCTAGTCACATCAGGAGAGCAGCCCCACGTTAAACTCTAGGGTAGAAGGTTATAACCTACAGAGTTTAGTGACATTTTAACTGACCTTTGGTAGTAGCCAAATACATGTAAAACTAAAACTAACCAATGTTTCCAGGTAGCTTATTGATTTAGAAAATATTCCCTCTGAAAATATTCTTTTAATCAAATGTTATTTAATACATCAAAACTGAGAAACAATAAAATCCTACAAAATAGGAATTCAATACATGTTAGCAAATCTAGATAAACACAGACTGACAATGCAGAGAGTTTACCTTGGTTGCTAACAGCTATTAAAATTGCAAGACTTGTTCATGTTGTGACTGAGAAACAGATTTCTTATCTGCTGTGAATATGCATCTAAAAATAAAAAGAAAACACTTTTCCCAGCTTGAAGTATAGTCTTAAAAAAGAAAAAAGGAAATAATAAAGTGTGATGCCAAGCTGGCTCTAGAACCCAAATCATCTACCGTAAAGGTGCTACTCACATAATGGCAGTGACATGTTAAGTACGAACCAGATGTGGACATAGCTTCAGCTTAATAGCAAAAGTGATGGGGAAACCACACAACCCCTTCTCCTCTCAAACATCCTCCCACAGCCTGTTTCTGCCTCAGCAAGATCTATTCCAGATGAATAGGAGATCTGGGAAAAGCAAGGAAGACCACAACAGTGTTCTGTTGATGATGTGAGTAAATAATCATATATATATATATATTCACTCCTTTCTCACTGAAATTAATTTGACTGTCAGTAAGGAATACTTACAGGAACATCCCAAATGATCATTTTCCAAAGTAAGAGCTCTAAAGGTCAGCCTTCAGTCATACCAAATTCAACACTACCGTGGCTGTGTCACCTCTTAGGAAAGGGGAGGGATTCTTCAGCAAAACATATGACAACAGCAGTTTATTTTATCACACTGCTGTATTGTTTTGAAGTGAAAGAAGGCTTGTAGCGAGAGACAGTATCTTTTATTAGACCATCTATTATTGCTCCTTCCCCACCCTTATAAAAGTAGTTTATTTTATGGGTTAAGGGTGACTAGAGCAGACAAAAGAGCTCTGCTGTAGTACTTACAGACAAGAGAAAAGAAATAAAAAGGAAAAATAAAGAAGAAATAAAGTAAGACAAGCTGATCTACTCAAAAGCTGGCACATGAGGGTTTTATTAGAGACACAGAATGAGGGGAAAGACTCATCCTGTACAATGCATATCTGCCTCAATTCAAAGACTGATTCAAAGAACCAATCCAAAACTCCAATCAGTTCAGCAGAAAGATTCCCATAGATGCCAGCCTCCCTTCTCCTCTATGCAGCTTTCAGTTACTTCAACAGTGTTGTGAATATCTGAGTGAGAAAGAGGAAGCAATGCCCAATTTCAGACTCCATAAGCCTCCCAGTGTAATGTAGAGGAATACCAGTTAGCTGCATGGCAAATCTGCCAGCTTTTGACACAAGGAGAAAAGAGTACTGCACTGGCCTTTTTGGTTTTCCCTCCATTTTGGAAAGTATCTTTGCACTGGCCTGCCCCCAGGATATGTATGGCAATGAAAGCTTTCTACTTCCAAGAGCACCTGAGTAACACCATGCAAGATAACAGGAGAACACCAGCATAATTCTATGTTTCTATGGGAAAGCTGTGTTGCTACAGCACCAGGGAGATGCCAGCTCTGACTGCAGATCCTTTGCTTGCATGATCATTAGTTAACTTCAAAGAAGCAACTGACAACCTTCCACACCTCGTAGAGAAAGCTGAAAAGATTACAAAAATGATTAGTATGCAAACTATACCCAGGTTCTGCAGGCAGCTATTCCTCAGTATATATATGTGAAGTATATTTGAGACCAAACAAAAGGATAAATAAATCATCACAGCCCCTGTTTACAGTAGAAACAGCAGTCAAAAAGAATCCTTCATGGATTTTAATTCTCTTGGAAGCACATTCCCCTTTTTCCTTCAAATAAATTGTGCTGAAACTTAAGTGAAGCTTTTAAAACTTGAAACTAAGAAAATTCATCCCATAAAAGGGCAGATTTGCTTCCTTGGTGAATTAGTAATTCTAATTCATTGTCTAAAGCAATCTTTCTCTCATCAAAACTTGTCACTAACTTTACCTGTGCTTTTTATTCCAGGGACAAGGTAACACATTGTTAAAATATGTGTGCTTGCACAGTATTAGTATAGGGATTTTGCAATTGTGGAACTATGTATATACCCAGCACTTTTACTGTAAATACTATTTTCAGGACCCTACAAGGTGGATGTTTAGAAACAAAACATAACACCAATTTCTCTATAGTGGCTGGTTTCCTGAGCATCCCTCAACCAGTTTATTGATGTTGCCCAGGGAGGTTGTAAATGCTCCATCCCTGGCAGTGTTCAAGGCCAGGCTGGACGAAGCCTTGGGTAGCATGCTTTAGTGTGAGGTGTCCCTGCCCACGGCAGGGGGGTGGAACTAGATGATCTTAAGGTCCTTCCCAACACTAACTATTCTACAATTCTATGATTCTATGATATTGACTGCCCTTTATAGCAATGGATGTTTTTTCACCTTTAGAGATGGAGTAAGAATTTCTTAGGCTCAGCTCTTCTCTAAATATAGGAAGAAATCTGGTTTGTAAATGTGTTGGGCAACTATATTCCTTACTCTTATAAACTAGTGCAGCTGCACTGACATCTGTAGAGCTGCACCCATTAAAAACAGCAAAGGATCTGGCCTGTAAGTCC
This sequence comes from Pezoporus wallicus, assembly GCF_028554395.1. Taxonomy (NCBI): domain Eukaryota; kingdom Metazoa; phylum Chordata; class Aves; order Psittaciformes; family Psittacidae; genus Pezoporus; species Pezoporus wallicus. The sequence continues at coordinate 2,559,354 of NW_026641383.1, forward strand.
TCTCCCAAGGAAGAAGGAAAAAAAAAAAGAGAGAGAGATATTGAAATATAAAAGCTAAAAAGCAGCTACAATGACTATATGATCAGGTTCATCTTTCAGGCAACTGATGTGTGATTGGTTAACCCAAAGTGGCCTTGGATTAGCATGAGAGACTTACGAAACCTGCAAACTACATAACGGGTCATTCATCCAAGAGCTTATTTGGTTCACACCATTTCAGAATTACCAGAACACATGCTGACTTGGTACACTGCCTCACCATAAAGACATTAAACCAGATGTGCAGCAACTGACCAAGAATGCCTTTTCCCAAGCACGTTCTTTCTTCCTGCTGAACCATTTGTTACATAGATAGGTCTGCTGAAAGGTTACTGAACCACACAGCTAACAAAGCACACAGACATAGAGAGAACCTGCATCTTTGACTACAGCAGAATTCCTTGGATCCATGTTGAGCCACAGAGAAGCAGTGCTGCTGTTAAACGGCTGATTAGTTTATTCTGCCAAACATCTGAGAGCATCATTAGTTACACAAATGGCTTGAATTATGATCAAATGAGCTGAGTAACCTGCTGCCATGGAACTCTGTGTGAGTCCTGTTTTATCAGATCTCAACATGTGTTACCCAGTGCGAGGCCATGTCTCCTGGCTGTATCTGATGGCTCATCCAGGCCAGGGCTTAAGAGTCCCCTTCTCCTCCTGAGGACCAGCTTTCCTACTGAATAGTTTTACCTGAATATCACCTCAGTATATATTTTCACCAGACAAGAAGGATTAATGCATTTTCAGACATCTTTTGCCACTGCACTTACACACACTTTTTCTGATGGTAGGTATAGGGATGTGTTGCTCTCTGCATTTAGGAAAAAAAAAAAAACAAAACCAAAACACACGTTTTCCTGTTGTTTGAAAGCTCTGACAATGGAAAGGAATTAATGGGATCAAGTTTGTCATTTTGCTAAGGCAGGACCAGGCTATCTCTTTTAGACCACATCAAGAGTACTGTGCACAATACTAGCCATAAAGATTTACCTCCCTCCCTTAGTTTTTGCTGCCACTCCTTCAACCTAATTGTTTATAGCAAAGAGACTCTGCCATAGATCAATATACAGCAGCAAAAAAAAAAAAAAAATAAATAAATGCCAATATTTCAAAGCATCAGTCCTTCAATCTACTCACACTTTTGAAGGCTATACCTTCATATAGCCTTCTATGTTAAGTCTCAAGGATGTGTAAATCCCTGTATTCCAGCAAATGGGAGATTCTTCTATAAGTAAAACCATCAGTTCCAAATTATATTTCCTCTACTGGGCCTCAGTTCTTTGTTCAGAAAGTAAAGTATCCAGCCACTATCATCCACAAACATGCAAATCTCCCACGTATTTACTTTTGTTCTATGAGATACTTTACTAAACAGGAATCAACATGGTGGGAAAAAAACCCACTGCTGTTCTCAATCCAGAGACACTGAAACATTTTATGCTGCTTATATAGAACAGTGCTTCTGTGCACAATTTACCCCCAGATTATTGCATGGAAAAGGTATCAAGAAATACACAGAGGTACTGATGAAAGATTTGTAAGTACAGCCATAAATCAGTGTGTTCTTTACAACTCTCAAAAATAACAGTTTCATTCTCACCTCTAGAAACCTCTGGTTTCTAAAATCTGAAGGGGAGAAATGCATCACACAAAATCCCCTGCTGCCACCCAGAACGGTTACACTCTTTCAGCCATGACTGATCAATCAAGAAGCTCCGCAGACTTTGCCATGCCAACACTGACAGACAAGAAATAAGCAGCCAGGTTCATTCCTGAGATCAGCAGAGAGATAAGCAGGCTTCACACATCCACGAATCCCTGTCCACAGGCAAGCTGTTGGAGGAGGTACAGCACAAAGCAGCTTGATCTCCTGCACATGCTGGGTCACGTAACTGGTCTGCAACATGCCCATCTCCAGCATATACACACGGAATTGGATGACAGAAAGAACTTGGAAAGGTGTGCTTCTTTTGCTAACATAGAGCCATGCTTTCTCTCCCAGATACACAGAGAAGGGATACTCTACACACCTCCAGCAGAAAGGGTCCTCCCCCTCTTTGTTTTAACCACCCCCTCCTCCTTGTGCTGAAGCAGCTCTGTAGCATTTTAGGAACGTGGGAGAAAGGAGAGCATTTCCCCTAGATCCAGCAGTACTTCAGCAATTAACACCATTTTCTATCTACCAGATGGTTTTTACACACACTCTTGGACAAAACCCTGAAAGTGCACAGTGACCTGCCTCGTATTTACTTTTTACTTTTTTTCCTTCCTGTTTTCAAGCACTTTCTGCAGAGTATCAACCAGAATATGGCTGAGCTAGAACTACAGCAAGCACCTGGTGAAATGCTATATATTGTTTTATAATAACAATATTATTATATTGGAACAATATTATGTTGGATCATCAAATAAATATCACCGCAAACACTATAAGCTTTAATAACAATGAGTCTAAGATTTACCCATATTGGACTCATGTGGCTGGGAATTTTCTAACAAGAGCTTCCAGTGAAACAAGCAGTTTCTGTAAAAATTAATTTTTCATTCAAGAAATTCCCATTTATTTCTTTTGGGATAACCAGAACAAAACTATTCAGTTTCAAAGCAGAAATACTTATTTGAGTTCACCTGACTTATTGCAGTGCCTCAAGACATTTCTGTTTTCAACTACTACACCACTGACAGATCACACATGCAATCATAATATATTAGTCTGGAAAATATATTAATTAGTATACCAATAATAAACACAATACTAAAATAACACTTTCCTTCTACCGGGAATACTTTTGCTCAAAAATATGCTCACAGATCATGTTTAATTGCAACAGCCTTACATAATGTACAGGGGGATAAAGTACACCACAAATGAATAGCGCATTTTAAACTCCAGTAATTCCTCCTGAGAGAACCTCAGTGGGAATTTTTTGCCTAACACCTGTAGACTCCCAGCCTGTGGCAGCAAATTTGCACCAGTCACTAAAATCAGTTGATGAGGAGACACATCCCAAAAACAACACTATGAATCTTCACATTCCAAATCATCACAGATCCAAAAATAATGTTTTTCCCCACTGAGACAAAGAGCTAACAGGTAGAGCTAGTCAAGAGCTCCCTTTTACACAAACCCACCCTCTCAGATGCGTAAGAACGCTTTCCTTACCCAGCTCATACACTGCACTGCAACTGAGACACAATTCTTTCATTAATTGGAAGATGAGCAATGCTAAAGTCCTGATCTCCTCTCCTGACAGAAGCAGAAGTGTGATCCATAGAATTATGCTAGAATTAAACTTGGATATGAAAGGTAACAGGAAGGGATCCTATAGTAACATTGAAAATAAAAGACAGACTAGGGACAATGTGGTCCCTCTATGGAAGCTATCAGGAGAACTGGCTTCCCTGGATTTGGAGAAGGCTGAGGTTCTTAATGACTTCTTTGCATCAGCCTTCACTGGCAAAGGACTGACCTCACCACCCAAGTCTTGGAAGGCAGACACAGGGACTGTGAGAATGAAGACCTTGGGCCCACTGTAGGAGAGGATCTGGTTCGAGACCATCTTAAGAACCTGAACATGTACAAGCCCATAGGACCTGATGAAATCCATCCACAGGTTCTGAAGGAGCTGGCAAATGAAGTTGCAAACCCACCGTCCATCATATTTGAAAAATCATGGCAGTCGGGTGAAGTTCCCGATGACTGGAAAAAGGGAAATATAACCCCCATTTTCAAGAAGGGGAAAATGGATGACCTGGGGAATTACAGACCAGTCAGTCTCACCTCTGTGCCTGGCAAAATCTTGGAGCAGGTTCTCCTGGAAGGCATGCTAAGGCACACGAAAAACAACAAGGTGCTTGGTGACAGCCAGCATGGCTTCACTAAGGGGAAATCCTGCCTGACCAATTTGGTGGCCTTCTATGATGGGGCTACTATTGGACAGGGGTAGAACAGTTGATGTCATCTACCTGACTTGTTCGAAGCGTTCAACACTGTCCCACATGACATCCTTGTCTCTAAATTGGAGACACAATTTGATGGATGGACCACTCAGTGGATAAAGAACTGGCTGGATGGCCGAAAGCAAAGTGTTGTGGTCAATGGCTCAGTGTCCGGCTGGAGACCAGTAATGAGGGATTGGTGTTGGGACCGCTCTTGTTTAACATCTTCGTCGCTAACATGGACAGTGGGATTAAGTGCGCCCTCAGCAAGTTTGCCGATGACACCAAGCTGTGTGGTTCAGTTGATACGCTGGAGGGAAGGAATGCCATCCAGAGGGACATTGACACGCTTGTGAGGTGGGCTGATGTCAACCTCATGGAATTTAACCATGCCAAGTGCAAGGTCCTACACCTGGGTCGGAGCAATCCCAGGCACAGCTACAGGTTGGGCAGAGAAGAGATTCAGAGCAGCCCTGTGGAGAAGGACTTGGGGGTGTTTCGATGAGAAAATGAACATGAGCCGGCAGTGTGCGCTCACAGCCCAGAAAGCCAACCGTATCCTGGGCTGCATCAAAAGCAGCATGACCAGCAGGTCGAAGGAGGTGATCCTGCCCCTCTACTCTGCTCTCGTGAGACCTCACTTGGAGTATTGTGTGCAGTTCTGGTGTCCTCAACATAAAAAGGACATGGAACTGTTGGAACAAGTCCAGAGGAGGCCACGAGGATGATCAGGGGACTGGAGCACCTCCCATATGAAGACAGGCTGAGAAAGTTGGGGCTGTTCAACCTGGAGAAGAGAAGGCTGCGTGGAGACCTCATAGCAGCCTTCCAGTATCTGAAGGGGTCCTATAGGGATGCTGGGGAGGGACTCTTCATTAGGGAATGTAGTGATAGAACAAGGGGTAACGGGTTCAAACTTAAACAGGGGAAGTTTAGATTGGATATAAGGAGGAAATTCTTTCCTGTTAGGGTGGTGAGGCACTGGAATGGGTTGCCCAGGGAGGTTGTGAATGCTCCATCCCTGGCGGTGTTGAAGGTCAGCTTGGACAGAGCCTTGGGTGGCACGGTTTAGTGTGAGGTGTCCCTGCCCATGGCAGTGGGAGCTGGAACTAGACGATCTTAAGGTCTTTTCCAACCCTACCTATTCTATGATTCTATGATTCTGTGCTCACGTAAAAGTGGAGTAAAGGACACTTTGCAAAGTTGTGCTGATGCATTTTCTGCTCTTTCTGTGTGCTATTACATTTTTGGATTTACCATGGCTTCCAAGGCAATAGCTGCAACTCTTTTTTTCTTTATGAACGGACATCTGGATCAGGCACACACCTGGAATTAGTATTCTTGCAGCAGAACTCCAGCTTCTGTTCCATATGCTATTGCATCTTGTATACTGACTGATTTCCAATAACACTGGATTTTGCAGGGTTTTCTACAGTGCTATTAGTGGGCTCATCAGTACATTCCTCCACTTAGCAGAAACCTACTCAGCATTATGAAATAGAATTTTATAGCTTTTTTCTCCCAAGAAGCCTCTTGCTATTACAGTTCTGCGTACTGTCCCTCCTGTTTTCTTTGAATCCCTGTAGTTACACAGAAAGCAGACTTCAGTTCTTTTTCTGCAATGATCTTAAAGAAGTCTTTGCTCCAAAGCTTCTTAATGGAGCCCTAAGATATGGAGGCATTTTACCATCAATATCTTTTACTGCTTAAGGGCATATTTTCTCTGCATAGCATTCTTAAGCGTTCTCTTCTTGATGCCTCTGGATGACCTGGATTAGATGGCCGGTTCTGAGTAGTCTCTGATAAATTATCAGTGTCTAGGGAGAGAATAAAATTCTGGGGAGAGGTTTGTCAACAAAGACTCAAAACACATCAGTTTTATCATTTCCTTCTAACTTTTGTCTCACCTTATAGGAAAGTTTTGCTACATCTCCCAAACTCCAGATTCTTTTCCAAATATGTTTTAATTTGGCAAAAAGACTAGAGTATCGCTTGTTTTTTATCTTCCTCTTTCTCCAGCCTTTTTGGTTTGCAGCATACCTTCTTTCCCGCAAGGAGTTTCAAGGAGAACAATGTTTTATATCAAGACTGCTTTTCAAGATGCAGTAGTTTTACAATGTACAGTGTTCTGCAGGCAGGTAAATATACTTGTGCTCTTCTTCGTATCATCTCCTTCAGATATTCCTTACTGAGTAAAGTTACTGCTTAGGGTTTTTTCTGCCATGTGTGTAAAAGGCTTTTTGGGACTTAAGGATTGCAACTATAAGACTTTATGTTGTTTTCCACACAACATGCATTATTCCACCATATATCTACAGATATTTACATATCTGACACCCACCAGTCTGTTCTACACAGGAGCTGAAACAGTTTTCGCTATGAAGGGTTCGTCAACTAATTTTTTTGTCTTGATCTCACACTCTGTTGCAAAAAATTACAAGTAATTACTCGTGGGCGTACTGAGGAGTTCAAACAGATCACTATTGCACCTACATCTTGTCTCTCCTGCTTGAAGACAAATGTTTCATTTAACCACCTTTTCCTTTCATCTCCCCCCCTCCCACCCAAGAAAGAAAGGCACAATACTAAAGACATTTTGCAAGGTATCTTCCATCTCCACCAGGGATTTTGCTGAGCAGTGAACCATATGCAACATTTACCTTCTCAGCCATCTAGTGCAACCAAAGTGTAGCTTGTCATTTGGTCACCAGTTTCAAACTACTGCCAAAAGATTTCTGAACCAGCCTGTCCACTGCTACACCACTGTCAAGCTGAGCTCCCTCCCGCCCCTCCAAGCGCATAGTGTTGTGACCATACACAAGGAGAATGCTGTACTCCATTTGGTTTTTCAATCAGTTTCTCCTACATGCAACTTTTACGTATTTTTCTTACCAAATTTATTTCTATTTGCCTTCCCCAACTGTTTTATGCCACCTGCCTACTGCATGCTTTATGACCTCCTCCCCTTTTTTCTGCAGACTACTTTGCCCTCTCAACAGACTGCGTGAGTGGAGCTTGTATCAAAACATAACCACTGCTTTTTGCTAGTTTCTCTTGGTAAAAGACAAATGATATACATCCCATACATTGACTCCTTTTACAACAAAACCTCTTAGTAAGATGTGAGAATATCATTAGAATTCCACCTATCCAAATCCACTGTCTGTTGAAAACGTGCATGCATACACACACTCTGTCTTAACATCTGTGGAGACCAATCAAAATTACCAAAGTAGCAATCAACTTCAGATAACTCTAATAAGACTCCCAACAACATGCTGTCCTCCAGGAACCAAAGGAAGTATGCCACCCATCCTCAAGCCTTCATAATTATGTCACCTCCCCAAGTGAAGTACAAGGGTCCTGCCAACAGCAGCTACCTGTTTTTCACTCTTAACATCACCAGGGGAAGCTGAGGGTGTTTGATGTGTCTCACCAAGACCCCACTCAATCACATTTTGTGCTCCATTTTGTGGCTGCGCTTTTTCCACTGCCTTGATCTTTGACTTGCTATTCCATTTCCAGGTTATTATAACTACTACAGGAAGAGTAACCTGGGTCACTGAAACCTAGAGGTCTTTCAGTTGCCCATTTCACTGTCCTCCAACGCACATTCAAAAAGCTAATGTTTACATTTTGCTTGTCAAGGCATGGGATGGTTTTGTGAAGATTTTTAAAATTATTATTGTTGCTTTAACTCTGCATCTGCTGAGGAAAAGAAAGTCCAGCAACGGAAGGTTTTCACCTCAATAGGATGGGTGGAAGGATTATGTAAACAACTTGTCTGTCTGGAAAGAGGGGCCTTGACAGGTCCCATGTTGTCAAAACGACAGTTGTGACTTCTTGCATTTCAAAAGTCACGCTCAGATGGTTTCATCTGAAACCCTCTGGGTAATAGTAGCCTTTTGAGGTTATGATATCTCTGGATGGAATTCAATAAAAGAAATTCGCTTTCAATTGAAGCACTGGAGCACCGCCAGACAGCCCCAACAATGCGATATGTTTGCAAAGAAAATTGGACTTGTCCCCCCCTCCTTCTTTCTCCTCCCCTTTCTATTTCTTTCTCCATCTTTATTTGTGCTTTTAACCTTGTTTGTAGGTTGCTTTTTTGATATATTTCCTCTCCCAATAAGCTTGGGAAACTGAAGCTTAAAAAAAAAAATCCCAAACAAACCAACACACAAACACACACACTGGGACTGAAACAGTAATAGCCACAATAGAGAGACACAGATGCTCACAGTAGCAACAACAAGTCATTCTCAATAGCTGACCTTTGCCATATATGTGAAAGGAAATAGAATAGAACCTCTGCTCTAGGTGAAGGAGGGGTATTATTACAAGCACCAGCTTCCTAGTCCCTGTTAATAAGGCTTGTTGATGTACTTATTTATTTATTTAGTTTAAGGCCAAGAGAAGGGAAAAAAGCTCACAAAACCTGCCTGACTGCCAGAGGCAAAAGTGTTGGATTTTTGCTTGCGTTGTCATTCATTCTGCCTTGGTATTTTTTTCTCACCCCTCTTCCCAACCCTCATTCCCTTTTCCCTGAGTTTGGCAACAGCTGCAATTGTCTTTCATTTCTTGTTTTTGATCCTCTAAGGAGATTAATTCATGTGCATAGTTAGAAGGCATAAAATGGAGAAGATGCACCAGTCTTGTGAAAGAATTAATTTTATCCAGTATTTTCTTATGTCAGTGATCTCCCTCTTATGTTATTGCTATTACAGGTGACTTCCTTTTGATTTCCCATCAGATCAAATGGACAAAGGAACCACACAATATAAAAACACCTTGGAAAGAACTGTAGATCTGTTTGGCAGACTTTGCACTGAAGTTCCTTTGCATTTGCCTCACCTTCAGCTGTAAAGCCTTTGCAGAACTCAGACAAAGAAGGGATTTACTCTTCTTCCATTAGGCTAAGAATTCAAAACCAGTAAAGTAACAGCAATGTTAGAGTTAAAAATAAAAAAATCTGACCTGGTTCCTCTCCTCTCCCCACAGCATTATTTGTCCTTTTATCCCTCCAAAGCTCGCAAGCCACATAGGTTCAGGTTTGGTCAAGTGCCAGCTAAGAAAACAAGCATGGAAGGGTGGGGGGAAAGGGTCATTTGTTCTGTACATGGCGCTCTCTTTTTCTGATCAGCCACATCAAAAGAATGGTAGGGGATGCACAGCCACCATCTCTGACAAGAGATGTCAAACCAAATTCCTCCCGCACAGGGATCCTTGGGATCTACTTGCACTTTCAAGAGAGTTGCCTGATTGCTGGCAACAAAGCCAAATCTAGAACGCAAGCTTCTGACCTACAAGTTTAAATCTCACCATCATTTCAGATTCCTACATTTTTAACTGGTTTCCCTGAACTGTTCTGTACATACTATTAAACAGCTGTGACAGGACTCACTTATTCCATGAGAGCAGTTGCAGGCAGAGTTCCTTGCAAAGACTCTTGTTTACAGAAATGTGGTGTCAGCAATAGCATTAAACATACCTGACCCCAGTTACCCAGAAAAACTTACTCAGGTACTGCAGAAGAAAGCAAATGGCAGCTCTGGATAAATTTGCATGCACAAATGTTAAAGAGGAATTGTGTCTAACACACAAGATTTTCCCCTACAATTTTCAGAAGCATGAGGAAATTTAACAACTGCTCCAAGCTCACCAAACAGCTCTGCATGAGTGAGAAACAGAAAGCAGGTCTTCTCACTTCCCCTCTCACACCCAGTTCTGAAAAACTATCACTTCCATAGAGTGCAGGGCTGGTATAACTGACCTTCCCAGGAGCTAAGGTATTAAATAGGTACTAAAATACTTAGGTGCATTTACTGCACCTCATGATGTTGGATTAAAAAAGAAAATTCCTTCTAGCTAGCAGTCTTTATGCTCCCATTGTCTCAAGTTAATACATAAATAAAATACGTGTATGTGCATCTGAGTGCACTGGAAGTTCATGAAAGTATATTCTGCTACTCGTACATTTGCCCTGACTTAATTCTCCTGTGTGCTAGGCTTGGATATAAAGTCTGCTTGGGCTGGATTGTCTTCTTGTCATTCTATTTTTGAAGACACAGATTCTCTCCTCAAAAGATTTAGAAAAAACTCTCATTTGTTTGTCCTTTGTGGGCAAATTGTCGCTCTCCAGAACATTTTTTCCCCTTTTTCCTCTTTGCAGGGAAGATCATTTGCTCACATATAAAAAATATATTTTAACTACCTGTATAATGCATAGGAGTGTTCAAAGAACAATACTAGAAAATAATAAAAAGGAAGAAAATAGCAAGTTTAAATCACTGCAGAGCTACTTTCCTGGCCTGTTTAATATCTGAAAAATTTCAGCTTTGTTACGGAGTAATAAGTCAAAGCTCTCTAAGCACAGCAGATCATGAATCTCATCAACACTGTCCCTGTTATTCACCCCCCATATTTGAAATGCTTTTAAAGAAAAAAAAAATATTTAAACATATAAGGCAACAGATCTGTGCTGCTGAAGCAATTCAGACATCTGCAGTCTAATAATCTATGTTTTCATGTAGCAATAATAGAAAAACATTCATTGCAGAGTACAACAGAAGGTCTAATCTGCAAAAAAAATTACAGACATTCTTCACTTTATTCTTGAAAAAGAACCTTTGTCTGCAGAAACAACAAGAATTTTCTATTGCTTCCTGCAGTGCCACACACAAGTTCTCATCAAGCTGGTAGATGGCCTTCCTGACTTTAACAGGATTACCTATGTTCACACATGTAGGGGGCATGCTGCAATTGCAGGTGTGGTGATTAGCCACATCTGTGCTAGCACAAACCTGGCCAGGTCAGATACTGCTGAGGGCAAGAACAGCAATATGTTTTTTAAACTATTGAGCAAAACCCAGAATCCAAGCCTGGCTTTCACAGATAACCAGACCAGTTTTATTGCTAGCAAAATCTACTGCTGGTGCATTTATACACACTGGTATTTTTTGGGTGGAGGCACAGGAAAAATACTGACATTTGTCATCGAGCAATAAACTGGTGCAATCCTACTTACCAAGATAAGCATATTCTCTTTTCTTTCCAGCATCACAGTATGCTACTAAGAGCTCTAACATGGATACTGCTATGTGAGGATCAAGGTACTTTCCTCTAGTACAATTTAGTTTTTAATCCAAGCACAGCTTATTCCAGTTGTCAACCCAGAGTGGACTATAAATCAAAATAAACACGCCTTTACATGAAATAGCATCCACAGTGCTAACAATTAAATTCACAACACCCTGTTATAAAGTTATAAACAAAGACCCTGAAGTCCAGACCAAGAATCTCATTCTCACCTTCTTTCCTCCACACTTCAGGCTGTTAACAAACAAGTTATTCTCACAGCTGGGAAGAATACAAAGCTTTGCTTCAAATATATGACCTGTACGTTACTCCCATGGCCAAATTCTTTAGGAAAACAGAGCTATGAGTTCTAAGCTTTCAGAAGCACAGGGGACCACGAGAAAAACATTTTCTTCTAGCAAAGAAAGTCCATACTGACCCAGAATCCTGGATAGCAGTGTAATTTACTTACAGCATACGATACTAGTCCTAAAATCTAAGCATCTGGGAATTCTGCAGTAAACAACTGAATAGGATATTAAGCCGAGAGTTTTAGCTGTGATCATATGTCATACCATGAGAAGAATTCGGAAACATCCCCCAGACTTTGTTATTTTCTTTTAAGCAATTTTGTTCTAATAGACTGGATTATCACTTCGTACTCCACTAGATTTTCTCATTCTTTTAAGATGGTCATGCAGCATAGCACTAAGAAAGTAATTTATTATTTATGCTAGTTCAGAGAGTGCCCCAGGTGACCAGTACTGGCACCAGAATAACAGGTCTGACTCCCATCAGCTTGAGGCGTAGGTGTTCCTGGGACCATTTCCAATCCAGACTTCTTCTCACAGTATGAACGTTAGGGCTGACACTGTTCCAGTGTCTAACCTGAAAAGGAGCTTTTAAAAGCCTGTAATTATCCTTGTTCAGCCTTGCAAAGTCATTGTGAAAATTAACCAGGATCGACAAAAAGTCTGCTCAAACCACATTCATGGTATAGAACACTGATAATAACAGACAAGGAGACCCAAACAAAACCACTGATGTACCAGAAGCATACAAGACTTCTGTGAGAATGTTCATTTTCCCCTCAGATTTTGACAAGAGTATGATACGCCTTTAATTTTCACTTCTTCAGCCATGTTAAAGTCAGCACTTGAAAACACTGCTACCCCAGTGATACTAAACTCAAGGAGTGAAATGCATTTCAGTTGTCACTCCACCACTATAGAGCTTATCATCTACAAGGAACATACCACAAGACAGCAAATCCTCACAAATAAACATCCAAGAAGCAAAACACAGAAGAGTCAATAAATAATATTTTCCAGAATAAGAATACCCAGAAAACAGACAAAACTTTTGTTTTGTTCTAAAAAGGACAATCTGAAAAAAATACTGCAAAACAAGATCTATCCTATGTATTGTGCTGACAGTACTCTGAAGGACTTTCCTTCCTGCACTGGTGGTTTTCCCCACTCCCTTTTAAATGAATTGCTCCTTCCCTCTCATTATATCTCAAGTCTCCAGCATCGTAGGCCAGAAGAGATTGCAACTACACCTGACACCACTGCCTTGCTGTGCTCTTCAGCCATAAACATGTTCCTTACCCAGCTGTGCCAAGGAAGGAGTCTCTGTCTCCAGACACTCATTTTTTCCCCCTGTGCTTCCACTACCATCCCCTGTTCAGTAAACAGAGTGACTAAGCCACTAAACAGCAACCCTCTGAGGGTACATTGTCATGCCTGAGGCTAAAGGAGCCAGCTAACAGCTCACACAAAACTCACAGAGCCTGGTGAAAGCACTCATCTCTTTTACCACCATCTTCTGCTTCTGGAGAAAGATCTCTCCACAGCCTAGAGTCTTCTGGGGCCAGAAGAACCAAACTGCAAGTTAGAAATTCTCATAATAACAAAGAAGTACAGCAACGTTAACTGGAAATCGTGCTCCAAAATCCCTTGGCACTTTCTCATTTCTCTCACATACAGTGATTCATCTTACCACCCATACAAAACTGTCTTCATTTTAAAATTTACTAATCAATCCTCCCACTAAAAGCTAAAATACAGTTTCTCATAAAAGTCATTTTTGGTAATAATATTCTGCACAGAGAAGTTTTCATTGTTGTTGAAAAAGGCAAGCATATGCGTAACAGTAAACAAGCACAATCCACCAGGATGGAATCCCAGTGAACCAGAAAACAAAACCCAACTAGCTAACAGTACCAATGACACCACATTCTACAGCCTACCCACTATTGACCTCTCAGCCCTGATCCTCAGTCTACAAGTGACCTTCAACATATCAGTCCAAAAACTAAAACTTCGCAACACAGTGGTTACTAAAGACGTAGACGTTCTTATGTCTCTAAATTTCTCATTATGCCTCATACAGCCAAACCTACTAGTGACAGTCCTTCCCCTTCCCCAACAAGTCTAATGACCTCAGTCATTTCTGCTTCACATCTGTCAGTACATCAACCATCTTCCTATGGTTCACTAAGTGATTTAAAAAAAAAAAAAAAAGGTAAACAGAAATTCACTCAGAACTGTGTAAGCACTTGCAAGGACTAGTTATTAATCCCATTCTGGGGATGGTCACCTACTCTGCTCCTTAGCAGCTATCCATAAGGTAAAGAGTTCAAAACTAGAGGAGATGAGGGGGTTGTTTCTACTTCCACTAGCAAGCATCTACCTTAAGCAGCAGCTCTTCATACTTTCAGCTCTAGGTGTCTCTGGCTTAAATACTTCTGCTAGAAATAGGTCTGGCAGACCTAAAAACTAAAATAGGTCACCTTGTTAACAGTGCAACTTCCACATTCTCTCTTCCATGCACCAGCTAAGTAAGTCAAGCTGAATTCATTTCTGTCTCCAAAAACACTTGTTATTTCACTATCTACCTTCCGTGCTCTTCCCAGGCTGAAAGTCAAAAACACAGCACTGCAGCAGCTACTAAGAATGAGAAAAATGACTGCTTCTGCTGAACCCAGGACAAGCACTTAGCATGGAGCTCCCAACATAACTTGTACACACACAACAGCCTTCCCTTGCCTTGTTTACTGAGGGAATGTTAGGCAATCATAAAGGAAATAAGCAGAGAAAGCTGCTTTCCAACACTGCTGAGTTTTGTTCTGTTTTCCTTTACTTCCTCCACCTTCCTCCCACCCCAAAAATCTGAACCACAGGTATGTTGCATCTGGAAGAGCAACTGTGGTCTGTAGTTCATACGGATGACTTCAGACCAGGGCTCATGAGGGAGTACGAGGGGGAAGGAGGAAAGTTACAGGAAAAAAAAACCTAAAACTAAAAATCAGAGACTAGAAATGTAAGCTGCAGATGAAAGGTTATCCTTCACTATTTGTTGTCATGTTCCTTCAAGAGACCCTGGCTTTCAGCTTTAGTTTTTGGCCGGAAAACTCCCCAGGCTTAATTTAGTGAACTCATAAAACAGGACCCTAGGGATGATACATACTCTGTGCAACCTCTAAAGAGCATGAATGACTAACACCAAATGACAAATGAAAGGAAATTCCACCTAAACTGTGTACTTGTGACCAAATATTCCAGCTTTGAGGTTAACTAACAGCCCAAGTGGACCTGAGCTCTGGGCAAACGCTGTGACAAAGACATCCTTTTCTTTCTGATTTTACTTCACTTGTTTCTAATCAGATTCCTTTATAACAGAAGTTGGGTCAAGAAAGGGATCTGTATTTAATTTCACTGAGGTAGCTCACTGGTTTCAATTCACAAACAAACCGAAAACTATTCCTCAGATCCAAACTCATTTATTGTTTACTTTGCAATCAGCTCACTCTGAACGAGAGTCCTGAAACTCTCCAAGATACTATTGTAATATCTCTGCTTAAAAAAAAAGTCCCCTAAATAACCTTTAAAGGCATAAGTTTTTTTACAAGCAAACTCAGCCATAAATGTTGTATTTGAACCAAGAACCAAAAGCAGGATCTCTCAAACTTCTGCCATAAATCATTACAGAGCAGAATGCAGGCACAGCACACACAACATCTCTGGGTTATGCTGGGGGAGCTGCGAGAGGAATGAGGTTCAGCAGGTCCAAGAATTAGTGCTCTGATTTTCCAGTTCAAAACACAAGAAGCCAGCAAAAGCTCACCTTCCTATGCTCTCTTCCACACTACATTAAAATAGATTTCACCCATACAAATCACTCCTGCCCACAAACCTGAGATTGTCTGCACCTTGCCTGGTTTCCTGCCCCCAGCTGCAACAGGCCAGTGAAAAAGAGGAAAAATCTTAAGTGGGAGCCAACACAGTTGAGGGTTCATCAAGAGTTATGTAGTGCTGGGGATGGACAACTACAGAAGTTCTCCTAAAATGCTGTGGCAAGGAATGGCAAGGAAGGCTGCAAAGTTTTGGCAACAGCACAAAGCCACACAGGGTTGGCCTGGGCCCATTGCTACAGCAGTACCAACACTGTCCAAGAGATCTGGGCAACCTGGAATGCCTTTACTGTACACACACAAACAGGTCCCTAAAATACAACTTGACCAGTGGGACAGATGCAAGTATTGATCAGCATATATTTACCCACCAACCACTGAGGTGCACATCCCTTACTTTTCCCGTGGACCTGGGACTCAATGACTTTCAGTGTTTTAACAGCCTCAACCATTTAAACTTTGCTCAGCTGATACTATCACCACCAAATCTACAGTTCTTCGGATTTCCTACCCACAAACGGGTCAAAAAGCATAATCCCATTTTAAAATAAGCTTTATTTGGTCTTACTAACATTTCACTGAAAACTTTTCTTTTTGAATGGATGTGTATACACACATTTTTAAGAAGTGTATCTCTTTGTAAATATACATATATAGAGAGCATATAAATATTGAAGTGGAATATAACCAGGCCTATCTATTGCTTTAGAGCAAAGTATGACTCTACTTGGATTCTCAAAGTTAGCTTAACAGTAATCAGGAGAAAAAAAAAAATCTTTCCACCAGACAGGAACTGGCGAGGAAGAAGTTCCACATGCATTCAATGTGCTTCTGATATAAACCAAGAGAAAGACAAAAGTGGCAGATCCTTGTCACAATCATTTTGCAACATTTCAAAATACTTACCATAGTCCAATGACTTGTCTGGCAAGGGTTCTGTTTGCTGAAGAACCTCCAGTACCTAAGCTTGTAAGTGGAAAATTACCTACAAACACATTGTCCACTGAGACAATGAGGAACCTAAAATTGCTATACAAGTTACACCAGCATCACTATAAGCACAATATTACAGTAGGAAATGGAGAAAAGCACTCATGTTGACAAGGAAAAGCATACTTCTAGGAAGCCTCTCTGATACACTGTGTGAAAGGTCGAAGGCAACCATTCAGCCTGAGGTATTGGTGCTCTCCCCATGTCTTCTCATTGTACAGTGCTATTCCAGAAGGGCAGGAAGATCACACTCCTGTCAGTAAATTAATAAGGGTGAAGATTCAAAGGAAAACCACTTCCTCTGAGAGTACAGAATGAGTCTAAATGCACCAACACTCCCCGTGAGAGGGGAACACAGGGCTTCCTTGTGCTCTGGGAAAAGCCAAACAGAAGCAGCAGCTGTGCCCTACATGGATTTGCTAGATCCCCTGGCACATGACAGTCTGTGGAAACGCATGGGTCCTGCTCCCTCACTGCCAGATCCACAAGGAATGTGGGACTCTCCACCTAAGGGCCTGCAGTGCATGCTGCAGTTTCCTGCTTTTCCTGCTGGATTCTTCCAGGATTACAGAGATCCTCTGCTACAGCACCATGCTGTACCTGTGTTAGACATTAGTGCTGTGATTCTGAGGAAGCTGAAGCAGTCAGAATCACTTTACAATTGTTTCAAACCACTGGGAAAAATATTACCATTTTTTGAGCTGCCACCTGTACAGATCAGGTAACTGGCTGCACCTCCCAAAGGAAACTGCACCTTCAACAGGAAAGGAAGCAGAGCAATATTTTCTGGACAATGGCTCCTGTTTCGGTACCTCAGCAAAAGAGCAAAACCTCCACAATCTTCAGCATCCAACTATTCTAGCTGATAATGGCTTTTTGAGCGAAGAAGTCCTTGGCCTTTGCCTGCCTGAAAAATAAGACTGCAAAATGACACACAGGAAACATACAGAGCCAACAATTCCATGGGAACTGCTGGCTATCGAACTCTGATAAAAATCCAGCTGCCTGTATCCTATATGGCACCACCAGGTCCTTTTTCAATCCTGACCTTATTTCGGTAGAGAATGTGAAAGGTCTGAAGGATGCCCTTCCTTCCAGGCCCTTCCCTACATGCTTGGCCAAATCATAAGCAGACTTATTTAAAAGGAGCTAAT
The DNA here is from genome assembly GCF_028554395.1 of Pezoporus wallicus. Taxonomy (NCBI): domain Eukaryota; kingdom Metazoa; phylum Chordata; class Aves; order Psittaciformes; family Psittacidae; genus Pezoporus; species Pezoporus wallicus. Next base: position 2,576,751 of record NW_026641383.1, read on the forward strand.
GGAAGCTATGCATCAACCACAGCTCACACAGGCCAACAGCCAAATGACTCTGTTTACTGTAACCTCTATGCCTAGAGAAGTTTCTTTTGTTCTTAAAATAGCATCAGTCACTGCAGAATGGAGACACAAAGAAATTGAAGACTACATATATATACACATATATATTGTCACAGATCCTGGGTCTTGTACATAATATTCATTTTAATTATAGTTTTAATTTATTTGTATACTACAGTACTGCAGCTTCTGCAGATCAATGAATATATCAATAGTAGGTGTTAAATAAGAATATTAAAAGGCTCCTCTAATCCATAATTTACTTCATAGTAAACAATCTCTTCCTCTTAGATCATTACTATTGCAAATTTGGAACCTTATCTGAAAGGGTTTCCCTAATGCATTTCCTAGAGATTAAATTATTCATACAAATATGATTTACAGTATGATTTTTTTTAATTCAAGTTCAGTAGCACTGTGGGAATATGCTATTTTCTTAACTGAGTGAGAATGAAAACTTGAGGGGAACATAGCAAACTCTGAGTTGGAACGTATTTATTTTGATTTTATTTGTATCCCTCATCGAAGTCCAGCCCAGGTCAAGATCTTATGGCCCAGGAACTCGGCAACACCATTCTAAGGAAAATGTCCCTGGCATAAAATAGCTTGCAAAATAAACACACGATGGAAAAAGGGGAGGCAAGACCCTGAGTATCACTATCCCACCTTCAAAAGCAGGGATGGAGATGCAGACTGCTGGAAGTCATAATGAGTTAAGCCACTGGACTCTATTAAACTCTATCATAAGATGATCATTGCTTACAAAGGGAGTATTTCTGGTACTAAAGGTCTCATTAATCTAGTGGAAAAAGCATGAGAAAATCTAATGGCCACGAGCCAAAGCTAGGCAAATTCAGAGACATGAAGGGTGACAATTTCTAAAAAGGGAAAGTAGGCCATTAGAGTTGCGACATTGGTACGCAGGGACACAGTGCCTTCTCCAGCTCCTGAAGGCACTGAAATAGAGCTGTCTGCCTAAAAAGGCAGAGATGCTGTATCCCAGAAGTCACAGGCCTCATGCAAGAATCACTGCTCATATTGCACAGTCTGTGGTCATACTCAATGTCAAATTCTTCTGGCTTTAAACCGAGTCAAGAGCAAGCTCTCAAATTCCAACCTTTCATCTCAGCTACTTCCTCTCAGAGATCACGTAACCACTGAAAAGACACTACAAACTAGACAAGAGAAAGGTGCCATCAACAGCTGCTGGTGTTAAACCATGCAGAGGAAGAAGCAGCAGGGAGTGGAAAAGAACATAGGGGTCTGTCAAAAATATCATGCCAACAGAACTTGATGTTTCTAACATTGACAGCAGCTGAAAAAAGAAACACATACACCACATTCCCTTCCTATCAGCTGAGGAAGGAAGAATTCCCTACACCATTCCCTGAAATTACACTGTGAAGGAGAGGGTCAACAATACTATAATCTTTGACAACCACCACAGTCTTGGGAACGCACTGCTGAGGTACAAACCAGGAATTAGCAGGTACTATCTATACATGTGGAAAATGATTTACACCTGCCTTTCATAGGGAATGGAAAGAGCTGAGCAGGTGTCCTGACAAAGCTGTCTTGCTCAGGCACTTTAATAAGCAGAACAATCTCTAGGTCTAGAGGAAAAATCCTGGTTTCAAGAAATTCAGTAGGGGAGTTGCCATAGCTGTAGTTTCCCCTCCAAATTTTACTCCCAGCTGAAGCACTAGCCTGCTGTACGACCTTGTATGGCCCTTCACTTCCCCATGACTCTCCCTCAGACTTTGCACGCTTTGGGGAGCATCATGTGACTCTTTCTCTACGTATGTGCAATGCTTAGCATTTCAAGGCCAGAGGTCCTTGGCATTTCCACAGTACGAATGCTATTAGTAACACCATTCACAGACCAATCCTACTCCAGCAATCACCATGTAGCTGGCTCACCTCAGTGGGCTACCCAACCCCTGCTTTTGGGAACAAAAGTCACAGCAGTGCTGTACCAGGAAGGATTGCCCACATGCTGGTGACAGGTGTTGATCTCTTCTTTGTACCAAACATGGAATAACATTACACCCCATACGCTGTTCCATGAAGCCACTGAAATCACAGGCATTGCGTTCACAGAGTTTGGCCTCAAAACTGACTGATTTCCTGTCCCTATATATGGCCCTTTTTTTGAAGTAGATGAACGGACACTAAGAGGAGGAGGGAAAAAATATTACTGTAATAAGCAAGAAAACTATGCTGAAGATCAATTTAAAATCCAACTGCATAAGAGTTTAATTACTTCCATTGCAATAATCAGACCAGCTTGAAGAACATTAAAAAGCACAAGTTTGGGGGCTTGGGAGGGGAGTGGGGAGGGAGTTGCTGTTTTGGGGGTTTATGTGGTTGGTTTCTTTAGCTAATCGTCTTACAACTGACCTTATGGGCAGAAAGAAATTACCTGCAAATAGCTTCAAGATCTGTCATTCACATAGCCCACAAGAAAAGAAAGACTGTGGTTTCTTTTATTACAAGGGTTTGGACAGAGCTAGTCTTAAAATATTGAGAGGTAACTTTCCGCTCCAGTGCCTTGCAGCTCAGTTCTAAATAATGGCCACCAAACAGGAACAGGGGGAGAAGAAACAACTTTTAATTAGCTGTACAGTGAGGGTCTTTGTCCCACTGAAAGATTTGATTATATTGCTGATAACCTTCCCAGGGCTTGATATTGCATTACACTACACCATTCTTCTAAGCTGAAGAAATTTTCCACACACCCCAAACAGACTTAGCAGGAGTGAAAGAGTAACATCAGAACTCTCTTCCAGGTATTTTGGTGGGATTCTTCTGTTTGAGGTTACTCCACTGGGATGGAGCCAAGAGAGTTCGTTGGTGGAGCTGCAGTGGTGACATCAGCACACATCTTTGCCAACTCCTTGTTTACAGGGCTTGTTTGTAAACCTGTTTATGGGGTACATGATGTGCCTTATGTTAGTTCCTGAGAATAGGATCTGGCAGGTACAGACCAAAGTATTCTGCATAAACTCAGACAAGAATACCAGCTCTGATATTACCTGACATGCTGTGACCTTCAAGTGTCACCCACTGGGATTATGTACCCCAAACTTTCATGGAATTGGACAAATCATGGAAAAAAAAATGCCTCAGAAATTGAGGAAGCTGTTTTCTCCACAGCCCCTTCACTGCATTGTTGTGCACTTGCGAGGAACACATCTAGCACTGTGCTTCGCTCCCCCTTGCTAGTGGCCCACATATGGCACTAGGCAAGAAGAAAATCAGAACCTCTGTTCTAGAGTAATGTTGGGAGAAAAGGTTTTGGATCCAGCAGAATTGTATGACGACAAATGATCCCACAAATAGGCATATGTGACTTAGATCATACATTTCCAGTTATTGCACCAGCCAAGACCTATGCTGTACTTAGATAAGTGCTGTACTCAGATAAGTAGCTCTAATTTAGTAGGGCTCAGACAGCAGTCATTAACAGCAGGATTCCTTCTCCCTTTCCAAAACAGGGAAACCAGAAACCCCTTCACAAACTCTCCCCATAGGATACGGGAGATCTGATCTTCATAGCCCATGGACAGCTTATACTACAAGTGTAACTTCACTAAGGGATTAGCTCTAGCTCACAGCAACACAGCTGAGAGTAGGATCAAGCACTGTCATCTCCTCCTTTTGCTACTTATGGGGTTAGATGGAGTCCTCAATGTGCTGGCAAGGAGGCCAGCTCCAGCCATTATGTCTTACCTGCCATAAAACTGACAGATGGCAGACTGCAAAATTTAGTATCTTTGGTGATGAGCAGAGAATAAGTTCACATACAGCAAGTACAAAAAAATAAATAGGTAATAATACAAACATATCCTGAAGCAGATGCACATTTATACCAGTGGCTTGGACTTACAACATACTGAGCAAGGAAGAAATCGACAGCCAGTAACATCCCTGGACAAAGCACAAACTGCCTGCATGGATAGATGCATATTCCCGAGGGGAGCTCAGGGAAAAAGGTTTTCTGTTCTGTTCTCTGTATGTCCAGATATGGGCATACAAAGCAAGGAACTAAAAAAAAAAAATTACCTCTTTGACTTCTTATTTCAGATTCTGTCATGAGTTCTGGCTGTGTTTACCCTCATGGAAACAGATCTCTTATCATTGTCCTTCCTCATACAACTTTCACAAGGTTAGATCACTGCTGGTTCACATGTCCTGGCAGGATGGCTGGGCAGGAGTTCCTTCTTCCTGTCTGGGCCCACCCATGCCTGCAGGTTTTCCACCCAAAGAATCTCCAAACACCTTTCTGCTGGAATTCAGTGGGGCACAAGCTCTCCAAAGGAAGGGTTCAGGGATGCTGAACCAGTTGGGGTAGCACATGTCCCTCTCTTGTAAAAGGCAGGCAGGATGGTTCTTCTGAGGACAAAATTGTGCTCCTCTCAGGCAGACTTGCTCTCTTTCTCAGGGAATGCAATGCCACAGTATCTCTAATGGCTGCCTGCTAGGCATACACATACTGCTGATTAAACTCTGCTATTGTAGATAGTACAGGGTGGTCTAACCTTGACAGCTGTATGGAATGGATTTGGGTTTACATTTCCCCCTCCTGATTTCCACACCATGGGTTGCATCCTGCCTCTCCCTCCTCCAACACAGCAGTAACTGCCAAGCGTAGACTCAAGACCATCCACATAATGCCAGCAACAAGGCACTGCCACAGACTGCCATCTGATGGAGCCCACGATGTTGGGTAAAACCCCTAGACATTTGCCCCTCAGCACCACCTCCTCCCAAAATACACACACCTCCTGTCAACAGCAGCAGCACTTTGGCTTTGTTGTAGGACATGCTTAGCTGCTGGAGTGAACAGCTGTAGTTCAAAACAGCTGTTCCCATCTCCTCCAGGGAAGGGACCAGCAGGCTGGATGGATCAGCACAGAAGCCTGTAGCTGACCTGCAGGCCACCACTTGGACAACACATAACACTTCCAGTAGGCGGTGGCATCTCCAGTGGCACTGAGGCAATGAAATGCTGCCCCTTCGACAGGGGGCTTGTAATGATGTACTAACATCTATAACACATGTATAACACCTAGTCATCCTTTATAAATAAAGCTTTTATTACACAGTCCTGCTTGAGAAGTTATTCTGAAGCATGATCCTTTTCTCTGAGAGGTTTTAAAGTCTTGCATTTTCACACAGTGAAGAAAGGAAGTATTTTCCCTCTCCCCTTCTTCTTGCCACTGCCTTTCCATTAAGTCTTCTACATAGTTCTGTTTGTATTAATTATTCCCTCAACCTCCTCTCTTCCTGAAGAATTAAAAAGGTGTTTTGGAGAAAACCATGGGGTTTAGCAGAAGTCAACAGATAAGCACTAGTCTGGGATCATCCAACTCCCTAACCATCAGTTTGAAGTTATTTGCCTAAGACTTATTTTAACTCCTTAGAGCGGACCGACTGATGGTAAGCCCAAACATTCATTTTCATCCTAGTGCTGTGCATATTTATCTCTTTTTTTTTTTACTAATAATTACTGGGATGAAGAACAAAGCATACAGCTACCAGCACTGTTACAGTAAATAATTAACCACTCAGAATTTAATATACATCTCTGCAAATGTTTCTCTCATATGAAGGCCTTCCACAAATTTGGAAGTATGGTAAATCATCCAGCAAAATGAGCTTGGTCAGTGCAAGGCAGGGGAAAGAGAATTCAGTTGAGATGTAAATTCCAATTTCAAACTGAGGAACACTTTCTCTCAGCCTTGTAACATCACATAGCACTTTTTAAATCAATTGAAACACCCTAAAAGACAATTTTGCAACATCATCTATTGAGTGGATCTTCAGGTACTAACAAAAACTTTATAACATATCTTCAGGGAGTCTGACTTTGCCAGTGAAAGTCATTGCATCCTTTAGTCATTTTCATATATGGCATTTACTCAAATCTCAAGAAAGCTCTTCGCTCCAATACCAGAATGGTTGCTATGACAAGAAATGTTTTGCTGAAAAAACAAGCAGAAGCACAACCTGCTATATTACACTTCAGTTCAAGGCGTGAGCCCTCGCTTACAGGAAAAATTATCATGAATTTTCAGCAAGGTGATACTCCAAAAATCTTTCCAGCTTTAACCCACTTTCATTCTTGCAGAAGAATTCGTCTCCTGGTATATTTTTAAAGTAAGAGAGAGAACTATTTCTTAGCTATATAAAGAAGTTTTTAAGATCTCTTCCTCTCCTTTTGCCCCAGTTCCAGTGGTTTTGCCATTGCTGGTGTTACTGATTGAGCCTTTCTAAGCAGCACTTGGACAACGTATTCACCTCCTGCTTATTTGATCTTTCCCATAACAGAATATACTGCTTAGGCCTTCAAAAGCAGTCTGCTAGAAACTAAAACAACTTAAAAATAGAAACGGCTGTAAAAAGTTAGATTAATACTGGAGTAAGGAAATCAGAATGTTGTATTCTAATTAGTTGGCAGGTGGTTCATGATCATGATAGATTCCATACTCTAGTTGACACATTTTCAGATGTTAATGTCCTCTAGAGGAATAAACTGTGTTGTAATGACTGGAATAATGGCTTTTAAGGTGAACATTTGGCTTATTATGGTTTCAAGCCTTGGCACTCAATGTACATAGGTGTTAGGCTACGCGCTCTACAAAAGGAAATAATTATTATCGTATAATGAAAAAAGAAGAGGTTTACAGAAAAGGGGTTGTGAAGAGGATCTGAATCATAGCGAGAACAACCTCCTTCATCAGTGAGAAACAATAGTTAATCAAGTACTGTACATAACATCGCAGACAAGCAATCGCAGGCATCCCAAGAGCCACAATGTTCTGGATAATTGCAGCAAGTTTCTTGGTGACTGTATGGTTTCAACAGAAGTAAAACTCCAGTGCCCTGCTTCCTTCTCTCCCACTCTTTCCTCCCAACACTCATGGAGAGCTGGTTTTCTCAGGGGAAGGAATGGAGGCAGGCTGTACAAAAGAAACAACAAGCAAGGGGGAAGTTGTGCTTTAAGTTCAGTCCCATGGCACCCAGTAACCAGTGCAAGAAAGGCATCTGCTGAGATGCAATAAGGCCAATCTCAAGGACTGCCATTTCTGGACTGTAACAAAGGATCTGACTCTTTTGTCTGTGAACCATATGCTCCTTACAGGCAAGTATGGAAAATCCACACTTTCCTTCTCCTCTAATGTTCCCACATTCTCCACCTACAAACATACACACAAACACATTCTAAAGCCTAAGCCAGCCTAAATATTTACACAACATGGACAAGAACACAGCTCATGCAGAATCAGCATTATTCCCTAAACAACTTTTCTTTGGCTGCAAGTTCCCTTCCAAGTACTTTCTCAATACCCAAAAGTTCCCATGCACAACCATGCAGTTGCATTCTCCTCTAACAATCTACTTGTCATCACAAGTGGAATTAACACAGTTTGCGCCCACTGATGATTCCATGGCCAGAGATGTATCCCACTATCGTCATATCAGTGACTTGTGTTTCAGTGTCAAGGGCACTATAACGATTCATGCCTTCCCAAGACAAGCAGACTCATCTGTTGAGCAGCAGTCATGGCCTTATTTGCTGGAGAATTGCACAATCCTACCTTTGCCCCTGTAACATTGCTTTAAATGTGTCCTCTGTCAAGAGCCATTCTGCAATCAGCATTGCTAACCATATGTTATTAATTAAGTAATTTTACAAAATTAGAAATACAAATCACATTGTTTTCAACCAAAATAATGATCTCCCAATTATTCTGCCAACAGAAATGACTTGTAGCTTTTGGCAGGTCTTTTCCCTTTGGCCATTGTTTTCTTAGTTATTAACAAGGTTACAGTTGGTCCTTTTGATTAAAAAGCTTTTTGGCCAGAATCACTGCTATGGGAAAACAAAACCTGAAATTCAATATCCTTCTAGAATTCTTTTGAAATTTGATCTCAGCTCCAATGAGGGAGGAAGGTGAGGGGCCACAGGGGACAGATTTTGTAACTTTTCCATTTTCTGTCCAACCGAAGATTCTTAAAGATGAGGCAAATAGGACTGGAAAGCAAAAAAAGAGTATTTTGTTCACTTGTCCCCCTGTAAGGTACACACCATATTACTTAAGAGCCGACAGTGACTATAAACTTTTAAAAAATATGAATTAGGCTCATGGAGTGTAGGTTAGAATAAGGCTACATAGCAAGGTGTATCTCCATGACTCTTTCAAAGTAGAGCATCCACATAGCCCTAGAAGATTCTTTCAGCCACTCTGGAGGAAAACAAAATTCAGGACCACAGAATCTGTGGCCTTCTTGAACTAGAAAAGAATCTTTAAAAGGTATATTTATTAGTGAATATACACAAAGAAATATCATTAAAAAATATTTTTAACGTTACCAAAATAACAACAGAATCATAGAATGGTCTGGGTTGGAAGGAACCTTAAAGATCACCTAGTTCCAACTCTCCTGCCATGGGCAGGGACACCTTCCACTAGACCATGCTGCTCAAACCCTGTCCAACCTGCCAGGGATAGGGCACCCGCAATATAACTGATCAACAATTGATTGTAAGAACTAGATTTCAACACAAGACCTGATCCTGCTAAACATACCCCCAAAATCAATCCATGTCCTTTAGCCCTTAATACCAAGAACAGTTTCATCTTAGATTACTTAGAAAGTAAAGTGTATGCAATCGGGTACTGCTGTACTCCCACTGGCACAAAGCTTAGTGCTTAAACCTTCAGCAAAATTAAACTTCTATGCATTTGCAGTCATATGAGAACCTTCAGAAGCACAGACTGGCTTCATCCCTGTGCAATACTTCAATAAGTAACACCCCAAAAATAAATAAAAATAAAAATAAAAAACAGGGAGGAAAGACCTGTACTATGCTTGTTCCTTCAAAAAAGGTTATTAAACAAGATGGTGAGCTGTTCCTGTCATATTTGTGAGATTCAACATCATACAGAGGGTCATAAATGTGCAGTAGCAGAAACAAGGAAAAGCATAAGGAGCATTTCCAGGTTTCTCTATGAACTGGCTTGTGGCAGGTACCTCAGATTGGATGTTTAAAGAAGTATTTTAAGTACTTCAAGCTTGGAAGATTTTAAGGCTTGGGCATAATTGTCTAAACAATTCAGAAAACTGTGCACAACTCTGTGCATCAGTGACACAATGAATCGAGCCTACCCTTCTCCCTTGTTTTGCTTTCTTGCTCCATCAGAGAGAACAAGTACAGACAAGAAATCCAACAGTAACCATGTGGAAACATCATTTTCAAGAAATAACACACCAGATTTTTCACAAGACAAACTGAAGGGAGCTGGATATTTTTCTTTTTTCTTTTGCACCAACTAAACATCTGGCCCCTAAAAAGAGCATACCACTATTTGCTGTAATTATTGCTCTGGCAAACAGGACATTGCTGTATGCAGGTTATTTCAGCAACTTTCAGATCTCAACCTTCGCAGCATCACAGCAGAAGTCCTAGTACAGCTACTACTGGCCATATGGAAATTTTTCCCTTCCCAGTCATGCAGCTAGAATAAATGCCACCTCTTCTGCTCTGACATGGTGCTTTGCCTGGGAGCAAACCAAGAAATTTCTTACTCAAGAAACCCTTGTCCAGAGCCAGTTCACTCTACTCTTGGGAGGAGGGAAGCAAGGAGGGAGGCAGGGGGAGGAAAAAAAAAAAAAAAAAAGAAGTCAAGCTCTTCAAAATTAACCCTTCAAAAGAGAACAGTGAAAAGCAAATGTTGAATGTTATCATTCTGACTGCAGAGACAGCAAAGCTAAAATTAAGTTGTGAAGTAGTCTTGCTTGACCTTAGAAGAAAAGATCATGCATTTCAAGACTTCTCACTATTAGTAAGATTTATGCAATGCTGCACCAGTGACACTCACAGAATGTGCATTAGGCTTGGCAAGTGGCCTGCAATCCAGCCACTTACTTCCATCATGTATTATAATGCAGAAACAGAGTCACACCTGCAAAGCCTATGACAAATGACATTTCATTAACTTTGAAGACTGCTGGATCATTTTCCCAGGTTACACGTGAGCCAGGCCATAACAGTCCTTTCAACAGCCCATCATGAAAAGAAAGTCACTATAATGTCTCAAGTATTTCAGGGAGTAAATACTTCTCAATTTGTTAATGATAAAGTTCTGTGTCAATTAGATGTAATGGGATAAAAGCCTATCATTAGAGATCCCAGGCCACACAAATTTAGAATGGTATTTCCCATTGCTCCCTGTGTCACTTCCCCACCTCCCTTTCTCGCTCTTCTATTTATTTAATTTTTTACTATTTCAAGTGACTAGCAGAATGGTCCAGTACATTTCACACAGTGTGCTTTCATGTCAAACAATCTTTCCAGGTATTTTATGTCATTCCCGTGATGATTTCACAGGATAAACAAATCAAACTGGAAGGTTTTACAAACATGAAAATGTCAACAGAAGAACACAGGATATTGTAACACCTTAGCCGCTTTCTTCCCAAATAGAAGGATTCTTTTCTCCTCAATCTGCCTTAACTTAGTTCCAACAACCAAAGCCTGTCTAAATCATACATATTACAGATATAGTAGGGCATTAGTCTGTGCTGCTGATAGAGGGCTTACAAAACAGCTCCTTCTACAACACATGTCAATGTTTTGCTCACTGTGACTTCTGTTGCCCTTAGTAATAGCACTTCTCTGCTCTCGTGGAAGGAGAGATGGGGATTACCCACATGTATAAAGCTAAGTACATTTTTAACATCTTTGCTGCACCAGGGCTCAAGACTGAACAACAAGGCTTCCTTGTGAAACTTAATACAGCTTAAACTGAGGCCTGCAATTGAATCCCACAGGCATGCAAGGTTCTGCAGACAACAGATCCATGGCAAAATTCAGCTTGAGAGCACTAACTGCACCCCAGTGGCCTCACAGAAATCTAGGGAGCAGGACAGCATTCACCCCACCTTTGCGGTTAGGTTAGTTCTCCAGGCTGTTTCAGAGAACATGAGGATCATAGGGTTAAAGTCCTGTAATATTCCTGCAGAAAGCAAGTGGGGAAGCACACACTGTGATAAACCAGCATGTCTCCCTTCTGCCTGGCCAAAGGCAGAGCCTGCCTAAAGCAAGAGGCAAGAGTCTGGCTCCTTAATGTAGAACATTAGTCCACCAATCTCCACTCAAACTTACCCTGAAGAAGGTATCAGGAACATTACAATCCTTCACAACTAAACTGTCCCCTCTGAACAATATCAGGGTGCACATCAGATCACAGCTTACACACATCACTGTCAGAAAACACATACAAATCCTCCCTCTGAATGAGGGCTGCCCTCTATGCCATCTCATTACACATTCAGATATCAGAGCCTTCCTCTTGCTCTGAGCCTTGCTCATCCATGAAGAAATTCAATCAGGATTAAACTGCATGAACTGCAAAGTTCTAGAGCTGCCAGAGCTCTGTTGGTGTTTGTTGGCCTCTCAAGAAATCATGCTGGTAACATTTATATTGTACTGAAAAACTATTTGCAGCTTGAAAGCAAGAAGCACACAAACGAAATTTTAACATTCATTAACTACAACCTGTGGAGCCAACTGGAGATGTATCTCTATTAGGAGCACTTTAACTGCAAAGATGCAAATGAACTTGACAAAATGTAAAGCACCCATGATCAGAAATTAAGAAATTCAGGTGATAACGTGGCAACATCATGTTGCTATTCCCTAAAGAAAGCAAACTCCATGAGTAAAACAACATCTTTGCTATTGTAAACATGCTTACAACCAACCTTATACTACCCACACTGCTCTGTGAGCTGGAAGCTACATTTTATGGCATTTGGTACAGGAAAAAGTATCTGAAAGAAGCCTGGCATGTACAGATGGCCCATAATAATTAGCCCTATCTAGTGTGTTGATCCACCTAAACCAGGCTATACTATTTTAGACTGACTAGGAAGGCTCTGAATCAAACACCACTACAACAATCTAAACTAGGTACTGATTGATTTATGTCGACATTATTTTATCTTAAAACACACTATGGCAGGCTTCATCCATTAATTTTTCCTGTTTAGGAGTTGAAGTTTGTGTGTGTCTGTATTACTATTATATTTCAACTACATACCCTATAGTAAATAATCTTAATGATCAAATGACAGGCTTCATATCTCTCTGAGCAGAGTTCATCTGATTTATTAAAATGACACCAGACATTTACTCAAGAAATAAACAGAACTGACATTATAGGATGATCTGAGGGGAACGCTCCAGGGTAAATACTGAGAGAAAGGAGTGGTTATGCATTCCATTCTTTTGTATTTCTTGCCTTATTCTTTACTTTATTCTTTCTAATGTTCATATGAGTATTGCAATACCTTTTGTGATCTTTAGACAGTAATTTCTGAAAAGAAGTCCTTGTTAAATGGTCAGCCTTTACAGAAGAAGGCCATTTGCTTTAATCTGGAAAAAGCAAGAGACTCTTTGTCTGCAATACAGTCTTAGTGAAACTGACTGCTTGCTCTGCAGTAGGGTCCCCCCTTGACAGGGAGTCATTGAGAAGCTCTGGATAAACTTCTTTGCCTCATCTCTAGTGATTACATAAGATTGTTGTCCTTCATCCCCATTCCCAGAAAACATCAATCATATTTACCTTGTTAAGATCATGGGTTTGTGTTTGTTAATAACAATAAAGGGAAACAAAAGGAAAGGGAGGAAAAATACACACTAAAAAAGATAAACCTCACAGACTAAGCACAAGTCCAGAGCTTCCTCTCATGACATACAGAGAAAATGACATGGATCCCTTCAGTAACAGTAAGAAGTTGTGTGGGTCACTTTTGGTAGCCAATTAAATTAAAACTTAAGGTAGCTGTTCTGTTATTTGCATAGTCTAATGCAACACAATACCTGTTTCAAGACACTGCTCTGGCAATCATCTATCCCTGCCTGCATCACTGCAGAAAGCAAACCCCCTCAAAGTGAAAGAAGGGAGGAGTTATTCAAATAATTCTAGTTATTCTTAAGTAAGTTGCAAGGATTCACACTCAAAAATACATGGAAAAAACCTCAAAAGCCTTACAATGACATTTATGGGAGCAAATTGTTTTCCATGCTCACATACCAACTAAAGACAAAAGAAAAAGAAGTGGGTTAGTGTCATTTTTAAAATCACAGTCAAGAGCCCAACAGAGTAAGATGCATCTGAAGAATAGAAACAAAATGTCAGAGCCAGGAGGACCACAAAGAACTTCTTTACAGCTTTCAGTTTTACAGAAAAGTACTCCGATGGTCTGGCGACTTCTGGTGAGAAGATACACCCTCAGACAATGAAATAATATCCGCACACAGTACAAGAGGCCAGTTAAGGCTTGCAGCACAGCACAAGAAGAAGCAACAGCACCTAGAAGGCAACTCTAGGTGGTCTAGCAGCATGTAAGCATTACCTTCTCACCTTTTTCTGACATGTGATTTGACAGTCCTTAATCAAAGCTGAAGCAAGGCCCAACAGCTCTCATTCCTTCAAAAAGAGAGTGCTTCAAGCTTGTACATAAGGAAGGGGAAGAGCCTGTAACATACACTGACTACATAAACATTAAGAAACACAATGTGAATGAGACATATCACAAGTCCTTTGCCTTGGCTACACTAACAGGGACAATGCTAAAACCTGGATTACCTTGCCTGACATCATTAAAACCATAGTTTAAGAGCGTTCCCCTAAAATCACAGTATCAGCAAGGCCACCTCACCAAAAACACCACCTCTGACACAAATCTTTTCCCCTCCCCTCACATACAGGATCATCTAATACCATGCCCTCCCATTCTCCCCTCAGAGGACAGATCTATGCAGGGAGATGTCCTGTCCTCTAGGCCAGAAGGTTCAGGTTTCTTAAAGCACTGGTTTTAAGTTTAAAGTGCTTTAGTTTTACAGCTGAAACGGTGATATAAAATATAATTTTGCCATTCAAGATTGCTCCATCTGCAACATGGGCCCTACACATGAAGGTCCCTATCTGCAACTGGCATAATTCAAAATAATGTTTCTTTAGCCAGCAATAATACGATCAGAACTCACAGCTTCAAACTCACTGGTATTATCACCACAACCACTGAAGACAGCTGGAAAATTATATTTAGCTACAACCAGCAAGTTAACCTGGTGCTGTCGTGAAAAATGTCTGTTTCCTTGACTCATCCATCATCAAGGCATAATAAACTTGTAATCAAAATTATATCACTTCAACTGTTGCTGCCAATCTTTCCTTAATGGACTTAATTTAATAATTTTTTTAAAATAAAAAGTTTCCATGTGTGTCTACAGTAGACAACAACAGTAACAATGGCCTCATAGGGACTGTGGAAAAAAACCAACCTACTTCACACTGGCAAAGTGCTCTGCCTACCAGATGTTACTGTGGCTCCACAGGGCTGGAGAGACTTACAGCGCAGAATTGAGCTTAACTGACCTTTTGAGTGAAAAGAGTTAATCTTTTCTTTTCCCAATTCTGTTTTCTTTGCCACTGGCTGGAATCCAACCAGGAGGGTTGTTTGCTGTTGTTTCAGGGGGGTCTGGGGGTTTGGGAGAGTTAGGTCCCCACAGGTAACATCGCAAAGTCTCACTGTAACTTTCATGAGATGGCAAATTGCTATTCCCCTTCAGATACTTTCCTCATTCAAAAGTTTTGCTCTTTGTTTCCCCTTTCTTCCACTCACTCATGAAGATGAGACCAATTCAATGATTACTGGAGTTCTGGGCTTTTCTGCTGAGCTTCAAAAATACAATTACTTCTTTCGCTAGATGAAAATAGCACCACTACAAAGTAGAAAGGTAAATTAAGTTCCACAGTCAAGGCAGAGACTCACATCCAGATTCAGCAGACTGAGAGATTTTGAAACTTAGGATGGCAAAACCTCTGCCAAAGTCACTGGGAATTTTGCTTGGGTCTCAACATCAAAGGAGTATTATTATGGTATTTTCAGCACCTACAGACCAGTTTCTACCAGCTTTAGTCCCAGTCTTTTAATCACAAAGCAAACCCAAGATTAACAGAGAGTGAAGTGAATCAAAACCAGAGAAGATTCACTTCAGTTGGAGCAAAAGTACTGTTTCTATTTAAACTAAAGCAGTACTTAGACAAACAAATGGCTTTTAAGTTGCTATGGGCACATTTTGGCTTGAAATAAGAAAAATTATTAAAACAACAATTTAAATACAATTCTGGATCAACATTCTTGAGGCCAACAAACCTAGAGTAGTTAAGGCTGTTGACAGGATTTTTTAACAGGACTATGCAACATCATTGTCTAGTGGAGGGCTGATGTCCATGTCCAAGAATCCAACTTAACTTGTTACACTGATGCCCTCTCTGTGATACTCAGGAAGCACCAGAGGCATGGACACACAGTTTATGAAGAAAAGGGGAGAGGGAAAACAGTAAAAATCCCTTTTTTCCTCAATGGATGTGCATAATAACTTGGTTTCCATCTAAAAAAAAAATAATAAAAAGCTAAGGGCTTTGGCAGCTAGTATTGATTCTCTACCAGGCTTCTTCTGGGAACTGAGTATTTTGCATTCACACTCTGGGATACAAACAGGGAATTCATCTTGGGACTCAGCCAGTGTAATGTTATACCAATGTGTTGATTCAGAAGCAAAAATCTTCAAAGAGACTCAAGCTGCTGAAATTCTGGAGAGAAAAAAGGAAGGACCAATATGCAAGTAACTACATGTGTCAATGGGCTGTGACTGAAACTAAAGGACTTGACTTTGCATTCCTCCTAAATTCAGTGGGGAAACTGGGGCAGGAGAGGTGAATCACCAGAAGTTTTGCTCAAGGAATGTAAAACAGAACACAAGGTCCATGGCCCCATTGGTATTTTACAACTATATAATGCTGGTGATTTCATTAGAGCCAGCCCAGATTTATTAAAAACCAGAATCAAACCTTAGGTCTAAGGAAGCCCTTAAAATAAGTCTTTGCTAATGCCTTATTATTTTAATGGTGTAAATCCACAGGAAACAGTCAGGCTATCCAAGATTTACAGTAGTGCTAGTGAAAGCGAGATTCAAAACTTAACATACAAGTTTCTTGGATCTGTGATATGCTCATTTGCTAGTTTAAGCACAGGCATGAAAATCATCAGTGACCAGATGCTAAGAAGAGAAAAGAAACCTGTGAAAATTAGACCTTGCCTCAAAAAAACTTCACAGATAAAGTTACTTAAAAAAAAAAATAGGTATTTGTGACTATCATCCTGTGCTGGTGAACACAAGCATCATTTCATTAACAGAGGAACAATCATTCCTGCTGGCCACCAGCCACTGCTTGACCATTTTTCTGAATGGGGCACAGCACAGATGTGCTCACCTCAAACAACATGCCTAGCATGACTTATTGTGCCAGCTAGGCTTGACGGGTAGTAAGCAAGGAAGACAAGTCAACACCTGCTCAGCCCTTCTGGTAAATCCACATCACTTCATTCCTAAAGAAGTGCAAAGCCTTTCGAGTCCTCGGGACATGGCTCGCTGCACCACCTGGGGTCCTGTCCTCCAGTCTGCAGTTGAGAAAGTGCTGCCCTTTTCCACTCTGTATTTGTAATCAGGATCCTAAAATGAAGAATAAAGGACCTGATCTGCTTCTTGCTTACACCATTGTAAATTAGAAACAAACCCATCAGCATTAGCAGCCTTACATGAGTATAAAACAGGTGTGAGAGTAGAAACAGGCCTATAAACTCAGATGAATTTAGAAGGCAATGTATTACTTTCCAATCGTGCAGAGATTACATTACATTATATATATACACACATACACACACAGCATTTTTAAAACCTCTCCAAGAAATCCAACAGAAACTAAGCAGAGCATATGGAAATTTAACTGGTTGCTCATAAAAAGCTGTTAATATGTGCCAAAGTCAAAAGACACAGTGCAGTCTACTACACAGGCTTGTTAAAAAAGAAGCAAAGCAGCATTTTTAACTACAACTACCTGATAGGTGGAACAGCAGCTTCACTTATCTTAGAAATACAAATTTTTTGTATTTTTAAAGATTCTGAGCGCTGAGGAACTTTTTCCTTTCGGTTTCGTTGTTGCTGTTTGGGGTTTTTGTCCCTGAACCTCTGGAGCAGATTTCCAGGGCTTAAAAAACCCCAGCATTTCTTGCCGCTGCCTCCGGCCTATTTGATGTTCCTTTGCTGCCACCAAGTGGAAAAGAAGCAATAAAGCTAAAATTTGCGAAAAGGGCCTGTAGCTGGCACCATATAGCAAAGGTCTCGTCTAAATTCGCTTTCCTTTCCTAGTTTTAACTTCGGCCGCTACCTCCTCCGGGGCTGGCTGCAGAGAGAGAAAAGGCACAGCCACCGCCATTATCAATTAACCGCAGGGTCCTCTGCAGCAGAACCACCCTGAGCAGCCTGCCACAGCACTCCCATCCGTAGCATATACTGGGGAAACATGAGAAGATTAGTGGAGAAATAACAAAAACGCGATTATTATCACACACCACCTCAAACAGACGTTGTAAGGAAAGTTCTCCTCAAGCACCAAGTGCATTTCCCTCAGTAACATACCCACACTTTACCTCCTTGCTCTGACTACTGTGTGACACAGGTTCACTTCATAGAGTTAAGTGCAAGATAGAGTAAATCCTACCTTTTACTTGTAGAGGGACCGAAGGACAGGTCAAAACAACGCTGGGAGGCAAACGCGTTCTGACAGCCCTGCTCACCTGAGGTGAAGCGCCATTTTAGCCCTGGGGCTGGGCAGTGATTAACCGCTAAATGGCGCTTAGGGGCAAGGCTGGAGGGTGAGCTATGGCTTTTGGCTCAATGGGTCAGTGCAGATGAGGAGAAAAAAGAACCACACACCTTTGCAAATTCAGGGTAAGCTGTGTATGCCTTTAGTATGTACAAGGGATGTGTGTGTCTCTCTCTGAAGGGTTTTACTGGGTGAGGAAGGGGCAGAGCTCAGGTGTTGGCCATAGCATTTGGGTGGGGTTTGTGAGGTACAAGGAAATGGCTTCCCTTCAGCTCCTGATCCTGGAGGCGCAGTAGTGATTGAAGCAAGTAACAGCCTCACTCCGGGGAGCAATTTTGTTACACTCATATAAAAATAAAACAAAGAAAAAGGTGGGGGGCAGGCAGGCAGGCAAATAAGTCTTTTGGTGAACCATTTAACCTGGCTGCTGTGTTTGGTTAAACTATGTATGATGCACCTACGTATTTAAACAAGGTAACCCATGCCAAACCACACACCATCAGCGATTAGATTCCATGAAGGATAAAATCTAGCTGTAGTATTACAACTTTGATGAGTCAACTGCTTCTTGCTGATACATATCAAGTGGTTAAAGGAACAAATATCTGTTTTATAGATGGAGGAATGGATGGCTTGGGGGCAGGAGTGTAGAGGACTCTCCAGTGTTGAGAGACACTTCTGTGCAGATGCTGCAAAGAAATCCAACAGTGCATATTGGTTTCAAGGGATATATATATGCTGTTCACCTTCCCTTTTAATTTAAACTTATTTAACCTGCTATAAGATGTTCTCCCTGCTTTAATAGATCTTGTTTTTCTAGCAATTACTGTCATTTAGGTAATATCACACAGATGTGCTCAAGGAACACAAACTTGTAAGAAACACCGCAGAATTTCTGGCACTATTTCTTTCATTCAGTCTAATTTCAGAGGCAGAAGGAGCCAGCTGGCTGAATTGTCTTGAAGGCAGACACAGGAAAAGCAGCCGATAGACTGAAATACAGATGAAATCACCTTTAAGCACAAAGGTAATTAAACACAAGAATTCACATGCCTTCTCTGTTGTGCTGTAATCAAACTGAAAAATGCTTTTCCCTCAAATTTGTGCAAGTAAGCTAACCTACTAAAATAAGGAACTGTCAGATTCACTAAAGAGGGAAAAATGGCAAACTTCTAAGCTCATGGTTGGCTGGCTCACTTTCCAGATGCTTTTCAAAACCTAAGCTTTAAGATGTGTCTTCAGTTACCTCAAAAAATATTCCGATATCTTAACAACATGGGGGCCACTGATGGGTTAATACACACACACACTGCCAGCAAAGTCCCTCCAGTTAACACCAGCTGGAAATGAGCTTTTAGGGTTTTTTGGTAGTTTTGTTTGTTGGGGTTTCCCCCCCCCTCCCTTCCCCTGCTGTTGGTGAGGCTTTGGCTCAGATGCTTGAATAGAGAAAATCTTTGCCAGATGAGGTAATGGCCACTGAGGTTCCTGAGGCTAGCAGGCTGCCCAATACAGGCTTTGCCTTAAATGACTTAGAACCTCAAATTCTTTTTGGACACAGATTTACCACTGTGCGTTTACTGAAGGCTTGGCTCAATTATATCTTGGCTTTTTGCTATGGGAATGTAAGTTCCATGTCATCAGTAAACTCTGCAAGGCAGAAGTCACTGTATCAGAATATCAGCATCTGTCCTCTTTGTCTTATGAAAACCTGTGCAAGCAAATCCAAGGGCAAAATCTGGCTGTTAATTTTTTTGATAATACAACCTCACCTAGGTGGCAGAAGACAAAAAGTTTTTCCATGCTTATTTTGTTCTCTAAGCTACAGGTATATCCAGAAATGCTAACCTACGCCCAGAGATGTCTCATCTACCAAAATTCTTCTGTGTAATTCCATAAATAAGGGATGAGATCAAATTCGTAAGACTTTAATGATCTGAGTACCTTCCAGAAAATAGGATACTTCATTCTACATACCCCAAGAATGCCTGCTAAAAAGAATACATTAAATGGACCAGACTTGATTTTACCAGCTTAAACCTGGAGCAGCTCCACAGCTTAACAAATGAACACATGGGGGCTAGGGAGGAGGAAAAAACAAACAAATCCAGTATAACAACTGTAACCCTTCTTTTCATTATGGTTTTAGTTGAGAAAAAAATTAAGTTTCAGATTTCTAATATATTCAGCATACTTAAAGGAAGTATACTCTTACTGGAGTTACCTCTTAAGAAGGTGACACACAAACTAATTCCATTTTAGTTAAACTGGTATGAAGTTGAATTCCAGTATGATCATAATGTAAATTAATCAGATACATATGAGAGCATTCTTTGTCCACATTAAGTTTTTAAAATCTGAAATCTATATAAAACTACATTAAACCAGCACTGTTAAAAGTTGTAGTAGATTTGCAGTTCTGCAAATACAGTATGTTACAGAGCCCTGTCATCATCCAAGATAAATTGGACTTTAACTGCAGAGTCCATATTCCTCCCTAAGCTATTTGTGGCTTCAAAACTGTGCAGGGAGCTCAGTAATGTTGATGACCATGCATGGGAAAACTGGAACACAAGCAAATTAATGGCCAGTATCTACGATGCAGTTCTCTGAGGTTTCTCTAGAGGCCTAATCTGGATAGATTTTCACTGGGATAACTTTTTTTTTAATCTCCTGACAAAGCATTTCAAATTTTTACCTCAATGAAGGAGAGTTACAACCTTTAGAAAGATATGGTCAGAAGTTTTGCTAACGTTGCCAATGTGGCCTATACTTTACAAACCATGTTCCTGAACAACTGTTAACAGTTCAACCTTTGGGCAGGAGGGGAAGGAGGTGGTTGGGCATTCAGCCATGGCAGAGACCAAACGTGAAGAAGTCCAAAACAAGTAGTTAAAAGCTGGCAAAATGATGAACCTCTAGGAAAAAGAACATTACCATAAAAAGCTGAGGCACTATGTGGAATTATCGGTAAGCCCTATGTATAATAAAAGGTAAACAAAGCTTAACAAGCACAAACCACAAAAATAAAATGTAAACAAAGAATCCAGGAAGCAGACTTTTACTAACACACAAGCAATTTAACTGGAAGTCAGTAACTTGGAATCAGCTATATTTTTTTGTGTTGTTTTTGCTGCGTGAAGACATTCATACTTACATAAAGCCAAATTCTCAGTTCTTTTGCATTGGATTTTTGCTACTGCAGCCCTAATGAAATCAAGAGTTAAAACTGATTTAAAGCAATAGAGAAATATGCTCGTGATGCTATATATAGTCTCCAGCTATATTAGTCTCTCACTAATACACACTTTGTATTCTGTTACACACCAAGAGAAGAACTTACTGCCAATCAGGAGATAGATAACATACAGGTGGATGTGTGTGTACATACAGACAGCACCTCATGAGATTAACTGCCCTGAGGAAATGCTCTCTCCATGGAAACTTTGCCCAAGAAAACATGTTTTGTCTTGTGTGTGAGTTGGGGAGCAGGCTTGTCCGTCCAGGGCAACAAAGTAAAAAGATTGTTTATGCTATCCAACTTGACAGTGCTTGTTACAAGGTATTTCTTCTTCTCACCTTTGTGGGTTTAAACAATAACTGATTTGTTCCCATGAGGCCAAAAACCATTCAAGTGACAAAGAAAAAATAAACATTCTAGGAAACTAAGGCTACAACATTCATATAAATGAACATTTATATCTAATGAGGTAATATCAACACTACTTTGTTTTCAGACAACTTTTTCACTCGCATAACTCAGCAGCTGCTCATTTACTTTAACTGACTGCTAGTAAATAGCAGCTAAGCCTTTGCCCCTAGCATTACTACTATAAAAGTTTATGTGCAAGCACAGCTGAGTTTGTTTGTTTTTTTTTTTGCCTGTTCTGGATTATTGCTATATAAGGTACATCACCATGCATCTGAGGTGATCCTTAGCTTGAAAATTATCTAGTTGTTCATGTACTCTTTGGATATAACATCTAGGTACCTTAAATAGCAAGACTGTCATGATGTTAAGCTGGAATAACATAGTGCTGAATTAGACCCATTTTCTGTCACTTAATATAGCCTTTAAATTTGTCCATGGAATGTGTCCACACTAGTCTGAGAAGAAGCCTCTTGGCAATACTGAATTATCATTCTGACTTGCTTCCATCCATTTACTGGGGCTGCCAAATTGAAATGATGCATGTCAAGGCAACCCTACGCTGAAAAGTAAAAGATAGCCTCTTAAATGTTCCATTTATAAAGCTTTTTATTCACAGTCGAATTTAGTATCCCCTCTGAAATATATCACTTTACAAAATTGATACCTTGCCATTACAAGATTTCCATGCCATATTCACTCAGCTTAGTAGTAAAAACAAGCTTTTGCTCTTTTCCCTTTGGTACAGCTGATGAAAACCGAGCAGTTCAAGGTCTGCTTCTTAGATCACCAGCACTAAGTATTCCATAGATCTTTAGTCTTCTCCTACAGGGAAGGTTAAAAGTCAGCAAAAAGGCAAACTGTTAGTTCTATCAGTAAAATATTACAAGTAGTACATCATCTTGAAAAGCAGAAATTGAAAGAAGAAAAACCCCAAACTACCACTAATGCCCTAATGTTAGGGATGTTAAGAGTGGTCTGCAAAACAAGAGCATTCAAGTGAATTTTCTGCAAGGAATATCACTTAAAGAAAATTAGCAAAAAGAAAAATTACACTGTCACACTGCAGAACTTTACTGCATTTTTTTTCTAATATGTCACATATGATTCTAAAATGACAAATTGCATTATTTACTTTCTGTATTATGTCCCCTACATTGCTGTAACCTAACACTTCTTTTTTTAATTACTGGCAAGTAAACTTCTAACTAAGAAACATAAATGTAGTCTTTTTAACTAACGCCCTGTTTTGACATCTTTACATTAGTTTATGACAAATGCATAACCTGCCCACATTTGGGATGCAACCCAGTTAGTTTGGCCCTCTAAGCTGGAAAGTTTCTTTGGCTTGAAGTGCATCACACTTACTCTTGAAGAACATTTCTTCAAAGTCTCATTATTTTCCTATTACGTCCTGATTTGCATGTCACTGTTCAGCTGAAGTTACTTCTTGGTCCAATTTACGATTTGCATCAATAGTTTGTTGTTGTTTCCTTACACTTCAACTCTCTAAAGCAGCTATACATTACTAGCCAGCCATGTCTGAAAGAAGAAAGGAATGACATTCCAATCGTTTCAGGTTTTTTTAGGGTTAATATTTCACATATCCCAGCTTGTAGCAGTGTCAAACAGGAAAGTTGTGTCCTTCTAGCTATAAGGGGTTTGTGCAGTTATTTGCAGTAGAAACTGCATGAATAGAGTTAAAAGTTCAGTGGGATCTTGCCAGAAGGAACCCTATGCCATAGAATGTCACACCAATAAGTGTTTCCAGTTATAGACTGGAGTTTGCTGTTCACAACTCTCAAAAGCTTTCCTGTGGCGAACAGCGGATGGATGTCTTAATCCAAGTAACCAAGGTCTCTTCTGGGGCCGAAGAACCAGGTCTTCATCAATTCCTGGGCAAAGTATTCATTTACTATGGAAGCTAGAATTTCCCTTCATGTTTGTAATGGTCCCAACCCCACAGTTAAAAAGTTACTTTTGGTCTACTTACTTAAATCCAATAAAATTCTTAATTATGTGAGAATTAAGTTTAACTTTTATCATTCCAGATTACTATGTTTTGAGAAGATTTCCAATAAATCTGCAACACTAATACTTTTTGACAAGGTTTCATGCTATTATTGATTTTCAAGGCCAGGAAAAAATAAGATGACTCAATCAAACATCCACTTTTGAGGATGAGGTTGTCCATTAATAAAAGTACTTAAGGAGTAGAAATGAGCACCAGTGATGTGCTGACTTCCCAACTCATGGCTACCATTTGTAAGAGTGGAAATTTAAGTTCTAGTAAGATTCCTCTTTTGTTTGCAGCCACAGTAAAATCTGTCAGGTCTTCTACACTACTGGGGCTTAAAATCTTGAGTTGTGTTTTCACTTACTTTCTGAAGTATTCTTTTGGTAAGCTTGGGAAATTCCTCATGCAGCCTTATAACAGATTCCAGTTAATAGCTGCTAGCTTTACGTGCTCCTCCCAACCTCATCGCTTTCTTGGTGCAAAGACCAGAAAGCAAGAAAAGTTCCAGGAACAGGTAACACATTACAATCTTTAACAAAATGGAAACTATTTTCACTTCTGACTTGAAAACCTGAACACAAAACCTTCAAATTTTGGCATCACTGATTAGCAAGGTGCAAGACAGGCCACATAGACTTCCACCTACATGTACATTTCTACCATAACTTAAGAGTTTTACATCATTTTCTTATTGATTAGTTAAAAACATTCTTAAAAACAGCAGTTTTAGTGCTCCTCTTAGCTGGTATGTCTAATATTAGTTAGCCCACAAAATAAATAGAGTAAAGCAAGACAAAGCAGGGAGGTGTCACACACACTTTATTATTTTCTTTAAGTATCTGAATTCATTAATTCAGTGATACTAACAACTTACTATTAATAGCAACTCTTTGCATTACATTGGTATTAACTAACGCAGAATTGATACTTCTGCACCATATTCAGCACTTACACCAATGGGACTAGAAGTCTCCCAGATGTTTTCCTTTCCTTTCAGGCTCTGTAGAACCATTCTATAAACTGGCTCATATAGATTTAATGCACACAGATACTGCAATAAATATTCTTGTCAGCATCCTATTTTGAGGCAGGAACTTCCATAAACAATGTTCAGTCATTTCACATTGGAGACCTCAGTCTAGATGTTCCAAGAATACTTGATGTAAAAAACACTTAGCATTCATGATCTTGTATTTCAAGCCTCTTTCTAATAGGGCTGTTAGTGAATAACAGGCAGTGACACTTCTTAGTTTGTGGGGCATTTGGCTGGGTTGTTTTCTAGAAAAGCAAAGCCACAGACCCAGGCTGTGAACAGCCATACTGAATGATACGAACCTTAAAAAAAAAAAATTAAAAAATTACAAAGTTGCATTTGTTACATCTATTTAAACTGCTCTGTGACAAATGCCAAATACCTGTATATAATTAATTATACCAGATGGATTTCTACCTCAGTAAGTCTTAGCTAATAGACTTGCATTATTCTTGTTTAAACATTTACTTACGAAACCTGTGTACTTTACTGGACACTAAATTATGATCCTTTTTAGAAATTATCCTTTTAAAACAAAAGTTGTAATTGAAGCTTAAGAGAAAAACCATGTAATGGAAATGTCCTTCAATCCCCTTTTAATTAACAGCAGTGTAAATACAAGCTGAGCTACTCATTTCCTCAAGACAATGCTTCTCAAAGCATAAGACACTATCTCCCAGAAAAATTCTATATTAAAGTGCTCTGGCTTGTGCCACTTCAGATCGCTTCTATCCTTTTGTCTTCCCAATTAGTTCATAGGACACCTGGCCTTTTTTTACACTGATGTTTTTGAGATTAACATTTTGAACCTCATGCTTTGCACATGCAGACCTCTACATCTACACAAAGTCCAGAAGTCTGTTTGTAATAGCCTATAGCTGTCATTTTCAGTATCAAAGAGGTGCAAGACAGGACACACAGATGGTGCAAGACAGGACACACAGACTTCCAAATAAATCTCTGTCCAGACCTGTGGAGCACACCAAGAACTGCTTTACACGTGTATTGCTATCTTTGGCCTAGAACACACTTGAAGTCTTTTGCATTTTTAATCATAATTGCACAAAAAAAAAAAAAAGCCTCCTGAGTCCAACAGCTTTTTCATTTGGCATAACCATGACATTAATGTGTAGAAATAAAGCATTCTAATTTTAGCTTTCAGCTGGCAAATGTATATGCGTCTTTGACATGCATACTTACATGAGCAGTCCTGCAGATCTAGGGCAGAAAAGTGCCATACATACATGAACATAAATACAATCAGATTCTTGTTAGTTGGACTGAAAGAAGTGGTATTTATTCAAAGAGTTTATCATAAATGAAAATGAGTAAATTCATACCAGTCACTGAAAAAAGTTTCTAGAGATATGCAATTATTTCAATTTAATAAACTTGTCAATGTATTGAACTTTTACTTTCAAAAAGAAGCTTCATTTTAGCACCTGATTCAATTTAGTCCACATTCGGTACTGCATGATGTAGTACAACTCTGTAACCATCCACTGTACATCATTCAGCTATAGATATACTGGATTCATTTGTTCTTGTCATTTAGTCTTTCACACTAACAATATTTCTCAACCACTTTTGTAGACTGCTACCGAAACTACATTTTGGTGAATTAATTGCCTTTTTTTTCCTTCCTTTTCCTGTATTTCCTAAGTAAAGAGTTGCTGCTAATTGTTAAATAGTTTTTGGCAGATCATTGAGTTTTGCTTTGCAGTATACTGAAAAAAAAACAATAACCGAGGGTCTTCTGAAGAAACTTAACACGCCTCCTCTCCTAAATGACTGAACTTTACCTATTGAGGAAAATAACAGAATACTTGTAAGACACTGTAGTAGTATTTATCGCACCACAGGGTGCTTTCCCTGATGAAGATCTCAGAAATAGCAATGGATGACCACGCTCCTACCACCTCAGAGCATACTTCTCTCTTTCACGGTGTCAGCAGTGAAGGATGAGCACTGCAGCCAAAATTTCAATCAAGTTCCTGCATGTGCTGGTTTTTAATAGCTGTCCCCAGCCTGCTCCTTTTTTTGGACCCCACAAATTGCCCTTTGGGGATATCTTTTCCACTGACTAGACACTGTGGCTTAAAGTGGAATACAGACTGTGTGGCCCCTGAAACTCAGTTTTCTCAGAGGGAACAGGAAGTAAAGGAATATGGCAAACCTTCAAGTTCAGAAGCTGAAACAGTTTAACACAGTGAATAAACCTTACAAAACTACAAATACAGCCTTTTACATAATGATGTGATGATGTAATGAGAAAGAAAACGGCTCCGTCATAAACACCACAGACTAGATAGCATTGGTTAATACTTTTTAATATTCAATTTAATATTTTAATATTCACATTAAGGACATGTAAAAAAAAGTGTTACTCATCCAACAGTAAAAATATCACTAGTATGTATTACCAGCAAGCCTATGCCAGGTCATTGTCATTTCAATAACGAAATGTTACCTCTCTTGCATCAAATGGCACTTTTAGATACACATACAATGTGATCACGTGTGACAAGTGTTCTGAACAAAATACAATCCTATAAAAATTCTTACCTATAACTTAAGCAAGATGTTGCTGTACAGCACCTCCACAAGGTGCATGCAGTATGCAGAACACATTTCAAGGTAAGTTCCTAGACGTCTCTAATTTATATACGGAGAGGCATAAATTTAGTCCATCTTTCTCTTTTTTCCTTTACCAGGGCCTTTGTTTTTCTTTTCATTTTCAGGGCTTGGTTCCCAGAGTGCATTTCTTACAAATCTAGAAGCAGCTCCTTTATCAAGTTTGGATGCCTTTTTCTTTTCTGCTATTTCTTTGACCCTGTTCATGTATGTTCTTACTCTCTCCTGGGGGAGAAGAAAAAAAGAAGAAGAATATTTCACACCATTGTCCCAAAATTCCTGTGAAAATCAATGAGTAGAAGCTCTCCACACTTTACAATTCTATAATATCTAGAAAAATACAATCATTTAAATACATGTACAAGGATTTTCTTTGCAAATGCCTTCTTGCAAACTTGAGGCTTCTCCTTTAGCAGATTTTCCATCACAGGTACCTACTATACTAATATCTGCATGACATTCACTGTCATAGGAACATGAACTCCTACAGAGATGAAGACTACATCTAATTGACAGTGAGAGAATTGTTCTTGCAAGCAAAGTTAGAAAACAAAGTACTGAACTCAATTTGGAATTTGGCCTACATAAAGACGGCAAAATAGTATTTAGATTTGACATACTTAGAGAAATGTCATTATATAAATTATACTGCCTGACTACTGTCTAATAAAAAAAAAAAACAAAACAGCATGTCCAAGCAAAGCCACAAAGCATCTAACTCAAAATAAAAGATGTCACAAGCATTACATATGCACCTACACCGAACTCTTGTGGTTAAGATCCTGAAATGGTCAAGGGAGCTTATGAGCAAACCTATATAAGGAGCCTTATGAATTTCCAGCTGTATCAGAAGTTTCTTTTTATGACCATAAATAATAATAATGCCTATTTCCACTGCCATTCCATAAAGTGGATACTCCCTTGCTATCTTAGCCTCCCCAGAGTCATTTGGTGTCTAAGGATTTTTTGGACGAAGCATGACTTGGATTGACCCCACCTACGCATACCTTCCCAGCTTACAGTCTCATTTACGTACCTACTCTTCCTCATCTACTTCCGCAGCCAGTAAAGGAAATTGCATAACTGAACCTCTAACATGGGAATTATCCTCTGTTAAGTGCCTGCTTCTATTCATTGACTAGAGGGGACGCTTACGGTAGTTGTATAAAATACGTAAGTTTGGTTAATGTATTTCATGACTACATAGTACGGCCTTCAACTCTAGGTGTTTCTGTAATGCAAACAACAGTAGCATATGTATACATACACATATATATATATAGCGCTCTACCTGATACCTGAATTATAAATGTGCATTAGCAGAACATTTATGGATACTGCTAACTAAAAAAATGTTAATACTATGCAACTCACACATTTCTCACACAACCATTGACAGCTCCTTGAATCTGGAACAAGTTACATGACCTACATGACAGAACTGATTTTCAGTTCCTCAAATGACCATTATAAGCAACTGTTGTCAAAAAATTGGCCACTCTTTCTATATCAAAACCATAGCTTTAATGAGGAGAACTTATAGGGTCTGAAATCATGATAAGCTGTAATATTTTTTTGGTGACTGAGTAATGAGAACAGATGGCAAACCTACATGTATCAACCTGGGAAAAAGGAGCTGACAAATGTCAACGTGACAAAAGAAATGAACTCTGATAGCTTGAATGTGAGTTTATTAATATAGTTTTAATCTCTGCGTACTCCATGTATGTATACAGGGAGAGCAATTCTAAAAACAAAACAATCACCACAGAGCAGTCTTTTTTTTTTACTCCCTTTCCACATGAATGAGAACATCACAATGCTCTTGGAAGGAAGGAACATGCATTCATTCACCTTGATACTTGTAAAAGAAAAAAACAACTGGATAAGAATCTAGGCTGTGGTAATTCACTCATTCTTCAGACTTAAAACAACTGGTTAACTGGGAAAAAAATACCAGCATAAAATATCCACAGCAAAATAGATAGAATTTATTTTTTAGTATCACTAAATTAACACAATATTCAGACACTATGTAATACAGGAGGAACAAGAAACTGACTGAAAGCTCATGAAATACTAACTGATCAATTTTTTTAATATGATACAGTCTAGGCTACTGAAAACCTCACCTAATTAAAAATAGAAGTATTCTTGTTTTTCAGGATATCTTTCTGCATTTTTGAGTCCCATCTTCTGTTCCACTGCCTAGGCAAGGATTATATTTAACCGAAGCATTTTATGATTGCCCAGATTTAGTATTTTCATTTATACAGGAATTAAAATGGGGAGTTGTAAGTTTTGATTTCTATTTTTTCTTCAGGCTAAATGATCTGATTTTTTTAAGTCAGCAGAATTTTCAAGATAGCGGTCTTCTATACTGTAGTCATGCATCTAAATGGAATATAAAGACAAACCTAAGAGATTTATTGTAGGTTGTAAATATGTCACTAATGCAGAATTACTGGACAATACACATACAGCTGGTGCCAAAAAAGCTTTTAGCTTTGTTGCTGAACTGAATTCTTTACTGCTGAGAAAATGAATTAATGGAGGACTTGGAAAGAGGGGGGGAACTCTTTCCCGTCTTTGCTAGTAAATCAACCACACTACACTTTCAGAGTCATACAAAAGTAAGAAAAGACAGCCTCAGAGATTAACATGATTCCAAGTATTTATAAAAAAAATGCCGTACTGGAAGTTATAAATTATTATCAGACATGTAACATTTTTCCATTTAGCAGATACAAGTGAAAAGCTGCTCTGTTCAGAATCCAATTCTCAAGGAAAGGTGGAGAAAAGAAAAGATGACATCATTTATCTTCTTGTTCTAATTTCAGCAGACTCTACAATTTTGCTTTAAACAGTACCATTTGGAACTAAAAATATGACTTTCTTAATTTAGAGAGCGCAGCAGGGCACATGAACAGTTATATAACACTACGTAGCATATGCGTGCTATTATGGCAACATCAATTTTAACCATAGATATAATTTTTTTTTTACTTCTATAAGAATTAACTGTCCTGGGCAAGTACGATATTGCAGTGCTTGCAGTGTGAGAATCTTACCAGTTCTTGTTTCACTGGATGTTCCTTTGGATTGACTCCCTGGATAGTCAAGTATACTACAAGATAAAAAACATGAAGTTTTTAAATCTGAAGGCTGTCATGACTGAGTACCCCATAAATCAGTCACATAGGAAAACTAATTTCCACATAAACCCATTAGTAACAATTAGAGTTAATGGTGTAAATTATCTGACAAACTATTATCATCAATATTGCAGCTAAATTTAAAAAAAATCTAACATAGTTAATGTTGCTAGGAAAAAACAAACATCTTCATGCAGTTACAAAGTCAGCTTTTGTAAATTCCTATTTTTGGAGTTTCAACATCATTTACTCTACAAATGGCAATAATTTGGATCCTTGGGGTAATTACAGGTTTCTAATTATTTTGCTATGAAATATGATTATTTAATGTTTGCAGCTGTCTAGAAGGTGTTCAAATGGCATCATAAATACTTTTTTCCTCCTACCGCATACTTACCCCAGAACAATGAATTTAACGTGTACACTGAAACCAAATCCAGCTTTGCTTGCTCCAGAGGCTCTAACTAGAATGAAAAAAAAAACCAAACAACAAAACCAAACCCAACACATTTGCACATTTTATAATTATGAATGTATTCATAAAAGAAGTACACACTGAATGAGGTATTTTTGCACCACAGGTTCACTAAGACCACATTGTGCCTATTTCTGTGCCATCACAGAACCATTCTCTCCAAGTACTCCAGTAATTTTCCCTGTCTGATGCCACAGTCCCAGGTGGCCAAAAGCACAAATATCTGTTGGCACATAGCTCTTAGACTACTGTTCCCATAGTCAGAAATAAGTTCCTGTTTTTCCACAGAAACTTAACTCAAAATAGTTGTTACTATCAGTGGAAGGGAAAAAGAAGTCTTAAGATTGCTGAAGCCCAAATGTGAATATACTATGCTACAGTCAATGAACATTAAAACTACACATGGTAGACTGTGCTCAACGCATGCTGGAATACTTAGGGCTGTAAAGCAAAGGAAGAATAAAGGTAATGAGGGGGTTTTTTTCCTTGACTGTCAAAGTCAATTTATTATTTTAGTCCTATAGGATTTCCAGAACCTCTGATAACATCATTGTAAGGCTCACTACTTCTAACATGGATACTGTCAAAAGATCAGTGTTGTAACGACTGTTTTCTTCATGATTTATTTGTGTTAGAAATCCTCAGAGGATAAAGAAGTTCCCTCATGTGCTAGCTTTTTCTTGCCCTAGAGAAAGAAATTACATATTAGGCTTTAAATGTTAAAAGATAGAGAAGCTTGTATGAAGTCTTCGGTCTGTACCTTGCTCTGTCTTTATGCCCTGAGCAAAAAACACATTTTACAGACTTAGGCTTATAACACAGCTAAAGGAGACAGCTGTTTTTTAAGCACCAGCTTCTGCAAGTCTAGACTTCTAGAATCAGATCAATTCTCACTGCTGTCAATTCACCTTTATATCCTACTGCATATACAAAGTTCCATTAAGTTTGTTGTGAAAACGTCTCAGAAAAAGGTGTGAATAACCTCTCCATTATGAAAGAGCACTCAGCATGCACTTTAAGGAAGGTCAGGAATAAGCTAGGATGTCCTCTACTTAAATGACTCACTGGTAGAATCATCGCTTTTCGGCTTGTAAGAGCACGTATTTCACTGTTTAGTTTGTAAGATCGTCTGGGTATCTTAAAAAGGTAAGATTTTCAAATACTGGGTATCAAGCATAGAAAGTGTCATATTTATATGTGTCTGTGCAGTGGCCAGGCCTAACAGGCTCTTTTATTTCAGTTGGGATTCCCAGATATTCTTGTATTAGTAACAAAAAGGTTGTCAAAAGCAACATTACCTACCTTTTGGAGGTCACTCCTAGAAACCAACATCATTGCTTTCAGCATCTCTTCTACAGAGCCAAGACATTGTTCAAATGTTGCAAGATAATCATGAATTTCAGTAGGGTATTCTTCTGGGTTGGTATAATCTGACGCCTCCATCTGGAAAGAGGAAACAAAACTAATAATCCTTTTCTTTAAGTCTCTACAGAGTCAAAAGACTATATTTTACAATACAAAACGTTATTATACATGCATTAAACATTGTAAGAAATGCCTACTTCTGAAGAGTTCCGGCAGATAATGTCAATAGTGACACAGTTAAAGGTCCTATAATTTCATGGGTATCGCCTAACTGCTGTGCAAAATGGCATGAAGGAGCATTACAAATGACATGACTGTATTATCTACTGTTGTAACAGTCCCAAACCAGTATTAAGCTTTTATGGTCTGTGATGGAAAGAAATTATTTGCTTGTTTAAAAGAAGCACGTTATAAATCACAGTATATAAAGAGCTATAGCAAGCAACAGGCAGGACACTAAACAAAGACAAAACCAACAGAGATATGGCTTCAGCCTGTCTTAGGAACAGACATTACTTCAGCTTTAAAACGGTTATGCAGCACCAGTTATGTCAAGGTCAGTTAAAATCTTCCAGTGCTAAATTTAGGAGTTGGTCCAAGAAACTCTTCCTGTGAACCTGCATCCAGTTTTCTTAATTCTCAATAGGGTATTATAATCTGCAATGTAACTCTACTGGTGACAAAGATGAGTTGATTTGGGGATTTCAGAATACTCTGGAAATCTTGTAGAGACAGCAACTGTGAGATAAGCAAAGAGGTGAAAAATCCCAAAGCACTCCTTTTTGATCCCAGCATTCATGGTAACATGTTATGGCTACTGCCAAGCCATCTGGCAGCTGGCTTACAACTGATACTTTTAATTCCTCTCAAATCATAAATCCCATATCATGAGGAGTCAATGTTGCTTATATATTATTTCCTACAACTCCTACTGATTGAGCAACAACTTTGTAAATGTTGTCAGAAAAGAGCATAATTTTCATGCCCATTGGTGAGCTACATTAGGACAGTGGCAGCACCTGGAACACTGCAGTCCTTCCTACTTAGCATCAGTGTAATCCCACTACCCAGACATTGACTACAGAGGGAATTGAATTAAGTTGGAGACCTTGCACTTCAGTTATGAACACCAAGCCACACGCTCAGTGCAAACACCAAGGAAAGACCAAACAACTGTTGCATCACTGGAGTTTCTTCTAGATAACAACTTGATCATTCCCTTTTCCTGGCAAGAGCATGGTATGTGTGAAAGAGGTTTCTTTTTATTTATATTGTCTCCTAGAGGTCAAACAGGGGGAATACTGGGAGGAAAACCAATGCGAAGCTACTTAAGCTTTTCTGCAACTCCAGTTTTAATCACACCGGCATGATTCCAGAAATAGAATCATAGAATAGAATCATAGAATCATTAGGGTTGGAAAGGACCTTAAGATCATCTAGTTCCAACGCCCCTGCCATGGGCAGGGACACCTCACACTAAACCATGCCACCCAAGGCTCTGTCCAACCTGGCCTTGAACACTGCCAGGGATGGAGCATTCACAACTTCCCTAGGCAACCCACTCCAGTACCTCACCACCCTCACAGTAAAGAACTTCTTCCTTATATCCAATCTAAACTTCCCCTGTTTAAGTTTTAACCCCTTACCCCTTGTCCTGTCACTACAGTCCCTAATGAAGAGTTCCTCCCCAGCATCCCTATAGGCCCCTTTCAGATACTGGAAGGCTGCTATGACGTCTCCACGCAGCCTTCTCTTCTCCAGGCTGATCAGCCCAAACTTCCTCAGCCTGTCTTCATACGGGAGGTGCTCCAGTCCCCTGATCATCCTTGTGGCCTCCTCTGGACTTGTTCCAACAGTTCCATGTCCTTTTTATGTTGAGGACACCAGAACTGCACACAATACTCCAAGTGAGGTCTCATGAGAGCAGAGTAGAGGGGCAGGATCACCTCCTTCGACCTGCTGGTCATGCTCCTTTTGATGCAAATAGGATCAGCCAGTTAACAAGTCCAATTTCACTGTTGCTGTTTGCATAGTTAAAAATTATAATCCCACTCAGCTGCTTGACTTTTCATCCTGGTCAGAGGTGTTTTTCAGATCAAGTACAGAATGACAATATTAACCATGACATTTTGAAGGTCCCTTCACTACCCCAGCATGGAACTCACACATGTAAATACTGCTTAAGTCAGCCGGAGAGGACCCAAGCAGGAAAGCTGAGCTGGACCTACAAAATGCTACCCACAAAAAGGCAAAAAGCCAATACAATTATTTCTGTCATTTACAATAGTATTGTTTGTGTTTCATTCTGTCCTAACCAGGACATAATCAACCCTTCTTAGGTTGATTAAAGTGTGGAAACAATGTTGTTAAATTTTAGTCATATAACACAGCATAAAAAAATAATTCAAGGCTACAGAAGAAACTAGATTTTCCCTGGTGTTAATAAAGTTAAGCTTGGTTAGAAGGTGTCTGTCAATACACATTTACTATACTCGCACATACAGGGAGAGAAGTGCAATCCAATCCAGTCTTCTACAGAGTTTCCTATCACTGCAATACTTAACCTACTATGGTCTTAATTTGATGGACAGGCATGAACATAGTGATAAATTCCAGCTTTTCTCTCTCCCTTTATCAGAGAATCAACACCAGCAACTGCAGCAGGAATAGAAAAAACAACAACAAAAACCTGTAGCAGCAATGTGTTATCAATCAAAACTAACTCAAGCTATTTTACAGCAGTTGCAAGGATAAACAGTCACTAGTGCATGTATGATATTCTTTCCAGTATCCCAAGCTAGACCTAAAGAATGAGGCAGAGAAAGAATAGGAAGACAGAACAATAACAGATACAGTCCAAAATATATTTTGCTATGATTGTTGTCTCATGAACAAGAAAGAATTAAGTTTGCCCTTGTATCATGAAGTATTTACTTGACACTGTCAATTGGCAAGGAAAGGGGAAAAAAAAAAAACCTTCAATGGAACATCAGCCTTCAATGGAACAAAGCTGCACAGCAGCCTGTGTACAGGGTCCTTCAATGATAAGTCAGCTCCTTCTGCCCAGGGAGGGGGAAGAATTTGTTGAACTTGTGTTTTCATTTCAACAGGAACTAGCAAGTTCCTACTCCTGCTGCGTAGGGACCTCTCTCTTTTCATTAGACTGTTGTTTCAGCATTACTAATCTCCAAGCAGGATATGTTACAGTGTTGGCACATGCCAACAATAAGGCAGCAGTCAACAGCCTAAAATAGTTTTGATAACATTAAATCAGCAAGAGCAAACTTACACTACATTAGGAAACGTGTACACCGGAAACTCCACAAAACTGTGTCTGCCAAAATCAACACATAAGACTGCACAGTCCACCTGCAGAATGACAAAGCCAAGGATGGGAGGAACTAAGACCACATCAGTGATTCTCTAAACATACCTAAAGGCTATACTGCCCTCAATAGTTCTGTCTCAGTTATTAAATCACAAACAAGTTTTTCCTCAAAGTTTTGCAAGTGTTCATATATTTTGAACAAGCAGAAATATAATTCCGTTCCTGAAGAGATTTCTCTGATGAATTTGCTTTCAACCAATTTTGTTTGGCACAGAGACCCCACTTAAAAAAGTAAAGACAGTACAAACATTCAGAAGAATATTCAGAGAAGTTACAAAAATACTTGCTGGGTAAGCATGTGAATAATGGGGAAAGCTAAAGGAAATGAGGATAAGACAGCATTTTCATTATCAAGTAATAACACAATGCAGAACACATTTGTGGTGGTGTGCACAATGATAATACTTTACAAGATCTATAATTTTGAGACTGCAAAGTTCACAACCCATAAACATAAAACAGAAGAGAAAAGGCCCACTTTGATTAAGGACACCAAGGCAAACAAATAGCAATGAAAAATGTGGTGTGACTTCATAACATCAATCTACCAGAAACAATTATCCCTTTTAATCCCAACTGCAAAAACTGCCATGTAGTTTTTGGGAAAACAGCATAAAAGAGAAGTATCTCTGATGAAGAAAAGGACTTCAAATCACAAATGTAAACAATTTTCATGGGAAAATTTATTCATCTTATTTAAGTCTGATCAAAAACTGTCTTATGAATTTCTACATCTGAACATCCCGAAATTTCTGAATAAATACTTGTTCTTTCAGAAACATAACTACATTTATGTAAACTTCTGCACAGAAAGCAAGGAACACCTTGTTTTCCCTCCAGTCAACATAGTATAAACTACAGCAAGTAACACACTCAACCTGCAGAGAGGGGAGGTAAATATCAGACATTACAAAACACAGAAAATACACAAATAGAAAAAGAGAAAGCAAGAGAAAATACATTATCTTCTGCAGACTGTAGAAAGTCTAAACAAGTGACAAATCAGAAGCAATTTGCCATAGTGCTAATCTGGCTTTTGATCTAAGATCCAAGTGAGTTAAATGCTATATAGAGGACGTTTAAATAAAAACAAACAAAATGCAGATGATTATGCACAATACAACTTGCAAAATCCTCCATCTTCACATTTATCTTTCAGGAGAATGAAGAGAAGAACTCCGCAGACTCCTCTCACACCCATGACTGGCATACGAAGGTAAGAAAAGGAAAAAGGGAAACTGCAGACAATTTGCAGGTGGCTTTTATGAATAATTTTTTAATACATCTGGTGTTCTAACACAAGCCTTAGAAAGTAATTGCCAGACGGCTTAAAAAGCAAAACCAAACCTCCTTTCCTGCCCACCCCCACAGCAAAACTGTGTCTGTCATACTGAAAGATATAAACTCTAATTAGACCCTGGGTACCTCTGTGAGAGATTTTGCTGAAGATGCATGGTGAAAGTAATGGAAGCCACATGCATATATCAACAAGGCAACAGGAAAGCCCAAAAGACATCATTTAAAAGTGCTCAGTGTTAATATTATACACATGGCTTTCAACTGGAATTAAAACTGCAAGTTCAGGATAAATACAGCGTATTCTAAATATTTTGTACATGCAAACAGGAGACAAAGTAATTTCATTCTGCTTAATATTGCAACTTTCTTCACACCTCATGTTAATTCTTACCTACTTCTTAAGCAGTAGAAGTCTTTGTCTTTATACTGAGCTCAGATTCTTTTCATATAATTCATCTAACAAAACTCAGATTAGACTTTCCTTCTTTTCATGCATATTTTACAGATTATACACAGAAAACCAAAACAAACCCAAACCCTTTTGGTTGGAGCATATAAAAACGCTCTCAAATTCAAACCAAATGCACTAACAACATCAGTTTGACAAACCATCTCTGTCAGCTCCTGAAAATTGACGCTGTCCTTCTCCTGAGCTCTGACTCACAACCTGTACTTAATGTAGCTGATGTGTACAGCAGAGATCTCCCCTCTGCTCTAACACTGTAGTTCACTGCTGTGGCTAGAGGACAACAGAGCAACAGGCATCTTAAAGCTAGCAGCATTCGTGACTAAATTATTTGATGACAGACCTCTTTTGGGCAGAGAAATCCACTTTATTCCACATTTACAAAGGTTTAAATATAACAGGCTCTAGTCTGTGACAGACACTCATCAGCATTATTGCTGCTTAATAAATAATTAGCTGCCCACTAGTCATCACTGCATCCACAGATCTGTTTTGCTACTAATGCTTCTCAAGTCAGCTTGGGGCAACTGGAGAGCAAAGCTACTACAATTAGTTAGAGCATGCTTGCAACTCACAATTTTGTCTGCAAGAAAGATTTCCATAGCAAAAGTAATTAAGCCTACCATGAAATACCAAGTATGCACCAACAGGCTTATCTTGATCCCCTTAAAAATACTGCAACTTAAGCCATGGTAGTTACCCAAATTTGCACTGTATTATAAATGGGCAACAGCTGAGCAATCATTTTTAACCCAGTTTTCAAAGCTCTGCTTGTCAGCATCTCAGCATGCACAGCTCATAGACATCAGGCTCCTGCTGATGCCACTGAGATGTCTTTTGAGCCTCAAAGGATTTGCAAAGTTATTCTGATAAAAGGAGAGGGCCTTAGTGACATGGTTTAGTGGTGGACTTGGCAAGTCCTGGGGTAAGGTCAGACTTGGTGATCCTTAAAGGTCTTTTCCAACCTAGCTGATTCTACGATTCTAAGATTAAAATTTAAAGGGAGGGAATAATATTTTTCAGGCTTATTTACACTTCAGCCCATGGTGGATATCATGTGAGAAAACAGGTATCTCAGCTTGGCTTAAACCACCCGGATTCACTACAGCCCCATCTATATCCACACAAACCAGCTTTGATGGAAACCTTCAACTCAGCCTGCATGATTCGCAAAACGTTTTTATTCTCTGTATTCAGCTGTCCTAGATTCCACATCTTTGATGACAGTCACTTCCTCTTCTGGACAAATCCAGTATCCCCTGGCTCTTGTTCAGCTCCAACCTGTGAGTACACCTATTAGTGATTACAATGATAAAACCAGCTTTCTTCAGGTATGTCCAGAACACTTCTTAGTGAGACATCTTAATGAAAGCTCTCACATTCAGACTATGCCACCACACCTTAGTTCAAGACTTGGGCTTTAAAGTGATTTTATATTTGTATGTCTAAACTGGTCTTTAAAACATATACTTTTGGTTGCACTGAATCTCACCAGAACTTGTACAGCAAAATACTCTCTCCTTGAACAAAACAGTTCACACACAGTGGTTTTTTGTTCATGACAGCAACTAATACTGAATACTTCTGTCCTACCAAATTTGCAGGGAACACGAAATAATCCACCTCCAGTCTATAGCTCCTGTGTGCTCTAAATCATGGAGTTCAGTACCTCTTCTAAAATCTGCTGCTGCTCTCCACTCGTATCAGCACTATGAATATCCAGAATTAAAACCAAGGAGTTTTTTCATCCTTTTAAACTGCTAACCTCCTTTGTACCTCATGCAACAGTACCTTTCTCTACTTTTAGCAACCCCAGTCTATATTTGACTGTGCTAACAAGACTCTGTTCAGCTATGAGAAGTGTATTTATCCTTTTGTTGTTGTTGTTGTTGTTGTTGAACAGTAACTGTGGGATGTTGTAAGCACCAATCTTACTGATGCAGGAGAAAAACGGGGAAAGTCTCTCCTACCTATCCCCTAAAGAGAATTTAACAGCTGATAACCTGACAAAAAGGAGACCAACTACTACCCACGAACAAAAAGGATGTGCAAAATCACAGAAGTGAGGGAGTACTAGGGAAAACTATTTGGGGACACGTCATTTTCACAGGGATTGAAAGAGATGAAATAAAACATTGTGGGATGGAGAACAACAGCGCACCCTGGCCTGGCACAGGAAGAGAGGTATGGCAGTAACCACAGCCTGGCACAGAAGGGAGAACAAAGCACCAGGATAATAGAGGCAGCTGGGAAAAGGAGCCTGAGCAATTTCCCAGCACAGAAAAATGGAGTTTATGCAGAACAGCAGGCGTAGGGAGCACTGCCTGTGGGAAGAGGTAACTAAACATGAGGTGTATCCTGAGGCCCAGCAGAATGCTTTATAGCAAGCCCGCACGAGCAACAGAGTAAAGCAAATAAAGTGAAGAAAGACAGCTCAAACAAAGGTAATAAAGTCTGCAGTCTCAAAGCCTTCACAGTCTGTTATCATATCATCTATAAAGTTAACAAAATCAAGCTTCACTGTATTACCACTCGGTCACCTCTGTTTCTTCTTTCTATGCTGCCTTTTCCAGCTTAGTTCTGTAACACCTAGATGGAGGAGCTCCCAGTGCACTGTTTATTTAAAGACACTGATGTTCTTCTCGGCTCACCACTGCATGTACATCCTACCATTGTCTACTGCTGTCATTACAAACAAATAATCTTTACTAAATGCACGCAAACCAATTACACCAATGAAGAATTCATTTTAAAAATCTTAAACCACTTCAAAAAGAAACATGCTCAGCAAAAGGGTTTGTGTGACTCCTGCACCCCATTTCCGATAGGAAGCCTAAGAATTCTCATAATCTCTTCCAAGTTTCTCACATTCTGGTGTATGGCCTTGTGTTAAGTGCTTTCTGATTTCTTTAGCAAGGGCCATACTGCGCCAGGATTAGCAATATCCAAGTATTTTAGATTGGCAGTGTTCTTTTATATTTTTAAAGCCAAGAAATGTGCCACACACCCCTCAATTTTATTTAACAATCAAGTCTTTCAATTATTGCTTAAAAAAATGAAGTCTATAGATTAGCATAATCTAAAGTTTAATTTGCAAGTGAAAGTCCCTTTTAAATTGCTAGCAGCAACTGAGCTTGCAGTCAGCTGTGACCAAAGCATAAGCAAGGGGACATCTTTGCCTTTGCAGCAATATAAGAGAACCGTAATCACAAAACACTTGAGCTTAATAACCTAAACCATCACCTGCCTTTCAGTTAAGGGGAAATAACACTAACCATTTTAACTACAGCCTATATATACAACCTGTATCTTGTCTTTGAAAAGCACTCTTCTTACAATTACTAAGCTCTTGGTGTGCTCAAGATGCAACACTGTTTTAATGAGCTTTAATAGGAACCTAACCACTTACTGCCTATGGTACAGCCTTCCTACGTACAACCATCCTCAAACCATGACCCCAACTGCAAAGCCTTTATCTCATTTTTACAGGCAACTAAATAAGTGATGCATTAAATTGATTTTATGCTCGCTAGCAAAATTAGTACAGCACACAACTTGACCCTCAGTTCTGGGAAGGCATGGAGGGTCATCCACGTGTTTGGGGCAGTGACAACAGAACAACTTGGGCTGTGTCACATTGACTTAGGTCTCCCCTGGAAGCCTGACTCGGCTCTCAGGTCACACATGGGTTCCTTGATCCCATGCTTTGAAGGTGAAATAGGTATGTGTGCAAACCGAAGCCTTCTCAACACTTTATAACCAAAACACTCCTGTGAAAGATGAGGCATCTCACCGACCCTTTAGGGCCACGATATAGTGGATTTGAGCACTTGTCCCAACTCCCCGAACGCATTCGGTTGCCGCGGTCCGACACGAACCGTGTTCCCCACCCTCACTTCCGCGGCTCTCAACAGACTGAAACCTCAAGAGCGGGGATAAGCCCCCCGGGAACAGCCACCAGAGGCCCTGCCTCCCGACAGCGCACTCCCCGCTCTCCAAACGCCTCTGAACCCCCCCTCGAGCCACACTACGGACCGCGAACAGCCCCTACCCCAACGCAGGCCTTCACCCCCTGCGCCGCCATTACCCCGAGCCGTACCACCCGGCGGTGGGGGCAGGTAAATGAGCCGCTCTTACCTCCGGGCGCGCGGAGAGCGACGAGTAGGCGGGGCTTCCTGCGGCGCACAGCGGTGATGTCACTGCCGGCGCCGTGGGGCGGCCCCGGGAAGCGGAGGGACGGGTGGGTGTTACGCGGGAGTGCGGGGAGCGCCGGTGTGGTGCTGGGCGCGATGATGAGAGTGGTTGTTGTGCGTAAGAGCGAGAACCGGGCCCGCTGTTTTAAGGCAGAAAACGTGCTTTTCGGCTCGCAGCACGTTTAGGTGGTAGGAGGTAAACAGCCGGCATGCCCCAGCTGTTCCCAAATGTTTCCAGGTACTTCCTGGGAAAAGGAAGGCACAACATGGTTTTAGAGGTGGTCCCTTAAGGCTGGAGACCCCTTGTTTACAGGGAGGCATCTCAGCGGTTTCTGACAGGTTGCCTGTCTTCACCTAGTCCTCAAATGAGGGTTGGCTTCTAACAGCATTATTGGTTGTGATTTCTACCCTGTTTCTTCTCAAGATTTCAGCAAATAAATCTGGGTTCAAAATGCAGTGGGTTAGTAGTTCTGCACTGCAGGAGCTTGCCGAGTGGAAGCCTGCACAAACACAGCTGTGGCTCCCAAAGATAAGATCCACGTTTTACAGATTTACATTCTGATAAAGAGTAAAACAGAAGCCAGCATCCACATCAAAAGTATTGGTATTACTAGCCAAAGACCTCTTTCGCCTCCTTTCTGTTCAGAGCTCCAGCTGAACATCATTGTAAATCAAGCCTGCAGCCTCTCTCCTTCAAGGCAGATCGAGATAGGATCACTGGAACTTTTCAGTGTGGTTAAAGAGGGCCTGTTCTCAGCTACAGGTTATGCAGGAGTGCATGCGGCTGATTAGACTGTGGCTGGTTGTTGCCTGGGGGGAATGTGCAGAGCTGGCTTACTCAGCATCAGGGTTTCTAGAGGAAAACAGGTCCAGTCTGAAGAAGGACAAGGTCAAGAGTGGTGAAGGGGGAAGAATATACTCATAGGGAGAGCAGGACTACAAGTGTGGGGTCTTATGTAGCTTGAGTGTACCTCCCTGTGCAATTCAAAATAGTTGCAAAAGTGAGCTTCCTTTTAATAACTTGGTTTACATCTGAGTGCTATACTATGTCTCTTCTAATTAAATCAGTATGAGCTGCAAATGAGAGTCGCCCTACTCCCGGTTGGAAGTATATCTAAAGATCTTCAGATGGAGTCGTTACTTGTTTACATCTTGTCGTCTCCTTTTCCTCCAGGAGATGCAGAGATTTAGGGTTTCAGTTTCAACCAAAAATGGCTGCAAAAATAATACAGATACTTGTTTCTAACAGAGTGTTTATGAAAGCAGCAAACACGGGGATTCTGTAAGAGTCTTTCAGCTGTCTGTGGGATGCACGTATGCATAGTAGAACCACTTGGGTAGGGAGTGGTATGCTTACTGTTAACATTTCATTGTAATAATAAAATGTTTCTCTGAATTTTCATAACCATTTCTTACTTTCAAAAACCATAGTCTTAATGATTTTTTCTTGTTCATTTTTACTAGAACAACTACTGTAGGTTAAAGGGAATTTAGGAGAGATTGTATTTTCAAAAAATAAAGAAATGCAACAAATGAAGGGAAACAGAGAAATAGCAAGACCTGCCCTCCTAAAGAAAGCACCACTTTGCACTTTCAGTGTGCCAAGTGTTTATTAAGGACCTCAGAACACTTGACATATGTTTAGTTCATTCTTACCTCGGTATTCACATGTCACAGGTTGGGAAATACAGAGAGGGAAGTTGATTAACAGACTAATTGATTTACCAAATGTTCGGTAGAAGTTTCTGCCAGTCTTATTTCCTAAACCAAATATTTTGTTTCAGTTACAAGATCAAAGGAAAATGTGACACATGTTGATCAACGTTCAGAATCAGCCAACTGTTTGTAGAAGATTGTAACCACGTAGAACATTAATGCAGTACAGGTTGTACTTAGAGAATTTCATGATAGTACAATGTGGCTCTCTGTCTCCTTCTAGTGGTTTACGTTTGTTATAGATAGGCTTCTGGGTGCAAAGTAGAACAGATTTATACTGTTCAGTTAACTGGAGTTCCTATACTGAGAGCTGTAAGCCTTGGAATTTCTTGAAGCTTTCCTTTTCTGCTTAAAATGGCTGTGTTGGTTGTTTGGTTTTCAAGAGCAAAGAGTGAGGAGTTAAGGATTTACATTTATCCCAGCCAAAACCTGATTGAGATACGGTTCATGTAATTCAATTGTTTTGTGTTGGTGCCACTCTGAAAATGTATTATGATTTTATGTACAGATATCTATAAAAAAATCTATCCAAGAAAAGCTCTATTGCCATCTGGCATTTAATGGAAGCTGTTTCATTTGAGAGGCCTATGAATGATTATTGATTTTTCTCTGTCATTCCCAAAACAACAGAAAACGATCCTGAGTATTTTCTCCAAAGTAGTCGAAGTGACAGGCATCTTTAATGTAATTACTCCTTTGTTATTATGTATCTTATTCATTGTACATACTATATATTGACTCCTGCAGAGTCAGTATTCTTTGTAGAGTAGATGTGGAGGCCAAATCCTGTAGTCTGGACCTCAATGGAATCACTATGCCCTACAGCCTGGGTCATGCAAAGCACCACAGCCTGACTTACAGATGAGCTGTGGCAACTCCAACTCCCAGAAACAATGCCCCTGAAAAAGCTTTTGAAGATACTCACATAGAAGATAAAACAAATAGCCTAAGTTCTTCTGCTGTGAATCTGCTATGAATCAAACAAGGGTGCTAGAACCTACTTGTAACAGAAGGGTTAATAAATCATCGGCAGAATAAAAATACAGACGCTAAAATCAGACCAAAAGCAAAAGGTGGTTGTAATAGGCATCTATAGTCATCCTAAGGGAGAAAATGAGGCAGTAGAATTGCTTTGTCTGCAAGTCCGGCTTCTTCTGACACTAATTACTCTTTTTGGCCTTTTAATGTGAGCTTTAATGGGAGCAGCAGAGCTACTTCATTAAATAATTCAGCCTTTCTAAGTAGACACTTTTATCAGGAGTCCACCATAAGCCCTTTCTGGCAATTACTGGAAAGCCAGTACATCCAAGCACAGAGAACCTGCCCTTTTATCCTGTGAGTCTGTGTCTTAAACCTCTAGAGATTCAGCAAGCATACTGAAAATGCTAAACCAAAGCAGACTTAAATGAGATCAAGTCAGTCAAAGTACAGCTACACTGTGATGAAACTAAACTGAGGAATTTTGCGTTACCTCTGTCTGTAGCTT
The DNA here is from genome assembly GCF_028554395.1 of Pezoporus wallicus. Taxonomy (NCBI): domain Eukaryota; kingdom Metazoa; phylum Chordata; class Aves; order Psittaciformes; family Psittacidae; genus Pezoporus; species Pezoporus wallicus. Next base: position 2,621,431 of record NW_026641383.1, read on the forward strand.
GCATTTAAAAATGTATTCGTCTAAACTTGTGCAACATCACATTTGAAACTATTTCAGGAGTGAGTTAGTCTGCACCGGTGTTACCTGAGCTGCAGATCACTTCACAACAGTTCCTGACCAGGCATATTTAAAGTCAAGTTGTGGCCAAAATCATTAAAAAGCAGAGTGTGAGACAGTACCTTTTAAAATCCCAGGTTGGAGTGAGCAGACCAGTTTGGGAGACATATGTAGTACACTTTTTTTCTGAAGGATCTCAGCCGCATGGGGCATTTCTGAGGTAGGCATTTTGTGATTGAGGCCTGTTTCTTTGCAATGTAATGTAATAAATTTTGCTCTGTGTGGGCAGACCAGGAAGTTACCAGAAGAGGGTGTAGCAGGAGTAAGCTGAAGCATGAATATCCATCTGTTGGCCAGTACCTGCTTGCCTACGTGCACTTGCCACTCAGTGGAAGAGGGGTGAGTATCTGATGTTTCCTTTGGTATGTCAGAAGACAGACATTCACAAAAGGACAGTTACAGGCAGCTTCGTGGCTCAATGGCATATTCATTGTAAGTTATGCCTCTGCCTGTATTCTACAGAGACCAGATATATGCAGGGAGCAGGGAGGCAGGTCAGGAATAGACATTTTACAGTGATTTATTACAAGGCAGATGGTGAGTCCAGAATGAGAGCCCAAGATATCTGGCTGCCAGGTTTGTGTCCTGCCACTAGATAGGGTAAGAAGGGGAATGGAGTCTTGAGGCTAACTCACAGGAATGTCTCACATCTTCAGGAACTTAAAAGCCTATAGCAGTGACACTTAGGACACTGGAAAAGAAGAGTAACCTCCAGAATTTTCCATCTTGTGATACAGTTTGCTGGATTTGGGGACAGCGTATGTGGCAGCGTAAGCCCAAGTGAACTTAGACTCACCTCTCAGTTAAAGTGCTCTGGAAATCTCTTTTTTTTTCTGCACTCAAATTAAATTAGAGGGCTTTAAACCTACTAAACACAGACTCTTTGCCCTTTTGAAAATATAACATTTCTAATCAAAATACAGATGTGAAAGTACATGGAAAGAAGGAAACTGAGTTTGATGTAGCTTTGTTTTAGGGAGGAAAAATAATATAATTCAATAAGACTAGCTTAAACCCTCTGATTAAAGCTTTTTTGACATAACAGATAGGGAGGGTGAGATCTACACTGAGATAAAGATAGTTAGTACAGATCAAAAGAGCTTGTGTTCATGCCAACTAGATTAAATGACAGGATGTGGTGAAGTCCTGGCCACCATATCTGGTTACTTTACATACAAAGCTTTATTTGCTGAATGTAGATATATCTATTAGGTTATATGCATTTATATATGGAAACTGTAGAAATAAATTGAAAGCAATCTACCATGTGTAGAGTATTTGTTCTGATGCTGTTCTAAGATTGCATTTCTTCCAATTAGTGTGGAAAGCTGTAATTTTTTATAGCTGTCCCTCTCCCTAAGATTGTTGAAGTAAATTGTATTAGAAGCTGAGGTTTATTTCTAAATGACACCATTCTTACTTGTTAGCTTCTGTGCATGAATTCAATAGAACCATATATTTCATATTCCAACTTAATTTTAGTGGAAAGCCTAGGACAACTTTAGGAGTAAATTAAACTTAGGACCCAAATTGCAGTTGTCATCTTAAAGGGTTTTTTTACATTTATTTATCTTGACATAGCCCCTGAAGAGGCAGGCTATGAAGCTGGAAAGCTCTTTGGTCTAACCCAGTATGACTGCTTTTATGTTTCTCATACACTCTGCAACAGCAGGCTGTGGGAGGAAGGGAATGTGAATGTCAGAAAGGGAAAACACTACTGGATATGAAGATGCCACAGGCCCATGCCAGTGTGTACTTCTGTAAGGCAGCAGGGTCTATCTTCCACATCTGGTGAACAGGCCAGAAAGTCCTGCCTGGTTGAGCTATGCCAGAAAGAAGCATGAAGGAGAGATTCTGTCATCTCTGCAGGAAGATTGATGACTCAGAAAATGAAAGGTTTAGCATGGGATGCAGCTGAACAGAACAGATTCCATTAGCTGCACCTACCTTTTATTGGTATTTTTCATTATTGCTGCAGTGCTGCCTAGAAACCTGAGGCTCACAGTGCTCCAAGCTGGAAATATTCCTAAGAAAATTGTCTCTGCCTCAGAAATCAATAAGCAAAAGACAAAAAATTGAGAGACTAGGAGGGAAAACCTTCAGTATATAGAGGACATCACTAGTGTTGAAGTATTTCTGGCAGACAGATGCAGGATGGGCTGGAGCAACATCCCAGCATAATCCCAAACTGGTTTGAGTTGAAAGGGACCTTAAAGTTCATCCAGTTCCAGCCCCCTGCCATAGGCAGGGACACCTTCCACTAGACCAAGTTGTTGTAAGCACCGTCCAACCTGGCCTTGAACACTGCCAGGGATGGGGCAGCCACGGCTTCTCTGGGCAACCTGTGCCAGCGCCTCAGCACCCTCACAGTAATGAACTTCTTCCTTATATCTAATCTAAATCTCCTCTCTATCAGTTTAAAGCCATTCCTCCTTGTCCTGTCTCCACATGTCCTTGTAAGAAGTCCCTCTCAGATTTCTTGTAGGCCCCCTTTAGGTATTGGAAGGCTACTGTAAGGTCTCCTGGAACCTTCTCTTCTCCAGGCTGTACAATCCCAGCTCTCTCAGCCTGTCTCTATAGGAGAGGTGCTCCAGCCAGAGCCAGAAACAGCTACAACTGTAGTATAAGAGGTGCATGTTTCCATTATGCTCCATGACACAAGGAAGAGGGCAAGAGGGTGCAGTTCCTTTAGTGCTCCCAGCATATCTACAAATAAGAACAGCTCAGGGCTTTGTGCCTCACATCTGTGCTAAGTGAGGATAAAGCAGCATTTCTATGCTGACAGAAATGTTCACACAAAAAAATCAGGTCCTCGGTATGTTATGAAACACAAGTATTGCCCATGGTGGGTTTTCATGTAAGCAGCCTGCACTTGTAAGAGAAGGAACTGGAAGCAGCTGGGACTTGTAGACTTAACCAGTAATTTACTTGAAAGTAGTTTCAACTGCAAGACTGGATCAGTCAAAGAGTGGGCAACTGCTATATGCAATCTGGTAATCAGGCTGAGCTACTGTTTCTGAATCACTGCCACACAAAGATGTCCCATTAGGGCTCAATTGCTTTGCAGTTCTGAGGGCCTTAATGCCTTCTGCAGCCCACACGTCCTCTGGCTTCAGAGAATATCTTAAATGTTTCATAACCTTCAAATCCCAAGCAGCTCAGGAGAGCTTGCCTGTGCTTGCATTATTTATGTTGCTGATGGGCTTTTCAGAGCGATGAAAAACTTCAGCTTCACTGCCATGTTTAAGAAGGTCAGGGCATAATGTTCTGATCAGGAAGTATCCCGAGAGGCTGGCAGCCTTGGGTGGCCTCTTGCACACTGACAAGAGCTCGAGAAGCCATTGGTCTGGGATGGGAACCCCAGTTTGTGCCTTCTGCACAGGCTGTTTTTACTGCCATGCTCAATAGAGGAGGGAACTTAGAGGTACCTCCACATGGTTCTGCAGCCCAGCTCTCTCTCCACATCCGCAGATCTGGAGATGGTGACTAAAGATTTACTACCATTGTGGAGGCAGGGGAGTACAGTCAGGAGGGAAGGAGATCTCTTGGGAGTAGAGAAAACTGGAGCAGACACATCTGTCCCGGAGGCTGTAGCTTTAATACTAATCTAACCAGGCTTGTTCTCTGGCTCAGAGACCAAATGGCATAGCTCATGATCACACTGTTCAATGGAGCTGGTCTCCAAAGCAGGGCTGCCATACACAGGCTGCCTATTAGGAACACCTCCTGCTCATGCTATAGTCCTGAATCCCACCAGCAAGTTACTGGGCTAGTTGCTAGCTGGTCCAGAACGACTAGTAAAGAGTGTAACACTGAAGAGGATTACAGGGAAAAGATACTCTGTTATGATCCCCTTTGCTGCAGGATCCTGCAAAACTTCATAGAATCATAGAACCATTAGGGTTGGAAAAAACCTTAAGATCATCAAGTTCCAACCCCCCTGCCATGGGCAGGGACACCTCACACTAAACCATCTCACCCAAGGCCTCCTCCAGCCTGGTCTTGAGCACTGCCAGGGATGGAGCATTCACAACCTCCCTGGGCAACCCATTCCAGTGCCTCACCACCCTAACAGGAAAGAATTTCCTCCTTATATCCAATCTAAACTTCCCCTGTTTAAGTTTTAACCCGTTACCCCTTGTCCTATCACTACAGTCCCTAATGAAGAGTCCCTCCCCAGCATCCCTATAGGCCCCCTGCTATCCCTATAGGTCCCTGCCTTTTCACTGACAACTGCCAAATACAGACCACCTGCACAGAAACCTTGGAGGGCTGTCATCTCCAAGGAGCCGTACAAATGGTGAGAGCCAAATATTTCACTATATTGATGCGAAAGAAAGAAAACCCACCTGATCTGTAATAGCTGAGGATTTGGGCAACCACCACAACTGCGTCACACGTACCTGTATTCTGGCTGCAGTCATGCCCATAAACAGGGATGGTCTGCACAGGAAACAAGCGGTAGCTGTCAAGCAGATATACTGTCTGAATGTGGTCACTTGTGGCAGAGCCACTAAACTCAGTAGCACATTCCACTCCCTGGCCCTGGGCAAGGCAGGGGTTTTCCAGAGCGCTGCGTCAGAGGATTTGGCCCCGTGCATTATGATTTTATTTAGAGCACACTTCTTCAGCCTGCAGAGGCAAGGTGTCAGTCTTGAGCAAGAGAAAAAAGGACTATAAATAGAGCAGGCTAGGTTGCCATAGGCAGCTTTTGGTCTGATTAAGTTTCTTGTTTAGCCTGGGAGAAGCAGAAATCCAATCTGCTGAGGAGACGCAGCATAGTACAGGCACTAGCAACAGCTTTCCTCTCCAGCCAGGAACTGTCTTTCATTTCCTAGGTACACAGATAAAGCCACCCACCTTCCCTGAACAAGGGCAGCACTACCCTTCACCTGTGCTTCCCTCCGGCTCTCTTTGCTTTTTGCAAACTCCTGCTTTGCAAACCATCACGTATTTTCATCAGACCAGCTACTCATGAGGCAAATGCATTCCCTGATATTCAAAACAACAAATGGTGTGAATCCCAACATTAGGTACCCAGATGTAACACACATTTCAGCTTCTTGAGGTCTATGGAGCTTTAAGAAGTGTTGTTTATTAATCCTTGCTCTAATTTGGATCACCATCATGCAGGCTCAATAGGGGCTACCCCTGGAGTTGGTGGTGTAATGGACATTTTTGCTGCAGGCCAAGTACATAATAGAAATACCACCAAGAGCTCAGTGCTGCACTCAGGAATTTTGTTTTCCCTCACAGGTACCTGTATTTCTGCCCTTAGTCTCTGCTTGATTCAGAAAGAAACCCTATTTCCACAGATTTCTGGTGCCCAGCATACCTTTTGGTGGGTATATTTTATTTACAGCACAAAGCTAACGGAGGCCATCTTTGAACAGTGATTTTAGACTCAAAGCACTTGAATTGATTCTTTGAACTGTGCACTGCCAGCTTTTCAAAGCTGCAGCCAAGATTGCAGAGCGGTAGTTCCCCTGTTCCCTCCTGCCGGGATGCACCCGGAGAGGGACAACATTTAAAATTAGTTCAGAATATGCTCTCAGCATTGTGCTATGCACGCAAGCAGATGGGATTACTTGTGTCAAAAAAAATCATATACTAAATATTACGCTTGAAAGCAAAGCATCAAGTCTTAAGGACAGCTGGATCTCATAAATCTTTGCCTTCCACCAAATATGTAGCCTAGATCCCTTGGAAGAGCACTTGCAGACCTACGTACATCTAAGATGCTACACAACCTGCCACTTGCTTGCCAAGCCAAAGTGTAACTTGCACGTACACCTGCGCCAGAGGTTAGCACGGCACGTTCTTGACAGATGGTCAGTTCTCATTAGCCCTTGCTCGGGGATCTTGATATCTTGGGCTCAGCAGCTTTGGTGCCAGCTCACAGCACTGGGAACCCCCCTCACCAGGGCATCCCCATGGCTCTGGCCATGCTGGGGCACCTTCCCTGTGCCAAGCTGCCAAGCAAGACGCCTCCTTCACAGGGAGACAGATTCCCACTGGTCAAACCTACAGGCTGCTTTACTGCAAGTGAGCTTTTTAACAGTTTCATGCACCTTCCAGTTTATTACTATTGGTTACTGTGCTTTCATCCCTGCTGGTCATTGCTAAACCTGAGATAGAAGGCTAAATTTGAAGGGAGGCTAGAGCTGAGGATCAGTGACCTATTAAAACCATGGACTTCCACAGACACATTGAGTTTATGGTCTACTGCAATTTTCCTGCTGGCCCTGCTCTGCTACAAGGCATTAATGATTTCTCCATTCCACAAGGGTTAAGGTTTAATAGCCTGTGAGCCTTTTCTACCCACAGGTGCCTTCCCTCTTTGTCCTTAGCTGGTTTAATCAATTCAGATACCCAGGAGTCACTAAGGACAATTTTCTCTCACTTGTATTTAGCTGGAATCCTGGATGACAGAAAAAGTCCAAAGACTCTCAGCCCAAACTCTGTCCCTTCATACGCTTCGAAACAGAGCTGCTCGACAATAACAGGCAAATTTGCATTTCATTTCCCTTTCAAATTTGGGATTAAGCTCTCCCAATATAATTATTCTGACACAAGCTGTTATTTGGAGGGGCTGTGCTTCTAGATTTTGGGAAGCTGTAATTTCTTATTATAAATAACTGTAACACTGTAGTAGCACAGAAGTATAGCAAGGTCCAGTTTGGATCCATGTGGACCTTTTAGACCTGCCCACCCCCTAACATGGGACTCGCTGCAGTAGAGGACTCTGCATTCCCCAGCACACTGAAGAGGCAGATAAACTTTGGTAAAGGTGCCGGGTCTGCATGTTTGCCATGTCTCACTATCTCATCCCAGCCACAGTGTCGTTCCTCACCTCTCCTTTAAGCCCAGGTTCTCTCTACTCTCAGTAGCCTCTGGCTTCCACACTGCCTCATCTTTGGCTGTTTCCTCTTCCTCCTGCACCTTGCTTGGACAGCAGTTGGTGGCAGGACCAGTAAAGACATAAGGTTTTAGCACCTCTCTGCAAACCAGCCTCTAGTTTCCAGGAGCAGTCCCCAGATTAGGATTAATGCAACTGACCTGAACTTGTCAGACAGGAATTCCTCATTCCAAAATTGAAGAAAACAGAGCATCTTCGCAAATGGCCCCACAGGGGCTTTTTTTGTTGTTAACCTGGACAAAGCCAACATTTTCCCATCACAACGTGGTTTTAGGAAAAGTGAAATACTTTTACCTGAAACTTGCATATGCACATACAAGTCAGCAGAAAGCTAATACCAAAGATGTGACAAGTGAAATCATTAGAGTTTACTGAAATTAGGAAACCCTTCACCATACACCCACAAATGGAGGACAGTAACTGGACATGCCTGCTAACAAGAACTGGCAGCAGCACACACTGGTAAAAATCAGGAAAGAAACACACTGGAGATAACAGGGAATTACAAAGTGAAGTTCAGGCAGGCGAAACTATGGTAACAAAGCTACTCAGGGACATCAGGTTTTGAAGAAATACTGAGTTCATTAAAAAAAGATAGGCTGGTTTTTCCCAATGGGGATAAGTTTTAGAGACTTGCTGCAAAATAAGTTCAGTTTTATCTAAGTTCTGTTCTTGTAAACCTATACAAGCCCATTCCTTCTCTAAATCTCTCAAAGTTTGAATAACATACTTTTTGTTCATATTAAGACAACACTTCGTATAATTTTATTTGCAAAATACCAAGTTGTGAACAGATATAAAAACAACGGAATATAAAAACTTGTCACAAAACCAAACTAAAAATAACAGAAAGGTGCATTTTGCTCAACAGTTTAATTTCAATATGATCTCCAATAAAAAGCTTACTCTATTGAACCTGAATATTTCAGCATTCATTATAGGATGCTTTCACATAGTATAGAAACTAAGTCATCTAACAAATCCTCTAATTAATATAGCCAATAACATAAAGACTTTCTGTGAGGAAGTATATAACAGTTTCCATAGCATGAATGCATATGGACAATACTATATATAAAAAAGCCAAACTATTTAACAAGTCTGAACAGATTTACACTATGATTAAACCGAACACAAACAATTTAAAGTGATTTCTGAAATTACAGGTTGAGCTAATACAAAGGTACCTTTTATTTTAAAGGTAAATTCACATTTCTAGAAGGTAAAAGCTTTGTGCCCAGGCAACTTCATGTCATTGAGGCACGATCAGTCAGACAACTCTCACTGCATATATCTCAACTTTCAATAGAAAGATCTGGTTTCTATTTCTTTAATCCAGTTTTTAGTAAGGGAGAAATTAAATTAGGAAGAGGAGGGCTCTCCCTCCCATATTTACAGGCTGCAGACTACTCTGCTCTCTCATCGGAAATTCAAGTTTTCCTGTCAAACTTTGTTAAGCTTTGTGACTATCAGCACCCTCAGAGTTTGGTCAAAGGCACCACAAACACACAGTCCCTTTTTGTCAGGGCTCCAGTCTAGGCTAGAAATCGGCTGCGTTGACAGAGTCACATTCTGCAAGAGACTGACAGAACCTGCCACCCCCATCTCGGCTCCTTCAGAATCCTTCTTCGAGCGCTGAGCTGGGTACTCGCTGGCAATAAGGAAAACAAAAACTTGCACTTAGAATTCACTGATACAAACACGTCATTATCCTCGTTACTTTTAAAAGAAAGGTTTTCTCTGTTCTGTAGGCGATGCAAACAAATGCCTTAACAATAATGAATAATCGTAGAATCACAGAAAGGTTTGCGTTGGAAGGGACCTTAAAGCTCATCCACTGCCAACCCCCTTGCCATGGGCAGGAACACCTTCCACTAGACCAGGTTTGTCATACCCAGCTATATCCACACTGCATATTTAGTAAATATTTCATGAAAGAAAAAATGGGGCAGGAAGCCTCATTTGAATTGAATCCTGACAGCTCTTTCCTATAGCACTTCATTTTTAAACTGTTTGACTTTTGCCACAGGTAAGAGAATTTTATCTCAGCTATCCCTCTGAAACAGCACACCTATTTCACTGCATTTAGGATGACTGAATAATTTTGCCATGTAGCATAAGAAGATGCAAACATAAGAATCACTGAAAGTCCAGGCTTTCAATGCTCTTCTCAGGCATAACCAGTACCATGAAAGAATTTTAAGAAATCAGTTTTCTTCCATTTATCACCTTGTTAACCAAGGATATAATTAGATCTTGATTATATTAAGAAAACTGACAAGGATAAAATTCACCTGTGCAGCTGTCACATTCTTTTATGGATTAATTATAGAATCATAGAATAGTTAGGGTTGTAAAGGACCTCAAGATCATCCAGTTCCAACCCCCCTGCCATGGGCAGGGACACTTCGCACTAAACCATGTCACCCAAAAATGCAGCTTCCAGATCAAGTACTGGCCCCAAAATTACCCTTTCTGCTGCATTTGTAAGCAATAATTTTAACGAGATATTCTGAGGTTGGAAGCAGGACCCTAACTCATCATTTTTAGGGAGATTCTTTCTTAAAACATTAAATGGCTGGTTTCTTATTGCCCCTGTTGCAGACTGGAGAGTGATCACTTACTATTTCCAGAGATGAAGGCTCCCAGCTCCTCCACTTGTCATAAATATATCTCTGTTCTGTGGTAGGTGTCGAACCTGCCAGATGGTAGATTTTTGCACCTAATAAAGAAAAATCAGTGTTGTATGGAAGTCACTTACAGATGCAATTAAAACAGCAATCACTTGCATGAAGAGAACCTGGCCTTCTCATGAACATGCCTCCCGACCTGCTGCCACAGGAGCGGCCAGTTCCCACACAGGAGAAGCCAAGTCAGGCCTCCAACACACCCTGGTCTTCCACAGGGATAAGGCAGCATCCCTACCAAGGCCACCACTCACTGATACTTCAGCTTATTTGGGACTGGCCACATGAACAAGGTTAGAGAGAAGTGAAGTGGCTGTGTAGGCACATCTTTTGGAACTGCTGTGGAACTACAGGATTGCCAAGGGCTCTTAGGGGACACAGTCACCACAAGGTTAATTTCACTCTCTGACATCTCTTAAAATCATTACTGGAAGGGAATATAGTGCAAACAATCTACAATTCCAATTTACATCTTAGCCAGGGCACGGCAAGATCACATAGCAACAGAAATCACTTAGGGAAATAAACCCAACATGCATACTCTGACTTACTGCATATCTGTCTGCAAGTATCCAAAAGGAAAAGCTTAAATGCAGTGAGTGAAACGAATGCCATTTTCACACTTTGATTATCACAAACACTAATTCAGTAAATACTTTTGTGTCATCTAATGATAGTACTTCCAACGTCTTATCTGTTTTGAATGGTGGTATGGAAAATAATAAAGATGTTGAAATTCAGCTTTTTTCTAATTTAGGCATTCCTAGAGAAGAACTTCACCAGAAAAGTTCCTTTTCTCCAGATTTATTATCACCAGATCGTGTTCACGAAAACAAAACAACAAAAAAGCCCACCTCAACAAAAGAAAAGAAAAAACAACCTGTTTTATAAAGAAACTAATCAGTGCAGTGGTCACAGATGGAGGAAAAAGGTTATAAGAGTTCTCCATATTTAAGAGCCTGCAGGCCACTAAGTCTCTCCAATAGACTTTTTCACTCACCCTCAATATCCCAATCCAACAATGCTTTGTTCTGAAGAAAAATAAATTTCTTCTGTGTCTCATATGAGGTCTGGTGACTGCAGGAAGAAAAGTGCTTGCAGAGGGCTCATGTTTTGGGGGATATATTTTAAGATTTGAATCTGCATGCTCATCACAATTTAATATGGCCTCTAATAAACATGACTCCCAGATTAAGGGCAGAGCTGAGTGCACAGAGGTGCAACTGCAACAGAACCCAGAGACACCCAAGTATCAGGTTATAAAAGGGAGGAAAGCTGGGTGAGTGCTGGCAGCTGATGCACACAAGCCCTTTCACTGCTGCACCAGGGGCCACATCAACCATGCTGCCACAAAGTTTGTACCAATTACAGGGGCATTATCAAAGACAATAGTTTTAGACCTGTAGTTCTTCAACAGCAGATATTCAAAATGCTTGTCTCTTACTAAGAAATCCTGTCTCCCCATACCTTCTCTGAAACAGAAGCAAAACCTTTGGTTGGATGCTGAGTTCTCATATCGAAAACATGAAATTTTCCCTCAAGTGACGTGGCCACCAGCTTGTTCATATTTACATCTTTTCTGTCAAACTCCACACTGCAAACCTGGAAATATATAAAAATACATTCAGCCTTGAAATTTAGCCACTGCTAAAAAAAAGAAGGGGAAAAGTTTTGCTAATTGTAAATATGTATTAACCATTGGTTCTTTTTACAATGACAACATCACCAATTTGGAAATAACAATCACCTGAAAACACAAATCCACTGAAAAATACCCTGTGCTGTCCAGACCAAAAATCTGGGGGCTACAATTTCCTGAACCTGCATAGGACCTGGGGTGAAATATACTTTTATAGTTTCCTTACCCCGTTCTTAATATTGGTCTCCCATCTTAGTGACATGGTTTTTAAGTCAAACAATTTAATGTCCCCATTGTCATATCCAGCACATACAACGCGTTCCTCTTGATTGTAAGCATTGCCTGGACACAGAGAAAGAATTCATCAGCATGCACGAACCTTCTTTAATCTGTAAATTTCAGACCTCCTAAACCTGCAATTTCAACTTAAGAGTTACGTCAGCAAAATATTACTATTGGGATACTAAGATTTAAAGAATTGTCTGGTTTTCAAACCTGACGGGTAGAGAAAAATACAGCTTCAAACCTGGCAGTCTGTTTCTTTTAAAATATTAACAAAACTCTTATTCCCCTTGCCAAAAACTGCCTAAACCACATAAAGTTCTGCACTTGTAAACCTACATTAAATACATTCCTTCTCTTAAAACTTTATCTGCTCTCAACCATGCTCCCCAGACAGCACAGCAGCACTGGAGCATAAAGTGGTTCAGCAGTTCCTTAGCCAGCCTCTCAAGCACGAGCTATTACTGCAGACACAGACTTGTCGAGAAGCCCTGGGTGTTACCAAGGCATCACAAGACAAACACAGAAGCCTGCAAGCAAAAAACTCTCAGCTGACAGGATCAAGGAAACATAGCAGTGTCTGAAAGAAGTTAGCCCAGAGCATGTAGTTCAAGATGAACCCAGCCTTGGCTCAAGCTTCAGCAACTTGAAATAAATTGAAGAAAATATGAGGGCACTTTTTTCCCCATTCATCAAAGCAGAAGACAAAGATAACAACAGCAATGAGTATTAGAGTTGCACCTTCTTGCCAGGGAAGGTCATGTCCTTACTATCAATTCTGTAATTACAATCCATGCGCTTATTAGCAGTTCATAAAACTTACTCTGGAGACAAAAATGGAGCTAACCCAGAAACACCAGCTAGTGTAGAACACAAGCAGCTTGCCCTCTCCAGAAGAAAAATGCAGAGCACAGATAAAGCATCACTGTTGTCTTTTATTAGCTCTTAGCTTCATAGATCTTCTCTTAAATTAATGCTTTAATGTTTGATAATTGGAACTACAGTGCAACAGCGACTGGTTCCTTGTGTGCTGCAACATTTCATAGAATCACAGAATCACAGAATAGTTATGGTTGGAAAGGACCTTAAGATCATCCAGTTCCAACCCCCCTGCCATGGGCAGGGACACCTCACACTAAACTATCTCACCCAAGGCTCTGTCCAACCTGACCTTGAACACTGCCAGGGATGGAGCATTCACAACTTCCCTGGGCAACCCATTCCAGTGCCTCACCACCCTCACAGTAAAGAGCTTCTTCCTTATATCCAATCTAAACTTCCCCTGTTTAAGCTTTAACCCGTTACCCCTTGTCCTGTCACTACAGTCCCTAATGAAGAGTCCCTCCCCAGCATCCTTATAGGCCCTCTTCAGATACTGGAAGGCTGCTATGAGGTCTCCATGCAGCCTTCTCTTTTCCAGGCTGATCAGCCCCAACTTTCTCAGCCTATCTTCATATGGGAGGTGCTCCAGTCCCCTGATCATCCTCGTGGCCTCCTCTGGACTTGTTCCAACAGTTCCATGTCCTTTTGATGTTGAGGACACCAGAACTGCACACAATACTCCAAGTGAGGTCTCACGAGCAGAGTAGAGGGGCAGGATCACCTCCTTCGACCTGCTGGTCACGCTCCTTTTGATGCAGCCCAGGGTGCGGTTGGCTTTCTGGGCTGCAAGCGCACACTGAAGCCAGCTCATGTTAAGTTTCTCATTGACCAAAACACTTACACTCTCATCAACAAAACATTTACACTCCTTCAGGACCATGCAGCTGAAGATACTGTTTTTAACATTCCTAGGCATAGAAATTAAGCTTGCACAGCTTCTCAGTGAAATCATAGAACCAGTTGGGGTAGAAAAGACCTTCAAGATCATCAAGTCCAACCACAAACTATGACCAAAGGTGGGAGGAGAAAGAATCCAAAACCCAACTATCACAAAATCAGCTCCTTTTGGGAAAAAGTAAAAAATACATAAATCTGACAATGCTGAAAAGCAAAATGTGCTACTTATGTGCCCATACAAAAAAAAAAAAGCTATTCCATAGCATCCTGAAATGCTCTGATAATCATCAAAGCAAGTCATATTACAGGAAGGAATGGCTATAATCTCATACATTACCAAATGCTACAGTCCAGCAGTCTCTTTTGCTCTCCCCCTGCACAGGTTCCATATTAGCGACAGGCATATCTTTCTGTCTCGGGTCCCACACCTTCACAGTTCCTGGGAAAGAAGGAGAACAGATTTTGTGTTATGCATACACTGACACATTGTGTTAATCTTCCCAGGGAAGGCCTTTGCTTTTGAGCCTGATCATTGAAAACACAGGAGCATTTCTCTCCATAAAGAAAGCCTGACTGCGTTTAGTGGATACAAAAAAAACAACCAAACAAAACCCAAACCCAGCAAACAAAGTAATAAAGCAAAAGTGTTTGATCAGCATGTATTTTCTCTAGCTATCATTTTGCATTTATTCTACATTTGTATTCTTACTGTCTCAGTGACAAGTTTCTTTTGCTTATCTGCAGCTTCTGAAAGAATTAAGAGGAAATTTGTCCCAAGCAAGATTCATGGGACAGCATAGGAAGAGCTAGGAACTAGTTGCAACAGGTTTGTAACTAGTTCAGATGGCAGACTCTGCCCTGCCATCAGAGTTCTCAGACCAACTGAAAAGACTTTCAGAGTTCACTGACTCACCATCTCGACTGCCAGTGACAATTTCTGGTGCACCTTCCCCAATTCCTAAGCCACCTACACCATCTATACTGTTTATGATTTCCTTATGACCTTTCACAGAATACACTGGTATTTCAGGAGCTTCTAAATTCCTAGGCAAGAAAGAAAAAGAACAGATAACACAGCATTTTCCTTGACACTTGGGATTTGTTTAAAAATGAGAGGAAATTGAGCACAAATTATATAAACTCAGATTAACAGTGGGACCAAAATATGGGTATCACCATTACGAACCATGAGTCTCTGATTCCTTCTTTGGCTATGGCTTTAGACTGGTTTTGCTCGGCTCTGGACTTCCCTGTTTGTAAAGGCAGCTGTGGGATTCAGCACAGCAAGAACCAGTTTTTATGCTGGGCTTTAAATGAATCATGCCACAGATCAAACCACTCTAATTAGCTGTACTCTCTAAGTATATAAAATGACTTTGTTCACTGATCCCCACCTAGCTCTAACTCCTGCTCTTCAAATGCAAGCTGCATCCAACCGGGGGTTTTACGGTTCTTTGCCGATTCCCATCCTTTGAGAATCCTTCAGAATTTTATTCTAAATTTCAGCTAGGGACTAATCCGTGCTGCTATTCCAACAAAACAGAACCAACAGTTCCTTGTAAGTGAAAGATATTATTACTATGATTATCAATAAAACAACCATATAGAGAACACCCCCTTTTTGACCACGTAACTTAAATTTGTGGCAAATTGATTATCAAATAAAATTTACAAATAATTCAGGGACCTGAAAAAAACATTTGAAGATTAAAAATTTAAAATCTGTATTTAATCTAGACATCAGATTTAGGTTCTTACACAGGTTAGGTTGTTGTATAGGTTACCTTAATTGGTATTCATGCATCCATTCAAAGCCTCTTTTCAGAAGAGGACCGAGCAGAACTGTAAGAGGTGTTCGTCGCTGCACACAGAAGATGCCAATGGAACAGACTGAATTAAACCACTGTGCAGAATTCATGCTGATTTACAGAACAAGCATGGTCCAAACACAGCGGCCAGCAAAGCTTATGAGCGGATCTCAATCACGCACAGCACAGAGAGCATCTTACATAAAAGCCACACACAGAAACATCGGTTCAGACAAGTACAACATGAAGTGAAAAAGCTTCCAGTGAATACCTGTGCTTACCATATGTTAAGGTTTCCACCAAAATCTCCTGTAGCTAAGTATCGCTGCTGCAGAGATGTAGCACCAAAAGTTCCACATTTTATAGGTTTAGCCTTTTCAATCTTGTAAAGAAAGGATACATTCTGTGTCAGCACATGTTAATAAACAACACAACTGCAGACTGCAGGAGCACTTCCTTGCGAGTCCAGGGGTGACAGATTTCGGTGACATGTACGCAGGCTATTCGGGGTAATACGCAATGGAAACGCTATCAAAGGCAAACACTTTGTGTTTATTTCTTTGCACAAAGAACAGACTTCAGCTTAACGGTCTTAGAAAAACAGAACAAATCTCACTTCAGCTCAATAATGATGCTCATTAGAGGCTGCTGTCTCTGCTGAGTTGCAAATACAACGCGGAGGGACACCAGAGCCCCGCTGGTACACCAGGACGGGAGAGGGACACCAGAGCCCCGCTGGTACACCAGGACGGCAGAATTAAGCAGTTAATCCGTAGCAGCTTCGCGTACGTACCCGCAGTGCCTCGGCCCTACAGACCCACAGCTTATTTGCTTGTGCCCTGCGGGTCTCTATGGACCTGAGGCACTGTTACCCCGAAAATCAGCAAATCCAAAAGGTCAGTTGTAGTTAAAAAAACAAAAAAAAACAACCCCAAAACAATAACAACAACAACAAAATCCCAACCAAACAACAAACCCCACCCTCCTCCCCCCAAGACCCCAAACAAACCCACAAAACCAAACAATGAAATCCCCCAACACCAAACACAACCGGAGCCGAGCCTCCAGCGTTCCCTCTAACGCAAGCCATGACAACAAGGCAACAAACGCACGGCAGCCTAGGGCGACATGACTGACAGGAACAGCAAATTCAACAGGCAAACCGGGTCCGGTACCGATTATCCTTCAGTTTTTTAACCAGCTAGCTCTGTACAAGCGCCCGTGTCCCCCATCCCAGCCGAGATCAGGCCGGCGCTGCGGCCCCACGGCAGGGCCTGGCGGGCCTCATCCCTGCAGCATGGATCACAGGATCACAGAAGCAGAGAAAGATCGAACGGTTTTGTTGGAGGGGACCTTCTAAGCTCATCCAGTCCACCCCCTGCAACGAGCAGGGACATCCTCAACTAGATCAGGTTGCCCAGCACCACATCCACGGCCTTGAACGCCTCCAGGGATGGCGCATCCACCACCTCTCTGGGCAACCCGCGCCAGCGTCCCAAGGTAAAGCATTTTCCCCTCGGGTGCCCCCCGTACCTCCCCTCTCCCAGTTTAAACCCACCACCCGCGAACCCGCTCCCACCTTCCCACAGGCCCCTTTCAGACACCCGCAGTCTCCTCACGGGACCCCCCCCCTCCGCTCACCTCCCGCAGCAGCTCCACGCGGGCTCCCCGCAGCTCGTACAGCTGGATGACGCCGGTGCCGCGCGCGGCGCTGCCCAGGCACAGGAGGCGGGCGCTGCGGGGCACCCACTTGCAGTCGAACAGGGTGTAGCTGAGCGGGTGCTGGACGTGCGCCACCACCTGCGGCCGCTCCAGCCCCGACGACATCCTCGCACACCGCGCACCGGCCCCACCGCGCACCGCTACCGGCACCGGAGGGGGCGGGCGCAGCGAGCGGAAGTGAGCGGTGGCGCTGTTCCGGCGAGGCGGTGTGGAGGCACGCGGGGCGGCGGTTGGAGCAAGACACCCCCCTCCCGCTCCGATGGCTCCCCCTCCGTGCCTCGTTACGGACGCTGAGGCGGCGGGCGATGGCGGAGGCTTCACCAGCGTCGTGTCCAAGCGGAACCGGAGGAAGCGGCGGGCGACGGCGGCGGCGAGCGGGGAGGAGCCGGAGCCGGCGGCGGGGAGCGCCATGGACACAGCGGAGCCGCGGCCCAGCAAGAGGCCTGCATTCCCGCCGGTGGCTGCTGAAGCGCTCCGGGTACGCGGGGCGCCGGGCGTGGAAACGCGGCCTGGCCTGTGCGGGGCCGGGAGGAGCTGGGGCGTGCGGGGCAGCCCGTCGGCCCTCCGGCACATGGAGCGGTGCGCGGAGCTCGGCCTTCACGGCCTTCTCTTCCCGCTAGGTTGGAAAAGGCGAAATACGGAAGGTTCCCGTGCCGGCCAACAGGTACACGCCGCTGAAAGAGAACTGGATGAAAATATACACGCCTATCGTGGAGCACTTGCAACTTCAAATCAGGTTTAACTTGAAAACGAGGAACGTGGAAATCAAGGTAAAGAGAACTCCTTCTGCTTCCCACAGCTGGGGCTGATCAGCCTGGAGAAGAGAAGGCTGCGTGGAGACCTCATAGCAGCCTTCCAGTATCTGAAGGGGGGCTATAGGGATGCTGGGGAGGGACTCTTCATTAGGGACTGTAGTGACAGGGCAAGGGGTAACGGGTTAAAACTTAAACGGGAAGTTTAGATTGGATATAAGGAAGAAGTTCTTTACTGTGAGGGTGGCAAGGCACTGGAATGGGTTGCCCAGGGAAGTTGTGAATGCTCCATCCCTGGCAGTGTTCAAGGCCAGGTTGGACAAAGCCTTGGGTGACATGGTTTAGTGTGAGGGGACTGGAACTGGATGATCTTAAGGTCCTTTCCAACCCTAACTATTCTATGATTCTATGATACCGGAAACACTGTGCCTGTTCTCATAGGTGTTCCTGTTCTGTGTATTAGACTAGAGAAGCATTCTAAATCCCAGATAATGCTTGGAAAGATGGAAACTGCACGGTTTCACTTAACCAAAAAATCCTCACGGGGGTTAATCTTGTCACATTTGTTAGTTTCTGCTTAGAAGCAAGTTATTAATGCAGGTAGTTTGAAAGTGTTAATCCTTTCTAGAAGGGGCCAGCCTAAGACTGGGGGGTGTCAGTTTTTATAGGAGAAAATGACATGCTTAAGAATTACCAAGACTCTTACTCCTTGTGTTAGATGTGATTTTGGATTATAATGTTTTTTTAGATTTTTAAGGCTACTAAATACTTATGTGACAATTTTGAGCTAACAGTGTCTTGAGGGGGGCACCAAACCTAATGGCTTTTGTTTGTGGCAGAAGATAAGGGCTGGTCGTTTAATAGCTTGTGTTACAGATTGCACTGCAGTAGCTTAGGATACAGACACCAATATAGAATTGTAGCTCTTGTAGCTGCTCACTTTATTCTTACACCTTCTCAGGAGTGTTTATAGTAGCTCTCAAGCGTGTAGCTAAACCTCACACTGTGCCTTTGACGTACAGCTTACTGTGTTAGCACTGTTGATGTAGGAGATCCTCTAATGTAAGAGTGAAAACAGAGACACCAACAGTGATTTTTCTTCCGAACCTTAAAATCTTACCACAAGTTTGATGGTAGCAACTAGAGAAATGACTTGAAGGAAAAGGGAGGGAACAGCAGGAACTCCTGCAGTTCCATTGAGAAACTGCGCAGGTGAAAGAAGAGACCTGGGATTTCAACAGTGCTTTTTGGTATGCATCAATGGTAGAAAGCCAGGCGGTTTTATTCTTGCTCAAGCCCATTTAGTGTTGCCCTTATCTGTCAGGAATGTAAAATGCTTGAGAATTTAAAATCCGTTTCTGTCATTTCTCTGACTTGGTGCAGAAGCTGTAAATGACAGTTCAGAAGAGCTTTTACATACTCCAGCTCTCAACATGACTGTCTTCCTTAATTGTTCCTTGGTTTGCTTTTGTTACAGCTTCAAAGACTGCTCTTTCCTAAGTTGTCCTTGTTACGGTCTGTAAATGCAGATATACACAAACTCTTCCACGGTGGCAGAGGAATGGCCCAGTATTAAAACATGAACTGAAAATAAATGGCCCCTAACAGCAAATCCTGTGGTGTGCTGGCACGGGAAGAAAAAAAACTAAAGCAGCCCAATACTTGCTGCTTCTCCAGGTCAATTTGTTCCTGTTCTAAATATCATCTGAATTCATATGTTTTATTGAACCTGTCTGGGTTTCGCTGAAACATCTCTAGGCTCTTGGCATTAGAGCAACTTTTGGGGTTTCCTGCCACCATCCACTTCTTTTTCTTCTGTGCTGCATTTAGCTTGTGTTCTTTGGTTTTTTCTCCCATAAAAGGGCTCTCAGTCAGATGTGTGGTGGGGAGGGCGTTCAGCAGTTTCTCTCTTCCCTCCCCTCCAAACACAGGCTGTGGTAGTTGATGCTTTGTTCTTGTTATAAAACAGCACCATGACTAGTTACCTTAGTGCCAGTAAAACACGGTACAGCACTGTCACCTGAATGTAGGTGTTTATGGTTAGAACGTATCGCCAAGATTTTTTTCCCCCCAAGTCCTGACCCTACTTGCACAGCCTTCATTTGCAAATGTAACTTCTTGTCTTGCAGACTTGCCAAGAGACAAAGGATCTCAGTGCTCTAACAAAAGCAGCTGATTTTGTGAAAGCATTTATCCTTGGGTTTCAAGTAGAGGTGAGTCTCCCAACTCCCAGATTGTGAGAGTGCTTCATTGGCTTCCCTGAAAATTACAGGAAGAAATAACAATCCTCGGGTGGTTTTCTAGAAATAAATGTTTGAAACTGTGACTAGAGTGGAAGTCTTAATTTCTTAAGCTAATGCAGAGTAAGAAAGTAACCTTCAAACATCACTTAATTAAAATTACAAAGTTGGAGGACATATTTAGCTGTGTGCAAGAGGCAAGCATGAAGCAGTAATCTGGCTCTGACGTGCTCTGCATGTAAAGGGACTCTCCATTTTGCTGCCCATAACCTTTGCTCTGTTAAAAACTCAAACAAAACCACTCTTCGCAGTATTGTATAAGCTGCTCCTTGCTGCAGACCTGTGCTGGCTGTTGTTTGATACATTAAGTGGAGAAATACTACTGATGCTGTCTTTTTATATAAAGGAAATGTGAGCTTTCAGCTCCCTTGTGGTACTGCAACGCTCATGCTGATAACAGATCTCTTTATTTTAGGATGCTCTTGCTCTTGTCAGATTAGATGATCTTTTTCTAGAGTCGTTTGAAGTTACAGATGGTAAGTAGTTTGTGCTGTGGTGTTCAGGTAGCTGTGGGTACCATCTGCAAGTACATTGTTTTTGTTCCTTTCCCCCTGCTCCAGTTATGTCACTTACCCTCAGGGTTAAGGAAAAACTTCATTACACAGTTACTGTCTGGGTACAGGTGGCTTGAAAGGGTTGTAATTTTTCTAAGATGTCTTAACAAAGCCCCTCAAACCTCCATCCTTGAAAGTACATCACTTTATCAGAGAGATTTGATTTTTCTTGTCACAGGGTAAACGTTTTAAAGGTGAAAGGGAGAATTTTGGTGAATGCATCCATTAGATTTTTAAACTAGAATGGGCTTTGCTCCTCTCAGAATCCTGACAGCAGCTGGTAGGAAGTAGACAGCAGAAACATCTATTAATTCATGTATTTGTGGGATTCCTTGGAGCATCTGAAGCTGATCTATTTTATTTCTAATGGTGCCAGCTGAGTGCACTTTGGCTATTTTTTTCCTCAACAGTAATTGCTCAGTAACACAGGGAATGCCTTCTGCAGCAGTTCTGTATCAGAATTTCTCTCTGATGCCAGAGACCTCATGGTTACACTTAGCAGCAGATGCAATTTTCAGTTCTAGTAACGTTAGTGACTATAGATATTTATATATTGCACTTGAAATTGCTTTTGTGCTGCTTACACCAAGTTGCTTCCAGCAAGGCAAGCATTATAGAAATACACACCACTGCTGTTACACTGAGCATGTTATTCTTGTTTTAGTCAAACCTTTGAAAGGCGATCATCTGTCAAGAGCAATAGGGAGAATAGCAGGGAAAGGTGGAAAAACAAAATTCACTATAGAAAACGTAACCAGGACACGAATCGTTCTCGCTGACGCGTAAGTATTGACTGACTTCCTCCTGGGCAGAGCACAATCCCCCAACTAACCCATGTCCTTTTCCAGGAACAAAGATAACCTAAATTTTATCATTTAAGTGTTATTTTTAACAAATGCTATTTGAGTATTTGACCTTTTGGTCTGAGAATGATGGGTGTTACCAGTACACATAGAATTGAGTAATGCCCCAAAGCACAACTTCTTACAAGTAATCCAAGTTGAACCCACTGACCCTAGAACCTTTTCCTCCTAAAGCTGCTACTGCTAAACTTTCAAATTGTAAAAATCTATTTTAAAAAGGATTTAGAACAGCACAGGGTTTATACTGCAGGTTTTCTGGTTTTGAGGTTGTTTCTATTTACAAGTGTAGAAAAGGCACTAGTACACTAATCTGAAATTCCAGCTTTATTAACTATGTAGTAACAGAAGGTTTTTTTCCCCTCATTAACTGCTGCTACTTTGGTTTTTACAGAAAAATTCACATTTTGGGATCTTTTCAGAACATTAAAATGGCACGAACAGCAATTTGCAATCTAATTTTAGGTGAGTCCTGTTATCTAATCTTCTCCTTTGCATACAGATATATCTTGCTGTTTGAGAAACTGCTTTCTGTGCTGTGTTAACTTTCTCCCCTGGTGGCCCATAGCTGCATTTGGAGCAGGTAGCTTGCTAGGAGTTGGCTTGTTTGGGTAAGAATCAGGGAGCCCAGCACTTTGATTCTGTCGTCTCCAAAGCCCTGTCTGGGGTGTGGGAGGAAGAGACTTTCTGCTCTTTGATTCAGCCTGTAGCATTCTCTGCAGGCTATTTGGAATGCACTGTCTAGAAGATGCCAAAGGGGACAACCCAACCCACACTGGCACCAGTAGTTTAACTCTGCGCTTGCAACCATAGGATGCAAGGTGATGGCTAACCTTGACCATCCTTCTCAGCTGTGGGCTTATCACAGACGTGACAGCAAAACATTTATTTCTGTAACACACACACATTATCTTGTTTATTGACTGAGTTCGTGCTTTCTTCTGCAGGAAGTCCTCCATCAAAAGTTTATGGCAATATTAGGGCAGTGGCCAGCAGAGCAACTGAAAGGTTCTGAGCTGCAGCACAGGTGCACCACCAAGGACCGGGGCTGAGAGTTGCGTTTTCTGTACACACAAGAGGCCTGGAGCTACAGAAGCATTCAGTCTTCTCCTTGATTTGGAAGCCCAGAAGAAAACTGGGACTGTTCCTGCAGTCTGATTTCCTTCAGACATGCTGCCCTATTTCACCACACCTGGTATTTCTGTATAGTCATTAAAAGTCATTTTAAAGTGGTTGTGTCTATCAGAAGTACGAATACCTGATTTTACTTATCCTCAAACAAAACCATGCTTCATTACTGACTCTGAATATCAAAGTATCAAGAAACTGCTGTCAGAACTTCAGAAAGCCTTTAACGTTTTGAGCCTAAAGGGAATCAGCATAGTTGAGTGTTTATAACCACACATCAGTTCATTATCCTCCTGGAAAGAGGAGTCAACTGGAACACAAAGTTCAAAAGCAAGCTACCCACCGAATCGCTGCTACTTATGGAAGAGCACATGAAAACGGTAAGATGAGAGAGGTAAATACCGTATCTACACCTAATCCTAGAATCTGCACCTATAGATTATTTTTTTTTTTTATTCTCTTGAAAATGGTCTGTATAAGGCAGCCTTGTGAAGCCAAGAGCCATTGGTTAGGTACAAGAACCTGCCAGTGCACCAGAGGAAAAGAACTGGCAAGTGCCGAGTATCTGCCTTCTTAAAATGCTGTGTGCATGAAACAGAGTAGAGAGACAAGAGACCTGTCACGTCCCCATTTAATTTAAACAAGCCAGACTTGTTCCAAAGTCTCTTGCTGGTTAGCACATTTTCAGTTCAGGCTTTTGAATGAAAAAGCTTACTTGAGATTACCAAAAACATTAGGAAATCGAGCAAACATTTCTCTTGGTGTTCAAGTTTCCAGTGCAGCACTTCATTAGGAAGAATTTTTTCACTAGGAGGGTGCTGAGGCACTGGCACAGGTGGCCCAGAGGAGCTGTGGCTGCCCCATCCCTGGCAGTGGTCAAGGCCTGGCTGGACAGGGCTTTGAGCAACCTGGTCTAGTGGAAGGTGTCCCTGACCGTGGCACAAAGGTTCAAACTAGACAGTATTTAAGGTCACTTCAACCCAAAGCATTCTATTGATTATAGCCAGATTCATTCAAGTCTTCAGTTGCTACAAGGTTTAAGACTTGCCATGTTACTTAAATGTACAGCTCCTGGCAGTATGAGCTACACAGGGGAGATCGTGTCCATTGAGCAGCTGAAGGTAGAAGAGCACTACCTGGTTAGCACATTTTGTTTGTTCATTAGCTGCTTATGTCCTTTCATCTCAATTAGCTCAAAAGATAAGAAGGGAGAGTGAGGGAAGGACATACAAAAGTAACCTGATCTTCACCCTAAAGCAGCTGCATGCTCATACCAAAAGCAGCAGAAAGGAAGAGAGAAACGCAGAGGAGGGCCCAGATAACTGCATTACAAAGAGCAATAGCAAACGGCTTCCGTAAGGGATGTACCTACTACAGCGAGGATTAATTCCACCAGCAGAGGTCTCACACCTTCCCTTGAGAAAGGAGCTGCCTTTAATTCTCCACCTACATTCAAGGTTAGGGCTTTGTTTTTTAAACCACTTTCCACTTAGCCCAACCATTCTGAATTTAGCAGGATTCAAACCAAGGTATTTTATCTAATTTGGACATTTAGCAAAAAGAACCAGATGTGCCTTTAGTAAAAACACACACATAAGTGGTCCTGAAACACTGAAATAAAGCCCGGAATTATTCAGTAATTTCCAGTAAACCTTTATAACTGAAGAGGGAACAAACAACTACAAACAGCAGTTTTGTTTTCTTTAGAGCAGGCTGCAGCGCTGCTTCAAGTTGAACAGGGA
This sequence comes from Pezoporus wallicus, assembly GCF_028554395.1. NCBI lineage: Eukaryota > Metazoa > Chordata > Aves > Psittaciformes > Psittacidae > Pezoporus > Pezoporus wallicus. The sequence continues at coordinate 2,645,720 of NW_026641383.1, forward strand.
AGATCCAGGTAAATACTGAAGCAGCTCAGCCAAGGTTCAAATATTTTATTTTGTATTCATGTAGTATGAAGGTTCTTATAGTTCCCACAACGTATGATGGAGCATGCAGAGGAAAAACTAAACATTCAACATAAATCAGTTTTCCCCACACAAACTGAAAAAAAAAAAATAATCCAAAAATAAAAACCCCAAAGAAGAAAAAAACAGAACAAAAAAAAATTGAAAAAAAAAAACCAAAACAAAACCCAACCAACCTCATCCCTCCCCTTCCAACCCCCCTAAGGAAATAACATAAGCACTAATTTCTAGAATGCCAGCCAAGATATGCACAAGCAAGTAAGAGAAATCAAAAGCATTTGCTAAATGTTTGTAACAAATACTTATGTACAAAAAATTCACAAAAGACTAGTTCCCCCTCGAAGCAGAGCACATGGCAGTTGACACTGGAACAGATACAACCACTGGCTGGGATTATAAACCACGTACTGATCCAGAGGAAGAAAAGTTACATGTAGTGGAGATTTTTGTTTTGAACATTAACATTTACCAAAGTTTGGCAACATTTACCTTTTAAATTATGCAAATTATGTAAACAAGAGGAACATTTCAAATCGATCTACATGCAAAACTTTATGTCATGCAAGGACACCAAGCACCTGGATTTCTCTCTCACAGACAGAGCCCATGATGTGCAGCACTCAGTTGAAGGAACAGCTATGGCAGATAGGTGCTCGACTGAAGTAGGTTCAGACAACCTGCACTTCCCACTGCTGATTATAAAACAATTTTTTTTCTCTTTAATAGAAAAACTACTATACAGGAAAGATGAACTGTCCTAAAAAAATCTAGCAAATGTTTTTCTTCCAGCCAATAGTACCACTGCAGAAAAGGGAAGGGATGATATAAAGTTGTAAAACATGGCTCACTACTTTTATATCACACAAATATATCAAGTTACCATCCGTTACAAATCATGATATGGACAAATCTAGAAAAGAAAATAATTCCCCAGGCAAAGGACTGGAGAACCACAAGAGGTATAAATTTAGATAGTGTGAAGTTTTCCTCCTCTATGGCATAGGTTAACAAGATTTTCCCCCTGTATGAATCCTATATACATATATATATATATAAAATATTACCAGTTATTTATGCTACCTGTAGTATTCTTTAAACGCAGAGGGGAAACTATCATGGTTGAAAAACAGAATTTAAATGGCAAGAACATTTTCTAATGTAAGTGCTGTAGAAAATAAGTAGATGGGAATCCTGCAGAGTTACATCAATCCTAATTTCATTAAGCTAAGCACAAGAAAAAAATCATGGATGTGTCTAACACCTTGAGCAGCTGTTATCTAAAATGAATCCAGAACAGCAGATCTGCCTTTGCTTCAGGGCAGCTGTAACTGCTCCCAATTCCTAGATGACGAAATCTAGCGGCCATCAAAGCATTCCACAGTTACTATATGCACGAGGGCTAGTTCTTGGCAGTAGCATTAAACTATATTCTCATATTAAGTAGAACTGTACTAAGTTATTTAGCAAAGAGACACAGTCCCTGGTAATATATTAACAGGTATAAATAAACTTAGTCTCCTGTGTTACAAAAAATGTAATTAAGGTGAATTAATAAGAAGCAATGCTTTGTCAGCCAGTCAATATATAGAAACATCTGAACAGTCACAGGAAAAGGAAAAGAGCTGACCTAACACCCAGTTAAAATTTTACATTCTTCTACTATATATATAAAACTGTGTGAAATAAAAGTAAGGATGTATATCCATATATTGAACTGTTAATATTCTGCTTGGCACTTTGTACTCTAGTTTTGTTTCTGAATCAAGTATATTAAATTAAAGCCCACCTAGCTACTACATATAGAAAGCTACATATATATCTATATATAAATACACACACACATATATATATATAGATAGATATTTCCTTGTTATAAAAGATGAAGAAAAATAAATTAAAAAGCCAACCCCTTCCCTTTCTCCACCACACTGATATGCTCTTTCCATCTTTGCTGTCCTTCAGACTTTAAAGTGCTACACTGAGTTATTGAGAGAATAAAAGTTCAATAACACTTAGTTGGCTTCATGAGGCTCATGTTGGAAAATGTGGCTTCACAGAGAAAATACTTCCATTTAAATACACAGAGAGCATTGCTGGACGTCTTGAGCAGATCTTCAGAGATGGAGAAGAAAGCAAAAGTGTTGGGTGGTGCCCTACAGAGTCACACATCTACCACCATCTTTTTGTGGATATCTAGGCCTCCTACAACCTGGGAGAAGAAAAGTTGTTTGTAAGTAGGTGAGAACTGAAAAATCAGCAACACACAAAGAACACACTTTATTCAGAAGATGCACTCAGGGTGATCATAATTACAGTACTTCCCTGGCCTCCCCAAAATAATTTGCATCTCAAGCACTGCGAGATACATGAATGAATTATGTATGAACCAAAGCAGTTGTATTAGTACGATCTACACACTCAGGGGGCTGAAAAACAGTCTAAATTACATCATTTTGGCTTTTCCCCTCCAACTCATTCTGACTTCGTATTACGTTTCTGTATGTTAAATGAAATGCTGACTTGACTTCTGAAACATCCTGTAAAACTGTGCCTCTGCACAGGGCCTTAGGAAAGGCAGCAAGATTGCTGACAAAACTGCACGCACCCAAAAAGGAATTACCAGTGTTCAAAGGCACATGATTCATGCACAGAGAAAGGAAAGGAAAAGGTGCGAGGTCAGAGGAACTCTTGTAATGGAGACAAATTTCAAAGGCTAAATAATATTGCCAGATGTGACAAACAAAATATTTTTGTAGCTAGATGGCACAAAATTCAAGAAGCTAAACTGCAAGAACAAGAGATCATAGGAATGAAAGGCGTCTTGTCAGGAGGTCAACAAAAACTGAAGAAACTAAAATCCCAATAAGCTAGGAAAATCAAGCCGTAGTACAAGACAAGGAGTCTGGGCAGAAGCTGGAGGACAAAAGAAAAGGCTATGTTATATCTGATGGACGGTTAGAAGACAACAGGGCAAGAAACAGGTATTTCACTAATGCAGGCATTTGCAGGCTGCAAGTCTTTGAGTTCTTTGCAAATGTCCAGGTTTTCACATGATGTGACAAAAATAACTACTAAAAAAACCATGCAGACAACAGAGCCTTTTTATTTTAATAGTCTGTAGAAAGGGCAGGATTTTTCCTTTAAGCTTGCACTGATCATGAAAGTATGAACGAGTTATGTTTGAACTGAAGTAAATTTGAAGAGTAGGAAACAAGCAGTGCTTGAGTGCCTGTTGACTCAGTGCTAACCCAGGTGTACGTTCATTGATACACCATTTAAAATTAACACGAAAACATTCATTATTGCCATTTTCAAGTGTTCAAGTTTTAGTGTGTTTCGATTTAAATTTAAAACTTGTTGTCAACTAATTAAACAACCATACAACACGGGTGAGACTCAACCAGTTCAAGCCTCAAGTGCTACTTACATTCAAGCACTCTGCTCAGTAAAACCCAAAGTTTTTAAAACGTGCCTTTCAACTGTTTGTCCCTTTCAAGAGCAGCACTTGAGCTGTTACCCTGCTTGTAACTGACCCAAATCCTGCTACCCTGGCCCTTGTAAAACCCCTGTGTTCTGCAGATGGTGATAATCTCCCCAGACCTCTCCACACTGTGCAGAGATAAACCTTTCTGAAGGGTGATTTGGAGCAGACACTCAGTTTAGAGACTGGGGGATTAACCTACAGGTTAACCTCTGTGGAATACACTTCTCCCCTCCCACAGCACCCCTGACAGGACACTTTTTGAACGAGACGTGCTGTGCTCATGTTTTAGCACTCTGGTTTTACAGTTTTCAGATGGTTTGACGCACTTCACCTCTACCCTCAGGAACAGGACATGCTGCCCACAGTGCTCTGGATTTTTTTTTTACCCCATGTATTCCATTACACAGCCACAGCCATTTAAAACAACCAAAAGTGCCGTTTCTTTTTCAATCAAGTAACTGTTGAAAACAAGGAAAACCAGCTTCCTACGTCAAGCCAGTCACATCTTTAGAGAGACTAGAATCTGTCTTCATGTCAGGCATTTTTGTCTATATACAAAAATAGTTTAGGATTGGTCTTGTGTTTAGAATGGTATAAAATGACACGGAAATTACCCTGTAAAACTTCCTCTGCTCTGAGTGATCTCTTCAGGCATGCTGGATTCAAGGGGAAAGTCTGCATCCTGAAGAAACCTATTCTTGACTGGCTCATCCACCCTAAAGACACTGTTCTATTGGAAGCCGTAAGACAAAAATGCCACCTATAATAAAGCTGTGTCAAAGAGTGACTAGTGCCAAATCACTCTGCTTTTATAATCTTACCCTTTATACTATTTACCATTTTTCCTCCTTTTAGAATTAAAGGCTATCGAAGTTTTCTTTAGAGGTTACTTACAGCACAGAATTCTTCAAAGGATATTCTTCCATCACCATCCTTATCTGCATTAATTATGGTTTTATCTACAATTTGCTGTAACTGAGTGTCTTTGAGATTGTTCCCAACCATCATCTTCAGCACCTGGAAGAGCTCTCCATTTGAGATATACCCATCTTTGTCCATATCATAAATGCGAAAAGCAACTGCAGAAGACAGATGTATGTAAAACTTTAAGTAACAAACGTGGTCAGAAAAGAGCAATATACATTCATGTGCTTTGCACTAAGCAATGACACAATCCTGCACAAACTGAGAAAAATCCTATGTTTTAAGTGAGATTTCTGACAGCCTTGGAACCATCAGAAACAATATAATGAATGCTACTACGGAATTTAAACGAAAAACCTCACTCGAGAATTGTCAGCTGAAATAGTTCTAGCATCAGCAGTAAAATAACTTTATAAACACTGAACTGGAAAATCTTTACCACCACAAGGTAAAGTACCCACGTAGCAGCTCATTTACAAGCACAAAAAGTAACAGCCTTCCAGGAAATAGATTAATCAAAATCCCACCTGGTTGTTTTGCTGCAAATCTGGCATTAACACTGAATTTATTACTTATTGGAAACTACATCCATGCATGAACCCATCCCTTCTACACTCCGAAGGCTTGGGTCACGTTGTGTTCCTCAGACACAGTTCTCAAAACAAGAACTTGGTGCTGTTCTATGACAGCAGCAAAAAAATCTGCTTTACAGGAGCGTAAGACTAACATCAAAGCACATTATTACACAGTTCTGTGAAGTAAAAAAGAATGGGAAGCAACTGAAGATATTCAGAAGGCAGCCTCAAACCTTCCCCGCAGAACACTGGCGAATTCTTCTACAGCTGTGTGCAAAACACGTACAATCTACCTTCATGATTTCCCACTGGATTTGCCGGTTTCTCAATGTTGACCAACAGAAGCATATTTTGGAGAACTAAGAAAATTTTGTTTAGGAAAATTCAAAATACTTACACCTCAACTTCTGTTCCTTATCTCCTTTGACACTGAACTGGGAGACTCCCTCTATAAATTCTAGAGTACAAGAAAAACATTTACAAAAAGTGTATTTTTTTTAATAAACCAAAGACATAAACATTCAGAACTTTTTAGAAACTGTAAGAAGGATCTAAATTACCCTAAAATCTTTAAAGTTTTGTGACATTTAAGTGTCCATACTTTGATACTTACGTGTTCTTTAGTAGGAAGTACTCCAAATCCAACACTGTGCTCACTGACCAGATTTGTTCACACCAGTATTTAAATAATTTTGTTGCCAGACTTTCGTAAGAATCTGACCTAAAACTCTTAAGATCTCTACTAAAGCTACTCAAACGGGGATTCTAATTTTACAGCTCAAGATTATTTTCTCAAATTAAAGCAAGAATTAGACTAAAAATTAAAACTGTTCTAAAACAACTTAAAAAAAAATCTATTTTGCTATTGAAAAATAGAAAAAAAAGGAAAATTAACACTGTACAACAATGATGCCATTCCAGGAGCAAACCCCTGAGTTGCCAAGAAAATAAAACCCTGGGATGTGCTGTGTCTGGTTAAGATCCTGTAAGTAGACTTCTTGGGAGTTTTGGGTAGTAAAGGTAACAACAGAGCAAAACCAGAAGCTAAACTGTGGTCAGAAAGAATACAGAGGTGCAGCAATACAGCATTAGGTTGAAAGGCCTACTCCAGTTTGAACAAGTTTTGTGACATTTAATCAACAATCCAGGTATGATTTATCAATAAAATGCTGACTGGACTATTTTAGCATTATGCTTTAAGATTAACCAAAAACAAATAAAATGTTTAGGTCTTTCAACAAGCAAAATGTAATTTTGCTTTTCTTGAATTATACAATTGTTTGGCTTGGAAAGGACCCTTAAAGCTCATCCAGTTCCAAACCCCTGCCACGGGCAGGGATACCTCCCGCTAGACCAGGTTGCTCAAAGCCTCATGCTGCCTGGCTCTGAACACTGCCAGGGATGGGGCAGCCACAGCTTCTCTGGGCAACCTGTGCCAGTGTCTCACCACCCTCACAGTAAAGAATTTCTTCTAACCTAAATCTCCCCTATTCCACTTTACTGTCTTTTTCCTCCAAGCTTCCATCTGACAGAAATAAATAAATTAAATGAACCAAACTTGGCCAGATGACAACAGCAGCATTCACTGCCACTTACTGCAACAGCATCATTTCACCATGGAAAATTGTTTCTGACAACTTCCTGTTCCCACCCAAGAGGGACAGCTCTCAATAATTATATTAATCACAGCTCAATGTCACATACAATATAGCATCATCTTTTATCACTGCTTATTTTTCACAAGGGGATTTTGAACAATTATATACAACAATTACTGCTTTGGAAGCGGATACCAAGACAAAGTCTCAGAACTTCAACATTCTAGTTACACTGTAGTTCTCTCTACAGAAATTTAACTGGTTTTGTAAAGGTTAGTAGCTTTTATATTTTAACATTTTATTTAAAATGTCAGCCTGTAATAGACGTGAGATTGAAGAGCTTTCTACACTTAAAAACTGGTTAACCTTTTCTAGTCATAGAATCATAAAATAATTAGGGTTGGAAAGGACCTTAAGATCACCTAGTTAAAACTTCCTTGGGCAGCCCATTCCAGTGCCTCACCACCCTCACAGTAAAGAACTTCCTTATATCCAATCTAAACTTCCCCTGTTTAAGTTTTAACCCATTACCCCTTGTGCTGTCACTACATTCCCTAATGAAGAGTCCCTCCCCAGCATGTTTATAGGCCCCCTTCAGATACTGAGATCTCCACGCAGCCTCCTCTTCTCCAGGCTGAACAGCCACAACTTTCTCAGCCTGTCTTCCTATGTCATGGGCAACAAGAGATGCTATTACCTTGAACAGAAGTTACAAACATCATCACTTCTAAGGGTCAGAGGCTGTTTTAACACCAACCAATAGTGAAGACTTTTAATCTGCTGGCCCGTCTAATCGCAAGTATTTAAGATAAGTCTAAATTTTGGAAGAACATACTAAATCAAAACTTGCAGTTTTCACTTGAAGGGCCTACCTAAAATAATCCTGTACAGGAAGTGTCAACAGAAAAATCTGGACCACTTCCTCAATTTTGAAAGCTTTTTCAAAATACTCCCAAGAAAAGACAGATCGAACATTTGGGTAAGTACAGCTTCTGGACAGACACACCACTCACAGTCTACCCACTTTTTCAGTCTCTTCAGCGTAAGAATATACTTCAGATTAGCACCACAATGAAGAGTCTGAATTACTGCACTTCAAGGGATACTTCATGAGCAGTCCTAACCGAGTATACCCTGGAAAGCTATGACTAAACAATACGCTTTTTTAAGCATTTTGCTCAGGAGCGCTCTAATGTGCCAGAGAAACTAGTTGTACTGGAATTCAGTTCCACAAGCAATTAGGACCTTATTTTGATTAACAAGTTTTTTTCCTCCCCTCTCCTCTCACCAGAATCAAGATTTGAATTCTTAAGCTCCAGAAATTCCATTTATTAGAAATCCTGATAAACAGACACAAAGCACCATGTCTTACCTTTGAAGTCCACTTCTCCATTTCCATCTGTGTCAAATATATCTATTACTCGCTGTACTAATGGATTCTGTTGCAATTCAGGTAAAGACATGAACTCTTCCACGCTCAAAGAACCAGAGTTGTCCAAATCAAGCTTCTTAAATCTCTTTCCTAGCCGTTTGATTTCATCAGCATCAACTGAAAGGGAAAAAAAAACCCAACACCTATTCTCAGAAAGGCTTCGGTAAACCCTTTGCCAGTTAAACACAATGCACATTTCATTGCCTTCCTACCAGAATTTCTCCTAGTTTACTACAACTATTAAAACACTCCTGGAAGATTATAAAGATAAAATCAAACTGAAGACAAACACAAGCCTTTCCATTTTTTGTTTTAAATAAGCCTTACCTTTTTTCCTCCCTGCATCAGCCATAATACAGTTAGCCTCGTGACTCCCTGGATACCCCATGCTGACACAACATGTTTAAGGATTGAGGGTGCTTAGCTAGTTCTTAGTCAGACAGCTCTTACAAATACCAGGTATGAAGAAATTAAGGATGAGAGGGAGTTTTCTTTGAAGGCTGTAGCACTACAGCTAACCGAGGCTAACACGTCAGAAAATCTATTAGTAAGCATATTAGCAAAACTACTGATTCTTCAGCACACCAAACATGGGATCTCTTGGGCTGCAAGCCAAGTGAAGCTGGTTAACACAGTCCCACTGTTGACCAGTTATCACTCTAAACATCACCCAGACAAGACCCAAGATAAGTTTTTTAATCCATCTCAAGCACGAAGCAGGCATACCTGTAGCCACAACCTGCACACATCAATTTTTGCTGTTCCAGAACTTCCAAGCCATTTCAGATCCTGCAGCAGCACCACTTATTTATCCTCTGCAATTTATAAAGGATCTCAACCTTACATTTCAGACTTTGCCAGGAACAGACTAAGTCTGTGAATACATTAAAATGATTAAAAAGAATCTTGTACTCTGTTACTACTGAAAAGCTGAAAAAGCTTTCCCCACAACAACCAGAAAGTTCCCTATCAGCAGCTTCAGTTACAACGCCAAAGTTAGTTCATTAACTGCTTACCATGTTCGGGTATGAAGGAGGAACCAAGAGTCCTAGGAAGTCCTAGAAAGCACCCAGCACACAGTAAACAACACACCGTATAGAACCTGCAGCTTTCCAACTCCCTACACCAATGCCTTTGGCAACATGAATAGTCTCCTCAACATTTCTGAGATATATTTAGTGCATTTGCTCCAATAGTAACAGAAATTGCTTCTCAACTTCTACAAGGCACATACAGACCACCAGCTCCACTTTCCATCATATTAACACCTCCTTGTCTTTTGTAAAAGTGCAGCATAAAACCAAACAGCACTTACTCTTTCCAATACATAAGGTCAAGCCAACATGCAGAGCTTTACGTTTGGAAATTGTAGCCTATTCAAAGACATGATCCTTTACCAAAGCAGTAGTGAACTTCCACTTAAACTTCTCGGTATCTTTCTTGAAAAACCAACTAGACACAAACCCAGAGATGTTCACAACTGTGCTATTTCACAATGAAAGGCAGAGAACACGCAAGAAATCCAGAAGCACAAGATGATCTTCTGTTAGGCTTTTTTTTTTTGCCTAAATAGTAAATTCTGACATGCTGCTGTTAGTCAGTCTTGGTAACTCTTTGCCAACTGCTGAGGCAGAGAGCAAAAAAGGTTCAGTACTCCCAGAACAATCTTCCCCTTTGCTGTACCAGCAAGTGACAGATCTGATTGTGCCTCTAGGGCTATAAAAATAAGGCTAAACAGCATCTGCAGAGGCTTACAAGTTTTTTCCTCGGTTTCTAGTCTGCAATTTGGTATTTCAATTAATTAGGCTCTCAACTACAGTAAAGCTACATTCTTTTGTCCACCAGCTTACGTGGTAGCCTAGTACATGACTGAAGGTGTGCCCTTAACAGCACGACACTGCACTGCAGGATCAGGAGCACATTACTGTTGGCATAACTACACAGAACCAGCTTCCCTCCCAGATCATGCAAAAGGTGCCATACCACTACAGGGTAAGCTGTGTATAGAACATAATGATGAGACTAAAAGGCAACAGTATAAAGAGAATGGCAAAGCAAAGCTGACAATTAGCCTCTACAGTTGCTTATGAGTTCATCAGCACAAAATGCTGCTTCTTACCAATATACTGAAGGTATCTGCCAACTCTTGATTCTGCCCACAGTAACTCTTGGGTTTCCATTTTCCTCACAATCTTGAAACAGTAAATGGAGTCAGACTTTGAAATGGTTGGCTCAGTCTGCCTTCACTCCCTGCCCTGCTGCCAGAAAGCTGTTGGACCCACTGGAGTTTAATACAAAGCTGGCACCCTGGCAAGCTGTGAACATGGGAACCTCATTTCTACTGCAAGCTCTACTCCAGAGTTGCAACTCCCACAGGAGTTAATGTCCCTCCCCCCAAAAAATCCTCACAACATTTGAAAAAGCACAAAAACATTAAGCATGGCTTGTCACACAACATATGTAAATGCATTTTCCAATGTAAAATGCATGTTTGAATAGACATAATTTATACCTATATTACAATAACGCATATAAGGACTTGTCCAGCCAGCACATCAGTCTCCCTCGACTTTTATTAGTCATGGTTAACATGTTGTCCTGGTCCAACCAAAACTCTCCTGCTTCACTATCTGGACTCAGAAATCAAGACTGACTACATCTTTCACGTAACTCACCGTTATTTCGTAAACACAAATCCCTCAAATGATCTATTTTGAAATCAGAAGTTTGCAATTGCATCTAGATCTCATGCCAAGAAACCCTGAAATAAGACCTGTGACAGCCATGAGAACTATCTCCTAGTGGGAAAAACAAGAGCAACAAAAGGTACACGAATTATTTCTTTAAAAAACAAATTCACTTTAATAAAACTAAACAGCAAATGGAAAGTATTACCTGTAGTGTATATAACGTGCTGTCATCCTCCTACCAGATCAGTGAACTCCCACTTCCAATATTAAGATTAGCACTGACTAAAACGGAACAATTTAAGCCACCTAAGCAACCTCAAATACATTATAGTTCTACCATTTCACAGAATCAGAACGGAGAAAAATGAAAGCAGCATTAACACAGATGCATCTCTTCTACCTTACCGCACAAACTATAAAGAGTTAAGGAACTGCAAGCTCTGAAACATTTCTAACTTACACTTAAGAAAACCCTAACACGAGAACACAAGAATGCCATTTTTACAAATCAGGATGTAAAACACCAGGACTAAAGACCAGCCGGCATTACCAGCATAATTTTCTCAGAAGCAGCATTAACCAAAGTCTTGTTTCATAACTCCAGTTCATCTCCTGGTTTGGGAGCTAAAGGTTAGAGTTGGAAAGGACCTTAAGGTCATCTAGTTCCAACCCATCTACTTTTCCTCACAAATATATAAGCAAAGACTGAAAGTGAGACCTAGAGTTCTGTCAGTGTTCTGCTATTAACTGAAGCTAATTACCACACATGCAAGTCAGTCAAACACTGGTCCACAGCTTTAAATTACTCCAGCTGGCACAGAAGACAGACAAGATCAACTATGCCATCACATTTGCCTGCTGAAGCAGAGAGCTAAAATCTTCCATGCAAGATGTGCTACAAAAACTTTTGCCAGAAAGGTACTTTGTATCTCGAGCTGACCTATCCCTAGCAGGGACCTACCAATATGAATTAAGTAAGGAATAAAATTTAACAAAATAAAATAAAGTTTCCTGGTGCATTCAGAAACTGATCCACCACAGTGTTAAAATGAATGCTACAATGAAGACACACACTCTGCCATCATCTGGCTGGGCACAAGAACCACAGTTCAAACAGTCTGGCATTCACAATTAGCCAGATAGTAAAATGTGCAAACCAGCAATGCTTAAGAGAAGCTAAAACGCTGATTTGTTTCTGCTAAAGATGGTACTCAAAGAGGTCAAGATTACGGATAATAAAAACAAGAATCAGATGATGGCAAGGAGAAGAGGTCACGTAAGACTATTTCTCAAGAATGTTCTTTTATGTTTTGCTGAAGGGCAACAAAGCAATGACTGCCTGAATTATGAAATTAAGAGTCTTCATACTTTGAAAATGTTCATTTCTCTTTCTCCACATATACCCACATACAAGGATACCTCATACAGTCAATCCATTCAACTACAATACAGTCCAGGTACAGAACTGTAGCAGCATTTCCTACTAGAAATGGGATTATAAATTTCTCATTTTAAACCCTGAAACATTTAAGCAAAGCATCTGCCTACACTAGTGATCTGAGAGAAGTTCTACTCTTGGGGGGAAAAAGCAAGTCAAGAACAGTAAAGAAAAACTTAGTATCTCTGCCAAAAGCTGACCAAATATCAAATTTAGTCCAGTGTTTTGTTTCTGGCAGTGGACACGCTTTGGAGGAGAGTACTTGGAGGAGGAAATAAGGAAAAAGCAAAGTAATTACAGGAACAGGAAAATTTCCTTTAACAGTTCATGGGCATAAAACCCTCCGTTCATAACTAACATATGGATGAAAACAACATCTGCAGATCAGTGTTTCATAACTGACTCTATGAGAATTTCCTATCAGAACAATTTCATTATTTTTTCCTTAAATACACTGTGAGCATCTCACCTACCTTTAAAATCCTTTCTACAAGCAGAAATGTAACAAGCTTAGAAAAGATAAATCAGTATTTCAGTAACAACTTCGTCATTGTGAAATAGCTTTAAAAACAAAGTAAGAACATAAAATAAGGGCTGAAAGCATTTGAGTATAAGCTTTCAATTTGCATTGGTTTTGTCTATTCTTTCCTCGAGTCACAGCCATAATTTCTACTGACTCTCTTCCTGGAATAAGCTTACCCGAAAACCATGTAGGTTTTCTGGGGTTTGGGGCTTGTTCCATTTGCTTTGTTTGGGTTTTGGTTTTATTTGTTGGTTTTGGGTTTTTTTTTAATAAAAAAAACCAACATTTATGTATAACAGCAGATTTCAATAATACCCTATTTATTTTTTGTTCAGTCTCCTCCCTGAATATGCATATACAACAGCCCTCATCTATGATGGTGTGCCCCTCTCACAAGAGCACTTTTAACTCAGTGTTTAGCAGCAGTCTTTCTTAACATGTCACTGAAAAGCAGAGTACTGAGCAACATTTTCAGAGCCTGAACAAAATACACTTCTTTTCCTTCTCTGAAGGCTCCTTACAGACAACCTAATGTCCACACAAACACCCTGAAGCTATATGGGAAACACCAGGCACAAGACAGTTCAGATACAGTAAAGGTTTCCAAGCTGGAAGGACTGATGGTGGCAGCAACAAGCAGAATTTTACAAGACAAGCTCAGGAGACCAGGACAGAGATGAAAACGCTAGGAAATCCAAGGAAGTTCTACTCTAGGAGGTTCCAAGTCCACAATAGTGTAAAAAGGGCAGTAACATCCCTTGAGCAAAATAAGGAGGCTCAAGCTTTGTTTACATCATTTGAAGCAGAGTTTGCCTCTGACTCACGACAGGGGACTGAGCTTCCTTCAGCTCTGGCTGCAGTGGGCGTTCCTCTAGCCTCGAACTCAAGTTAGCCTTTCCTGTGCTTTGCCCACCAGCTGACACCAGGCTCTGTGCTACCTTATGCTTTTCACCAGAATCAGGTGTCCAATGGTAGCTTACAAATTTACCTGGCTGGAAATGACACCTGCAAACTGTTTTTCTTTACAAGGCTTTGCTGGCAGCCCTGTAGAAACATCAAATTATTCACTATTTTAAAGCACACTTTATTTCATAATCCATTGTGAATTTCACTCACCTTGTAACTAACACAGTAAGGTGGAGGGTTTTAAGCATTTCCAGTATTATGGATCTTTTGTTAAAGAACTATCCATATTTCTAAAAGACTCCTCTTCCATCCAAGTATTAAAATTCTACAGCAAACAATACCTGCTTTGTCATTCATTTGCATATATCAGGTTTAAATGCAAGGACTCCATGCTTCCAAGAAATTACACGCAAATGCTCTGTCTAGCTCCCGTTTTAGTACACAAAATTTCCTTCCAGTTGGATACTAATATATTGACACCTACAAGTGAATCCTCTGCTCCTTCCCCCAACACAACAGCAGAGGATGATCCATTATAGAATCACAGAATAGTTGCAGTGGGAAAGGACCACAAGTCATCTAATTCCAACTCCCCTGCCACGCTATGTTTTAAAATAACTGTTTGTTTCAAGCTGTTATTTACACAACTGATGCTCAGTACTGTAAAAAGCATTCAAGTGGCAACTCAAAAAGCTTCATTAAAAACAAATTTCTGGAGTGCAGCAAGTGCTCTGCACTGAAAAAAAAGTGATGTCAAAAAATGTAATCATATTTTCCAGACAATGTTAAGTTACATGGTTATCTTTCCATTAATATGATAACCCAAAGCAAAGATCTGAAAAATACAAATCTCTCTGAAATCCACTGCAGTGATATTTAACAGGAAAATTGCTTATATATTCAGAAGCACTGTACATCCGTTGCTGCAGAATGCACAACACTTTAACAGGTATCTGTGAAGCATACAAACCTTCAAAGAGCTGGATATTTCTCGGCAGAGGTGCTGAGCACTCCTGAAATCTAAGTAGTTACCTAAGCTTTTAAACCTGTATTTAAGAGGCTGGTTTTCAGGTAGTCTTAAAATACTGGCTTATTGGCTGAAAGTTATAAATAACGAAAACCAGACCAAAGTGCAGTCACAGATAGTTGAGTTTCCACATATTTTTCAAAGATGAGGTCATTATAAACAAGATTATTGCTAAGGTATTAGAAGATTTCTGTAAATAAAACATGCTCTGAAATTGGTTTTAAATGTTCCCAGGTTAAAAAATGAGTATTTCCCTCCCCTCCATAAAAATGGATTGCAGAGATCTCAAAATAAAAAGAGACCTTCAGCAAAAGCCCTCACCTCTGTCTAGAGTCTGGTCTGATTCAGTAATATAATGTTTCAGAGCTCAGCCAAGACAGCCATTTCAGTCTTGGAGATCAGATTTCAAAAAGATGACGCCCTTGAGAACACACTCGACCACTTGTCTTGTATATGCTTACATGCAGCTGGCCTGATCCTTTTCATGACTTCAGATGTGTCAATTACAATTTCCTAAGTTAAAGAAGAGATACTAGCCTCCTTATCCTAAAACCAAAACATACTATAAAACTCTTTATACTACAAATACTATACTATAAACTGTTTTCTATTACAAGATACTGTACTGTAAAATATTGTTTACTACGAAACAGTTTTCTTCACAGTTCTCTGCTATGATAAAATTGTCTCATGGATAATTTTATATTGCTTGGTTGACGCCAAATTACCACCAGGTAAAAAAGTATTAGATTTTCAGTGATTTCTTAGACGCAGCACAGCCGAGAAGCAAGTCCATACTCTTTAAGGTCTCCAACAATCCCAATTCACCCACTGAAGAGAACAAATGTTCTAAAATGAAGGGCAAAAATAATATTCTCAACTATTTAATAGTGTGCATCCTCTGCATAGTATCCTGAATTTGCTTCCTGGAACTGCCAAATTTAAAACAAAATTATTCTTATAAAACAAGATACCAAAAAAGCGACTGCACCACCAAGCAGAGGTTGTGACCTGATGCCACCGTGCTGACAGCATAAAGACATTATTACTGGCAGCTTCCCAAAAGGCTAACCATTCAGACTCTATCAAATGGTCTTAAACATTGATTGGTCTTGCCCTGGAAAGCATTTTTCTTGTCAATAACAAGTACTTGGAAACAGCACAAACATTTGATACTTGAAGAACAAGGTGAATACATACTGAGTGGACTTAGGGACATGCTACTGTACACATTTGTGTCCCAAAACAAACAAGCTCTTTCAAGCTTTTCAGGCATGCAAAATCTTTTAAGCACAGTGTGATCATAGAATAGTTAGGGTTGGAAAAGACCTTACGATAATCTAGTACCAACCCCCCTACCACGGGCAGGGACACCTCACGCTAAACCATGTCACCCAAAGCTCTGTCCAACCTGGCCTTGAACACCACCAGGGATGGAGCATTCACAGCTTCCCTGGGCAACCCATTCCAGTGCCTTGCCACCCTCACAGTAAAGAACTTTTTCCTTATATCCAATCTAAACTTCCCCTGTTTAAGTTTTAACCCCTTACCCCTTGTCCTATCACTACAGTCCCTAATGAAGAATCCCTCTCCAGCATCCCTACAGGCCCCCTTCAGATACTGGAAGGATGCTATGAGGTCTCCACGCAGCCTTCTCTTCTCCAGGCTGAACAGCCCCAACTTCCTCAGTCTGTCTTCATACAGGAGGTGCTCCAGTCCCCTGATCATCCTTGTGGCCCTTCTCTGGACTTGTTCCAATGGTTCCATGTCCTTTTTATGTTGAGGACACCAGAACTGCACACAATACTCCAGGTGAGGTCTCATGAGAGCAGAGGAGCAAGAGCACCTCCTTCGACCTATCACTGCAGTGATAAGGCACAATCAAGCAAAGGAAATGCCTGTGGTAACTACACCTTCCCTAGTGTATGCAGTTGGGTTGCTCAAAGCAGCAGCTCACTTTCTGTGAGAAGGGTCACTGAAGCAGAAAAAGCTTGGAAGTGTGAAATCTCAGATTTACACAACGATATCCTCTACATAGTTTAACAACAGAAAGTGATGATGAAATCTCCTCTTTCTTTGCAATAAGAGGGGTCAAATAAGCTCAGTTAATAAAACTTTAAGTTGGCAGTTGGTACCAATGACCATAGCTTTTCCTACCATCAGAAGTTAAGGATGGCAACACACTGCTTACAACTCTGGCAGAGATGTATCTAGTTAAAAAATAAAATCTTCAGAAGCCAGTTTGTCCGTAAAGAAAAACTGGCCAATGGTGCAGTCTCCCAGCTGTGATACACACAGTTCTGGAAAAGACTACCAAAATCTTCATCAAATACACAACTTCCACCCACATGTCCATATTTATCAAAACATACACTGAGAGCATAACACAGCAATGCAGTGCTGTGGACAAGATTCTCAAGTGTTTTCAAACTGATGACTCAAAATTATAATTCATGTGGACATGTGTATTGGCAGAGAGGACTTGCAAATTACTGAAGCCTCATTTCCCTGAAAAGCGTATTTAGAAAAAAGATTCCTCCGTGATCATTTATTTTCTATTACCATTTGACTTTTGTGAGCTGGAGTTCAGTTATGATTAATGTTGTGAAAGTTATTTAGAAAACATTCCTTATCTTGAGGAATTTATTATCTTGTTTATAAACAAGATCTGATTCACCAAAGATGAGGCAATCTTATCAGGCAGCCCATACACACATACACAGGTCTACACATGATTTAGTGCTGAAGAAAAACATTCAAGTTAAAAAAGCAGTTAAAAATAAGCATAACACCACAGGGACATTTCACAAGACAGCCCTTTCTTTGGGCAGCTTTAAGCAAGCAATACTTTGTTATTTTTACAGGGCAGAATAACCCCACGAGACAGAGCAATGAAGTTTAGACTCACATGGCCAAAAGCAAGTAACACCAAGGGGCTTCTCACCTGAATGCCTGGCTGCAAGCACACACAGGGAAAGAAATGCTCGTTTAGCCTCCATCTCTTTCCTCTGAGGGTGCAAAGACAGCTCAGGCAATACAGTTCACTCCTAACACAGCACACACCACACCACCAACTGCTGTTCCACATCTCTGTGGAACTGGGGCTGCTGGAGAAGCCCCACCAGTTCTGCTACTGGTTGTAACACTTCATTGTTTGTTTTTTTTTTAAGATGGACTGTTTTTTGATTTACAAACCAACAGCAAAAGCTGTATTATTTCTAGGGATAATATTTCACCTTTTAATTTTACTCTTTTGGTTAGTATATAAAGTGAGTAACACTTCAAGCAGGAAACTGATACATGAAAGCTGTGTATGTCTATCTCCAAATAAGATTAACCTAAGAATATGAAGTAGCAATTACACTTACAGTGCGAGCACATTTCCAAGGGGTAGCTTGCCTCATTTCCCTGAAACACAAAAAAAGAACAAAGTTGCTGTTATTCCTGAATTGGCTTAGAGGAACTATTTTAAGTTTCAGTACTGTAAAGATCTCAAGCAATACAAGTTACACGGTTATTTAAATGTGTATGTGTATTTCAAATCCAACAACCATGGTCAGTGTTTTATTTGGATAGGTCTATGTTACCAAAACATACAAAGAAATGTAAAAGCATTGTGAGGTCTCCTCTGATGAGAGTTCCCATGAAAATATCAGCAGTCCACACAGTAAGAACTCCAATCCCATATTCTACGCTCCAAAACCCAAACTCACAGCTTGTATGTTGTGCAAGCGCTACTTTTCATGTCAGAATAATATTTAATTTCAAAACTTCGCATAATGTGCTTTACCATTTTATTGGATTCACAGAGTCACATCCTTATGAATCATGATGACAAATGTTACTCAGTAAGGATAAGAAAACTAGCATGTTTTCTCCTCTCAGCCACCTGCCCATTCCCCCCGTAAAAGATTCACAAAGGAAGAATGATGCAAAAAAGCGGTTTACATGAGCAGAAATTCAGACATACCAGCTTTACACTTATTTTTGCAATAGACTATGTTAGTATGTTACTGTTTTGTAGCTGAATGGGAAGTTAAACTAAGAGTTTAAATCCTTGCTGCACTACAACACAGTCATAGGAAGAAAAGTTCAAACTTTGAGGGTACAGTCACTTTGAATTCACGCATCCTGAAATCTGCAACTACTGCAACACAAACGCCAAAAGACACTAAAATTAAAAGGTGGTATTTTTCCCAAAGGCCTCACTTTGAACCAGAGAAGAACACAGTACACACATGCTTAATGTTTTTTCATAATCAGTCAGCAAAGAAGTGAACAGGTAACTGAAGAGATTCATAACCAAACATCTTCAAAAGATTATTTTTAAGGGAGTGTTTTATACAAGAAAGCAAAACATATTTAAGATGAGTCTAAGACACATTCTATCCAGCAGTGATTCTCTTGCAATGTGGAGCGCAAGGGATTCCATAGGTGAGCACTTGCACAGGAGGACCTCTCAAAAAGGATACAAAATTGAACAAAAATACAGAGATTACTTGATAGAAGGGGGAATTAAAAAAAAAAAAAAGGAGGAACTACATTTAGCCTGGAAGCACGCGTCTGCATTTCCTAATAAGGACAGGAAGGAGCAGAACATCTCATGAATCCAAACATGTCCAAGAGATGTGTTGATGGGGGGGACTGTTTGCTTTTTTTACCTCCAGAACACATTCACTTCACTTATCCCCCACAATCCACAAGCACTCTTGCTTCTTTAAAAAGTTAATACCATGTGCTTTGTAAGAGGAGCAGGAGAAGATACAGCCTTCACTTCTCCAGTGTCTGCTTACAGCAAGACAAAGTAGCAGAATAAGAATGCAGAGGAGGACCATCAGGTTCCTGAAATCTCCAAAGCATAACTGAGATATTTACAAGAGAAACTTATTCCACTGTGGCATCGAATCCAACACAACAGTGCCATGTGGAAAATACTGGATGGAACCCAAAGTCTTAGAAAAACCAGTGAAGACCAAAACAGGTAGTAAAAGCCTAGTGTATGTATATGGATATAAAAGGGTAGGGGGTATAAAACGGGTGAAAGCAGAATTTTGAAACAAGAAGAAACAGGAACCAGGGGATCCAGCTAGGCTGCTCAAGACACGAGGTCATGAAGAGGCAAGAAAAACACCAGACTGGAAAGCTGCAAATTAAAGGAGAAAGTTGAATTAAAACCAGTGCACTTATGCACATGCACACACAAATATACAATCATTACTACATTAGAAGACTGTTCAGGGCACTTGCATCCTTGTTCAAGTGTTGGCAGACAGTTAATTTCTAGTAAAAGCTGCTAGAAGCAATCTGCCTAGAAGCATAAAATGCTTCTGAAAACTGAGCACAAAAAATTAAAACACAGAAATAACTTTTTTTTCTGTTCACAAACTAAGTGTAATGTTCATAAGGAGTCTTACTATGCATCTAGATGCCATAATCAAATTATCTAAAGGACGTATCAAAACTACATGGAGAACAAAGAAAAAGTGAATAAACCTCAGCTTAATTTTTCTGCGTAAATTACTGCTAAAAAGTGTTAAGAATACTTACCTATCCAGGACTGGAACTTGGATATCTACAAAAACACAGAAAAATCTAGTAAGTAAAAATATAAAAACCACACAATTATTCAGTATTTGTTACACAGTATTCAAATAAGGCGTTTTAAAAAGTAGTTACCTGCTATGATGTGCCAAGTGCTCATCTCCACAGGAGAATCCAAAAGTCTAAGTTTTAAAGATTTTCATCTGTTTTTTTCTTCCTTTTGTATAAATAAATGTCGAAGCTACTCATGCCAAGATTCCTGTTTGCACAGCTGTGACCTGGACAAACACAAAGGTGTTCCTCTATGCCAAAGACCTGATCCTCAAAGATGAAGATTAATGATTTGGGTCTGGGGGGAAGGCATTTTCCATCACCTTCTGAACAGCAATACAAAAATGTCACTTGTTTGTTCCCAAGTACAATCAGTACATGTACACGCTCTAGGAAATACAAATACAATATAAGCCCTGAAACACAAGTGCTAAATAGGTCAAGTATTTTCTCGCTGTTTAAGAACAGGTAAGTAGTAGTTCAGCAAAGTAACACTTCACAGATGTATTTATTTATAGTTTTCAAACTATATTAATTTATACAGACAAAAGTCCCTGTAAAATCTCCAAACAGCACATCATTTCACCTCCGATGCAGAGAAGTCAATTTATACAAATGACTGTAAAGTAACAAGGTTCTAATACAATATTGCCAACTTTAAAAAATGATTATAACGTTAGTATTTCCTGCCAGATGTATACTTAGAACACCTCACCATGAAGAGTATCTTTACGTATACAGTATATTAGCACATTTAGAAATGACTGACACATGGTTTGTTGAAGAAACATAGCTTTTACTGCATCAACACTCAACAGCAGATTTACTTGGCACCTAAGCCTAGTATAAACCATGTTTTCCTCAACTGCATCTAGACAGCAGTACTATCACACTGCTGGAGTGGCAATAGCTTCTCTTGAGTTACACAATTAGAACAAGTGGCTGGAATACTACAAATACTTTGAATAGCCTTATTATTTTAGAAGCCTTGACATTTTCCTGAATGCTGCTAGATCCCTTCAAGTTATTCCTGGTTAAACAGCAGCAAAATCATCATGTATACACAGAAGCAATTACAGATGAAGGAACAGTCCAGAGTCTACCAACAGAATGCTGACCAAACACTGAATACTGCAGAAGTACCATTTTACTAGAGAGAAGTTAAAATATGTCACTAAAGTATTTCAGTTTATAGAACATGTAGTTTATTCCTTTAAGAAAAAATGTTCTTTTCAATTTTATTCTCCAATTATTGTTCTATGATTCTATGATTATCTTCTTTTTCTCCTTTTCAGCAGCTGTGCCTTTTTACTGATAAGACTGGATAAGCCAGTAAGAATAAACTCTTACTGGACTTAAGTCTGTATTTCTTCTGTAAATTACCCATAAAAATGGGTAATGTTTCTTGATTTATCTTTCTTTGGTAGTTACTTCAAATACTAATCTCTTAAAATCAGTTTTCTACATGCTCCTCCAAGGTAGGATAGTTAAGTGCAATTATCTTGACAAGTTTCCTCTTAGTGAAAGACATGAAGAGCTGTGGATAGAAAATAAAAAAGGAAATCCGCAATTAGCAAAATTAGGAACAGAATCTAAATTCTTAGTTGAAAGTGTTTTACAAAACAGCTTGTACACAGTAAGACATCAGACTGCAAAACAGTTCTTCAGCACACATTAGAAGAATACACCTCCTGAATCAGTTTGTCTGCATGCTACCTTTCAGCATGATCTACAGCTTTTTGTAAATAGCTGACACTTAAATTAGTATCAGCCTTCAGTTCGTTTTCTGCTTCTATAAAAGCAGAAACTGTGTTTAAAGGCCAGCAAGCCACAATGTCAGCTTAGGATTCATCTCCAACACAGTCCTCAAAAGGTGGTGTGCGAGTGACTATAAATACAAATGAACTCTTGGAACAGTTTAAAGTTACACTGTTTCAAAGCTTTTGTTTTTATAGCAAGACAATGAATTAACGGGACAAGTGTCAAGAATGGTCTCTTAAGATCTGTTTAGTACATGTACAAGAGTAGTTGTCAGAGATTTACTATTTCTGAAGCAACATACAAAAAAGCATAATAAGCTCATCCTTGCTGTAAATGGTCTCAAACATGCAAACTGCCCTGACAGTGCTGTTGGCTGTTACACCCATGGCTGTTAGACCTATGCACCAAAGCTTCACATAGAAACAAAATGGCTTTAAGATAATAGAGGGCAGATTTGGATTAAATGTTAGAAAGGAAGTCTTCGCTATGAGGGTGGTGAGACACTGGCACAGGTTGCCCAGAGAAGCTGTGGCTGCCCAATCCCTGTCAATGTTCAAGGCCAGGTTGGACAGGGCTTGGAGCACCCTGGTCTAGTGGAAGGTATCCCTGCTTATGACAGAGGGATTAGAACTGGATGAGCTTTAAGGTCCCTTCCAACCCGAATCATTCTATCATTCTACGATTACTAATGTTTCTGCATTCGTGTTTTTGTGCATGCACACCTCACCGGGTGTTATCAAGACATTACATGTTGTGCTTCCTATATTTGCTCCTGAACCTTCCACACTATTATCTTTGTTATCACAAGAAAGAAATTACAGTGTGCAAGTGAAACAGTTAACCAAACCATGTCAGCTGTGGGGGAAGAACTAGGGATCATCAAGATAATCAACTTCAGTTCTCAAGTTAGACAAAATGGTGTTTTGCATCATCCACTACTACAACTGGACAGGAATGGGAGTAGTAACAAAAAAAGATGGCAGAAGGTAGGCAAACCTACTCAAAAGACCTTTCTTCCTCTTCCACAGACAAAAATGCTTCTCTATCTTTTTGCATTCTTATTCATTAACAAGGACTTGTGGAAATTACCTGTTGCAGAGAATTCTTCCTCCTCCTCATCCTCCTTTGAGTTCATTTTCCATGCTTTGCCATTTTCATACAGCTTTAACAATGAAGAACTGCCAGCTTGGTGAAGAGAAGTTTGGGTTTGGTGACAGTGACTGCTGTTTAACAAGTTACTAAAGCTTTGACTGTCATGGGTCAGCACCATGTTCTTCAAACACCAGACAAGTCGGCAAACTAAAAAGGATGGTATTTGTTATCAAGGATCTAAAAGCTTTTGCATTAATAGAACATTCCACAGGTACATCCACACTGCTTTAAATATGTATTAATATCAGATGAAGCTCAGGAAGCTGCAAGTCACTTCAGTATTTCAATTTCTGAATCAGATGTTGGTCACAGAAGCATGCAAGCTCTCACGTACTGTAATGTGTATATTTCATATGTGACTTACTGGAGCAATTGAAGCCTAAAAGGAGTTTACCAGAGCACAGATGAAAGATGTGCCCACAGTCTCTGTAGGCACCACACAAAACATGGCCTAAAACAAGACAAACAAGAACAAAGTCTGACTGGAAAAAAGCAGCAAGAGAAACACCTTCATCTACCACATTCAGAAATGGGGGGGGGGGGAAAGGAGCAAACTAAAACAACAAAACCACCACTGTAACACCCTCAAAAAAATTACTCAATACAGAGAAGCAGTGTCTTAGCCCAACAGGAGCATGTGAATCAAGGAAAACATGTTACCAGTTATCTTCCAATACACTTAACAGGAATACCTCATTTGTACATTACAGAAGGAAACTTGTAAAGGAGATGTTATAGATAGTATCAGGGAATTTGGCATTTATGTTTGACTCAGAGTAATTAAGTCACCTTTTAAGTTTTTCATTGCAGTCACTGGAAAAAAAGAAATCTACTTACAACTGGGATATCACAACACAGTTACCCAAAACTAAGACTGGACTTAAAATATGAACTGATAATAGTGCAGACTAACAGCCAAAACCCAGAATTTAACATCTACAAATAAAAAAAAACAAAACAAAACAAAACCCAAACAAAAAAACACCAAAAAAAAACCCAAACAAACCACCACAAGCTTGGTGTCGTATTTTCTCATGCAAAGCAACTACTAAGTGCTCGCTTTGCACAAGAGTATTCCAAGCATAGGGAGTGCAACTCCCACAAATTATCTCCTCGGAATTAGCAGCTCTTTTAGGCACAACGCTTCTACTCAAATACTAACAGAATAAATCTACCTGAGGTTCTTATAATCATACTAATGTTGAGTCAGATATTGTGATGCAAAAGAATTAAGTAAAGCCAAAAAATTCAAGAGCATTATATTAGAAGGCATGTAGAAGTTCAAGCAACTTCAGAGCAGTGACAGTTTCACTGCTGACTCCATATTGTCTACCTAGGTTCTATGAACATGGCCCACAGAAGAAATTAAAGAAATACATAAAAATGCCTGATACCCAGCTCACATTCAGTAAGTTCCAAAATTAAATATCTTCTAGCAATATGCTGTACTGTATTTCCCAATCTTACGTTATTTTCCCAGGCCATCAACAAACCCACACAACTCTTCCGAGGGGCAGCTTAATTCCTTGTCCCTCTAATCCTGAAGCTGAGATAGTATGAGAGCAGTTTAAGGTGCAAGACTTGCAAGCCAAACCCAAAGAAGACAACAGTTTACTGAACCTTCAACAATTACAATTTTCACAGCTTCAGCTCTATGCCCCACTCCTTCTTGTAACCAAATCCGTGCAAGAGTCCCATTGCATATTTCACAGCTATCACCTTGTCTGTCCACAAGTCCAATATAGTATCTGAAAGTTGGAAACCATCTCATTACACTTCTGGCATTTGGAGCGTCAAATCTGGGCACCTTGTTATCTTTTGGAGTGAATATTTAGTTGTCCACAAATTCAACAGAAGGAATTAAACAGGAATTCTTGCAGGTTATCCAGAAAAGCAAGGGATTACATGGGAAAAGGCAAGGAACAAAAACACAGAAGCAACAGTAATGGTACCACGTAAGTAGCACAGACCACAAATCTGACTTGTAAAGGAGTCTGGCATTCAGCTAGTTCATTCAGAGTTGTGCTCTCCTGCTCTTTACTGAGTAAAGCTTCCCATTAAAATCAGTAATTTTTATTATTAACCAAACTTTAATGGCTTCATGTACTGAATTTACAGAATGGCATGGGTCATGGAAGAAACGCAAAACATGGTCTTTACCAAAGAAATCTTGCAATGGTGCCTTATCAAAAAAATTACAGTATTTTTATGGAAGAGTATCCATTATGTTTCTTTAATTCTTTACTCAACCAGAAAACAGGTGAATATTACAGCAACAGATTATAGTTACTTCCTCCTGCACTTCTGAACACAAGATCCATTTGCCGAAGTAAACTATGAAATTTCTATATTGACCTTAAGTCTTGGTTAATGCTTCCTATGACCTGTTAAGAGTTCCCAGTGTATGCAGAGACAAGGACTGGATTCAACATGCACCAAATTTTAAGATGCACCCCGCATATATGCATATATATATATATATATATATATAAATAAAACAAAAAAAAATACCACACAAAGCACGCTTGAACTTGCTTTTAAAGTTATTCCAAGTACTTTGGGGACACAATCGCTTTGCCAACTATGACTGTTGGTTATTGGGAAAACCCATAAAACTGTGAGAGGAAAAAAAAAAAAAAAAAAAACACAAAAGCCTTGCAGGAAGGCTATTTAATCTAGTTCAAGAGTTCAATTTATGTAGGAATTTCTCTAATGATTTTTAATTTCTCTGACTCAGCTATAACACAATACTTGAAGCTTCTCAAGCTGAAGACGTTAAGCCAAACTTGTCCAACACACAGAGAAAAACTGGAAACTGCTATCATCTAATACTTGGACCCATATGGAAAGATTGTTATTTTACAACTCTAAATTTACCAAGAGATTGCTAATATGTTTTCATCTACCTTCTATTCACATACACAAACATTATCCAAATGTTGATTTGGATACAAGAGTTGAAGAAACTGAGAAGCATGTTTTAAAGGCCCAGACAATGTAGTTACGGAAATGTCAAATGCTTTAAAAGGTCTAAGAATATTTTCTCTTAAAAAAATTAATCTAAAAGATGTCATGACAATTAACAGGTTTCATTTAGGATAAAAAAAAAAATAGTTATATTTAGTTAACACATTGTTGTCCAACCAATTTATGGCTTCCTTTGAGGAGACAGAGGCATTTTATTTTCTGGCAGCCGCAATTTTCAAGAGGATACAACTATCTAGCATGATACATCCGTAACTCCTCAGCACCTCTGTTACAATTCCAGCTAGCTGTTTAAGACTAGTGACATAAGCCTGCCAACATACTCTTCTATTCCACCTTCCTCTTTGGTTACGGCCTTTGTTCTGTGACTGCAGCATAAACTGTTCTCTCCTCTGTACCTGCCGATGAGTGTAATCATCAGCCCTTGAAGCTATGGTAAATTCTGGTCCAACGCTTTCAGTTACACGTCTTAGAAGGTTTACTAGAATGCTGATAAACCACTGAACTTGTGTCAGAGTTCACTTTTGATGTGTGATCTTAACTCTAAAGGTGAAACTACAAAGGTACAAGGGACAGATCTTACAGCTGCTGTGAATATTCTCAGTTCCTCACCTCAATGCTAATCAACAGTAAATATCAAGGAAATCTGCAAGTATTCCGTAGTCAAAAAAGGGCACTGCTAAAAAAAAAAAAAATCAAAATCCCCCCCAGCTTATTTTAACTTGCCTTTGGAAGAAGATTTCAAGTTTTAAATGTGTT
This sequence comes from Pezoporus wallicus, assembly GCF_028554395.1. NCBI lineage: Eukaryota > Metazoa > Chordata > Aves > Psittaciformes > Psittacidae > Pezoporus > Pezoporus wallicus. The sequence continues at coordinate 2,672,644 of NW_026641383.1, forward strand.
ACCCTCAAAGCAGCCTAGATTTGTTAATGCTGCCTCTCAAGAAAACACTCCGTGACCTTCAGTACTGAAGTAACTCAAAAAAAGATTAATACCTAATTCTTCAGCATGGCATTTACATTGCAAACATCTGAGATAATGAACCAAGGCAAAGGGGATTGCTGGATTTGGGATTACAGTAGAGATCAAGTCAGGTTAAAGCTGTTACAGCATTCTGGCACTGTTGCTCTTTGCAAGTACATAAAGTGTTATAATTCCCTTTGCCACATGTAAAAAAAAAAAAAAAAAGGGAAAAATGAAAAAGTCTTACCACAAAACCCTTATTTTGGATGTATTTATTCAATCTGTTCCTAACAAAAGAAGTGACGATTCTGTAGAATATGCTTCTCTCTTGGGTGTACATCAGGTTCCACCACATCCCCCCTCAGGATGCAGGAGGCAAGAAAGACCATAAAAATCCTTAGGGAAAGCCTGCAATTTACTCCTTAGTCACCATCTAATCCAGCCTGCTCAAGCTCTGTCAGTCATTTTAAGGGAAGCCACTTGTCCTCTAGCTGGCAGTTGGCCAGTCACTTCTGCTATGCTTTATTTAAATCCTCCACTGTCCACAGGTCTCCTCCAGCATGAGATATTAATGGCTTAAGGCCATCACAGTAGCTATTCTAGGATATCACAGGGAAGCCCTAAACCAAGAAGCAAACCCGGAATTAGAGATAGCTACTGTTGCCAAAGCTTCTACTAAGCAGGAAAACTAAAGGAATCAAAAGTGTAACTGTAAGAGGATTCAGCCTTTAATAAAACTTTGGCTTTATTAATATTAAAAGAAACACAGAAATAAAAAGTGCATCTACTAAAATGCAATAAAAAGTCCTTTTAAATTTTCATGTTTTCGATTTGTTTAGGACTGAAAAGCAATCCATAAAGTGTTCATTTATAGCAGGGATTATTTCTATTCATATACATAAATGCCATAGCGTTTCCTATCTGAACTCAATTACAACTGCAGAGCTTCTAGCAAAAATCTAAACTTAATTGATCTTGAAGGTACGATGAAGTACTTGTTTTAATCGTGTATCTACACATACAGACATACAACATTATTTACTTAGCCGCAGATAAATGGTGCCTCCAAGAAAAATTGCCTCCCAAAACAGAATGAGACATAAGGACCAAATAGAAACATGAAAGAAAAAGTTCGTAAAACTCCGTAAGATGAAAGCAGGATCAAAGATGGAAAGCAGCTTTACCCCAAAGTCCTAGTCCTGAATTTGGAGGAGAAAAGAAGTCATCAAATCAGACCATATACCGGTAATACCATTCACTAGATACGAGTCTGTGTGCACAAATAATTTTCCAACAAGTCTGATGTACACATCGTAAAAATCTAAAGGATAAGTGAACTGCTTTAGACTTTGCATCATTTGATTGTTGCATCTCTAATGTGTGAATAATAAAGTTCTCTTCTATGATCTCTCAGTTTGCAATATGTCAAGTAGATAATTGACAGTACTAAAACCAAACATACTGCAGTTTTTAAAACAAGGTGAGGCAGAAAAAAAGACTGCCACATTTATAGAAAACTAACCAATTTTGTTATATGGAGGAGAAAAGCAAAACCTCTTATGTACAAGAAATCATAAGCTCTCATGACAAAACAGCTCGGAGCTCTCACAGCAAAATCTTGCTTAAGCACTGCAATCTGTAAATACAACTTATGAGAAAAACAGTCACAGGAACAAAAGCGTTAACATTATGAGCTAACATACAATTCCCTCTGTGGTATTAGACAATTTCACTTTTGGCAGTTCCCAGCTACTGCTCTTTAGAGGCAAGAACCCAATCTACTTATGCAATCACTACAGAGCTGGCATTTCTAAAGCTTGCATCACTTTTGAAAATTCTCAGAAGCCTGTAATTTTAAATGTATAAATGAATAATGAACTCTCCAAAAGGAGTTTCCCAGAAAGATTCTGGAGCAACTCAACCTTTAGTAGGGGAACAATAAAGTTCTGCCATCACTAGATCAGAGTATGCTCTGATGCAATTAGGAGTTCACATGACAAGTTAGTCCTCCACTGCTTATGGAGGAGTCACAAAAAAGTTTTCAAGATGCTAATTTACTTGTTCCACTTATGTTGACATATTGGTTTCACCTTCAAAACCTCTTCCTAGGTTTACTACAGAAGACTCTTCACCGAAGTTTATTCAATTCCCTTAGCTAAAGCAAAGACCACAGCAGCCTTCTTTCTCAACTTTAAAGATAATTACAATGAAGTTTCCCAATCTATCCACCCCATGACTGCGTTGTTACACAAAGACCACACTAGTGAAAATGAAAACAAAACTATGCTGTCCAACCAAAAAATCTGGAATCCAAGTACAACACAAGTTAGAAGATACAAAGAAGACCACAAGGCAACAGACATATCAATGAAAAATTATATATATAGAAAAATCCCAACCATAAATCCCCATGAATAATGAAAGCGGAGTTGTAAAGAGTTCTAGACAGCATTTCAAAGGCAGCAATTTTGTCAGAATATAATGCAAAAGCTTATAACAAAGAGTATGAGAGAAAGCACAACATGTGACTGATTATACCAGTGACTAAGGCGCCATGGGATTATCAGAGCTAAGGGTCAACGTCTTCATAACAAAGAAATTACATCAACTTACACTTAATGAGGTATTAAAGGGAAACAAAAAACGTATCATGTTGATCTTGTTCTTCAAGATACTGATAGATATAAACTGGGCATTGGCCACTTATGATCATCTCAGATTTAATCACTTCATTTCCAAGAAGGCATTTCCCTTTATCGCCAAACACGAACATAGCAACTGCAAGCAGTAAATTGTGTCATGCTTGTGTGAAAAAACAGCTCCAGATTTGGAAAAATAAAGTAACACAGAACAAAGAAAACAAAGCTTTGCTCAAAACATGAAACCAGAGCATAAGAAGTATCCCTGAAAACCTGGAAGGACTGTGAACCAAGTCACAGTTTTCACTGGCAGTTACACCAGATCATACTCAAGATATTATCTAGCATCTTATAATCTCTGAAATAAAGACAGAACTACCCAAAAGAGTCAAAACACCTGTTTCACAAGTAAAATATTTAGTAGGCAATTAAAGCACTTTCAGCTTCTCCCTTTCTCTGCAACAATTTGGAGATAAAAGTTTCTGCCCCAAGAAAACAGACCATGTTCAAAACTTCCACCCCAATATAAAGCAATAGAACAACAGTCCAGCAGAACTGGGAATTAATAACTGGCTGCCCTACATAGAAACAGGAACAGAACAGCTATTTTACAAGAAGATATTAACTTCACCTAAAGCCATATTGAAATATAATTTACTATATATAGATACACTCCCATACGGCTGCTTTCGATTATACCAACTTAATTCTCAGCTTCCAGGTACTATAAAACCAAAAAGAACTATGGAGCTTCAGCTAACAGCTCTCTAGAACAATCCCAGTAAAAACTCTGCCAAGTTAATGGGTAGCTCAAATACATCCCCCCAGAATTAACAGAAATAGTCAAAAAATGAGCTGCATTCTCTGTAATAGATCCAGTGAGGTACTCTCGCCCCTGGATTCATGAGAGGTGTGAAAGGCAGGCTTCCTTTCCTCTGCAATGGTTTGTAAACATGCTTTAGTATGTTGTGGAAATTATTGTCATTTAAAGGTTCACTACTTATTACCATGCTTGCAAATTTAAACTTTTTCAGGGGGTAATTTTCAGAAGCTAGAGGCAAGCATTAACAACATCTATAGAATCAAAACCCCTACCCTCTTAAAAATATGGTTTGCGACACTTCAAATACAGAAAAAAGTAAGTAAAACTAAGGGTGACTCAGTCTCCAGGAGTTTCTGAAATTCCTGATTTTGTCTGTACCAAGATGATCACATATAACACCGAAAGCCCTAATTGTACAGGCAGAATAGATCACTTCTTTTTTCTATTCCATTCTAATAGAATCTACTGCTCTTCAGCAATGCTATGAGCATTAGAAAAGGAGCACCACAGAATCATAGCCTGGTTTGGGCTGGGAGGGACCTTAGAAATCATGGAGTTCCAATCCCCCTGCACTGAGTGGAACATCTTCCACTAGACCACGTTGCTCAATGCCCTGTCAAGGTTAGAGCACTTCCAGGGATAGGGCAGCCACAACTTCACTGAGCAACCTACTTCAGTATCTTGACTACTCTCACAGTAAAGTATTTCTTCCTAGTATCTGATCTAAATCTTCGCTCTTTCACCTTAAAGCCATTCCCCCTTGTCCTGTCACTACATGCCCTTGTAAAAAGGGCCTCTCCAGCATTCTTGTAGGCTCCCTTTAGGTACTGGAATAATACTTTTCATAGGAGAGGGTTTTCCAAAAGTCAGAGAGTAGCAATAGTCACAGAATCCCAAGTAGAGAAAATAAACCTCCTCCCTAGCTTCTGCAAGAAATGGCTACAGGCCTGCTTTGTGCCTGATCAGATATATCTCACATGTGTATGAGGCTGTGGCAAATATGAAAGATGAGAACCTAGCTGGAAATGAAACAGGAGCATGTTATCCCTAGACAGCAACTGACAAACAGACCAATTAATGTATTTGTTCCCAATGTATCTCATAAAGGTCTCTCAACACAAGCAGCTTGTAAACTTGTGAAAGCAAAAAAATAAATAAAATTAAATAAAAAGGGAGATGAGCATCAGTTAGTAAGCTTAGAAGGCTTCAGTTTTTCAGGAGATTCAGACATAGATTCATCGTTCCACTACAAGCAGTATTTGTAGAGGGGAAAGAAAATAAAGACATTCTAGAAATGAAGCTAACAGGCTGCATCATACAACTGAATTATACTCCTTGGTGCAAAAGACTATTCTACAGTGGAATACAATTCCCTATTCATAGAAAGAGGTTAGAAATACTCAAACCAATGTGATCAGTGCATCTTTCTCTACCAACCAATTATCCTGAATTTCAGATTTTAACAATGTATTCAGTAATGAGTTAACTGCAAAGATTAAGGCTTTGGCAAGACTTGCACAGGTATTTTTTGAATGGATCTGAGAAGGCATGAAGGAAAAATAAAGTTGATGCAGCTGTACTGTATACAACAGTCTACTAAGAGTTTAGAAGAGTCCAACTTGATCAGGAAAGTTTAAGTGCCAATTCAGAGAATATAATCAATTCAGACAGGCTGTAACCACAGGGACTTAAAACAGATTCAGGACAGTCACACAGATCAGCAGGCTACTTGATCAAACGGTCTAAGAGCAGAGAAACAGGTTGCATAAATAGATGCTGTCATCAGCCTTCCCTCCCAGTTAAAAAAAAATCATGGAGAATTTAATACCACTTAGTGCTAGAAAGGGCCATCTGAGGTTGGAAGAAGGGATAAGTGTTTTATGGCTCTCCAAGAGGAGAGAAAATGGAAATAGTACAGTGAAAAAAATCACAAATGGAAAACGACAATAAACAGAATTGTCATTCAGGATCTATCGCAAAAGAGGCTGAAGAACACTGCAAAGAACTGTGTGAAGGACACATATCTGAAAACAGAAAAAGTTATTTGACTTCATGAACTGACAAGAACAGAAAACAATCAAGGAAGCAAAGATGCAGAACTGGGCAAAATGTGCAAGTCAAAGGAAGAAGCAGACTATGCTGAAAGGGAATTGTTGCATAGAAACAGAATGTGCAAAACAGATTGTATTCCAGTATTACTAACCATCTCTAAGAGTTAACAGTAATCTTAATACTTTGGGTTTGGGGTTTTGTTTTTTTTTCCTCCCTTTTCAAAAGGAAAATAACTTCATCAGAACTTACAGCTGTCAGCTATTAAATTGAGACATTTTAACAAGCTCTGGTTTAGGTTATGCCACTCAGGGACTCATGAAGAATTCAGTAAAGAATAAAGATGAGTCACACAGTTTGAAAACAGGCCCTACCAACACTGTGATCCAATAGAAAGGGATCAAAATCATTGTAATTAAAATATCAAGAATTTTACAAAACATTAAACAGGTTTGCCAGGTATTACCAGCTTCCATTTTAAGTCACACAGAAAAATACCACACTGCTTTCAATTAGGGTTTTCACTGCAATGGAATATTCCAAACTCTTGAAACGGTTTTCTTTATATGACCTGTGTCATGGAGAAAATACTGACTTGTTTTTTTAAATCATAACATTGAGGCGACGTCCATTCAGGAGTTGGTCATCTGAAATAGTATTCAAATGCAATTAAAACCATAGATTATTTTAGTTCAAGTTCAACAGGGCAGGAACTAACTTGTATCATATTTATGTAAAGAACACAAATATTTAATATTCAATATCAAAGAGAGACATCTAGCACTTTAGCTACAAGCTAATAAAAGTGTACTAAAAAGATTAAATTAGAATTCCAACCCAGTTTTAATAGCTTATAAACAGATGTCCCATCCCTGGAAGTGTTCAAGGCCAGGTTGGATGAGGCGTTGAGCAACCTGGTCTAGTGGAAGGTGTCCCTGCCCATGGCAGGGGGTTGGAACTAGGTGACCTCATAGCAGCCTTCCAGTATCTGAAGGGGGGCTATAGGGATGCTGGGGACAGACTATTCATTAGGGACTGTAGTGACAGGACAAAGGGTAATGGGTTCAAACTTAAACAGGTGAAGTTTAGATTGGATATAAGGAAGAAATTCTTTACTGTTAGGGTGGTGAGGCTCTGGAATAGTTAGAATAGTAGAATAGATCAGGCTGGAAAAAACCTTAAGATCATCTAGTTCCAACCCCCCTGCCATGGGCAGGGACACCTCACACTAAACCATGTCACCCAAGGCTCTGTTCAAACTGGCCTTGAACACCACCAGGGATGGAGCATTCACAGCTTCCCTGGGCCACCCACTCCAATGCCTTGCCACGCTTACAGGAAAGAACTTCTTCCTTATAGCCAATCTAAACTTCCCCTGTTTAAGTTTTAACCCCTTACCCCTTGGTCCTGTCATTACAGTCCCTAATGAAGAGTTCCTCCCCAGCATCCCTATAGCCCCCTTCAGATACCGGAAGGCTGCTATGAGGTCTCCATGCAGCCTTCTCTTCTCCAAGCTGAACAGCACCAACTTTCTCAGCCTGTTTTCATATGGGAGGTGCTCCAGTCCCCTGATCATCCTTGTGGCCTCCTTTGGACTTGTTCCAACAGTTCCATGTCCTTTTTATGTTGAGGACACGAGAACTGCACACAATACTCCAAGCAACGTCTCACGAGAGCAGAGGGGCAGGATCACCTCCTTCAATGTGCTGGTTACACTCCATTTGATGCAGCCCAGGATATGGTTGGCTTTCTGGGCTGCAGGTGCACACTGAAGCCGGCTCATGTTCAGTTTCTCATCCAATAATCCCAAATTCTTCTGTGCAGGGCTGCTCTGAATCTACTCTCTGCCCAACCTGTAGCTGTGCCTGGAATTGCTGTGACCCAGGTGTAGGACCTTGTACTTGGCTTGGCTGAACTTCCTAAGGCTGGCATCTGCCCACCTCACAAGTGTCAAGGTCCCTCTGGATGTCATTCCTTCCCTCCAGTGTATCAACCAAAACACACAGCTTGGTGCCATGGGCAAACGTGTTGAGGGTGCACTCAATCCCACTGTCCATGTTGCTGACAAAGATGTTGAACAAGACTGGTCCCAACACCGATCTCTTGAGGGACACCACTCATTACTGTAAATGATGTTTGCATAAATTTTTTTGGTAAAGAGTCACAGCACTTGCTGAAGAAAAGATTCATTCATCCTGTTAGAAATCAAAGCTTATTAATTGCTGCAACTAACAATACAATTAAAAACAGCTGTCCTGAAGAGCTGTAAATTCCCTTAAGATGTAAATCTACATAAAAGCAAGCACGAAAGCACATGCAAAGCAGCATTAGAAAAAAATACAGCTATTTATAGGGTCCACAAGTCCCAAAATAAGTCAAGCAGACGCATCCCTGCAGAGCCCCACTGTCTTTCAGTAACAATTACCAGTTGCTTTGGAAGCTCACAATCAAGAATATAGTCATTCAAATTCAAGGCACAGCACAAATCACAAGTGCATCCACTCCGCAAAGAATGATGCAACTGTACATGTAAATATAATCTGCCCACAAAACCACAGGCTACTGTTTTTCTTCGACTTCCTATCTTCTCTTCATACATTGTAGTTCCAAAACTACTGCTTGAAAACCTTAAAGGCACCATATAATACGTATGTATTTGTACACCAGTCTGGCATGAACTGCAACTCAAGGAACACTTCTAATCTTAATGTTTTAACCACGCCTTGCAAGATGCTGGGTAATATGGATTAACGTCACAAAACATTTTTGACACAGCACAGATGCTAAACAATACCTCTGAGAAAGCAACCACAATCTAACTATTGCTAAAAAACACCCACTCTCTCACTTAAACCAACTCCTCCCAATTCTTCTGGAATCTTTAGCTGCTCTGCCCCTACTACCGAGCATTACAGTACTACTACATAACTACATATAATGCCAGACTTTAAACCACCATCTACTACTTCCTCCCAATTTTAGTCCCTTTTACTCATGTGACTTTGTTTTCTCATTAAGAAAGGGAATTTGACCACCTTATAGCTCATTGCTCATTTTTTCTTGGCTTCTTAAAAGAAAACTTTTCAAAAGTGAACTCGCACCAACAAGAGGGCTGCAACTTAACATTCCAGACTACACACAATTCAAATTTACTAATCTCTCCAATTTTATATTTGCCACTAATCTGATTTTTTAATGCACTATATGAAATAAAAAATTAACGCCAGCAGTGCCAAATACAAATGCTTTAATATTATTACTAAAATAACAAACCTTAGTGTTTTCAATGAACTATTTCAGGAAAGCTAACCCCATTTTTATGAGAATCCCTGAAAAACTTTAATAATATGTAGGGAACAAATACTTCACTAGATACCTCTATGAAGAATAACGATTAGAGTGCTAAGATAGTTTCATTAAATGAAATACAAAAATCAAGTTTATTCATTTGGGATTTTTTGTTATTTCTGGTTAGAATTTCTATTAATCCTTTTTTTTTCTAGACTTGTTAGCAGATCTACATGCCGTAAAGCTTTTATCAGAAAAATCCGTGACATGTTGCTCCAGTGTTATCAACAAAGCTGACCCATGACTGCTCAGACACCAAGGTGCTAAGCCTGTTAAGTAGTGGCTCAATAGTAAATTCAACTTCCCCAAGGGAACATCATTACATACACAACACCGAAAGAGCTGTTCTGTCGTTACGTCTACAAAGCATGCAAGAAGTTCTTTGTAAGCTCAGGCCTAATGCCATATCCATGAAGTTTATTTCAAAAAATAAAAAACTCCTTTTCAAGTCCTCTCTGCCAGCCATAGCATCTCTGAGCACAGGGAATTCAAGGGAGTTCTTTCAACTTCAGCGATGCTATTCAGAAACCATGCAGTCAGCAGTGAAACAGCAGTTTTGTCTTTCACTACCTATTAAAAAAACCCCAAACACCTGATAAATGTACAAAAGGGAGCTATTCGCAGGGTGACAACAGAAAAGGGGCAGAAAAAGAGAGAAGCACTGTAGCTGAGGTCTTCCTTACCAAAGTTTCTAGCTGTTTAAAATAAACAGTAAAAAAACCTCCGTATCTGTCACAAATACACCACAGAAAGAAGTTCCACAGCATTTCAAGATGATCCTATGATTATATTGTTGTGAGAATCACAGCTGAAACCATTTTTCCAGTAGCTGGGCTTCTTCACAAAAATATATTAATCCTGGCCTTCACTTCTGGGCTTCCTGTCTGCTATCCCATCCCCTATTCTCCTATCCTTCCCGATTTGTTACTTAAGTTCTTTAGCAAAAGCCTTACTACATTTTTTTAATTCTTACTTTACCTAATTTGGACCATGATACAAAGTGTCTGCGAACTTCAAACTCCATAAGCTTTTTAAAATAGGCACTGTATCAGCTTACTAAGGGAGTTCTGATCTTTGCCTTAAAGAGTTTGCTTAAAAAAAGTCCACCAACACAAGATTTCACACATATTCACCTGAGAGTATTTCCTCACACAACCTGTTCACAGCTTGGAAGCCAAGATTGCTCCTGTTGGCAGTTCATGAGCAATGCTGTCCTTTAATCCAAAGCATTTAAAGGGTTTCTGAGACTTCTTTAATGCAGTTAAGGATTATATATATCACTAGGGATTCTTCCTTAATTGTGGAATGGAGTATCAATAGCAGAGCCAACTGAATGTCAAGTTACAAACAAGTCAGATATAGTCTCCAGCCTGTTTTGCACCATCTACATAGCTTCCCAAGCAGTTAAAGTAGTAACACGCTTGTGGCTGCGCTAGGTACAATCTAAAAAGCAACACATAAAACATTTTAAAGGTCTTTGTGGAAAAGGCCTAAAAAAGCAGGTACCAAATTAAAAATTTCAAGCTATACATTTAGAAAGCTACATTAAAATGCTAAGATTAAATTTTCCTATTTAAAAGAACTGTCACCCCAAAAACTACTTTACTTGAGAGATGTGGGTTTTATTCTTAGAAACACCTGAAACTTTAACAAAGAAATAACCTTGCCACAGACTTTTCCCATTCAGATTACATAGAACAGGCCTAAATAGGAAGACAAGCCATAGCTTAAGTTTAGCCCTGGTTAAACTGATCTCAATATTCGATATTCCTAAGGAAATACAGAATTTCACACAGTGACCAAAACAATCTAGCTACATCATACATCAAGCAGAATATATTGCTTCTAGTCCTGTATTTAAATCACTACGAAATCATGAATTTCAAATACTTTAAGTTTCCTGATCATTGGTCCAGGGAAACAACAGTGAAAATACTCCTACAATACTTGAACTTACATACTGAAAGATTTATCTGTTCCCCAGATTAAAAGATGTTGGTCCATATCCAAGTCTGTCCCACTTCATTCAGCACATTAAAGCAATCTTTGTAGCAGATCTTTCTCAAACTGCTGGTGTTGAGATTATTTTAGGCCACTGACATCTAAGAAACTCAAAAGCTTTTACGGGATATAAAAAGCCCATTTCCAGGTGTAATCTCTAAAGAAATCACTTGAAGTGGGTAACGCTGCTACAGAGATGTTGAAAAAAGGCTGCGTATGCCCAAGCTTTCAATTACTGAGCACCACCACATGCCTTAAGCCAAATGGACTGTGCCAGCACATTTTCTGGTGGCTGCATTCTAACTCCAATAATTCATCAGCCCCAAGACCTCAAAATTTATTTACTTTAGCAATTAATTTGATTTAGACTTATTTTCAGAGCTACAAATTTTCATTTCTGACATCACATACTCATGTATAAAAAGGGCCTTAGATAAGTTATTACACCTCACAAAGACCTCAAACTTTTTCATATGTAAAACAAGAACAACATTTACCAGCTTCAGGAAAGTACAGTAAGGTAAGCTCCTATGGGTCTTTGGGAAAGAAAGAACATATTTAAGTATTTATATAATCAAGTCAGCCAATAAAATTCTTACAGTTTCCCCAGAGTTCCAAATTTTTTTTCTGTTTTAATTAACAGCGGCAAGTAAAATGAGATATTTATTTTCTTACTATATCCTACTCAGAAGGTTCCAACTGTGAAACCTTTAAGCATAAGCACTATTGACTCCTCTCTCAATGTAGATTTATGCCTTTCACCATTCCTTCCTCATCACTTCAATCTTGACTCCCCCAGTGCTTGCTCCTCCAGAAGCAGAGGAGTATGATCATAACAAGGGCCTCAACAGGAGCACCTTCCCCATTTCTGCTGATGATTCTGGCAAAGCAAAAGCATGTAGGAAGCACGGGAACAGCCAGCCCTTTTTGCCCTTGTGGTCTTTCTGTAAGGAACACACAGGAATAAAGCTTAGGAAAAGAGAAAAATATCCTGGCCAGAAGAAGAAAAGGATGGAAAATAGGGAAATGTGTCACTAAATGAACTGGCTGCCGATCAACAAAGAACAACGCAGTGTAATTTTTCTCCCAATTACAAGTTTACAAATGATACTACCCAGAGCAGGGAGAACAGGCTTGAGAGGAAAGAGGAGTGGCAAGGAAATAAAGACCAAATTGCTTTCAAGAAGTCATATATTAGCTCAAATTACAAGAAAGTTTTTCCTACAAACACATTTTCTGGTCACCATTTCATATAACTAAACCAAAGTCTTAATAGTTTCATGTTCAACTCCTATTCAGACTTGTAACATTTTAGGAGAGGGTACAATTTTCTTAAACTCGGCTAAACACAGGCAATAAAAGAGGGCAGGAAAGTAAAAGATTTCTTTTACTAGCAGGGAAATCAAAGCAATGTTGAAAAATATTATGCCAGTGCAATTTATGAATTACAGTAGAATACTATTAAGCAATATATTTAATAGTACAATTAAAAAAAGCTATTCTTTCTGCAACGTTGCCAGGTAAGCACTGTCTCAAAGCCTAGCTACAAGCAAGCTGTAAAATCTTCACTTGTAGATTAATTGCTTCTTGAATGTATTGTGTCAATCAAAACTGATAAATAATTTTCTTATAGTAGCTTGCCTACACTTTAAAAACTTCCTATATACCTTTCTGACATACAAAAATGAGTGAAATGAAGAGACAGCAAGAGACCAAGAAATGGTTTAGCACTAAAATGGGTATTTCTGCCTCATTTGTTTCCCCAGAAATAACAAAACTACTAAGACCTCCCTTTCTGGCACCGATTGACAGAAGACAGTCCCATCTCTTTTAAGATATGAATTAAAAAAAAACACAACAAATTGGATGTTATTAAACTCACTTCTTTAAACCTTCCCTTTCAGTGCTAAGTCAGATGCCTTAGAAAATGAATATTCTGAAGATCCTGATTCATGTCCACCACAAACCACTTTCCCCTCAACTGCTCAATTTTCATTTCTCCCTGTTAAACTGTTTAACCATCTAAAGGCAGAAATCTATTTCTATTGCAGTAACAGTGGAAAAAAATATAATTAGTTTTCAAAATGTCTCCTCCTCCACCAACAGGATCTGTAGATCACAGGGTTAACTTGCATATTTAAACTGGGCCTCTGTGCCTCTACAAATTACTTCCAAAATAAAATATATTTTTTAAACAAAGTGGCTTAAATAAGCCTACCAAATACTTCTTCAGACCTAAACATGTGCTTTTTGAATCCTAGACCAGTTATTCTACCTGTGGTGGAAGACCACCAGTAGGCTGTCAGGCACAAGATGGACTACCCGAGTGCCTCTGAGTTCCTGCTACCTGTCACAAAACTGAACTGACTGTTTCAGATGTCTGTAATGATAGCTGCGAAATGATTTGGTAATGGAGTAACTAGGTTTTTCTTCGGCTAAGAACCAACCTACTTAATACAATCCCTGGTAAACAGTAAACAATGATTTAAGACAGTCTTCTGGGTTTTTTCTGGCTTCTTGTGAAAAATGTTCTGCTGGAACAGGAGGCTTCAGTAGTTTAGAAACACTGTTAGATTAGATTCAATTAGAGAAAATGCACCAGAAGCACTGCTACTCAAGTGAGTCAAAACAACTGAATAGTCTAGCTAAGATGGTGCACCATGTAACAGTTTGGGGTGACTCCTGAGGAATTCTGTCTTCTGTCCTACAATTAGAAAGCTCAAGAGCTGGATATGAAACCAGAATATACACCACCCAAAGAAAACAGAATTTACCTATCCAAACCTGAGATTGTTTAATAGCACCTATCTGTGCTATTTACCTTTTCCTAGAAAATACTACTCACAGAAAAAACTTGCTAAGTCAACTCTGACAGAAATAGCATATCAACATTACTTCTACCATTATGTAATGGACACATCATCTTACGCTCTGTCAATAGATTATTTTAGAACTGACTGCAGCAAAACATCCAGCACTACATTCTTTGACTCACTAGATGTTTATGTTTTATCGTAAGCTACCTACTATGAACACAATACATTCACCTATTCCTTCGCTATAACTGACAGCTCTCCAGTCCTGTACAAATACAAAAGAAATGTTACTTCAAACTGTGAAAAAGAACTGCTCTCTGCAAATTAAGTAAAGGTTGAAACAAGGTCTATCTCATTACAAGTGAATGCTTTCAGTGACAACATCCACAGTGTAGTGACAGTAAAAAGAATGACAGCTAAAAGTTTTTTTTTTTTAATGTTTATCAGCTATTTAGTTTTAAGCTTGGTTTTCAAACTATGAGGCATCCAAGATCAGCTGTTATCAGACCCACCACACTGATACAGCTATAGTGAAGACTCTCCTGGTGTAGTTACTGCTTATATGAGCAAACACCTTTACTGGTAGAGATAATATCCAGCATACCTTTTTTCCCCCAGCATCTGCATTTGCATACTGCAATTGATCAGACACAAACACTGTTTAAGAAATCGCAAAGTAATCGTCAACATTATTGCACCACCAAAATATGCTAGGACAAGTTTAGTTACAACAGAATGGAGGAAAAAACAAAGTAAATCACAGGTTCATTAAAGGTCACTAACACAGGCATCATGATTAAATAACATTTTCTTCACGTTTATACATATTAGTGTATCAGGCAAGTCTTTGAGAACAAAATTTGCATGGAAGACCCAACTAATGAAAGCATGAGCACAACTGCTGTGTGGAAGATGATCACTGTTCATCTATACATTCACAGTAATTAGCAGTACTGCAACTACGGCAACAATTTTTAATCATAACTTTTTTCAAGTCTTTATTTCACTAATACCTTGTTCTCAAAATACAAGTTGTCTTTTCTCACAGTCTTAATGTAATCCCAGACTGCATGAAGGCATTCAGCAAACACATTGGTTTAGTGTCCAACTGAAAACAAACCTTTATACATTTCAAAGTATTTTTCCAAATACATGCCTAACAGACATTGAAGTGCACATGCAAAGACAGACTGAGCACAGCACATCAGCTTCTGCTGCAACTTTATTTTTTAATGGAAAGACTGCAAGCCCCTGCTTAAAACCAAAAGGAAACCCATTTTCGACTCTGTGAGATCTAATGTGAAATGTGATAAACAGCTGGCCTTGCTATTTAAGAACGAAAAAGTTTACACCACTTCTATTTCTCCAGCTGTAAAACCAAGATATTGCCAGAGTCTTCCTGAAGCCAGGGTACTGGATAATTTAGGCTAAAATAAATGTTTATTAAAAAAGGGCGTTGATTTCTTGGCAGCGGTGAAAAGCAGGAGACACCCCTAGTGTCGACGTAAAATACTACAGGACTCCATACTGTATCTCTGGGTTAATTTTACGGCAGCAAAAGGGAAATTTAAATCGTCATGATTTAAAAAACAGAGCGACTCAAATACACACACCTGAACGTACCGCATACCTTCTTCCTGCGGTCTCAAAACCCACATGCCTATCATATTTGAAGTGTCAGCTTTCTAAACGCGCCCCAATTAAAGTATACATTATCTAGCCTGTCTCCCTGCCATGGGCTACGTGCATTATAGCTTTCCGGTCTGCACACGAACAGAGAAACGCTGCTGCACCAAGGGCGGGGGGGTGGGAGGGAACCCCATTGAGACTGTAAAACAACCCCCACAGCACATCGCTACCAAAATGCCGGGCTCGCCGATACATCTGGAAAACAAATGAAGCGCAGGCCGGGGAGGGCGATCCCCGGACTGAGGGGAAGGGGGGGGGGGGGTGGAGAAGCGGGTTTGGGGGCGGGAGTGAGGTGAGGGGGTGCCGGAGGACGAGGCGGGGGGAATGGAAGGACCGAGCGCCATGAGCGCTGCCGGGGCGGGGGGAGGCGGCAGGAGGCGGCGGGGCACACGGAGGCGAGGCGGCGGCGGTAGGCGGCAGAAGGGAAGCGGGCGGCCGTGCCTACCCCCCGGAGAGGCGCGGGACGGCCACAGCGGCGGCCAGCGCGGAGAGCGGGAAGGGGAAGCCCAGCGAGGCTCTCGCCCTAGGGAGGACGTGGATGGCTCGGGGGCGGGAGGCGGAGGAGACAGGTCAGAAGCAGGGCAGCAGCTGCGAAGCGGAGCGGCGACCGGGCCAGGCCGCGGGGCCATTGCCTCGCCCCTGGAGGACAAAATGGCGGCGGGGCGGGCGGGGTGCGAGGAAGCGGTGGTCGTTGTGCTGGGCTCTGTACGAGCGGAGGAAGTGGTGTGGTGGTTCCTTTTAGAGGGTCTTGCATGTTGAGTGTTGCCACAAGATAGGTCTGTGTTTACTGCTGAGGTCTCTGTCCAGGGAGAGGTTCCTTCAGGTGCTCCAGAGCTGCTGTTTGGCTGTGTTCCTCCACGCACACCCTGCTTAGGTTGTTGGAGCCCGTGGTGCTCGAGCTTCCCTCTTTGTTCTTGTGTGGATTCTGCTGTCTGTGGAAGAAAATAACCCATGCAGAATGTTCAGCACAGGTGGCCAGTGGAAGCACAGCTGTGAGTGGTGCCTCCTTTCTTCATCTGGCTGTTTTCTCAGGGTTTTAATGTTACGTTATAAAAGGCTATCTAGGTTGGAAGATGCTCAGTACTTCACAGATTTTGGGGTATCGTGTTTCTAGAGTGTTAATAATGAGTTACATAAAACTAAAAGAAATGTGCTGTGATGAAAGTGTTTATGTGTACGTTTGTGGTTTGATGCTGGTAGCTAATGCTTTGTGCCCTGGGTATTTTGCAAAGTAAAAGGACTGATAGAGTTGAACGCAAATGAAGATGAAAGATGCAGTCTCAGTAACCCCTTTGAGGCAAGATGTAGGGCAATGCAACCGCTTGCATAAGTAAGGCTGCCCCTCAGGGAGTGATCTCTCTATATTGTAAGGCTTTAAGTAGGCCAGATGACACCTTCAAAAACCTCTGTGAAGGGCAGAGCAAAATACTGAGTAAAAATTGGTTGATTTTATGTTCTTTTTAGCTGTTTTTGCTCTTCTTTCTGTGCTCGTTCTGCTGAATGTGTTTATTTTGGAGCACCACGACACAGCACATAACACCGTGACAAATGGTGATGTGAAAATAATAATTGCATATAAAATATTGTTGTGTTAGTACTGCGAAAGAGAAGATTCAGTATCATGTTGATGTTTTTTTTCGGGCATTTGACCCTTGGCTCACAATAGCTACGTATTTTGCCAGAGAAATGCCTGTCAATTCTTCCAAGTTCAAGGTGAATGACAACCTAATTTGTAGGCAAAGGGAGGGCTGAAGTACTGATTTAAAACCAGGTTAATTTTTTTTCAGGACCATAGCTGAGCATGAGCTTTCCAGTTTAAAATCGTAATTTTCCTTCCCTTCAGCTCCTTCTGGAAAAGGAGCTGCTGCATCATTGTTGCCCTGTTTGTGGGAGTCTGAGCTGGTCAAGGGCTAACACAAGTTACCTTCAGATTTCCTGGAGAAACCTGGAATCTTGACATCAACTGCTGATGTGCAAATGCTAAGAGAAAAGGGGCATCTCCTGTATGGAAGCCTGATACGGAACGTAGATAAGAAAGGGTGACTGTGAAGTTCAAGAACAGATCAGAATTTCTCATTTAACAGATTGAAGCAAAGTGCAGCAATAAATGTGCAGTTCTTAGAAACTGTTAGTGACTGACGAGGCTTCTGTTCAGAAGCTGATATCCAGCATGCCTTCACACCTGCAGAAAGGAGTGAGCTTGACCAGGAAGAACGAAGAGTGGACTGAGGAGATTGCGCAGAAAAAAATCTAGCAATAAAATAAGTAAATCGAGAACATGGTGATGAGTGAAACGAAGCAGTGGAGAACAGAAGGTAATTTGCACCAGCGAAAAGTAAACCAAACACTGAGGCATGACTGTAAGCTTTAAGTTAACAGCAAGTCAGCAAAAAAGGCCTTGCTGTAAGAATCTGGGCCTGGCCACAGTGGGAGGTTATACATGGTGGAATGGCCTGATACAGGGAAGGGATCTCCTGCCTTTTCTTATTAACAGGTAGAGGTGGCTAGGACAACTTTTCTTTTTTGGGGAACAAAAAAAAAAACCCAAAAAAAAACAATTCTAGTTGCTAGGATGTCTAGAAATAAAACATTCCTAAATTTCACTGAAAGCTAGTATTAAAACCGACTGGACCTCAAGCCAAAAAAATAAAAACTAAAAATGAACAACTTAAAATCTCCAAAAGACAGATAAATTCTGATATAAACAAATCTTGCTGCTTACATCTGTGTCGCTGCAGGCTTATCTAGCTGATGCAAATTTGGAGTAAAATCAGCTAAATGAAGTTGGCTAAATGAATATGGCTAGAATTTCTATTGCATAATGTAATGGGACTAAAATAAACAGAAATGAGGAATATAATAGCATAATTGTTACGTTTTTAAGTTGAAAGTACAGACAGCCAAGAACTTAGAAAAAAATACAAATTTTGTCTTTTAATGCAGATATGTCACTGTTAGTAGTTTTGAAGCTCTAGATGCAGTACAAATATGAGCTAATTAGTTTTTAATTCCTTTCTGCTGTGCATATTTGTCAAAGGAGCTTTGCTTTTATATCTGACTTCTAAAAGGTGTTAAAAATGTAAGATGGCATTTGTTAGTGAGTAGATTAGAGTCTGCTGAAAACCATGACTTGCATTTAACAATTTGTATTATTTTCTGACTAGTAATTTTGGAAATACTGATACTTGAATATGTTTTTAGACTAAGTTTCAGACAACTCTGTATTTTGTCAGTTTCTGGGTTTGGTAAAGTTTCTCTGCAGCATAATTACAGCCATTCAAACTAGGATAAATATTTGTACCCATATAATTGGAAGCTGTTTTAGCTACAGAGAAATAAACATATGTAAACTCTGTACCTGTTTGGGTTCTTCAGTGTTATTAACAATAATGATGTGATTTGCATAGGGCTTGACCTAATGTTTGGAAAACAATTTCCATGCTCCTGCTTATGTGTCTGGACTCTAGCTGCAGGTCTTAGAATGCCTGTTTTAAAGTGCTATTTGTGATACCTTATCTGTCACTAAATTTTTAGTTCTTTATTTTTAATACAGCATGAATCTGTGATCCCCTGAGTGTATCCTTCTTTGTCTTGCCTTGTGCTGGTCCTTATGTAAACATCCCTTACTCAAAAACATAGCTGGATGCAATTTGTATGGAGCATTCATCTCTCTGTTAACCTCAGGGTGAGGGCTGCCACCTAATCAAATAATCTTCCACCCTGACCCTTAACAGGCTGTAAGCAGCTTTTCCCAGGAAAGCAGGTAAAGTCTTGGGACAGTGCAGTAAAGCTTGAAAATACATGGTTTTTAAGCATATGTATGTGGGTTCCAGTAGGTGTGTCCTAAAAATAAACTCTTCTTTAATGCTCTAGAAGGAAAAAAGGAAAGCCACCTTTTTTTGGCCTGGAGGTAAAGTGCTTTCAGCTGCAGTGGGCAGGGAAGCTGTACTTTGTGAGCAAAGGAGGAAGCCTTTTTAGATGGAAATGAAAACCATCCATTCTCAGCATGTTTGAACTCTAATGATGTAAAATGAACTCTAATGTCTGTAAAACTGATGCACTATATTTATTCGTTTCATTTCGTTTGTAACAACAGGTAGAATAATAAGCAAATCTTAAGATACACAATACTGACTAGAGCTGCCAAGTGACTGGAAAGATAAAGTGCCTCTTATTTTATCTCTCTTACACCTACATCTGTCGTTTCAGTTGAGAGAAATGAAAGGGAGTCTGC
Source organism: Pezoporus wallicus (assembly GCF_028554395.1). NCBI lineage: Eukaryota > Metazoa > Chordata > Aves > Psittaciformes > Psittacidae > Pezoporus > Pezoporus wallicus. The sequence goes on from NW_026641383.1 coordinate 2,692,303, forward strand.
CCTTATTTTCTTGTGTATTTGTGACAGCATGTATGACTTGCCAGCATTTGGGAGGGAAGGAGATGGTACTTCTCAGACCCAGTAATGCTCAGCTGAACAAAAGAAAGGAAAGGTCAAATGCAAGAGCTAGAGGCACAGGGGAACATTGCTCTCTTTAACTAGAAAATGAAGAACAGGACTGTCCTTAAGACCAGAAGAAAGGTGCAGGCCACAGAAGTCTTGTGAAGCTGTAGGTTAATAGGGTGATCTTTGGCTACCCATTGGTTTATTTTGCATCACTGCAGAATGCTGGGATTTTAAATTGCTAGAGCAAGTGCAACTGTATAGTTGTCTCTAGCATATGTGCATTTAATGAAGCTGTGGTTGTAAATGCTTCTGGATCTGTAGATCCTGCTGCCCAAGGTGGTGTGAATTAAATGACCTGACAGTAGGGTTATTTCTTCAGTTACCCTTTTCAACTCTTTGTGGTAATTAACAGCCTACAAGGACTGGAAGCCACAGATTGAAAATCCCTGCATGGCACTATTTTTTTCCCCTTAACTGAGTTATAAAGAGTGGTCTTGTGATTTCCTGGACTTACTACCAGTTCTGGCTAGAATAAACCAGTAAAAATAAACTGGATAAATGGGGTAAAAATGCTTTCTATATATTTGACCCTGTGCCTGTAATCATATCACTGTATCGACTAGTGCTGCGCAGAACAAATATATGGAAATAATTTGCAAGAAAGATTGACACTAAAAGGTTACATTTTTCTTGAGACTGTGCTGTTTGCATAATAATTTCATATAGTGATCTTATTTGCCTAGCAGCTGATAACATTTCTTGATGGCATCCAGCTGTAGCTAGGGTTGGTATAATTGGCAGCTTCTTTCTGAAGACATTTGTTCTGGGGAACTCTGATAAGAGCTGTGGGCTGACTGCTCAAAGACCTTGCAACAGCTGGAGGTAAGTGCTGTGAGCACCAGTGCAGTGTTTGATTTTTTCACTGATGTGCTTGTCTACCACTATTGTAAAGGCTTATTGCTTTTGTTTAACTTGCTAGAGATATGCATATATCTGACTTGTGAAATTCTTATCTTTTGTAGTAGCTGATTCTGCAGAAGAGGTTGGCCTGCACAGGATATTAATGAGCTATTAATGTATGTAACTTCAATCTGTGGAAACAATCACTTGAGTAATTTTAAGATGGTACCTGTTTATCATTGGTCATGTGTTGGCTGACTGGTTCAGGTTTTGGACCAGTACAAATTCTGAAGGTGATGACTCGGGCAGCAAGCTAGACCAGTAAGTTTTTTACTGTGAGGGTGGTGAGACACTGGCATAGGTTGCCCAGAGAAGCTGTGGCTGCCCCATCTCTGACAGTGTTCAAAGCAAGGTTGGATGGGGCTTGGAGCAACCTGGTCTAGCGGGAGGTGTCCGGGCCCATGGCAGGGGGTTGGAAGTGGATGATCTTTAAAGTCTTTTCTAACCCAAGCCATTCTATGATAATTTAATAGTGAAACAGCAGAGTCTGAACTTTAACAATGCCAAAAGGTCTTAATTTCTACTTGTGGCAGAGAGAAAAATGGGGAATTGCTTGATTGTTGATCTTCTAATAGTTTGAGTTGGGGACAAATTTTGAATACCAGTAAGTAACCCGACTCTCTCAAACCTAATCAAAATAGATGTTGTTGTCATGTGGAGTACCTTTTAGCATATCCCTATGTGTTGTGGGGAGTTTAATGAATATGTTTAGTGTGAAGTCCTCTGTCTATTAACGCTTTCTGTTGTCATGGAAGAGACAATAATTGCATTAAAAAATGCTGTCTGTGTTATGATATGGTAGATTGCATCCATCTTAGCTATGCATTTTTCTATAGCTTTGATTACCATGATCTCAGTGCTCATGTAATCTCTTTTAATTTATAGCTATCATCTGTGTGAAGAATTAAGCTGCTTGTTAGGACTTTCAAAGGAAACATGATGCAGCATGATCACGTGTATTCATATAAATGTTCAGAGCCCCCTCAGCTGAGGAGATGAGACAACACTGGGGTAAGCACCATGCATGTGTGATTCTCCGCTCTCTGCATCTGTTCCATGCAGAGACTTTCTTGGGACTGCCTGTTGAGGACTCTGGTTTGAAGTTTCAATTTGAGAACTAGGAGGAAGTATACCCCATTGCCAAGTAGGTCAGTTTGCCATAGGTTGTGATTTTTTTTTTTTCCCACAGGAATTCAGAAGTGCATCTAGGAACGCCCAAGGAACTTATGTGATTCTAGTACAGAATACTGCCTGTATTTTTACAGTTGTGACAGGTTTTACTACTGTAGTGAAACTGCATGGTGAAACTGGTTTTGGTGATGCTCTTTTCTTGAGCGGCAAAGCACCTGGTCTGTCAACTGTGCCTGTCTGTTGGTGTTAGAATCATCATTGGATCCTGCCTTTTTCTTACCATGGTAGTCTTCTGATATTCTGGATCTGCAGCATGGGACTAGAAAATCACCTCAGCTGTTAGGTGGTGGGTGAAGTTTCAGTCCTGCTCCACATCTTTCAGTAGAAGAGTGAAAATATGCTGTTGGATAAGGATTCTGTGTTTTGTTCCCATAAAGTAGGTTCAGGTTCTGAATCCAAAGCGTTTTGACATCCTAGGTTTTATCCTTTCACCCTAATGATGGAAGGGATAGACTCTGCCAGTGAATGCTTGGTCTTTGCATTTTTAACATAGTATGGTCACCTAAGGAGTCATAAAAGGATTTTGTTTACTGGCATCCTCTTCTTCCTTAGAGAAAGAGTAGTTAAAAGACCACAACTGTCTTTTTTTTTTTTTTTTACAGTTATTACAGCTGCTGGGAGCTCTTGGTTTACACAGAGGTTAAAGAATTCCTTACAGGAATTATAACTTGGCTGGACTTGATGTTAATCTCTGTTAATCTGATGATCTTGTGTTATTTAAGTCTTTGGGCCTCCATGTTGCAAGAGGCTGCGTAATTAAAGGGGGCATTTGCCAGGGATGGGGTGCAGCTTGTAACTGTGGTAAGCTGTAAGTCATGATGCTTCTGCCTCCTACCTATTTGGCAAAGTACTATCTACATGCTGGTGTGGGATGGATTTGTAACTTCAGTGGATTTTACATTAGCTTCTGATCAGTCATGCTGTTACTGAATTCTCCCACAAGAAAAAAAAAGATCTTCCTTTTCAAGAAGGGCTTGCAGAGTTCCTAGAGGATATTTCAAAAAATCAGAATAAAGACATTTGCTCATATTTTCATACTGGACTTACGCCCCACTAGTTCTGTCTCCCTGCAGACAGGCATGCATAATGAAAATTAAATTCCTAAGTAAATACCATCAAATATTGGGTGACTTAGTCATACAGTACAATTTTATTCCCTCTTTCCATAGGGAAGAATTCTGCTCTTTGGAAAATGTCCCACCACCATTAGAATTCTACAACAGCCCAAACAGTTTTTCCACTGGATGATAATTTACTTAAATGTGCTGTCCCTAGTTTAGGTAGGCAGCATTTATATGGTATAAGAGATACTCCAGCCTGTCCTTAACATGAAATTTAATTTTAAAAACCCACTCCTGTAAGCCTTGTCTATGCAGGAAGAGTAAGACCAGTAGTGATTCTAATGGTTTTCAGCTGGTGGGAAACTCAACATTTTGTGGCTTTCATGCATGTGCTTATGCATAAATAACCAAACCAGAGGTTTAAGCAAACATCATCACACAAAAAGGAGTAGTTCAGATTAGTCTTATCAGAATATTCAGATTATTCTTATCTCATTCTTAATACTAATGAGACAAAACTATTTGTGTTGAAAAATTTATGTTATGATTTAAAGAACTTCATGTCTTTTCCCATTCAGCTGAAGCTATTACGTGACTCTTTCTGCAGACTTAGGGATAGCTGGTAAAATTGCAATGGAGAGTTAGTGCACTGATAGGTGAAATAACTTCACAATGTCACGAGACCTCTGTAATGTATGTAAATCTCAGCATTAAAAAAAGGTGGAAACTTGTTTAGAGTTGTAATAAGCATGTTATGAGTAATGTTACAACTGCATGGGTTGAAAGCAGGTGAAGATTTACTGAGGTGTATACAGTTCTGTTGGGCCCACTATTCCCAAGGTAGCTGTAGAGCCTGTGGATGAGACAATACAGGCAGTCTAACAAACCTCCTTGGTGTAGTTGCAGGCAGTGTCTGTCTTGTTATAGCTCACACCAGTTTTGGACTAGAATAAAAACAACACTGTAGTGGCTTTTTGGTCGACGTAATTTGCAGGTTTTTGGCTGACTTGTGCTCACAGGAGTATTTTGCTACCTTCCTGTTGCTAACCAGCAGAGCTAAAAGCGTAGGACATGTCTGGGAAATGTTTATGTTCTGCCCCTCTTGCAAATAGAAACTATTCTGAGAAACACCCCTCATGGCATGGTGAGACAGCATGCTACTTGCTGATTTTGGCATATGTAGTAAAGAATAAATACAGGTCATCAATACTGTCTTGCCCTGCTGGATATGAGCTCTTCAGCTTGAGCAACACTTCAGTAGCAAGCAGCTGAAGGCTTTCATTCCCTGTGTCTGCATCCTGTAATCATACCATGGGATAAAAGGGACTAACTAATGCCTCAATACCAGGAAATACATACCCAGTCTTCTGCTGATCAAATACAGTGGCAGTTATTATTGGGTTTAGCTTAGGGTCAGGGAAGAGAGAAGGACTGCTGTTAGGAAGGAGGAGTCTTGTTTGTACAGTGTTCAATTAGGTATCTGGTTTATATAATTGTTAAGGAAGAATTTGCCTCTCCAGTGGCAGGTCCTTTAGTTTATTGGTATTTTAGTAACAGTCACTGCACATTTTACTGCTCAAATGGTTAATTTGTTAGTGAACATGTATTCTGTTTTGAATATGTGGATGTTTGCTCTAACTGAAAGCATACATCTGTAGATGTATGCTATAGAACATAACAAGCTTAAAATACTGACTTCTTGGCATTATATTAGCCAGTGTGTTTGCTCAGTTTCTCCATTCATGAGTAGCCAGCTTTGAGTATTCTCCTGTATATTTCATGACAGTTCGGGGTTTTATTGTGAAGGTGGTGAGATACTGGAACAGGTTGTCCAGAGAAGCTGTGGATACCCTATCGCTGGAAGAGTTTAAGGCCAGGTTAGATGGGGCTTTGAGCAGCCTGATGTAGTGAAAGATATCACTGCCTGTGGCAGGGGGTTTGGAACTACATGATCTTTAAGGTCCCTTCCAACCCAAACCATTCTATGAAATCTGTATTTTGAGAGAATTTGTGTTGGAATAACTGCAAGTAACTTCCAGTTACGAGATGAAAATAGTTTCCCAGGGATTGTCTGGTTCCACTGAGCTATGAGATTGAGGTGGAAGCATGCTGAATCCCTGAGCAGATCAGTGAAAGACTGTTGCTGTGGGTAGCTCCAGTTGCCCACTCCCTCGGAGCTAGCATATAGGCTCTCCAGCATCCTTAATGTCCACATATGGTGTGTGGTTCTGTTCAGGAACCACACCTTGGTCAAATGTGTCCTTATCTGCAGCAATGTGCTTCTGCCTGATGCTATTCTGATGAAGACCACGGACCAGGTCCAGACTTTCTTGCCTGCATCAGGTTTAGCTTACACCCTGTTATTTCTGTTCTGTTTTAAGGAATTACTAAGCACTTCAGTATTAAGCTTCTTGTAGAATTGGGGATGACAAGTCTTGATCAGGACCTCAGTGATTCATTGCTACCAGTATTAACAAATTGATCACTTTAGTATCTGTGGGGTGGGTAGGTGTTAACCCTAAAGTTTAAGACAGGTTTTCTAGTATACATGCTTTTTCTGGATGTCACTTTGGGAACACTTCCACTAATACGCTGTTCACGTCACTGAGTTTAAATAGAGGATTTTTTTACCACCAGATTTGTCATTCATTTGCTGTGTGACTTTACACACTTAGTATCTCAGGTGGGCATGTAAACTTCAAGGCCTCTTTTGAAATGTTCTTTTTGAAAGGCAATAGCACTATTAGGTGGAAGTTTTGGAAGTTATTATACAAACACATAGTGTATTTATGTGTGCATTTATATTTATGAAGTATAATCCATAATTACTTTTTAAAGTAAATGATATTCAAATGTGGTAAATTCATCATTGCTTGACATGTCCAGCCTAAGTACTTTGTCATAGAAGGGGAAAATCCCCCAGGTTCTTCTTGACTGAAAATAATTCCAAAGTGTAATATCAGCAGTGTTAGGGGACTTTTATTTTTTTTTAATTATCTGCATAAAAGAGGTAAGCAGAATAGCTCATTAATAAAATGTCAGGTATTAAAAGGGAGAAAAATACAAGCTGCATATTTTCTTTGTTTCAGTACTATGGTCTAAATTCATGGTGAATTCAGTTTAATACTCAACTAAAGTCTTTACTGTTTCATGTTTTCATTTAAACAGGATCCCTAAGACTGAACCATAAAAGTTTGAAAACAACTCAAAATATTAAAGGTATTAATAAAAATATGCACTTTGAGCTGTACAATAAACCATTTATGTGGCTCTCAGCACAACTGATAGCTCTTGTTGCAGTGGTTGGGGCATCTGGTCCCTTGCCACAGATTATCTTGTAAATATAAATTAATATTTTGTGAATTAATAGTGACACATTTTTTTTAAAGGATAAAAGGGGATTTAGTTTGACCTAATTATCCAGTTACTGCCTTCTGCAGTAACTAGATAACTGAGATCACTTCTATAAATATGTAAATGCTTGTAACTTAAAAATCCTTTTATAGAAGATCATAAAGCTGTAAACCTTGGTGTTTGAGAAGATCTGGGTTTGATTTGGATGATCCCTGAATAGCTATTCAGATTATAAACTGAGTTTCTTCCCTCAAATACCTGCATTGTCTTCAGTAATAGATTTGCATGCGAACTGTAGGAAGGTGTTTGGCCTATTCTTAGAGCAAGTCAAAATTACACTCTGCTTCTTCATGATCAGCTGTACATCTTCCTATTATCACTTGTGTTATCAACAATATGTGCAAGGCATAGAGAAAGTCTTTGCCTTGTGGAAATTTACAGCCTAACTGTAAAGGATAACTAAATGTTAATGATTTTATTAGGGTTAAGATTCACTATTAGGTTTAAGAGTGTGGGTAGATACCAGGTGTGTACATTGGTTCCTTCCACGCTGCAGTAAAAGAAGGGTATACGCTGTTGGCTTTGCCCTTCATACTGGAAGTTTCCCACATATGATCTACTTGCATGAATCTGCATGTGGCAGCTTCCTAACTCAGTTCTTAAATTATTATCCCTCTTAGCTTAAATGTTTCATGTACTTAAAGTTTTTCTGAAGTTAATTATTCTGGCAGTTGGGCTGAGGAGTGAATAATGTGTAGTTGTGTTGGTAGGCTGGGGAGGAGAGAACAACTTCAGTGAGTGAAGAGAGCTGTAATAGATGGCTGGGAGTAGAAGCCTCTTTTCTTTCCCACTGTCCCCAGTGCACCATCTCCAGCCGCAGGTGTAGTTATTGACACCCAATGGGTGAGTAAAGCTGGATTTCATGATCAGACTTGAGACCAGGGTTGGATCTGGGTCAGGCTGAGAGTTGGAGGGGGTGTAGTGCATGTGGACAGGAAAGAGCTGGCAACAGATGGCATCATAGTGGAAAGAATGAGGCAGCTCATCATCTGGCAATGTTTCTGCTGCATTTTGCCAATTATTTGTTTTTCTTCAGGGAGGAATCCAGTCTTTGGTTAACTTTTGTCATTGTTTTTTATAGTCATTGATCCTAAGAAATCATCTTGTCTACTCTGAATTTAGTATTCCTTAAATTTAAAGCAAAATTAGATGCTAAGGAGCATGGCTAGTGATTATATTTTAGGACTAGATTTGCTTAATCAAAAAAAAAAATTCCAAGTTTTATATATATATAAATGTTATGACAAAGGGTTCCCCAAACCCTAAGCAGAATATTCATCTTTGTGGCAGATGGTTTTACAGTAATTAGTGATTCATAATCTTTTGAAAAGGAAGTGAGCTACTCATGAGTTTATGAACTAAGCATTTTGACTAAACTTACTTGTTTATATTGGCTTACTGCTTTTACAGTAAGCTTATTGTTAGGAAATACTGTTTATATTTTACAAGTAGGGGTGATTTAGTTTAGTGATTGCATAGAAGAAAAGGACTTGCACTTTAATTTTTTATTCAGTAAGTATTTCTTAAGCTTTGTTAAAGAGTGAGTTTTATTAATCATTCCTGTTTTTCTTAAGCAAGCCTTAAAATGTATAAAACCAAGCATTAACTTCATCTCTAGGGAGTTTAGCAGTTTAGATGTTAGAAGAGATCGGATTCTTATTCACTAATTTTTCATGTGCTTTTATTTTAGTTCTCACCATAGGTTTAAATCATTATTAACTTGCTAATGAAAAATAGTGAATATTAAGCTTTAAAATTTTAATGCTTTTTCTACATCGGTTTAGTTAAAGAGTAGCTGTCTGTGAGAAGGACAACTGCTTTCTTGAAGGGTGAATTAAATTATATATAAACATTTATTCATGCTCATCACCATAGTAACTGAGGCCTCAAGTCAGTGTGCTTTGCTGAAGAGGGTTGCAAATACTGTAGTGAGCCAAGGCCTGAACTTCTGTATCAGAGTGCAGCTTCACATGATTGAGGCACAGCTCGTCCTTGCTACACCTTCTTGACCTCCCCCTTGTGCCACTCCAGTATTCCAGTGACTGCAGGTGTGTGGAAACAGGGAGCTAATGTGACTGAAAAAATACACACACACACACACACACACCCCCCCCCAGTGAGTGTACACCAAATCGTTCTTCTGATCTGGCTGACCATGTGATTGCATGAACATTAGTGAGGAACTGGGGAGAGTAGATAATGTGCGATTGTGTAAGCGTGGGGAGACACAGCTACAAATTAAGCTGATTACAAAACTGCTGCTGAAGCTACTTGTTTAGGGTCTGACTATGTTGTAGCTGAAATCACTGAAAACCAGGTATTGGGTTGGGAGTTAAGCCATTTTAAGTGAGGAAATTATTTAACCTGTATTAATTTTTAATTTTGAAGTGGTTTTGTGACTTTAGGAGCATATTCCTGAGGCAAGTCTATCTACTGCTTATACCAAGTGCTGTTGCTAGAAAAGAAACTGCTAAAAAGAGTGGTAATTTGATGTCTCTTCTTATATGCTCACCTCTGAAAAGTGGCTGCAGTCCTTTATCAGAATGTTCACTTCAGGAGCTCTGTTACAATCAACTTACTGCATCTCTCTATTTTCGGTTTTATCTTCTTTTCGTCTCTGTCTAGATAATTGCTTTCAGAGAAGCCTCATCTTTTTACTGCAGCTTTCTTTTAATATCAGCAAGGGGAGTAGCTGGCTATTTTTTGTAGCCTATTTGTAAATAAATCTCAGACGTATTCCATTTTCAGCTGCTCTCTGACTTATAAAACATTGCAATAGAATGTGTTTCATAACTATAAAACTTTACTGACTCAGCTTTTAAAACATTTCTCTTAAAACTTGATGGAAGCTTTTACTTTTTATTTGCTACATTAACCAGGCTTTCAGTTTGAACTTTTAAAATTATGGTGCCATTTTATTTTGCAGCACGCTTTAGATCATCACTTCACCATCCAAGGTCCTGATCCCATGGAGACGTGCTCACTTGTTTAACAGTACATGTTTCAAGTGATACCACTGATTTATTACTCTTCTTGCACTGTTACCTGATCTGAAGATAGTCAGGTAGTGGGGTATCCACATTACTTCTGCAATATTTGCAAAAAGAGAAATGATTGCAGGTGTACCACTAATCACGCTAGCACTACTAATCACGCTAGCAAGCTCCAGCATGAAATGTGACTTTTGTATAACCATTTATAGTCAGAGTTTTTAAGAGCTGTAACTCTGCTTTTGGCTTGGTTAACTTCTGTAGCTGTTGTAGATTACATTTGCAATCAAGTTGTTGCCAAACTTCCACTCAATGTTAAGGGCATGTTTACTACTGCGCAACTGCATAGTGAAGAGTTGCAGTAAAAGCAAAATAAACTCGTAAGACTCTTGACAAAGCAGCTTAGTGTCACTGTATGGAGTCTGATGGCAAGTGGATGTTGGGCAGAAGCTCAAACTGACTGTAGACCAAAGCAGAATGTTGTTGGCAGCAGTTAAATTTTACTGTTCCATTATAGCTGATGTGTCCTTGATTGCAGTTCTAATAAAAACATCTTGCGAGTGTTCCAAGTACTGTTTAAAAAAGATTATAGATATAAGAAAACTGGAGTCTGCAGCCTTCAGTATGTGGTGTTTGCACTGTGCAAGGTTTTCATCTATCAGCCAGGTTGAGTGATCTGATAGCCTCCTAAAAGGACTGTGCACGTTACGTTTCTGGCACTGTTGTGGAAAAGAATGCTTTTGGAACATTGGAGTCCTGTTACTTCTTCAGGAGTAGATGCAAAGGGTAAATGTGGTCCTTCCAGATGAGGGTTAAGGTATGTTAATAGTGAGCTGCAGTGGAGCTTACATTATAACTGGTTTGGATTGGACATCCACACCCACACACCCCTTTTTGTTTTAAAATCTTAGCTGCATTTTTGCTGGTGTGAACACCAGTAACTGCTTGAGCTTTAAAAAAATGTGGCCAAGGGAAGTAATATTACTGTGTTAACATCTTGAGAAGCCTTTTTTTAGCTAGCTTTAAGGAACAAGGTGTATGCAGTGATTATCAGCTACATTTGACCAGCAGAATTTCCAAAATAGTAAGATCCCTGTATGAAAACAGACTGTAGAGCAGAGAAGAAAGATTTCTGTATTATCCTTACAGGAGGGAAGATATATCCACCTAATTTTTGTTAAACACCAAAAAGTTGTAGAGAACCAGCACCTTATTTTTCCATTTGTATTAAAAGCTTCAATTGTGTTAAAAGGTTTCATGGAATCATAGAATAGTTAGGGTTGGAAAGGACCTTAAGATCATCAAGTTCCAACCCCCTGCCATGGGCAGGGACACCTCACACTAAACCATGTCACCCAAGGCCTCGTCCAGCCTGGCCTTGAACACCACCAGGGATGGAGCATTCACAACTTCCCTGGGCAACCCATTCCAGTGCCTCACCACCCTAACAGGAAAGAATTTCCTCCTTATATCCAATCTAAACTTCCCCTGTTTAAGTTTTAACCCGTTACTCTTGTTCTATCACTACAGTCCCTAATGAAGAGTCTCTCCCCAGCATCCTTATAGGCCCCCTTCAGATACTGGAAGGCTGCTATGAGGTCTCCACGCAGCCTTCTCTTCTCCAGGCTGAACAGCCCCAACTTTCTCAGCCTGTCTTCATACAGGAGGTGCTCCAGTCCCCTGATCATCCTTGTGGCCTCCTCTGGATTTGTTCCAACAGTTCCATGTCCTTTTTATGTTGAGGACACCAGAACTGCACACAATATTCCAGGTGAGGTCTCCCAAGAGCAGAGTAGAGGGGCAGGATCACCTCCTTTGACCTGCTGGTCATGCTCCTTTTGATGCAGCCCAGGATACGGTTGGCTTTCTGGGCTGCAAGCGCACGCTGCCGGCTCATGTTCATTTTCTCATCAACCAACACCCCCAAGTCCTTCTCCGCAGGGCTGCTCTGAATCTCTTCTCTGCCCAACCTGTAGCTGTGCCTGGGATTGCTCCGACCCAGGTGTAGGACCTTGCACTTGGCATGGTTAAATTCCATGCGGCTGGCATCAGCCCACCTCACAGGCGTGTCAAGGTCCCTCTGGATGGCATTCCTTCCCTCCAGCATATCAACTGAACCACACAGCTTGGTGTCATCGGCAAACTTGCTGAGGACGCACTCAATCCCACTGTCCATGTTAGCAACAAAGATGTTGAACAAGACCGGTACCAACACCAGTCCCTGAGGGACACCACTCGTTACTGGTCTCCAGCTGGACATTGAGCCATTGACCACAACTCTCTGTGTGCTGCCATCCAGCCAGTTCTTTACCCACCGAGTGGTCCATCCATCAAATTGATGTGTCTCCAATTTAGAGACAAGGATGTCGTGTGGGACAGTGTCGAACACTTTACACAAGTCCAGGTAGATGACATCAACTGCTCTACCCCTGTCCATCAGTTCTGTAGCCCCATCATAGAAGGCCACCAAATTGGTCAGGCAGGATTTCCCCTTAGTGAAGCCATGCTGGCTGTCACCAAGCACCTTGTTGATTTTCATGTGCCTTAGCATGCCTTCAGGGAGAATCTGCTCCCAGATTTTGCCAGGCACAGAGGTGAGACTGACTGGTCTGTAATTCCCCAGGTCATCCATTTTCCCCTTCTTGAAAATGGGGGTTATATTTCCCTTTTTCCAGTCATTGGGAACTTCACCTGACTGCCAGGATTTTTCAGATATGATGGACAGCGGCTTCGCAACTTCATTCGCCAGCTATTCAGCTTCTTAAAGACCAGTCAACCAAATATGGAATATTAGGGCCCAGGAAACCAAACTTCTTTGTTTCTGGTATTATAGACAGATCTCACCCCCTAGGTTTACACTTCCTGAAAAGTTGGGACAACTGGTATTTGGGAGAAAGGTGTGCTGCAAGTACATGCAAGAAGTTTACAGTACAGTATTGGAATTGGGAGATACAGTAGAGTTATGGCCTGACTCAGCATGGTATGTGTGAACCTGATTGGGTCTGAAATCTTGCCACAACTTGACTCATCCCTTTTTTCTACTGGCAAATTACTTTTGCTCATCCTTTTTTGTTTTAGTTTTATTTTCTGTTGTAGACATGATTAAAAGCAATTTGGAATAATTCCAGTACTTACTGTGGTGGATTGATCCTGAGTGGATGGTAAGTGCCCACCAAAGCTGTTCAGTCATTCCACCTCCTCATCTGAACAGGGGAAAGAAAATACAATGAAATACTTGTGGGTCGAAACAAAGACAGGAAAAGATCATGGGCCAAGTACCACCATGGGCAAAACAGACTCCTCTTTGGAAAATCAGTTCAATTTATTACCAATCAAATCTTTAAACACCTTTCCCCCACCCCTCCCTTCTTCATGGGCTTCCTGATTTCTGTACTGTCTCCACCCCACCAGTGCAGGGGGACAGAGAACGGGGGTTGTGGTCAGTTCATCCTAAATTGTCTCTAATGCGCTTTCCTCCTCAGGGGAGAACTCCTCACACTCTTCCCCTGCTCCAGCACGTGATCCCTCCCACAGGAAACAGTCTTCCATGAACCTCTCCAGTGTGAGTTCTTCCCACAGGCTGCAGTTCTTCCCTGCTCCAGCATGGGTTGCTTCTACAGGGCACAGTCCAGGAACAGACTGCTCCGGTGTGAGTACCCTGCAGGGTCAAAAGTCCTGCCAGCAAACCTGCTCCACTTTGGAGCAGTATGTCTCAAATCTCGGTGAAGATGTCCATATGCTTTCTAATTTTTTTTTTCTTAAATATCAGATATTTTTGTGGAGAATTCTAATTTTTAGCTATTTACACTTCAATGCAGGTGCTTTTACAGGCTTCTGCTCTTTTTTGTTGTCTTCAGAGTATGGAAAACAAGAACGTCTTTATGTCCATTGGTATTTCACAGATGCACATTACTCAGAATTTGCAGTTCGTCATCTAGAATGTTGCAAATGCTCTCTTTTATCGAGTAGGTCAAACACCTTAAAGCCACACTGGATCATAAAACTTCTTTTAAAAGTATTTAATGCTTTCTGTAAATGCTTCCTGTAAAGCTTCATGCATGTTGTAATGATATCCAGGCACCCTGTGAGTGTTCCATGTTCCGTAAAAGTGTGTGTCCAAATCAGTGTATTGCCTTTGCCCCTAAGCTGGAGGCACTGTAGTTGCCCAAGTTCAAGTTTTACAATCAAACAGCAGTCTAATTGAAGGAGAAACATCCTGATAACTGTTCTGGTTTTCTACACTTGCTTCTTGTTCTCGCTGTGCCAGGCAGGAGTTAAATTATGCCCTCTTGAGACTGCAGTTGGACTCTTCAGTCACATCCCCTTTTCTTTAGTTAAAATTGTAGTATGTCTCTTCTGCAGGAGTGGCACAAAAAGGAACCGTGTTGGGATAAAAGATCTGGTACTCCCCGGATAAGCAGATATGTAGCTTGGTAAGGATTCTACCCTACCATGTCTTTTTTCTAGAGAAAGGGTTGAGGCCAAGAGGACCTTAGGGAGGCAAATAATTATTTTAACCCTTCATCTTGTTAGAAAGCAATACTTAGAAAGAAAACAACCCCACACTTGATGTTTCAGTTTTATGTCTACAATCCATAGTAATTTTACAAGCATGATGCAGAAGTAGGCTATAATTTAGTTATATACAGTCTTAGTAATGACATACTAACTGTGAAGCTCTGCTCACCAAACCAGGTTTTTGTCGTAAATTCACTGTTACAAAATTTACAGCTATAGATCAAATTAAGCATCCAAAACTTCCAGTGAACTTTTCATGTGTAAATATTTCACTGCCGCTAAATATGCTTGAAAATGAAAAGGTTTTGGTGAGTTCTTAGTTGGCACGTGTTTTTCTAATCTTTATCAGGAAATGCTTTTCATGACAAGGGGCAATTGTTCCCTTTTCAGAATTGTCTGAGATTTAAGGCTTCTGATGTCCCTTTTTCTTTCAAAGCAAGTAAAGCAGATAGATGCTTGGCAGTTCTGAAAATCAAGCTATGTATCTAGGTATCTAGCTTTGTTTGAAACATTCTGGATCAGTTTATAAGAGTGATTATTGGAACTGGAGTGAAACCAAGTAATCCTGTTGCCCCGACTTGAATTCTAATTACATGCCTTGTACTCTGCCCTTTACTTCTTTATCTTAAGTATAATCTACTCCAGTGTTTTGTGTTTCTCAGTGGCAGTTTCCAGTTGTGAGAGAGTGATTATTTTCAGGATCTTTAAAAAGTCCATAATTTCTTGTCAAATGTTAGGGGGGAAAAATCTACTTAGAGAAACAGGAGTCATGGAATGAGCGTAAATATTGACACACTGTCTTTGAAGCTCCAAGTCCTACTGTGAAACTTGATGTCAGTCACTTTCAGTCCTTGTACTTAAAGTAAGTCAAATGACTGCTGAAATGCAGTGTTCCTCAGTAAAGATTTTTACTTGAGCTAAGGAGATTTAACCTTCCAAGATGATCTCGGCTGCCTTCCAAAATGTATCGCTGAGGATGCTTTTTTTCCTGCTTTCTGTGTTCAAGCTTTATCGCTATTCACACTGATCTTTCAGAAGACTCTCTGGACATTTCAGTTCATGAAACATAAGCAACAGATATGATCGTGATGAAAAAATAAAGGGACAGCTAAGGCAGCTTTACACAGCTGTCCCTTTTCCCTCTGGGACTTATTAAGTGTTACACAAACAAAACTCTCTGGTTGCCTTTGCTTGTGTAGGGACTTGCAGTCTTTTCTCAGACTTTGTGGCTGGCCTGTTTTGTTTCATTATTAATATTTCGCAGTTTACATTTACCATATAGCATGATCATTTTGCAGGGTTAATTATCTGTGAACAGGGAAAGTTTTGTTCTGCAAAACTACCCTGAGCATAGAGTGTGATCTGACATTCTCTGCAGGTTGTTTGGATGTAGGTTTTTTTTTTAATGAAATATTAGCTTGGGCTTTGATTAAAGAAAAGTTAACACCACTAAGTTATCAGGGCAGAGCTTACTTCTCTGACTCAACATTTAGCCTTCTGTTTAGCTGACCATGGCCTGCAGCTGAATCTGTCTTTACTAGTGTTGGTCATGTGTAAGCCAAAACACAGCCTGCATGCTTATACCATAGTTGGCTTTGCAGTAATAGAGCAAGTATTGAAGACAGGGAAGCCTTGTAATATTTCTTTTTAGTTATGACTTTAATAGGAGGAAGGAGTTCAGCATGTGCTATTTTTTATGTGGCTAGTCATACATCAAGATTGTAAGATCTTTGGAGCAGAAGATGTATTTTGCGTAATCCTTTCTACCTCATTTTCTCCACAGAGCTTTGATCTGTGATTAGATCTATGTGTATAAATCTGTTTATGTAGCAGTTAGTTACTCATAGCAGAACCAATTCTTGAGCCTAGTACAAAGCTAGAAATGAGGCAAATAGGGTATTTGTAGTGCTTTGAGTGTACAAACCTTTAATGCGTTCTTAAATACAGAAATTGGTGCCCAAGCTTAATAGCTATCACATGCAAAATATGTTTACCCTGATATTTTGAAATTACTACTTACAACAGGCCTCACGGGCTCCTTGTCCCCTTTGTGTGCATGTGTTATTCCCACTGTTGATGATGGGAATTAGCTGTACACATCAGGAGGAGGATATACCCCCTGGACTAGAACTTAGACAGTAGGGAGTATGAAATCCTCCAGCTATTAGATAGCAAGAACAGCACAGCTTCAGCATTGCTCCCACTTGGCTTGTCACCTCTGCATTTTGTAATTCTGTGCTAAGGAAATAGTAATGGAAGTAGCAGCTGTGAAATGTGATGATAGCACAGTGCTACCTTGATAGAAATTGCAGCTCAGAGCTGCGGACCAAGTGTGGCCCTTTAAGGACTTTGAATGATGGAAGTGATCTGTTTCTTCAGGAAAAAGCAGCCATCCAGGCTGACCCTAGTGTAAAGCTTATGTCACTTGCTGCATTAATAAATGGTTGTCCAGAGAGAGGATTGCTTTCATTTGTGTCCTTTAAAATATATTTTCAAATTTGCATTCAGTTATTTGTTTCATCTATTAGGCCAGATCTCTTCTCAAGATGTTCTGTTCTTTGAATTGCCATGGTTTATTGTTTCTTTTCTAGTACTGTCTGGGTAGCTGTTACCTTCAGTCACATGAGTGAAGTTTATATATGTCAGATATGTCTGGATATAAACGGTGTTGGACTTGACATTCTCAGTTACTTCTATGTAAGTAATTGCATGAGGGGGAGGAGTAATAGTGTGATATAACACAAAGGTTCAAGAATGGTTTATCTTATAAGTGCTTGATCTTTTGTTTTCTGGGGGGTGTTCTTCGTTTTCTGAATCTACTTTGCTAATACTGTGTGGAAGCTGTCAGGCGTGGGGCACTCCAGAACTGTTTAGAGCTCCTACACGTTTCCAAAATGAGAACTACAAAAGATTCAGTCAACTTTGCAAGAGAAAAGCTCCCTCCTGTGGAAGAGGTGAACCTCTGCAGTGACTATGAGCAACGTTGGGGCGTTTAAGACTGTGATTTTACATTAGCAAGAAAAAAAAGCACAAGCCCTGTAGGGGTTTGCAGAGGCTGGAATTTAAAAGCATGTTCCCTGTTATTGTTCCCAAAGCAAGTTCTTCTGATTTTGCATGACTTATTTCTAATATGTATCAGTTGTAGCTGTTTGCGGTCTGTAAGCAAAATTGGATCATTTAAATAACATGTGGCCACAGTGGAACCTTTAGTGTCAAAGGTGTCTGAAGCACAAAGGTGCTTTAGTGACAGGACAAGGGGGAATGGCTTGAAACTGACAAAGGGGAGATTTAGATTAGACATGAGGAAAACATTCTTCTTTGTGGAGGTTGTGAGACGCTGACACAGGTTGCCTAGAGAAGCCGTGGCTGCCCCAATCCTGGCAGTGTTCAAGGCCAGGTTGGACAGGGCTTGGAGCAACCTGGTCTAATAGAAGGGGTTCTGCCCGTGGCAGGGGTTGGAACTAGATGATCTTCAAGGTCCCCTCCAACCCAAACCATTCTATGGCTCTATATTTATACAGATTTTGCTTTCTGTAGCTCTTTGCTGAAAAACCTAAGTATTTTGGGCACTTCTGTGAATTAGAGTCATAGAATTTACATAAAAAAGAATCAATTGTTTTTCTCTTTTCTGAATGTAATAGTTCTGTATATCCTGACAATCTGTACCAAAATTATTTTTGATATTGCTGCAATTGGGGGTCAGAGCTGAACTCAAAGCCCTGTCTGACTTGAAAAATGCAACTGCACAAAAAGCATAAAGATGAATTTGTGGAGGAGCTGGAACTAGAATTCATCTTGATATCAAATTTCTGCTAGAAACAGTATTTTTACCTTTGAGCTGAATATGATTCATGCTTGTGATCTGAAGGTGGAAGGCTGTAGCTCATTAGCACATTAGCAGAACCCTGAGGTGTTTACTTCCATAAATGCTAATATTATTCCCCCAAGAATGAAGCACAGGGGAGTGAGAGGTAGGATAGAGGAGGGGAAAGACAGATTATTTAGCCTTGCAGTGGAGATTAAATTTACCAACTCAGATTCATTGCCAGGTAGAGGACTGAGACAGCACAGAGTGCATTGACCCACTGCAGAAAAATGACATTAGGTGTTGCAATCCTGTTAACTGGCAAAATGCTGAATTACAATCTTGTTCAGAGCTAGCTGGGTTCTAGCTTGTGCCACACAGCAACATGGATGTAACTTTGGTTACAGAAACGTGATTTGACAAATTCTTTGTGACGTGTAATGGTGAAGTCAGGTTTGGTTATCTTCATTTATAAGAACCGTGAAGGTTCTGTAGCTTTAGTGAATAGTCTGTATGATAGTGCATGTTAAGAAATGCTGCTGAACTTGAGGGAAAGCAGAAACTGCTCATGAGGCTGCATGCACTGAAAGCTCAAGTCAGGGTTATGAGGGATGCTGGTAGAAGTGCCCTATTGAAGAGGTTCAGTTCTGTGTGAGCTCCCTGGACCTCAGTCTGTCTCTGATCTCCATTTGGACCACAGAGCTCTCAGTGGCTGCTGCTCTTCAGGTGCTAGTTTGAATTAAACTCAGAAAGTGAAGGGGAGTTGCGTTTGCATTTAAGGAGTTTCACCAGGTCCTGCAAGTAGTGTGTTTGTGTGGGAAAAGTGGCCTACGAAGTTACAAAGGGCGTGGGGGAGTCTTTTTGATGTGGCCTCCAGCTTAGAGATGGCTCCTGTGTCTTAAAGTTCCTTCTTACTATATTTCCTCTAAGTAGCACCATCTAGTGATTGCCTGGAGTATTTTTGATTGCTGCCCCCCCCCCCCCCGGCAGTTCTATTCTGGTTTCTTAAGAAATTGAAGCTAGTGTTGAGCACATTTTGTCTCCACCCTCGATGTTAAATGTTTTTCATGAAAATTGAAAGAGAGGCTAAGGTCCTGTAATTGAGTTGCTTTGAATTTTATGAAATTACATATCAGAACAGGGCATCCATAATGACAGAAGGGCTGCAATATGTGTGGAACCATAGTATTAAAACACCAGAAAATCCACAGGAGATGGAAAGGAAATTAGTCCACAGTTCACTGTAAGTTCCACAGTTCACTGTGATATACTACTGAGAAAAAAAGGCAAAGTAAAAGTTTGACTAGGTTTTTCATATTCACAGGGCAGTGATTTTTGTGAAACAATTGTGAGCTGAAAGAACATTGCTTCAAAACCCTCAGCAGTTAATTTTCTTTTACTGAAGCAGTGGGAATTGAAATAATTATTAAAATACAGAAGAGAAAATTTACCAGAGCTGGGCATTTATTCTTGACTGTAATGGCTAATAATTTGTACCTGCTCACTTCAAATGAAGTCTTGTTTGAAAATCTGTAGACCATGGATAAAATAATTGCAGAGAAATGGTCTGGTGTTTTTGCAGTACTTTAAAGCATGGGTTTGGATCATCTGGTGCACATTGCACTAAATCCTTCTTCTCCTCCTCCAGGAATTCCACATCTAAGGGGCTACACAGCAGGTAACTCATAACTGATCTGAGATATGATAGAGCCAGCCTGCTTTTTCAAAGCATCCTAAGGACCATTACCTCATTTAATCTTTCATTTCTATGACTTTTAATAAAAGCCCAGAAGGTAAGAAGGGGATGGACTAAAATAATCTGTTAATTAAAAACAAGCAAACAAAAAATAACCCCCCCAAAAAATGAAAAGAAAGCACCAACTTTAGACTATACACTCTATACATAGAATTGGCCAGGGCTTTTTCGTTACAGTAAGTCTGAAATGTGGAAGTATCTTAGGTGAATCTGTTGGCATAGCAACTTAGATTGAGCAGAAGAGTGCCATCATAGTCAGAAAATAGTGTATGTTGTGATACTGTTGCATGCTACTGCCACTTCTCTGCAGACAGGGCCCTCTGGGGTTCACATTAAACTCATAATGATTCAGTTCAAGCTTCTAAGAACATTTGGCCCCGGCAGCACATACACTGTAGCTTGATGTAGATCTACCAACAGTCACTCCCATAACAGCAGGATGGCACCTAACCCTGTAGTTACCACGCTGAGAAGGGGCAGAAGGTCCATTTTACCTCCAACAGAGTCATATGGTTTTTGCCTTCATCATCAACTGATAGTTTATTTGTTGCTTCTCTCAGGGTGGTTTGAAGGCTACAGAAGTTACTGGATGGAATACTAGGCTGTGCCTTGCTATGTGGGATAAAGGGAGTAGGAGTGTCTGTTCTCTGGGGGAGGAAAACAAAGGCACTACAGGTAGTGTATGAAGCATTTATATATGGCAGCATTGAGGAAAAACAGACTATCAAAGCCTTACACTTTGTCAATGATAATAACAGCAGATGTTATGAATTATATATTTTTAATTGAATATTTTGCGCATCAACATTGATGGAAAATCTGTCATTACTTTTAAGCCTTGTCTCTGATGGAGATCTGTTTGTATCTATCTACGTACCCATACCTGAGTAGTGCAACTCACTGCAGGTCAAAAAATTACAACCTCCAATGATTGCAGTGGGAGAACTTAATGGTTCTTCATTTGCATGTATCTTCTACAGAGAAATTCAGTGAGTGTTAGAGCACTGTGGAAACAATCTTTGTGATTGTTTGAGTTCTTCAGCACTGTAATGACTGTGGCATCTCCACCACTGACCGTCAGTAGTGCCTTCTGTCCAAATTTACTTCTTTGTATTTTTGGCAACTGCTCATTTTTTTCTTATTTATAGTTGGGATACAGTTGGAATCCCTGTGAATTTCTTCTGCAGAAAGAGGTAGACAAGATTATATGTAATGTGTAAGGTCATTCATGGGATTATCCTTCCTGAGTGCGCAGACCTAAACTGTGTTGACTAATAAGAGAAATAATGACTTTGAAGTAGGACCAGAGAAAACGATGCAGAGAGGGCTGGTTTCCCTCTTCCTGGGTTGATGCAGTCTTGTGTTCCTAAGGCTGAAAGCCAGGGCTCACAGGGATCTGAAGCTTTAAATGCTGGTCTCAGGGAGAGGAGAAAAGGAAGTAGTCCAAGGAATGCTGGCAAAAGCTGCCAGGAATGCAGCAGGGAAGGCCCATGAGCAGGAGTGCCTGTCTCTCCTAGCCAGATATCTGGATTAGCTGTACTGAGGGGACTTTCCAGTCATTGCTTGTGAGCCTTGTAGAGCTAAGGGAAAACATGAATGTTGTAAGACTCATTATACTGCTGCTTTGTGCTGCAGGGTTGACACAGCTATTAATTCAGTACTTTGAATTCTGGAAGCCAAAGCACTTGTTTCAGATCTCAAAAAGGTTAGCATTTACAAGATGCCACATCCTTATTTAATCAAAGCTTCACAAGGAGACTCTGGAAGAATAGAACTGTTCAGCTTGGCACACACATCAAAATTTTACATAGCGAGTGAGGCAGGCATTCTTGACCAAATGGAAACCAACCTCTGCTGGCACGTGAAAGCCTTGCATTATAAAACTCAGGTTCATCATAGAGATGTTCTATTCTCATCTTTTATAGGAAGAATGTAACAGATGAGGTTTTCTGATACTCTGCTAGTCTGACATCTGCAGGGGTCACTCTGCATCTGCAAACCAATGGATGGAACCTCAGCTGAAGCCAGTGAAACCTCCCTACCTTGTGTTAGCAGGGCGTGGAGACGTTAGCAGTATTATTTCTTTTTCAGATGCAGTCAGCTGGTGGGAGATACCAAAGCCTGTAGTGGCTGCACTAAACACAAAGTCTTGTGAAAACTCTAATGATATAAGCCCTGTGCATGATCATAACTGTAATAATCATTACTAATAACTTGCTTTTGGATCCTGTTACTCAGCAGTCTAAAAGTGTTAACTGCTACCTAAATATAGATGAAAAAGTGACTCTGAAAGACTTTGTGTCTTTGTTTCAATCTGTCTTATGAAAATGAAAGCTGGAACGCTGCATGAGAAAAATCTTGAAGTCTTTCACGGATAAAACCTTTAGATATGAGTGTCTTGTGGTTTCAGTGGATTGACACATTTTCAGCATTTTCTGACACTGTAATGAATAAATATATATTTAAGCTGACTGTATTATGTCCTGTTTGAATTTTGGAGTTCTGTACTAAAATTGAAATACTACTTAGAAAAAGCTGTGTAAAGAACAAAGTTGTCTGGAGATTAAATGCTGCTGATTGAATAATGCATCAAGCTGTCACAGCAACAGTTTTCTAGTGACTCAGGCTCTATGAATATTTACCAGAGTTGTCCTGCATGAAAGAAAATCAAACAATTACTTTCCAGGGAACTGCTGAAGTCTGGCGTCACCTTTACTAGGAGCAAATGTTTGCTTTGTTAGCAAAGCACTTGTGCAAGGGGAGATCGATGGGGCTAGTTTGCTTTATGTGTGCCAAGTATCAGCACTAGTGGTATGAATACTCAACAAACACCACTTGAATAATCTATTTAGGAATGATGTAAGGCCATCAACCCACATTTCTGTATGCTTAAACCTTATCTAGGGGAGAAGGGTCTAACAGCTGATCAATGCCATTTCACCTGACCCAAGATAAACCGTTAACCAGTCCTCATCCTTTTTATCACTGCCACTGTTTGTAGAAGGGGTGCTACAATCATGTTCAGTCTCAGGATATGGAGCCTCCAAGAAACAAGTGGTCTCGCTGTTCTTTCTGTCCTTTCGGAAGCAACTCACTCCATCTCCAGGCTCTTTCTTGACCACCCTCTGAACTGAATTGCTACAAGACTTGCTAGGACATAAAGGAGCTGCCCTATTTGGCATTAATATGGGCATGAGTATTTACCATGGAAAAAGTGTGTTTCCCAGCTAACAGCCCTTCTCATGCCAGGATAGATTTATTCATTTTAATGTTTCTCAAATGCTGGAGAGCTAGGACATTACAGGTCAAAGCAGCAGAGCTCAAAGTGAAGGCTTGTCTTACACATTTTAATTTTACTAGGATAGAAGCTTCTCTGTTAATTTATTATCATACATATTTCTTGCTGATGTGCTTTCAGTTCATATGTACAACCAAAATTAGGTTGCCCATAGAAGCTGTGGCTGCCCATCCCTGGAAGTGTTCAAGGCCAGGTTGGACGGGGCTTTGAGCAATCTGGTCTAGTGAAAGGGCAGGGACATTTGAACTAGATGATCTTCAGGGTCCCTTCTAACCCAAACCATTTTTGGTTTCACAGAACCCTAAGTATGCCAGTTGTTGTAGAATACAATTTCTTTCTAGTAGTGCAGAGCTAGAATTGATTGACAGCTGGAAGCTTGGTATCATTTAAGCCTGTTATCTGGAACTTCTGCTGAAGTGCTGGCAACAACACGTCTGTCTGAAGTACAGATTTCATTTGAATTTGATCAGTTCATTTTTTTTTAGTTTGAAGAATTCTTTGTGTAATCTAGGAAAGGCCTAGGAAAGACGTTAACATAGATTACTTCTAGAATTTCATCACAGTGAAATTTGCCTACGTAATACTGCCTCAGAGCAGAGATGCAGCTGGGTAGCAACCTGTTCCAGTGGTGTGTTACAGCAGTGCTACTGTCAGGTTCTTCTGTCTGTAGAAATCTGTAAATGGTCAAGCTTTTTGATTAATAATTCAACTAAAGAAAATATATCCTTGGTATATTACTTGTGTTCCAATTCGGTACCTTCCACACTATGTTAGTGTAATGAAATTCAGCTGCATTTTATCAATAAGCTCTACTGAATGTTACCACATTAACTGTCTGTATTCTAACAGACTGAAACTGTATTTCCTAAAAACTTTGGATAAAGAACATGAGTACTTTGGACTGGATTCTCAGACAGCACTGACTATGAACCCTCTCCTGTCTGACTTTCTAAAACCAGTGACTTTCTTGATACAGTATTTTCAACTCATTTATATGGTCTTACTAGGGAAGAAATTGTTTATGTCCTTTATTACAAAGATCAAAAGTAATGGTAACCATTTACATACACAATTTACAAATTATTCACAAAGGGAATCACAGATATACAAGAACTGACAGCTTCAGCCCAAGTTGGGGATGGGAGAGTGTACTTGTTCCCCTGCTTTTATTTACTGAAATAAAAGATATGTTTGTTTTTTGTTGTATGTATTAAACACTGATCTAGTGTTTATGTAGCACCTTTAGTCATAACCATGCAAATGCTTACATGCTTACCTTTATTTGAAAGAGTGCAATGCATGTATAAACATGTTTGTTGGTTAGAAATCCTGTTGATTTTGGGTACAATACAGTGGCCAGGCTTGAAAAGGTTGATCTGTAGGATTTAACTGTTTTGAGCAATGTGTGTTTAAAACAAAAATGAAGATTACTACCAGAACTCTTAATTTAAGAACTAAATATAGTATGGTTGCTGTATCTTTCAGGAATATACTGTATGATCTTAAGATAGAAACTAGCCATGTTGTTAGGTGTCTGATACCATAGCTGGTTTATTGCTTTTCCCTCATTCAGGTTAGCATATTTTATACAGTTTCCTAGAACTATTTCAGAGACTGCAAAACTTAACAAAGAATCCTATCTTGAGAGATTTGGTAAATTAGGAAACTTCACAAAATATCTTAACAGCACTTACCAAAAGGGAGAATGAGTTTGCAAATTCCCTGGTATGAAAGCACAATATCAACAGTGCGATAGCTGCCATTTAGCTAAACCTACAAATATCCACAGTTTGCACGTTTTGCTGTCCACTGGGATGACATGTACGACAAAATGCTTGAAGCAGCACACCGATTTAGGAGCAAACACAAATGCAAATACAGAAATCACCCAGGTGATGTTGCATCCAATTTCTAAGCAATAAAGCTAAACACTTTGCAAGAGTTATGTCTAGTGGAACCATTTAGTGGGAATAATCCAGATACTTATGACGCTATTATGATGGTATGACTTTCTACCCAGCTATCAAATATTCTTTACCATGAACTTTCAGTATTCTCAGGATGACAGGTAAAGAATGTTGCAGATGCCATGGTAAACTTAATATACAGTAATAGGCAAAGATTTTAGTGACACCACCTGTATATACAACATAGTTGTTGGAACCTCATGGAACAAAGCAATGTTACAGTATGCCTTTGTTAAGGCTTCTTGCTGGTTTAAAAAGGTAGATTCCTCTTTAGGGAGATTGTCCAGCAGTACTGGTTTCACATCTCTTCAGTGTGAATCTGAATTCTCCCCTTTTTATTTTAAGCCACTGCTAGACTCTTCAGCGGAAGGTCTCTTTATTGATCCACATAAGACTGCGTGTTTCATTTGGTTTGCATTCGTACTCAATACAGCCAAAACTGTTACCCCATTGGCAATGATCCCGCTTGTGGTAGTTGTAGAATTTGACTTGCCAGACTGTTTCAAAAACACCAATGTCGTTAAACTGCAAGGAAGAGGGAATATCAGTGTTAGTGAGCTGATTATTTTGTTGGTTTCTCTCTCTTAAGGAAACTGTGGACCATAAAACAGCTGATGTAAGGGTTATTGTTCCTCAACTCAATAAATCAAAGTTCTGTAAAGCCTGCTCTAGCAGTCATAAAGTCTTTTATGGTGAGGCATACATAAACCATGAAGGGTCAGATTCTCCAGCTGCTATCTGCTTGCACTTGCATCTGGAAAGGCAAGTCAGTGAATATGTTCTAGATCCCACATGGATAAATGTTACTAACAGCAAGAATCAAAGCCGTAATCCTTAGGGTGACTCAGCAGTAGTTGGCCCAATGATCTTCAAGTGGCTTGTACATACTGTAGACCATGTAGCAGCAATCTGTAGTGATGTAGGCCATCACTTCACCTTTATACCATGCCTAGAGGCTGCTCCTTCTTTTGCTTAATCTAAAATCTTTAATGCCCCTGTATTTTGTAGCCTTGTGTTAGCAGTGTCTTGACTGAGACATGCTGCTATTAGACCACTTACTCCTTCCCTGGATTCTGTTCCACATTTTACATGAAACAAGCAAAAGAAGTTATTTGTGCATTTCTGTAATTGCTAGCTGTACTGTGATAGTGCACTTTTCAAACTGAGGTATGAGTAACAGAAGCTAGGAAGGAGATAATCAGCGTGTTTAGCAGATAAGTGTCAAGTACAGTGAAGGAGTAGTGAGACATTGTCTGTAATTTGTCTTATTGTATTTGTAACTTTGGAGTGAATGATACTATGGCTCTAGTAAATTTTGTAGAACAGAAATCTCCCCTTTTTATTTTAAGCCACTGCTGGACACCTTTACATCATCAGGAAAACCTTGTGAGGGTTTCAAGGATAGATTATGATTTCAGTTATAATGCTGCTGCAGAATTTGAGTTTCTGTGCCTCGACACGTTGCAGAGAATCTGAAGTGTGGGTGTGAAGCCTGTATGTATTGCAGTTGGTCCCAGTAGCATGGCTTGATTGTGTTATGTTGTTAGATACTAGATGTGGATTCAGTGATACTGAACAGCACTGTTCTTCAACATTTTTTCCTTTTAAATATTTCCATCACTCACTTTAATGACAGCTCCTTCACTTGACTGTTTTCCATTCCCATCATGTGCCTGGGAGCTGACCTTCAATCATCTGCCTATTACAATCCCACTTGCAAAGTCTGTATGAAAGCCCTTTTACACAGTGACTCTTCCCTGAGTTACAAGCAGTCTTCTCTATCCAGTTTTCTCAGAAGGACATGTAGTTTATTTTTTTTTAATTCAAGATGTGGTTTGTAAGCTGCTGCTGTGTAATGGACATTGCTTTAAACCTTCCCCAGCCCACTGTGGTAAGTTAAATTTAGCCTTGACAACGGCAAGAATTGCTGTGTGCTGTTAGGGGAAAGTTTTTATTTGGCTCCAGTTCCAAGTGTTATCTTAAAGGAATATCTGAAATATTTCTGTGCCTTCATTTGACAAAGAGAGAATCAGATATCTTTGTCAAAAGACAGCCTATTTTATCTCTCCCAGCAACTAAAACCTTAATTAAGGTTTGGGGTTGGTGGTTTTGTTTGATAGTAATCCTGATGCACTCATAATGCAAGAGTAAAAGTTAAGCACATTGGATATTACTGTGCACAATCCAGAAAGAGAAATTGTCAGAGAGGAGCATCAGCCACCCTCAGTGTGGAAACTGAGGAATGAAAGGCATTTCTAGTAGCATTTGTAGAAGGTGGTATGATACAAGAAGAGCATTTCATTTTGTTAATGTATGAAGGATCTGAATTTCAACAAGACAGAGGAGGGAAACAAATTCTCTATTCCTCCAATGACCCAGTTTTGCTGAGCTACCCCAAGTAGTTTGCTGTGGATTTCCTGGAGAAGGAACAAATTAACTGCAGGGATTTTCTACTACCCTGTGCCTCCCCCCAAACCCAGTGCTTAGCAGATGCAGCAGCTCTGTGGCATCATGAACATTCTGCATCCTCAGAGTTCCCCTGAATTCCCATGACTCCTGCAGCTAAATCCTGGCTCCTTCACTGGGCCTGTATATGGGCCTCCTCAGAGAGGAGGCATGGCCCTACTTGTAGGTCAGGCTCACTTCCCTGTCTGCTATTCCCTCTCATCCAGTAGTATAGGTGTGAACAGTTAATCATTGCCTCTGAATTTGCATGCTAGGATGATTTGATGACTATTTATTACTGTGAATAGAGGTTTAGCTTCTTAATTCAATCTGAGACTAGTCTGGTTGAGAACAAAATGAGAGGTTTCTAAATAAGTTTACATCATTTACTAGAGAGTTTAGCAGTTTCTCCATAGTGAGCGTAACTAAGCATTCATGTAATAGAAATATATCCTCAGATTCTGGAATTCAGAAGCAGGATTGTTGTTTTACATGTACAGACTATGGCTGTAGCAGGCCAGATGTCTACTAGCCAGCTGAAGAAGGCACACAAATTATTTGTTTGAAGTTTTAAAGCAGTTGGAAAACAATTTTTTTATGGACCTTTATGGACATCGTGTCTTTCAGGAGTATCAAACCAGTGCTTAACTGCAGGATTGACCTCACAATCTGTTTCTAATGTGAGTTCAGATTTTATGCCTTAAATAGTGTCCTTATCTCCCTAGGATGTATTATCAGGATCCTGCCAGTTCTAGAAAAGGAAGTGGAGGCAGAAGTTCCTCATAGTTGAAAGAAGCAGGAAATTTTAAAGCCATTTGTAATAAGCCCAGTTTTGAAGAATCAGGAACTAGGTATTAGAAGCAGCTTTCAGACTGGGTATCTTGAGGCTGGTTGCCTTAATCTGTTACAGCTCTGTCTAGCTGAGCAGCTAAATGATGAGTTAAACATGTAAATCCCAGTTGAGATGCCTATATTTATACATAAAAGTAACAACTGTGGAGATCCTGAGTAAGTACTGAAAAACCTATCTATGAAGATCAGATCCTAAAAAAGGTTGAGGACCTGCTTAATGCTTGAAAATCCTATTAGCATCATGGTTAATATCCCAGGATTTGATTTGTAAAAGCAACTGTTTGGGCAAGTAATGTGGCTTCGCATTCTGATGCTGCAACAAAACACCTCAGAGCTTGTATCTGTAAATCAGACCCTCCTTGCATTTCTTGGAATTGCTTTATTTGATTTGACTTGGTTTTCTCTGTAAGAAAAGTTAAACATCCAGATTTTTAGGGTTCATATGAATGTTTCACTTAAAGCTAAGTGTGGCTATCACAATAAGGATGCCTTAGTCAAAGCAGCTGGGTTTTAGGGAGCGCTGCCCTTTCACCTCCTGGTATAAAGAAATTTAACTGTAGTACTCATCAGTGCCATCCAGCAGCCCTGTTCCACTGGTTGACGAGTCATACTGGGTGTTAGGTTTTCCTGGATGTTAAGAGGAGGTGACTGTATGCAAAAGTGATTAACCTGGACAGATACTTCAGGGTAGTCTTATTAACCTAAGATTCTGAAGCAGTAACTGCTAATGTGATGTGGGTCTCCACAATTAAGTTAGGTGTGCTGTAATTACTAGAAACACCAAATAGAGACACTACAGTTCTTATTCAGAGGGGGACTGCCATGCTAAGTGATGGCTGCAGATAAGAATAGCGAAGATAAAAGATCGAGATGAGATCTTGCATGCTGTGACCAAATGTGAGAAAAAGCTGAAATCTGGTGGGCTTGGCAAGGTCCTAATTTATGAGAGTTGGAACAGACCTTTAAGAGAGCTTTGGATGAAGATAGCTTATTGCCCCATTTCCCCTTTTTGGTACAGTAGGCAAAGAATAAACAGCAAGAACCCCTCAAAACTGTAATCAGGAAAGGGGGAAAAAACCCAAACAAGCAAACCAAAGACAGACCTCCCTCTGCACCCCGAGCATACCAGCCAAAGAGTGCTATGGAAATCTGCCTGCTGCTGTTCCTGTCTTCTGTCAACTCTGCCGCCTTACAGGCTGGAGCTTTTGTCATCTCACTTTGAGGCCATGGCATATACCAGTTCTGGCCCTCGGAGCTTCTCTTTAAGGTTGGGGTGAGGAGCCACTTGAATAAGAACTTGTTTGTGGATGCAGAGATAATGTGATAATGGAAAGATATGGGGAAAGGGAGAAGACAGCCCTGGGTTTGTTTTCACACATGCTTTCAGCCTCTGGTGGGTCCTCAGGCATCCTGCAGATGACAGGTGGAAGGTACTAGTCACCTCTTGTGCTTAGGGCATGCTCTGCTTCAAAACACTTGGTGGTGCTGGCAGGCAAAAGGGAGGCCCCTGTATGCCAAGGGCTTGGGATTGGATTCCTAGCCAGGGATCTTGGTGGGAGCTGCCTGATGTCTGTAGTGTCCTGCAGAAGAGGCGAGAGGTTCAGCTCACATTTCTTCCTGCTGCAGCACCTGAAAGGGCTTTGCAGGTCTCTAGAAATTCCCCTACTGTTTCCTAGCCTCTCTTGGCTTCCCCTTGGGAAGCAGGGCTTGTGTTTTTTAGCTCTACTCTGATCAGCAGTCTTACTGACACAAAGGAAACAGGAGGCAGCAGCTGTGATCAGACTTTGTCCTGGAATATTTCACCTCCACACCTCTCTCTGGGATACAACCCCCTGCTCCTGTCCCTTGTCTTCCCATGCCATGTTTGAGGAACCACATACCTGCATGTTGACCTGGATGGGCTGTCTCTCCCCACTCTTGGTATGGGGCACCCCTTCTGTGTCGTAGATCCCTGTGTAAGTGACCACCTGTGCATCCCTTGATTTCTCCTCCAGTGGGACATTAACACCGCCGATGCCCATTGTCCTGCAAAGAGACGGGATCCAGCCTTTCAGCAGCTCTGCACCTCCTTTCCTTGGCAGCTTGGAGCCAGCATGTGGGCTTGCAGCCTGGCAGGCTCTGTGCTGGGGGATGCCTCAGGGATTTTAGCAGGCCTGCAGGCAGGTGCTGCTGACTCACTGGGGCTCCTGAAAAATGTCAGGGCTTTGCAGTCCTCCAGGGAAGATGTCAAAAGGAAAGGCAGGAGGGATCTGATCTCGAGTAGCTGGGGAGAGGTTAGTCAAATCCCTTCTTCAGGGCTGCCCCTCCACTTGGAGCTGGCTCCCCATCTGAATCCTCCCTGGTCCCAGTCTCTGCTTTGCCATGCTGCAGCAAAGGCTTAGGCATGGTGTATCCTGACATGCAAGGCCAGAGGGGCCTCTTTCCTCTGTCTCCAGGGCAAACCGTGGGGAAGGAGGAAGAAAAGGAGCTGGACTTGAAAGAGCTCTGGGGAGAAGGTGTAAAGGGAGAGGGGAGGAAGCGACTCCCAAACATGGCCTCTCTCCTGAGCCAGAGCACTAGGAACAGCTGGCCAGGGGCTGAGGAACAGGGCCACCAAAGCAAAAAGGCAGGGAGGGAGAAATGACGGAAACCCCGCGCTGTCAGCATGCCAGGAAAAAACATTAAACCTCTAAAAATAAAGCAGGGGGGAAGGGAGGGCCGGGGGAGCCGCCCCGAGCACGGACTTACGTGGCCTGGACGGTGCCGGGCCGCAGGACCACCTCGATCTTGTACTTGGCTCCGGTCAGCAGCTTGATGGTGCGGTTCTGGCCGAAGCGCTGCCCGTCCACCTTGAAATACACCGCGCCGTCGTTGGGCTGGATTTTGAGGGAGACGCTGATTTTCACGAGGCCGGGAATGTCGCCCATCGCTTGTCACCGGCGGGGTGAGTGCGAGATCTGCGCCCCTGTCGCCCCCTCCGCGGAAGGCGGCTGGCGGGAACAGGAGAGCGAGGCTGCGAGGGAGAGGAAGAGGAGGAGGGAGGAGGAAGAGGAGGGGCTGCTTGATCCCCGCCGGCCCAGCCCTTCCCAAAAGCAGCGGATGATATATATTTGTTTTTTCCCTCCCCCAATAGCGACGCAGCATCTGGGCGGTGGATGCGCCCCCCCCCCCCCCCGGCTCCATATCCCACATTGTGGGGATATTTGCAGCTGCTGCGATTGCAGCCGGTTTCCAGGGAGTTAATCCGGCCCCAATTACTGCAGCCGTAATCCCGCCGTTCTTCCCGGAGGGAGCACGAGGGACTCGGACGAGACGGCGCGGCGCCGTTCAGCACCACGGGCGCGGACAGCGGCGCGGGCCGGGAGCGCCCCGTGGGGCTCCCCCACCGGCCGGAGCAGAGCAAAGACGTGGGTTTGTGGCTCTTCTCTCCCTGCGTGGCAAAAGGTTTTTGTGAGCCACCGTGCCTAGACTGTGGGTTTCTTGCTCCCTAAAGTTAACAGTTAATATCTAGTGTTTCTATTGGGGTGGTTTTTAGAATCACTTTGATCTCAAACACTTAACAAAAGCATTGCTAGTAGCTTAACTATTAACAAATCATTAAAGATAATTTGGGTAGCTAATCGGATGTATACGAAAAGAAATGAGATGTGCCAAATTAAGTCTTCTGAGACCCCACCTGGAATCCTGCATTCAGCTCTGGGGGCCTCTAGCATAAGAAGGATGTGGAGTTGTTAGAGCAAGTCCAGAGAAGGGTCACAAAGGTAGATCAGAGGGCTGAAGCACCTCTCCTGTTAAGACAGGTTGAGAGAGTTGGGGTTGTTCAGCCTGGAGAAGGCTCTGGAAGACCTTAGGGCAGCTTCCAGTGCCTAAAGCTGCCGACAAGAAATCTGGAGAGAGGCTTTTTGTAAGGGCATTGTGACAGGACAAGGGGGAATGGCTTTAAGATCAAAGAAGGGAGATTTAGATTAGATATAAGGAAGACATTCTTTCCTGTGAGGGTGGTGAGACACTGGCACAGGTTGCCCAGAGAAGCTGTGGCTGCCCCATCCCTGGAAGTGTTCAAGGCCACGTTGGACAGGGCTTGGGGCAACCTGGTCTAGTGGAAGGTGTCCTTGCCTATGGCAAGCGGTTTAGAGCTAGATGACCTTAAGGTCCTTTTCAACCCAAACCATTCCGTGATTCTATGATGAAGTACTAACTGGGGAAAAGGTTATTCTGTCAGAGGGAGATCACAAGCAGCGATTCATTGACCACTGACTCAGGAACCAACCCCACACCCCAATTAAAGAAAAGTAGAGATTGACCATGTGGACTAACTAACATAGGAGGCAAGAGTTGCTTAACTGGAGATTGAGTAAAATAGGAGATTGAGTAAAAAGTAATGAAAGAGTTATTTAACTTATCAGTGAAAGCTGATGTCTTTGATTGGAAAAAATGTATAAATAGTGTAAAGCCAAGCATAGGTTTCATAATGTGTCCAGCCAGCCTTGTTTCCACAAAGATGAGGGCTGGGCAAGATCCCTTCCTCTCAGAACTGTGTGTGATGAGTTTTGTGTGTAACATTCTACCATTTGATAGCAGTCACTGCCAGAGGGAGTTGGTTTGGGAGATGTTACACAAATGCAGCCACTGCTTCTCCCACTGAACAGTCAAGAGTGAAACAAAAGCTATTAACCCCCCCAGCATATTCCTTTGTATAGTGAGGTAGCAGCGTTATCAACATTAATGTATGAGAAGAATCTTTTGGGTCTGGTGTAATGTCAAAGGGCACCTAATCAAAGAATGGTTGCATCTAATCAAATAGTAAGTTGCAGCAACAACTCATACCACAGTGGGGGCCAGCATTTGATCACAATCATACACTGACCTCCATCGATTTGTTGCAAAGATCTTTTCTGACTTCAGAGGTCCACCAAAATCAGGTAAGATGAATCCCTCCAACCACTGTCAAGGTCAACAATGAATGGTTTTGAAAGTATCTTGGAAGTTAACAGATGTTTTCAGATGAGGAAGCAGCTGCTATGTACACACACGCATCTCATAACACTATGGCTCCACAAAAGAAGACCACATGTGCATCTCTTCCCCATCTTCTTTTGAGAATTCTCATTTTTCTTTGCATTCTGCTGAAAGTGCTGCACTTTGTGGCTGTTTAAAGTTAGGCTTGCAGCAATTCCCAGTTCTGCAAGTTTAAATGTAATTCAGTATGAAATCACAGAGGCCTTATGCATGGGGAATCTGATAGTATCACTTAAAGTGGCATGTGAAGAATAATAGCCATTGCCAGGGATCAGTTTTACTCACCTCTTGGGCCAGACATATCATGTTGTAGTAAATCGTGTGTAGCTGAAGACATTGATTGCTATTAGTTTCCCAAGTACATGAGAGGTCAGATCTATAACGAGTATTTTTTCCCTTATTATTTCTGCCTGAATGGTCATCTTTGGATGCAGCTCAGGCTGTGACTTTATTCCAGACCACTGTGGCAAAAAGTAGCAAACATAAGGGAGAACTGAAAAAGCATATGTCTGAGTAACTGGTTTACCATGTGAAAGTGAAATCTGGTGAGAGTAGAACATTTACAAAGAAGGATTTTTAAACATAAAATTACCTTTCTTTTTATCAATCTGATATCTTTGCATATGTCAACACATTTACTTACCCGATCCTACCAGACACTCTTTATCAGTGCAGATCAAGGGGACAGAGTGGCTTTGCTAAGTCTTCCTGGGAGGTTACTTTTGTTGTTCCCACCTTAATGGCCATGACCAGCCTCACCTGGGGCCTCTACCCACCGCTCTGCCCATAGACCATCAATCCTTTCTTGAGTTATGTTTAGGGGTGTTGGTCTCCAGCTCTGCCACAGATATATCTAGCCATGGATGCTGTTGATTTTGATCTGCAGACTGACTACTTGGCTACCATGGAGGTACCTGATGCTGTGGTCTGTCCCCTCACTGAGGGTGGTAGGATGGGCCTTGGTTGGAGAAACTCATACCTGTCCAAGCCCTATGGGGATTTTCTGTGGGTTCCAGCCCCAAGGCTGCAGCATGGTTACCTGATATTAATTGTTTGATGTTCTGTAGGGAGCAAGATACCTGCAAGAAGATGGAGGCAGTGTGGTTTTGCCAGGAGCACAGAGGAAATGTGCTCATGTTTACCAGGTTCAAAGTTAAATAGGTCCTCACAATCTTAGGACAAGGTTGTATTTCTTCTAAGGCACAGCGGTAATTTATTTCCAGGAGCAAAGATAAATTTGTGTCCATTCCTCCATTCCCTACACCTACATTTAAGGGGTGGGGTTGGAATCTTTAATGTCCTTGTAAAGTGAAAAACTGCTTTTTTTGTTTTTTAATGTTTGTTTGGGTTTGGTTTTGCTGCCCCCCCCCCCCCCCCCAGCCCCAGACCTTCAAATCTATCTTTTGTTCTCCTGTCATCTGAGGCTTCCCAGCCTGTTGTCTGGAGTCAGCAAGGTATGTTAAGCTAATTTCCTTCCCTTGGGCAGGAATGTTGCAGCACTGGCAAACCCCTTAGTGCTTTTGAAGGGAGTGGTGAGCTCCTTCAGGTGAGCTGCAGCCAGTGTGCTGGGCTATTCTCATCTCTTTTTCTTCCCAGAACTAGGGCATTCTTTTCACAGTACAGCTTCATCCTCCAAGACCTCTCTGTTCTACCTAAGCCTTCCCTGCTGCAGCCGCATTACCTGCATGTATCACACAGGAACTACTGTAGGGGAGAGGTGAGGTTGTATGCATCCAAAGAAAAGCCAGAGCCAATATGCAGATAAGCCGTGGTTTATGCTTTGTGCAAGTCTAATTTGTCTAGAAAACACTGTGGAAAAATCTATTTGATATCTTGACTGCATCCACTCAATATGATCTCTCTAGGCATGGTGCTATGTCAACTGCATAAGACTTTCAGTAATACTATTTATGCAGGCCTCCCTACTTGGAGTTAGGGCACTAATCCTGCTGCATAGCTCCACAATAAGTAAATGTATAAAATGTGCATTGAGGTCAGAACAAGATGGTTCATTTATGACCGCCAACCCACAGGATTTAGATTCCAAGGTGATACAGACAATACCTGTATAGTCTTTTCATGTTTGCCCCTATTTGATTCCTTTCTTACCACAGGGCTAAATTTGGAAATGTTCTGGATTTGGGTTTCTTTTCAAGACATGGATGCAAAGCCACAATCTCTCTTTTGCTAAAAATAGCAACATATGTATGATTCCATATGGAGTGAATTGTGCTGAGACTTGCACCTGCCAGCTCTAAATTTAATGCTGTAATTCTTTTGACACCTCTGCCTCTGCACAGAAGTGGGAAAGGGGTTTAATGGACTGTAAGCCAGACTGAGTATTTATCACCTTTGCAAACCACTTGTCTATTATTTTTCCCATCAGTCATTTTGAGCATACAGCATTTGGTTTAATTTCACCTGGAAATTTGATGCATATTTGTGGAGAACTCATGTGCTCAGTTAGACACGGAGTGGGCTTATGGCTTTTACAGTGCAGCAACCATGTTTGAAGAGCAGCTATGCAAGGGCTAGTAGAGCAGTGAAGCTGATGCAACAAGCTGAGAAACCACTTGCCTTCCTTGCAGCCAACACCTTTATTTGCACAGATGGGGTTCCAGTTTTCATTATGAACGCCCATCAGTCTCTCAGCTCAAGCAGATCCCTTGCTCAGATAAATGTGGTTGATCACTTTTTTTTTAAATGCAATTTTAAAAATGCAATTTTTTTTAATTATTATTTTTAATTTTAAAATGTTTAAAAAAAAAACAAGCTGAATTTTCTGAGGAATTACAGCAGCAAGATCTGCTGGACAAGACCAGGTCACTTACCAGTAAACTGAGATAAGATCCTCAGCTCTTGCAGATTGTGCTATTGTGACAAATGTTGCTAATCCATTGTCATTTACCTATTCTTGACAGAAATGGAGAGAACAGGGTAAGTTATATCAGTTTTCCACAGCACAGGTCACTTTCTGCCACCCAAAGCTCTATTTGTCCCTCTATGGAGAGCTAGGAGAAATACAACTCTTCCTCTCTCAGCACAGTGCTGTTTAGGAATAGCATCACAAAGACAACATGCATCTGCAGTCCAGGCTGTTTCTCACACCTCCCATGGCCACTGTACATATGGTTAAGGACCGTTTTGCTTCACATTAATGATTTAGCTGATCAGCACATTTCTGCCTGGGGAAGGATGAAATGTTGATTCCCCTGTGGTGATGTGTGATAAATTAAACCAAGCCTCAGTGTTAAAAGAAAAGGATTGTTCCAGACACATGTAAGGTAGAAGGGGAAAAGGAATAGCTGAGCTTTGAAGATGAAATAGCAACAATATAGAGAAAAGGAGAGTTATAAACTATATTACACACACACACATATATATAAACTATATATAATTAGCTGGTTGCTTCCAGCTAATGCTGGATGGAGGTAATTTTATTCTTTGACACTGAGTTGCTTAAGTATCTAATGGTAAATCCTGGAGTCATTGGC
Organism: Pezoporus wallicus; assembly: GCF_028554395.1. Lineage (NCBI taxonomy): Eukaryota > Metazoa > Chordata > Aves > Psittaciformes > Psittacidae > Pezoporus > Pezoporus wallicus. The sequence goes on from NW_026641383.1 coordinate 2,729,118, forward strand.
TTTGTGCCACTGCATCTAGAATTGCATTCCATTAAACCACTTTTTAGTATAAGGTCATTTAGATATCCTGTTGAAGAGGATCTGTCTCTGAACGTTTCATATCACCGATTTATTGTGCGGGGCCCTGTCATCCTGACTCAGCACAAACACTGAACCAGCAGGAGCAGGAAAACCTATGGAAAAGCTGCCTGCAGGGAGGGAAATGCTGGCAGATTCTTTTGTGTTTGCTCCACTCAAGCTGTTCCACTTGGGAAAGGGTTTCCTTTCCTCAGGTCTGATGGTCAGCAAGGTAGAGACGTAAGAGCTAACTGTGAGCCAGTTTTTGGTCCCTAATACTCACCCCAGGCTTTGTAGTATTATGGCCTCAAGGCAGCTAATAAGGGGATAGTTTGGCTTGCAGCTGTACAGTGAAAGTTATTTAATATGAGTTGTCATTGTCTATGACCTGTAGTTTTGGCTTATCCACTGAGAGGGGAAGGGGGTGACTTTTCCCAAAGATGGAACCACTGGAATGAAAGGGAAGAGAAGGAGGTAGCTGACCTTCTTAAAGCAAAAGGAATTAATGACAAAAAAGGCATTTTATAGGAGCCTACAAGCTCCTGAGTCCACCAAGCATTTTATGCCTTATGGGAAATGAAAAGAGCCTTCACAGAAATTTAGCTTGGGAAATTCAGTTAGATCATCTCAACTCTGGAATGCATCTTCAATTCATTTCAGGTCCTGGGAATGGTAGGCAGATTCTTTACTGTAAATTTGACAAAGCTCTGTGATCACATTTTAGTGATAATTTTTTACTTTTAGCTGTTTCCAAAAAGCCTGAAGGTTTTATTAGCTAATGCATGAGTTTCTGTCTCTAATAATTTTAGAATCTGTTGGCTGATGTCATGTATACTTGACAGCCAGAGAATTAGAAAGCATATACTGAACCTTTGATTTGCAAACTGCCTAATGGATGATTTGCTTGGTCAGCAACTATGGTATTTAATAGCAATCAGATCCTCAAGACACCATGATTTGCATGAACAAAGGAACAATGTACTGAGACCCTGCAGGTTCTAGAAACAAAACCTGAGCAAGCTGATAATACAGAAAATCATCACAAAAAAGGCATGCTTAGGGCAGAATGCGCTGCAAAGTGCATAGCCTGGTACAGACAGGTGCTCTGCCTGATGATGAGACTGGAGCAGCAGCTAGTTGAGAAAGGTCTGGAAAGGAAAATCTCAATTCAGACAGTGAGGAGAAACATTCAGCAGTTGGGATGGTGAAGCACTAATACATATAACCAAGGAAGGAGTCGAGTCTCATGTGTGGGAGCACTGTTAAATAGGTATCAGTGAGGAATAGCTAGAGAAAAAGCTCTTCAAACCCTCTGATCTTCTATTGCAGACCTTGTTGGACTTCCTCAGTAAAAGCTGAGGCAGAGTCAAATGCAGAGCAGGAATTTCTGACTGTGGAAAAAGTCCTCCCTGTTTGAGGAATCTTTGCAGGTGGTAGAGGTGACAGATGGCATAACCCTGGGCCCAACCCTTATCTGAATGGACTTAGCTATAAAAGTGATTTGGAGTCTTGTGCATGGGAGAATATTTGGCTCTTGTCAATGCAGCAGCCTCCTTATTGCCTCCCCTAGGCCACCATCCTTCTTTCTGTATGCGGAAGAGGGATTGTGAGTCTGGTGTATATCAGCTTTTAGAAAATTATGGTTTTGCCTTATCTTTTACCAAATATAGCCATATGAGCTCTGCAGCAAGTAAAAGATGCTCGTAGAAAGTGACATTCTGTGGTGCTTTGTGGTGTGCTGGTCTAATTCATTTAGCCTACTTGACAGCTAACCTCTTTGGGAGGCCTCAGCATCAAACTCCAAACCCTCTTTATCAGCAGAGGGGGCATAGTCATTAACCCAAGCGAGGGCCCTCCAGCTTGCTGCCAGACTCCACGTGCTCACCCGCTGTGAGTCAGGCTTCCAAGGCAGGATGAAATAACAGAACTGGTGAGTTGGAAGCCTGTCTCTGAGACCCTTTTGGCTTGCACCAAGCAGCAGCTCAGTACACCAAGCTGTTTGTTTGCTAGAGTTCACGTATTTGCAGAGCGAGCCTGATTTCTTGGGATTGGGCACTAAGATGCTTACTTTATTACCCAGGACTCTGTCATCAAGGCTGGCTGTATTTGATACAGTTGAGCGTTTTGTCAGGCTGTTGCTTGTTCTGTCAGAGGTGAACTATAAATACACGCATGCTTCTGCGTTTCCCTATCTCTCACTCTGTAAGAGGAAATGGGCTTGTTTTCATGTGATTAGCAGGCAGAGGAACTTGTGAAAGTGACACAGCTGTACTGTAAAAATGCCAGCCCACAGACTTTGCTGCCAGAAGAACTTGACTGCCAGCGCTGATAGACCGGAGAACGGGATTGCCTGAGACATGGAGCGAGAACCGATGCGTATAAGGGAGGGGTACTTGGTTAAGAAGGTAAGGGGGGGAGCTTTGGACTGAGTGGAGGAGGAAGCTAACTCTGAACAGGTTGGGGAGGTGTAGGAAAACATACTTTGGTTTCAGTTATTAAAAAAAGGATATTTTTTTTTACCAAAAAGAAAAGGCAAATGAACAGAATTCCTTGACCAGTGTGGTGTTAGTGATCATACAGATACTTGCTAGCAGTTTTATCTTGTCAGAATAGTACATAAGGCATTTTGTGCATATCTTGGATGTACCTTTGGATCAAAAGATTTGTATTTTTATTAAGTAATCTAATGCCCAGAGTGGAAGCCTGGCAAGACAGGTAGCAGCTTGAAATGGACATAGGCTACTCAACTGCACTTAATTGCTGAGTTAAATAGCAAGGAAGCATAATGAGATCACAGAGGTCGTATCACTTTGGCCTCGAGGCACTCTGTGGGGCCACAGGTTCCTTTGCAGAGAGGGAAGGCCATTTGTCACTGACTTTCTCCTCTTGATATTTACATTAGGGTGGGGAACAGTGCTGTGCTTGGGGGTCAGTGGTTTAGTTTGGACTATGTGACCTCCAAGAAGTATGAGTTCACCCCTGAAGGGGTTTTAGGTCAGCTTAAACTTCTATATTTTTGGGGACTTTGTGTCATCTGAGCCTAAGAAACAGCTAATTTTCTGCTATTGTAGTGCAGCAGATGTTATAAAAAATTGTTCTACCAAGGGGAAGTTTTGTGTGTTCTTAAAGTAGCTAATGATTTCATAGAGCAATTCAAGGAAAACCTGTCTGTGTCTGCAGTCTTTGGAGTAGGTGTGACAGCTTGATTTTTAGTCCAGGAAAAGCTTGCTTATCTTTCTAGATGAGAACAATGTGATCATGTTTGGGTTTGCTGATGATGTGCGTCTGAGACTGCCAGTCTTCACACTGCTCTGCAGCGGCTTCCATTGGTAGAGCATGTCAGAGTCTGGGCTTTAGGAAGTGCTGGACTTGTCTGTTTATGAGCAGAAATACTGCTTATGGTAAACCCACAAACAAAAGGAGATTGCAACAGTTCTTGCCCTGGCCCATTGTCTTAATTTATTTCTTAGCAGAAAATTGACCAGTGAGTTAATTTAGACTCTCAAATAATGGTAAATTCTTATTGCTTATTAAATATACAGAATCAAAAGCAAACGGCAGTCAGCCCGTATGCAGATGAGGCTCTTGCAGTTCCCTTTTTGGAAGTCACATAGTCCACGCTAAAGCACTGACTCCTAAGCACAGCACTGTTCCCCACCCTAACGTAAATATCAAGAGGAGAAGGTCAGTGACAAATGGTCTTCACCCTCTGCAAAGGGCCCTGTGGCTGCATGATGACTCCTTTAGGAGGTCAAATCCTTGTTTTCACTTTGCGGGCATAATGAAGAGGAGGAAAGTACATAATTAGCATTTGTTGAGCACCTTCTGCCCCTAGTGTGGGCTGCAGAGGCTAGAAGCAAGTCTTGCTCTTAATAAGATCTCAGCTGACGGTTTTCCCTCCTCACTCTGTAACTGAACATAAGGTCTTACTCAAAGGCCGTTCTTGGAAGGTAGGGAAGCAAAAAGGATGTGACAAACGGTTCATCTGGAGAATAATTAAAATAAAAATAAAATAAAGGCTCGGTGTGTTTCTGTCCCATTCACTTCTGCAGAAATACAAAGTGCACATGTAACCATATCTGCCCAGCTTTCAGGTTTACCAAATCAAACCAGGCCATTTTCACAGCGTAACTGTGGCTGCCTTGCTTCTATCTGCTCAGCCACCAGCATCTGAGGTGGACAGGGATGCAGTGGATGGAGTTGTGGCAGGGGGGGATAAATTTAGGTGTCTCTTTGTAACAGAAAGAGCAAGGGAAGCTAATGTTTTTGAAGGATGGCCTCTGATTTGGGGCCTAAAAATGTTGGTTGCGCCTTGGTAACTCTTCAGAGGAACTGCTGGTATTCAGCATATGTAAATGTTAATTCGGCTGAGTAGTAAGTCACTTGGGTATCTTGGGATTGTGACCCCAACCAGCTTCAAAAGTGGTGGGACCATAGAGGACACCTAGCTAGAATGCACCAGTCTTAGTAATTTTAGCAGTTAATCATGCTCAACACAGAGAAATGGGTTGTTCCTCTCTGAGACCCTTAGAATTTTGCTGTGTTTCACTATATGTAGGATCTGGCCCTATCTTTATCTCTGTATTTCTTGCATCTGACAGCTTTGTTTCAGGAATGGGAAGTAAAAACTTTAAAAGATGAAATGGAGCACTTCAATTCCTCATCATTGGAGATCTGCAGCTGCAGGCCCTTATACTGTTCATTACTCTTACAGTTTGTATCTGTATGTCTAGAAATCCTCTGAGATGTGTGCTTTCTTACTAGACAGCCAGGCCTCAGCAGCTAACTGTATTGTAGCAGCAAGTCCTAAATATTGCAAAGGATGCCCAAGTTAATGAGGCAGCTCTAATGTGCCAGTTCACATCCAGAAATTTTGAGGATTCTTCATAATATTGCCACTATGTCATCTTGAAGACAGTAGCTGGGACTGATACTGAAAAGAAACACTTCCTGGGGCAGGCAGTGTGATTTTTGGACACACTCATGGCTGAGGTGACTACAAGGGTCCAAAAATGGTGGTCAGAAGAATAACAACAGTGCTCCGTAACTGTGTAGTAAGATGGGTGCAGTTGTGCCGTGTTCTCCTTGAGACACTAGCTATAGTTATTTTAGCATGTCAGACACTCCCTGGAAGGTCATATCTTCAGTGGGTATCATGCGAAGAGAGTGATTTATTGAACATAATATACACAGTGATTTATTGCAGCAGGGCAGCATGTTTAACACCTGGAAGCCGATGTGGGTCGTGCTGTTAGAAGATGGAATTGAATTCTACAAGCGGAAGGCTGACAATAGCCCCAAAGGGATGGTCCCACTAAAGGGAAGCTCTATTAACAGCCCATGCCAAGATTTTGGCAAAAGAATGGTAAGTACTTTTTCAATAACAATGAAAAAATTGTGATACAGAAAAGAGATAAATGCTGTGACCCAAATGCCTAAGCAAAGCTTTAATTCCAAGCCGTTTTATTACCATTTGGTGACCCCACACATTTCACATTAATGAAATCTGTAGTAATCACCACTGCATTGTTACTGGTAGGGCTTTTGCAAGTGACTAAGAGTCACATCTACACTCAGAGAGTAAACCCCAAAACTGACCTAGAGAAAGTAGTCCAAATGTTGCCTACATATCTGGGATGTCTTAAAGTCGAAGGTGGCAAGTGCACACACGGGTCCCGCTTCCCAGTAAAACACACAGATGACTGTATTCGCAAATTCAGAGTCTTATGTGACAGAAAAAAGATAGATGAAGATAAGTGTACAAACATACATATTTTGTTACAGGGTTCATGCAAAACAGTTGTTGGTAAAACAGGATTTCCAGTATGAGCAAAGAATCCTATCTACAGTCAGGCATTCGTTATTTCAGCAACTCGATTTCATCAAATAGGCATCATACCCTCAAGAATTCCTTTGACAAAGGGGTTCCCCAGAGTCTGGAAGATTGTACAATTGCAGTTTAAAGAAGTTTACCACAAGGATACCTGACTGAAGATAGAAGTCTGAGAGCATTAGAAAAATAGAAAGAAAGTGTGAGAGTGCATGAGAGAGAAAGCTGCATTTTCTCATATGAGTGGAGAGAATTATACCTGTCCTTAGGTTTTGTGGTAAGTGGAGTCAGGGTCCCTGGTGTCAGGTTTGGACCTGCTGGGTTTCCTTTTTCTTTCCTTCCTTCTGTTTTCTTCTTTCTTTCATTTTTTTCTTCTTTGTGCAGCCCCCATATTTATATATTAAAAAAGCTGATTCTTACGAAGTCTTTTTGACTTATATGCTTTAAGAAAAAGGGTCTTCTACTTTTTTGAGGCAGTACAAATAAAGTTTGCTGTTAATTCTGTGCTGAGTCAAAGCAGTTGTAGACGGCTGCTTCTCCTGGGAACCAAAGGTTTTAGAGAGCTGTTACCTTGGTAATCCCATCCAAAGCAGGATCATCAAGAGCCGCCTGCTTTTCCTAGCTGTCCGTAGGTGCTGAGAGTTGTCCACAGAAGGAGATTGTATTGATATGCCTGGAAAAGAATTGTGCAATCATGTATTCCCACCCCATGCTCATCATAGGCTTTTTGATCCCTGAGCTGGCAAGGGAGATTGTCCAACTGATTCAGAAGGGTTTGAGACTGACTGCTAGTCAAGCCCATTTACTCTTCCTTATTGCTAACAGCTCCTGTCTGAGCCACCCTTGGCATAGCTGGGCAAACCTTACTGGTTGACCCCTGTAGCTTCAGACCTAACCTTCTGCTTCAGCCAGTGTGGCTGTGTGTCAGTGCATTGCCTGGGCACTGCTGAGAGCCCTCAGTTACAGCACTTGGCTTTACATCTTTTGTAAACCATGGATAATAAAGGCGAAGCAGAATTACATCTAGGGACTAGAGTGCAGGACAGGAACATGAAATTACCAAATAAAGGAACAGAAACTAAGTATATCTGCATACACTTGGTTCTAATTCTGCTGTTTTGAAACCATGTTCCTACATTATCTAATTAACAAGCCTCAGCACAGCACTCTACTTATGAGGTATAATGCATGAGGAGAAGGGTACTGTATCCAAGAGTATCACGCATCCTACATTATAATGGTGGAAGTTAAGTTTTTCTCATGAAGCATTCTTTTCCAAACAGTTTTGTGGGGGTGTTTTTGTTGTTTGTGTTTTTTTTGGTGGTTTTTGTTGTTTTTTTTTTTTTCCCAGATTGGTTGGTTTGGTTTGGTTTGGGTTTTTTTTTAACTCTTACTGAGGCCCTGACATCACTATTGGTCTATAATAGTTGCTTGGAAACGTCATCAACAGTAACACATTTAACAATAGTGAAAAGATAATTGACCAGCATAGGTACATTCTACAAGTTAGGCAGAGAGGTCTGAAGTGTCTGTTGTCTGCTGAAGGCAGAATGAGAGACAGCCTCACCTGCCCAAAGGGTTGCTTGAAGATGTAGCAGTTAGCAGAAGATGCATTGCATCTGCATCAAAGGGTGATGAAGTCTTTGAGGAGCCTTCCTTTGACTGCAGTGGACATTATGCTTCATTTTACATTATGAGTTTAAATATTGAGATTTACTTTAGGCTTCACTTTAGTTGCTGGGGCTATTTCTGAGGGAGGATATTGAAAAAAGGAAGTATTTCAGACCTGGGGGTTGAGGCACCTAAACCACCTTCTCGTAAGTGAGATCTGATCCAGATTCAGAGTCAGTGGAAGCAATCCAAACAACTTCAGGGGGTGCTGGGTCAGATCCTCCTTACTGAGTTGGTGAGACAATTCTGCAATTACATAGACTAATAGCCTTGGAAACATATTGAATTACAATTTGCACTGTTCAAACAGTCGAAACTTCAACATGCTCATTCATATGAATGACACTGTCACTGGGATTGTATACAAGCAATGCCTCTGCATTCCATCCTGCTTTCTCACTGCTTGCATGCCAAAACATATAGTTCTTCCTCTTATGGGAATTATTCTGATTCTTAGTGGTTTGCATACATTTGCTTCACGTAGCTAGAAATTAATGTATATTTTTAGGACAGGAGTTCTGAAGGTGAAAAGTGGGATAATTCTTACTAGCCAGTCTCACTCACTTGGACCCAGTTTGGGACAGGGACTATTGAGCCATGAGCAAACTTTTATATTCATTTGGTTAGACTTAAGCTTTTTGAATCAGCTTGTGTATCTGTATCAGGGCCTAGCTTGAAAACTCAGGAGATATCACCGACACACTTTTACTGAATCAGTTGCCAGAAGCAGGTGCTGTGGGGAAAGGAAGCAATCTTGGATTTGTTAAACAGAAATAAATATAACCGGTTCAGAAGAGACTGCATTGAGATTTTGTTTCAAAATGCATTCACCACCATTCTTGATCTGAAGTTTGATCACTGCTTAATGTGATATTAATTCTGCTATGCTTGAGCTTTCTCTGTTTTCTCCATGGCTTTCACGTGGATAACATAATCATGTATAGTTGCTTAGAGTCAGATACATTTGTCCTAATTTAAACCGAAATGTTAGTATTTAGTGCAGTCTAATTGTCTAATTTTCACTAAAGCACAAACAGAAGCACATCATCAGAGGGAGACTCGGTCACTTCTAAGATTGGAGGCTCGACCTTTTTGCTGATTTCAGGGGGAGCCTGGATGTCTAGCTCAGTGGCCTAGCTTTCCAAGAGCTGAAGTTAAGAGAAAGAGCTTTCCCAACCTCCTCTGCGTACTGGGAATAAACTCTTCTTTAGCATTTCACTGTACATTGCTTCTGAGCTCTTTGATTTTGAGATTGTTGATTTTCCCTTTGGTAAAAGCTTGTATTAATGATTTGGTATTTCATTCTGTTAACCTGGTGTATAAGCATGATTCTTGGATATTGGGATTTCATAGGATCATAGAATAGTTAGGGTTGGAAAGGACCTTAAGATCATCTAGTGCCAACCCCCTGCCATGGGCAGGGACACCTTGCACTAATCTGTTTGCTTTTCACAAATGTACCATACATTGCTTTTCAGGATATAGCTCTTTACTGCATAATAGAAAAGGCAGGTGTTGCTGGAAAGATGAATGGTGTCTCATCAGAAATGATTGCTTTTCTTTCTGAAATGGATTTTTCAGGACCCACTGTTTGTAACTTTGATATCTGTCTTCCATGAAAGTCAGTGGGACTTCCACACCATGTCAGGGTGTCAGAATTTTTCACATTGACAACAACCTGGAAGATGCATACTGGGGATGTTCAGAAATGTGCCATTTACAAATGCAGGCTTCAGCAGACTCAGTGCTTTCAGTTCACTGCTGTAGACTCACCACGCTCTGCTCGATGATGATGATAGCCTCTTCTTTACTTGCCCTCATAAAGCCATGCTGTTGGCTTGCTGATTAGCCTGTCACTTTTAGATGCCTGCTGAGACAGAACTTCTTGTACTTACTGTAATACAGCTATGGAACCAATTACAATTCTGCTTATGGAGAACTGTATTTTAGAGGAGGTGGAAACCTCTTGCCTGAGGAATTAGATTCTGATTTTCCATTGAAAAGATCACTGGATGAATATGAGCTCAAACAGTGTGAACTTTGGGCTTGGGTTTTCTTGGTTGTTGTGTTGGATTTTATTTTTCCTTATTTCTTTCCCCCACTTCCCCCTCCTTCCCCAGGTTGGTGTTAATTTTTTTCTGATCAGAATTACCTTTAAAAGATCTTTTCTCATTTTGGGAAATAGTTTTTCCGTTGTTGCTAGTGTGCTTAGATAGGTAGCGATCATAAGATGTAGCCATGGGTGGGATGTACCAAGCCCTTAAAGGTTTGCTAAGCTGATGTGTTCAGCTGCTCTCCAGTGTGACTGTGACCTTTTCTCTCCTTGTGAATCAGTAGCTGAGCTACATGAAGTGGGTATTTTTCCCTCCCTCAGACTGACCACATCTTTATAAACAGTAACAGAAATGCACACCCACTGTAAGCCCGCAGGGCTGGGCACTTGAGCCTCTCGGTTGAACTTCCCAGCAAAAGTTAAAATAGGCCACTACACTGGTGCCACTCTCCTTGGCTATAATGACAAGGTCAGGGTCGCCCAGCAGGAAATAACAAGAGTCAGTTTCCTGCACTGCCTGTTCATGCTTTTCTTCAGAGGTTTTTAAATGTAACTGTGGCTGTAAGGCACTTTCAGTAGTCCCTCAGGCACAGGTAGGCTGTGTGTTGTGGTGGTACTGGGGTAACTGTGCCCAACTGGCTACACCAAAGTGACTTCTAAAAGAAACATCATTTATCATTCCAGTTTGTCTTCAAGCTCACCGCAGCCAAGCAGCAGGACCACTTTTTTCAAGCTGCCTACCTGGAGGAGAGAGATGCCTGGGTACGAGATATCAAGAGAGCAATTCATTGCATAGATGGAGGCCAGCGGTTTGCCAGAAAATCCACAAGAAAATCTATCAGACTGCCTGAGACAATCAATTTGAGGTTTGTTCTCATAGCTCTGCTCCCCCTTTTACTTACATCTGCAGGCAGTGTGCCAGATACCGTAACCTCTGTCTGGACAAGCTATGAGCATGTCTGTCCGTGCTACCTCTCTGGCTTCACTCAGTCCTTTCTGCATGACTCAGAATGTGGCAGAAATGAGCTAGTGATCAGAACTGGGAAAATAATTTTCAGTGCATCATCATTTACCAAAACATGCTTATTTATCAAGGGATTTTGCTGATAAGGAGATTTCTGAGCACACTGCAATGGAAGAGGAGACCCCAGCCAAAGTGTGATTCTGCCAGGAGAGGCATTTTTATACAATATATAATCTATTGTAAAAATATTTTAGAGCTTTTGTTTGCTTTCCAGAGGAACGCTGATGTTAGCCTAGGTTTTGGATGCTGAGGGTAGAGTGGCGCTTGCCAGAGAACTTGGAACTGGCAAATGGAGAGGAGATAAAGGTCACACACAGGAAGCCATTTGTTTGTCAGTACTTTAAAATGTTAAGGACAACTTGCCTCTGAGCAGTAAATATCAAGGTACAGATGAACCTGCAGTGCTCATTATAAGACAGTAAAACTGCACAGGGCCAACATCCAGCTAAATTTCACTTCTCTGCTTCAGCAGGGGATCACCCTGACTCACAGGCTAAAGGACTTAGCATGTGACATTTAATAGTCATCTTTCTTGTCATTCCAGAGCTCCAAGAGTTCTGAGCAAGTGAAAAGCGGATGTGAGGAAGGAAGTCATGCCAGGGCTCACTGAGGTTACTTGGTGCCTCTGAGAGCATGCAGTCTTTGGAGATGTCACAGTGTCAGGTTTTCTGCTCAGCCAAGGACCTTTGGGGGAACATAGTGCAGAGCAGTGAGCTCCTTATTGGCACCAAGGCTGTGGGGCCTGTGAAGATGCCTCAGGAGTGGGTATTCACTGCTGTTCACGCTACATAATTTGTTCCATTCTGGAATCAAGGGGGTGTGGAGAACCACTTGAGCACTTGCCCCTCTGCTCCTCTAGCTGTGACAGAAGCCTCCAGGCTTTGCAACATGAATTTTTCAGGAGATTAAACTAAGCTGTGCTGTAACCCTGCGGAGAGTAATATGCCAGCAAAACATGAAGATCCTGTGAATGACAATGATATTCTTGCACAAACTGGCTAAAGCTTTTTATTTGCTAAGTTTCTGTGGTTCTTTTTATGCACAGTGCTTTGTACCTCTCAATGAAAGATCCTGAAAAGGGAATAAAAGAGTTGAAGCTGGAAAAAGACAAAAAAGTGTACAATCACTGCTTTACCGGTAAGGAACTCTTGTCCTGCTTTTTCATACAACAAAGGGAGCACAGGTTGAGAGGCTATAGATAGATGAAACAGCTCTAAGCTCTGTAGAGCACAGAGAAGTTTAAGAAGAAAGCCTGGCAGATGTTTTTCTGACCAACACTGGAGGTGTTCTAAGGATGAAGCTTGAAAAAGGGTTCAGTTGTGGCCATGGTAAGCAAGAGAAGAGAAAGAAATTTAACCAGTGCCAGAAAGATTGATATAGATCTTTGCAGAAAGTTGCATGAAACGCTTAACTCCAGAAGAATTATTCCTTCCTGAAATATTCATCAACAAGCAGTGCCACATTGTCATTTCTGTCTTGCTTTCCATCAAATGGTTTGTGGCTGATGGTGTTTGCTCCTCTGTAACCAGGCACTACTGTGATTGACTGGCTGGTGTCTAGTAACTCCATCCGAAATCGCAAAGAAGGTCTCATGCTTGCCTCTTCCCTCTTGAGTGAAGGCTACCTACAGCCTGCAGAGGATACATCCAAGGCTGCTGCTGAGGGACTGTCAGACACCCCTTTCTTAGATCTCAGCGATGCCTACTATTACTTTGTGAGTGATGCATTCTGTTTTTTAATTGTCTCAGAATTACTAATGCTCTGCTTTTCTCAGGCCTCTTGTTGGGTTTCTTAAGTCCTAGAGGAAAGATTGGACAGAAACAGAGAGATCTATGTTAATTGCCTTTCTCTATATGATATTCAGAATGAACTGGCTCACTTTAATATTTGTAAGCAGGACATTTTTTTTCTCGTACCCTTCTAAGTGTGAACTGAGTGCTGAGTTTAAGCTGGGTTCTTTATAACTTAGGCTTTGTTCCTGGTAATTTCACCAGTGACCAGGATTTAACCATCAGTTCCTCTGATGATTCAGCGGGAGGCAAGCAAGTAATTCATTATCATGGGGCTTCTTGGAATGACACAAGCTACAAATCCTTTTCTTTCTTTTGTTCAGAGCCATCAAATCTGACTCAGTGCATGTCACACACGCATACACAGCTTGCCTGTGAGCAAAGAAGATTTTAATATCCCCCAGTAACACCTGTCCTGGGTAGTTTACCCAGCCTTTTTGATGTATTGCTTCGAGTTCTGTGGATTGATTTGAAGAACCCACAATATCACAGTCAAATACTGTTTTAAAGATGTTTGGCTTATGAACTTACACTAACAAAAAGTATGCCTTCTGTCACATGAAAATGCTTGAATATGACAATTTTCTTTATATTCACCACATAGAATCACTTGACTTGAGTAAAATGACTCTTCCATTACTTAATTTGTCTTCCTAGAATGTGTCTGTGGCAGGGACACTTTACCTGGGCAGCAATGGAAGCAGAGACACAGTTGATGAAAGCAGCCTTGTGGCCATCACAGTTCCTGGCTACCTGGGACACTTTTAGTAGCCCATGTGTGCTCCCAATATGGTGTGAGGAGACCACAGCAGGTCAACGTCTGACTTGTTATCATACAAGTTGGCAGCACAGATGTTTACTCTAAGCCATATGAATGATTACCTACATTTACATCATTACCATCCTGCATTAAGGAGGAGGGAAGCCAAAGAGAAGCCATCTTTGTACATGTACATAGACATGTGGCAGCTGTGTAACTTCTGAATTTTCTCTTGTGGTCGTGCAGCCAGACAGCGGGTTTTTCTGTGATGGAAATTCTAGTGATGATGATGTGGTCCTGAAAGAAGAATTCAGAGGCATAGTAGTCAAACAAGGATGTTTGCTGAAACAGGTCAGTATTGAATGTGTTCCATTTTGTCACTGGGATGATGTTCATTGGATACAGGATTACACTTTTACAACGAAAAGCTTTAGAGAAGGGAGAAACTAGCCTATGCCATCTCCATATTTGATAGGTTAGGTTTCATCTCTGTCCGTCTTGCCTTAGCACAAAGAATGCTTGCTGTAGCATGGCAGCAGGGCTTCTGCCCAACTTTGCAAGGTTTATTGCTCTTACTACAAAATAAGGCAGGTTATAGCTTTAATTAGGAAAGGGTGCTAAAGCAGGAGATGTGACAAGTCACTGGGGAGCTTGGGTAGAAAGGCTGCCAATCCAGTGTCCCTCTGGATACACAACTGGATTCAGTTGCTAGTTTTCACAGGCTTTTTTAGTGTACCTGAGCAAAAAAGTCCTTTCCGTTACTAGTGTTTAATTCTGTCCCATCTGTAAGGTGACAGGTAACTCTATACCTTTCCTTTCCAGCAGAACTTTAAGCAATATGGTGACTGTGATGATAAGACACGTACTTTCCAGGGCCATTGCAAGCAGATATTGGGGAATAGAAGGCAAGACCAGGATTCTTAAATGAAGAGAGTAGTTAGTTGAAAAGGACCTACAATGATCATCTAGCCCAACTGGCTGACCACCTCAGGATTGACCATAGAATCATAGAATAGTTGGATAGGACCTTAAGATCATCCAGTTCCAACCCCCCTGCCATGGGCAGGGACACCTCACACTAAACCATGTCACCCAAGGCTCTGTCCAACCTGGCCTTGAACACCATCAGGGATGGGGCATTCACAACCTCCCTGGGCAGCCCATTCCAGTGCCTCACCACCCTCACAGTAAAGAACTTCTTCCTTATATCCAATCTAAACTTCCCCTGTGTAAGTTTGAACCCATTACCCCTTGTACCGTCACTACAGTCCCTAATGAACTGAAGGTTAAAGCATGTTATTAAGGGCATTGCCCAAACACTGACAGGCTCGGGGCATTGACAACCTCTTTAGGAAATCTGTTCCAGTGTTTGACCATGTTCTCTGTAAAGAAATGTTTCCTAGTATCAAGTCTGAACCTTCACTGTTCAAACATTCATTGGAAGCCTAAGAAGTTTTTGGTGGTCCTCATTTGTATTTCTATTGCTGAATCAGATTACTCGAAAGAAATAGAAGCAATTAGATACACATCTTTCTGCTTTTACCCTGTCACATTCACAACTGCCTAGTTAGTAAGAACTTCCGTGCAGTGTAGCTAGTTGAGAAACTTGTTTTGAAATGCTCAGAGGAAGTGATTCATGACAGTCTTCCACTAGTGTTGGTCTGGAATTGGTCACCCTCAGTGACCCGTGGGTCATTGCTCAGAAGCATTAACACTTCTGCTGAGAAGAGAATGCTTTCAGCAGATCCTGATTTGCCCCACCCATCATTTCAATCTTGGAAACTGCAGTGAGGCATCTGCACCCATGTTGGAAGGTGGAGTTATTTCTGCTTGAGCTTCTCAGCCAGGAAACCTCCCCAGGGTTCTTAAGCCAGATAAGCCTTTTTTGCTGTTGGTTGGTTTTGTCTTGCAGGGAAAGAAGGACCTTCCTTGCCAATAGTTCATAGTACCTTCCTGCAAGACATTTTGCAGCCATGCTTTCTGGCATGCATTCAGACCCAGTTTTCAGACACTTCATGTGAATGGCATGACTACCAGGCTATGAAACGTGTTTAGGGGCATCTCCTGTGTTAAAGCTGTTCTGCTTCATATGACACATAAAAAGTGAAACTGGTGTGAGAGGCCAGTCGTGCAAAAAAGTGGGATGCAGTGAATACTTCCTGTCCAAAATATTCAGCTTTTTTCCTTTTGTATTTGCCTGTTCTCTCTTGGATGGGTAAGCTGACTGTAAGTGCTTGCAGATAAAGTAGTTCACGATATTTCTGGTTTTGAACTTTCCTAGGGACATCGGAGGAAGAACTGGAAAGTGAGAAAGTTTGTTTTAAGAGAGGACCCTGCATATCTTCACTACTATGACCCAGCTGGAGTAAGAGACATTTGGTTTATTTCTTTGTTTGTTTTAAAGCCAGTACCTTATAGAAATATCTGAATGGAGTATTTGCATGGGAATGTGTGATAGGAAAGACCAAGCAGTACTGTGGAGCTGTTTGTGCTCACATGGCCTAACCATCCTCTGGAAAAGCAGGGTGGAGGATGGTTTCTGGGGCTGCCACATCAGGGAGGCAAGTGCCACCCAGATCTGGAAACAGGTAACACTGAACTGTGCTCTCAGCTCTTCTCTGTGATTAATTAGAATTAATGTGTGCTCTCATTTGATTAAAATGAACTAGGTCTTTTTCTGTGTACTGTGACATTGAAAAAAAAAGAAATGCAGTTGGCACAAGGCTCATATTCTTCTCATACGTTTGTTCAGGACATGCTAAATACTCTGCAGATCCTGAATTCCAAATCCCTGAAGAGATTTCCTATTTCCCTCTACAACACCCCCCCATGCTCCATGTCATGCATAGACTGAAGATCCCCTGGTTTCCCACATGACATACCATGTCACCAAATATTTTTGTTTCCATTCTGGTGTTGTAGCCACATATTAACATATGAACAGTCTCAGAAGTGTTGAATTTCATTCTGATTTCATGTCCTCACCAGGGAGAAGAACCACTGGGAGCCATTCACTTGAGAGGCTGTGTGGTGACAGCAGTGGAAGATATGCCTGACTGTAAGGAACCATATTGAATTAGCTGTATAATACATTTTTGGCACATTCTTTCAATCTGCCTGAAATCACAAGTGGTTTTTACTCAAAACCAATCTGTGTGCCATGGTCCAGTAATTCTTCTAGTAACTAGTCTCTCTATTGCTGTCTTAATTACTGGAGAATGGTATTATGGTAAAGGTAGCAAGAGGCAATCTTGTGTTTTGTAAGTTGTTCAGAGAAGACCTGTCAAAAGGATGACACCATCCCTACACTGGGATAACTGGCCTTAGACAGAGTAAGCTGAGTTTGCTTTTTTTAGCTGATGAATTTGGGATGGAACATTTAAGTTAGAAATGGTTATGCCACAAATTGTTATTGTTTGCATTCTGTTCCCTCCCAAAACTAGAAGCTGTGGGAACAGCAATGGCTAAGCATCGCTGCAAGGAACAAGAAACATTCCTTCCATGCATTCTGCTCCCCTCAGGAGTGGCAAACTCATACCCAGCAAGGAAGTTCGTTGGCATCTCAGCACCCATGTGGCCTGTGGTAGCAGACATGAAAAGAACCAGAGATTCTGGATGTGATGTGAACTTGAATGTCTTGATTTGTAGCTGGCAAGGCATGGAAGGGTTTCATAAATCATAGACTCGTTAGAGTTGGAAGGGACCTTAAAGAACAGGGGGAATATGGAGAAAATGGGGAATATGACCTGCCTGCAGGACTGCAGACCTTTCCATGGTTGGAGAGCAATTAACCAGAGACTCTTGAAGGTGAAACATGCAGAATTCATGGGTTATTTTCCAAGAGAGACCTATCTCATGGACCCAATCTTGCAATCGGTTTGTGAAGGCCTGATCAGGCTCAGCTTAGAAAGAAAGGAAATCCCCTTACGGTGTGTAAAGGAGGAAACTTTGTAAACACAAGGTACTCTTTCGTATCTTCTGACTTCCCTATTTCTCTTTCCCGTAGCCAAGAAGCATGATGTTGACAATATCCTCTTTGAAATTATCACAGCAAATGATATCCACTATTACTTGCAAGCAGCCTCATCCACAGAGCGTACAGAGTGGATCAAAGCAATTCAGACAGTTTCTAGGACTGGAAAATGAAGATGAGCTGCCAAGAAGACAGACAACTGAAATTAATAACTTAAAACAGAAATTTCACTGAAAGAAAGCAATATCATCCCAAAAGGCATCCTACGGCTTGTGGGCTGGGGTGAGGGTGGGCAGTAGGGTAAGATACTACAATGCTATAGTGGGCACTAACAAAGTGTCATTTTTCCACTTGTGTTAAGGTAATATTTTACTGAATTGTAGCATAGAACATGCCATAGTAGTGTGTGCTGCTTAGAGTAATCAGTCCTCCTTGGGAAGGTGGTACCTTATACCTTTTTGTGCTGCCACAGCTGGTAGTGAGGATTTCACGATTAACAGGGGACAGAGTCACGTCACTGTGAGAAGCTGAACTTGTCACCACCCAGCCTTTGTTGCATTTCAGTATCTTGAGATATTTCAAAGTCTTCCCAAGACAAACTTTACACTTCCTTCTTTGCTAGATCTTTTTACTGCTTGTTCACCTATGCAAATGATGCCATAGATTTAGAGAAGGAAATCAACTCACTTGGAAACCTGCTCCACTCCTTTATAATCCATCAGTATTAAGGAAAGGAAGAATGAAGACAATTATAGAAACACCTTGTAGAAAGCAAGTACAACTTGATATGATGATGGCTGCATGAGGAAAAGTTTCTTTCCACAGTATTTCAAATATGAAGCAATCTCAGTTTGAGTTCTTTATCTCACCTGATTTTGACCTTTGCTAAATTTCTCCACAAGAATCTGCTCTAGGACCATTGTTTCCCTTCATTTAGATCCCCAAAGCATTTAGTAGGATGTCAGGTACTGCTGATTTGACCTGTATTTGAATTAAATAGAAAGGAGAAAAGAAAGGATCCATGAGTTACCTACTCGAACTACTGATTGAAGTGGGTTTGTTCAGGTTTTTCTTTTTTAACCTCCAGCAACATACTCAGTCCTTGTTTCTGTGCCTTAGTAGTATAAGAGAAACCTTATGCTTGCTGTAACTAAAATAAATGTTATTTGACAAGATCAGTTTACCTGATCAATCCTTCTGGCTGTATGAAGCTTCTAAGTCTAATTTTATGCAGGAGTTGAAATTAAAGTTAATGTCATATTCTGCACGTAGGCTGTTCCTGATGCAGCCTGGTGCTTCTGAGTGCAAGTAAACTTCAAAAGTTTTAAAACTCTGCTCCTTGATCTAAGCAGGTATTTTGTCCTTAAGAATTCTTATTCAGATCTCTTTAGTCTTAAAAATAAATCTAGATCTAAAGCTTCTCTTCAAGTCTGCTTAATTATACTTGTATCTGAGCTAATGAGCATGAAGGTCTTTTGCCTTAGTAGTGCTTGTCACAAAGGACACACAGCCTTTGAGGGGCAGCAGGCTGACAAGGCCACCACATCGTCATGTCTATTTAAGACATCCAGGGGAAATCAGCTTCTGGCAGGCACTTCCTATATCTCACACAAGCTGACAGGGCTACTGAAGCCTGGTCTGTCATTCTAAGGAAAACAACTACACTGTTAGCTCAGCCTGCTTTCTTGATAATTGCTTTGTGGTTGCTGCTTATTTTTGCTTTCTGAGCTCACTAACCCCAATACTGTATGGCACAGGAAAACAGATAAAACGTCACACAACCAAACAATGACAACTTGCCCAGGTTAGCAAAGAAGGACTGCAACTCCTAATTTTTAATAAAACTAAAAAGTTTTACCAGTCTCCGACCTTGTCATTTTTCCCTGTGCCCAGTCAAGGGTCCGTCTGCCCACATATGAACTATATTTTCTCTGGTAGGTGATCCTAGTCAGTGTCTTTGTGGAAGAGCTCTGATGTGTGTACCAGACTATAGCAATAGGGTCTCTAACCTGATAGGTAGTTCTTTTGAAGACAGATCACACACAAGGGTTTGTGGGAGTCCCTGCTTCTTGGTGGAAACAGAAGAATTGGAAGTGTATGTCTGATGCCACTCTACCTACATTTCCTGCTATAAATGCTTTCATTTGCCCAAGACTCATACTGGGAGTGGCTCCAAACTGTTCTTCCTTTTAGCCAGGTTCTTATGCATTTCTTGACATCAAGAATTAGCTTTGTATTCTAGGGAGAATGTGCCCTAGTCCATTTTCAGACAGGGCCTGACAAGAAAATCAATACACTTCACAGATCTTTTCTCTCTGATAAGCTCTGCACAAGGGATGAATCATGGGACAGAGTTATTATGGGGCTAGTTTTCAAAGAGATTTGGTTTCCTAACTCATGGCAGTGCTTTTAAAAAGCAAAGTAGGTACCTGAATACCACCAGCAGTCTGACCTTAGGAGTTCTAAGTGAGATGATGACAGTTGTCACAGTCCTTGAACTGAGTCAAGAAAGTTGCTAAGGAGAGAGCTACTGGAGCTAAGGTGATGACCGACTATTGTAATAGATGTCTGTATATGAAAAGAAAAGTACATCACTACAATTTCTAGAGATACTAAATAGATGCTGTCCAGTTCAGTATTTAAAAGCAGCTACAAGTCTAGCATAGATCATGAGGCCAACCTACTTACTCAGAAGGCATAGAAGTGAAGAGACATCTATCCTGAGTACTAGCACAAGAGAAGAGGGAGCAGGCCTACCACAAGGCATTACTAATTGAAAGAGAAAAAACAGAAGAGCAGACCTTCATGCTTCCTCCATCTGTTTTCACCCTCTAACTATTTAAATCACACTTCTGTGCGCTCGGCAATTGATATATCAACATCAGGTCCTTTTTTACTCATAACAGGGATTAGTTCTTTTTTGTAGACTAAAGGGCAAGAAAATAAACCATTGTGGATAAGGACTGTATTTATAATCTTCAATTACTGGAAGACCTGTATGATATAATCTTCTATCAAGGTCCTCTTGGGCTTGTGTTTGACTTGCCACATCTCACACTGAGCAGTTTTCCCTCTACTAGAACTCTGACTGTGTACTTACTACAGTCAGGTTTTTAGGAATGTATGTTAACCATTGCACCCGTGAAAACACTCATGCGGACACATAGCTCCTTCTTCCATGGTTTAAAAGAAAACATGGACAAAACCAAGGGAAAAGCCAACTCCATACACTGAAAAAGATAACATCCATGAGGACTGCAACCACCCAACAAGCTTTCAGCCACAGGTGTTACTTCTTATAATTAAACAAGCACTGCATATGGAAGTAGTTCTGTCTTAATGCATCTTTAGCAGTGGTTTCCAGGAGCTGCTTGCTTTCCCTACTCTGTAGCTTTCTTCTGAATGGTAATGTTAGTATTATTTTGTTGCTAAATGTAATTATCTTGGTGCTGTTCTTTGTAATGTACTGGTTTTGCTTTTTATTTGGGAGTAGTTAACAGTGCTGAAGATCTACTGAAAATGTGGTTTTCGTAATAGAGCAGTTTATTGAGGAATCTTTAATCAAAGTGTCTTCAGAAAGAGAAGAAAAACTGTCAAGGCCTCTGAGGTATGACCGAGTGTGTACTGTCAAGTTTCCCTTTTAGATGAAGTTTTCATTTGTATTTGTTCTTGTAGTATTGCAGATCATTCTTCAGTGCAGTAATACTGCTTCTGTCTTTGAGTTCACCTTGCTCCAAATGTTAAACACCAATAATTTCCTTGTTTGTGTGTTTGCTTCTAATTTGTTCTCAAATACTTCAGAAGTTATTTCACGTTTTAACAACTTGCTCCACAGGGCTCTGGTTAAATGTATTTTTACTGTTTATAAAGTGCTTCTGTTTGTTCAGGCTTGGATAACACCAAAACTAAGAAGCCTGAAAGCTTCCCTTAAATAACCTTTTTGGTGAGACACAGAAACGTTTTAGTAGATTGGGGGTGAGCTGTTGGTTTTTTTGTTGTTTTTCAGTTTGTACATTTTAAAACTGTAGGCGACTATAGGAGGAACTTTAAAAAGCAAAATGAGTAGTCCACAGTTCTCTGCCATTTGCTGGCAGTCAGTATTTCTGTGGGTGCCTTTAGTCTGCGATTTGAAAGTGCCTGTGAACTGTGGTCTTCTCATTGATGTATCGAGACCTTACCATGCTCAGTGTGAACTTCTGTGTGCAGTAGAAGGCAGGCTTCAAGTTTCTGTCTCCTCTTTGAGTTTTCTGCCTGCTAGCAGGGGAATGTGTGCTCTAGTCTTTTCATCTCTTTTCTTCTTGCCAGCCACCTTTCTTGGAGGAGTTTTGGGGTTTGATAGCTTTGGCATCCTGAGAAAACTGCATGTGCTATGCAATAAATAGTGCCAAGTTCCATAGCCTACCTACTTGAACATTTTTCTAAGTAGTGTTAAGTTTGTCCTAAAATAAATAAAGTGGAATATAGGTGTTAATGATGCACCACGACATGCCAGAGGTTCTTTTCAGAAGCTAGGATAAAATAAAATGCAAGGCTGTATGTACAGCCTCTGGTTTGAATGATTGTTTTCAGATAATACCATTAAGTAATTGCATAGTTAGATTATTTAGCCTGTAAAATGAGCAGTTTTCAGTGTAGGAAGTGCCAGATGTTTGCCCTTTAACATCAGAACACAGGATGGATATCTCAGTACTGCTTCTTGTGACCAAGCTTGACAGCAAAGGGTCTTTCTACTGCTTTCTAACCCTTTCTCTGCTACCCAGGAGTGGGGCTCCTGAGTACATCTCTCATATCTTTCCGTGTTACTTGTGTGGCACTAAGGAACTCAGAGATGACTTAAAAATGGTTGAGGCTGGGTCAGCGTTCTGACCGGTGAAGCGATGGTGCCTTTCCAGCTGACTTTGCCTGCCTACCACACGTGGCTCAGCTGCCCGAGGGAGCCTTTATAATGCTCCCACCAGGCTCCTACAGTGCTGGATTGTAGCCTGAAAGAGGGGAGTGGAAGCAGCTTCAGTAAGAGAATGAGACAGTCCAGGCCCATCTGAAAGATGAATGGGGCAGGGGGCTGCCATGTGTGCTATGAGTTGTTTTTATTGCGTGGGATGATGATACAACTGAAGTCTGAATCTGATGCATGAAGAACAATTTGAATGTGGTTATTTCATCACTTTCTGAAGGTATTTTAGGAACTGCTTTTCCTCTTGAGATGGTGGGGTGGGGATCTACAAGCCAAGCAAGCAAAATACACCCTTCAGAAATCTCCCACTGAAAACAAGGTTTTTCTTTTGCTGTTGCTCATGAGATTTCTTGAAACAGAGTTTCTCATTTGGCCTCAAAATAAGCTTCCCCCCCCCCCCCCCCGGATGAGCACAAAGAACTTCCTGCTTCACATTTAAACCAAAACTGTGGCTTTCCACACTTTGTATCTGGTTCTTGTAGATTGCTTAATTTTTCCCCCCCTTCAGTTTGGTTGAAGGGAGAGTAAAACCATGTGTGAGAGCTGAGGAAAATGCTGCTTTTCGTACTTCATTGGACTTCCAGTGTAAGTGTACTGGGGTGTAGTAAAACTTTTTGTCTTCCCTGCATAAGCTGCTTTTTCTTTTTCTTATGATGGTAACACATTTCCCTCTTTTTCCATCCCTGAGAAAGGCCTGAGAAGGAGGGAGAAAAGGAATTGAAGGCAAATGGTCATGAAACTGATGGATTTCTGTTTCATACAGTTGAAAGGGAGGGGAAAATATGTTAGTAAGTTTGAAAATTTGCCTTCAGTATGTCTTTCACCAACATCTTGGATATTCATAAACCAGAGTGATCAAGGGAGAGGAGGAGGGACTGGGGGTTGACTAGTTTAATGAGAAAAAAACAACCCTAAATTAAGAAATCTAAAACTAGATACCCCAATTTTCCCAAATCCTCAAACCCAGAGATTAAAAGGACACTGAGAAAGTTCTTAATGTATTGCCATTAGCCCCTTTCTCCTTATGAAACATACTAGAACCTATTGCAGTCTGATAAGAGTATCAGTTATAAAAATCGGTGTATAATCACTCTCCTCATCTACCTGCTTCCACATCATAAGGAAAAGACTGAGAATCCTTTCTTGAACACAAAGTATATAAAAAAAAAACCCAAGAAACTTTCCTTTTTATCCTTCATTGCTTCTGCTACGTGTGTATGCAAGTGTCCTGCTTTTGAAGGCTTAAATTGCTGTGTCTCGCTCGTATGTGATGGTGAAAGTACAGTAACAGAGTCAATATGCATGCATGCAATATTTTTTAATAATAGGAAGGTTTGTTTGGATCAGTTTTTAACCCTCCTATGAAGTTTTCTGATTAATAAAAGGAATTATTTCATCATTCTAGTACATAAGTTGTAAAATAAGGTTGGTTTCTTTTGTGGTTTGTTTTTTCTTTTTTTTTCCTTTTTTAACTTAATATTTTTACTTGAAGGCTTCCACCGCTGCCCCCGTTCCATGTTACATCTTCCCTCCACAACATCTCTTTTTCCTTAAAGCTATTTTAACCTAAGCTTTCTAACATAAAAAGCAAGCATGTAGCTCTGCTTCTTAGGCATCATAGAGTGGAACTCACGTACATAAACATAAATGCCTAGTGGCATTTTAGATGTGCTACAGCATGCCAAGTGGTCTCTGGTCACCCCTTTAGAACAGCAAAAACTTCCTCTCATCTCATACCTACGTGCTTTGTATAGATGTTTGGTTACATTATGGATATTAAGTGCTGTTACAGTATCCTTATTTAAGTATTAGAGGAGCCCCCAACATTATTGTCTCTAAGTATGTGTGTTGATAAAAGTTGCATGTTAGAATGGCTTTAAAGAGCAGTATAATTAAGACAAAATTGTCTAAAGACTAGTTCAAAAATAAAGGTGTCATTAGAAAAGTTGGTTTGGTCAGCCACGTGTGATGAAGCTTGAGGCAAGCTTCTGTTGTTGGCTGTACTGTCAAATGGCTGTATATACTATATCTTGTGAAACCTAGGTGTTAGGAACGCCTAGCTAAATTTGTACAGCACTCTTGTTCTTTAGCATTGTGACAGAAAAATAGCTATTGAAAACAGTCTCTCAGTTGAACAGATGAATAAAGTTCTCCCAGGATACTGTCATATTTCATTTATTAGCTGTAAGATACTGCTGATACAGAAAAATATTTTGCTTTTCTCAACATATTTTTTTCCTCTGTTAGGATTAAAGGCCTGAGGTGGCCGATTTGTTTGAGGTTTTTCCCCCTGTTCCCAGCTATACCTGCAATTCAGCCTTCAAGCTGAATCCTCCAATAGGTGGCTGGTAGCATCTTGTGGTGTTTTCTGCTTGGTGTTCTGAGATCACTCAGACATTTAAAAGCAATATTTAGTGCTAGGGCTAATACTTCATCTGATGGCTGATGGTGTCCTGTGGCATCTGGAGAAGTCTTTGTGTAGAGCTTCAAGTGTCTGGCATCTCAGCCACAAAGCAACCTCTGCAGTTGATGCTTCCACATCTGCAAGCAGTGGCTCCTTTGCCTGTTAAGATTTTTAAGGGCCACGTATTAAAACCAGCACGTGCCATTCTAACAATATGTTTAAATATGGAACAAAATAAGCTCATGTTGTACCTAATTTGCACACTGTAGTAGGCTGGTTTTATTCCAACCCCCACAGCTTTGTAAATCCAGGGCTGCTGGACAGGGGTGGCAGTGTTGTACAGGACAGTTCTGAGGGGCTGCAGGTAACTGCTGCTACATAGAATTGTCCTCTAGGGTTTTATCTTGGTGGGTCTCCCAGGACCTCCGAGTTTGCTGTCCATCACCTCTTTCCTTCTCCCCCTTCTAGCCACAGTTGTAGCTCGGGTTTTTTTGGTTTACCAGAATAGCTGCAATGGGTCTAGCCCTTAGCAGAGCCCTGAAAAAAAAACACCCAAACCAAAACACCACTAACCCCCAGTTTCTAGCATTGCTGTGCTGATCAGAACCAGCTGCTGATGTGGTGTTAAATGCAGCAGGTGATTTCTTACAGGGTTTTAGGGACAGGCATTTCCAAACAAGCAATATGCTGAAAAACAACCATGAAGTTGCTTCAGCAACTCCTGCGAATCTGATAGGCTTCTACCCAAGTTCATTTGGAGAGAAAATAATAACACCACGACTACCAAAATCCTTCCATCTGTATGCTTTTATGGCCCTTCTGTCAGTTTTGGTGGGCTGAAGGAGCCAATCCTAGTTCTGAGCCCAACTATTGTGTCTTCAGTTGGGATAACTCTGCCACTTGGTACCTTTTAGAGATGACAAGGATAAAGACCACGGACACTAGTACCAGCCTATCAGCAGAAACACTTCTTTTGACAAGATTAGCTTTGAGTGGTCTAATGGAGAAAAGCCTGTGGTGATTAAACACTTCATGCTTTCTTTTTCATTTAGTGTGACTGTTAATGGCAATGGCCCAAAGCTACATCCTGCACCAAGGTGCAATAAAGCCACACTGTCAGCTCCTCCCTTCAGAAATGGAGCACTGCAAAACTGAGTAGTTGCAAGGAAGGCTCTAACACCACATTCGGGTTTGGAAATACAGAAGTAACATACTCGGGTTGAGCTTCAATGCTGGGCATTTTGATGTCCAGCTGTGTGCAGCAGCTTGGGACATTTTATACAGCAGGGGAGCTTTTTTTTCATACCAGAAGCCAGGCTGTTTTAAGCTCATGTTTAAGCCATGTGCGGTGTGTGAGTGGAGGACATCCTAATTGCTCTGCACCACATAAGCTTCATGTGCTCTCTCGAGATGCCTCTCTGTCTTTGGAAAGCTGGATGGCAGAAGGTGAACGGCAGGAAGGCTGTGTGACTAATGGGATGCCTGGGTGATGGATGTCTTGGGCACCTTTCTGCAGCTGCCACCTTCTGAGTAGGAGAGTAGAAGTGGTGTATGAGTGCAGTGGGAAGGTCAGTGGGGTTTGTTAAAGCGGAACTCGCCACTTCCTCAAAAACTTGTGGGTAAGAGAGCTGGGAACTGAAGCACAAAAAGGGTTTCACCAGCCACCTAGGTGTGAGGGTAGCTGTGGCATGTCCTGGAGTAGCAGGTGAGCTTTGAGGGTTTGTGTGGCCTTGGCTGCTCTCTGGGGAAGGATACCTATGCATTAGTGATAATCTAGGACCAATACAATCTTCCTGTTGCTGTAATTTCTGCGGTTTTGATTCAGAGGTAGGAGAGGAAAAAGATGAACCTAAACTACATGGTGTAGGAAGTGCCACTGTTTGGAGTGATGGATGCTGTTGGGGTGTCTTTGAGGGGAACAGAGCACATCCAGCCTGCAGGAGAGCTGAGAGGCTGAGTAGGTGGTGCAGAGACAGAGAGGGCTAGAACAAAAGACCAGAACTGAGGTAATGAAATTTCCAAGGGGAATGAAATCCCCTAAAGGAGGGGATCAGCATGGGGAGAAGGGAAACAAACTTTGTTTTAGTGATAACTTGTCCTTAAATACTTGGGTCTTTTTCTTTCAGTAATAGGTTTTTTTAATGAGAAACTTACACCACTGCTACTCCTTGTTTAGAGATCCAGGCCTTGTCTAATTGCATAGCTGAGTGTTTAATTCCTTGTGTGTTTAAAGAGGTACAGCCACCTGATCTGGACAGAGGTAGAGGCATGACAGATACTGATAATTACTGTGCTCGTATGAGAAGGGGGAAAAGCTACAGCGAAGTGTAGCTGTGTTAGGATTTATACCAGAATAATTATTCTATTTAAAAATTGTATCATGGGACATGATACATGAGAACTGGTATATACATGATAATATACTGACATATACATGAGAACTGACAGCTGAGGGGCAGGAAAGGAGCAGGAAGAGGGGATAGATGTCTGGAAGCTAGAGACTGGAGGTAACAGGAAGCTGGGTGAGAAGGGTGAAGAACTAGATCCATGATTGTGCTCTTTTCTTGTCTTATAAATAAGACATTGGGCACTCCTGAGGTGATGAGAATGCACTGCTTCAATTATTTTCTTCTTTATTAATTTATATGCACTGTTGTTTTCACTTCTATCTCTCTTAAAGTCAGGATAAAAAGATACTGTAAGCAGGTGGTAAGGCAGCACCTTTAGTGGAAAAACTTGTGCTTATGTGTGGTGTTGGGTGTTTTATTTGAGCTAACTAGATATAACCTACGAGCAGAATTACTAATAATAAAGGAAGCAGTGTTTGCAATTCATTGAGAGCTGTGCTGCACCCACTATATTTGGCTATGTTCTTTATTCTGTGTTACCCTTCAGCCATGTTTGGCAGCAGGGTGGTATCAGAAGCTTCAGTGAATTTTGGATGCTGTTTCCATTTTGGCTAATGTAGTAGTTGTCCCACAAGAACAGCGTCAACTCTTTTGGCAGTAAAGGGAGATACCATGCATCTTTATACAACCTAAAGCAATGGGATCCTGGTACTGGGACTAACACCTATAAAGAATGAATTGCAGAAGATGTGTAAGAAACATTATGCAGTCGTTGCATCATATTATTGTCACATAATATTGTGGCTGAGAAAGCTCTCTTAATTAGATATGTTACTCATGATTTAGAAAAGGTCCTGGTGCTTATGAACTGAAAGTCTGTTCTAATGGGGAAAATGTAGGAGGCTAAGAGAAGTGGATCAGTTTTGATGAAATCTGTTGAATGTTACAAACTAGAAAAGGGAACACAGATAACGTACTCTTCTTGGAAGCATTTTAGAACTGCCAGTTTCATCTGGCTGTTCTGTTTCTTCCTTAGCCTGGAGAGATGGGTGCCTACAACAAACAGCCTGTGAGCCCACACACTTGCAATAAAGGGGAGTAAAAAATACTAAATATTTTCACCGATATTCTGCAACAGTTAAATAATGGTGAGCAAATAAAAATGGATAAGTTGTAAGCAAGTTTAAACTAATGGTTTTGTTTAACCACCAGCATCATTGAACAAAAACACCCGATATTGGATGGTAGCCCAGATGACCACGGTTTGTTTTTCAGACCAGAACTGCTCTACTGCTCCATCTAGCGTTTTTTGGCCCTGTTAAAAGTCAGGGCTGGACCTAATTTTGAATAAACTCGGTATCCGACAGGGGCCTGATCTAGTGCCATTGAATTTCATACTCATGACAAGACATTTCTCTCCTTACATTGCCAGACAGTCCTCTGCCAAAGTCCACAATAGTTGATTTGAAATCACTTCACATTAACTAAGTTTCATAACTATGGTAGAAATCTTGTGTCCTCAACATAAAAAGGACATGGAATTGTTGGAACAAGTCCAGAGGAGGCCACGAGGATGATCAGGGGACTGGAGCACCTCCCATACGAAGATAGGCTGAGAAAGTTGGGGCTGTTCAACCTGGAGAAGAGAAGGCTGCGTGGAGACCTCATAGCAGCCTTCCAGTATCTGAAGAGGGCCTGTAAGGATGCTGGGGAGGGACTCTTCATTAGGGACTGTAGTGACAGGACAAGGGGTAACAGGTTCAAACTTAAACATGGGAAGTTTAGATTGGATATAAGGAAGAAGTTCTTAACTGTGAGGGTGGTGAGGCACTGGAATGGGTTGCCCAGGGAAGTTGTGAATGCTCCATCCCTGGCAGTGCTCAAGGCCAGGTTGGATGAGGCCTTGGGTGAGATGGTTTAGTGTGAGGTGTCCCTGCCCACGGCAGGGTGTTGGAACTTGGTGATCTTAAGGTCCTTTCCAACCCTAACTATTCTATGATTCTATCTTCCTACAGAGAATTAGTCCCAGATTGGTGACTGAATTTTGTAGGAATAACTCCAGCAATAGGGACCTTCAAAGCGTTTTCCTTCTTAATTTACTCTTTAGTGCAAAGTAAGTAGGGAAAGGTGATATTTAAATGGAATTGTAGTAAGTTGGTTTTGTGGTGACTTCCATGTTGTGCAATGTGACAGGCATCTCCTCTTTTACTAGCAGCATTTTTTAAAGTCTGTACTAAAAATCAGTGCTGGTAAAGCAGGGCTCATGTGATGGGAGATGCAGGAAAAACTAAGTTTCTGAATGTCTTTTAGCCTAACTACAAAAATATATGATGTTGTGTTCTCTCTCATGGTTATCTGACTTGTTTTATTTAAAGTAGTAAATTCTGCTCTACTCCTCCTCATGCAAATGACTGAAGTGCAGAGAGGCTGTAAATTACGTGGCTGCTTCAGTCCTGCCTGGTGCCTGGACCTATCAGTTCTAATCCAGAAATCTCACAGTGGAAATGCAGCACTGCTGAACACTGACACTTCCGCACTTCAGTGGATACAGGTTCAGAGAAGGGCTCTGTACAGCGGGGATGTTCAGCTGATCCTGAGGTGGCTGCCTTGTCCTTTTCTTTCCAATGTCTGGATTTGCCCCTTCCCCAGCCTGCCTTCGTGGGCT
Organism: Pezoporus wallicus; assembly: GCF_028554395.1. Lineage (NCBI taxonomy): Eukaryota > Metazoa > Chordata > Aves > Psittaciformes > Psittacidae > Pezoporus > Pezoporus wallicus. The sequence goes on from NW_026641383.1 coordinate 2,758,647, forward strand.
CTCATGTTGTGCTGCTGGTACAATATGCTTCAAGTCAAACACACATCTTTTTGGTAAAAGTCATCTCTTCCAACATAAAAAGTGCAAACTGAAATAAAAAGTGCAATCAACATCTTTTTGACAATACAGCAGAACATTGCATTTACATATATAAAATAACAACTGAATATTTAGTCTTACTTAGAATTCTACAGAAAAATAATCAGATAAAGTGCAAATAAAAAATATGCATAACTTTTTTTTTTTTAGAAGCCTTCATCATATGTTTGCAAACAACTGATTTTGAGCAGCAAAATATTTACAGTTTGGCAGTCTGTGAGTTGTTGATAGAAGGTTCTTAAGTTGCTAGAACAAGCACTGGTTTTTCATCTCTCAAGTTCTGCTTCCAGGATTTCTCCCCATGTGTCAACGTCCATGGGATACATGCTTTTCTCTGGCAAGCTGTTCCGTGAAGGAATGTTGCTGTATTTCCCACTCAGCCATTCTTGCTTCACTTTGCTTTTCCAGTAGTTTCTCAGTAACGTGATCTGATGGAAAAACACACAGCGCAAGTCTTGGAAATGAACTGATTTCAGCTGCATTTCAATGCAAGTAAGTTTTTGCATTGGAAGAGTAATGCTAGAAAAAGGATTTGAAACATGTCTTTGGATATCTAGACTAAGCCCAGGAAGGTATGCTGCTTCCAAGAAGCAGACCTTCATCTATTTCCAACTTTTCTGTTCTAAGTTGGGTGGAGAACCACTTCTTGCCTTAATTCTTTGAAGGTCAAGATGAAAACCCTAAACCAGGAATTCGTCTTCTTCCTTACTCCTTAAAAGAGATGCCTTTCACTTTCTCTTCCTATTGAGGTTACTTGTGACCTCTAACTCATTTGGGCTCTTAATGCAGGCTGGCTGGTTTCTTCTCTTCAGCCTTTACTGCAGCCTTTTGTTGCAAGAAAACTGTCTTCAACCTTTTAGTACAAGAAGATGCTGATCTTGTGTGTTTGTTCCTTCTACTTCAAATCCCCACCAGGTAAGACACAGAATCAGTACAGGTAGTTCTGGAAATTCCTGTGCAAGAGTAGCAAGATCTGTGCATTCAAAAGGCAACCACTACCTGTTCATGGCTTTGCCTCATACTGAAACACCTCTACATGTGAGAGTACAGAACTAGGTTGTTTTGGGTTTGGGTTTTCCTTTTTTTGCTGCTGCATCTCTCTTTTCACCCCCCCATGGTCCCCCTGCTCTCAAACACACCAGCTAAAACAAGGTGGGGAATCGCAGTCTAGCTGGTCCAGAGTAGTAACTGTGAAACCTTTCCCTTCCTGATCTACTTCAGCTTGCAGGCTGCGATAGATCTTCCAGTGTGATCAGCTCTGAACTTCTCAGAGCAGCTGTAACTGGGAGTGTGTGTGGGGAGTTTCAAAACAGCTTCTAGCAGCTTCTCCTTGTTTCCTTGTCTCTACCCTAATTTTTTTTTTTTTTTTTTTCCTCCTGGATGCATGTTGCTTAAGGTGTACTGAAGCAGAGCTACCCAAGATACAACTCTGGGAAGTCATTCCTCACCAGAACTATTCCCATCAAATGCAACCAGAGAGCACATACTGCCAAGTGGGGGTATGTTGTCTTCTATCCCCCAGCCCTGCCTACAGAAATGCGGGCTTTCTTCCATGCTAGGGCTGTGCAGACTTTGATGTAATGAGTCACAGAACCATAGAATGGTTTGGGTTGGAAGGCACCTTAAAGCTCATCCAGTTCCAACCCCCCTGCCACGGGCAGGGACTCCTTCCACTAGACCAGGTCGCTCAAAGCCCTGTCCAACCTGGCTCTGACCACTGCCAGGGATGGGGCATCCACAGCATGCTGAGGCTGTGTGGGGTGGCGAGGACTAAACGGAGCAATCTCAGCTGGCCAGATGTGGTCGTGGGCAGGAAGCAGGTCAGCCTGGACTCATCCCTGTGTGCATTTTACCAGATGTCCAGCTGTTGGGATGCACTACCGAGCCACGCTGTGATGACAGCGGTTCTCCCATTACCCTGCGACAGACGAGCTCTGCTGAAGTAACGTGACACGCTTTTATTGCCAATCCCAGAAGCCTCGACGCTGCCGACACGACGTCGCTGGCGTTACCTTCCAGGAATATCCGTTTCCTCGGTCGCAGTCGATCTCCCGCTGGCACACAGCCCGCACGCTCAGGCAATGGTGTCTCCATAGGCGGTCGTTGCTCTCGATGACGCGGTGCCAGCCCTTGCATGTCGCGGACGCGTGACACAAGCTCTCAATGTCGAGGTCGCTGAAAATCCGGGAGCTGACCTCCGCTGGGAGGAGAGCCACGAAGTCAGCCGGGCCTCCCCCTCCTCGGCCGGAGGGGAGGAGCGCGGGTCCGTCGGCGGCAGCGCGTTCCCCGTCCATCTCCGGGGCGCGGAGGGCACCCCCCCCGTCACGGCGGGTTGCCGCGGTGACCCGCGGGGCCCGGGCCCGGTTCCGCCGGCATGGCGCTGAGCCTGCCCGCCGCCGCGGGGTGCCCGCGTGTCTCGGGGTGCCGCTGTTCGTGTTCTGAGGCGAGTCCTTCCGCTTCCCGCCTCCGCCGCCGCAGGTCATGTGACGGAGCGTCCCTGCGTCACCCGCCGGCGCGCCGGGACCCTCAGGAGTGTGGCGGTGGCGGCCTCGGCCGTGCCGCGTCCCGTCCCGTCCCGGTACCCCCGAGGTGAGGCCGGTCCCGCCGCTGAACGCACCGCGCTACCGGTGCATCGCTTCGCGGCCTCCGCTCCCAGCGGCCGGGCTGCGGCCTTCCCCCCGCCTCGGCCTGCCGTGTGGCGTAGGGCGCGTCTCCTGGCCCTGCCGCGGGCTGCTCCCGGCCGAGGTCAGGGTGGTTTTGTGTCTCGATCCACCGTATTCGGAGGGGCACACGGCAGGGCTGGAGCCCGTGCAGCACCGTCACCTCTTCCGTCACCACACAACCGGAGGGGCCTGTTGTGTGGGGGCGCTGCTTGGTCGCTTGTGTTCCTCTTCAGGAGGCAGCGAACAGCGCGGCCGATCAGTGTGTGCCTTGCCTGTAACGCAGGAAGCTGTGGAAGGGGCTCCCGAGTGGCGCTGTGCGGTGCGTACAGCAGTAATTAAACATACAGACGAGATATTAAGAAAGAATTCTGCGCTGTGAGGGTGGTGAGACACGGGCACAGGGTGCCCAGAGAAGCTGTGGCTGCCCTGGAAATGTTCAAGGCCAGGTTGGATGGGGCTTGGGGCAGCCTGGTCTAGTGGAACGTGTCCCTGCCCATAGTAGGTGACTGTAATGTGAATTGTCGAGTGGAAGGGTAAAGGGTTGAAGGGAAAACAGTTGCAGTTTTGGTGCGCTTTCAGGTGAGGTGGCTCTGAACTGAGGCTTTTAAAACCAGCACTTGAGTGTGTGATGGCACCTCACAGCTGCAGAATTGTAACCCTTAGTGAGGGCTAGACAAGAAGTTCTGGATTTATTGTGCGGCTGATCCTGAAAACTGGGTCTCAATGTTGTTATCTCACTTTTATTGTAGAATCCAATTCTGGGAACTTTCAAAGATCTACAGAAAAAACAAATTCTAAGCTGTGATTTCAGCTTTCTCAAAGTTTTGTCATGGCAGTAACTAGTATAAATTATATACTTAAACCCCAAACCACTACAGAGGTGGTCAGCAGGGATTGGAACATTTTTTGTTCAGAATATTTCTAGTGGAAGGTAGAAAGGAATGTTTGTTTCCTCTGCAGATTGATGTAAGAGTATGTTACATTCAGTTAAGAAGTGTATTAATGGTCACTGTTCAGACCAACTTCTGTTTTTGAGTAAAAAGTACACGTTTACATTTGTTTGAATAACTGAGAATCATTTTGCTTTCTCAGAAAAAAAACAGGAGGCTGATGCATAAGAAACACCGAGTGTTCCCCCAGTTGAGACATCTTGTAGTCCATTGTTAATAGAACCAGCTTTTTCCAACTCCGAGGTACAGGGAGCTGCAAAAATGACAAAAAATGCTGTTACTTCCGGACATTCGGTGAGTGCTTAATTTTTTAAATTAAGTTTTAACATTTGTAGGCATGTGTTGAAAAGTGTTGTGTTTTCTAAACCCATTTCTTTTTTTTCTCTGAGAAGTAAATCACGACAAAGTTGTATATTGAAAACATCTGTTGTTTTATTAATTAGGATTGTGTGCCACACAAGTATATGAATATGTTTGTATTGTGTATTTATGTTTATGGTAATTATGCTGCAATAATTTGTTCTCTCAAATATGCAAAAATTGCTATTGCTACAGCAATATTTTGTCCTAACAATACTGTAGCTGAGTTCAGTACTACAGAACAAAGTCCAGTTCTGGGCTGTGGTCTGTGTGGGTACCTGCAGAGGCCTAGAGGAATGAATGCCTGTTCTTCCAATCGGCCTAAAAGCCTCTGAAATGTGCATCTGGAGTGGCTGTAGTTGGGCTGTGGTGATAGTTTGTGCTGGTGACAAATAATACCTGTTTGTAGTGGACTAGCGGCCTATTTCACTTGAATTGTGCAGTTGTGATGGAGTTGTGTTGTCAAGATCCATCCAAACCCACAGATAAAGAGCCCTCCAGCTTTTCCCTGGCAGCCAGCTTGCTGTCCAGCAAAACAGTTTTCAAAGCACGAATCTTCTTCCTCTTTTAAACACTGCCAAGTCAAATGGCTTTCAGACAGTCTGATAAATAGTATATGGAGGCAGTAGGATTCTCCTTGGTTCTTCTCTTGTGTGTTTACCAACATAGTGCTAAAAGGAATACACTGATCAGCATTATTGTATAGTAGATAGTAACAGTATCTACATACAAGAAATGAAATGTCAGCAGTTACTGTAGCTGAGATTTTTGAGATGGGCACCTTTTAGTAGTAAGTAGAGATTCAAACAGATGGAATCACTTAGAGTAAATAAGTATGTCCTGAACGTGATTTTGGTGTATTTACATTGTTTATACAGATGAGTTGGAGTGTGGTTCTTTTCTGGAGAAAGGAATTGAAAGAATGCTAGCAAGACTTTTCTGGTTTTTTTTCCTGGTTGGTTGATTGGGGTTTTGGTTGTTTGGGTCTTGGGGGGTGGGTTGCCTGTTTTGACAAACAGGCATTTGTTTGTTAAACCTGCTCTTTCTCTTATCTTTACATATGGAAGCTCTAGACCAAAATAGATGCTGGTAAAGCTCTTCTTTGAAATTTTCAGTTCATAGCCTTGTAGATATTTATTCCAAAGGTCTGAGGAGGTTTTTTTTTTTCCTGCATTAATGTTCCTACAGATCTCATTTTTCTGAGAGGAGCAGAAAAAAAAAATGTAAAAAATCAGGCAATGGGCACCATCCAAAAAGCAGGTAGTTAGCCAGGATGTGTTTGAAGGACATAATTGTGTACAAACTTGTGATTTAGTTTTTTCCCCCTCTTCTGTAACTGGAAAAAGGTACTGAACTGTAAATGTTGTTTCAGGTTCCTCTTTTTGATGATAATTCAAGTGAACAGTCAAAATCTACCCGGAGAAAGAGAGTGCTTCCATCTTGGATGCTGGAAGAAGATCTCCTGGTTGAGAGAATTTCTGAGCCTGTACCGAAAGGAGGTAGGTTTGCAGTGTGGTACATTTGCATGCCAGTATACACTTGTGTGCTTTGATATAATTTTCTTCAATTATAATGGTGGTGGTAGAAAGTAATGTGTTACTTCTCTTTCCATGCTCCATGCCTGGCAGCTGACAGAGCCTGACTTCTGTTACCTCCTTTGTCATCAGTCCTACAGACATGACAGAGTTTTTTGTGATCAGTTGATGTTCCTTTTTTATTTTCTTTTTAATGCCAGGAATACACTGTCTTTGGACACCCTTTCCTATAAGCTATACAAATTCTACGTAGTTTCTGTACCTTTAATTCCAAGCCTTCTCCACATTTCCACATCTAGGTCACTGATGTGTGCCCTTCTAAATTTAGTTTCTTCCAGTTTCACAGGTCTTAAAGGTAGTTCTGTTTGGTTGGTTGTTTTTTTTTTGATGATTGTCTGTGTTAGTTTTTTAACTATGACTGTGTCAAACTTGATCATTTAGTCCAAAGTTCCTTCTAGGAGGAGCAGTTCATCACGGTTTCTATATAGTAACTATATTCTATATTGTTTCATACCAATATGAGGCCAAAATAGAATTGCATTCCCTCTTGTCCTTTCCACAAAAGGGAATTGCTGAACATATGATAACATCCTGCTGCTGTGTATCAGCAGTAACAGCAGCAAAATACTGTGTTCAGTCACTATCAGTGGGAGACACAGGGATGCCACGCTGGCACAGTCCCAAGAAAATTTTCTAGCGTGTCTGGCTTTGGTCCTGGGAGCTTGTTAAAACTTCTAAGGCTGCCATTAGACATCCTGTCACAAACTTGCCACAAGGCATTTATTGCTCTGATGACTTTTACTGATGGAACTGGAGGACTAAAGAAATGAGAGAAGGAAAATGAATATGTACATTAACAATTCTACCCCAGTGTTTCTGTCATTCTCTGTGCCCCACCCTGCTTGCAGTCCTGTGGTGAGGTGCGAGGTGGTTTAGATGCTGACTTTCCTCTCGTAGCCAGTGTAAGTGTATGAACTGTGGTTGGTTTGCACCTGTCTGCTCCTCCATGTCCCACGGCTATTCCTTAATGCCTCTCTCCCCATCTTCTATTTCTGCTAAGCTGGCGTAATGGAGAAATTTGGCTCTTGATGCCCAAGCAGGCCTGCAGAAATATTTCATACAGTGTCTGACCAATTGCTTCTTATCTCCTACAGTAAATGCAGGTGTCTGGGTGGATTGACCCGGACAATGGTGGCTTTAAAAACGTCTGTCATATGACAGTGCACGCCCTGCCTGTTCCTTTCTTCAGAAGCTAATTCTGAGAAACTATCTTTTATTTTTTCTTTCACCTTTCTTTCCCTTTTCAAACCTATACTGCTCCATGCTGACTTACTGCCTCAGATGTAAAAACTGCGTGCACAAGAGGACTTCCACTGGCTGAGTCCTTCACTAATCTGATTGTTTTCTTTATGTTTGGGTTGGTTTTTTTGAGGTTTGTTTGTGTTTTTTTTGTTTGTTTGTTTTTAGCAAGTACTATCATGTTTGTTATATACGTGCATTTAAGGTTTGTATTAAAGACTGAAGGTTTTGGTCATGTAGGAGATTTGGAGCTGTGAGGGTGTCCTGGGTTCAGCAGTAGCAGTCATTTTTCTCCTTAGTAGCTAGTGCAGTGCTGTGTTTTTGACTTTCAGCCTGGGAACAGTGCTGATAACACCAATGTTTTTAGTTATTGCTAAGTCATGTTTACTCTGACCAAGGACTTTCTGAGCCTCGTGGTCTGCTGGGGAGGAGGGGAAGCTGGGAGGAAGCAGAGACAGGACACCTGACCCAAACTAGCCAAAGAGGTATTCCATACCACAGCACGTCATGCCCACTGTATAAATTGGGGGTAGTTGCCCTCAAGGGCTAGATCGCTGCTGGGGTTGGGCTGGGTATTGGTTGGCAGGTGGTGAGCGGTTGTATTCTCTTCCTTTCTTATTTCCCTTATCATTATTATTATTGGTGGTAGCAGCAGTAGTTTTGTGTTGTACCTTAGTTACTGGACTGTTCTTATCTCAGCCTGTGGGAGTTATATTCTTTTGATTCTCCTCCCCATCCCTCTGGGAGCGGAGGGAGGAAGGGGAGGGAGTGAACAAACTGCTGTGTGGTACTGAATTACTGGCTGGGCTTAAACCATGACAGAGGGAAAGGGCAACAGCTGTGTGCTGTCAAAGGCCTGGTCTTGAAGAAGCTAGAGACACAACCGCTGTCAGAGCTGTTTAAAAAAATCATTATGTGAAATCATGATTCTAGCTTAGAGTGGGCTGCTGTAATAAAACAACTAATCTCTTCTGTATATCTAAAGTACTCCCTTAAAATTGTGAAAAGGTTTGCATGTTTTTAGGGTTGTATTGGATGGGAAGGTAGAAAAGTTGAGAACAAAACTAAAAGGCTGCTCTTTCATTTATTTGGGTTTTTTTTGTCTGTCTTCTACTGGAAAGGTAACGCTAATCTATGGTTTTAAAATTGGGTGTTAAAATTTGGAAAAATTCCTTCTTTCATACACATGACTTTGGTATGTCAGTATTTTTTAAGGGGAAGAGTTTTTGAAGTCTTGCAAAATGGCATCAAATATCTTCCTTCTGAATGCATTTTGCAGCAGGTGGAGCTGTAAGACAAGCAGGACAATGGCCTTAGCTGTCTCCCAGCTGTGTATCCAGAAAATAGTACTTCAGTACAGAGATCTTACAGTTTTCTGAGGTGTGAAGCTGTCCAAAGAGAGGCACAACATTTGCTGCCTTTCTGTTGGTTACTGGCTGATGAAATAATTAGCTATGATGTGGTTGACTAGGCAAGTGGGCATACACTGATTTTGCCATGTCCTAATTGATGTTTCCTTGTATAAACTGATAGTCTGAAGTGATACTTGCATGATATATCTGTGGTAAAAGTTATTCTTGGACATGTGGTTTACTTGATGAATGTCCCATGTGTAAATGAAATTGTCAGTGTTACTGATACAGTCAGTCCAGACCAATCTTTGCCATGTATTTATTATTTTCCTCCAAATTCAGTCCAGAACGTCCTTTGCCACGTGTTTGTTTTCTTCCAAATTTTCCCCTCAAGCATCTGTTTTATTCTAAAATATATATTTTTTTTTTTTTACTCCTACAAGTGGGAAGTGAAATATATATTGTTGAAACAGCATATGCACAGCTGCTGCTATTTCTCATGCTTTTGTTCAGTGTTCTTCTTTGCTGTAGCTTTAGATTTCTAACATGATAAGGATTTTCTTGTAAAATTGCATTCTAAAATTACCCTTTTATTTTTCTTTTAAGGTAATAGAATGAAAAAAGGGCAAGGATGGGGAGAAAGTAATATGAAGTCATTAGAATCAGAAGTAAATGTGCAGCAGAAAAAAAGATCAGCTTCTGAAGAAACTATGGAGGATTTTGAAGGTGAAGAGGAAGATCAAAAGAAAAGAAGCTGTCTTTCCATCCCTGTTCCTTCATCTCAGGTAATTATTGAGAGTGTAGTTGGCAGCGTCATGTTGAAGGTTGGGTCTACAAACAGAAGTATCTGTTCTGCTTGTGATTTGTTCTTTAGTGGTTGTTTTGAAATGCCAGTCCATTGGCCAGGTCTATGGCAAGGATTATGGAAGCCTTCAGAGTCTTGGGTTTCTAACACTTCCTTCTCAGGATCTGGGACTTAGGCCCCAAATGTTCCAATAGAAATACCAGACTTTCAGCTTTATAGCAAGAGGCTGGAAGACATGGGCCAATGTACTGTTTCTAGGAGTGGCTTGGTGTGTGGTTTCTTCTTTCTGAAAACTCTTCAGGGACAGGTGATGGTATGACACTGTTGTAATGCAACATTGGACTTTGTCCATAGTAGAGCCATTGTAGTTGGTGAAGTTTTATGATCAGAAAATCAGGGTATGTGGCTCAGCAACTGCTATGTTTTGAAGAAAGGTAGCACGGAGTGTGCTTATGCCACTATCTTAAAATCTGAGCCAAAAAAGGGAGGAAAAAAAAACCCTGAAATCCAAAATAAGCTGTGGCAATGAGCGAACAGATACTTCAGCCCAGCTGGTCAACCCCTGTGTTTTCTCAAAGTACAGCTGTGTTTACAGGCAGTTAAAGACTTGGTGATAGCACCCTGCTAGTAATGAAAAGAGAAGGATCATTATCGAAGACAAACAAACTATATTCTGGTGAGAGCAGACAGAGGCTTTCACTGACGTTTCCTTTACGTGAACAACCTGGGGAGGTTTTCCTAATGTCTAGCATTAGAATTGCCTGGATCTGTTCTAGGATCTGATAAAATACTATTATTTAGTATGCATCATTGTTTTTGACACTGAAAACTATTGGGGTTTTGGTTTTGGTTTTTTTTTTTTTAATTAAGCTTAAGGATAGTTGAAATGATCTACTCATGGAGAGCATACCCTGCCAGGGTGGTTTTGCTGTAATGTAGTGGTGTCTATCTGAAAAGAGCAGTGAGCTTTGTTGTTGACTAGCTACATTAATACCAGCTGCAGTGACTACATAATGAATTACATCATTTTGCAATTTTTAAGTGTAAAGCTTTACTTATTTTCTCCTAATAATTTAATGAGTCATTTTTATCCCAAGCACAGTGTTAAGAAATTGCCTTCAGAACTTTGCAGGAAAAAACAACGGGTTAGTGCAAGCAAAAGTAATAATCAGAGACAGCTCTATAAGACTGGAGTTTTGGTATCAAAATCATGCTCCTGCTGTTATATTTAAGGTGATTGAGAAAATCTGATGAAGGGTAGGAAGTCAAAAGGGTGTTAATTCTTCCCAGGGCCAGCAGCCGCCAGGTGGCAATGAGGTCACGTACGAGCTAGAACCAGGGCCAGCAGTGCTGATGGCTTCAGTTTTCCTTGATTGCAACCTGCTTTTAATTAGTACCTAATAAATGTGGAAGTGTTTGGTCTCATTATATGCAACAGAGGCAGCGGATTGAAATGTGTAGTAGACGAGTTGCAAATGGGAGTGTCAAATTAATTTAGTCCTCCTTTTGTTAATGAAGCTGCAGTTGTTATTTGAGCCTGATTTTGTGAGTCTCGGTAAGAGTCATCTTTGTCTCCAGTTGAATTACTTAATATGCTGCTGTCAGGGTCAGTTGATACTAATGTGGACTTTGCCCTTTCTTAATCACATTCCATCTCAAATCTAGTCGTCTCTGCTTCTGGTTAACCATTTTATGCGGCTTGCAATAAAAGGAACAAAATAAAATAGGAAACCACCAACTGATTTTCAAGCTCTGCCAAACACATGTGTAAACTAAGTATAAATTTACTGGAGGGGAACTTAAGATAATAAACTGTAGAAAACAGAGACCTAAAATAGTTCTGTAATGTTTTAAAGCAGTTCAGCCTTCAGTATACGTATGCTTTCAGGTAATACGTCAGTTGTTAGGACAATGTTCCTTTCTTCATTATGCATCTCATACTTTTTTTTAAAGCACACATCTCTTATTATAAATGTATATTGCACCAAAATTTAAAATGCACCACTTGTCAAAACTGAAATCTTTGCCTGATGCTATTTACTGACAAATTTTTATGATTTAGAGTCACAAGCTGAGGCATTTAAGATGTATTGTGGTAGGATTAAGTTCAATGATAAATCATGAGTTCCCATATATCTCTCATATGATATTTTATGTAGAGAAATATATATTCCATATATCTTGATACTTAAGGGATTAAAATTGAATCTTTTATTGAAATATGTGTTTTTCTAGATTCTACTGTATCTTCACACATATAATCCTGATTCATTTTTCAGGATCAGTATTTCTAATAAATATTTTAAACTAAAGTCCTTGGATTATTCACAAACTGAGGAAGTGAGAGAGGAGCCTGACTCCAGTGTGAGGAAAATGGAGCAGAGGATGGTTGCTCTTGGATAAGTTTTTCTTTAAAGTGTGTGTGTGTACTTCACTCGAGCCTTTCATTCAGCAGCTCTATTTAGCAGGTAACTGGAGTTTGGGAAGTGGAGCAGAACATTTTAAAGGCTGGACCAGACTTTTCTTTCAAGGTCCTTTCCAACCTGGGCTGTTCTGTGATTCTCTGATTTTGAAAATGATAAGGCAGAGTTTGACCTTAAAGCTTTTAATTCTGAAGAGTGTAAATTTTCAGGTTCTTCAAAATGTAACCTTGTTCCACAGAATACATCTGGATTTCCTCTTGAGAATACCATGAGAAACATGGAAGGCAATGGCAAGACTGGATCAAAAAACCATGGAAGTTCTTTGGAAAAAAATGATAGGCAGCTGAATAGTAAACGGTCCAAAAAAGTAGGTCAGATCTCCAGTAAAGACAATAGAATTGAGGAAACAGAAAACAAAGAGCCGATTACTGGTTCTCCAAGCCAACAAGCTCACTGGGGCAGGACTTCCCAAAATTTTGATGCCCAGGAAGGGATTCTTGAGCCTGATGCAAATCTGGATTATGAGACTGAAATTTCTGATTCAACCAGAAGTGCAGATGCTTCAGAAAGCTCCAGACAAATCAAGCGTAAGAGGACACCTTGCATGTATGGATCAGGCTGTTACAGGTAAAGCAAAATTAAACTAGCTTAAGCTGGCTTGTTATTAAGAAGTAATGTATTAGCTAAGGAAGAGGAAACAGTAAAGTTGTTAAAAGCTTTGATTTGAAAATAAAACTTTTGGTAAAAAGAGGACTGATGAGAAGCAAATGGTGTAACAAGAATTTTTGAAATATGAAAGGAGGAGCCAGGATGTCTTGCATTAGCAGGTAACTGTTAATATAACCCAAACAAGGGATGAAGTACTTCAGCAAATGAAAAGATGAAGTGGTGTAGGAAATAAGAAACAATAATAAGAAAAGGTCCATTTTAAAAAGAAAACAAATAAAACCCATGTGTGTATGGTACAGGTACGAGGGGGAGAAGAGATGTAGATGGTTGAAATGAGCAACAGGCTGGTTTTATTAGATGAAACTTTTTTGAAAGATGCTTGTATTTATTGAAGTTATTGCATGCTTTGTGATCTGAATACTTTAAATACCTATTCATCATCTGTATTTTTTTTTTAAGCTTTCAGTCCTCCTCCTAAAACCAGAAGAAGGAATGCTTACGAACTCCATATTAACCCTTATCTGCTTAGTGTCTTTGGTAATATTTCAAGTGAAGAGCAGTATTTTTTTTTTTAACTCTCTCTTCTACTACTCATTACCTCTCAATTTATGGTGAAATATAGAAATGTTTTGTGTGATACAAATAGTCCAGAGAAGCTCAAAACCACTAGTGCTGAGTGCTAGCAAATGACCAGTGACCTGAGAAGTGCATTTAGGAGAAGGTTTTGAGCTCTAGATAATTCATGTTTATTATAAGCACAAAAGATAAGGGTAATCCAGAAAACAGGGGGGATGGAAGGAGTGGTGTGTGTGTCCTGTGATTTCTTCTTATTATTAACTGTTATTTTCTTCTTTTTTTTTCTTTTCCCCCAGTGGGCTTGAGCAATAGGAAAAAAACAATAAGGTTTAGAAAACAAAGAAGCACAAGTAGATAGATGGCTTACTGTGTGTGTGAGGTGTGCCTACTGCTGTGGGTAACTATATATCAGTAGCATAAAGCTGTTGTGTTAATGAACACATCAGACTTCCACTTTTCATGTACCTTTCTTTCACATATCTCAATTTTTGCCCTTAAGGATTATGTTGCAAACATGTTTTTTATTAGGCAGTTAAGCTGATCCAGTAGTACAAATGCAGCCTCTAGTTTGCTCTAGCTACCTCTAATTTTGCTCAGACAAGTTTTTCCTTGTATTGTGTGGGTTAAGCTGGTTTAACGCTCTGATATGGTGAAGTATTCCTAATGTTTAGGAAAGCAGGTTTTAGTTACAGGTAATATGGAATAGGAGTTGGCATGTGCACATTTCTTCTTGGGTTTTTATTCTAAAACATTGACAGCAATACTTTGGAAAGTGTTGCCTTATAAGAAAAAAGAATGCTCTGAAATAACACATAACAAAATCTTACTTTGCCAGAGAATATTTCTAAGTAGGAAATATCAAAACCATCAGCTTTGATCTTCAGGAAATGTCAGGGGACTAAACCTTTTTGTTTGCAGCAAAAGAAATGTGTTTTGTAGTCTGTTTTAATATTTGTTTTTGGATGCAAGACCACCAAGTAGTCTTTCTGCGTTGATAGGATAGCTGTGTTAGAGTAAAGCAAATCACTCAGTTGTCCATATTTTTGAAAGCACGTACCAAAGTGTGACATGAGTGGATACTTTGAAGGAGCACACTGATAGCATATGCACGATTTTCCGTTCCATAGTGTTTTTCTTGTGCAAAAACTAGTTTTAGAGTTGTGAAGGAAGAGGAGTTGCTTTTGAGTACAACAGGTAGTTGGTTTCTTTCTCCTTCATGACTTTTAACTTTGTGAAAGGTGTCTTCAAACAAGAACATCTAATAAGTCAACATCTTAAATGAGTACTGCGTTAGTAACCATAGCATTTCCCTGAAGTTTTGTTTTTCTAGGTGAGGTTCCTTATTCATAAAATGTTATTGATCCAATAACTACATGCTCTTCAGTGTTGTAGTTTTTATTTTGTACTCTCATATTAAGATATACTTGTGTTTTGGATAGAACTCCAGCGTGTTTGGTACATGCTTAGTAAAGTAGCATAAATTGAAAAGATTAAATGTTCTATTAATTTTATTAGATTTCTCTAACATCTTAAACATCTAGGAGATAACTTTGTAACTCATAGTTCAGTTTCTGAATTTATTAATTTGAAAATGCTGCTTTTGAAAGACTCAAGCTTCATGCACACCTCTCACTCCAGGGATGCTTCTTTTCATTGACCTTCAGGGTCAGATTCTGAGATAGCCTGAAGCTTTACCACATTGAAAGAAACTGCTGTTAGGAGGCAAGTGTTTTGTGTGTGTTGTATCTGGCTATGTTTGTTGTCAAGGAACTTACTCTTTCAGCACTCTCTTCTGTACATTTTCTTGTCTGCTGCTTGTTTTTCAAAGTTAGAAGAATAGGAAATTAGAACTAAAAATAGATCCAAACCCACCCTTCAAGGGCTGCATAGAAGGGGTGTGGTAGACCCGTCTGCTGATTGGGTGTGTAGAAAGCTTTCTCACAGCTGTCAAAGCAGGGCGTGCTCAACCAGCCTTTGGGTTTGTATGCGCATTCTTCTAAATGCTTTGCTCCTTGTTTATGAAGATAAGTATTTTTCCTTTCACCTTAAGCTTGTAAATCTGTCAGCTGAAAACCTGTATCTGTCTTTTTTTTTGAGTCTTGTGGTGTAATAGACAATATAGAACTTGGAAACATGTTACATGCAGTTGTGGCATAACCTCAGGTTTGAATTCTGTGGCTTTATAACTAATGCTGCTAATTCATTACGTTTTCACTACCAGTTTCCTTATTAGCTAGAAAATAGCCCTTAAGATGTCAGGGCTCTCTGCATGTGATTATGAAGAGCCAGGGATTCTTAACTAATCAATTAAACTTGCTTTAGGAAAAGCTTCTAAGTATCTTTTGGTAGCTGCACAGATGAAAAACTGTCTTAAATGTTTCACTAGGCAATATGCAACTTCTGCTTGAGATGGCCACATTGATTCTGAAGAACTTGATAAGTTTTATTTGCATAACTTTTATTTGCATAATTTTTTGCATCATCAAGGGTAAGTGCACAAATCCAGAGCTGCTGTAAAAGCAAAGTTGCAGTAAGTGTGTTTGAGAAGGCAACTGTTGTAAGACTTTATTCTTGAAAGAGTTTTTTAATTGGTTGATTTTTGTGCGAATATAATTTTGTTTTGATTAAATGAATAACATATTCCTGTGCAGTGAGGTTTTGTGGTAAAACTAATTAGCTTCAGAGTGCAACTTACACAGAGTGATAGATGTGTTCTTACCACTCCAATCCCTTGTGCCCAAAAAAGAAAAAATAAAAAAAACTCAAACAAGCCAAACCCTTAATAAGAGGAAGAGGCTTTAGATTTTTGCATGGAGGGAAAATGTTTGCTTTAATATAAGCTATGCACTTCTGTGCTGCTGTTTATTTTGCTGGATGTTGTTGCACAACACATAGAAGTGGAATGAGTACGAATTATCCAGGTAAAGGTAAGATAAAATAAGATGTTTCTAATAGTCCTGAGTGTCTGAAGCAGGACATGTGTAAGGTACTTCATAGGTAACATATAATTTGAGGATCATCATCAACTGGTCCAAAGAAACCTGAAGCCCTGTGATAGGGAGCATACATCAAGATGCTTTTGTTTCTTTTTTTTTTCTTTTTTGAAAAGAAATGGATATCTCCTGAAATACAATAGGTTGGATAATCAACAGCTATTAGGTTTCCTTGGTGACTATGATGCTACATGTATTTTACTATAGGAATGAATTAAATACAATCATAGAATGGTTTGGGTTGGAAGGGTTCTTAAGGGTTGTCTAGGTTCAAGCACCCTGCCACCGGCAGGAACACCTTCCACTAGGCCAGATTACTCAAAGGCCAATCCAGCCTGGCCTTGAGCACTGCCAGAGATGAGGCATCCACAATTTCACAGAACATTAGTTGCTTCTGTATCCCTTTGAGGTGGTGAATTTTGTTTCAAATTACTGAAAATTCTTGCTGGTATTGCTAATACTAAGTAAGCTCTATGCATTCAGAAAACAAAGCAAGTAGCCTCTAAAATGACTTGTTCTCATCTCATTTATTTTTTAAATGGGGAAAAAAAGTAGGCAGCCAATCTGTGCTTGGTGTAAGAAGTGATGTTTCCTGAGAAATTATTGTTGAAGACTGGTAAATGCAACCTTACAATTATGTACTTTACTGTAAAGTTCTTTACTGTGAGGGTGGTGAGGCACTGGAATGGGTCCTCCAAAGAAGTGGTAAATGCTCCATCCCCTGACAGTGTTCAAGGCCAGATTGGACAGAGCTTTGGGCGACATGCTCTTGCATGAGGTGTCCCTGCCCATGGTACAGGGGTTGGATCTAGATGATCTTAAAGCCCTTTCCAACCCAAACCATTCTGTGATTCTCTGATTTTTAGTGAAACTGTATTTACTTACCCAGTAGTCTGCAGAATTAACAGAAAAGACTGGGACTATAAGTCTGTCGCCTGTGTAAAGAGAGCCAAGAGATTGGTTCTTTCCTAAGTAGCGCATGAAGGAGTTCATCTGTAGCTTTCTTGTTGAGTTTCCTGAGTGGAAGATGCCAGGCAAATGGAGATTTTAAAGTATTAATACTAAATACCTATTTTTTTCAGATGCCTAAAAGGAGGTCTGAATGACCAGTATTGCTCACAATGCTTAAGTAATCATTTTGCAAACGTTGTAACAAAAGCTTTTGTTGAAAATGGCAGTAGTTGAAATGCTGAAATTAGTATTTACTGTTGCCTATAAAGTTCCTAACGGGTCATTTTAAATTTAAAGGAAAGAATGCCTGTGGTGGATGAGGGAGCTGTTGTGTATGTAGCTAGCTACATAAATGTTTCTGGCTTTGTGTTTCTAAATGCATCTGTAACAAGTGTAAATTAAAGCAGTAAGAACTTTGCAGTTCAAAGTTGTTGTTCTTCCTGCTTGAGGCAAGCAGTTCACTTTTATAATTTGCACACACTGAAGGTTATATACGCTGGGAATTAGTGTGGTGAATTACTGAAGTATTTTGTGGATGCCTTTTGGAAAATCATTTATTAAATTAGCTCATATTTCTTGCTTTTAAATATTATGCTTGAAAAAAAAAAAAGCATCCTTAAAATAAATCGTAGGGGAAAAGTAGATTTGCTGTTGGTACCAGTATGTTCACTTTGACATAATGTTTTGTAGTATGTTTTGATCAGTCACATGGGTTTCTCCTGAAGTCCTAATGTGTTATTCTCTGTTCTTTTCAACATCACTTGCAGAAGTTTTATAAAGCAAATGTTTCTCTAAGTGATGTTTATGGCTGCTTTGTGTGGTAGGGTTGCAGTCAAAGCTGTTTCCCAGAAGCAGAATTGTTCTTTCAGTGGTGTGTATATTGGTATTCAATACTTGCTCACCTTGGATTCAGCTGCATAAGTGTGGTAGAGCAAGAAGTTGTGGATGCTGATAATGTGCTATCATCGCTAGCACTGGTGTGATTCAACTACATGCAGAGTAGTTATGTTGTATGATACATCGTTGTAATTTGATACTTCAAATGAAATGTCATGGTAGCCAAGGCAAACTTGACAGCATAATCAATGCAATGTCCAGCAGACTGCTCCATCTAGAATAATATTCTGTCATTGAAAATATTCAAGTAGGTAGGAACTCGCATACAGAACAGAAATAATAGAGCCTGAGCTAACAGGCAATCCCTCAAGGGTGTGGGGAGTCTTCAAATTCAGCAGTTTTTCTGCTGCGGTGCGTTGGCTCTTCCAGTTTGAGCTAAGACTTCAGCAATGTTTTCCACGGCGTTTCAATAGCTCCAGAGGGAATCGTGACTCAGCAAGTTGGCCACTGCGTAAGATTCATGCTATAAGACTACATCAGTAGATTGTGTATGTGTTGGGGGTCTGAAACTTAAAGCTGATAGCAAATAGGAGAATCTGTGATTTACCCTCTTTTGCAGCATATGCTGAGAAAAAACTTTTTTCCTGTTGTCCTGAAAGGAGGTCTTACATTCTGCATAAAGTTGGATATTAAGAGCTTGTCTTTGTGTAACCACAGAAAAATGAGTTGACGCTGATTCAGTAACACCTTTCTTATCTTTACTTCTTGTGTTTAAATGGAACAGTCAGTTCTCAATATTTATTTTTTTGCAGGAAGAATCCCATTCACTTTCAGCAGTTCAGTCACCCTAATGATGATGACTATTATGAAACAGAGATCATAGCTCAGGATAACAACGATAACCGGCCTGAATGTCCGTATGGAACAGCTTGTTACAGGTAAGAAATGCTGTACAAAATGGGTTATCTTGTTTTACAGGTTAAGAATGTTCTCCCCTGGAGTTGCAAAATGACAATAGAATAAAGAGTAATTCTTGATGTTAAATCTTGACTGTAGCCTTCTGAAATTTACTGCAGACAGACTGTGGCCTTTAAAGCACCAGAGCCTGTGTGAGCTGGTGAACATGGAAACTTGTCTCCTGGAAACTATTCAGTGGCCTAAAGATCAACACTTTTCAGTTGCCAACATCTATTAAACTGTTCTTCTTTTATATAAGCAATAATATATTGTTATATGCTCTTGATACATAACTTTTAGCTTAAATTTTGGTAAAGTATTTGTTGAGATTTTGTACAGGACCCCTTAATCCATATTTGATTTGTTAGAAAACATAATTTAGTCACAGCAATAAAATCCAGTTTATGGCTGACTGCTGTTTTTGTTAAACACTACAGATTTTCCTCAAAAGATTGTTTTATTCCATTTGTTTCCAAATATCTAGGGTTTACACTTTTATTTAGCAGAGTTTAATGGCTGCTGTATAATTGATAAAATGGACAAAGAGAGATATTTTGAGGCAATGACACTTCTGTGGGGGTATATTGAAAATAACAGTTGCTGTGAATAAAGATTGTGCCTGAGCAGAAACAGTTTCTCCTGTCTCCAGGAAAGTGTGGTGATCCTAAAGAGTGTGTTCTCGCTGAAATGGAACAAAAAAGACTGTAACTTTTAAGAAACAGCCATGTTATATTGAGCTAATGCACAGAAAGTGTTTCTCTTCTGCAAAGCGTCTATGAGATGAATTTCTCATCCTGGGATGAGAAATCTGGCTTTATAACAGTAGTGAAATCACCAACATCCTTTTCAGGAGTACAAGAGATGCTTTATCCAAAACCAAACTCTTCCTTCCAGATAAGAACACCTCTGTGCTGTATTAATTGATCATTTCTTAATCTGTGTTTCATTCTTTCGTGGGTAGAAGCAAGGAGGCACCCATGAAGCAATGATAATTCTATCAACAAAACAACATGTAATTTGAAGGGGTTTTGTGTTACATTTGTTATGTTTATCTGTTGGTTACTATTTGAAGGGAGCATAACTGAATGATCAAGACTCTGTGCCTTGGGTAGGGATTGAATGGTCTGATGCTTGGTGACAGTAGTAAACCACTGAAATAGGCAATTCTTCATGTTTCAGTACAGTGTATTTAGTGGGAAGCTGTAAAGCTGTACTTCCATTTTTTTTTTATTCAGATAGCCATCACTTGTAATGCACACATAATGTACTTTGGGACAGCAGTAGCTATAGAATTGTAAATCAAGTTGAAGCATGTGAATTTGTCCCAGGTTATTTGAGATAAAACCAGGTTTTTCTACTGAGGACTGACTGTGCTCTGTTTTTGGAAAATAAGAGAACATAAATAAGCAACTAGTTCTAGAGGCAGTCTTCACAGCAAGGGTATTTTGTAAAATAGAGCAAAAATTTCTGGAGCTATAGAAATGGATTTCAAGTTTCAAGCATGTCACATCTATCAGTTTTTATCTCACTGAACAAATGCATCTAGTTTTACAACTTTGGAAACTATCTCATATCTTGCTTTTGATTAGACATCTATTTTTTTTTAATGCTGTAACAAGAGGAAGACTTTAACCTGATTCGTATTTTCTCACTCTATAGTCTGTAAGCTGAGATGCTGCAGTAAGGCACTGGTCACAGAATTTTATTTTTAAAAGTAATGAAAATGATTCATGAAGTACCAAGGAGTTTTGGACCAAAAAAACTAAGGAATTTTGGTCTTGGTAAGTGTGGAACAAGGTAGTGAATCAAGCTTATATGGTTTTCTTCTTTGCAGGAAGAATCCTCAGCACAAGCTAGAATACAAGCACACTGCACCTCCAGGTAAGAACATTTGTTCAATGCAGCTCAAAGTCAAGGGGAAAACCCCCCAAACCCAGCAACAAATACAAAAAATACTCGTAATAAAATGCTTTCAGCTACTGTGAATAGATGAATAACACTGCATTTGTAGCTTACTCTGTATTACCCTGCACCCTTGCTTTTCTCAAGTATGAGGTCTTGCCCTTAGAATCATAGAATAGTTAGGGTTGGAAAGGACCTTAAGATCATCAAGTTCCAACCCCCCTGCCGTTGGCAGGGACACCTTACGCTAAATCATATCACCCAAGGCCTCGTCCAACGTGGTCTTGAATACTGCCAGGGATGGAGCATTCACAACATCCCTGGGCACCCCAATCCAGTGCCTCACCGCCCTAACAGGAAAGAATTTCCTCCTTATATCCAATCTAAACTTCCCCTGTTTAAGTCTTAACCTGTTACCCCTTGTCCTGTCACTACAGTCTCTAATGAAGAGTACCTCTCCAGCATCCCTATAGGCCCCCTTCAGATACTGGAAGGCTGCTATGAGGTCTCCACGCAGCCTTCTCTTCTCCAGCCTGAACAGCCCCAACTTCCTCAGCCTGTCTTCCTATGGGAGGTGCTTTAGCCCCCGATCATCCTCGTGGCCCTTCTCTGGACTTGTTCCAACATGTCCTTTTTCTGTTGAGGACACCAGAACTGCACACAATACTCCAAGTGAGGTCTCACGAGCAGAGTAGAGGGGCAGGATCACCTCCTTCGACCTGCTGGTCACGCTCCTTTGGATGCAGCCCAGGATACAGTTGGCTTTCTGGGCTGCAAGCTCACACTGAAGCCAGCTCATGTTCATTTTCTCATCAACCAACACCCCCAAGTCCTTCTCTGCAGGGCTGCTCTGAATCTCTTCTCTGCCCAACCTGTAGCTGTGCCTGGGATTGCTCCAACCCAGGTGTAGGACCTTGCACTTGGCATGGTTAAACTTCATGGGGTTGGCATCAGCCCACCTCACAAGTGTGTCAAGGTCCCTCTGGATGGCATTCCTTCCCTCCAGCGTACCAACCAAACCACACGGCTTGGTGACATTGACAAACTTGCTGAGGGCGCACTCAATCCCACTGTCCATGTCAGCGACAAAGATGTTAAACAAGACCGGTCCCAACACCGATCCCTGAGGGACACCACTCGTTACTGGTCTCCAGCTGGACATTGAGCCATTGACCACAACTCTTTGTGTGCTGCCATCCAGCCAGTTCTTTATCCCCTGAGTGGTCCATCCATCAAACTGATGTGTCTCCAATTTAGAGACAAGGATGTCATGTGGGACAGTGTCGAACGCTTTACACAAGTCCAGGTAGATGACCTCAACTGCTCTACCCCTGTCCATCAGTTCTGTAGCCCCATCATAGAAGGCCACCAAATTGGTCAGGCAGGATTTCCCCTCAGTGAAGCCATGCTGGCTGTCACCAAGCACCTTGTTGATTTTCATGTGCCTTAGCATGCCTTCCAGGAGAATCTGCTCCAAGATTTTGCCAGGCACAGAGGTGAGACTGACTGGTCTGTAATTCCCTGGGTCATCCATTTTCCCCTTCTTGAAAATGGGGGTTATATTTCCCTTTTTCCAGTTGTCAGGAACTTCACCTGACTGCCAGGATTTTTCAGGTATGATGGCCAGCGGCTTCACAACTTCATTCGCCAGCTCCCTCAGTACCTGCAGATGAATTTCATCAGAACCCATGGACTTGTGCACGTTCAGATTTTAAAGATGGTCTCGAACCAGTTCCTCTCCTACAGTGGGTCCAAGGTCTTCATTCTCACAGTCCCTGCGTCTGCCTTCCAGGACTTGGGTGGTGAGGTGAGAGCCTTTGCCAGTGAAGACCGAGGCAAAGAAGTCATTCAGAACCTCAGCCTTCTCCAAATCCTGTGTAGCCAGTTCTTCCGAGAGCTTCCTGAGGGGGCCTACATTCTCCCTAGTCTGTTTTTTGTTTGCTATGTACCTGTAGAATCCCTTCCTGTTATCTTCAATACCTCTAGCTATGTTTAATTCTAACTGGGCCTTAGCTTTCCTAACCTGGTCCCTAGCTTCTTGGACAACATCCCTGCACTCTTCCCATGCCGCCTGTCTTTGCTTATTATAAGCCTCTTTTTTCATTTGAATTTTCCTCAGGAGCTCCTTATCCATCCAAGGAGGTCTCCTGGCCCTCCTGCTGCACTTCCTTCTGGTTGGGATGCAACACTCCTGAGCTTGCAGCAGGTGATCCTCGAATATCAACCAGCAGTCTTGGGCCCCCCTGCCCTCTAGGGCTGTATCCCATGGAACCTTCCTAAGCAGGTTCCTGAAGAGGCCAAAGTCTGCTCTTTTGAAGTCCAGGGCAGTGAGCTTGCTGCATGCTCTTCTCACTGTCCTGAGGATCTCAAATTTGACCATCTCGTGATCGCTGTATCCAAGGCTGCCCTGGAGTGTCACATTTCCAACAAGCCCCTCTGTGTTGGTGAGCATGAGGTCAAGCCTGGCACCTCTCCTTGTCGGCTCCTCTGTTACTTGCAGAAGGAAGTCGTCTTCTACACAATCGAGGAACCTCCTGGATTGCTTGTGCCGGGCCGTACAGTCCTTCCAACAGATGTCAGGGTGGTTGAAGTCACCCATGAGAACAAGGGCCTGTGAGCATGAGGCTGTTCCTATCTCTATGGAGTGCTTCATCCGCAGGTTCTCCTTCAGGCGGTCTGTAACAGATCCCCACAGTTATGTCTCCCATAGCTATATTCCCTTTAACCCTGACCCACAAACTCTCTGTGGACTGTTCACCTGTCCCCAGACAGAGTTCCATACTCTCCAGCCTATCCCTAACATAAAGGGCAACTCCCCCTCCCCACCTGCCAGTCCTATCTTTTCTGAAGAGCCTGTAACCTTCCATTCCAACACTCCAGTCATAGGAGCCATCCCACCATGTTTCTGTGATGCCTGTTATATCATACCCCCATAGACGTGCACACATCTCTAATTCCTCTTGTTTGTTCCCCATGCTATGGGCATTTGTATAGAGTCATCCGAGCCGAGCTCCAACTGAAGCCGGCTCATTGGCTGGAGCGGCTGGGATACCTCTGCGTTACCTGTGGTAAGGAGGATTCTTGGCCACTGCAGACTTGCACTCTCTGTTACTCATGTTTTTCAAGTGAAGAGAGTTAGGCTGGCTCAGACACAGCTGACATGGTTTGGATGATTTGTATCTTAGGAATTGACAAAAGTGCCATGTGACAAGTGGCTGTTTTCATGAGTTATAGGTTTTATTGAAAATTAAACACGGTATAGTGTGACATTCCTGGATCTCTGTATTCGACTTCCTTCATTCAGAGCTGAAGTATTGCAATGAAAAGAGGGAATATATTTAGGTGCTACTGAAGTATTTCTCTACGTTTTGGGTGGATACTGCTGTAAATTATAACTTTTCTCCCATCCCTGTAGCAAATTATATACAGAGAAATATTTTATGCTTTATAAAGATTTATGATTTTATACCTTTTATTCTTTTCTTTTGATAGGAAATCCTCAGGTAGCATACAATTTTTCAAGTCTTGTGATGCTCTAAAGCAAACATTACAAGCATATCTGTCATCTATTTTTTAGTTTTATTTATTTTTAACCAGTGTTTTTCTTACTGAGAGAACAAAGTTTTGCAGATATGTTCTCTTGAGGCTTGGAGGGAATATAATTAAAAATGAATCTGAATTTCTATTAAGAAATATTCTACTCCTGTTTTATGTTCCAGTAATGAGGCTTTTTGAAAAAACACGGGAATGTACTGTTTACATTTTGTCTGTTCTTAAAAAATTCAAAGGGATACTTTGCATTTTCTTGGGCTTTTTCTTGATTGTTTGGACTTTGAGATCTTTTCCACTCGAAATCCCAATGCAGTAAACAGTAGTTCAGAGCAGAACAGTTAAGGAAATGTAATGCCAAGGTATTTGCTTTAAAGAATCTGGATTGTGGTATTATGATGGAAAAATTGCATTTACGGAAACAATGCTGTAAAATACTTAAATGTTTTGATATGTCAATTTTCTGCTTAAAAAAATCCCTGAACCGATGTTAATGACATTTGTCTCCAGATGGCGTGGTTCATAATTGTAAGAACAGTTCATCTGGATTTTTTTTGGGCAGCAGAGTAGTTTTCATACTGTAGATAGAGCAGAACCATTGCAGCATTAATTTTAATAGGTCAGTGTTCTGTTGTAGCAAACTCTATGAATAGCTCTTGTGCTAGGCTGTAGTCTGTCCTGACTTATACCTTTCTTTTCTTTAGTAACTGAAAGAGCAACCCGACAAAGAACTTCAAAAAATGGTGAGTATGTTCTAATGTTATAAATGGGCACATCAGCATGAGACCACAGATCTGCAGTGGTTTTCTGGCATTTAATAGTGCTGGAGATGCTTGGTAATATTTACCTGAATTAGTTGTTATTTCAGTAAAACCCAGCTTGCTTTTTTAAAAGTAATAGTGTTGAAATTGTATTTGTACCAGGCTTCCTGGATGATCATACCTGTATTTCCCTAGAAGCAAACAAGAAAACAAATGTTTTAAGGAGACACATGTGACTGAATCGATTGTTCCTTCCTTACACAGGTGTCGTAATAGGATGAAAGGAATCCAGTATTTCCTTGCCCTGTAAAGATTGATTGCTCTTTAAACATTGAGAGATTCCTTCTGCATTGCACTAAATTTTAAATAACTTTTGGGTGATACCTGTGCATGTGCTTTTCTTATACTTACTGTGAAGTAATATACTGGCTTGTTAGGACTAGAGTGTAGAAGGTTAATGGCTTTGAGTTGAGGGCAGCTTTCATGCTGGACTACAGATATGTCCTTCTTAGTTTCTTGTTGTCAGTGAGGATTATTAGTAGCACAGGCAAGCTGTAGTCTGTCTCGATAATGTACATTATAATACTGTGGATATCTCCCCATTTACCAGTGGTGCACCTAAGGTTGCTTTGCTGCTGCCAACAGTGTCACTTACATGTTGCAGGTGCATAAACTCCAGTTTTAAACACCCTTTAAGGTCTGTTTCCAGGCTTCTTTTGTATCTCAGCTTCCTATCTTTCTAAAGCAACTTAGAAGTGAGCTTTTATAGCAATCTGAAAGCCTGATGATAATGCCATCTTCACGTTCACTAGCCTGAACAATGCATGAGGAAGTGGAACTGCTGCGTCTCAAATGGAAGTGGGAACTGACTTGTCTTCCTTGAGGTCACAAAAGTGTGGCTGGGCGTTTCCTAAAGAAACCCTCAAGTTAGAGATGCCTGCTTTCTAGAGAAATTAAATAAAAGTGCAAATAGCTGTAGTTAGTTCTCCAGGCAAAGTGGTTTTGCCTCCAGTTCTGTTGTGGATGGATGCAAGAGGTTGCTTTTACACTTTCCACTGAGAAATTTCTTTCCCATCTCATTTCCTTATCATGTATGTGTGCACTTTTGCCATCACTGAATGCTTGGTATGATTGTATCTGTGAACTAGCACATTCTGAGGCTTGTTTGTTACCTGTATGCTTTGCCACATCCCATTATGCAAAGTGCCAGCATCAACCTCATCACTCTTCCCTTGTAGAGATGTGTATTCCAGCACAGTAAGAATTGTTAATAGCATCGTAAGCACAGTGAGGGGCAACCAGGGAAGAACTGATATTCTACACATGGGAAAGAAAGAAATCAATTTATTAAAGTGCTGATCACATTTACTGGTTGGATTTTTTTTTTTATTTTTTTTTCTCCCAATGCCTTGTTGACCGGTTTCTGAGCTCTCTTGGGGACAAAAAGGTTGTGCTCAGCAGCATCACGTCTGAGGCAGTCACACTGAGCCACGTAAGGTCACAGACAGTCAGGGCTCCATTAACCTTTATTCTGTGCCGTTTGGCACAACTGCACTGTTAAGTACACTGTTAATTTCTGTGCAAGTGTATTTAAACTCCACCAGCCAAGAAAAGAAAGGTACTGTCTACTTGGCATTTGACATGGTTGGGTTTTAACATTCTTAGTCTAATTGTTACCAGACAGATTACACATTGCCTGTAGAGAATGTGGTCTATGGTTTTAGAAATCATAGAAGGCTAATTACTGGGACGGAATAGTTGGAGGAAGAAAAGAAGGAGGTCAGTTATGCTGTATTAAACTGTTACTACTGAGTGACCTCACTGCACTGCTGCTAATTAGCTGAATGATTTGCTGGAGCTATGCAGGGTTCTTCTACACATTTAATTGTAGGTTTTCTAGCAAGTTGCTAAGCACTTGCTAAAGTAACTCTCTGAAAGGGGTAGTTGGCAGGCTTTTTCTCCCCATATGAAGGAGGTGCTTTCAGAGAAAGCTTCAAGGTCATCTTTAGAAATACAGTACTAGGGAAAAGGCAGAGTTGTACCCAGTGAGCAGCTTTAGGGGCAGTGGGGCTGAATTAAATTGTTGTGGAAAGAAGTGGAGTGGAAAGACATTGAAAGAAGTGCATCATTCACTGATGCAATCTGTTGATGTACAGGGATGAAAAACACAATATGCTGCCTTGTACATTTGTAGGAAAAACATGGAAGTAGTATTTTGCCAGAATTCCTACTTCTGTTATAAAATGCCATCCACAGTGCTGTGAAAGTGAAGAGCTTTTCTTTGCTAAGCATGTCTTGGGCTTATTATTTGTGCCTATTAGTTTGAGAAGAGGGATTTTGCTCCTACTGTATTTAGCATATTTTTTTTGGTCTCTTCCCTCCAAGACATAGTTCATTCTACAGAACCATGGTCTGCTGGTTCTTGTAAGAAACTGCTGGTATGAGTAAGCATAAGTGTGATTGATTTCCCCTGAAGTCAGGTAAACAATAGTGGATTACAGCTGAAATTGGCAGTTGACATTTTCAGGATCTTGTGCTAGGTGGTGCAGAGTCCGTCCTTCCAAGAATATTGGCCAGCCATGGGATATTTCTCAGTTACATTATTGGCTCTGTCACATGGCTGACATTGTTCTAGGGGGTCTTTCAGTGCCTCTATAGACAATTCAACCGTAAAGTTGTGTATTTTTGAGAACATTGACTAATGCTTTTGATAACCTTGGGTGAGAGTTGCTATAAAGTCTTAGACTGTAAGGTAATTCTGGAATAGTGAAATAGAAAAATGTAACTGATAGAGGATGTGATCTGACTATCTAAGATGCTGGTGTTCTTGTTTGTCTGTGATACACAAAGCTTGAGTGCCCAGAGCTCTGACCTGACGTTTCAAGAAGTTGCTAAGAAATGCCTATGGTTCATACAAACATTGATGATTTGGACTGGGGTCTGCAGCTGAGTTAAAAAAAAACCAAACATGTTTATAGTTTCATCTGAATGATAAGAACTGCTCAACAGAAAACCTGCCAGTGATCTCATACAGATAATCTATTTCTAGATGAGATAAGAATGCAAAAATTAGGGGCTGGGAAGTAGAGGAATGACAATGGGTTTACTCAGAGGTATGGCTTACGTGCAGAATAACACTATTGGGATATTAATAGACTTTGGCCAGTTATGAATTGTGGTCATGTAAGAAAAAGGGAGATAGAGTAGGCTTGTAGAACAAGGGTTATGCACTTCTACCAAAATCAGGAAGCAGTAGAAATAAACTTGTTAAAGGTTCACAGCTACTGATAAATAGGAGGAGAAGGCAGTGCTGCTATGGCAGCAGCTTTTTATAGACACTGCCAAGTTAGATAAGTAAGACTTCTCAAATAGGAGAATTACCCTGCCTTGGGGAATGGGTTTAAATGTGCCAGTGTATTTGAGCAGTTAAAAGAATGTTTCAAGACAAGGTGTCTAAAGAGTTAGGAACATGCTGTGAACAGTATCCATTTCTTGTAAACAGAGGTTTCTGAGTTTTTGTGTCAATACAGAGTATTGTGAAATACTGTAAAGAGAGAAGCCAATCTGAGTGCAAAATGTAAGTTGTGAAGAAGCTGGATGGACAGCAGCTTAGAAAACAGTGTGATAGAATAGACTGGACTGCAAAACAGGTTCCACCCAGCTCAGGAAAAAGCATTCTGCTTTTGTTGTTTCCTTAACCCATGTTCAGAAAGGAAGCATAGACTATCCAGCAGAGATCCAAGTTGAGAACATAGGAGGTGAGTGATATAGCAGATTCCCTTCTCTTACCTGAAGCTCAGGAAAGAAATGGAGGCAAGTGATATAGCAGATTCCCTTCTCTTACCTGAAGCTCAGGAAAGAAATGGAGGCGAGTTAAAAGCCGTGCCAGGGTAAAAGCATAAAATAGCCCTAAGTAAGTGTGGATGAAGACTGAAAGCCTCAGGTCAAAATAAATGACAAGGTAGATCAATTGTTTAGGTACAGAACTGACAGGAAGACAACTAGGAAAACTGTGTGCCTAACTCCTTGAGAAAAGTGATCAGAAGACATCAGATTCTGTTTTTTTTCTGATACCAGAAGATGTTGTCAAAAGGCCTGATACTGTTTTCCAGGTGCTGGAAGAAAAGTCAGTAAGGAAAACTTTAAGTGATCACATGGGTAAGTGCTGCAGTAGAGGTCAGAGAGATGGTACAGCTTTTCATGGCAGTCTTGAAAATCAAACCCAGAATTATTAGTGTTGGGTGGAGTTCTTTAGTTGATTCTTTCTCCTCTTGAGGAGAGAGACCAACTATATGGTCTCTGGAAGGTCTCTAGTTCTGTATTTATGGTACATGAATATATGACATTTTTGTCCTTACAGGAAAAAGAGCTGTAGAGAAAGATAGCGCCAGTGATGATGAACCAAATGAATATGACCTTGATGACAGCTTTATAGATGATGAGGAAGAGGAGTGTGACCCTACTGATGAAGACTCTGACTGGGAGCCAAGTTCAGAAGACAAGGATAATGAAGATGTTGAAACACTTTTGCAAGAAGCACGTAGATTTGTTAAGACCAAAATATAGCTGCACAGAACAACATTATGTGTCTGATCTGGTTGTGTTAAAACATGGATGCGCAAGGACAGGAACTGCTTTGAAAACTGGTTTTTCCTCAGTGATGTAGGCACTACAGAAAGATTTTAATGAGGGTGAGGGGATTCAGCAAAGCCTTTCATTTCCATATGTATTATTTTGTTGGGGTTTCTTGTTTCATTAAGTGGTAGAGCCAGAGGACTGAGCTCTGAAGTTTTTGTTTTTTATTCCCCTTCATCTATTTCTTTTGCAACACCATTGGTGTCTTTTAGTTTGAAAGGTTGTTAATGCTTCACCTATACTTAAACATTTGCATTAGGAAAGCCTTTTATTTTGTTGAAATGCAATATATATATATATATATATGCACACTGTGTTGAATGAAGAGGAGTTATGCTTCACGCCTGCAGTATTGCAGACCTACTTGGCCATTGCTAGGGAATCTGTAAACCAGTTTTTTAATGTTCTTTTAAGTTGGTGCAGTCTTAAACTTCATTATTCTGCTCCTAGCTTTCCTCTCAGGTGTCATTTCTTTGATTCTCTTAATGTACAGTAGTTAAATACAGGTTGTTTAAAGGGGCACTTGAGAACAGTATCTCAGTGTATTGAACCACTCGGTTGTCTCCACAACAACTGATGTATTTGTTCTCGTTACAGCAGTATCATTTGCCGTGCCTGTACATCACTGGAATTATGTTCAATTCACAACAAATCCAAAGTCTTGGTGACTGTATTTTTGCACAATTAAACTTGTACCACAGTGTGGGAAATACCTATAACTATGACTCTGATTTCTAAAGACTTTGTTGGAAGCTGCCTTCAGTGTATTTACAACTTTCCTGAGCTTTCAGAAAAGTAAGTTTAAAAAGTTCTAGAATGTTTCAGGACAGATGTCTGGAGCCATGTGAATTTGGCGCTTGTTTTTGGACACAGTCCTGAAATTCAGCAGGGTAAGCATTCTTGTGTGGCTTTGTTCCCCTGTGAACATCTGCTCAATCGTGGTTGGAGACAGACGTCCAAATACACTCAAGCTTTTCAGTTGGGTGGCAAAACGTTCTCTGTTGACATTAGATGTCCGTTGCTGCTAGCTGGTGCAGGGTTGCTTTAGGATACTGCATTGTCTTTGCCAGTTGTGTGTGAGAACTGTCACTCAAACGTTTCAGGTATCAAAAATATAAACATTCATGATGGGCAACTGTTTCAGATTTGAAGAACATCTGCTTCTGTTTGGCCATCAGCATACTGCTTACTAAAGCTTTTGCATACAGAGAGAATCTAATAGGTGTTTTTCACAATGTCTGATGGTTTCTGTGACCATAACCTTCCTCAAGCTGGAGCATTCTCTAACATAGCATTATTTTGTGAACGGCTATTTAAACTGCTCTCAGGAGCTACTATCCTTTACTTTTAAAAGTTGAAATAGCCTCTTTTATCACTGAAGGCTCACAGATAACATATCACAAAAAAAAAAGCAAATTTAAAAGTAATTCTTGGTTTTGCATATTAGATCAAGTCTTACTATTGATACACTGGGAAAGTCAAAGCTGGAATGTAGCTGCTCTATACTGGTAGGTTGAAGCTATCTCTGTTAAAGCATATTTTCCAGCTGTTGTATTATTTCCTTAATAGCAGGATATATTTTTATTCTTCTGAAGGGCTGACCTTGTGTCTCCAGGATACTGGTGTATTGATGGACCCTACTCTGTTTGAGGTGCAGATGAGACTACCCAGACACTCGTATGTCAAGTTACTGAATATTTTTTCAGTGAATCAGGAGCATGGTCAGAGGGTTGAATCACCTCTCCTGCAAAGACAGGCTGAGAGAGCTGGGCTTCTTCAGCTGGGAGAAGAGAAGCCTCTGGGGAGACCTTACACTAGCCTTCCACTACCTAAAGGGGAGCTGCAAGAAATCTGTGGAGGGACTTTTTACAAGGGCATGTGGTGACAGGACAAGGGGGAATGGCTTTAAACTGACAGAGGGGAGATTGAAATTAGGAAATAAGAAGAAATTCTTTACTACGAGGGTGCTGAGCCGCTGGCACAGGATGCCCAGAGAAGCTGTGGCTGCCCCATCCCTGGCAGTGTTCAAGGCCAGGTTGGACAGGGCTTGGAGCAACCTGCTCTAGTGGAAGGTGTCCCTGCCTGTGGCATGGGGTTAGAACTGGATGATCCAGAGGGACCCAGACAAGCTTGGGAAATGGGCCCATGAGAACCTCATGAGGCTCCACAGAGCCAAGTGCAGGGTCCTGCAACTGGGTCAGGCCGTACCTGCGGAGGATGGGTGTACCACTGGGTGTTTGAGGTGTGAGGTTCCTGAGTTCAGAGGCTAAGCCCTGGAGTCAGAAGCTGGGACCATGAGTGCTGCCTGTTTCCACCTGAACAGAGATCATTGCAGCCCCACCTTGGCAGTGGGAAACTGGCAGAGTTAGTATGGTTTTAGCGTTGACATAAGAGGCAGATGGCAAGGTTTATAGGTGCAAGCACATTCAAATCCTCTTCTTCAGAGTGAATTATTTGTGCGGAATAAGTAAGGCCTGGCCCATTCACTGAGTTCCACCCACGGGTGGGGTTTGTGGGGCAGAACCAGGGCAAGGCTTCGTGCTTGGGGAGCTGCGGTTGTCCTGTGCTGGGCATGAGGAGAAGGGTCCTGGCCTGGGAAATACCCATGGCCATGTACATCCCCTACCCCAAGCCAAGCAGGAGCTGCCTGAGTGGGCTTAAATGTGTTGCCACCCAGCTTTGTGGTGCTTGACTGAAAAGCTGGTGTGGAGTCTTCGTTTCGGAGCCATGTCGCAAGTGTGCTTCTGCTTGCGGTCTGGTTTCTGTCATTTTTCCCTCCCTGCTGCTTGCAGGGGGAGGAGGTGGCTCACTTCCAGAGAGGTCTCCCCCCCTTGTATGTGTCAAAGTCCTGAGGGTCTAGGCTGAAATGCACTGGGTTGCTCACTATTTTCCCTCCAAGTACCCATTTGCCGAGTTTGCTGGTGCGTGACGTTTGGCAGCCCAGACGTGAATCTCTGGAATGGGCTGTAGTAACGCAGCTTGTCTCTTGCAGAACCTTCTGCTGAGCTTGGAATGAAGATGAGGGGACTGGGGCAGGCTGGTTACCAAGTCAGCTTCTCTGATGTATACACCTGGGACCAGCTCTTTGCTAACTTTCCAGCTGTGGGTAAGAAACTCAAGTTGCGAAGGAGTATTCTGAAGGTGAAAAGCTGAACTGAACTGAAATTTGGTAGGTGACACCTAGTCCAGATTTCACAAACTAGTGCAGTGATACCATGTGTTCACGCTGTGATGTGGCTGCTGCTGCCTTGCTTGTCCAAGCCAGATGTTCAGTTCCTTTAGCTGACTGAAAGCCAAGCGTAGCCTTTCTCCCTCCTCGCTTTTCCTAGGTGCCTCCCAAGTACCAGTTCCTGACACCTCCCTGTGTCAGGAGTCTCTGTATCTGATAGGTCTGTTTGTACCCAGCTATGTGAAATGGGGACATAGCTACTTTCTCACCATTCTCTCTGTCGTCATTTTTGTTGTGATTGCTTGAACACACATGAAATCTCAGATTACTTGTTTTTTTTTTTTAGTATTTTTGTGGCAATTGGAACTTAACTGATTAGTTAATGTGAATTGAGTTTAAAATGAATAAATTTTCAATGGCATTTAATTTTTCTGTACCCCTCTTCCCTCTTAATAGTTTATTCTTACTATCCTGCTGTAAGGATCCACGATGCACTGGGGACACAGTTGAAGCACACAAAGCTTCTGGGGCTGGTGCACATTCATGGACCATAGACATACTTTCCTTTTCAGAAAGCAGTGTGATGGCCTTATGCAGGAGTGTTTGTTTTCGTGGTTCTTGCAGCTTTTGTTGTGTCTTTTCTCACCAGTGTCTTCCCACTGGGATGCTGATGCCCTAAACCCCTTGGCCAGGGACCCAAACCTGCCTCTCTATGCACCTCTCTCTGCCTCTTTCTCTGGAGGTTTTAACCAGCCACATGCAGCTCTCTCAGGTGCAACTGCCTTGATTTTAGCAAGATTCAGCAGAAATGATGGTTGCACCTACCTTTTCCTAGATGTGTGTAGTGCCAGTCCCTGACACTTCCCATCTGTCTGACAGGTCTGTTTGCACCAAGCCACAAAAAAGGAAATTTAGCAGAGCTGCAGGTTATCATAGAATGCCCTTTGATTTGAAAAACACTCCTGTTTGCTCAAAAGTGAGCAACGTTCAACACAATAATACCTTCCACTTGACACATTTCATGAAATTTCATCTATATTACTAGATCAACCTGTGGCTCAAAGTTTATTGCATTCTTGAAGGGTAATCTTTTCCTTCCTCTGCCTTCCCAAAGTTAATGCACTTGGTAGGGTGAAGGGATTCCCCTTCCTCCTTGGTAAGTACAGTGTTAGATCTGGTGCTTGTGGTAGCATCTCTTGAAGGGGAAAAAGCAAGCAAGAATAATTTGTTACCACTGGGGAGTCCAGTAGCAAGGTTTGCAGTTGTTGTGTATCTTCACAGAGCAATATTGCACCTGATTGGTGCTGAGAGTGCTGCCCTGGGGAAACATAGAATCATAGAATGATTTGGGTTGAAAGGGACCTTAAAGCTCATGTAGTTCTAACGCCCCTGCCATGGGCAGGGAAACCTTCCACTAGACCAGGTTGTTCAAAGCCCCGTCCAGCCTGGACTTGCACACTTCCAAGGATGTTAAGACTTCATGGTGTTTCATTCTCTAGTTACCTGCATCTGATTTGTAATTGGAAAATAATGTCTTGTCCACTTCATCTGCCAGTCCCCTCAGGACCGACGGATGCATCTTATCAGGTTCCATGACTTGTGGTTCCCTTGATGGTCTTGAACCTGATCTCCTATAGTGGGTGGTTCTTCATTCTCATTCTTATATAGATCTATAAAGTGTATCTTGTTCAACTAGTAGAACATGCATTGATCATGCTGGCTCACCTTTGCTATTCTTTCAACTTCAAAGAATCCGGTTTTCTAGCACAGTCCCTTACATACAAAATTCTAAAGCCTACTTAGGAGGACATGAGTAGTTCTGAACTTATTTTCCATAGAATTTGTACCACTAACAGAGAAGCCACCCCATTTTTCTTCCAGCCTGTTACCTCGGTACTGTACCCCGAAGGAGGGGGGTTTGGCTCTTGTTCCATGTGGTAATTCATGCAAATACAGAAGATGAAATTGCAGAGAGAGATGTTTTTAAAATGAAGGGGAGGGTTTGATCATCAAGCTTTTAAAATGTGGAAAAACTTGGTTTTGTATCTATGATTTATCATTTGAAATGGGGAACTTAGAATAAAAATAATTCCAAAACTGTGGCAACACTAGAGAATCTATTGTTTAGTGATCACAGCTGGCTCAAGTCTTTTCAGCTCAGTAAACTTTCCTGCTTTTCTGTTGGTGTATGTGGCACTCTCTACTTCAGGCATAGTCTGGTCTGCAGTGCAAGCAGAGTTCTCCCTTGCATGCTGAGTCAAGGGCACCCTGTTTCTGGGTCAGCAGCCCATGTTTCTCAAGGAAGGATCCTGTGGTCACAGGATCTAAAGCCTTGCCTGTGTCACCAGCCTGATGGTGTGAAGCAGCAGGATGTATTCCTGTTTTCCTCTTCCTGAGGAGAATACTACCAGGGCCTGGGGCTCTTACCTCTGAATAGTGCTTGGTGTCATTGGTGTCCATGTGGATGCCTGGAAGATAGGTGGGGGAATAGGAGGAAAGGGATGCAGGAGGTGGCAGGAGTAGAAGCTCCCTGCACGTGGGTACAGCCAATGGAGAAAGCCTGCCCTGCTTCCCATAGCTGATCAGGATGCATTCTAGACACCAAGAGAGAAATCTCATCTCATCTTGCCTCACTGTTGTGCCTGTGCTCTACAAGGAGGGTGCCACCTGTGTACAGGGAGTGCTGTCTGACATCTTCTAGCTTCATCCTGGAGAGCTCTGTTTAGACTTCTGAGTTGGCACAGGTGTGGAATTTGCGCTGCTTGTGCATCTCTTGCGTAGTGGGCTGTCGTGGTTTAAACCCAGTCAGGTAACTTGTTCACTCACTCCCAGTGAGTGGTGCCGAGCTGACAACAATCAAGGTCCGTGTCCGTCTCCCCCCCCCCCCCGCACCGGGGCTCTCCCCTTCCCCGCTCCCGGAGGAACGGGGAGGAGGCTTGAGAGAGTGCAACTCCTACGGGTTGAGACAAGAACAGTCCAGCAACAAATCACCACCGCTACTATCAGCTAAAACAATGATAAGGGAAAATAACAAGGGAAGAGAATACGATACCACCGGCCAAGAAAACGAGTTCCACCCGGAAGCTCCTGTCCTTCCGGGTCACTCCCAGTTACCCCCCACCCCGGGCATGACGTGCTGTGGTATGGAATACCTCCCCGGCTAGCCCGGGTCAGGCGCCCCGTCTCTGCCTCCTCACAGCTTCCCCTCCTCCCTGGCAGAGCATGAGCCTCACAGAGTCCTTGGTCAGGGTAAACATCACTTAGCAACAACCGAAAACATCGGCTTCACCAACGCTGCTCTCAAACTAGAAGTCAAAACACAGCACTGCACCAGTTAACACAAAGGAAAAAAACATGACTGCTACTGCTGAACCCAGGACATGGGCAAACAGCAAGGGCAAGATAAGAGTGACCACAGGAGCAGAGTTCCTGGGCAAAATAGGAGTTCTCCAGGTGGTCATTTGAAGTGGCTAAGGGGAATGTTTTGGGAGCCTCCTTGTATCTTGGCCAGAAGGGGCCTTCTGTTGGCTGGGTATTTCTTCAAAGTCAGGGAAGTGGGTTGTGCACCTGCACAGGTGCCACCTGTGAAGGCTGAAAGCTCTCTAGGAAGCATTACAAGAGGTTGCCAGCTGAGTTGATCAATCCCTGGGGCAATAGCCAGAAATCTGGGAAGAGGTGTCCCTATCAGGTGTAGCTAGGCTAAAGGCCAGCATGTTGTGTTTCCATTCTGGGAGTGAGCAGGTTCTTTAGTACAGCAAAACCATTGAGAAATAAGGAATTTCCCAGGAACCCCAGGAGGTGATGAATGTGGATGCATTCAGGAACTTCTACACAACTTGTTAAGAATTATTATCTCTAGAAGATTGACAGGAATGTTGTACAGTTGTTTCCTGGGAATTCCCAGTTGAGAATAAAAGTAACTATTTCACTGCTGCTTTCTAGGACTACCTACAAGAGTTTTGAACCATTGTAAGGGCTGTATCACTACATGGCACTGGAGGAGCACTGCATTCACCACCAGGATTTTTTACAGAACTTGACTGTTTATGCCTTTAGCAGTGCTTCCTCCTCAAGCTTTTGTTAGAATGTGTCACCACATGACCCTGGTGGAGAGCTTCACTGCCTAGCACCCCAGGAGTCCTTCCCTGCCCAGTTTTTCTGGGGTGATTCCCTGGTTAGCCTTACTCAAGTGTTTCAGTGTTCCCTTTTTCTGGAGTGCTTCACTGCCTGGCTTTATTTGGAGCTCTTCACTGCATCACCTCCGAGGAGCTGTTCACCATACTGCCTGCAGGAACCTATCATCCCATTGGCATAGGGGAGCCCTTCATCGCGCTGCGCTGGAATATCACTTCCTTTTGCTGCACCAAAGGAGTTGTCGCTATGCTGCACCTAAAAAGCTGTTCATTGTGCTCCCCAGGTCTTCTTGGAGCCCTTCATTGCTCAGCGCTGAAGTTGTCCATTACTGCTGCCCCAGATGAGCTCTTCATCATGCTGCCCACCTCTTCTTGGAGACTTTTACTGCACTGCAATAATGGGAGCCCTTCGTCATGTTGTGCTGGATAAGCCCTGTGTTACATGATAAGGAGCCCTTCACTGGGCCATCTTGGAGGGTGCCTTCGTTGCTTTACTCAGAGGAGCCTGTTGGCATGTCATCCTGGAGAAGGCATTCATCATGTCACACCAGAGGAGCCCCTCATCGTGCTGCCCTGGAGGAGCTGTTCAACATGCCATATATTAGGAGCCCTTCCTTGTGCCTTGCCAGAGGAACACTTCGTTATTGTATGTTATGTGGTCTGGTATGTACCTGTAGTATGGTATGTATTGTATTTTTGTATTGTGTATATTTCTGTTTGTGGTTTTTATAGTATATATTGTATGTGTTGTCTTTTATGGCTTGTATGCAAAGGTTTTGTATTTATGTATTGTATGCTAAGTTATGTGTTCTATTTTCATGTATATCATATGTGTCTTACTGTATGTTTTTACTGTATGGATAATTTTTTCTATGTATGTTGTATGTATAGTATTTTGTGTTGTGTTTTGTATTGCATTGCATGTTGTATTTGGTATTCCAGTTTGTACTGTACTTTCATTTTGTCTTCTAAGTTTTGTCTTTCCTGTATTCTATTTTATGTATTGTATTCTGTTTTGTGCTGTACTGTGCGCTGTACACGTGGTCTGGGCTTTATTGTCTAGTTTGTACTGTGTCTGTGGTATGGTGTTATCTGTATTGCCTGGTATGGTATTTATTGGAGTTTGCATCTTGTGTTAGTTCAAAGTATTGTACTGTATGTAGCTCCTATAGTGGATGTTATGCTGTTTGTTTTCTTGTATCTGATGTATGTAATGTCTGGGAGTTTTTGCATTGCTAGTATTGCCTGCATTGGACTGCCTTGCTGGTATGTTTTCTTGTCTGCATGGTATGGTATTTCAGGTCCTGTATTGGATAGTATCATATGGTTTGGAGTATTTTGTGTTCTTTGTACTGTGTTTCATTTTGCTTTGCATTGTATGTATTCTATTTAGCTGTGTATTTTGTATGGAAACTTATTTTTCCATTGTGATGTATTTTGTATTAATTTCTGAATTGTATTGTAAACTTTTGACATTGTTCAGGGCTTGTCGTGTCTGGCTTGTGTTATGCTTGAATTTATCTTGTCCTGTACTGTAGTGTTATAGTGTTTTGTATCAGGGCATCTCCAATGTGTGCTGTGTTCTCTTGTGTATTCCTTGGTATTAGGGAGAGGTGGTGAAATAAGTCCCACAAGAGGAGTTGTGGGATGGAGTGCTACCGGCTGTATGGTATTTCTTCTTTAGTCTTGGGTTGTGCTGTGGTATATCTTGTCTTGTATCTTGTATTGCATTGTAAGTTTTGAATTTTGTGTGTACAAATAGTTATGTACTATATGTATATGTATTCATATATTGTCTCTTATTGTGTGGTATGGTATTTATTGTATGTATTCTGTTGTGTTGTTTCTACTTTGTATTGCAGTTTGTCTTGTATGATATGGGATTTATTGTGCTATAGGTGTTGTACTGCATATTATTTCTTGTATGCATTCTACTGTGTTGTGTTATAGTTTTGTTATTTTACGTATTGTATTCTGTTGTGTGTTCCACTGTGTTTTGTTTTGCATTGTCTCTTGCGTTTGGTATTATGTATTGTGGGTTTGTTTTGTTTTTTTTTAATTGCATGTTTTATTGTATTATGTATTCTGTGTATCACGTTACCTGGTCTGTATGGTATGTATCTTGTAGGGTCTGTACTGTGTTGTACCATAGTTTCTTAGGCATTGTTTATTGTATTGTGCACTGTAGGTGTTCTTCAGTCTTTTCTGTATTGTTCTGTTGTGTGTTGCATTGTGTTGCATGGATTGTAGGCTATGGATTGTATTCTGTGATGTCTTTTATCGTCTGGTGTGTCTTGCATTTTGTATTGGATTGTGCTTCTTTTGTATTTTATGGTTTGGTATTTATTGTGTTTGTACTGTATTTTGTCTTGTATTTTTTGCCTTGTGCATACTGTGCATATGGAATGTTTAGTCTTGTACTTTGTATTCTGTGGCAGGTCTGGTATTTTCTCTGGTGCTGTTTGTTATGGGTTGTATGTGTTGTATTTGCAGCGTGGTACTTATAGTATTGCTTGTATGGTCCTGTTTTGTATTTCATGTATTTAGCTGTATTTGTATGAGAATGCATATTGTATTGTCTTGTTCTTAGATTGTGATGTTTTGTATCATACTGTAGTTGTAACATATGGTATGGTTTGTATTGCATGTTGTGTGGTATGTTCTGTGTTCTAGTTTTTATTGTATATACTGTATGCATTGTATTGTAGGTATTGTATTTTGTCTTGCATTTTCTTGTATATGTTTTTTTACTGTATGTATGGTGTGCATTGTAATTCAGTCGGTGTTGCGTGGTTTATTATGTATACTGTAGTGTATACTGTTTGTAGTGTTGAAGATGTTATTTATTGTATTGATGACATTATAAAAGATTTTGGGTTTTATTTGGCATTTCGTATTATGTACTGTATGTATTGTGTGGTTTATATTGTAATGTTTGGTCCATATTGCGTACCCTCTTTATTGTATGACAGTGATCACGTCTACTATTATTTGTATTGTACAGTTTCTTGCATTTTGCATTATCATTTATATATCTTCTCTGTTGTATTGCACTTTGTATGTAGTGCCTTTTGTATGTCTTATACTTGAGTGCATTTGATTTTGTACAATATTTTCTACTGTATTTTATGGTATGTTTTTGTATGGTGTAGTCTAGTATGATATTGTCTAGTCTAGTATTATATTTTGTATGGTATGTATTCTATTTTATTGTATGTCTTGTATGTTACAGTATGATCTTCTGTGGTGTGGTTTCATTGCATATTGTTCACTGCACCACACCAGAAGAGCCCTTCATTGCACTGTTCTGAAGGAGCCCATCATCATGACAAGCTGAAGGAACCCTTCCTTGTTCCATTGTGCAGGACCTGTACACAGCTCCATGGCAGTTTGTGATTACTTGTGTTTTGTCTTTTACTGTCCTGTATATTTCTGACTGTGTTTCCTTTTATTGTATTGTATGCTATGTATTCTGAGGTCTGGTTTTGGATTTTACAGTATTAGGTTGTATGGTACATAACATATGTATGGTACATATCTTGCTGTGTATTATGGTAGGTATCATGTATCATCTGTCTACATTTTGTATCGTGGTTCATTTTGTATGCCCTGTGTTCTTTTGTATTGTACTGTATGGATGGTGTGGTACCATAGGGAATTGGATGGTGTGGTACTTAACTGTTCATTGCACCGCATGGGAGGAGCCCTTCATCCAGCAGCATTAGAGGTCTTCCTTGTATTGTACATCTGGTATTTTTTCCTGCATTGTGTTGTATGTCTTTTACACCCTGTGTTTTCTTGTCTTCTGCTTTACTGTGCTTTAGTTGTGCCCTTGTATGATGTATTGTTCTGGAATTGCTGAGGTGAGTGGCTGAAGAGAAGATGCCTTCAACACCTGAGCGGGAGAAAGCTCAGCATCCAGGAGCCTCAACTCAGAGCGTCAAGAGCCACTGAGGGAGCCTCAAGTCCTCAACAGCACTTGCCCAGGAGCCGGCAGCTCAGCTGATGCGAGCAGGGGCTCACAGGAGTGGCACCAGCCCTGACTGCTCAAAATCCTGCCCCAGGGAGCGCGAGTGACCAGGAGTTCAGCGAACAGGGCGGGCAAACAGGGCAGGTTGAGGCAGTTTGTGCGGCAGTTCGCACAGGCAGGCAAGCGGGATGGTGACCACTTGCCTTATGAGCAGGGCCCAGCCTGGGAGCTCTGCCCTGGCTGCCCCGGTGGTGGCCAGCGGAGGCACCCAGACAGAGCCGGTGAGAGGGGAGGCTGCAGTGCAGAGCTCGGAGTGCAGAGAGTGCCTGCACTGGTCTGGTGAGGGGAGGGTGCACGACGGGCAGGGCTGCACTCGGTGCTTGTTAGTGGCGAGGAGAAGCAAGACACGCCAACCCAATATGGGTGACAAGCAAGCTGCTTCTTTATTTGTGGCGCACTTGCTTGTATCTGCGTGGTGTTACCCACGCCTCCTAGGCACAACAGTATGGGGCAGTTCTACACAGCTTCCTTCACATTCTCCTCCCACATCCAGTATCCAGTTACCTCTGAGGCCTACACCTTGCTTTGTTCGCGCAAGGCCTCTAAGGATCCATGGCCTTGCTCTTGGAGCCATCCTGCAACAGGTGCTCTGTGGTGGAGGCCCTCCTGCAGCAGGGGCTGAGCTGCGGGATGCTGTCAACAGGATAAAAGATGTCAGGAAAGCAGTGAGGAAGCAGGACTGCTTGCTCCAGGCCCAAACTCTGCAGGAGCCTCAAGTGTCCACTGTAGCTCATGGAGGAAAGAAGGAGGCTGGTAACCGAGGAAGCTGGGAAATAATAACAAAAAAAAATCACCCCCCCCAAAAAAAAAAAAAAAAACCAAAAAAAAGGAGGAAGAGGGCACTTAAAAGCAAGGGGCTTCCTCCTGAATCTGTTGTCTCCAACTGGAACTGCTCTGCTGTCCTGCCGGGGGCTAATGAGGAAACACACTCGCACTAGGAACAACCGGCTGATGCACTGGTAAAGAAGATCTCTACTGGTGCTGCCAGGAAAAAGCAGTGGGTCATAGTAGTAGGGGACTCTGAAAGGAAGAGGCACCCATCTGTTGGCCTGACCCACTCTCAAGGGGGGTGTGTTGCCTACCAGGGGCATGGATCAGGGATGTTGCAGAGAGGCTGCCTGCTCTAGGGAGTACCACTGACTATTACACACTTTTAATGATCCATGGGGGTGCTAGTGATATAGATAGCAGTAGCCCGGAGAACATAAAGAAGGACTACAGAGCCCTGGGAGAGGTGGTTAGGGGCTCTGGAGCTCAGATAGTCTTTTCGTCAATTCTCCAGGATACAGGGGAGGACCTTAAAGAGGCTAGGAGGTTTGGCCAGGTTAATAAATGGTTAGAAGGGTGGTGCCATAGTCAGGGGTTTGGGTATCTAGGACATGGGACTCAATTTAGTAGGCCAGGTCTACTGGGGGCTGGTGGAGCTGCTCAATGGGAAGAGCGGTTTTGGCAGGAGGCCTGGCAGACTGGCCAAGGAGGCTTTAAACCAGATGTGCTGAGGGAGGGGAGCATCATTCCATCCCAACACTCCTAGTCAGTTGCCAGCACCTATAATAAATGCTCGGAGAAATGTAGAGATATTCCAGCTGCTCCAGCCGATGAGCTGGCTTCATTTGGAGTTTGGCTCAGATGACATCTGCAAATGCCCGTAGCATGGGGAACAAACAACAGGAATTAGAGACGTATGCACATCTATGGGGTATGATATAATAGGCAACAGAGAAACATGGTGGGATGGCTCCTATGACTGGAGTGTTGGAATGGAAGGTTACAGGCTCTTTAGAAAAGATAGGCCTGGCAGACGGGGACTGGCAGTTGCTATTTATGTTAGGGATAGGCTGGAAAGTATGGAACTCTGTCTGGGGAACAGCCTCTAAGGAGTGATTCTTTGCCCCTGTCCTGAGCTCTGTTTCTCTGTACTGCATGGCAAAAGGCTTTATTTGGCCCTTCCTGAGAGGAGCCCCTCGTACCACAGCAACAGGGGAGACCTTTATTGCATCACGCTTGACGAGACCTATATTGCATCGTGCTGGAGGGGCTATTTATTGGGCTGCTCCCGAGTAGCCCCACACTGTGCTTCTCTGAGCAGGCCTTTAGTGTGCTAGCCTGGAGGAACCGTTCATCCTGCAGTGCCAGAAGCGCTCTTCATAGTGTATCGTAATTTATGTTTTGCATACTTAATAGTGCTTTTCATCTTATTGTCTGTTTATATTATATGTGTTTCCTTTTGTCTGGCAGGCTGTGTCTTCCAAGATTTGGTATATTTTCTTGCGTAGTCATGTATGTCTTGTGTACCCTGTGTTGTATTGTCTTCTGCTTCATTGTGCTTTATTTGTGCACCTGTGTGATGTATTGTTCTTGACATTGTAGTTTTCAATGTATGTGTTATATTGGATGGTATTGATTGTATTGTTTGGATCATACATTCTGGTCTCATATTGATCCTAATCCCTTTTTTGTATTGTGTCCTGAAGAAGGCCTTCGTCACAGCGCGCCGTTGCTCCTCTTCACCTGACCAGAGGAGCTCTTTTTTGTGGTGCTCTGGAGGTGAACCTCCTACAACTGCCTCTAAGGAGTGATTCTTTGCCCCTGTCCTGAGCTCTGTTTCTCTGTACTGCATGGCATAAGGCTTTATTTGGCCCTTCCCAGGAGGAGCCCCTTGTACCACAGCAACAAGGAGACCTTTACTGCATCGTGCCGGAGGGGCTATTTATTGGGCTGCTCCCGAGTAGCCCCACACTGTGCTGCTCTGAGCAGGCCTTCAGTGTGCTGGCCTGGAGGAGCTGTTCATCCTGCAGTGCCAGAAGAGCTCTTCCCGTTCTATCGTAATTTATGTTTTGCATACTTAATAGTGCTTTTCATCTTATTGTCTGTTTATATTATATGTTTTGTCTTTTGTCTGGCAGGCTGTGTCTTCCAAGGTTTGGTATATTTCCTTGTATTGTGTGTTTGGTATATTTTCTTGTGTCGTCATGTATGTCTTGTGTACCCCGTGTTGTATTGTCTTCTGCTTTATTGTGCTTTAGTTCTGCACTTGTGTGATGTATTGTTCTTGAAATTGTCGTGTTCAATGTATGTGTTATTCTGGATGATATTGATTCTATTGTTTGGATCATACTTTCTGGTCTCATATTGATCCTAATCCCTTTTTTGTATTGTGTCCTGAAGAAGGCCTTTATCACAGCACGCAGTTGCTCCTCTTCACCTGACCAGAGGAGCTCTTTTCTGGGGTGCCCTGCAGGTGAACCTCCTAGAACAGCCTCTAAGGAGTGATTCTTTGCCCCTGTCCTGAGCTCTGTTTCTTTGTGCTGCATGGCATAAGGCTTTATTTGGCCCTTCCCAGGAGGAGCCCCTTGTACCACAGCAACAGGGGAGACCTTTATTGCATTATTTTGAGGAGACCTTTATTGTGTCGTGCCGGAGGGGCTATTTATTGGGCTGCTCCCGAGTAGCCCCACACTGTGCTCCTCTGAGCAGGCCTTTAGTGCACTGGCCTGGGGAGCCATTCATCCTGCAGGTTTGGTATATTTTCTTGCATTGTTATGTATGTCTCATATATCTCATGTTTTATTGTCTTCTGATTTAATGTGCTTTAGTTGTGCTCTTGTATGATGTATTGTTCTTGATATTTTAGTGTTCAGTATATGTAATGTATGGAATGGTGTTGATTGTATTGTTTGGCTCATACTCTGTGGCGTCGTGTCCTAATGTAGTGTTTGCATTCTGATTTTTTGTATTTTGTATTGTGTATTTTTCGTGTTGGTTTTGTGTTGTGCTGTAGTTTTGTGTTTTGTAACCATATTGTATATGGTTACATGTATATAACACTGATTATATGTATGCTCTTATTTTGTAATGTCCTAGGTAATGTGTTTTGTATTGTCTGTTACATG
This sequence comes from Pezoporus wallicus, assembly GCF_028554395.1. Classification (NCBI taxonomy): domain Eukaryota; kingdom Metazoa; phylum Chordata; class Aves; order Psittaciformes; family Psittacidae; genus Pezoporus; species Pezoporus wallicus. Next base: position 2,803,188 of record NW_026641383.1, read on the forward strand.
CATTGTGTTATCTGGCGCGGTATTTATTGTATGTTGTAGTGAAGTTGATGTGGTTTTCTGTAGTGCATCATCCTTTGTGAGTCACATCTTTCCTTTTGTGTTTTGTTGTGTGCCTTGTGTTATTTGTATCGTATTTTACTGCCTTTTGTGTGTTATTTTTGCACTGTATTTTATGGCATGTGTTGCATGGTATAATTTCATCTTACCTGGCCTGGTATATATTCTGGTCTGATGGTATATATTCCTTTGCATTCTTTTGTATTGCACTGTATGTGTGGTGTGGTCCAGTAGAGTATTGTACAGTGTGGTACTTATTGTTCATTGTACCACATGGGAGGTGCCCTTCATCCAGAAGAAGCAGAGGATCCCCTCATGGTGCTGTGCTGGGGGATCCCATAGCCATGTTTTGCCTGAGGAGCAGTTCATGGAGCTGCAGTGAAGGAACACCACCCTCAGGAGCCTTTCATGGTACTGGAGGAGGCCTTCCCTACACCACCTGGTAGGAGCCATTTTTGGCACAGTGCAGGAGGAGCCCGTAACTGCGGCTTGCTGTGGGAGCACCTCATCATGGCTTGCCAGAAGTGCCTTTCATCGTGCCAGCTGGAAGCGTCCCTTTTTTGCACTGCCCTGGAGAAATCCCTCATCGCACTGTACAGTTGGATCTCTTCACCTGATCAGAGAAGCTCCTTTGTGCAGTGCCCTGGAGGAGAACCTTCTAGAACAGCCTCTAAGGAGTGATTCTCTGCACCTGCCCTGAGCTGCATTTCTTTGTGCTGTGTGGGATAAGGCTTTCCTTGGACGTGTCCTGTCATTGTGCAGTAAGAGGTGTGACCTTTATTGCATCACTCATGAGGAGACCTTTATTGCATCCTGATGGTGGGGCTATTTATTAGTGTGGTTCCAAGTAGCCCCTGACTGTGCTGCTCTGAACAGGCCTTTATTGTGCTGCCCTGGAGGAGCTGTTCATCCTGCAACACTAGGAAGGGCTCGTCACTGTATATTTTAATTTGTTTTTTACATACTTCATTGGAGCACACAGGAGGAGCCCTTCATCCAGAAACCCCAGAGGATCCCCTTGTGGCACTTCACTGGAGGTGCCCATAGCCATGTTGTGTCTGAGGAGCAGTTCATGGAGCTTCGCTGGAAGATCACTAGTTCATTTTGCCACAATGGAAGGGGTTTTTACTGTGTTTTGTAATTTCTGTTTTGTATACTTAATAGTTTTGTTCCTTTCATTGTCTTGTATTGCATGTGTTGTCTTCTGTATGGTAGGTTATGTCTTCCAAGTTTTGGTATTCCTTGTATGTGTGGTATTTTGTCTTGCATTGTCTTGATATTCTGTGTTTTATTTTTTTCTGCTTTACTGTTCTTTAGCTGTGCACTTGTATGATGTATTGTTCTTACACGTAATACAAGGAACCTTTCTTTGCTCTTCTCCTAGGAGCCTTTCCTTGCCCACCCACAACTGTCCTTCATCACGCTGCCTTGTGACAGCCCTTCATCACTCCACATCAGAGGAGCCCTTTATCATGCCACCTTTGAGGAGTCCTTTGCTTTATAACCTCATTATAGTCCTTCTTTTCTCTGGCCCTTTAAGGTCTTCATCACACTGCCCTGCAAGAGTCCTTGGTATCACCCCCCCTTGTGAGCCCTTCATTGATCTGATCTTTGGAATCTCTTGCAGTACTCCATGGAAGCCCCTCATTGTGCTGGCTTGTATCACCATCCCAGAGGAGCTCTAGAGGAACCATTCATCATGCCACACCAGAGCAACTCTTTATCACAGAGCCCTGGAGGATTCCTTCGTGTTACTATGTCATTGTAGGCTTCCGCATCACCTCTGCATTAGGCCATCCCTCACTTCACCTTGGAGGAGGTCTTTGTATCTCAGCCCAATGTAAGCCCTTTTTTTTTGCCATGTTGGAGCCCTTTTTCTTTCTGCACCATGGGAGCATTTGGTCATGCAGGCCCGTAGGTGCTCTTCATATTGAAGCTCTGTGGGTGCTGTTTTTCATGCCTTCCCACTGAAACCTTTCATTGCCCTGCCCAAGAGGAGACCCTAGCTGCCCTATTTGGGAGGGGCACTCCATAGCTTCTCATTGGAGGAGCCTCTTATCTCAACTTGCCAGAGGAGACCCTCATTGCTTCTCATCATGGGAGCCCTGAGTTGTGCCTTGCTGCAGGAGATCATCATCGTGACTCCTCATGGGAGCGCCTAGTTGTGCCTCTCCATGGGAGCTCCTCTTTGGAAATGCTGTGGAAGACTCATTGTGCCTCACTGTGGGGGCATCTTACTGCACCTAGCCTTGGGAGCCCCATGTCGCTCCTTGCTACTACAGCTCACTGTTGTATTCACTCTGCATACTTTTCCGTAGGAGCCTCTTGTCACAATTGCAGTCTGAGGATCTCAACACCATACCTGTAGGAGCCCCTCAATGCAATTTCCGTGGGAGCTGCTTGACGTGTCTTTCTATGGGACGACATCATGGCGTCTTGCTGTGGGAGTATGTCATAGCAGTTGCTGTCAGAGGCCCTTGTCACAACTCGCTGTTGGAGTTGCTCATCACTCCTTGCTATGGGAGCACCTAACTGTGCTTTTCTGATGGAGTTCATCATCATACTTGCATGGGAGTCTCACCTTCTGTAGCTGTGGGAGCTTCTCATCACAGTCGCCCCTTAACAAATTTGCCATTGAGGTCCCCATCACTCTTCACCATAGGATCCAGTCGCTGCATCCCAAATTGCCATGAGAGTTGCTTGTTGCCCCTCACAGTGGGAGCCCATTGTAGCAATTGCCGTGGGAGTGCCACTTAGCACCTTGTGGTGGGAGCACATCATGGCAGCATGCCTTGGGAACCTGTTATTGCTGTGGGACCTTCTTGTTGCATCTCACCGTTGAAACCTCTCACGGCAAACACTATGGACCCACACAGTGCTGTGGGAGGTCATCTTCACAGCTTACTGTTCATGCTCCTTACAGCCTGTGGCTGATATCCTTTGGAGGCCCAATTTCCTCTTTGCTGCTGGAACTCCTCGTAGTGCCTCGCTGTTGCATGGACTTATCACGACATTAAGTGAGAGCTTCATATTCCACATTGCTATAGGAGCCCCATGTCACACTTGCTGTGGGAGCCTCTCAGAGCGGTTGCTGTAGGATCATCTCATCAGCCTTCTCAGTGTCAGTACATCATCCCAAACACCATCAAGTGCTCCATCGCACTTCACGGTGGGAGAACGTAGTTGTGTCTTGCTGCTGGAGAACTTTTTTGCACCTTGCACTGGGAGACTCCAACCTCAATTGGTATGAGAGCCCCTTGATGTGGTTTGCATTGGGAGCATTTCATGGCAGTAGCCATGGGCTCTCTTTGTATCATCTCACTGTCAAAGCATGTCATTGCATTTTGCCATGGGAGCCTGTCATTGCAATCGCAATGGCAAGCCCTCCTAACAACTTGCTGTTGGAGTTCCTTATTGCCTGTGTCCATTGGACTACGAAATTGTGCCTCGCTGCTGGAACGCATCATTACACCTCACTTGGGGAGCCTCTTATTGCAATGACCATGAGAGCCCTACATCACGCCTTGCCAAGTAGCTACCCATCACTCCTTGCCATGAGATCACCTCATGGCAATCAGCATGCAATTCTGTCATTGAACTCACCATAGGAGCCCCAATTTGATCTTCATTATTGGAGATCCTCATCGCGCCTCGCTTTGAGAGTCCTTTGCAATTGCAGTGGATCTTCTCATAGCGCCTCACTGTTGGAGCACCTCCTGGCAATTTCAGTGTGAGATTCTCATTGTGACTGGCATTAGGAGCACCCAATTTTGGCACTCTGCTGGAGCTCGTCATCATACCTTTCCGTGGGAGTCTCTATTCACAACTGCCATGCAAGCACCTCATCACATCTAGCTGTGCGAGGCTCTCATCAACAGTTGTCATGGGAGCCCCACTTTGCTCTTCGTTATCGAAGCTCCTCATCATGCCTCGCTGTTGCATCGACTCATCCTGCTTTGCTGTAGGAGCTTCATATTCGACATTGCTATAGGAGCCCCTTATCATACTTGCTGTTTGAGCCTTTAAGCGCAATTGCCTCATCAGCATTCTCTGTGTCAGTGCATCATCACAATCACCATCAAGTGCCCCATCATAGCTCGTGGTGGGAGCACGTAATTGTGTCTTGCTGCTGGGGACCTTTTTTGCACCTTGCATTGGGAGTCTCTAATCTCAATTCGTGTGAGCGTCCTTTTTTATGGTTCACCGTGAGGAGCATTTCATGGCAGTTGCCATCGGCACTCTTTGCCTTGCCTCACTGTCAGAGGACATCATTGCATTTTGCCATGGGAGCCTGTCATTGCAAATGCGATGGGAAGCCATTGTCACAACTTGCCAGTTGAGCAAATTATGGCCTGTCTCCACTGGATTACTTAATAGTGCCTCTCTGCGAGAGCCCAATATTACACCTTGCGATGGGAGTCTCTTATTGCAAGGGCTATGAAAGCCCCACATCAAAACTTGATGTTGGAGCATCGTAACGCCTGTCACCGCTGGACTACGCTATTGTGCTTCTCTGCTGGAACCCATCATTGCAGCTCGCTTTGGGAGCCCTGTCTTGCAATGGCCATGAGAGCCCCACGTTGCACCTTGCCAAGTAGCTCCCCATCACTCCTTGCCATGGGATTCACTCATGGCAATCAGCATGCAAGTCTGTCATCGAACTCGCCACGGGAGCCCCGCTTTGCTCTCCTTTATTGGAGAGCCTCATTGTGCCTCGCTGTGGAAGTCCCTCTTCGCAATTGCACTGGGATCCTCTCCTCTCGTCTTACTGTTGGAGCACCTCCTGGCAATTGCCGTGCAAGCTTCCCATCGAGACTTGACGTAGGAGCACCCAGTTTCGGCACGCTGCTGGAGCCCATCATCACACCTTGGCGTGGGAGTCTCTGCTCACAATTGCTCTCAAGCTCCTCATTGCACCTCGCCGAGGGAGCCTGTCATCATTGTCGCCATGGCAGACCAAATTTGCTCTTTGCAGTCGGAGCTCCTCATCGTGCAACGCTGTTGCATCGACTGACAGCGCCTTGCTGTGGGAGCTTCATATTCTACGTTACTCTAGGAGCCCCTAGTCACACATGCTGTTGGAGCCTTTCAGGGCATTTGGCGTAGGATCATCTCATCAGCGCTCTCTCTGTGAGTCCGTCGTTGCCATCGCAGTCAAATGCCTCATCGCAGCTCACGGCGGGAGCAGCTAATTGTGCCTCCCTGCTGGAGACCTTTTCACACCTTGCCTTGGAATGCACTTATCTCAAGTGGTGTGAGAGCCCCTTGTAGTGCCTCACCATGGGAGCCTTTCGCAGCAGTTGCTGTGGGCACTCTGTCTTGCCTCAGCAGCAGAGCACATCATTGCATTTTGCTGTGGGAGCCCATCATTGCACTGGACATGGGAGGCCCTTGTCACAACTTGCCGTTGGAGCATCTTATCGCGTGTCACTGCTGGACTATGTAATTGTGCCTCTCTGCTGGAGCCCATCATTACACCTGGCTTTGGGAGCCTCTGACTGCAATGGCCTTGAAAGCCCTTCATCGCACCTTGCCAAGTAGCTCCCCATAACTCCTTGCCATGGGATCCACTCATGGCAATCAGCATGCAAATCTGTCATCAGAATCACCATGGGAGCCCCACTTTTCTGTTTCTTATTGGAGCTCCCCTTCACCCCTCACTGTGGAAGTCCCTCTTCCCAATTGCAGTGGGATCCTCTCCTCCCGCCTCTATGTTGGAGCCGTTCCTGGTAATTTTTATGCAAGCTTCCCGTTGTGACTTTTTTTTTTTTTAGGATCCTATTTTGCCACGTTGCTGGAGCCTGTCATCGCACCTTGTCTTCGGATTCTCTTTTCACAATTACCTTCGTAGCTCCTCATCGCATCTTGCTTTGGGATCCTCTCATTGCAGTCACTGGGGGAGCTCCACTTTGATTTTCACTATTGGATATCCTCATCATGCCTCGGTGTTTCTTTCACTCATCCTGCTTCATTGTAGGAGCTTCATATTCTACATTACTCTAGGAGCCCCTCTTCACATTTGCTGTTGTAGCCTCTCAGAAAAATTGATGTAATATCATCTCATAACTTCGTTGTGTGTGAGTCCATCCTGCAATCGCCATGGAGTTCCTCATCTCAGCTCATGGTGGGTGTACCTCATTGTGCCTCACTGCTGGAGCCCTTTTTTGCATCTTGTTTTTTTAGCTTCATATCTCGTTTGTTGTGAGAGCCTCTTGTTTTGTCTCACCGTGGGAGCCTTTCATGGCTATTGTAGTAGGTACCCTTTATTTCATCTTTCCTTCATAGCCCATCGCATTTTGCCTTAAGAGCCTCTGATTGCAATTCCCATGGGGGGCCCTTCTCACAACCTGCTGTTGAATCTCCTTATTGCCTGTTGCCCTGGGACTACGGAATAGTGCCTCTCTGCTGGAGCCCATCATTACACCTCATTTTGGGAGTCCCTCTTCGCACCTTGCCAAGTACCTCCCCATCATTCCTTGCCATGGGATCCCCTCATTCAATCACCTTGGAAGCCTGCTATAGCAGTCATCCTGAAAGCCCATCACCACTCCTTGCTGTGGCAGCACCCCTTCGCAGCTCATTGTGGAATTCTTCATCTTATCCCATCTCACAGATAGCTGCTCAGGTTGGGCTGGGTATCGGTTGGCAGGTGGTGAGTGGTTGTATTCTCTTCCCTTGTTATTTCCCTTATTGTTACTATTATTGGTGGTAGCAGCAGTGGTTTTGTGTTGTACCCTAGTTATTGGACTATTCTTATCTCAACCCATGGGACTGTTCTTATCTCAACCCAGAACTTCCTCCTTATAGCCAATCTAAACTTCCCTTTTTTAAGTTTGAACCCATTACCCCTTGTCCTATCACTTACAGTCCCTAATGAGCATTCCATCCCCAGCATCCCTATAGGCCCCCTTCAGATACTGGAAGGCTGCTATGAGGTCTCTACGCTGCCTTCCCTTCTCCAGGCTGAACAGCCCCAACTTTCTCAGCCTGTCTTCATACAGGAGGTGCTCCAGTGCCCTGATCATCCTTGTGGCCTCTTCTGGACTTGTTCCAACAGTTTCATGTCCTTTTTCACTTCTATGCATGTCATTTTTTGAGTTTTCCAGCTTTTTTGGAGTACTTCAGCAGTTGGCGTTTTCAAAGTGCTACACACCTGGATTTTACTGATGTGTCTCAACACACACCTGGATTTTATTGCTGTGCCTGTGCAGCAGTGTGCTTTCTGTGTGTTACCTTCCATGTGTTTTTTTCTGGAACCAGCAGGTTGAGTTTACATGGGGTTTTTACTTTCCTCAATGGTCTTTTCAGCTCGGGGTGTCTTTTTTCCTGGGGAATGTTACCGTCTCTGTGTGTTCTCTTCTGTTGGTTTGACTCAGTCCTGGTTTTGAGGGAGGCAACTTTGACTTTGAGCAACTTTGTGCTTAGTATTGGTTCTTATTATTCATGATTCTTTCGGTGGTTTTATGTCAGGTTTTGTCCATCTTTCTCTTATTTTGGATGATGTTAGGAAGGTTGCTCTGGAAGCTGAAGTGATCTCTGTCTCATCAGTGGTTTGGGGGCTTTTCCTGCCAACATGGGTGAGGGTGCAGTCTGTAGAGTGTAAAAGGGAACTTTTGTAAGTCTGAGGGAGTAGTGTCTATCTTGTCTCAGTCTTTCTTTCTTCTGTTTAATGGTGAGAGTCTTTTAGCACAGGCGATACTGAATGTTTGCAGCAGCAAGTGGTCACTGCCCTGCAGACACAGGGAGAAAGGGAGAACGAAGACAGCAGAAGTGTTGGCTAAGTGCCTAGGTGCCCAAGTGATGAAAGCTGAAGCACATGTTTCTATGCATTGGAGGCACGGGAATCCTGGGAAAAACTGCATGTCCCTATCACCAAGGCGGCTGGTGCGAGCTGGTGCAGTTTTCAATGATGTAGGCATAATGCTGTGCTGCAGAGGCAGCAGCTGGAGGGTGCTGTTGCCACAGGAAAGTCTTTTAGGCTCAACAGAGCAAAGTTAGGTCTGAGCTCCTGAGTCAGTCCTCAGAGAAATTTCATATCGTGTCGTAAACCACCCTGGCCTGGGGTCTTGCAGGTTATCTTTCTTTGGTAGAGGGACAATGGTTAGAATTTCTTTTCCTGCTATTGGTTTATTAAGATGCATACGTCATTTTCTCAGTGCCTGTAGCTGAGAATAACTGCTTTTTCTTCTCTTAATCCTCTCTTAGTTATTCAGGATCACCATTTTAGTTTCCAGTTACACTTATATTTTGTTTTTCAGAGAGCTAGTGTGAAGGAGCAGAGACTGGGTTTGCCTTTGTTTATCCCTGGAGGACCTGCTGCAAAAGGAAGGGAGCCTATGGTTTTGGATCTTTGCCAGAAGGGGCTGTTTCTCATTGTTGACAGAGGAGACTATCTGCCTTCCAGCTTGTGCTATTCTTTCTCTGTTTAAGCATGGCTTTTGCAAGCAGAGCATTGGATAGATGCAGTCCATATTCCATTCCCTCGCTAAATGTTGTAATTCAGTGTAGGTGTGAAAGTGTTTCTGCAGGGAGGGGCTGGACAGGAGAGAGCTACCAGAGACCCAAGGGAGGATATCTCTGGAGCAGGTCCATTCTCCCTAGCCTAACTTGTGCGGGTACAAAGAAAGCCTTGCTGTTCCTTTTATTTCCTGCACAACTTAAGCTATAGGGAGTATGTGGTCTGGCCCCCTCCCTTGGCTGCTATGGTTGGACTGTGGCTTACCTGCTTCCCCCTGCCTGAGGGAACCTGTCCCTGCTGCACAGTTCAGCTCTTAAAGGGCATCAAGTGATTTTAAGTCTTTCAAATTCTCCATGGAAGTGCAGTCATGGGTGGCAGGCAGGCAGGCCCTGGAAGATGGAGGGGGACCTGTCGCTACAAAGACAGAATGAGCATTGTGGAGACAAAATGGGTTTTCTGTCCTCAAGAAGGGCTTGTTGCCCTGGGCGCCTGGTTGCTGGAGCCCAGCTTAGAAGCAGACATTTGTCCCTGAAAGTGAAAACTGTGGCCAGTGTTGGTGTGTTCTGAGTTGGTGCAGACACAGGTTAAGGGCAATGTGGCTACGTGGATGCTCTTATCAGGGAACAGGGGAACATTGACCTTCTTCAGTTGGAATACTCCTCTTTCTGGGGATCCTGCTCACAACAAATGCAGTTGAGGGCAAAGCACAGCTTTTGTTCCTGCCCTACCCAGTGGTCCAGCCTGAAATACTGCTTTACTGATGGAAAGACCTCAAAATGCCAAAACACAACAAAGCTGCAGACCAGAAAACCTAAATCCGTAGTAGACACTGTGGTAGACTCTGGTTTACCACCCTTTGCAGGGACAGGGGTGCAGTGATGGCTGAGAACACTGGGAGGGCTGGACCAGAAGAGCTCACTTGGAGTTCTCAATGGGATTTTCTGAATTTTAAAGTAATTATTTCTCCCCTTTTTTTTGGTTGGTTCTATAGTGCTTGGTGGGGACTGAGCTTTTATTTTTTTTAGTTTTTAATAATTCAGTCTGAGGTACATTTCCAGGTGTGGAAAATTGTCAGCTATTTGGCTTTGTTGCACCAAGAAAAGTCTATGAAAATAAGTGGAATGAGTATCAGGACACTCTAATATTGCTAGCTAAACTCCTATAATTAGTACAGGTTTCAGAAGATAAATATGAGACCATGAGTTTTGGAAGAAACTGTAAGATTTCAGGAGAAGTTATAAGATTGAGCCTCTTGATGATGAAATAATGCAATGCTCTAGTCTCTTAAACTTCTTTGGCAGGCTGGGAAGCAAATGGATTTAGTACTTAGCCTATTCAAAATGTCATTTTGAAGAATGATTTTAGTAATGGTTTTGTCTAACAGAGCGGATTATGAAACCCTTTCCAACATGCATTTTTTAAGAGCAGCTAATGACAAGAGGATTTGGGCACTTGAATGGATTTGAATATCTTTTTGCCATTAAATTTAATTGGTCAGGCTGATAGTTTGTCTGTAACAGAAATAGGAAAATTCACATTAGTCACTTGGGTAGGAAAATTGTCGCCAAGGAAAAATACAAAAACAATAATTCACGATGCTGATATTGACTCCATGTTTACTGTTTACTCCATGTTTATTAGCAGGATTTGCTGCTCACTTTAAATTCACAAATAGACAAATTATTTACAAAAGCCACTTACTCCAAAAGTAGGCTATACCACATAGTTTAAAACAGGAAGCATTTGTCATCACAATAGAAAAGACTTCATTTCAATACACAAAAGTCCGTATCTTATGTGTAGTTTACATGAGTAGGTATTACTGCTACTGTCACCTGCTTTATCATGATTATCAGTTTAACACCTGTTCTTTAGTTGCACAAAATCAGAATAGTAAAACAGCACTGAGGGAGGAAATGCAAACTTCATCTTGAGTTGTCTCACATTTGACCAGACAATGAGCTACTCAGCCAGTGAGTAGCTTGCCGAAGCCTAGAGTCTGTCTCCATTGCTTGCAGAAAGACAGATTGTCTCATGATATCTGTGCTGTTTTGGCCCTACTTGTACTTTATTTTGAAGGTGTACACAGACTTGGTAAGATATCTAAGCCTGGTTCAGCAGGGTGGAATATTTCCCACTAATGCACTATAGATTTATATAGGTCCCACCAAAAAACAAGTTGAAACACATGAAATTCCATCTCAAGATTAGAAAACACAGTTTTACTGTGAGGGCTGTTGAACACTGCACAGATGTTCCAGGGAAACTATAGAGTCCTCATCCCTGGAGTCAGTCAAAGCCTAACTGGACACAGTCTTGGGAAGCCTGTCCTAGCTGACCCTGCTTGTGCAGAGGGGTAGACTAGGCAATCTTTACATGTTCCCCACCTGTTAGGTTTTGTGGTGGATTCTGTGAAGAGCTCAATGGCTTGAGGCAGCAGAAGCTGGCCTTAGAATGCCTCAAGGTGAGAGAAGGGAACAGGTCCCTTCAACATGTAACTCTGCCATTTCCAAATACGTAATAGAGTAACACTACATAAAACTACAGAGTGGAATATTGATAAAATGTTCTTAAACAAGGTATCACAGGAAGAAACTTGAGATTTTCACTAGACTTTGAAACAGTATTTAGCTTTGTAGAGAATGTGCCTTTCATAAAAGCATGCTGCACATTGGACAGCAGAAAGCTGGTGCCCTGTAGACTTCAAGGAGCTTCATCATGAGGGGTAAACTGAGAGGCTAAAGAGTGACATGAAGCAAAATGGGCTTTTTTTTTGCCATCCTTCTTCCTGTGAGCAGAAGGAAAAGGACACCAAATAGCTTAAAGGTACAAATGATAAGCTAAAAGTGGTTAAGAGATTTCTCTTGAGAAGAAACAAAGGAACATCATTGCTAGGATCAGCAATTAACTCTTCCATCATTGTAATAGGCTTTAATGCATTCAACCTTTTTGTTTATCTTAAATTTTAAACAACTCTGAAATGAGTGTCTACATCCCAAATATACAAATGGCTGAAGCACAACATCAGTCCGAGTTACAGAATTATACAGCAGTCCAGTGAAAAGAGTTCTGGTGGATGTGCATAGTAGGCTGCTTTTCTAGGACTCTCACCAATGGTGGGTATTGCCACAAACAAGGGAGAAGCTTCTGAAGAGGCATTATATGAGATTATAATGGCAGAAAATTTATTTCAGCTTTATGCAGTCTACTTCCTCTGTGACTGGCATTGCACTTGTTCTCAGATCTAAATCTGTGCTAGATTTGCTTGCACTGTATGTTGATCTCCATCTGAGCAACATGATCTTCTTGAAATACTTCATGGTGTTATTTTTTACAGTTACGAAACACATGGTGTTTATCATGCTGTTACTCATAGCAATGCATTGAACTATGTAAAAAGCAGTAAGATAATGCTTCTCTTTCACAAAGATGGTGGGGAAAAAGTCACGGACAATTGTGAAGCCATAGAAAGGTGCCCAGCAGAGAACATAGGCAGTCAGGATGCACATCAGTACCATAACAGTTTTTCTTCTGCATCGTAGCCTCTTTCTGATCTGTTCTGTCTGAAATCCTGGTACGGTTTTAAACCAAAGCTCTCGAGAGATCCTGGCATAACACAAAGTCATTGTAATCACAGGTGCAACAAACTCAATACCGAAGATGAAAAGGAAGTATGATTTGTAGTACATCTGCTGGTCAATTGGCCAAATTTGACCACAGAAAATTTTCCTCTGGTTTTTAACTATAAATAACACTGTTTCAGTAGCAAAGTATGCAGATGGGATAGCTACAAGTATGGAGACGATCCAGACCAAGGCGATTAGGAGGGTTGCTGTTTGATAATTCATGCGTGGTTTCAGTGGGTGAACAATGGCCAGATACCTAGAACAGACAAACACAAAATAAAGTCTGAAGACACTCTTGATCAAAGCACAGTTTGGAATGCAGAGTTAGGCAGAAGGAAATTGCTGTCCTTCTTAAGAGAAGGAGAGAGCCTGACAAATTTATCTGTGATGAGAGTTAAGAAAATTTTCCAAAGTAGCAGCCAAGAGCCGAGTTCCTAAATCTAGGCAGAAACTCTGGAGCGAGTGGCTGAAGGTTAGGACAGTAAGTACTTGGCAATCCGAAAACCTGAGCATGCATTAGGGTGTCTGAGGGTAGCTTTAAAACTTCAGTCTTAAACTCACGCCTGTTAACAAGATCAAATTAGAAAAGTTGCAATTTGGTATCATTAAGCTTTTCCTTTTAACACAGATGACATATCTGGGAGTTGTAGAAAGGGGAAATAGAGGTAATATGCCTGTTACTGACAAATATGCTTGCAGGACCGAGCACAATATGCAGGTGATGTACCCAGGACGTGCCATGATACAGCATCAGGAAATTCTTTGCTGGAAATGAGTGTTACATAATTACACCCAGTCAGGTACAGGTAAAAATACAAACATGTAGAAGCAGGAAAATGTTTTCCCGAGCCAGAGAACTGTTTAAATATGCTTTTTCTTACCAAGGAGCAAAGAGCTGAAGCTGATGTTAATGAATGGATATGGGCGAGTGTGTTTTCAAGCCACCAGCAAATGATTGTGTATAATTTTTCTGCCCTTGGAAAATTTTGTTTCATGTATTGGAGGAGAATATTGCTAATTAATCTTAAATATGCTATGTTAAGTAATATGCCAAACCATAAAACTTGAGTTAAGTATTTGCACTCCTTATGACTGTAAAGCTGCAGGGTGTACTGTACTGGTTCACAAAAAGTGAGGAGAAATGAAAGTACATTACTTGAAAGGTTCATCAGTTGCCCTCAATTCAGCTAAAAGAGGGCTAGGACCAAATGGCATTCACTCTGGATATTGGTTTATTTGGGTTTTTTTTTGTTGGAGTTTGGGTGGGTGATTTTTTAAGCAGTTATAGATGCAGTAAGAACTTACATTAGCGTACACTCACAAAAAGATTAGCATTTCTGCTAAAAGGAGTTTTTTTATCAGAGACATTCCAGAGTTCCCACTACAATTGGATTTAACACAAAGGGTTTTTTCAAAACCTGGAATTTCTCGTTCATCCAGAGGCTATACATAAAGAGCATCCACAGGATATATTAATTCTAAAATAAAATGGGAAGTCAGTGGTGCTTTTCATCAGCCAGATCTTATAAGCAGATGAATTGTTCATCACTCTTAATAGTGCAGGCTAGATGTCAAGGGGCAGCAGAATTAATCAGCCTCATTGTGATCTGATAAATGAATATTTTTAGATCAGACCCTGTGGAAACAAGGTTGTGGAATAATGTATGTGTATGCATTCATAAGTATGAATATCTGCTCAGCAGAACTTTTGGCTGGATGGGGTAAATCTCTACAAGAGAGTCAGGAGGGAGCTTTTGTGGTAGGTTTTCCGATTCTCATTGCTTAGCACACTTGGGCTATTACTGTGAAATGGTCCCGGAGCACATGAACCAAGTTGAGATGAAGCTGCCTTGGAAGATGTGCTCCAAACTTGCGCATGAAACACAGCAAGTGCCCATGAGTATTCAGTCCAGGGGACCCACTAAAGCTCCTCTCCCAAATATTTACAGCATGAACTTTGGATCCTTAGCATGAACTCTTGCTCTTCAGATCCTGTCCTTTCACAGTGTATTATTTGATAGTGTAAATGTGGCCTTAAGTATGCAAAATTCCTACTTTTCATGTGAATAGACATCAAGGAAGATGAAACGGAGCCCCACATGAGGGGAATCCTGTGGGACAGGTTTACCCTCTCTACGAAGGTGAGTCCTTCCAAATGGCATGGTAAAACTTTTCTTAGGAGCTTATTCTTTCTAGAGACTGAAGTCAACAACCCACATGACATAACCAACATGGAATGGTTGATTGTTAAATGAACAAGGTTTCTCTCTGTTTACCAAGTCAAAAGCTCACAAAAAAAAACCAAGAACCCAACAAAAGAACAAACCCTGCAGTGGAACTATAACAGTGTGTTCTTTCAACAGACTTCACTGATTAATTATTTCCAGGATTGTTTTTAAAGATGCCTGGGGAGATACGCTGATTTGTTAGCAGGCATAAGGGCTCAGTGACCCATGTTACTTCACCATTCTGGGATGCACTAGTAGAGCTTTCCAAGAAAAGTTTTTAGAAGTTGAAGAAGATAAGTAACAGAAAATGGTAATGTGTACATGATAATGTTTAGAAGCTTAACCCTGAGCCCTCAGCTGCTGTTCTAAGGTTGTTAGACGCTTGTTAAGAATTTGTTTCATAGGAGCTGATTGGACTTTCTGCCACACCAGGACATCTCTGAACCTTCCCAGAGTCTTTCCGCAGACTTCTTTTGACATCAATAACAGCAGAATCAGTTGCACACAGGCTATGACTATACAACCATCAGCAGGATTAACTGACCTGAGCCTTTTGGATCAGGTACCAAAAACTGTGAAATATTAGACTAGAGCATCAAATGGCACATGAGAGAAATTGAGGGGGGGGGGGGGGGGGGGGTGTGATCATACAGTACATATATACAGAGGGTATACAGAGATGTAGATTGTGTTTGTACACAAAAAATGGCTTGTTGTGATGTCTTTTCTATTAAGAGTTTACTCTGAAGGTCTCTGGCTTTTTATGATGGCTGTGGGCACCGAGGATCAGCTTCAGGCTGACATTAGTCTGGCACGACTGATGCGGAGTCCACAGTGCATGAGGCTAAGAGAGCAGGAGTAATAAGAAAGAATATAGTTACATTATATTGTTAAAATTCCTTGCCTGCAGCATAAAACTCAGGACTCATAAAACCTGAGGACTGCAGCATAAACCAGGTAGTATAGCAGGTAGATATCATTATGTTCTGCTTATTTCAAATCTGTAGAAAAATCTCTGCTAAACTGGGTTGGAAGAGCATTTTATTACTTTCTGGACAGTGCCATAAATGACCTATGGGTCTTTTGTGACTTGCCACTGTGTCATCCTCAAAGAGGTGTAAAGAGAGAGGACAGCATGAGAAGAGTCATTTAAAGGAGAGGAGAGTCCTGGCCACATTCACTGAACATCCACTGCTGGGATGGAGCACCCAGCCAGTACCTCAGTACTATCAAATGGTTAATTTAATGATTGTTGGGTTTTTTTCCCTGTACAGCATGATAGGGAATAAGAACTCTTCTTTGCAGGCTGCACAGAAGTCTGATTTTTGGCTCTTTCACACCAAAATAAAACCTGTGAAAATATAATAGAGGGAGAAAGAAATATCCAGTAAGGCAATAACCCTGTTGGAAATTCACTTGTCAAATTCTGTATCACCAGTCAACTATTTCTCTTGCTGAAGAGTATTTACTTCACTGTTTAGAGTCAGAAAAGCTATGTAGGCCAGTAGTGAAAGTTCTTTACAGATGTATGGGTTTGGATCAGGATTATATAGTGCTGATGAACACCCTTTCCTCTGCATGTTTCTGATTTGTCTGTTTCTTTCTCCTCTTCCCCTTATTTTATAAATCCTCTTCTACACTTGAATCAAGCATATTTTTATGAGAAAAAAAACAATTTTAATAAGTCTGTCCTTCTCACCTGAAAAGTTAAATCAAGAAATTTTCACCGAGCTTTCTCTGGAAGAATGTCATGACCTTATGTGATAAAATCTTTATTTTATCTGCATAGTACCTGCCTTGGCACCAGCAAATCCTGCAGAAAAGCATACCGTGTTTAAACCCCAGAAATCTGGACAGTCAACCTCTGAAGTTCTGGCCATCTCCTTGTGTAGTAGCCATAGCACCCCACTTACCTGTCAACAGCAATAGCCAGGAGAGCATTGGTAGAAACATAGAGGGAGACTGTCCGTAGGTAGTTGACTGAGGCACAGAGGATGTGGCCATGCTCCCAGGACAGCTGCCTCACCACATAATAGTCCATCTCGAAGGGACAGCACACGATGGCCACAATGAAGTCAGAGATGGCCAGGTTGGCAATCAGCAAGTTGGTGAGGTTTCGCAGCTTCTTGTAGCGGGCAAGAGCAGCAATGAAGATGAAGTTGCCGATGCCACACACCAGCATGATGCCAACCAGAGCCACCCCAATCACAATCTTAGCTGCAAAGAAGGTTCTGGTTTTGGTCATGTCATCTTCACTGTCCAGTGGCAGGTCATAATCACTGTAGCTGAAATTGAAAGGGAAGGAGAAGTTTCGCAAGGAGGTTAAATCCCCATCATGGAGATTGTAGATTGCAGCAAAGTTAGAGTTAACGGTGGCATTTGAGTTATGTTCAGCTTGCTCCATGGCCATGGCTGTCTTGTTATGGCGTATATGGCTTCGCTGGCCCTTGGTTTCGTATTGGAATTACCGAGTGTGGCAGGGTACAACGCTGGCAGGCAAGAGACCTCATCCAGAGTTTCCTTCTGAGCAGTGAGTCACCTTGTGTTTGTCCCCGTAAAATTATAGAGCAACAGCCTCATTTATCTCCTTCTGTGGGAGCAAAAAGAGGAAAACATTTCCTGAGAGGAAATTACAGAAAAAATACTGTGCTGGATCCAGAGCAATAGCAACATTATTGCCCCACAGCTCTATTGCTGGCTGTGTCCAGTGGGAAAAAATACTCTTCTGTTATCATAAAACCCCTTGAGTTGTGTAATGCACCAGTTGTTACACCCAACATTTTTATTTACCAATGGTGAAATTTTGTTTTCAGCACACAGTGAAATGATTATATAGGAGGAGTGTAAACTCCAGTTTAAACCTCCACCAGCCTTTAAGCCCACAGTGCTGTCATCCCTGTGCAAGGTAAAAAAGCTAAAATGAGATGACATCTCAATTTGCAGAAGGGTATCTGATGTGCCTTGTGGACGAAAGTTTTCGCTTTATTCTCGATGTGTCATTCAGATTGATGTGGTAGGTGAGAATTAAAACAGGACTGATGTCCTGGCTCCTAAGTACATTTCTTAATTAAGCAAGAGTTGCCAAGCCCCAGGAAAATAGTGAAGCCAGCACTTTCCTTTTGGCAGCCATTAACTGAGTGGGGGAACCAAATTTTCAGCCAGTATAATCCATTATTGCTTCTCCCAAACCAGTGGAGCTCTGCCAATTTGTGTAGACAGGATTTTGTCCCATGAACCAGCCTGTAGGGTTTTGCATCCACAGACTCCTGAGGTGAAAGGGAAAATCTTGCTTAAACAAGATCCTCTCCCTGTGAATGGTATATTTGCCTTCCCAGCAAAGTGCCTTGAACTTTTAAAGACTGGGAGGAACAGGCTTCCCCCTTTGTACTGCTGCTTGCACCAAATGTTACAAATTCATTTATTTTCTACACTGATGTAAAAAGAAAATCTAACCTACTCCCTAATTTTGCCCCTTTAACAAAATGCTAGGAAGGCTGTCTTTTTGTTTCTTCCCATGGCACATCTAGAAATCCTCGCACCAAACTCCCAGCTGTCAGGACAGTCCCACCCCATCCTAGAAGAGAATCAGGAGTATTACCACTTCTCTGCATTGAAGCAGTAGGACTTCAGAGCGTTGGATGCTATCAAACAATGTCCAGCATGGCTACAAAGCACAATCTACATAGCAGAGCTATTGCCCCCTTCTTTCCCTGGAACCCTCAGCCCCTCATGTACCAATACTTAATAAATTTCTAAGAGAAACTCTCTCGTAACTTCTGTCTCCACATTGCTTTTCAAACTGAAGAGTTGCAGAATAACAGAAAACTAAAGCCTGAAACTAAATAACAGTTCAAACAATTGACTGCTTTCCAAGACATCCCCACAGCTGCCTGGAAATGTGAATGTTCATTTAAGAGAAGTACTAAATAAATACTTGGATGCAAAATCTGTACATTGGTCAAAGCAAGGTGTAGCATCTGTTCCAGACAGGTTTCCCTGCAAATTGTCAAGAGAGAGCTTTAAAATAAATACAGGCAACACAACCATCCACAAACTGACATAACACAATCAGCTAACTGTACCTGCTCTCATCTTCTTGGAGTTCTCAGGCACCATGGGGATAGCCTCCAGGTTTGTCCCCTGCAAATGTGCTGCTGTCACAGGAGCAGAGAAAGGATCACTGGAAGCAGCCAGAGGACTTTGCTGCACGATCATTTCTCTCCCAAGCAGGTTTGCCCTGCTGCTCAGGGGAGGATGGCTCCGCTGGCTCTGTGCATGCATCTAAAGCCTTTTCTCAGTGGGAGGCACCTTGAAGCTGTCCATGCATTTCTGATTTTAAAGAGGCAGTGCGATACGGAGACAATAGAGCACAGCCCTTTTTCACTCTGCTTGAAGCCCCCTGAATGCATCAATCTGGCAGAGTGGCTTTGTTACCAAGTCTGAGCATGGGAGGTTTAAAATCCCAGTCTCCACTTGCTCTTTGACTTTTGTCTGTGCTGGGCAGCAGCTACCTACACCTGGTGTGACACAGACGCAAAACACAAACCTCCCAGTGAAGAGGAGGGAGAGGAAGGAGGGTGAATTACTTTTGTAGGGACCTTTCTCTGTGTATCTCTCCCTGTCTATTGTCTTTAAGACTGCAGCTGTGGCAGCTCCTGCAGAAGGAGGGTCAAACGTTTAATAGCTGTAAATCAGAGGACCCCTGACAGCTTTCCTTGCCCTCTCAGGGAATTACTTAAGAGTGGATGAGGGGCAGTGAATCCTTAAGGACTTGGTGTCCTTTGCTAATGCTGCCTCCTCATTGCTCTGAAGCGCTTGCACCTCGGGGAGCAGTTTTCTTGCTTCCCAATTCTCCAGAAAGAAAGGAAATGCACAGCAGATCCCCAACCTCTAGTGCAGCTCTGGGCTTAATCACATTAGATGATATTTTCCAAGGTGCATAGTTAGGACACATTACATTGAGCATCAGTGGATGAGACCACAGGGCACTGTTGAAGGTCATGAAGAGCGTAGCACGTTTGCAGAAACCTAGCTTTCAGGAACTAGTGGACACATAGCTCTAGAAGAAA
The DNA here is from genome assembly GCF_028554395.1 of Pezoporus wallicus. NCBI lineage: Eukaryota > Metazoa > Chordata > Aves > Psittaciformes > Psittacidae > Pezoporus > Pezoporus wallicus. The sequence continues at coordinate 2,822,626 of NW_026641383.1, forward strand.
AAGATGAGGAAAGAAATCTGTTAATATGAAATATGTCTGGGGTAAAAGGGCCATTAATGTGACATTTCTTCCGTGAAACCCGTAGAAGGTCAGAGAGTCGCCACTATCCGAAGCCAGCAGACAGAAGTGAGAATCTCACAGTGTACACTTTGCCTACAGTGCAATAGGTGAAAGCCATCAAGAGAGTTTAATATCCTGAAAGGGTGCAACCAAATGAACAATGAGGAAATCAGATGCAGTCTGTTTTTTGAGTTCTGTCACAAAAATGTAAACATAGTAAGTATAGGGAGAGGCAAAGTGAGCTTAATGCATACATCAGCACCATGTGTAAAAGATCACTAAAATGGGCCGCATAAACTTTATATGTCCCTTAAGAAAAGCTAGTGCACTGAAGGGAGCCCTTGCAAGCTTTACATTAGGAAGATGCGTGATCTCTTTAAGGCTTTCTTCAGCTGTCTCACATTAAGTTATCTAGTGAGTTTATCAATCAGCATGATACCCAAATACTTATATTGCTTTAGGCTGAAACCTCAGCTGCTACAGAACTGTCTATCCCTATTGACAGGTAGTATTGGAAGCCTTATAACTACAGCCCCTTTATGCTCTAGATTCATGCTCTGTATGTAGCTTCTGTATGGCAGTTATTCATCTACCATGCTCTGAGTAATTTTGCTATATGTGTTAAGCTGTTTCTCAGTAAATACTAGTAATATTGTGAAATTATGTGATTTGAATGTGCTGTGCGAGGCAGTGCTTTGTAGTTGAATAGAAGTTATTGAATGGACAATGAAACCAATAGTCCTGACACCTGCCCTTAGAGCCAAATGGGGAGAGTGAAAGGTAAAAGATGGGTTTAGAGCTTCCATAACTGTCCTGATAACCTGCCCCACCACAACAAGGGCTGGTGGTAATGGCAAGACTCTAAAGCCATGGGGAATGTGGAGGAGGATTTCCCAGCTATAGATGCTGTGTAAAAAGTCCTAAAGGCTGCCTTCAAAAACCACAGTCTCTTGTGACTTCTGGTGTAAACTGCTGAAAGAGCAGCTCCCTGGGGTGGCCAGGCTGCAATATGGGCAACCATCTTTGTCTTTCTGTGCACAGCTGGGATTTTCAGCCTACTGCCATTGCTCAGCCCTGAGGCTTTGGTGTCTACAGGTCTCCTCTTCCTGAAACAGGGCACTAGGAGGCTTGCGGAGACTGAGAGATCCGTCCTCACAGCCCATATGTGACATCCATTTACCTCATGATCACACTCTATTACATTTTATTTCAAAGATCCCATTGTTTTGTAGAACACATGATTCTGGTGTTGGAATTCTGCATGGGACATCCCTGGAAAGGGACTTTTTATAAGATCAAGTAGCAATAGGACAAGGGGCAATGGCTTTAAACTGAAAGAAGGTAGATTTAGATTAGATAGTAGGAAGAAGTCCTTCATTGTGAGGGTGATGAGGTACTGGAACAGGCTTCCCAGAGAAGCTATGGATGCCTCATCCCTGGAAGTGTTCAAGGCCAGGATGGATGGGGCTTTGAGCAATCTGGTCTAGTGGAAGGTGTCCCTGCTTGCTGCAGGGGGGTTGGAACTAGATGATCGATAAGGTCCCTTCCAACCCAAACCATTAGGTGATGATGATGACAAGGTTTCTCCTTGATAGCATTTATTGGTGGTTCCCTTACGGTGTCGTAAGTTTTGACATAGCATCACAATGCATTTTCTGAGACCAGTGTTACCAGTTTGATGAATTCAGGCTGAGAAAGAAAAGTTGATATTGAAAGCTACCGTGTCAACAATTTACATTCCTGTTTGTTTTTTTCATTAGTATGTTCACAGTTTGAACGGGAAGTTATTTGGAGGCTAAATGATGCAAAAACATTGCGATGTAAAATACTTGTTTAGAGACTTTCAAATAATGAATTTCTAAAGCTAGCATTTAGCCTGGCAACAGACCTAAAGGACTCTGGCCTTTCATTTCAAAACAGTAAATTCACCAGCTACTGTCAATTTTTTTCCTAATTGCTAAATAAATTGGACTCTGAGTGAGGTAATTAATCCTAGGGGACTTACATAAGCTTTGCATAAAGTATAGTTGGAGTTTTACGAAGGTTGGTAATGCAAATCGGTTGGTGAAATGTGACAAAAGCATCAGGCATCCTATGATTTTCTGGAAAAAAAACCCAAAAGGTAGCAGCACTCATGGGTCGTGTATTTCTACTCAGTATTCTAAGCAGACATTCAGCTCAGGGGCTTTACTACATCTAAGAGTGTGTAACTGACAGCAGTGTTTGAGAGGATACCAGACTTGCTTACGTAAAGAGTTAGGTATGTTTTTCTAGTACATGAAAACATGCCTTGTGGTACTAAAGGAAAACAACTTCTGGATGGAGTTTGGCAAAAAAGTGCACACAGGAGTAATCTCGCCATACTCAGCTGTTCCGATGGTGACTTGGGCTGTGGAGAACTCCTGGGAAGGAGAGAGCAGAGATTGCAGAACGCAGGATCAGAGAGCAGGAGAGAGCAGAGCCATTATTAATGGATTATGTCATCATGCTACTTTTCTCTTACCCACTTTTCCCTGCTCTTTTACAGAGTGTATCACTTCTTGGCTTGGGAAAAGGGGCAAAGCATCTGAAGGAGCAGCAGTGTGGGTTGTCAATAGCCATAGGCACACTCTGCAAAGAGGGTTGTCAGCACTGTTTAAACAGCAGACATGGCGCCTTCATCCGAAAGGTTTTTCCCTTTCAGAGGTGCACGGGTTTCTGCAGACAGTGGCATTAGGGCAGATCTCACAGCCAGATGACACCAGGTTTAGGAGTGCTGTACAGAGCTTACTTAATGGTACAAGGTGACCCAGGTGAAATCGGCAACCTTCTTCCAAATAGAAGCCCCTTTCCTATTACTTGTTTCTTTTGTTTCACTTTTGAATTCTCCTCCAACATGTATTTTTGGTTTTTGTCATCTTTGTTCATAATTTTGTGAATGTGTAAGAACAGGATGTTTATTTTGCTCAGCTCACTTAGCATGGCATTCTTCTGTGAGAAGCCCACCCCTGCCCTCAATAATCGTCTATGAAATACATAGAAATATCTATAAGAAGCTTATAACTGTCAGTTACCACCCTTACTTAGAGAAGCCCATCTTACCCACAGCAAAAATGACAGTATTTGGGGCAATGTAGAAAGCAGAGACAAGCCCAGGGACTGTGCACAGGTCTGGATGCCACAGTAGTAAGACATGAATGACCACAGAAACAACATTTCAGTCTTTAAACATTCAATAGTTTGTTTAATTATTAACTATATCTCTTTTTTTTTCTTTTCCTTTATTTATGATGTTTTTGTTAGGCTTTGTGATGATTTTTTTTTAAATCAGCCTTCCTTAGAGCAAATGCCTGTTACCACAAACCTTTCTCTGGAGCAGAACCCCCTTGAAAGGCAAGTTTTAAATGCTTTTCTCCCCACATCCTGCCTGGGCACACTCATAGCTTGGTGGATACTGATGTGCCAGCTGTGGGCAGCAGCAGCGAGCAGCAGTGCACCGCCTTGCTGCTGCAGCTAGGCAGATGACTGCTGAGACAGCCTGCTTTGCTCCACTCACTTACCAGCTTTGTTCTCTGCTGAGACTCTTCCCTGTCACAATAGTCCCAGTCAGCTCTTAGGGGTTGCTTAATTTTAGACTACAACTCTTAAGACCATTTCCAGAGATTCTAAAAGGCCATATCGCTGTAAGTTCAGTCTGTTCTATGCCAGATATTTGGAATAACAAAGATGAGTGCTTGGAAACTTTTGCCAATTGGAGATAAAAATCAGTTTAGCAAGTTGAAATGTTCTGGTTTGATACTGGCCTCTAAAGGATGTTACTGCAATTACTTGGTATTTCTAGGGATGCCTTTTCAAACTTAAACCTTGGAGACTTTACCTGGAAACTGGGTATTTTCCTCTGCTTCTACCTCTGTGCTCGTTGTACAAAAGAACACTTACTAGTCCAGGTTTACAATTGCAGAAGGTAGTCAGGTTTTCTTTATTTCTGAGCATTGTTCTAAGAGAATGAAGTTGAAATAATAAGTAGCTCACACAGAACAACCTTTTGGAAAGAGGTTTTAGGATTATTCTCTAATCTCTTGTTCCCGGGTTGTGTTACATATATACAAATAACGTGTGACAAATGGTTCCTTGGCCTGTTGGTGAAGAAGGTTTGTAATGTGGAGCTCATGCCTTCTGTATGAAACTGTTAAACGTTTCTTAGTCGCACCAGATAAATTAAATTCCTCATTTTAATATCTCTGATCCAGATCAGAAGTCTGCATTTGGCCTCCTCCTCAGAAGCTCGTTTATTCATACCTCATATTCAAAACCTTTGAATTTAGAAATATCTAAAAGGAGCTTAATATGTCCTATACATAGTTAGGCTCATTGCTCCTTTGGATTTTCAGAGACAGTCTTGTTTATTTTGGATCCTACTCAAAGACACACTTGGTGCACATTCTCTTTCAGTGGGTGCTATGAGCTGCAGAATGCCTTTGGAAATGAAGCAGCCTTTTAATTGGAGTACCTCAGTAGGTGACAGACCTCCAAGGAAGTCAGCAGGTTTTTGGAAGGATATAAGTAGGAGAAACTGGATGCTGCATTTCTTAAAAAAAATTAACCATTATCTGTTGCTACAATCTCAAAATTAATCTAAACTGTGGGCACTTTCCTTTGCCCTTTCTGTGCTCTGTTGGCAAAGCCCTTTGATATGATTTATCATCATCTTCTTTTTTCTTTTCTTTTTATTCAGTGAACATGAATTTCTATTCTTTTACCACAGACAGAATCCTGCTTCTTTATGTCTCTCCTTTTGAATATTGTGGTGGTTTTGCCATTGTCACTGGCAGGTTGGCATTTCACCCTGTATTTCCGTGGCAGGCAGAATGGTTCCAAGAATTCCCTTCTGCTGTTCCCATAATCCCACTTTTACCTGAAAGTCACCCTCCTTTTCCTTATTTCTACCATCTCAGCATGAACATACAGACCAGAGCATGTCTCTATGAAGCACTTTTATGTCAAGCAGCGTGCAATTTATTTGCAATTAAAGATCTGCCAGGAGTTCAGTGTCAATCTAAGAAAGATTAACAAACTGTGAAAGCTTCATTGCAGGTATCATATGTTGCTGGTTGTTTCTGTACACACTTGAAATAAATTCTAACCCAACAGAATAATGTCTAAGGGTAGTTTCATTTGAAGCTACTTAGAGCATGAAACCATAGTCTTGGTGTCAGGATGAGTCATGAGAAGCTGCAATTACAACTTATTTCTGACTTTAAAAAAGGTTTTTAAAGTTCTTTTGATGTGGTGTCAAAACTGTAGGGACAGATCAGCCATCTTTTCATAACATTTTTGAAGTCTGAGGCAGCAATGTAGAAGCGACTGCTGTGACAGGAGATGAAAGGTATGTCCCTGCTGCCCAAACAAGGTGGAGATGAAATAAACCCATCCTAGAAGACACACATCCATGTTCTGGGATAATGGCTGTGTCCCTCTGAGCACCCTAGGGCTATGGTGGAGCATGCATACTGCTGCCAGTCCATGGCTCTGTGGGAATAAAGATGTTTTGGGTTAGGGCCAAAAAAAGGCAGACCTTAACCTGAGAAAGACAACTCAGGGGCACAGATGTCAGAGCCAAGGGCTCAACATCTCCCCTCTTAGTATGATGTATGATAGTTAAATACCATGGGGCAGAAGCAACAAAACCCCCACACTGAGAAAGGAATCTCTTTGCCTCCCTGCCACCACCAAAACAGCAAACCTGTCCCTCTCTCTGCTGGTGGTCACAGTGATCCATTGCCCATGAAGCAGTTAGTGATCCACAAACCAGGTAAGCTGCATAAGCGTGCTGCCCTGTGCCACATTCATAACTTGGATTCTGTGCCTGTGTGATGCTGTGCATATCCCCTGCTGCAAGGTAATCTTAGTCAGCTGATTGTAATGAAGGAGCCTGCAAGCTTCTTCCCCTCAGTATAGGCAATCATACCACCTGTGTGCCCTTGTCTTTAACTAAAAGTGCAGTGACAAATTCTCATATAAACATCCTTTCTGTCTGATAGGAGGAACGGTGAACAGAGCTGGTTTCTTTTCATTAAATCCTGTCCAAGGCCAAAGCAAGGTTATCTTTCTGCAGATGGCATCAACATGGTGCGCTGCACCACGATTGAAGATCTGTTCAATGCTGCACAGCTCAGGGGTCCCACCATCTGAAGGGAGGTAAGATTATCTATACTATCCTTTTTGCAGTGTTAGCTCTACTGGATAACGTTTTAGGTGATGATTCAGAAAGTTTGAGAGCCTTGCTTACTAGGATCACAGCAAACTAGCACTTCCTGGTTCAAAACAACGGTGGTCTGCTTTCACAGAATATTTAGCAACAACGTGGACAGATGAGAGGCAATACGAGAGTGTTCCATGGCTAAAGCTGTGTGAGAAGGGGCAGCCCCCCATTCCAGAGTTACAAGTTCTTGAGGAAGAAAATGTGAAGCAAGTCCCCAACCTTTTCTACAGGCTGTTGTTGCTGGCACATGGCAGAGAACAGAATTTGCAGGGAATGGTATTAGCCTTTTGAAATCAAACTCCATTAACTGCAGGAATTTTAAATGACCCACTGCACAGGGATTGTGACACAAAAGTAACTCAGGAAGAATGGGCTATTCAGCCAAAACTGCATTCTAGCTCTAAATCCATGAAGCCGAGAGATGCCAATCTCTAGAAGTTCTTTCAGGAAGAAATTTAGGTGTTCAGAGGTTACCTGAGCCTGTTGACTATTGATACCGAAGTAAATTGGTAGGAATTCACTTTGAAAAATAACATCCTGTGGCATACGATGCACAAAGGCCAGCATAGTGGATCTGGTGCAGGTTTTGATTCAGAGCGTAACTTAACTGCTGTGAGACAGTTTTTGGAGGAGTTTCTGTCCATGTGACTGCTGATGGACAGCCTGCTCTTACCCACAGTATTTTTCTGAGCAAACTTTTGTTTAAATGAGCTTGATATTTTAAGCCCCAAGTTTTCCCAGAAGAAATATTTCATATAAGCCCAAATGGCCTTTTCAAATGAAATTGTTTATTAACCAATTTGTTGTCATTAGCTACCAGAAAGCCCAACTGTAAAACACTTCTAACTATACAAAAAAGCAGTTTCCTAGTACCCTAAATTATGTAATTTTGCTGCAGGGAGTTCATATTGAAGAGGAAAGGATGACAGATTGGTTATTTGAATACCATTCAGAAGGTTTTTTAAAGCTCCATTTGCTTTTCAGACTTACTAATGTTCTCTGAAACCATTGTCAGATGCCTTTCTACCCAATACCTGAAACATTACCTTACCACTGGAAGTTTCTACCTTGCAATTTTCTACCTCTTGCTGCTGATAGAGCTGGCTGCATATTCCAGGTCTGTAGCTCCCTGTTGAACCTGGCACACCCTTTAGCCAAAGATAAATATAATGAAAGAAAGGTGATGAAAAGTTTCCCCCTCCCTACTATGTAGAGACATTAAACAATGTTCTTTCTGCCAAGGCAAATGGATTTTCCTGAGCTTTCTGCATTGGTTTCCTGGCAGGAGAACATTTTTTACTTGTATTTTTATTCTGTTTAGCTGATTGAGTTACAAGGTCATTTGGTAAAGCCCTCAGAAAACTAGACCATGTATAAATTTATTTCAGCCCACTTAGTGAACCAAGGTGCAGACATGATGATGTGAAACATTGCGTGAAGACCTTTGGGAGGCAAGGAGCTTGCTTCTGTCCCCTGCTTAGGAAGAGACATTTCAAAGTACACAAAGTCAAAGGACCAGTGCTCCCCAGGGTACATCAACTGATGATTATCTTCAGGGTATGCACTCTTTTGCAGTGAGATTTGACATCCTTCAAATATAGATCTGACTAATGAGATTAAGCCAGGAAGTCCAACAGCAGTCAGATGGAGGTGTGCCAGTCTGGTCCTATGAAAGAAAGCTCCTCCTCGGCTGCAGTAGTACCAGTCATAGGAAAGTCTGTAGATAGGGCTGACAAGTCAGCAGGGGATGCTGAACCCTCACCTATACCAATAACAGGTCCACTACCACTTCTTATGCATTGAGGCTATTCAGAACAAAATACCCTAAGATAACTTTGATCATTTAGAGGGTTGTTGAAGCAATGCTTTAGAGTTCCTTCTGCATGCATTCTGCACTTTTTGGGTTATTTTCTCTTCACTAATGTGAAGAGAAATAGCAAACTGTTGCTGAGCTCTGGTACACAGGTCCTCCTGCCTGAGGCAACCCTTCTGCTGGACTTTTAAAGAAAAGTCTCTTGGTGCTGGTGGGGTGGTCTCAGTCTTGAGCCATCGTGCTGACAGGCAAGAGTCTTTAACAAATCCTGCAATTAAAATGGCAGGCAACACAAATTGCCAGTCATGAAAACCAATTCTTTTCTGCTTCATGAAGGTGAACAATTTAAAAAGATCTAATCCAGAAAAGATTAAACATTAATTACATTAGTTCAATCGCCTAGGGTTGCTCAGGGATGCTAAACCTCTCCAGAAGTCACACAGGCAGACAAACAAGTTACTGCTAAGCTGGGTGGGGGTAGAGGGAGGTAGTAAGGGGCTCTTCCATTGTGCTCTGTGAATGCTCAGGCACTATGGTAAGTCTGCTGCAGTTAACTTTCTGTTATGAAATGATGTATTTGAAACCACTTGGAAGCCCTCGCTGTCTGTCAGTGCCTGCTTCACTGTGCTGCCAAATAAAGTGACAAGATCTGTCTTCAAAAAATTGACATGATCTAAAATGTAAGGAAAAAATGTTTCTACTCTTGTCCAGCAAATGTCATCCAATGGATTTCAGGAGCGGCTCAGATGTTCTTCATGAGATTGTCACCTAAAAAATAAAGCGAAAACGCCTCCAAACCCTTGAATTTCCTGTGAGCTTCTGCAAGCTGTCAATACTAGATCAAACAATTCTCTTTGTCTCCCAAAGGTCAAATTTCACTTTTACTATGATGATACCTCTTTGCTCCTGACTGATCATTCCCATGAAAATTGGATGAAATTGGGGTTAGTAGAGCCTACAGGCCTATATACAAATGGCTGAAAAATTCCACCCCTCCACCCTTCAGTATACATCAAGTATGAGTTTACCACAGTACTAAAAAATCAGTATTCAGGTATGCATAGTTTTAAAGGTTATCTTATTTTTGTCATCCATTTGGTGGGTAGAAATGAATGATGGGATGAACCTCGTGGGTCTCACTCCTCTGTTTGCTTGCCTTGAAGCTCGAAGTGATCAACCATCACTATCTGCTCTGAGAAATTTTACCTAGTAGTTTACCCTAACAAAGAGATGAACTTTGTATGGTCCCCTCACCGCTCTAAGCATAAAGCTGCTCTCTCAGGGATGGGGGGAATAAAATCACATCTTTAAATTGAGTTTCTAAAAAAAAGAAAAAGACACAATGAACAATCCCAGTTCTTATAAATATTGATTGCACAAACTCAGTATTAGGCTCTGTAGGCACTAGTAGCTTCTAATGACCCTGATTAGCCCCACCTGGAGCCTCCATCTGTAATCCTGCCCAGGAGCCTAAATTCAGGAGCCAAGTTCAGGGCAGCTCTCAGTATGTTTCTACCCCTTGCACCAGGCATGTTGTCCTGTGTTTGTCTGCCACTTTGCCTCTGGCTGTGCCTCCTGAATGGGCTTTAGTTTATATTGCTGCCTTGGTTCAGGCTTTATATTTTTCTCCTCTGGATGGACTTTGTGGTTTTTCTGGAAAACTGCTTTTGCTGAAACACTTGGTTTGGAAATGTGGATGTTCTTTTGATTATGTCATCTGCAGGCTCAAGAAGGATTCAGGTATATTTTTAGTTTCAAAGTAGTTTCTTATGCTCTGTGGATAAGAAATGCATATAATGTGTAAACAAATATGTACGTGTGTATTATGTATAAAATGTATAAGCAAATGTGAAGTCACATGTATGTGCTGGGTTTAGAAATGGTGTTAGACTAGGCTGGTAACAAAGCATTCTTACGGAAGAATTGTGATGCTTGGAAAAGAATAGTTATTTTTCAGATAGATATGAGACACACACCCACCCACCCTCAACATTACTAGATCTTAAAGTAAGCTCAGTAAAGCACACTTACTTGATGTTATTATTATCTGGCATGTAATTTTGCTGCAAGGCAAAAATTACTCCGAAATCAATTTCAAAGTCTGCACAACAAAGAGAGAAAGCTCACCAAAATATGCCAGTGTATGTCTTGATATATGAATTTAATAGCTGGCCAAGAGCAGGGAACAGAGGCTCAGACACCTTTGCTGTTAGAATCTAAAAGTCACAGAAATGGATGTGGACTCCATCAAAGCTGTATTTCCAATAACTTTCGGTTCTTATGTGTAAAGCATGGGACTGAAATTTAAGGAAGAAATCTTGGAGGTTTTTTACTGGACTATTGACTTAGTGGGTAGCTGTGGTTAACTTTTTTGCTCTCTCACTATGAATGAAAGGATAACAGCAATGTCCTCTGAACAGTACTTTGATACCTGAAGATGACAAGCATCACATAAAGCTGTCATTTATTCTGAGGACTTGCTGATTGTGTTTGGACTTACGGGTCCAAACACGTGAAAAGTCTTCAGAATTCCTCTAACTGCACACTTCCCTCCTACTAATGCTATAGGAATTGGTTGGTTTGTGTTTGCTCCTGTTTCACAGGTCTGTTGAAAGTAGTTCTCCAGGTGTCTAAGGATGCACAAATGTTTGCAACTGTGGAAGCTGCCAGGGTGAATTTGTAGTTAAAGGAACGTAACCCAGTAATGTCTCCTGCAATGCAAGCATGCCTTTCTGATTTTCAGAAATGAGCAGTAACCTCTTGCTGCAGACTTTAGGAGTGATGTTCACATCTCTGTTTTCTGTTTCCACTGAAAGCTGACTGTCTATGATTGGTTCCGAGTCCCCACTTCTGAGTTAAGATAATACTGTGTGTGCTGCTCCTATGGATCATCTCTCTGTATTGTCATGTAGTTAAGTGATTCCTTAGAATTGTGGCAGCTACTTCAGAAGTCCATTCCCCCTAGAGACAGATACCTGTCTCTCTTAACACTGAAATGATTGATTTGCTCACCTCTTTACTTTTTTTCTGAAACAGAAATCTCTGCAATTAAGTGGCAGAGAATGGGGGAGCAGAGGAGGGAGGTGTTTTCTGAATGTTCTGTTCTTTGTAATACGTTTACATTTCTCTCTGAGGAAGGTGCGTTTCTTTGTTTTCAGATTTAGGGCTTAGAGTGTAACTGACCCTGACCAGTTTGCACTTGGGAAGTGGCAGCAGCAGCCATAGTGTGCAACCTGACATAATTGTAGTACAAGTCCGTGGCTGGTGGAGGAAAATAAGGGAGGTCTGAACAACTCTTGGTCTGGTATGGGTGCAACCGGTAAGCAACATTACTCACAGAAAAGCACAGCTAGCCTAAAAAGCAGTGACTTGATGTGAAACAGGCTTAGATTTGGTGATGTGCAGAAGTGAATAGCATTAAAATATAGTTTCTGGTTTGCTGGAGTAACACAAAGGAAGGTATTGATTGTTGAATGATAAGCTGAACCAGACCAATGTTGACCAACATATGAATCTGTCTGTAAACTGTTAGCTCAGCAACTGCTGGTTCATGTTAGCAGCTAGCATTTGAAATGATTTAACATTTATTTTCTAGTAGTTTGGCATCACAGCAGCCAGAAGTGTCTCAGCACTTGTTCTTTAAAATTATTTTGCCTGGGATACTAACATATTATTCTGCCCTTGAGATCATATTCAGTTCCCACAATATGCAGAAGCAACTGACTTTTCTTTTGAAAAACTGGAAGAAAATGTGCAGAAGCTCTTTTCTCTAAATTCTTCATGGTCCTTCAAAGCTTCATAGTCTGTTTTTTATTTTGAAATACCCCTTTAAAGAGATTTTTTTGTGATGTGATGACTGAAATCAATGTAATTGCATTACGAAGCAATGACAAAATACTTGAAGAGGTAGCATTGTTCAGCCTCTGAAATGCTCTGATGTATATGCCAAGGATTTGACAACATATTTCTTGAACAAAGATACTGAAGAAGACAATATGGGAATTCAAAGGCAGGGATGAATATGCAGCAAAGACATACTGATCTAGCTGAATGTTGTTCAACTGTGTTGTCCTTACGTAATTGAAGACAGACTTCCTCTGCATGCACTCCTCCCTCCCAGCACCCCCCAGTTACTCCCTGAGAAAATAGTATTCATCAAGGTTTTGTAAAACATTATAAGAATGAAATTACTTGATTTTCTGTGAAATAGCTGCAGAAATTTGGCTGACAGAACGGAAGAACTAAAATGAGCTTCAGGACAAAACTGAGCAAATAGAAACTAGTGGCTGTGGACAGATTTTGTTCTGAGTTTTAAACTTATTATTTTGCTCACCATCGGAAACTGCCTTTGCAAAATGTCTTGTTGTGCTTTCACATATCAGACCGTAATTCACTGTTGGGCTGTCTTTTCCTTTGGGAAAGTATTTACAGGGAAGGGTTTCTGTTTGGGGGGGGGGGGGGAACAACCAGTGCACCTTAATGTTACATCTTATGTAACATTACAGAGCCCCATTTTTACCTTGAGAAGAGCTTAAGCTAAAGACACTTTCAGACAGTCATTGAGTTGTTTGGATAGGGTTTTCTTTTTTGTCCTTGCAAACAACAGAATGGGAACTGTCAGTTTCTAGGGTTGCAGGAGTTCAAAGCAAGTAAAATTATGGGTGATTGTGAAAGGCAAGGTTCATTAGAGTCAAGTAACCTAAAAAAAACCCGAACATGGAAGAAAATCAGTCATCTGCTTTTGTTGGGAGCAGGCAGAAAACCGTTTTAATGTCAAAGGGTGACTTGTCAGCAGATGGATTGCATAGGAGACAAACCTGGACAACTGAAACTTCTGTGTAGTGTGGAAATGGGGACAAACTACTAGTCAGGCTAAAGACTTGGAACCCCACTGAGGCAGATGACCTGCAATAGAAGTTGTCTTCAATTAAAACTTGTTGTGTGCTACCAAGGTGACCTTGAAATTTGCATCAGAAGAGACACTTTGCTCCTAAGGTGTTGATAGCTCTGTTATAGGGATAGTAGCTTATGGAACCAAATGTAATATCAATCAAGCTTATGGCTGGGTGGCCCAATGCCAGGGTGCTGATTGTAGCTTTTAGTCATGTGGGTTTTCTGCAAAATGTCAGACAAACTGCAGTGCCTAACAGTATTTTATGTTTTCTCTGCAAGTTATTCCAAGACTTAGAAATATCTAGGGACCAAATGCATTCGAGTATATGGACCTGTCATTCCACTTGCAGTATCCTCTCCAGTGGGTTTGTAGTGGTGCGTAAGAACAGTCAGATCTCCAGTGCAGTGCCTTTGTTCCTGTTCCCAGTGATGGTGAGCACTACCCTGGCAGAGCAGCAGTATTCTGTTCTCAGCTGCTGCTACTTTTCCTTGAGTGTAATTAAACAGAGTGCAGGCATAGGGAGAATAGGCCTCTAGAGCCATACTTGCAGGTGTGAATTAGTTTGAAAGGGAGGTCAGGAAATTTATAGAATCATTCCAATACTCTAAGAAAATCCATGACACCATAATGTTAAACTAAGTTGCAGTCATCCCCAAGGGCAAAAGGATTTTTACAATACTTATGTATGCACCCTGTAAAATTAAGATAGTGTTGATAGATAATGGTATTTCAAACCTCACGAGCATTTTGGTCTTTTGAATTACTTTACTTATCTCCAACCTAAATTACTTTCAGTACTGCAAATGCTGTAACATTCACACATTGTGATCCTGAACTTGCAGTAGTCATTAGGAAAGTTGTAGGTAAGCTAAGTTTAGCTGGTAGAGCTAAGGGAATAAGGGGAGTAATCAGTATGCTGAAGACCTTATCTCCCTTTGCCTGTTTCAGAAAGGGAAATTAAAATTCTCTTGGTTTCTAGAAGAGGTTAGAATGTGCATCAATGTCAACGGGGAAAGCATTATGCATATTAAGGAAAATGGGGTTAAGCAGTAAACATGATCTAGGCTCTTTTGACAGTAAGTTTATTTTTATGTAGCATTTTCCATGTTATTTGGACATCTGGCTGGCCTGTGAAGAGCATGCCACAGTTGGGACTGTGTTGTTCTTGCTGGCATCTGGCTATGCAGCTGTGTGTTTTCCTCCTGGGTGAAAAGCTTGGTACTGTCATTCCCGCCTCAGCTTCATCAGTGATGTACAGTTATGCTGCAGTTTGCTTCAGGCGACACTTGGACCCATTTGAAGTTAAATCTTGGCAGACAATATAGCTATTCTTCATGCTTTGTCAGAAAGGCTTTTCACGTTGACTGCCTCGATGCTGAGTAGTTCTATACCTTGCTGCTTGTTGCTCCGCATGGCGAGAAAAATACTTTTCTCTGCCTGTATTTGCGTTTGGATACTGCTCTCTTCCTGTTCTAGGAGCCTGGTTTGAGTAGATGCTCCCTTCATTTGCATAAAAAATCCCTTGGAAGGGAAAGCTCCATGAACCTGTGTTCAGTTCCTCATTTAATTCCCTAGCCCAGCAGTCCACTTAGCCTAATTAGGGACTCAGCAGGGGTGTGGCTGAAAAGACCACCCATTTTTTGAGTTTCAGCCTGTACAAGAGTAGAGCAGATGTTACCACGTTATCCATACAGACCTGGTCTTGGTCCCAGCTGCACTGTCGCATTAACCGATGGATAGTTTTCGGTGTGTTTGCTCTTTTGGAGGCGTATGAGCAGGTTAAGATTGCACTGTGAGTACACAACTGGCAGAGTGGTGAGGGCACGCCAGTGAAATTCTGCATTGAGAAGTTGTGCATGTAGAAAAGGGCCTGAGGGAGTCCTTTGAAACCAGTGTGATCTTTTCTAGTTTGAAAACAATGGGATTTAGCAGGGAGATCACCTGTATGGGGTTCAGAAAAGCTACCACAAAAAGGAAACCAGGTATGTGGGTTACACATTTCCATATATTTCCAGTTCTTTCAGGTGGGCTGGAATGTGTTGGAGTCTGGCTAAGCATGTAGTTACAAATCATGTCCATTTAGCGGTTTCCGCCAGGAGGGAGGTAGAGGCAGAGCCTCCTGGAGAGCAGAAGACTTCCTGGAGCTCCCTAGTGTGCCAATGCCAATTTTGTTCCTATCTGCTCTATCCTGGGTGCAACACTCACCCTTCCTCACCTGTCCAGGGGGCCCTCGCATTCATCAGATCCCTGTGAGGTAACTCCCTTGGCTGCGTGAGATGAAGCACTGTGTGGGAAATTAAATGTGCTGTTTTTCTATGTGAATTTAAGGAGCTTAGGCTTCAACCCATTGAAAGTGTGTGGTGCCTACACAGGTCTTCATAAAAAGCCTCAGTTTGCTTTCTTAGCAAAAATATATGACTTACTGCCAGGTAATTACATCTTTTGTAATATACTGAGGTTGACACAGCTTTAATCTGTGAAAATGCTGCTTTGGAAAGTCTATGTCAATGCATGAAGTCATTGAACTTCTAATTCACTGAAACCTCTTTTATAGCCTATTTTATACATGATTTACTGGGTTGTTTGCAAATGGTGCATTTCAATTTGAGTGCCTGGTGCTGTAAATCCATTCCTTGTCATTTCATTTGGCGTCCATGAGTGCTCCTACAGAGTATGGATGTAATCAGTACAGCCGTTTCATGCAGAATGGATCTTGGAGGATCTTGTGCGTTTTGTAAGGAGCTTACTCCAGCTTTGGCTTTCCATTTAGTAATGCATTACATATGCTAAGTGTACCACTGCTATGACTTTAATCCTGGGCACCAAAAATACCTCTGATAGTGTTCAGGTAGGACAGCGAGTAAAACTTACTTTGCATTGTTTACTCCTGCTGCAAAAAAAAGGATAACATCAGTGTCTTGTCTCTCTGTTAGGCTGATTTGGGTATTTGTGGCCTCCCCAAATAACTTTTTTTCAAAAGGTAATGAGAGGGAATGTTTATTTCTTTTTAAAGATGAATCTGTTCTGTGTCTTAGAGCTGCCCTTATAGATTACTCGATACTTAATCAAAGCTAAGGCTTAACATTCCAAATCCAGCTGTTTTCAGCAGCAAATGGTAGGCGGTTATTAAATGCACTTAGCTTAGATTTAATATGCCTCAAAGCAATTCTCTTTGATTGTAGAGGAAACAGTTTTCAAATTAGCATTTATCTTCTGTTTATTATTGCCCTTCCTTAAACTTTTGAGCTAGCACAGATTTACAGTGCTCTCATGAACTGCCCTGCAGGTTTGCAGAATGCCAGCCAGAGAGGGCATATTCCAATGCATAGCTGTGGAGGAAGGCAAATCTTCAGATGGGGGGTGTAAAATCACTATTGATTTGCTCTATTTGCAAAGCTGAATAGCAAACTACCTACTCTTATCAAAACATATGGCTTTTACTACTGCTATAGGGGGCTTTTATGTGATTCCTGGAAATATATACAGTGGAATAGGGTTCAGATTTTCATCTGGTTCAGGTTTTTTCACAGGAAAACTTGGTATCTTCAGTTATTTGCCTGTCGCTTAGTACAGCAGAGTGCACTAAATTAAACAAAATTTCAGTTTATTAGCAAGAAGGGTACAGGCTGGGCTTCAGCATTTGCTAATTCCCAGCATTTCGGGACGCTGAGGCTTAGTTTAATTGCCTTTTATACACACTTCTCTGAGGAGGCAGGTTAACATTGCTGCTGCTGTGCAGAAATATTCTGAGGTGAGCAGCTCGAGAGAGGACGCCTTCAACACCGGAGCTGGGGGAGAGCAGCGTCCAGGAGCCTCAACTCAGAGCGGGGAGAGCCACCGGGGGAGCCTCAAGTCCTCGACAGGACCTGCCCAGGAGCCGGCAGCTCAGCTGAGGCGAGCAGGGACTCACAGGGAGCGGAGGCTGAAGCAGTGGCACCAGCCCTGGGTGGGTAAAAACCTGCCCAGGGAGCGTGAGTGACTGGGAGGGCGGGCGAGCGGGGTGGTGAGCGCTCATCCTATGATCAGAGCCCGGTCCGGGAGCTCTGCTCTGGCTGCCGCGGCGGTGGCAGCGTAGGCACCCAGACAGAGCCGGTGAGAGGGGAGGCTGCGGTGCAGAGCTCGGGGTGTAGAGAGGAGAGTGCCTGCACTGGTCTGGTGAGGGAATGGTGCACAATGGGCAGGGCTGCACTCGGTGCTCCCTGGTGGAGGTCCTCCTGCAGCAGGGGCTGAGCTGCGGGATGCTGTTAATAGACTGCGAGATGTCAGGGAAGCTGAGAGGAAGCAGGAAAGTTGGAAATGTGACGCTCCAGGGCAGCCTTGGATACAGCGATCACGAGATGCTCGAATTTGAGATCCTCAGGACAGTGAGAAGAGCGGGCAGCAAGGTCACTGCCCTGGACTTCAAAAGAGCAGACTTTGGCCTCTTCAGGAACCTGCTTAGGAAGGTTCCATGGGATACAGCCCTAGAGGGCAGGGGGGCCCAAGACTGCTGGTTGATATTCAAGGATCACCTGCTGCAAGCTCAGGAGTGTTGCATCCCAACCAGAAGGAAGTGCAGCAGCAGGGCCAGGAGACCTCCTTGGATGGATAAGGAGCTCCTGAGGAAAATTCAAATGAAAAAAGAGGCTTATAATAAGCGGAAGCAAGGACAGGCGGCCTGGGAAGAGTACAGGGATGTTGTCCAAGAAGCTAGGGACTAGGTTAGGAAAGCTAAGGCCCAGTTAGAATTAAAGTTAGCTAGAGGTATTAAAGATAACAGGAAGGGATTCTACAGGTACATAGCAAATAAAAAACAGACTAGGGAGAATGTAGGCCCCCTCAGGAAGCTCTCAGGAGAACTGGCTACACAGGATTCGGAGAAGGCTGAGGTTCTGAATGACTTCTTTGCCTCGGTCTTCACTGGCAGTCAGTCTCACCTCTGTGCCTGGCAAAATCTTGGAGCACATTCTCCTGGAAGGCATGCTAAGGCACATGAAAATCAACAAGGTGCTTGGTGACAGCCAGCATGGCTTCACGAAGGGGAAATCCTGCCTGACCAATTTGGTGGCCTTCTATGATGGGGCTACAGAATTGATGGACAAGGGTAGAGCAGTTGATGTCATCTACCTGGACTTGTGTAAAGCGTTCGACACTGTCCCACACGACATCCTTGTCTCTAAATTGGAGACACATCAATTTGATGGATGGACCACTCAATGGATAAAGAACTGGCTGGATGGCCGCACACAAAGAGTTGTGGTCAATGGCTCAATGTCCAGCTGGAGACCAGTAACGAGTGGTGTCCCTCAGGGATTGGTGTTGGGACCGGTCTTGTTCAACATCTTCGTCGCTGACATGGGCAGTGGGATTGAGGGCACCCTCAGCAAATTTGCCGATGACACCAAGCTGTATGGTTCGGTTGATAGGCTGGAGGGAAGGAATGCCATCCAGAGGGACCGTGACACGCTTGTGAGGTGGGCTGATGTCAACCTCATGAGGTTTAACCATGCCAAGTGCAAGGTTCTACACCTGGGTCAGAGCAATCCCAGGCACAGCTACAGGTTGGGCAGAGAAGAGATTCAGAGCAGCCCTGCAGAGAAGAATTTGGGATTATTGGATTAGAAACTGAACATGAGCTGGCTTCAGTGTGCGCTTGCAGCCCAGAAAGTCAACCGTATCCTGGGCCGCATCCAAAGGAGTGTGACCAGCAGGCAAAGGAGGTGATCCTGCCCCTCTACTCTGCTCTTGTGAGACCTCACCTGGAGTATTGTGTGCAGTTCTGGTGTCCTCAACATAAAAAGGACATGGAACTGTTGGAACAAGTCCAGAGAAGGGCCATGAGGATGATCAAGGGACTGGAGCACCTCCCGCATGAAGACAGGCTGAGGAAGTTGGGGCTGTTCAGCCTGGAGAAGAGAAGGCTGCGTGGAGACCTCATAGCAGCCTTCCAGTATCTGAAGGGGGCCTATAGGGATGCTGGAGAGGTACTCTTCATTAGAGACTGTAGTGACAGGACAAGGGGTAACGGGTTAAAACTTAAACAGGGGAAGTTTAGGTTGGATATAAGGAGGAAATTCTTTCCTGTAAGGGTGGTGAGGCACTGGAATGGGTTGCCCAGGGAGGTTGTGAATGCTCCATCCCTGGGAGTGTTCAAGACCAGGTTGGACGAGGCCTTGGGTAATATGATTTAGCGTTAGGTGTCCCTGCCCACAGCAGGGGCTTTGGAACTTGATGATCTTAAGGTCCTTTCCAACACTAACTATTCTATGATTCTCCATCACTTGCTAGGAAAAAACAATAGTGTGCCAGTCTTTCTGCGGTTTTCATGTTTTTATAGCTTTGCTTTCCTATGTATTGCTAACCAATTCCTACTGATCTTATTCCTGAACAAAAGCATAGTATGAAAGCCAGAGATTATGCTACAAATCCTTTCTTACTTTTCCACATCTATAATACAAATGCCATGCTGCTCCTGGTTCAGCTGGTAGCGCTTCAGATTGTTGGAGTGAGGAGCTGTAAAATAAATCCTTGATAATGCATATGTGTGAATTTAATGGTTACGAGTAGTTTAACCTTGATCCAAACAGAGTGACAACCTTGTCTTGATTTATAACAAGTAGTTATGTTACCAAAGAGATTTAATTGGCTTTGAACACTATTCTTTATATATGTATTGTATTAGCCGCTGTACTCTTCATAGAGCCAACTATTTTGGAAGTCAGTGCTCACTTGGAGAAATTCAAACTATTTTTCTGTGCGAGTCTTATTTCACATTGGAACATCTGATACAGATGTTTGATAACTGCACACTATATATTTCCTTAAAAGAAACCTCTATAAATTCAGAAGGCAATTACATATATTCAGAGCAATTCAGTTTCAGTTTTGTAATTAAGTATTCTAATTCTTCTCTGAAAGAATCTCACTTTTCAGAAATTCTAGCTTCTTGATTATTTAAAAGATGTTGATACCATAAGCAGTACGAAGTTAGAGGGATTATATTCCTTAGTATTAAATAAATCTTAATGAAAGTACATTGAAACAAGGCATTAGCACTATGACAGCATATCTGTTATCATGGAGTTCTGCGAGACTCAGAAGGCACCTGATTGTACTACTGTTGCATTGCAGCTTGAATGCTCAGTGACCTCTAGTTTTAAGTGGATTTACAATATTAAAAGCCAAGATAATTTCACTGGACTAAATAGCTTACGCTTTGAAGCAAAATGTTATTGCTTATCTTGCCGTATTTTGATAATTGAAAACTGCTTCTGGCTTCCACGGTCTCATGGCCTTTTCTTTAATTCTGTGTGAAGGGTATGTTGAAAGGAAGAGCAATAACAGGCAAATATCTTGGGCTGTTGGGAGAAGAGGTAAGAAGCTATTATTAATCTATCTTAATAGCTGTATTTTCAAAGAGCTCTTTTGTTGAAGTTCAATGAATGTCAAATTGCTTTAAAATAGCAGAAAAAAATCAGGAACACAATCTATATTAAAATGACCAACTGGTGATAGATGATTTTATTGCTCTGTTCTTGCACTCCAAAGTTATACAGATTTTATAGTGTTATTAAAATTGAAAGTAGCACATTTAGAGTTTAGACTTGCATACTATTCCATGTTACCTGAAAATAAAAGATGAAGCCTATAATGGATGTGTTTCATTTCAGTTACTGGCTGCCCTTCAGACAAGCTCACATTGCAATTTCCATTCCTTCTGAACAGCAGTTTGCTTGGCAAGAGGAATTTGAAGTTGCTGATTAGATTTTTAACTTGGCTTTCCACCACCAGACAGACTTAGTAGGACTGAAAATCTGTGCCCGCTGTTGTCTTTGAGATGCAGGGAAAGAATAGCTGGGAAGTTATTAGAGGATTGTGGTTTTGTGGGGAGGCCCAAGGTGCTCCCAAATGTCCTAAATGCTTGTAAGGATTAGTATGCCAGAGGCTTTTATTTGCAATTCTGTTGATGGAAGATCATTAAGGACAAGCGCATCTCTCAATTTCCTGCATAACCACAGAAGAGCCCCACTAATATTTGCTCCTAACTCAAAAGTTCTCTAAGCCAGAGTACTTCTGGCAGAAAGGCAAAGGGTTTCTGATACACCAAAGTAATTTCAAACATGATAGAAGTGTACTGAAAATATAGCTGACCTACTTTTTAACTAGCTAGCTCTGAAATAAGCAGGTGTCTTTTTACTCAAGTTTTCCTTTTCCATTCCGCAGCACAGCTTCCTAAGGATGACTGGCCAGTACTGATATTTGAATACTTTAATGTTTAACATTTCAACTTTATATTGCATGTTTGCTCACTTTCCCTGTTAAGTAAATGGTATATACTATTCTTTACTGCCAACATACTGGGTATCTATTTCTTTGTGACCTTACTGGTTATTAGTTGTAAGGGTGTCTTGCATATTTTTATGTATCTTTGACTTTTTTCTTGCTCTTTGTCTTACAGTTGACACCAGCTCTATCATAATTGACACCATCTGTACCACACTGCACAGAAGTCTGTCTCAGAGAGAGATGGGTGCTGAAGAGATGTAGTCAGAAAACCAAACTGGCTTTCACAATGCTCTCTTCACAGCCTTTTGGCAGGGGCCCATGCCTGATGGGGATTGTATTCAGCACAGAGACATCAAGTGACAGCATGGGTTACTGCAGTTGTGCACCTGCAATAGAGCAGTCCTGAGTTACTGGTTTCTCTGGTAAACAAATTTATCTGTGACATAAAAGAGAATATTAGAGCTTAGCTAGATCTTTAGAGACAAAGGGCACAATCTTTCCTTATTTTGTAGTTATTTCAGAAGGTTTGGGATTTATTGGTAATGCAGGTTAGTAACACAACATCATTTCTCAATAGCATTTGTGTAGCCAATTACTCTGTCATACACTACAACACTGCAGGAAAGCTTCAGCTACATGTGAAATCAAACTGCAGACAGTCTGTATAGAAGGGTTATTTACATGAACATACTTGATAGTACTTTAAAAATCTGCTTTTCTTCTGATGTGGAAAATTTTAAAGGGGGCACAGATGGGACTTTTTCACAGCTGGAGGTAGGCCTAGCACACCATGTTAGCACTGTTGGCGCCTGTGTGTGCAGCTGCAGAACAGCTCCTGTGCTTTAGGGTACGGCACAGCTGCAGTTGTGGTGTCTCCTGTGGGCTATCACTGTGCCCGACTGATGCACCTGGCAGTAGGGACCCAAGGAGTCCTGGCTGAGGAAGGACACGGGTGCCTGTAAAGTAATGCATCTGCACAGCCTGCTATACAGCCTTTCCTTAGCCTTTTCCATTTGTCTGATCAGGGCACGTAAACATCTCATGCTCCGAAACACTGGTTTCTGTGACAAAATTCATGAGAACAGGAAGAACTTACTTTGTTGTCTTACCTGCTGTGTATTTGTCTGGTTGCAAGCATCTATTTTCACCATTCAGTTGTTCTGCTGTTTCATGATCATGATGATCTTTGAGGCTGACTGAACTGGATTGCCTGTGCCTTATGCATGGGAAACCCTACAAATTATTACCTGGCTTTGAAACTGAAGGGGTAATAAATCTAGAAAAATGTCTTTTATGGCTTAAGACCACTAATGTTGCAGGACATGATTCACCAGTATTCCCCGATTTCCTCTAGGCCCTGTGAATTAACTGGGTTATTGGGATGAGGCTGTGCAGTGAGAACAGTGGCTGTAAGAGATGGAAAATCCAATCTGTAAATAACTTTAAAATCACCCTTTCCATGCTTGACTTCTATGTCTGTAAACTTGTTAGTTTGGTTACTCCTGATGGGACTGGAAGATGTCACTAGGAGAAATCCTGCTATTTGAGAAAGCAGGAGTACTGAGGAGGCAGCAGCCTCATTGACATTGTAATTCCAGATACATTAATGCTGTTGCAGCAGGAGATCACCTGTCACATTGCCATTTGTTTGGCATTTTTAACCTGTTGGGATTTCCAGCTGTTGCCAACTCTGTGCTTTGCAAAACTTGTGAAAAATGAATTGCTGGTGTTAGTTTCCTAGTAAAATAAATTATCTTGGGGCTGTAGAACTGTGATGTTTTAATTAGTGAAGAAAATATGCATGATAGTGAAAACCATGATAGGTTGGTACTCTTGACTTTCAGAAATTGTTTTGCTCTGACCAAATAATAGAAGTTCATCTATTCATTCATAAGGTTAAAGAAAAAGAAACCCAGGCTGGCTGGGTTTTGGTCTTCTCAGATAATTATTCTGAAAATGGTCTAAATAGTCTAAAAGCTGAGGCTTCTGAACAGAATATACCTAATTATATGACGATGCATTATTTAGTAGATGTTCTGAGAGTTTATTTACCACCCTTCTTTTCTCCAAAGTTGTGCAGAAAAGGCAAGCTAGAATCTGATGTTTGCGCCTTTTTAATCCATGCAGAGCTTGTATATTGATGGTGGATAATTTGTTTTCATATACAAGCCATCCAAAATGAATGGTTCATCCCACTAATTCATGTTCATAATAAAGCGGTGACTGAGATACATTTCTTCATGGTCAGCACCTCACAGTGCACCTCTACTTTTACTTATCTACTCCTGCAGCTGTAAGATAACTTTCCAAGCGCTTTACTTGAGCTAATCTAGTGTGTGCATGGACAAGGAGATGATATACAGTGCTTTTATTGTCTGCCAGACCTGACTGATCGTGCTGTGGCCCGTGCTTCATCAGGGTTCACAAGCCTCCTCCAAGCATGCTCACAGTAGCCCAGATAGTGAATTGATCCTGAATGACAATATGCCCTCGCATGTGCTCAGCTTTCGGTAGTCACTGCAGTGCTGGCAAGTGTGGGTTTGATGTTCTTTCTTGCTGAAAAGGTAATGGGAAACAAGGTGGGGTTTCTAGGTGGTACACACTAGTACCGGGCCTGAGCTGTGAGGACCATATAAATAGCCTGAGAACTGCATCCAAGGAGAGGGGCTAAGAGAATGGAGGATATAAAACTGAAAAAAAGTCTTTAGCAATATCCCCATCTATCTGATAATCAAAAATTAAAATTTCTTATGCATATAGTAATGTGACTTTTTTTTTTCACAGGGAGGCTGAATTTCAGCACTTCATATCTGCCCAGCCTGCTCTTCTGTAATGATCTGATTGCTGTTGATTACTTCTGATTGTCACAAAGGGCATGCATATGACTAACCGTAACCTGTGGGTTTTGTCATTTGAAAAGATAATCTGTTTATCTCTGAGGGCAGAAAAGCAGCTTAAATTTTTATATAATCAGATATTCTGAAACAGAGAGCCTTGAAGTTATGTCTGTGCCACACTAATTGGGGTTTGTGTTTTGAGAGGCAATTGGAGGAAGAGTTAGCTCTTTAATGAAGGAGTTGGGAAGAAGCTGCCAAGTTTCCTGAAGGTTTTCCTGTTCTTTTTGGTTTTTTGTTGTTTTATTTTTAGAGGAAGGGAAAAAATCGACATTTCAAACATAATGTTTGCATTTTTCCCCTCTCTCTCTTGAATTTAAAGAAGGTGAAATATTGAACTTTCATAATTGGGATTCTTTTGTGGCTGTTGCAGGGGTCATGTGAGTACCTTCCCTTGAATAAATCCTAGAAATACATGTGCCGAAATACTGTAATTTACTGGGATGTCACTGTGCCCCATAGATTGCTGCCAGTCTGATCCTATACGCTGTCAAGCTTCTCCAACAAAACACAGAGCATCCTCCATTGACCTTGACATTGCCTGACATGAGACATTTCAGCCCTTGCTGAAATTCCTTCATGTCAGAAGTTCAGACTTGAGGATTTTCAAATAACATAGGCTGTTGGGCTGCACATTCAGGTTTAAAAACAATTTTCTCTTAGGTAGGATGAGAGTATTTAAAGAAGGAATTCTCAGCCCTGAGGAAACTCTTCTTCCTTGGAGTGCCTTTCCTGTGCTAGGAAAAACACAGAAGAACAGTTGGTGGCTTTATAATATTAACTGAAATTTTATTTTTAAAATAAGCAAGTTTTTGCACTACAGGCAATTTTTTAATAATTATTTATTTTATTCCCACGGCTGTTCTTCTGTTTGGTCACTGCCTTGTATTGTCACTAATGATGACATTTTGGAAGGATTGTATCCCAGGCTTTCATCTGGATATACAGGGTGCTAGCATGCAACACACTGAAACACCATGATCTGAAAGTCTTGCAATTTGAAACAATTAAGATTAGAATGATGCATGTGCTTCATTATAGCTGTCATACCACTTCCAAGCTTTCAATCTTGATGTCCTTTTATTACGAATGTTTCCTTGACTATGCAATTAATGCCTTTTTATCATCATGACAAGGAGTTACCCCAGAATGATTCTGAGAAGATTTAAGCTTAGTTTATTGAAGCTTTTGTCTTCTCTGCAATTCATGACTGTGAAACACACAGGAACTGCAGGAGCAGTGGCCTCCTGTATTTAGACAAAGACGGCTTATGCCTCTGCTCAGCCATTACCTCTTTTATTCTCAAGCTGCCTGATGGATGTAGGGCGAGGGTGGGAAGGCAGGGAGAAAGTTGGAGCTCAGGGAAATAAAACACAGGTTAAAAGTAGTTTCACTTCTCAGTAGACATTTTTATTAACAGCACTGCAGGGTTTTTGACAGCCCAGAGCTCTTTGCACAGGCGAAGTCTGAGTTATAACTTGCAAACCTGTTACTGTAAAGCAGAGCCACTGAGTCCTACTCCTTTGCTGAAGTCTTTCAGGTAGAGGCAGGCTGTGTGAGCTTGTGTTTTTTTTTTGAGCTAGTTGAGTGGTTTTGTTTTGTGGGTTTTTTTGTTTTTTGTTTTTTTTTGGGATCAGTCTGATTATTTAGAAGGTTGTGCTGAAGAGGGGCGAAGTGGGGGGGGGAGGGGCTGGTTTTGGTGTCTTGATGTGTTTTGTGGTGTGAGGTTTTGTTTTGTTTCTTTTTTTTTAATCTCCATTCAGCAGTTCCTACAATGTGAAAAAAGCCCCTTGGGGCAGGAGCTGCTCAAGTGGAGAGGCAGGAAGACTGGTGGTTTCTGAGGTGCAGCCTCAGGATGAGGCAGTAACGGGCAGTCAAAGGCTAAGTGCCCTTGTCTTGGCAGGACTGTGCGTGTTTTATAAATAGAGAGTCTGAAGTGGCAGCCTAGGTATTCTGAGGGCTTTTTTTTTATGGTGTGTTCTCATTTGCTTTAAAAACTAGATGGTGTTTTTACAAACTGAGTCTGGGAACCCATTTGGTTGTCTTTAGTGAGGGTGAACTGCTGCCTGAGCAGACATGCTTTTCAGAGACACCCAATCTTGCTGAGTGTCCAAGCACGATGGTCTGCCACTGCCATATAACGATGGCTCTATGCTTTCTCATAGCTTTGAGCACATAGAGTACAGCCGTAATGTGCACATTATCTCTGAGGCAGATTTGCTGCTCTCCTTGAGGTGCAAACACACTTCTGTGGGCTCAGCAGTGGCAAGGATGTGTAGGTAAAGTGTTGTAGGGAGTGAGGCAACACCTTTTACTCCAGCAGCTGGTGGAAGGGAGAAGGGACAAGATGTTTCTTCTGGGCAAAGGAGTTGCTTCAATAAAAGAACATTGCTGCTTCTACAATCCTGCCTGCGAAATGCAGAAGCCAACTTTAAATAACA
Organism: Pezoporus wallicus; assembly: GCF_028554395.1. Classification (NCBI taxonomy): domain Eukaryota; kingdom Metazoa; phylum Chordata; class Aves; order Psittaciformes; family Psittacidae; genus Pezoporus; species Pezoporus wallicus. The sequence goes on from NW_026641383.1 coordinate 2,849,234, forward strand.
ATTACATGCTTCAGAAACTTTCTAAAAAGATGCTTAGCTACTTATGAATGAGACATAGCAGCCTTCAATGCAGGCCATATGTATTGCACGGTCCCAATTTGCCAGTCTATTTTTGTTTTTTTTTTTCCCCTCCATAAATTACCTGGTTTTGCATATCACTCAAGTGTGTTGTATGATCACATAATTACATACAGGGAGATGCCAATTAGTAGTTATGCTACAGCAGACCTCTACAAAGCATTTTGATGTGCACTTTCTCTGCTGGACGCATTAATTATTGGCATTGTTTTTCTCAGTAACACCTGCACTGTGTAGGTGACAGCAGTATCACTAGTTTCATATTTCTGCTGTGTCTATATAGAAAAGCCTCTGGAAAAGACAACCTATTATTTAAAAATCAGCACTGGGGAGTTCCTTTTCTGTGCATGCAAAGTTATGGCAGAAACACTGGAAACAGCCGTGCAGCTGAAGGCAGGTGCATAGCAAGTATCAAATGCCAAGCAGTCACTCAAACAGTTGAGAGCATCAAAACAACATATTTTGTAGGTAAGAATACCTAATGACTTATTCTTTGAAAAGAAGCTAAGACTGATGGGGTTTTCTCATCAATTATTAGCTACTGATTTATTTTATCCTTAAGTGTCCTTATTTCCAGTGAAGAATGCAGGCATGTTGTCTAATGAGTGATGATGGGGTTCAATGATGTGTTCCCATTGTTCTATGAAGAAATTGCTCAACTCTCAACAAAAATATTGTAATTTCCAGTTCTTTAGTATAAAATAGTTGTTACTTCTCATTTTCTTGAAGCTTCTGAAAGTGTGAGTGCTGTTTATACATGATATTGAAATGTGCTGAAACAGGTGGGTTTTTTTCCCCTAGTTACTTTGTAATTACAATTGCTAAGGCAATAGCAGATTTCAATCTGTTTGTCATGTAGTTATGCCTTTTAAGGCTAAGAATATTCAAAGGAGGAAGTCTTGAAGATGTTTATCAAAGATGCACCCTTCAAACTTTAGATTCAACCTCGTTTCTGCCAATGAGAATTGTTGCAAGTAATAGCTATGCACGTAGAAAAGTGGATATGAGAAGCCACGTGTTCTCAGGCTTTGTTTGTACATGAAAAGGGTAAATAAACACCTCTTCTGTGTGCTGGCTGTAGGGTGAATAGATTTTGTACAAGGGCTCCTGAATTTGCCATTCTAATATAGGCTGTACTTTTTTCCTTTGAGACTTAATATTTTATATCGTATATTATCAGATAGCTTGATTGAAGTTGCTTCCACTTTTCAGTGTGTGATAGCTTTAGTAAAATGTTTGGGGATGTTACTGTAAGTAGACTGCATATATACAAGTCCTAATTACACTTTTAAATTAACACCTGTGTGAACAAAATCAGTCCTTCCAAAAGCTGTTTTCAGTAACAGCAGCAGCACATGGATTGTGTCGAAGTGGATGGCTATGGATGTTGTTCGTACATCTTTGGGTGTTTCTCCAAGGTGAGAAAAGGTACAGAACAGCTTCTATTGGTATTCTTGTAGTTGTTAAAGAATGTATCCAAGATAGCCCTTGGAAATTAGGTTAAAAGCTTCATGCTTTTAACAGGGTATTCATCTGATGTCCCTTCCTACCTAAATTACCCTATGGTTCTTAGGTTTATGTCAAATCCCACTGTATCTAAAGTAGCCCATCACCCTTTTTATGTCTTTACCTGTCACTTTACTGTGTTCTCCAATTCTAACATGACGTAATTTCTTAAATACTTGGATAGGACAAGAAAATTCATACTGTAGTGCTCAAGGCTTATAACCTAGTACATGCCTGTGTGGTCTTTGTGTCAGGTGTTTCACGAAGTGATGGTGCTTGTGTAATATAGGAAGGTTTTTTGATTGAATTGTAGCACCCTGCTCACTGAAATGTACAGTTGTAGTCCTTGATTTATGTCCCTGCAGCTTAGCTCCTCATTTTGCAAACAAAAAATGGAGACCTTTGAGGCAAGCTTTAATACATGTTAATGTAAGGACTGTGCTAAAGTGTGGTAACAAAACTATTCCAAGTTTAGGATTAATTTCTTTCTTTCTAATATATCTTGTAGCCCAGCCAAACAGCATTTTCTGAGGAGAAAAATTGTGCTGATGAATATGGCTTCCAAACCTGTGTGAGAAGTTCTTACTCCTCGAGCAAGTGCTTCAACTGCAGCAAAGAGGTAGTGTGCTGGGTGACAGATTCTGTCATCTTTGTTCCTGCATCCATGTATATCCTCTGGGAAAATAAGTGATAATCTCCTGTTTCTGCTCTTATCTCTTTCTATATTGTTTTGGATGTACATGGGGCTTATGCTCAAGTGTACCTAAGACTGTCAGCCTATGATGCTGTAGGATAAATTATATGTTGCTATCGGGATGAGCTCATGTGGACCCTTTCATTCAGCTTCTTACAAGCTGCACATTACTATGGCTAGTTTACTTCTGACATCTGCACCAGCTCCCATACCTCAACAATCTGTTGGCATCTACAGTATAAACAAGTCTTCATTGCCATTGCTTTTGATGACACATCAGAGAGGGGCCCTTGCCTCAGGGCTTGTATGTGTCCCTGTAAAACAAATGAGAGCTGCTGAACAAAAGAATTGTGGCTTCACTTTAAAAGTCATAATAAAGAAAAAAAATAACCACTCAAAAGATGGTTAAAATGCAGATTGCCAGTGCTTCTCCACTTGCCTCCCGGGGTGAAGCTTCCTTTCTCCCTCTTTTAGTCACCCTTGTTAATGTCAGCTCAATATTAGGATACTTGGTTGGCAGCTCTGTAATAACACTGAATCTCTTAGTTCTCTGTGAGGTTTCCTGGAGGGCAGTATCATGCTTCATTAAGAAACTTCCTGTGACTTTAATAAGAAATCACCAAATTACACACTTGCTATGGATTTCCTTTCATTATTCTGATTAGAATTATGGTTTTGTAGAATTGTGTTCTTTATGTTCCTTCTTAGTCTTATGCAATCCTCACAAAACAAAACCACAAAAAATCAACCAAAACCTCAGGCAAAACCTAAAAAAACCAAAATTCAAACAAAACATCACCCACAATATAAATCAAAGAAGGCTATAATTCTGACTTGTGTGAGAGAAAAAGGAAAAAGAAATATTACAGAACAGGCATCAGGGAAAAGAGAAAATTGGAAAAGTATTGGTCTTTAATGAGTTGGGTATTACTGAAGTAGATGAGGCACTGTGCAGATAAAACAGTAAGTTGCTTTAGAAGAGTGGATAGGACAGGATATGTAATAAAACTAATATGCCTTGAGTCCTTCTAAGTCAAGCTTTGTATTACAGAGCTGAACTGGCATAAATTATCATGAGACAGAAGGTGTCACTGGTTTGAAGAGCTTTCCATTCTACTTGTGTGCATTGCTCTGCTTAAGCCACTTGAGAATAAAGTCACTTCTAAAATATGTGGTATTTCATAATTACTTTTTCTGCCAGAGGAGCAGCTCTGATCCCTGCAGGCTTGGAGTCGTTTTGGTGGTGTAACACTTGGGTTATCTGCCCCACCATTTTCCTTGTAGGCTAAAACGTGGCCATCAGACACTTCTTTCTGAATCTACCCATAGTGTTTTGCAAAGTGCTGATGGCTGGTTTGCTCTCTGTACGTCCTTGCTAAAATGGATGTGTGGAAACTTCTCAAAGCTGGTAGCTGGTTACACTTTGGGTACAACTGAACCATTTCATCCTTTACTCAAGTAAGAAAATGAAATAATGATTTATTCTTTAAGAAAATACATGAATTATCCTTCTTTAAAGAGATTCTATAGAATTCAGTTATGACATTCAACTCTCAAAAAGCACAGCTTGTAGGGCCGTAGCATACTTTAGACTAATGATAGACCCATGACCCTTAAGTCTATAAATATTGCATTTTTCATTGCTGAACACCTGTCCTTTCTAACAGCTTTTCCAAAACTCAAGTTTTCTCTGATTCTGCTCTCAATTCCCACACCAAGATCTATACTACCATTCTTGAAACATTCAGGCACCTCAGCTGCTTTCCTGATCAAAATACCCGAGTGGGAGAAACAACCATAGGCTGACCACAGTTTTATTTTCATGCAGGCCTGCAGTTATTTCTTTGTATATGTAGATGATAAAAATAAATGTGGTCACTTGTGGGGATTTTGCTCTTATTTGCTTGTATGCATATGACATCCAATTCTCATGCCCTAGGGACTCTCTGCTACTACAAAAGTTATGGGGCCTTTAAATATTACTACCTCATTTTCATAGCTTGCCATAAAATGACTGAAGTGTAAAAGAGAATCAATATTGTTGTGATTTTAGTGGGAATTAAGTCATTGTAAATTCATGATAATCTTGTTCTTATCTTCAAATCTGTGTAGTCATTAAGGATTTGGATTTTTTTTTTGTGGGAGGGAATTGAGGGGTTCCTTTTCCCTAGAATGAATTCTCACAGCCTCTACCATAGAAGCTCAGATCCTAGAGTGCTGTGCCATTCACTGGGCATGTACAGTTCTTGGGGGAGAATAATTTTCTACCGGAGAGGGCTGGAAAACAGTGAGATCAAATTTGGGAAACTCCCTGTGGCAGTCATGCTCTGTCTGTTGGCTCTCAAGGCATCCAGAATCTGTGTTCGTACCGAATATGCAGTGTTTTGCAGAGGGGAAGCTAGGAAGGTTTTCAACGCTGTTACAAATTACAACTTGAATGTCTTTGAGTGGTCTCATGTTGTAGAATTTATTCCCAGTCTAGTATCTGTTAGGGTGGTTAGGACCAGCATTTGATGATCAGGATGCTATTGGGAGTAAGAGTGGTCACAGCAAAGATGAAGGATTTAACCAGGGTAAAGTGAAAAAGTCCTTCAGACCGACTTGCAAAATACAGGATGGGAAGAAAGCAGTTGAGGTTTATTTCTATTTGGATAAAGTTATCACCATTGCAAACAGAATAAGGATTAAAAGCTGGATGAAAACAAAGCAAAGAAATGTCAGTATTGGGTCGGATAAATCTTACAGTGCTTTTAGAAAGTGCTTCTATACATAGAATCATGGAATAGTTAGAGTTGGAAAGGACCTCTAGTTCCAACCCCCTGCCATGGACAGGGACACCTCGCCCTAAAGCATATTACCCAAGGCTTTGTCTAGCCTGGCCTTGAAAACCTCCAGGGATGGAGCATTCACAACTTCCCTGGGCAACCCATTCCAGTGCCTCATCACCCTTACTGTAAAGAACTTCCTCCTTATATCCAATCTAAACTTCCCCTGTTTAAGTTTGAACCTGTTACCCCTTGTCCTATCACTACAGTCCCTAATGAAGAGTCCCTCCCCAGCATCCCTATAGGCCCCCTTCAGGTACTGGAAGGCTGCTATGAGGTCTCCATGCAGCCTTTATTTTCAGTGCAAATAACTTACAAGTAGTGTAGTTATTTTCTTGTTATCCCCATCAATGCTTACTTTGTGCTGTGGCAGTTTGCAGTTTTTAAGTGTGCTACCCCAGGTTTAACCTAACAGCAAGCAAAGCTTTTTCTCATGTATATCACCATAAATTTAATTGCAAAAGAACGCAGAATGTTGATCACCAATCACCTCCCCAGGTAAAAAGAGCCCAGAACCCTAAACCCTGGCAATGTTTTCGTAATTTCCTGGTTACCTGCTCTGACAAAGTACAGGACATTTGACCAAGATACTTGCAAAGGAGTTGAATTAATCTTTTTGTCTTGAACTTAATGACACAAACATACATCATTCAATATAGCAGATATTCCACTACCTGTAAAACATGCGTAATAACAGTAATGCCAGAATAAGTTCAGGCATTACTTTTTCCAGTAATTTTATGCATTTAATCTCACTTTCTGAATGCTCTTTCATGCTGTTATTAAATGTACTTCCACTTCTAATAGTCACATCAAAATACCTCTTTTTTTTTTCTTTTTTTGCCTTTTTTTTCTAGGAATTAAAGTTTCTAAACCTCTACATTTTAAAAACTGATCCAGCCTTTTGCATGGGTAAGATGCAGACTGGTTTACGTTTAATTATAATCTACCCATATGAAATAGTGTTTTTAAAGCAATAGAGAAATAGAATCATAGAATAGTTAGGGTTGGAAAGGACCTTAAGATCATCTAGTTCCAACCCCCCTGCCATGGGCAGGGACACCTCCCACTAAATATTCATTCAGTTCTTTTTGGATGCTTCAGAAGACAGCGTTTTGAGCTTTGTGTTGACATCAGGGAGCTCACTATCAATTTTGATCATAGCAGTGGTAATCTAGTTGTATGAGAAACAGCTGGCCACGGTGTTTTATAAGAATGCACACTTAAAAAAGTACAGAACAATGATTTCTATAGATTTGTCTCACTTCTTTTCATCTTTCTGAGGATATTTCAGCTCTCTCCTTTCACGTTTGTCAGTATTTTATTCTAAAGAATAGAAATCAGTGACATTCAGTTACAGATGTGATGAGCTGACTCCAGCCAGCACATCCGAGCTGCTCCTGGGGAGCTATGCAAATCCCTTTCAGCATCATCATTCTTTAACAAAAATCAGAACAATCCTCCTGATTTCAAAGACATCGTTTCTATACTCCCTCATTTCACATACAGACACGCTGCAGTGCTTTAACTGCTGGTTGTCCTCTCAACTTCGGAGTTCTGTCAACAATGAGAGAAACTGCTGACTCTCTAATTAATCCGCTTTGGGAAGAAAACATCATTGTTTGGAATGAATGCATGTTTATTTAAACAAACTGCCAACTAGACTTTCAGAGTGAAGCCAATGCAATTCCGTCAGAATCTCTAGTGCACTAAAGCAGGCAGGAGACTTTCTCCTGCACAAATACTGTTCTAATCTTCTTCACACCAACACTTAGTTTGGGATGGTACTCTGTCCTCAGGTGCTTTGAAATCGCCTCGTTTCACAAGCCACTGTAGTGGTGCAGTATCAGCACCTTAATCTGAATAGTCACCTTTATTCTCATCCTTTATTCTGTTTTATAGATCCACAGTACTCTTGGAACAACTTCCCTTTGCAAGTCTCTGCATGAATCAAAGCTTACTCAGTTCTGGGGAGGTTCTGTAGTTGCACTGTGCTTGTGATGAATGCTGTGTTGCCCTCTGTCAGTACCATGTTGGAAGACCCCCATGAAAGTAAGGGACGAGAACGTAAATAGCCTCGGGGGGGACGAGTGAGGGGTGTAGAACTACCACCCCCCACCCCACCCCCCAAAAAACACAACCAAAACAAAATCAAAACCCAGAAGTATAGATGTTTTGAACTTGATAATTAGGATCCTGATAATCCTAATCCTGATTTCTATCCATGGCTATGGCTGGAGTTTTGTTCTGATTTTTTCTTTTAAAGTTTGTGTGCCTTAAAGTTTCAGTTCTAGATCAAGTTTAGTGTCTCAGTACCGCTGGGATTGTAGGATAGAACACTCATTTTACAGAAGACTACAAGTGGCTTGTGCTGACTTTCTGTAGTACCTTGTGGTAGGGCAGTGACTGACAGATTGCTGCACTGTCCCTGTCCTTTCACCATGGATCTGACCTTCCCTTTATGAAATGATCTTGATATTAAATGGATTAATGAATTACTAGGGGAAGAAAAACAAGAGCATTGTATAGTGTAAGAGAAGAAAAGGGGAAAAATATGCCTCTGACAGTATTTTGCAAATAAATATGTTTTAAAATACTTTGGTATCCTTTCTTGGGAGAAATGAGCAAACAATGCAGTAGCAAGTGTCACTTCAAGTTCATGGTCAAAAAATTCAAGAGTTTATAGTTCAGAAGAAATAACTTCAGCTGCTTGGGCACTTTATGTAATGGCACTATAATTATAATATATATATTATAATATAAATATAATATAACTATAGTATATTTGTGGCTCCCGAGCTGGAAAGCTTTGCCACATAGGCAGCAGCCATTGAAGAGCAACAAAATAAGAGTGGGAGGAAGATACCAGAGGTATAATGAACTGAAAGTAAAGCACTTGAAATACAGTTATGTGAAGAATATTTTTCTCTTGTGATTATGCTTGAATGACTGCAGTATCTGCAAAGGCATTGGGAAGTAAATAACAGCTAGGGATTTGTTTTCTTTAGTTTCAAGAAGGGACATGATTTAAAGTGTAGTATTTGATTTAAATGATCTCTCTATGAGTTTGAGAAGTGAGGGAGATAAACTGCTATTTGTTTAAGTCGAGGGGACCAGATCCCTTGCTAGTGTGTACATAGATATACTTCCAATTAATTCAAGGCAGTTGTTTTGATTTATTCCAGCTGTGCTATGCAACAGTCGCAGAAGCATTGGGCTACCTCATTTGCATGCAGTTGCCATTTGTGCCTGGTTTTTAGTAAGCCATGCTCACATATCTCAAGTGAAGGCATGAGATTTGCCATGTAGCCTTTTGACTTGAGACTGTGTAGGCAGGAGGAGAGAGGGGCCAGGCAGTTGGGAAGGGACACTGTTCACCTCTTTTATCTCTCTTCTGAGTCAAAGTGCTCCTCCTGGCATCACCAAGTGCAGATACTGAGTAAGGAGCAACTGCCCAGGGACTGCTGTGCTGCACAGTCAGTCTGGAAAATGCTGCAGCACTGGTTTAATTATAAAGTGTGCTGCTCTGATATACAAGGGTTGTTAAAAAAAAAAGAAACAACAAAACAACCCACATTATTTCCAGAAAAGAGGTTGGTCTTCAAAATTGAATGACTGAAACAGCAATTCATTTAAAGCTTTAGGACTTCTGGGAAGGACTTTATGATGTAGCCAGGAAGACTGAGTTTAACTCATTCTGATAGGTATCCCCCAGACATTGCCTTGGTGGGACTGATGTAAACTGAGTGCTCCCCTGCATCTTACATGAGGTTCCTTCAGGTATCCTGCTTGGGGCCCAGCTATGTCCTGGATGTCCCACCAGCAGGACACCTAATTTGCTGATCCTTTGGGTGCTGGTGGTCAGCCTGGCTTACTCTTCTTTTCTCATATGTGTATGATTGGTGAAAGTTGTTTCCCCTAACCTTACAAACCTGTCAATTAGACACCCAACCCTAAGGCTGTCCTAGGCTGGACATTGTAGCCAAAACTCCACGTTATCCCATAGCAGTCCTCATCAGACAGTAAAGATGATGCACCATTCACAGGTGCCCTTTGTGTTGGTTGACCATAAAGGACAGCTGCTTGCTTTGTGAAAAGGTCTGTTCTCAGCTGCTGTCTTTCTGCTGCAGAGCAGTTGAGCAGCAAATGTCAAGATATACCCCAGAAAAATGGTCTCCACTCCTCTCTGTATAGCTTTAAGTGGTTGCAGACTGACAGTGAGGTATGTATGAAGTGAGCCTGCTGGCAGCTTAAAAGCTGTATTTAGTGTTCACCAAGCACAAAGCAAATAAACGTATGGTATTTATCCTTTTCATTTCTAAGGAGGATGATGCTTCTCCTAGGAAACCGTAAAAGCTGAAACAAGTTATTTTAAAACTAAGGGTTTTTTTCTATTTTCAGTCTACTCCTAGGTGCCACTTGTACACAAAAGGTAGAAAATGTGACACGCAGGCTGTCAAAAAAGGTCACCTCTAGAACTTCTTGATCTGTTTAACACCCAAAGGCTCTTCTGTCATTTGGCTGTAGCACATAGTGCTGCTTTAAGACTGAACGTTAGAATGATTTTGTTTTTCTTTTTAAATTGCAACCTCTTTTCCAGCAGACCAGGAAAGCTTTTAACCATTGTCACTGAGGCTGGAGGCAAAATTGGCAACTAGAGTTTTCTGGCAGCATGCGTTTTCCTTATCTTTAGTTTCTAGTAAATCAGAAACCTTCACTCATTTTTCTGTGCCAGTTCAGGATCATGACATTTTCTCTCTCATGCCAGAAAATGCAGGTGATCATACTGTGGATGATCAAAATAATCAGCTTTACTGATCTTATTCAGCCTTGCTACAAGTTTTTGTGCTTGCAGTTGTGTCAGGGTGGGAGTGTTTTCTGCCAGCATGCACTGGGCATTAAAGCAGTAGTGGTAGAAGTGAAGCTGTCTGCCTGGGCACCCACCCCAAAGCTGGCTTCCTTCAGCTGTTCTCTGTTGGGTTACAATTTTGCAAAAATGCAAAGATAGGGAAGGAAACTTCAGGTCTCACACACTTGATTAACAGGGATTTCGGTGTAGAAAAGCTTGTAGCTAGCAGTTATCTAGGACCTAGATCACAGTAATTAAAAAGGAGGATAAAAGGGATTTTTGAGGCTGGAATGTGTGGTTTGCTGGAATTTCTTATGCTGGGTAACAAAGAGAATGATTAATTGTAACAGTAATCCAACTACAGTACTGTGACTAAGGATAAAATAATATCTAATAAAATTGTAGTATTGATAACGAATGTTAAAGGCAGCTTACCCTGAATAGGCTTAAGGGCTCTGCTGCCTTCCTCTGGATGGTAACCCTGGCCTCTGCAATCATCCTTCTGTTAGCTCTGTTAAGATGGCCTAAAACAAGCAAAACTGCTTTGCTTTAACAGCAAAGGCTCTCTATTTCTGTGAAAGATAACTAACAGGACTGGCAAGTGTTAATTAGGTCCTATTTAACTTCAGTCCAGTCTGGCAGATGACGTAAGCCTGAGGGCATGCTGGTGCAGAGCTCCTGAAATAAGGGCTGTACATCTCTATTTCCTGCATAATGTCCTCAATCTCTCTTCACTAAAGAAATGCCATTGCCACTGATGATCTGCTGCAACAAAAAGCCTAGAGTACAAAAAGCCTTGAGCACTGGAAAGGGGCGCAGCCCTTGTGAGTGGAAATAATAGGGTGTTCTGTGGTCTTGCATTTCATTCTCTTTTAGAAAATCGCTAACTTTTTAAGTTCATAACTCTTGGTGCATACATGAAAGGGTAAGTGAAGAAGCCATTTATGCCCTTTAACTCTGATTACAAATGAAATTGTGCAGATGGAACAGGCCTTAATGTCCCAGGAGGCGGGAGTACCATGACATTTTAATAAATTCCTAAACACTCAGGAATGGAAAGGTCGAAAAATGTCTTGCACTTGTGACTGCTGCCTGCTAAAATACTTCTTAAATTTAAACGTCTGCCTAGGTGAAATTCATCTTTTTTTCATCAGCAGAGCTGAAAGCCCTTTGCCACAATGGAAGGTGCCAGGGCTCTGCCAAAATTCCTGCTCATTCTCCCTCAGGGCAGAGTTTGAGGGTTCTCCATTCTGTGGGGAGCATGGTACTGGAGTCAGGCACCAGAGCTGTGCAGAAGGAGGAGTGTTTCCTGATGCATCCCTGCAGTTAGCATTTCTTGTGGACCACCGCTAGCCCTATAGCTCCTCACACTTTGTGAACTGCAGATGGAAACTCCAGATTCCTGGAGCTGCCTCAAAACTGTAGCCCAGGAATACTTCTCTCTTCTCTGCCTGTTTTGTGGTGATGTGGATTTAGGCAGTGTATTAAGGGCTCAATGCAAACCCAGACTTTTTTGCCAGCAAAACTAATGTTTCCATTGCACTAAGCAGTTCTTCCTTCCCCGTCATGCCTGGCATGGGGTAGGTAACAATTAAGCTGTGCCTCAGCAGGAGCATGCGGGCAATGAACGTTTGCTCAGTTGAGGCTCTGATCTTGCATTGTTATGAACTACTTCAGTCCAGAAGCTAAATAATTGGATTGGTGTGGTGCTGTGCCCAAGCAAATGTGTTTTACCTCTGAGCAGCACAGTGATGCTGTCGTCACACGGCTCACCAGCCAGGGATGTTTGTGCCCACCTGATTCGTGCATTTGCTCTGTTTACACTTGCACCTGCCTGCCCTCCTTGGAGTGCACATATCATTTCTGCTAACATGACTGCATGGTCACAGGCAGGCTTAGAAACAAAAGGTAGCAAAGTGAACTTGCCTGGCAATCACTGAGGGTGTTAGAACAACTGTGATTACAAGATGATGCTTCAGAATTGCTTGGCTTCATTTCCAGTCATCTGTGAAATGCCTTTGCCAGTGCCTGGCCATCTGTGTATGGCTTTAGTGTGACTCCTTCATATTAATTTGGGGGGTGGGGTTCCAAAGAGTGTAGGTTCCTCACACACTTAACGCTACTGATTTTAAAAACAACGTCTAAAACCCCCAGAGCATACTGACTATCAGTGGGATTCAGGCTGTGCTGCTGTTTATCATAAGGCTTTACAACCTCCTTTAATCATCAAGGGTATGTCTAACCAAGGTCCCATTGAAGGGTGCATGAATATCTTGGAGGAGCTGGACTGATACAGTAGGCAGAGTCCACTGTTCAATATGAAAAAAGCCTAAGTGTTCCTTTTAAAATGAAGAACATAAGTAAGGCCATCATTAGACCAGCCACAAAAAACAGATAGTGTGGTATCTTACCCTTTTTGCTTCCTGACAGTATGCTCTCTGCTGGGTAAAGCATCAGACAAATCCACCATTAACTACTAAAGGAGCCAGTCTGCAAAAAATCTCTGCTAGAAATGACTGGAAATTTTGTGCCCCAAGTCCTGCTTCTAGCCATTGTAGCTTCAGCAGACACCAGCATTTTGAGGCCAGAGAGGATGCTAATGTTGCGGTGTGGTTCTTTTTGCACACCCATGTGATGAATGGACAGCTAAGGCACAGCCTGCCTGAATATGCTAACCTGGGAACATGCTCAGGTCTGCAATCAATGGTGAGGTGCTGCAGAGGAGTTAATCAAAGTGGGGTTATTTCAGTTTAAGCAATTTTACTACTTCCCTCTCTATCCCCTTCCTCCCCTGCCCCCCCCCCCATCCTTCTCCCCCTCCCAGTATTTAATTTTGTTTCTATTTTACTGTGAGTTTTGTAGGTTTTTGGGGTGTTCTGTGATTGGTTTGTTGATTTTTTTTTTTTTTTTTTTTTGCTTGTGTGGGTTTGTTTTTGGGTTTTGGGGGTCTTTTTTTTTGGGGGGGGGTGGTAGTGTGTTTGGGTTTGTTTTGGGGTTTGGTTTTTTTTGGTGTTTCATTCACACAGCCATGCTAAGTAAGTTTGCAAAGATCTCAATGGGCATATATTGAATAAAGTGCACAAATAGTGAGTTCCCCTCTTCCACCGATGTGTGCAGTATTAACTCATAACTTGACCTAGGGAGTCAGACAGGCTAGTACCAGGAGCCAAAGCTGTCCAGAGCATCTTAGACAAACCTTGCACCAAGTAACATTGGGATAAATCAGAGCCCTGAGCCTGGGCTTGTGTCTGTAGAGAGAAATTTTTCTGTACTCAGCTGCTGCACACAGAAATTGCTTGTGTGAAGGAGACAATGACTTCTTATTCCATAAGATAAGAGCTGGGGAAGGGGGAAGAGAGGAGTGTAAGTAGCTTTTGAATACAGAGTAGTGGAAAAAAATCTGTATGATGCCTGCAAACCGTGTTTCTCTGAGGATCACTGGAGAGTAATAAATCATTCACAGACTTATTAGAGCAGCTGCTGTGGCACGCCAGCTCTGTGGACGTAGCTGAGCTAATCTTTATAAAAACAGCTTTTTGAAAAATGGGGATTATTCCCAGCTAACACAGGACTTGGTTTCAAAACTGTCACTTCATAGCTGGTATCTGGGGGTTTTAGCCTGCCTTTTCAAAAAGTCCTTTCTTTTCCATTTCAGAAGGATGTTTGTCATTAAATGCTTTCATCACCTTTTTCTTTTGTTTTCTTTTTCTTTTTTTTCTTTTTTTCATTTTCTTTTTTTTTCCCCCACAAATCAAGACAGATCTCTCTTCTTTTGGAGACCATATTCTTCAATTCGTATTCAACAAAGTACTTTTGCACATTTTTAATAGAGTAGGCAGAAACATTTTTCCTGTTTATCATGTTTTAATTGAGGTGAAATGTCAGGGCTGAGCATTTTCATAAAATGAAAATATTACTTGGTTTTGAAACATTTTAATTCTGCTATCTCTTATTTCTAATATTTACTTTTCTTTCAAACCCAAAGTGATTTCGAAGCAAAAAGGAAGCAGTTCTTTCGAAATACAGAATCAAAGAATCATAGAATAGTTAGGGTTGGAAAGGTCCTTAAGATCATCCAGTTCCAACCCCCCTGCCTTGGGCAGGGACACCTCACGCTAAATCATATCACCCAAGGCTTCGTCCAGCCTGGCCTTGAAAACCTCCAGGGATGGAGCATTCACAACCTCCCTGGGCAACCCATTCCAGTGCCTCACCACCCTAACAGGAAAGAATTTCCTTCTTATATCCAACCTAAACTTCCCCTGTTTAAGTTTTAACCCGTTACCCCTTGTCCTGTCACTACAGTCCCTAATGAAGAGTCCCTCTCCAGCATCCTTATAGGCCCCCTTCAGTTACTGGAAGGCTGCTATGAGGTCTCCACGCAGCCTTCTCTTCTCCAGCCTGAACAGCCCCAACTTTCTCAGCCTGTCTTCATATGGGAGGTGCTCCAGTCCCCTGATCATCCTCATGGCCCTTCTCTGGACTTGTTCCAACAGTTCCATGTCCTTTTTCTGTTGAGGACACCAGAACTGCACACAATACTCCAGGTGAGGTCTCACAAGAGCAGAGTAGAGGGGCAGGATCACCTCCTTCGACCTGCTGGTCACGCTCCTTTGGATGCAGCCCAGGATACGGTTGGCTTTCTGGGCTGCAAGCGCACACTGAAGCCGGCTCATGTTCATTTTCTCATCAACCAACACCCCCAAGTCCTTCTCCACAGGGCTGCTCTGAATCTCTTCTCTGCCCAACCTGTAGCTGTGCCTGGGATTGCTCTGACCCAGGTGTAGGACCTTGCACTTGGCATGGTTAAACTTCATGGGGTTGGCATCAGCCCACCTCACAAGTGTGTCAAGGTCCCTCTGGATGGCATTCCTTCCCTCCAGCGTATCAACCGAACCACACAGCTTGGTGTGAAGAAGAGAAACTATTTCTACAGCTTCATAGCTTAAAGCTCAAATAAGAAAAAACCAGCTTTCAGTGTGTCCAATTTTGTTAAAAATAAATGACCATCTTCCAATAAAGGCTATATATTGAAAAGTTTCTGACCAGCAGAAGTACCACAACTTGTGCTTTTGCACGGCCCCCTTGTTTTCCAAGGGGTCTTCACAAAACTCTCTGCTCTGTTTCCCAGGGGGACTCATCCCATGTGCATTTCAGATCCAGTTTCCCACAGGTAGGAAAAGCTGGGGCGTACCCTAAATGTCAAAATATGGGATATGGTCATTGTCATCTAGTTTTAAAAAGGTGCCTGATATACTGATGGGATTTTTCACGAGCTGCAGTGTTTATCTATGTAGCAGTGTGTGCCATATGCTGGAAGGGCCAGCGTAGCCTTTGGTGAGCATGGTGTGAAGAGGCATACAGCAGCATTAAATTAATTGAAGGGAAAACAGCGCTTTACCTATAGATGGCATTTGAAATTGCGCAAACATGAATTACTCTTCGCATTTACTGAAAAATTCAAAGCTGCTGTTATTACAGAGCTGCCGTGGGGAGTGAGCAATGGTAGTTATTACTGCTGCTGTGTCTCTTGCAGATGTAGGACTTATTCCTATTAAGCTCCCGCAATCCCCATTAATGTGAAACTTCATCTTGCATCAGAAAAATGAGATTTTTCAGAAACATTCACTGTCTGTCCAAACCGCTTCTGTTGAAGTTCTGCCAATGCCATGTGCTTCAGAGAATTAACTTGAGTGTTTTATACTTTGGGCATCTTGGCTAGATATGAAAAAAGAAAAGAAAATGAGAAGCAATGAGCTGCATTGCCAACCCAAATGACTTCAGCAGAAATCCTTAGGATATTTGTCAGAGCACTGTCTCTTAGAAGCCTGTGACAGACTCATTTTTTATTTAAACAGGACAGAAGAAACTTTAAGCACCCAAACTTTACAGCTCTGGGGAAATATAATTATCATTTCTAGAATAGTTTGTGTTTTATATATATATATATATTTATCATCACTTGTTCTTGCAGCTTTTGTGAGTAGTTGCCCTCTTGACTCCTCAGGACTGGTAATTACTGTGTCTGGAGAGAGGGCATGCATGAGTCAGAAGTTCATCCCTGAAATGAGGTGAAAAGGATTGCTCAGGGCCAGGGCTGAGATTCAAAATTGGGTAAATTAAAAATGAGTGAAGTTAAATGGAGATACTTAAACGCTGAAAAACTATCTAGATTAAAAAAAAAAGAAAACATACACACACACAAACCCCTCAAAAAAACAACCAAAAAAACCCCAATCAAAACCCCACAAAACACAAAACAATAAAACCCTGCAATAAATGTAATAACTATATGATGGCTCTTGACCAAGGTTGGCTTTTTAGTAGTGGTCTAGACTTCTAAAGAATTGATATCTTGCTTCAGATGACTGTAAATAGAAATTGCCTCCCTTGCCATGCATACAAGGAAGTTCAGGCCTCACTGAAGAAGGAGTTCAAGAGCTATGAAACCAAGAGCTAGAAGTGCTTTTCTATACTATCTCTCTAATTAAAACAAACCATTATAGAAGATAAGTAAATCTGTGAGGAAAGTAAACCGGGTTACAACCTTTTTTTCTTTTGAGGCTGTTTGGATACAGTTCATGTTGGTGATTGTCCTTGGTGATTCCAAGTTGGAAAAGTATAAAAAGATGAAGTTTTACCTAAAGAAAGAGCTAATGTGCAACCCTAACACTGGCTGCATTTCTTGTCCCCAGAAAGCGGTGAATTACCTCGAAAGGTTCTATGTATGGGTGGACATAAAAGTTTGTACTTGTGCAAATGGGTGTTTGTTTAAGAATAGGCTAAATACATGGCTCTTCTCTATGTTCTAGCTATCTGTGTGACTGGAAGGGCTAGTTTTGTTTGTGTAACGAGCAGATTAATTTCATTCCTGCTTGTGTGTATGTGATAGGTACCCTGCCACAAGCAGTCAACACTGACCTGTGGGGGCAGCTTACAGACCTCCAGCCACATAGACATAAGTATTCTCTAGGGCCATCTCTCTGCTGACAGCTTATATTTAACAGCTGAGAGACTAAATCATGGAGCTGTATTGATGGGGAAAAAGCAGAGCTTCACCTTCTGAAGCTATTTTGTCTATGTAACTCTTTGCTTTTTACCCTTCAGAAGTTTGTCACAGACTATTTCACAGAATTGCAGAACGCCTGAGACTGGAAGGGCCCATCAGCGTTCACGTAGTCCAGCTTACCTGCTCAAGCAGAGTCACCTAGAGCACATGGTTTGGGATTGTGTCCAGAGAGCTCTTGAGTGTCTCCTGGGAAGGAGACTTAATGCTCAGCCACCCTCACAGTGAAGAAGTTCTTCCCTATGTTCAGGTGGAACTTCCTGTGGTTTAAGTTATGCCCATTGCCTCTTGTCCTATTGCCTGGCACTACTGAGAAGAGATCCTCTTGACACCTGCCCTTCAGATCCTTATAGACATTGACCAAATCCTTCCTGATTCTTCTCTTCTCTAGGCTGAATAAGCACAGCCTTTCCTCCGATGAGGGAGGAATTGCTGTATTTCTGGTTTGTGTTTTGACATCCTGAGTGTTAATACACATCTTAAAGCAACCCTGTTTTTCTCTGTTTCTGGCAGTCACAGATAACAAATACACAGATAACGAATGCACATTCTGTGCTATATCACCATGCTTCTACAGCTGAGGCCTCACTTTTTGTTTGATTTCTGGTTTCTGTGGTTACCATCTAGTGGAGTAAAAAACAGCAGAAACATGAACAGAATAGTGATGTTAGGAAAGCTATTAATAGCGATTATGCAATTCATGCTATTTGTGCCTTGAAAGTACCCACAGCATTAATTTCCTCAAATGCTCAAGCAAAATTCAGATTTTTACTCTTTTCCCCTATCCCTCCCAGCTTTCTGTTGTATCTTAATGTTTGTCATCCTCTTCTTCCTATACTCTAGAGAGACCCACAGCTGCCTACACTTTTCCTCATCTTCGTATTGAGATTCACATCCTGCTGCAGTGTTCCCACCTATGAAGTTGGGATAATGACCCCCACCACATAAGGCAATAGGAAAAATTCACAGGAAAAACCCCACATGCATAAGCTGAGCGTTATATTTGTTATGTTGGGAAATAATTGGAGAGTGCCTTGTGCTGGGAGATTTTTCGGAGTGCTATGAGATGAATGGAGGACTTCCATGTGGTCTGCCTTTATTAATCTTGCGGGCTGGGCAATGCTGAGGAAAAGTGATTGTCTGATATTTGCTATGACAACAGCGGGGTAAAGTTAAAAGCAATTAATCTCTTTTTAAGATGACAAATACAAGAAATTGAGAAATAAAAATTACTACAAATCAAACCCTTTTATTCCAAATAAGGAAGAACAGCACGGTGGTTAATCTATTTTATCTAAATTGGGCAAACTGATAAAAATGCAAGTTAATAAGCTTAGGTCACATACATGTTGTAGCTTCATCTAGTGATTTCATAGCATATAAACTTCTTTTGTGCCAGGTATGAATAAAAAATGAAACTATATTTAGCATTCTTTTAGGTGAACCTGTGGTAATCTGCTGAAATTCATTTTTCATTGTCTCGGCTATTCATTTGATACAGAGTTCCTACAGCTTTACCTGCCTGCCTATTTATCAGAAGTGGGGATAAGCATCTTTTATTGACACATATCTCTTTTTTTTTTGCTCTATATTGATTACCTTTTTGGTTACTCATTATTAACAATAAGTTGTTCTAATAAATACTTGGGACATACATATAGCAACAGGGAAAATGTAAACAACAGACTTTGTGACAGTGAAATATCATAAGCCCTTGGAAGTAGTAACCAGTGTAGTTCCACATGTTTGCTCCTTCCATACTGTTCCTTACATTGCTTTTTTGCCACTTTGGGATGTGTCCAGCAACCCAGCTTTGACCATTCAGAGGGAAAACAAAGGCTTCAGGCAAATTCTGCTGCAGACAATGCAAATGTCCATTTACTATCTAAATATGTACTGTATTTGTTAGAGTAAATTCTATTCATGTACTCATGAAGAAGTCCAGGGTAATATCTTGAATCTGTGTAAATCAGTTGGAGTTTCACAGCTATCTTCAGAAGCATTCACGTTTCTAGACAGCAAGCAGTGTGGGAAGCTTATGAAATCTAACTGCCTTAAAGCATGACTGAAGTTGGCATCTAGACCATATGTTGTTGTAGCTTGGAGCCTATCTCAGTCACAGAAGGCCATGTATCAGTCTTTCCTTGGGAAACAGACATGAGAAAGGCACAGAAAACAGAACAAAGGTTGTTGGTTACTTTTCCCCCAGAGCACTTAGTTAGTGGTCACTGTCTATAGTATAGATCCAGAAATCCCAGTGAAGCTGAGTGAATGGCATGCTTTGTCTTGGCATCATGTAAGAGATGAGGCTATTGAAGTCTGGGCCTGTCAAGTCACAAGGCAGCAGGATAGCAGTTGTTTGTGAGTAAGGTCAGTGAGAGGGTCTGCAGGGCCACAGCAGCACAACGCATGGGGTGCAGAAGCTATAGCCAACTGAGCCCTGGGATTGTTCAAGTTACCTGTGCCTCTTGGCAGGAAATGTTCCCATATCTGTGCAGAGCTAATAATATTTGAGGAAACACCTCAGAACTTGTTAGGTTTACTGGTGAATGATGGCATCTCTCCATCTGCTTAGGGTGTCAAGCATGCTGCTGTGACCAGCTGATCAGTGTCTTGCAGAGAATGACTATCTTCTTCTGCTTGCTCCAGCTTTAATGCACAATGCAGCCCACAGGATAATTGCTGTGTAAAACCCTGGTTTCAATTCAAGGGCTTGCATGGAGTCATATAGACCATCTGAGCTATGGGACTCGACAGCATGTGCACCCTCAACCAGCAGTTCTGCTGTTGAAGACTCTTGCAAAGCTCTTCGGAGATGGCAATTCATATTTGCTTGGCCTGAGCTGCTCCTGTTCACAAAGCATTTGAGTCTGGCTGCAGCCAGAGTCAGGGATGTGAGCCAGATGGCCATCCTTTGGTTCTCAAGGCAGCAGATGGAGTTGCAAGAAGTGTTCAGCTTTTTGTTCCCAGAGGGCATGACTTGGATGACACTTGCTGAGTCCAAAGAGCAGGCGCATCTCAGGGGCTGTGTGAGTGTATAACTCCGCTGTGTGTCAGCCCCAGAGGTACTGGTCACAAAGCTTGGATTTTCCAAGTTACTTCAGTCCGCCCAACTCTGATCAGCAAGGGTTACATCTTAGCTGGGGTAATCCCATGGAAATAGATTGATAGATGCTCCTCAAAATGAGATCTAGTCCATATAAAACCACAGGAAGCCACTTTTATTGTTCACATCAATGGTTTTTTTATACAAGGTAGGGACATGCTTTGTATGGAAGAAGTCTACAGCGTGTTACATTGGCATTTGCATGTTTGCATCAGTATTTCCTGGTCATTTAACTGTGGAAAAGCAGCTGACTCAAAGTGTCTCAGCTAAGGGAAGATTAGCTAGAGAGCAGATTTAATTTAAAAAGCAAACAAAACCAAAGTCTAGAAAAGCAGTTGGGGAAGCGTGGAAACTCATTTAAGAACCTCAACATATAATTAGCCATCTAAAAAATTATTTAAAAGCTCGAAAACTTATGCACCTGCAGGGTAGGATTAGCTTCCCCACCCAGAAACAGCCTATTTAGCATTGCTCTGCAGTATTTTGAGGAATATCCTTGGTGCATTCTGAAAACCAGAATAAATACAGAATTCCTCCAAAAAAGCACTACAGAATGCCTGATCTCTGATGTAATGAAATACTAAACAAATGCGTTTCAGAAAGGTTTGAATCCAGATTCTTGTTCTGCTACATCTGTCTGAGGTATCCATTGCTTTGTGGTTACTTTCAGGAGGAGAGGGAAAGGCAAGCACCTCATGTTCAAGGAGTTTCATGGCCATGCTTAGCTGAAACTCTGCAGTTCCTCTGCAGTTTCCCGGGAATTCTCAGTGGCACAATCAAGAAGATGAAAGCAAAATAATTAAATTTTATTATTTTTTGTTAAAGCAGGGTATGTCAGCTGAAAATTTAGGGAGTAGGCGAGTTCATATTGCTGCAGAGGAAGCTTGGAAGATAAAAGGAACTGTGTGAAGGCAAGAAAATGAGCTGCTGTCCATTTTCCTCGTAATGTCTTTGCAGCACATCCCTCTGCTTGATGGGTTGGGTTTCTGCTGTCTTTAATCAATCTCATGCAATGCAAGGAAGTGTACTGTTTTCACCATCTTTACCCAGCTCAAGAAGGATGCAGTGCATTTCAATCGTTACTTACTTAAAAGTGTTTTCAAATTTAGTATGTGAAGTCAAAGGAACCAGGCGTAACAGTGCTAATCACTAAGCTCCTAGTCCTGCTATAATTGCTGTACTGTAGTCATTTGTGTGTAATTAACATTTATCATGGTATTTTAAAAGATCACCTTAATCAGCCAGGAAGATTTATGGTGTTTTCTAGTATCATCACTATCAACATGTGCAAATAACTATTTGTGATAGTTGAGATAGATTTATTTCCTGGCAGGTCAATAAGGCAAACGGCAGTACTTATCCATTAATCATTTTCCTCCCTCTCTGCTTTTGTAGTAGATTAGAAACCTACAGAAACACTTTGCTACAGATTGTTGTACTTACTGTGATTTCTTTTCCTTAGCTTCTTGATCAGAAAATTGAGCTGAAAAATAGTGATCTATTGATCTGTAAAACTACAGCCAGGTTCCTAACCCAGATAGATGTCTGCTGCAACTGTTACTTCAACAAATTGCTTTATCTCTGCCTGTGCTTCAGTTCACAAGGAATTATTTCCTTTTTTAAGTTGGTTTCTAAGTTCAGGAAATTACTGTCCATCCACATATCTTGATTCCTTGCTGTATACTTCTCTGTTTCACTCTTGCTAGTTGCTCCCTTCTGAGTCTTCTTTATATAACGTCTTCAGATGTTAAACAGAGGAGAAAGGGAGCATCTGGCCCCACCAGTGTCACATGTGGAACAATGTTCCGAGGGTTATTTTGGTCGTTGAATCTTCCCATGCTTTAAGCTATCACCATTTCATCTAGGGCATCTTTCCCACAATGTTGTTGAATTGTAGACTGCTTGTTCTGTTGAAACCAACTAACCAACTAACATTGTCGCGATGTAAAGAAGTGCTATAATCAGATTTTACAAACAGGGAAGTAAAGCACCTGCCCACACAGACAAACAGCAATAGATGCAAACCAAGCTCTGCACAGTAGTAATAAACCAGAAGCTGTTAAATGCCTTGAGGAATTAAAAACTTTGTAGGAGATGCATCTGCTTTTGTTTGGAGGCTCAGCCCTGCCAATACAAATGCCGGATACTTAAGGAAAAAGATCTTTACACTTCTGCTAATGAGAAACCCTGTGGGGTTTACAAAGAAGTAAGCGTTTGCTATTAAGCAGTAACATACTCTGTACTAAGAGGCAGTGATTTATTACATTGAAATGGTGCCAGAGCCGGTAAGCCTGAGGAGGTGTATCTATATGTACTCACAGGTGTCTGAGCCATTTTCTTCACACTCACACAAGCCTTTACTACTGGGTGTACTGCTGATGTGGAGCTGTGGATTTGTTTCACAAATGTGATGTTTCAGTGGTGCGGTTCCTGCCCTTGGGTCTGCTTCTGCCAAGACTTTTTTAGGACTGGATTTGAAATGTTTCTTTTCAGTTCAGGGCAGAAGGACACTTTTTATTTATCAAAAGGAGAATCTTTCCAAATTAGACATGAGAGTCAAGAAGGGAAAAAATACTTTCCAGTATAGCAAATGGCATCAACATTCACAAGAAGAAAGAGCTTTCAGGCCTTTCAGCTTAACAAAACCAGGCCTCAGCACTGTCTGCAAAATTTGCTCTAAAAGCTTTGTTAACTCAGAGTTAATCAACATGCCAGGTGACACATTACTGTGGATATAGAGCCACAGTGGTGCCACAATAACTTGGGTGTGTTTACTTCCACTGTGGCCCTGCAGACACATCCATTAAGTTTATCATGGCCATAACTCTTCCTTTTTAGATGCTAAATTGATTCTTTTTCATGTTATAAAGCATATTATCTGGAATCTGAAGACCTTTTCTTGACTTCTGAGACCTTCTTAGATTTGCAGCAGCATGAACGCTAGATCTATTGCTACACACAGGCAATGACTCCCTGTTGCAACTTGACAGTCATCTACTTATGGAAGGGGTTTAAAGATGGAAAGAAGTTAATGAAAGGAAAAGGTGGAAGGATTTTCAGAACTGCTTTATACATTATGCAAAAAAAAAACTTTTAAAAAGGGAAATATTTTTTTAAAATATAGTGGGGGGGGCTTAGTCAAAATAATTAAGGAAGATGAGTTTTAATGTGAAATTTTTCATTTCTTTGAAAAGTAATTATTCTTGAATGCTTTGATGGTAAGTCTTCAGTCAGCTCTATTGATCAAATGGCTGAAAGCCAAGAGTTATTTACTACCCAAGTGTTACTTAGGCCACAGCACACAATCAAGGGCACTATCCCAATTAAACAATGATTATTTTGGAAGAAGAATGTGCCATTTGAATCCATAAATAATGCATTTCATCTTAACGTTGTGAAGGGGGGCACTGGCACGGAGTAGCTGCAGACTTCTGAGAAACTGCTTTGGGGATGCCATCAGGGAGGCAGGTATCTGGCTCCTGGAAGTCAAAAGACAAATGGGTATCATTTGAGTTTAAGCATACCTGGTGCTTGGTTACTTCTGGATTGCTGCTTTTTGCTGAGGACCACTGTTGTTGCATGGTCTTTCATGGACTCTGGAGCAAAATGGGGACTTGAAGTCACAGTTGCTGCTTGGACCTTCCCTATATTCTTGGTGAAGGACACTAACAACTCATCTCATGCAGACTTACAGTGCTGTAGGAGACGAGGTTTTCTTGGCTGCTGCTGTGCTCTTTGCTCAAAGCAGCTCATGTGTAATGCTGAACATGCCAATTATCCCTTTGTATTGTCACTCACACCATGTTCTCACAAACAGACCCAAGGATTTCACGTTGTACTTCTCATCTTTGAAGGTGGTTACTTCCAACTGCCCATAACTCCGGCTTTGTCCTCCAGCTGATTCACCTGTATCAGCTTTTGTGTTTGGGTAGGTGAAAAATGTGGGGAATCGGTTGACCAGGCCAGTGAACAACTGGCTGAAGGAAAAAAAGCACAGTCTCTTGCCAAATGAACTCCTTGACTCGAATCACCCTGCAGCTGCAACATCAGTAGACTTAACATGAGCAAAGAGGAGGGAGATGCAGGACCACTTTGATGCATTACACCGGATAACGTGCAAATGTTGAATGTGCTTAATGAGTATCTAATATTGGACACCTAGGGAAAAAAATCTGCAGTAATTCAGAGTAGTCTTGTTTGTGGTCAGTACACTGACCATAGAAAATACTGTAAAAGTGCCACCTAATCTGAAAAGTCAAACCTGGTGCAGAGCAATGCTACAATAATTCATGGAGTGCGCACAGGGAAATTTTTTTGTGTTGTATTCAATTTAGGATCTGAAATGATACTAAGTAATTTAACCCCTGGAGTCTATAGGTGCTTAGTGAGAAGAGTAAATTATCCATTAACAAAGGGGTGAGTGATCTTTAGTAAAAGAGTGTAAAATCATGTTTTAAAAGGCCATGTCGTAATGCACAGGAGTATGAATTACATTGGCATTTCCTGATTTATTTGGTTTTTTTTGCTGAGCTTTAGTACTTCTTATGTATTGCTTTTATTCTATTTAATACTGAGTTCTTTGCTGGAGCATGTAGTTGCTTACATCCTTAGTGTCCTTCCAGCTTCCTTGAATATAAAAGTGGAGGTAGTGTTCACACTAAACATTTGGAATATGGACTTCAAGATGGAGATATTTGACTGACTTTTATGAGTAAATGCCTCATCTTTACATTGTTTGCTCTTGTCATGGTACTAAACTGGAAAAAAATAAGTTATCTCTTTACCTCTGTTGACATGTACGAAACTAACATTTGACCAAAAATGTTGTTTGACCATGACATTTTTGGAATAGGCAAAATCCATCCCTGTAATCATCATCTCACTTTTTTGTCCTGGCTTTTTCAACTTGAGATGTCATTGGCAAGGTCGGATAGGAGAAGCGGGAGATGCTTCAGAATCTCTGAGTAGGATTTCAATTGGAAAGGTCAGATCATGTCAGATCATCTTTCCTGACTGCTCTGGGTGAAGTGACAGGAATGTACTGCCGCAGTCTAGCTCCTAACTGGGATCATCCTGTTATCTGCGGTGAAGTTACTCTAGATGTATAACTGAGTGAGGGAGAGCAGAGAGCATGCAAATTTTGACAAGACAAACAAAAGCCAACAGAACTTACATGTGGAGTACATAGACTGGAAGATTTTTCCTAAGGCTAAA
Organism: Pezoporus wallicus; assembly: GCF_028554395.1. NCBI lineage: Eukaryota > Metazoa > Chordata > Aves > Psittaciformes > Psittacidae > Pezoporus > Pezoporus wallicus. The sequence continues at coordinate 2,874,572 of NW_026641383.1, forward strand.
GTGCCATGAAAAAGTATTTCCTGTAAGATGTTGGCACACAAAGAGATCAGACTAAATCCATGAAGACAACGAGTATATAAAAGTCAGACCTTCATAGAGTCATTAGAATAGCTAGGGCTGGAAAGGACCTTAAGATCATCTAGTTCCAACCCCCTTGTCATGGGCAGGGACACCTCACACTAAACCATGTCACCTTCATCTCAGTTATTTTATTTTTTTAGATCCTTCTGTATTAGAGAACATGATTTATTCTTGTATTTCTTGTGTAAGAGGTTGTATTTAATAACTTCATTTGGTCATAAGCTCCTTAGTTGTAATCTTTTCACTGGCCTATCCAAAGTAGCATATACAGTATTTCTCAGAAGCACGTGCTTGCACATTCTGCTTTGTTTCTCAGACACTACTTTATAGTGAAGCACTGAAAACTCTGTGAAGTTTTGTTACCCATATTTGTCAATAACAGAAATCACAAAAGACAAAATGTTGCACCTGTTGTAAGTTTTAGAAACCATGTACATAGTTTACAAATTCTCATCTGGTTTTGGTTTATATTGATCAATCGAACCTGGCTTTTGATGATATCCAGACAAAAAACAAGAGAAGGCGTAGTCTGCAGAGACTAAAATAAAACTTTGCTGTATATGGACACCAAGAAAATAGTTCAAATTTTTAAAATGGTCCAAGTCCATTCAAGACCTGATTTTCAGAAGTCCTGACCATCCCCTGACCCCATTGAAATGAGTGGGAACTCAAATGAGAGCCAGTATTGCACAATAAAGTCACTTTATTTTTCCATGTATTCAAAAGTTGCAGGGAATGTTTAGGTGTTCTTTGGAGAACCAGACACACGTACTGTGTTGATATGCCATGCTACGCCTGTTCATTGCTGATGTAAAAGGCAACTGATGCATATTGCATTTGTAGGCTGAGTTATTACCTGTTTCTAAAAGTTTTACTGAGTATCTCTGAACTGTTTCAGAAGCCATGCATTATAGATTCAGGTCTTGGCTGGCAGTCTGTATTCACGCTTGGCTTGATGCACAGAACCCAAACCTCTGCTTTGCGGCTTGAGAGAGAGTAAACCCAGCTGCTGCAAACAACAGGGGGAAGGTGAGGCTGAGACTCTGTCCCCTGTGGAATAGTCTGACTCTCTTTGCTCTGTTCCTGTGCTCTTCCCTTCAGTCTCGGGTGGATGCTGCTCATACAGCTGGGCATGAACCTAATGAAACAATGAGGTCTTCTGGGCAAGAAAGAGCAAAAACAGGAAAAGTGAAAAAACAAAGAGAAAAATAACTGCTAGCAGAGGATAACAGATACCAACATTAAAGAGGATACAGAACAGCCTACCTCTTTATTCACTGTTAGAGAGGATACTGACCTGTGCATTTTACCTACTTTTGGGTTATTACCCCTGAGTCTGGAGGTGGGCAGAATGAAACTGTACATTTATGCAATAATTTTCTCTCTAACTAAAGTCTCTTACTAAGTTCTGGAGACAAGAGTTTGGTTACACCTCAAGTGAGAGAATTTACATTTCTTTCTAGACAAAATGCATTATTTCCCTAATTACTTCCTCTTTTGCACTGAATGTGCATTTTAAGAGTGAATGGAATAAACAGTACAGAAAGTAAATGTGAAAGCTGTCCCCATGTCTCTGGCATGGAAGGACTAGGCAGGAGGAGGGAGTATTGCCATGTGTTAATGTAATTTGACATCGCTGCTTCTTCCTGCAGTGTCACTTGCTTAACCCATCCCAGAACACTCTTTAAAATAAAAAAATAGCAAAAGCCAACTGCTGTGTACCATGGAGCAATTTTGTTAGTGTGCAGTGCTCTGCCTTAGGCCACCTCTCATGAAAGTTGACATCAGTCTGTTTCAATTGCGCTTTCGAATGGGTTTATCATCCGGGGGCACAGGAGCTTGTTTCATGATGGATGATTATTACCCAAATACATTCCTAACTGCCAGGCTGCAGAGGGATGTAGCACAAACCCATGCCAAGTCTGTTGAGATTCCTGTATTGAGAGCTGTGAATGATGCAGCAGTGCAGTAGTACCAGAATTCTGACTGCACAGGTCACCCTGTAGGCATTCACAATCTTCTCATCAGCTTGTCTTCCTGAAATCAAGACGCATTACCCAAAGACAGCCCTCTGCGTACATAACTTTTTCTCCACTACTGGTGATGTCCTCAACTACTCCAAAGCCAGGATCCCTCTGCTATCTGGGTTATTATAAGTCAAGTGCATCTAGAGAAGGGTCACAAAGATGCTCTGAGGCCTGGAGTGCCTCCCCTATGAAGACTAAGCTAAGAGGGCTGGGCTTGCTCAGACTGGAGAAAAGAAGGTTCCAGGGAGACCTTAGAACCGTTTCCAGTGCCTGCAAGGGGTCTACAAAAAACCTGGAGAGGGGCTTTTTACAAGAGCCGGTAACGACAGGGCAAGAGTGAATGGCTTTAAACTGAGAGAAGGGAGATTTAGATTAGGTATTAAGAAGAAATTCTTCACTATGAGAGTGGTGAGACACTGGCACAGGTTGCCCAGAGAAGCTGTGGTTGCCCCATCCCTGGCAGTGTTCAAGGCCAGGTTGAATGGGGCTTGGAGCAACCTGGTCTAGTGGAAGGTGTTCCTGTTTATGGCAGGGAGGCTGGAACTTAGATGATTTTTAAAGTCACTTTCCAACCATTCTATGACTGTATGATTCTGATGAGCTTTTGTTTACTGCATCCCTCTTACAGAAAAAACAGGTTCACAGTCACAAGCCTGGTGGAGAAAGAAAACCACCTATGGAAAGAAACTTGAACCCATAGTATGTTGTTTTTATCCATTGTTCAGTGACGAAGTTATTTTTTCTCATGTTAAAATAGCTCATAGCAGCATGTTCTCCCCCTAAATAAACTACTGCCATAAACAAAGCATATAAATTTAGTACTCTCTCGAAGTGGATTTTTCAACCCAGCTGCCTATTTACAATCTTGATAGATGTGCAAAACCTCTTTCTACCCTAATTTGGCTGATACTGGAAATCAAATTTCACTGGGAGAAAGAAGTAAGTACTGGGACTGGCAGCCTGTCAGTCACACAAAGAGGGTGCAGTTGTACAAGCTCCATTGCTGCAGGAAATCATGCTTTAATCTGATCCCTCAAGGTCTTTGTCAGTGAAGCAGCTTCTATTTCTTTGGAAGTTGAATATTTAAACAGGTTTTGGGTTTGTTTCTGATTTTTTTTGTGGTGCTTTGTTTTGGGCTTAATTTTTTTTTTTGGGGGGGTGGTTGTTTGTGGAGGTTTTGGGTTTTTTCTTGTTATTTTTATAGAACACGAAAAGTAAATGCAATTGAACACATCAAAGCTACGATGCTAACACACCCTTCAAGATGTAGGCCTTTTGCCTTCACATGAATGCCAAAGCTGGTGTCCTATTTCTGGTTAAGCTAAAACCAAACAGCAATATTTCAAAATAGTTTGCACAGGAAAACTCCTGTCTCCATGTAGTAGTAGATCTTCAGCATTAGAATAAGCTAAATGCTTCCCTTTGCTTGAAAGGGCCAATGAAGTTCCAGTAAATGTACTGTAAGCATTGCTTTGAATACAGGGGACTATTGCCGGATGCAACCAGGCAGATTTTGCTGTAGGACTGAGGACTGCCTCCCCAAGGAGCACTTTAGGGACAAAGGAGTACCCCTCAGAGTACCTCTGTTTTGGAGGGATACTAAGGAGGGAACAGGACCTCCCAGCTGGTCCCAGTGCTTCTTCAGATTCTGCGTGTTGATTACTGGAACTATGGAGCTTCTTCTTCGCTCACAGTTGGAGAAATGAAAGGCTGAGTGAGCTTTGAGGCTAATGTTTTCTGAAGATGATGGGAGAGGAGAAGCTGCTGGAAATAAGTAGCATGTTTTCTCAAGTTTCTGCTTTTCCAGGACCTGTTTTGTGCATCTCATGCCTCAGGGTTGATAATCCTGTACTGGTGTGAACCCCAAATTCACAGAGAGACTTCTAAAAGTGTATTTTGCAAGAGGCTCATTGGATAGACATCATTAAAAAGAAATGAAGGATGCTTTCTGTGATCCTACCCTGAATTTATCACCTTTGCTCTTTGTAGCATCAAGTACGCTGCCTATTCAACTACCTCTTACATTGTTCATTAATACAGATTGAGTCAGTGGGTCAGAGAGTGTTTTCTACCTGACTTTCAGCACAAGTATTTTGGCAGAATTCTCTAGAAGTGTTCCCAGGTTTAGCTGGTAGTATGTTGAATTATCTGTTATTTGAACTAACAAAAAAGCTGCGCCTCTCTGTAACGTTCTGTGAACTGTAGCAAACTGCAAAAGCTTGGGTTAAAATGGATTTTTGACATCTGTTCCTCCAAAGAAAAGCTAATAATTTTTGATTGCTTCTCTTGGGGCACAAGAAACAAGTAAACTTTAGCTGGGACCTGTGAAACTCTGATCTTGTATATAGATGATCATTTGAGACCACAAAGCATCTATATTGTAGTTATCTGTTTCCATTTATCTTACACTAGCAGCTAAAAACCTCAGCACAGATTAAAAGCAAAATTCTGTCCTAACATTGTGAAAGACAGCTTCTTCCCCAAGAGTTTTATTCTTTAAATAGCCAGGTAAATAATAGCAAACGGACAATGAGCCTGTTTGGAATGTGGAAATACTTCACATGTAGAAAGGTGAGCCTCTAGAGCTGAGTGTTCCTTGAGAAGAGCTTTGGATCCTTTGGTTTCCAGCAAGTCAAGAGCAACCATCATTTGTCACGGTGCTGTTAAGGAGTCACATGGCCCTGATATTGTTCTGCAGAAAACAGGAGCTTAAGTGTTGATTCTGTAAATATCTCCCTCCTTTAAATGTGAGAAGTGCAGCCTGCTGCTAGCACTTCATTTTTTTGTTTACTTGTAGTCCCATTGATTTAAAACCTATATAAAGCGTTTTTCTGCTCAGGGACCCTAATTAGCCTTTTGTGCTAACACTTGAAAGATGACGGTAATGTTTTTCAGATTCACATGGGATCTCTGCTGGGTTCTCTGTCATGCTGCTGCTGGGAACATGGTACAATTTGGGAACAGGAGGCACTTCTTTTGGCTTTTATCGCACCAGAAAAATCAAAGATTTAGCTAACTGGAAGTGAGAGAAGCATCAGTGATTAAGGTCCAGTATTTGAATCTCATTTGCAGGCTATAAATGTTTATTTGCTTTTAGCTTATGCTTGTGGGCCACTTAATGCCTGCAAAAGGTTATAGCTCAAGTGAGGAAAAACAGATTCTTCTTGTGCTGGGAATGCACTAAAGAAAGCTGTGAGCAAGGGGATGGACTTACTGAAGAAACATCTTTGAGTAAAAGGTGACTTAGTTCAGAGGGTGCAATCTGAAGGGAATGAGAGTGTTTTCAGCAGAATTTCTGAGTCACCTGTTGTAGATGGCTCTTAAAAGTTCTTGTGCTGAGGTAAGTTCAGAGGTGAGAGTGGCTTCTTATATCTGAAGGGAGAGATGTACATACTGTGCAGTTACCACACCTCCCTCGTCTGTCACCATCCTGCAGCTTGCACAGTGTAAATACGCGTTCACAGCCCATTTCAATTCAATCCAGAACAGAATAGAATTGTTTATTGCTTCTTAGCCCTAAAGCTGATTATAAGCCCTCGTACTTTCTGCAGCTCATTACTTTCTTAACTACACAGACACCTGATTCTATAGAAAGGTTTATCCTGCCTGCAAATCCCATGCTGACCAGTCTATATGTGCCTCTATGGTTTAAGCCCAGGCTGAACCCAGGACACACAGATGTGCTTTTCAAGATGATCTAAATAGGATGCATTAGGGGAAGGCAGGGAGCCAGGGCATGCAGTACCCATGTTGGAACGAGTTCTGGAGTCAGATGTAGGCAGCTAGGGACTTCTTTCCAGCCCTGGTCTCCAAGCATGTCTTCTGATCCTCTCTTGGTGTGTTGGTTAGGGGAGACATTACACAAGGTGATGGTTTGATAGCATTGCAGCTCCATGATCAAAAATACCCTACTGGAATCTGAGGACTTTGTGAGGGTATATGTACTCTATGCCTTTACTGTGAAATTCTGATTTGTACTGGTCTTGGTGTTTGCAGTTTCTTTGAAAGTCAACAAAAGCTGAAGAAGATATTTTTCTCTTCCAGCATAAATGTTACTTTTCAAATCATAATCGCTAGTGTAAATGGTTTTATTCACCTACTGCTGGATGGCAGCTGGGACCAGATGAGAAAATAGGAAAGATGGAATGAAAAGCATAAATCTAAAATGTGTATAACTTTTTTCTTTTTCTCTAAAGAAATAAGTGAAAATCGGAAAACACAGAAAAGGCCAAAGCTTTCATGTTGAGTAAGAATTGATGTGAACTGCTGGCCAGACTTTAGTAGATTTTTTGGGTTTTGGCCTTTTTTAGGGGGAAGATTTTTTATTTTGTGGGTGGTTTTTTGTTTGTGTTTTTTTGTGGGGTTTTTTGCTGTTTTTTTTTTGTGGGGGGGTGGTTTTCTTGTGTGTGTGAGGCTTTTCTTATTTTTTGTTTTGCATTTTTTGTTAGAAAAGACAGTGACCTACAAGGTATTTAACTAAATTCTGTTCCCATGAGATAACAAGTTTACTTATTTAGCTTCAAATTTGAAATAGTGTGGAAAAATATTTGTGCTCATCTTGTCATATTTATTTTCTGTGCATTACTGAGCTACCTTTTGCTACATGCTGTTCTATACAGAGGTCAGTCTCTGTTGACCAGCACATCCTGTTTTAATAAGGTTCTGACTACACATGTCAAACTTCTGAACCTTGTGGCTGAACCCTTGACCAGCAGGAGCAATAAGTTCATTTGTGTGTTTTCAAATTCACATCTACAAAAATGTCTAGGTGCAGGCAATATAAACCATTATAGTAACGCTTTACCTGATGGAGAGAAAGCCTTCACCTTCTTAGCATTATGATCGCAGGATGATTTTCTGATCTGGGTCTTTGTGTAGTTCCAGGAAGTCCTGCTGTATCTGCAGGGGTATAAACTGTCATCAGAGTTTAGGTTCACATCTTTTGAGTTTGTCTTGATCCCTTTCCTTCAGCAGAATCCAATAAGTTAATTGATCATCTGGTTTCTTTGTGACACAGAAAACTCCTAGCTCGTGTGAAGTGATCTATCATTTTGTTACCTTGTGGTGATCTGATAGGAAGATTAGAGACAGACATTTCTCATCCATTTATATTTAATTAGAAGTAGCCATTAGTAAGTTTGGGACTTTCAGTAACTGTATTTCTTGCTTGCATTTATTTTTCCTTATCATTGCTTTCCTGTATCTCTTAACGTTAACCAGTAATGATGCACTGATTGATTGTGACATTGTAAATAAATGGTCAGAACTGGTGAGTGCTTTTGATTACATATGGGAACAGCAAGGCTTCTGATAACTGGGAAATGCTGCATAAACACCAGTTTTTTATGTTTACTCATACTCAATTACACACTTTTGTTTAGCTACTTCAAATGGTCGTGATGGACCTTAATAACTATCTTGGAATAAAATATGTCTCCTGAATGCCAGTTAGCGTGTCAGAATCCCAGCCTAAGCAGCTTATCCAAGACATTTGCACTTTCTGAAAAGTTCATTAAAACATTGAAATCAATTCTCATTAATTTTAGAATAGTGCATTTTTATTTCAGTAAATGCTAAGCGCCACAAAAAGGTAAGTTGCTGTTAGCAGTTGCTCTAAATCAGATTGGCTTGGATACCCTTCAAAAACCAATTTGCACTCATTTTAAAACAGTGTGATAATGAATTGCATTAATTGTTAATGTTCACTTTCAGCGTCATTACAGAACATGTCCTAAATCCTTCCCCACAGGACAACCAATTGGCAATACATGCTGAGATGAGAAATGCAAGAAGCCTGAGCATAATTATTTGTTTGTAATGGCTCAAGCCCCATTACTCACTTAGGAGAGTGGTTTTGCTCATGTGCTCGCACTCTTGCAGCTCAGTAACAGAGATCCCTGGCAGATTTATCTCACTTTGCGTCAACAGGATTGACTTCAGTAGGATTTGTACAGACCAAGTAGCAGGGCCAAAATGACATAAGAAGTATCAGCTATCATGTCCTGACAGAGTTCTGATAACCTTTTGATAAATACTTCATTCTGCTTTTAAAAAGGCAAACGGGTTATGACATGAAGCAAAGCAACAATTAAAATGCACTTGAAGAATGAGAGCATCTCAGGAATCTTTCATCTGGTGGTTTATGCACACAAGCCATATTAACTGTTTCCAGGACGAGATGAAATACAGCTTCCCAGTACAAACCCATTTGAAAGTGCTGGAAATCACTACATCAAAATCAAGAACGTTGAAAACACATTCTGTTTTTGCTAACTGTAAAATTTCTAAGGGAAAAACTTCTTTCACACAGAGTCACACAGAATTATTAGGGTTGGAAGGGACCTCTGGAGATCATGTAGGCCAACCCCCTCCTTTAAAACAGTTTTTACCTATTAAAATCTTTTGCAGTGCCTCTGATAAGATCCCTGTAGTGGTTGACTCTGCTTGTATCCTGACTGAATTTATGCTGGTTGTCAAAACAAAAAGTATGAGGAATCCAGTGAAACGTAAATATGAGAGGTTTCCAAAAGGAACTCTTCCCATGGAACTGCCGGATACAAAAGAGCGTTCTTCTCTGTAAATGAAAGGTCAGTTATTTGGGAGAGTAGATGGGTAAGTTGGAGTAGTGAAATAGAGAGGATGAAGGAGAATACAGGGTGAAAATGTTAGGCTTCAAAGAGAAAAATGAGGAGTGAGTGCTATAACAGTACAGAACTCCTATACAGCCAACAGGTACCTTTTAAAGCAAAGATTTCAGTCCCTTTTGATTAGATGACAGGGGAGAGCCACACAAAGTAAATAAATAAGGAAGGAAGCATGCAGGAAGTCTCTCCTTATGGAGAAAAAAAGGAGACAAATTCATCTGCTAGTGAGTGCCAGCTGGCCTGAGAGGGGAGGACAAGCAAATTCAGAAACCTGTCATATGGAACTGTTGGAACAAGTCCAGAGAAGGGCCATGAGGATGATCAGGGGACTGGAGCACCTCCTGTATGAAGACAGGCTGAGAAAGTTGGGGCTGTTCAGCCTGGAGAAAAGAAGGCTGTGTGGAGACCTCATAGCAGCCTTCCAGTATCTGAAGGGGGCCTATAGGGGTGCTGGGGAGGGACTCTTCATTAGGGACTGTAGTGATAGGACAAAGGGTAACGGGTTAAAACTTAAACAGGGGCAGTTTAGATTGGATATAAGGAGGAAATTCTTTCCTGTAAGGGTGGTGAGGCACTGGAATGGGTTGCCCAGGGAGGTTGTGAATGCTCCATCCCTGGTGGTGTTCAAGACCAGGTTGGACGAGGCCTTGGGTGATATGATTTAGCGCAAGGTGTCCCTGCCCATGGCAGGGGGATTGAAACTGGGTGATCTTAAGGTCCTTTCCAACCCTAACTATTCTATGATTCTATGATTCTATAATCACGCCAGGGACATGGGCTGCTCTGAAGGGCTGGCCATCAGTCTCATGTTGAAGCTGGTCTGTTCTCCAGAATGGAGTTTAATATTTGCAAGGCAGAACAGCATAATCTTTCTTTTATTTGGTTGTTTCTTTCAATTTATTGGCTTCTATAAACACACATAAAACCTTTCTTCCCCTGCCTGCAGAGCAAATATCCTGAAACCACAGCAGTCAGTTACACAGCAAGACAGGCATGTCTCACTGCTACTCGCTAACAGCGTCATGCTGGTGCCTAATTGCTTGTCATGGTCCATAGGATCAATATTTTGCAGACTACCTGAGGAGTCACGGACAGAAACAGCAGCTACCAGGTCCTTGGAGTGTTAATGTTTTGCTGCATGTCGTGATGGCAGCTGCTTACCTTATAAATGGAGTCTTGTCAAAGTAGTCAAGTCCTGGAGACAGGATATCAATTCCAAACAACAGCAGTTGATGGTAGGTGCATTTTAAATTCCATTCAGTCTTTTGCACCTGCTTTACACCACCTGAAGGCCCTGCACACTCTTGATCAGTATAATTATTCGTACTCATTGGTTTAAATTTAGGTATGGATTAGCTGAAAGAAATCAGGCACATTCAGCAGTACATTGGAACACTGCTGAGCTTTTCAGTGCATTGAAGTGAATGAAACTCATTCTTGTTTCATTTTGGGAAAAAAGATACCTAGGTGACTAATGGTGGAGGTGGAAGACTCAGCAATACACACCTCTTCAATGTGTAGCATCAGGTCAGATTTCAGGTAGGCTGCAACTAACCAAATACCATAAAGGCTTTTAGCACATCTGTGGGTAACATGGAAGCACTGCAGCATCATCAGTTACATTAGCAAAGTGAAGGTTAGTAGGAGCTGAAGGTGTTCAGCATCTCTTGGGGTCTGGTTCAGGAGCAGTTTTGGAGTAACCACTCTAAATTCACCTGTGGTCTTCCTCTTTCTCAAGCATTAACAGCCATGTATCATCTTGCCAAAATGCAAATCTCTGCTGTTTAAAGATGCCAGGCACACATAACACACAAGATACATTGCTATTCAGGATGATGAGAGAACATTACAAGAGAGGACTGGAGCTGATCATTATACAAATGCTGGACTGGTAGAAAACAGTTTATTTTCCACTCTGAGCGCTGTGGAGCCTTGATATGCCAAGTCCTTACTTCTATTACAATCTGAACTCAGTGTGAGTGTGTACCTATGCCGACCTCAGAGATAGGTAGCACAGACAGGTACTAACTCAACGGTCTTGAGCCCGTTACTCAGTTTACCGTCCAAACAGAGATTTTACACCTCCTGATAAATTTAAGAACTTCTCTTGCAAGATGCAAATGATAGGGCATGATCTGTTTTTAAAATTTGGAAGTTCCACTTCCTCAGCCAAGAGGCAGGAAATTACCTGTAAATGATCCCTGGATGCTGTGAAAGTAAAGGAAAAGGAATCAGCTCCAACCGTTTCCATTATCTCAGCTTTGTGAGGAGCAAGGTACCTCCAAGGTTATAGTATTCCTTTCCAGCAATGAGTGATAAAGTCTCCTTTTCTCCAGGAATTCATGGGCATTCAGGTATTTTATGGTAAAGTAGACAATATTGATTGAAGAGCTTTTTGAACCAATGAATCATTGATAACTTTCATGCAGAGAGAAATGGACTTAAGGGTGCTCTCTGCTTCCTGCCCTGAATGGCTACCCCAAGCATGAGGAAACTATCATTTCCTTTGCAATCTCAGTACAAGGGGCAAGGCTAGGTCTGATTAGAGCTTGAATAGGTATGTTACCCTGAGAAGTTACCTGTCCAGGTCATCGGTGGGGTGTACTCATGCATCTTGTCTGTGGTGAAGGGAAAAGAAACAGCTTTCAAGGGCTTATGTTAATCATGCAGTTTACACAAGAAGCCCTTGCCTGTGTCAGTCAGAAAGGGCAGCCTTTCGGAAGAGTTGGAGGGATGTTTGCCTTTTCATGAAACAGAGTTCAGAAGCAGATTGAGGGCAAGGTGATGGAAGAAAGTTGCCCATCTGGAGGCTGTATTCTCCCTGCTTCACTGGTACAATGTTTAACTAGGCCATATAGTCCCCATGTCCCCTCCTTACATACCATGCCAGGTCCCACCTCAGTAGTTCTCTAACCTAAGCCAAGCCCACATACTTTTTGGGTGATTTCTCTCAGTCATGCAGTCACCCTTCTCATTCTCTAGAGAGAATAGGACATCTTTCTAACTAAGCCTGTGTCTTGTAATCTCCCATGAAGGTGATCTCCCTGCTATCAGAGCTCACTTGGCAAGGCAGATTTCTTTTAGCTCATCTTTGCCTGCAAAGTTAAGGATTGCAATTTGTTTCAAAAGAGGGTATTTCCAATGTTGATTTCAAAAAAAGCATTTTGAGTATTTCAAGATAACATGCAAAGAAACTGGTTCTGAAGCAGGTTCCAAAGCAGCCCTGAGAAGCAGGGCTTGGTCATTTTAAACTCGTCAGCATGCTGATGTATAACCCTATTTTCAGGGAAACTCGTCTGCATCTAGCAGTATTGATAGCTAGGAGAGCAGATATGCATCTGGGTATATTTCCCCATAAGTCTAAGTTTACAAATATATATGTGTGTATGTGCACATGCACATATGTACTGAAGATGACTATATATATAAAAAAAAAAAAAGCTCAAAATTATTATTACTTTCTCAAGAAATGCATAAAGGTTACTCTGCATATCTGGCAAGGGCATCCCATACAACTTTCAGCCATACTGCATGAAAACAAATAAACCAGAACCAAAAACCTAGCCACAGAGAAGGTCTATTGCTCTAAAATTGAATGACTAAATGTTTAGCGCTATCCTTCAAGCTAGGAGAAAAGGCCACGTTTCCCTTTCCAGAGAAGTCTGAATACATTGATTCAAGTTGCCTGGAAAAAACCCCAGGCCCTCAAGAATTGCTAGTACTTGTTTTAACATTTTCAACATCTTTTACAACTAAAGGGTAACTCAAATATGAATTTACTGGATGATGGAAGAAGTATCACAAAATACTTGTTCTCACCGTTTTCTGCCAGCTTTTGGTCTTTGTGGTAGATAGAGTAACGGGTTATTGATCAGTGAGCCCTTTTTTAACCTTATTTACTTTCATGGTCAAAGCACTAAGAGCCTGGCTCTCTTGAGAATATCAATAATGCTTAATGTGCTGACAGCAGCTGAGGACAGGAGCAGAACAAAATATGAAGTATGTCCATAAAAGTACAGGACAGAGCAATGGCTAAATAAGTGGCTCAATTCAGCCTATGAGATTTGGAGAACGACTCCTGTAGGAAGCTAGTGCCCATGTTAAAGCTTCAGCTTTGGGATGAGTCTATTTGTTTTAGACTGCATGGGAGAAATGCAGGCTTTATAAATCTGATCCGTTCCACTGGATGACCCAGCTGCTCTCACCACAGAGTTTGTTCTCCAAGAGGACCTGTGGGAGAGCTCCAGTTTGTCTGCTGGGTCCTAATGGCATTGAGCCTGCAGCCTCACAGATCGTGGTAAGGAATTCACTTGGAAATAAGAAATCGTAAATTCATTTCCTTCCTCATTACAGGAAACTGAATTTCAGTTGGCTTTCCCCCCTCTTTCCTTGGAGGTTGCAATGACTGAAAATGTTTTGCCTTAGAAATAACATCTAGCAGATCAGAAAAGACTGCCAAGCAATTATCAAAAAAGAGCCCTTGGCATAGATAAAAGAGCTTAACTGCACCCACTAGCAAGGCAAACTCCTGTGCCTTCTGGTCTGCCTTTAGTATCTCTTGCTATGTCTTTTGGTCATGGCTCGGCCAATGCAGCTATGAATTTGTAGCTGAAACATTGTTCAGACAGCACATCTGGCTCCAGCAGCTTGATCTGAGTCTGTTGAGTTCACAGAAAGGGGAATGAAAGTGTAGAGTTGCTGAGAAATTTATGTCTGATTCACAAAAGTAGAAGAGCTTCAGTTCAGGGATGGAGACTGTGGAAACTGACCTGAGATGAAGACTCAGGGAGAAACACACTGGAACGGAGTGTGCTGAAGGGAAAATAAGAACAAGAGAGGGAGAAAGGAGGTGAAGAGAGTTTAAAACCTTTAGATTACATCCAAAGTGATAAAGCCCATAATAAGGTTGACTGTTTTAGCACAGCTTTATTTTCTTCCAATATTTTTCAGTGCATTCAATACTCTGGAAAGTGGCAGCCATAAACTGTCACACGTGGCAGGGCTGAAATACGAATGAAAATAAAAGGCAATTCACTGAATGGTCAAGGTTACAGATGCTGTTTCCTTGAGGTCACTGCTTCACATCTTATTAGTCCTCAACGAGTTTTAAGATCATTCTCAGCAATGATAAGTGTGTATATGAGGGGGTTAAATAAAACATTGTGACTCATCTTAATCTGAGGCACCCTCCTTCAGATTAAGGCTTGTTGTGAAATTGGTTCCCTCTAGAACAACCTCAGAGCAGCTGTGCTGGTGCAAACCTGTGGTTCAGGGTCAGCACTGTCACCAGCAGAGGCCATTAAGCACGTACATAGAAATGAGTAAGAGCAAGGCTCACGTAAATGACCCTGTCCCCCAGTTCTCTTCTAGCCTATGGCTACTTCAGTTTGGAGTTTTTATGCAGTTGTTTGGCTGCTTAAGACTTCCCAGTGCATCTTCGCTTTAAAATATCAAAATTCTTTTAAGTGTGATGGACAAGTGATTAAAAGGCAATTGAGAAACAAGAGGTACCTGGAAAATGGTGAGGGCAGCCTGAGAATGCAAAGCTTTTAATGGCCCAAATGTGTAAACCCATGACTAGGTTATGCTGTGATGGAGGGCTAATTAGGTCATTTCAAGAAGGTATACTGACCCAGGAACAGTGCACAAGTTCTGTATTTGCAAAGGACATCAGCTGCTTCACATCTGGATGCTGCAGCTCTCTCTGGAGACGTTCAAAACACATCTGGATGAGTTCCTGTGTAAGCGGGTTAAGACTAGATGATCTCTAGAGATCACTTCCAACCTTAATGGTTTTGTGACTCTGCAGTGCAGCCAGTTGCCTTCAGGATCTTCAGAGTTTCAGAATATGCTAAAAAACCCCAAAACCATCCAGACTTCCCACAGGACTACAGGACCTGCTGAGATACTTCTTGTCTCACCCTTTGTGCTTAGTTTTAGGAGCAGATGCTCCAGGAAGCTTAATGTTTATGCCATTCTTGCTTTCTCTCATGCACAGTTGCTCTTACATGCGTGTAAGAAGTTTCTTAAGGGAGAAAAAGCAGAAAAGGTGATCCTTTATGTTAAATCCTACCCTCCAAGTTGGTTTCAGCAGGTGGTTGTACCCAAGGAAAGCTGATAAGCCTTATCAAGAGTGGGCTGTGGGCTGTGGGCTGTGGGCTGTGGTTGTACCACAAACAGATCCATGTGTTTCTCAGCAGTTATTAGTCACTGATGTTCTATTAATTTCCAAGAATTTTACCATTTAGGAAATGTGAGACTGAAAGTGACTCTTGCGTTATTAACACATTTAGCAAACAGCCCCTTGCCTTGTGGTTAAAACTAAGGGGTTAAAAATGAGACCTATGAGACAGAAAATTGCTGATGGATAAATTGGAAGTTGCAAAGGAGAAGGCAAGCTTTTATTTCAAATTATGATGCATTTTCTTGGCCTTTTTGGGCAGGTTGCTTTGACACACTGAACCAAAACAAGTTCATCTTTTGGGCTCAAATGTAGCATGTATTTGAAGCCCATTTCTGCAGTAATGTGTTGAGAAGGTTCCTAAATAACTTATGGGAGAAGATGAAGGGAGTGAAAACCATGACTTTTTGCATTTTATTACAAGGGTTACCTTGCTTTATCCTCCCCCACAGCCTTCAGGAGTCCACTTTAAAAGCCCATGGATGTTGCTGTGAATTACGCAAGCTTCTTTCCTGTATCTCTAGGCATCTGTCAACTTTGGAAATCTAGTTATCACATCAGACCTGTTGATTCAACACACAAATCCTTCTCAACATGATGAGCTCTTTGTTGAAATCAATATGTCTTTTGTCTTAAAAGGAACAAACACAATCTGTTCTGATAGCTTCTAATTTCCTCTCTGTACTTCTGTACCCCCAATAAAGGCAAAACAGTACAGAAAATTACTTCTATGTACTTCTCATTAGCTGGTTTATCAACTGACATTTGATTTCTCCAATGTCTCTTTGAAACAACAAAGGCAATCTGTTCATGCTGTGCATCTTTACTGAAGCCTTTCCAGCACAAGTGATCATATTTAGCCAAGAACAGATGAGAGAATACTTCTTCTAACAGCTACCACCACCTAGAAATAACAGACCACAGATTCTCATCCTATTCTTTGAAGTGGCTGAAAATTGATCCAGCATTCACTAAGATTTGGCCAATTCACATGGAAAGAGAAAGCAAGAGTATTACATTATTCTCTGTCTTTCAGATCTCCAGGCATACTTTATACCAAAGAAACCAGCCTTTATTATTGTTTAGCACTTGCATTAGCAAAATACTTCATATCTCTATCTATGGAATAGGACCTGTAGTACTGAATAAGAGGACAGTCCTTCTTACAAGGGGTTTACAGAGTATGGAAACAGCCAGTGGATAGAGATCTTTAGGAACTACTAGGATAATGAGAGGAAAAAAAGGCATATAGCAGACTTCAGACACCCAAAGCCAGGCATGTGGACCTCCTTTTCAACTGCCTTGGAAATGAATTTCCCAAAGCTGTAAATTTCAAGCCTTATGACTGATTCATGCATCCTCTGCAACACACATTTTAATGTATCCCAGTAAAATAGGAAGTTCTAATTCTTTCTTTTTGCACCTGCTGATTAAAATATGAAAGGCTGTTTCATGTCAGCATTTTGAAAAAACTACTAGTTTACCTAATTACGGGCAACTAAGCTGTATCCACGCTGTTGAAAGTGTTACTTTCCAGTTGGATAGAAATGTCCTGCGGGACCCCTTTTGCAAGGGCAGTCATTTCAAGCGTGATAGTTGCCTTTGTCTGTGCAGGATGGGTCTACAGGAGGTATGTTAACATGTACAGAAGAGTGACAGTAATTTTGTCGACAACAGAGGAGTGAAAGCTTCAAAGAAAAACATTAGTGACAAATGGGCTAGAAATACAAAATACCAGCTGGCTGATCCTCCCTGGAGGCAAACCTATTTTGTAAATTGAAAGGTTTTTCTCTTTAGGTGGTCTGTTTATCTGTTGTAATTTGACAATGTATGAAGATGGTACCTGAATGTATTTTTCAGATGATAATTGCCCTGGCATGAAATCTCTGCATCATCTTCTAAATCTTTCCAACACTTTATTGCGCTTCTGTTCCCAGGCAGATTCTACATCTCCCAGATGAAGTGGTATTGTCCCTTCACATGTACAGTCACTTAGTGGCTCTCACCACATGAAAATACTTGTTTGTACAAGGAGGTAAGCACTGGAAGGAATAAATACAGCAGACAGGCAAGGGGGCTTGCAAAGCATGTTGGAAATTCCTCCTAGTACCGGAGGACTCTCTCTATCACATTTCCCACACCAGGTAAAGGAAATCATGTTTCTTTACAGCTTGCTTTGATGCCTGGGGAGGTGTTTCTGTGTAATGAGTGTCACAGAAACAGCCACATAGGGCTCAGAGGGCCCTTGGAATCATTGGTTCATTCAATCCAGTTCATTCATCTTCAGGTCCTCCCGTATTAATCTGTCAGTAAGGGAGCAGAATGATTGCAGGCACAGGCCTGGGATGCCAGTCAGCTTTGGGAAGGTGCCCATCACCTGCCAGGTTCTTGATCGTGTCAGTTCCTCTCTACTTCTCAACAAGGATGCGTCTGATCAGGCACTGAAGGTGATTAAGGTTGGCTCTAGACAGCAAAAACTACAAAACTTGCAAAAGTTTGTTTGGCACCAAGACACCAAAAAGGTCAATTATCACTGCTTTAGACTGTGGGCATAAAAAAACACAAGTAAATCTGTGCCACTACTCTCAGAGGACAGAGGTAATTTTATCTTGGGTAGTGGCAGTAACTGAGAAGCTAAGCACACAGGATAATGTGCTGTCATTGACCTGTGCAGGATTTGGCCCATGAGACATTTTCTTATGCTTTGTTATTTTGCCATTCCAAAGTCAACATTTCTCTTCTCACTGCACCCCAAAATTTTACAGTGTGGAAATGATTTTTAAGATTGTTTTTGAGCCTTTTGCAACCCGTAGGACTCTGGCTGTCAGGTTCAATCCATGTTTTCTTCAGGCCTCAAATTCTCTCTGCAGAAGTTCTGGGTAGTATATTCAAGGATTTCCATTTAATTTGCTATCTTATGTTGGATTCTATTTTAAAAATTATTTGGTGCTGGTAGTTGGGGTTTGACATTGAGAGCTGGTCAGCTGTTGTGTAAGCTTTTTAGTGATGCAGCAGAATTTACAGCACTGCTCAGTTTTGAGGATCTGCAAATGTTCTTTCCTTGTTTTTTTCCTGGGCACAATCATGCTGCTCTGACGCTTGACAATCTGGATCCTTTATGAAATGCCTTGGTTGGTGAAGCTGGTTGATGAACCCCCAAAAGCTGGCTCAAAACAATGCTGTTGATTTCAGTTTTTGTTTTAAAGCAAGTGAAATTATCAGGATTGCTCCAGTAAACACTGTTCTTTCAAAGATGTAAGTAGGATATTAATGGTTGGGGAATTTGTAAAAAATACTGATGTCTCTTCATATCCTTTGGCACATAAATTCCGTTACAGTCCTGTAACATCATAACCTTATCTATTCTCAGATGCTTAAATCATTTTGAATCTAGCACAAATGCATTTCTGAACTTTTACCTTAAAGTCTCACTAAAAGTTATTTGGATTCTTATTCCAAAATGATTTTTGAAAGATGGAAGTCCTGAAAAATATTACTCCTGCAATACTTTAAAATACTTTACTTGTTACCAACTACACGTTTTCCTTCTGTATTGCCAAAGTCTTTCATTAATTTATTGACATGTTTAAACTTGTGCTTTTCTGTAGAAGACATCTGGGGATACTGGATTCTGCATTCTGTTGGAGCCTGCTAGGAAATGGCTGTGCATACTTTTCACAGGTGTCATGGCAGGATGGAAAGATCTTCAGGTCTTGGGACTATCTCTGTAGGTTTATACCCTGGATATTTTTGTAGGTAAGTGATGTGAGCATGCTTGGCAATAATGAGCTTCTATTTCTCTGCAAATACATCCTTTGCCACTTCCCTTTGCCACTCTTAAAAATGAATCTTTACAGCCTCTCTGCTACAGGTTTAACTTAGGGCAGTTCTCTGCAGTGTAGAAGATAAGAAAAATTAGGTGTGTGAGATGTTTATTTATATGATGCACAGAAGGGATCTAGGGATGCTTGTCCAGCATCTGCTGACTTTCTCATGCCAGAAAAGACACGAGGATTAGGAAAGGAAACAAACACAATGGGGATGTGGGAAAGGAAATGGAGAAAATTAATTGGAAGCCCTTGCCCTCTCTCTCTCCCCTATTTCTACTGCAAACAAATGCTTGTGGGAAATACTTTCATCCCGTATGTGGTGGATGTGTAAGCAGAAACTGCTCATTCTGCTCATAGTTCTTATCCCATTTCCTAGCAATTCTACCAGGAGCTGCCTTGCATGCAAGCGGTGAGCTACCAATTTCCTGCTGTAAAACAAAAGGGTATAAGAATAAATTACATGTTGAGCCAGCCAGTTACTCATCTGTTAGTGGATTTTCCCTTCTGACTAGCTTCAGTGCAGCCTTTGGCCTCTCTGTTAGTTTTCTCCATCTTTTTCACAGCAA
Organism: Pezoporus wallicus; assembly: GCF_028554395.1. Taxonomy (NCBI): domain Eukaryota; kingdom Metazoa; phylum Chordata; class Aves; order Psittaciformes; family Psittacidae; genus Pezoporus; species Pezoporus wallicus. The sequence continues at coordinate 2,893,901 of NW_026641383.1, forward strand.
TAGGTAACTATTCCCTGTTTGCAATTCTGCAGGGAAGCAGACACCAGATCAGGACATCAGCATTCTGTCCCTTGTGTCTCAGCCTCACCAGGGATCGTGTCAGAGGCTATAAAGTAGAAACGTTAAAGTCAACAGCCCAATTCTATTAAAATCAGTGCCAAAATTTCCGCTGACTTCCCCTGCTCCAGCCAGCATCCACACTGAAGAGTTCGACTGCAGTCTGTTGCACACTGACACGTTCAGTACAGCTTTATATGGCTCAGGTTTGGTATTCAGGAAATGCGTGTCTGCTCATGGCTAAAGATGAACAGATTGAACTATTTCAGAAGCTCAAAAAAGCCTAGGTTGCTGTTGGAAACTTATTTCTATAATATTCAGTTATCTCATTCCAATTTATTTTGAAAATCTGACTTTTCACTAATTTTCCACAAAAATACTGGTTTTCAGAAACACGTATTTGCTTGAAAATGTTTAATGTTATTTTCACTGAGAGTGTAGACAAAGAGAAACTTTGAAGGCAGAAAAATTAACAGTGAGTCAAAATTGAGAGGCATGTTCAGAGTAAATGGCTGTGCAAGATGAGAGCCTATCCCACAGTCTGGTGTTTTTTTCCCCATCCATTTGAAGGATTTTAGTCTGCCAGCAAGATTCGACAGAGGTTCATCACAGTATGTTTCCACCCTAAAATGCTCCCCTAAATATCCTTCCTCCAAAGGCAAGGGTAGTAGTAACATAGATTGAGGTATGTGGATTGGCTTCCTAATGAGAAGTTCATAGTAGAAACTATTCTGTTCTTGCTTTATTCTGTCAGTATTGTTATACTTCTGAAAGGGCCTTTGAGCTCACTAGCAAAGTGTATTAGCTGTCATACTCTGTATTTACTTTTACTACAAGGAGCAGTGATACTCTATTACGGCCAGCAGAGGTTAGCAGTGGTTAAGAGTGTCTGATAAGTGAAAAGGCATACCTGGACACTGACCCTGTACTTCTGATGGATTATTAGCATGGTGTCTGCAGTGAACACCTTCTGGACCACAACACACACCTGCAAAAGAGGCTCAAACAGCAGTATCCCATCTCCAAACACACAGCCCTGCCTGATGGCGCCACATAGTTGAACTTTTCCTAGGAGGCAGCTCAGAGAAAACAACCCTTAAAGCATGTTACTCTGCACATCATGGATCAGTTGGAATAAAAACTCTTCAAGGGAGGGCAGTGCAATGGTGGCTCATCTGGAAACACCTGGTTGAACCCAGTAGTTGTGGTGTGGTGGCACTTACTGGATGACAGCAGCTGTAATGGGAAGCCAGTTCAATTAATGCCGCTGCAACCAGCAAAATAGCAAACAGCTGCTCTGCATGGGAAGAGAAGGGGAGGAGTGAATTAGACTCAGATGATGATAAATAACAGCTGGCTGGCAGAAGGCATTTTGTCTGCCCAGCAGTTGAAAGCTTTTCATTACAGATAATGTTTCAGTGCCGCCCAGGCAGGACAGCCTGCCTCTTGACATGTTGGAAGGGGAAGCAAGCTGCTGTTTTGCATCGATAAATGTGCTACAGTATTGATAGGTAAATAGTATGTTCATTTCTTATTTTCAAAATATATATTCTCCAGAATGCAGTTAGGAGGAATTTGCCCTGGAACTCTAACACGAGTATTAGGAAAACCGTGTCCTTAGTCTTGGGCTAAAAACAAAAGAAATATCTGATGAAAAATATAAGGGAGACTGTTTTAGCCTTTTGTAAAACAGATAAAACGTGCATTTTGAGTACTAGAACTTTTCATTTTGGGATCTTTTAAAATGTTGCTGAAATTAGACAGGTTTAATTTTGTCTTTTGTGATGGTACAGATAACAAGGTGATGAATAGCATCAAATTTACTGATCCTACCTGTTAAAATTGCAAAGTTTTGGTAGAAGAAGAGTGAAGCCTTATTCCTAATCTCTCAAAATATTTTGCAAAACTTCCAATCATTGACTCCTGCTTATGAATAAGGGAAAAAAAAAAAAAAAAAATATTTGTTTCTGGGTAAAATGCTGCTGTGCTGAGTCAATGGTGACTTTCAGAAATGGGAATGTGGTGTTGTCACACCATCACTGTAACTAGTGCTTCTGCAGTCACACAGCCAGCAAGGTCCTGTCTCAAGCATTCCAGTTATCAGCGTATTCTTAAACAATTTTATACCTAAAAGTAATTTCTCTGGTCCTAAAAATTCCTTTGATTGTCAGTTTGCCTGTATTTGAACCAGACAAGGCCATTTTTCATCCGAGTGATTTTAACCTGTATTCAAAGTGTTTGCTAACAGTACTATAAAGCAAGATAGCACAGTGTTCAAGAAGTGGCACATTTCTTAGAGTTTATATCAAAATTATCACCCCGGGTGTGTTTTAATGAGAAGGGCTCCAGGCTGTGGGCCCACTCCTGGGCGCAGGGTCCAGCTCCCATAGCAGGGCTTAGAGCCTAACCTGGTCAGACCTTGGCTGCATGCAGCTCTCACCAGCTCACTGTGTCTTTGCAAGACAATTTGCTCTTAGTTGGTGTTACCCTACATCTACTTCACTCCTTGTTTGGTAGAAAGAAAAATCAAATAAGCCCCAAACCATCTAGGTGTCTTCTCTTCAAGCCTTACCTCGCTGCTGCCTTACTTTTATGCTTGGGAAATCCCATTATTTTCAGGATGGGTTTACATTCTGGAAAGACGAATCCCACCGTTATTCACACGGCTATATGCCAGTCATATCTTGTGACAGAAAGTAGTTTGAGTGTAATGTCAGGGATGAATTCACCTTCAGTTATGTCCATGGAAGCACCGTTATTTACTCTGTTGTAGTTTTAGAGCAATGACCTCTAACAGATGTTGTTTCTCATTATTAAACAACAAAATCACTTTTCACCAGCTTCAACATGCCACCGATTTTCTGCCTTCACTGCTGGGAGGAAGCAGTGCAGGAACAAAGCTCCGCAAAACTGATTCTTGCGTTTAAAGCCGTGGGTACAACAAATGGCTGGTTGGGTATAAGACAGGTTACCACAGCTGCTTCCTACTCCTGCCTGCTCTTTTCCCTGCTGGCAGTTCTGCTCTTTGTCAGCAGGTGTTGCCCAAGAAATATTTGTCCACCAAAATGTTTCTCCCACCCACCTTGTCTGTGATCTGGTTACAAAAAGCATTTGCATCTCTGATCCCTGCAAAGGCATGAAAGATCTGTGTCTGTAAGAGGAGGTAGAGTATGCTCTCCAACTGTCTCCTAAGTGTGATGGAATCTAATGCATGCAAACCCTCTTCATACCAGATTTCATTACTTTTCCCCCCCCTCATGGAAATGAAAAATACTTTATCCATGCCTTCTTGCTCATTTTCCCATCCTTCCTTTCTGAAAAGGTAAGTTAGTTTGGATGTGCTCAGAGTTAAATACAAATATAAACTCCACACACTTTTTGGTGTAACACCGGCGAAGTGAAGATGGATAGAATTCAAAGCAGCGACCAGAAACTTCTGCATATTCTGGGCATTTTAAGTTTGGGTTTGTTTTGAATAAATAGGCATATACTTTGTAAGAATGTGTCACCGTAATTACCTGGCTGATTCCCAAGTCAAACTGCCTATTAATTTCTGTGGTTCTCAGTATATAGCATTGAAGAAAAACCCTGTTCATTTGGACATTCATCATGTGATTTGTTATTGTACATTAAATATTCTTATCTTTAAAATAATGGCCCAGCTTTCATCAGCCACAAGACTCCTAGTTCTTAGTTTAGTTCAAAGCCTGGGACATAACTAAAGCTCTTCCAGAGAAGTTCAGTGACACTGAACACTTAGAGGACTGTTTGCAGTGGAAAATATTTCTGTTCTGTTTATGTCACAAAATAAACATGCCTTTTCATTTCCAGTCAGTACTTCAGCATTCATTAAGCAGTAAAGACTAATGGTGCCATCCTTAGTCACTCAGTTCAGAACCAATGGGAGACAGAAAGGGTCCACAGAGAAGTCAAGGACAATGTTTTAATGGAGAGTCTCAATCTTTTTGCTGTTGTTGCTACACAGAGTGTAAAGCTGTGTACTCCAAGTGAGGGGGAAGATATATGGGGCAGGGGGTGAGGAGATAAGGAAAGGAAGGGGTAACTGAAATAATATAAAGATGTTTCTGCCTTTCCTCCAAGCTAGTGGCAACAGCATTACCTCAAACCCAAAACTAGGCTGTCTAGACACCATGAAGTCTGATATGCTGATAAATAAAGCCTGCTGTGAAGACATATCCTGCTGGAGACAGACCATCCCATACCAAGGGGACCTGGGACTGAGCTGAGGAACACTCCAGGGGTACCCAGCGCAGCACTGGTTAGCCTTACTCGGCTGCTTCTGACTGCAGGTAGGAAGGGAAGGAGACCCTTAGCTGAGGGCAAACAGAGCAGAACCATAACGGGACCAAGCCCAGAGAACAGGATGGAAAAAGAAACAGCTAGGATCTAATAAATGAGGACTGTAAGAACTGGTTTGGCTTAGTTACGGGATCAGTGCCTGCTGAGTCCTTGTTCAACAGCCTCAATAACAGGGAGGATGTTTGGGAGGGTCCAGTTGGTGCCAAAACCTTCTGCCACATCTCTTCATTGCCAGGCTTATCAGAGCACAATGGCAAATGACAGTCATTTCAATGGAAAAATCCTGTAATTTGACATGGTCTCATTTTAAGTGACAGTGTTCTCCCCTGCCACTTCCCTTACAAAAATTGAATGGTTATGATTTCATCCCTGACTCTCTAGTGTGGGAAGCACTGGTCACGATGCAAAGCCACCCACCTGAGAGGGCACAGAGAGTATGAATAATTTTCCCCCCTTCAGCTGTCACAGGGGACACTGATTTCTCTGAGAACAGTGTTTCTTGTTCGCTTAGCACGGTGCTTAGGGACCTCTGATGAGCTTACAACTTGAACATGCTAAGCATCGTACAAACACATAGCAGAAGATGATTTATTTGCTATTTTAGTTAATGTAAACTTTCTAAGGCAGGAAACGTGGGGTTTTCTTAATCCATCATGGTGTTAAAGTGTTTTTTGTGATATGATGGCATACATGCCAGAAATGAACAATACTGGGTGCTGCTTCCCCCTGCCAAATCCAGCCAGTTCAATGGCAGAGCAGGAGCTGCTAACCCAGGCAGAAGATGGCCCCAGTGATTGTCTCCTTTTACATTTATTCTCTTAAAGCAGTTATGAGAAATTGCCATGCAAAAAGGCAGCTTGAGTTATTCTGCCTGCAAGCTAAGGTCAGTCCCTGTCTAAGGCTTGCTGTCTATCATAGCACGCACAGCATGTGTTACTTCTTGTGCTTAAGCACACAGTGCTCCAGGAGAAGTCATGAACACCATGTGTGATCTTCAGGGTGTCAGGAACAGGGTATACAGAGGACAGTCAAACATGGTAGTATTCAGAGCAAGTTGTTTGATTCAGGTAGATAAAAGACAAGACTTTCTTAATCAAGCATTCTGCTAGACCCAAAATGCTTCTTTTGTACTGCTGCCATTCTCCTTATTCAGCTCCAGAATACTGGCTGTTTGTCAACTGTTTTTCCTTCACCCATTTAGATAAAACATGGCATTAAGCCCAAATGAGTTTTACCTTCCCTCTGTTTCTTCCCACTCACATCAAGGGACATTTAAAGACAGGTTTATGTAGAAGCCCCACTGCAAAAAGCAGTATAGTGGCATGATGTACCCATCCTGTTGTGGGATAGCATCCCTGCAAATGCAACTTCTCTCCAGAAGTGAGATGCTGCAGTCACCAAGATAAGTGAATAGGTCAGGCTGAAGTACCACCTAAGGCCCAGCATTGCACAGTTAGGAAGCTCAATGGCAAATATCCTACAAGAGATGCAATATTTTGTAAACTAAATAGGAATCTTGTTTTCTTACAAAATAAAGCAGTTTTGCTTCCCAGTATCTAGAGGACTCTGGGTGTCAGAAAGTAGCTGCAAGTTTTAAGCAGAGGCCTTGTATGAGTCCAGACATTGCCTGGGTCCAAGCAGTCACTGATGCCACCCTTAGCTTTGGAGAGCTATTTTTATGAGTTAGCCTGGCTAAATACAAATGAAAGTCACAGACCTGTCTCCTCAGATTTAAGGCAAACCCAAAAAGCCTCTCACCACTAGAGCATAGCCCCAACACCTTCTCCCTAACAACAGGTCCAGCTCACAGCACTTTACCACCAAGTCTCTGCCACCAGCCCACAATTCTACTAGCTGCCTCACAGGCTTCCTGGAGCTGCAGGAGGTATCCAGGGCCCCAGGCTCACTGGTGCCCTTATTACCCTGTGCAGCCTCCTCTGGGACTCAAACCCTGCTGCAAGCTTATTTAAGCTCAGTCCGAGGCACCTAGAACATTCTCTGAGCTGTGCTGTCCATGTCCTGCTCCAGCCCTGCCTCCTGGATGGACTGGAGCCAAGGCAATGGTGTATGTTGTTTCTCTTGTTCTGGTGCCACAATTTCTTTCTCTTCTGTTCAGGGTTACTGCATTTCAGTGTAAAGATCTTTCTGCCTGTGGTAGCTGTAAGGCTTTGCAAAGCATTGGGCTTGAGCTTAGCGGTGGAGGAAGGGGCTTATTTTTCCTGAAAACTCATCTGACTGCTTTGTGTTTAATAAAGTGCATCAAAGAGAATTGCATAAATTAGCTGCTTCTGAATTGTGAGCTGTTATCTTCTGATCACATCTGGAATTCCATGGTAATGCACATGGTGTGTTATTATGCAGATCACTGCCTTGTGATGCAGTGTGTTGTGCAACAAACAGCTCAACAGCACAAGATTTTAGTACTGGTTCACTGCTAAGTCCTGATCAGTCTAATTTCATTGAAGGAGTCTGCACTAACTTTAATTAAAGGAAATGGGACAGCCTATGTAGTGCTTTCGTGTGTACGGGGGTTGGTGGTGTTGATGTGTTTTGGTTTATTGTGCAGGTGGCAGAGCAGATTTCTCTCTACACTGTCTCAGTCTATCTATCTGCGAAACAAAGATCCTGGTTCCAATCTGTATGTAAGGTGACACTCGGGTCATTTGCAAATCACCACTTCTGTGGGTAAATGTACAGCATATATCTGAGCTCTCTTTTTCCAGACTAAAGAAATATATGTATGGTCTGACAGAGCTAAAAGGTTCATAGTCTGGGGATCTGAAAGTGCTGGTCTGCAGTGCTAGCAGAAAGGAACTGATATGAGGCATTTACAAAACTAAAACTGGCAGGTTTTTAACAACCTTGAAAAGACAGGACACGAGGAACAAAGAACAAGGAGCAAGGCAACATCCTCAGGAAAACTTAAGTTGGTTCATTGGCCTCTTGTGTGCCAGTCATTTGTTAACACAAAGCCTTCTGCGGGTTTTTTTGATCAATGTCCATAATTACAGACTAATCTACCTTGTTCAAACCTGTAACTGTCTTCCTCTGCTCCATGTCTGGCAGGGGTGTGATTTCTGAGCATGAGAAGACTGTGGTTGACCATACAGGGCCAACCACACACAGGGTGGTGTTGAAATATTGTAGTTAATAGCTCTGGGTTAATCATCCTGCAGCTCTACTGTTACAAGGTTCTTAGGCAACGGTTAAATTCAAGGAAACTAAAAAGAAGCCAGTCATCTTAGGTGATTTGTTGGTAATGCAATTCTGATCAGGGAGAGAATCTAATTACCACGCACTCTCACTGCTCTCCCTTCTCTCACCCCCTTCCAGAGCTGATTTAAAAATGAAGTTATTGATGCAACAATGACTTTTTAGATTGCTGCTTAGTGCTGTGGTTTAAGACAGCTTCAGCGATTTCTGAGCTGCATTTTCATGTCAGTATGAAGACTTGGATGAAGTAGCCTGCTCATTTCAATGAAGAGGAGTTACAGAGACTGATGTGTAAAACATTCTCCTTGTTTTTTGGTTTTGTGGGGTTTGTGTTTGTTTTTGTTTTTTTAGATAAACTGAAAATTTACGGATAGAGATGTGCTTTTCCCTCCTGTCAGTGCAGCACAGACTGTGTATAGATGCTGGCAGGAGCAGCAGGCAAATGCACAATATAAAGAGAGTATCTGGTAGGTGGCACTTGAGCAAGAAAAGGTGGGGAAGGAAGATGGACTTCCCTTTGAGGCACCCAATTATGGAGCCTGGTGCAGAAGTGAAAAACAGACTTCTTCACTATGAGGGTGGTGAGGGCCTGGCACAGGTTGCCCACAGAAGCTGTGGCTGCCCCATCCTTGGCAGTGTTCAAGGCCAGGTTGAATGGGGCTTGGTCTAGTGGAAGGTGTCCCTGCCCGTAACAAGGGGGGATGGAACTAGATGATCCTCAAATTCCTTTCCTTCCAACACAAACAATTCTATGAAACAAATAAAAATATACAAAACAATAAAAAAGTCCAACGTTGCAGAAAAATACCTCCACAACAACCACCCATGTTTGGAAGGCTTAATCAAAAGGATTAAATTTATTTTATTGTTTCCTTATTTTTACTTGAAGAAATATGACCTTATAGCCACAGTTTATGTAGTGGGAAATGTCTGAAGGGTTTGAGATGGTACTGTAGCAGTGCTGACTGATGTGAAAATTGGGTTCAGCTCAAAGCAGAACTAAACATGATGCTGTGCGTGTTTCATGCAGACATGAATGCGGACAAGGAGAGACCTCTCTGCAGAGGCCACACAAACTATAATAGGAGTGGTGCTGTCAGGGGCAAAAAAAATAATCATGGTCTCTGACAGTCAACTAATACAAAGTGACATCTGATAAGTGAAGAGCCAGGCCCTTTGCTGGTGCCAATTAGCCGTGCAACTGGAGGCTTGTCTCTCTGTACCAGCAATGGGGCTCGTGTCCAGATGTGTTAAACCAAAGAACACAAATCCAGGCAGACAGCATCAATGAAGTCATCATGAAACATGAATAAGGCTGTGCTGGTCTAGAACAAACCCAGAAATGCCTTATTAAGGAATAATTTTGTTTGCCACTGCCACCTCTAGTGAAGAGCTTTTTTGTGTACCTCGGAGAGGAGTACCAAGCACGAGGCGCCTTAGGTCGCACATGAAACTTTGTCTACCACACACTGTTGGTGTTTGTGCATCAGTGAACAATGTACAGCATTAGCGAGGTGAGAGTCAAAGCAATGACACATCTTAATGAACTTCACTGGCAGACACAGGGCTTAAAGCAGCTCCATATCCAATAGTTGAAATGTGTAATTTCAGACCTATGGGTGTCTTCCAGGAAGGTGCGAAGAGCAGGATCCCAGCCTGCTGGGTCTGGAGACTGGCTTAAATACATATGCCTTTGAACAGCTGCACTCAAGCTTTCCTTCAGCACAGGATCAATTACCACACATTTGCCCAATTATTACTTCTTAATAAGTATGTGCATGTCCACATAACGGGTAACTTTTAATTATTAATAATTCGCTGTCCACCACACTGTCTAAAAAGCAAATTGTGTAAGGTTTCCTACTGATTTCTTGACAGTAGAAGAAATAGATCTGTACAGAAAGTAATCTAAAAATACTGAGCTTTGGAAAGCATTAGTGTTGGTAGTTCCTGTTGCAGCTCGGCTAGCCTGTAGTTACCACCACTATCCTTGAGAAGCACCTAACTACAAATAAGCTTCTGGCTGTTTATCCAAACCAGGAGGTTTATAGCTTAATATTACCATAATAAACATGTAGCAGATACTAGACAGAGAGAGACTTTACAAACGGAGATAGGAGTAAAAGCAAGTGCTTCCTGCAGCTCTTGTCCCCATCAAATAATGCAACAAAAGTGAAAAAAAAAAGGAAATGAATCCCAAAGGCACTCTGAATTCAATGCATAAATAATCCTGGGCATCAGGAATGGTTTTAGTAACCACATGCTGTGCGTGTTGTGTATTAGCTGAGCATGGACAGAGATTGGTGGTGCGGAAATACATAAGACAGCAGCAGTCTGGCTGTTCAGCAGTAGATGGACAACTGCTGTTAGACTCCTGGCTTGGTAATTACCAACTTAGGTTTTTGGGAGTATTGAGTGCCTGACAGCTCCAGCTGGCTTCTGTCATAATTATTAGGATTTCAGTGTTCAATACCTTGGAAGTATTTTTTGTTTTAGCCCTGCATTTAGAAATCTTGAGTGTTGGCAGCAGTTTGCTAAACGCTAACCCACTGGCAGAACTTGAGGGCTGATCCCGAAAACATAGTATTGCTGTAAAAGCTGGAGGTAGGGGTGGTGTGCTAAGGTGTATGAATACCTGCATAGAAACTGGCTTTATTATGCAGGCTTCCCATTCTGCTCTGCCATGTATCATTCAAGAAGGCTGCTCCGAGGGACTTTAGCTACTTCTCTTTGTTATCTGCTCTTCACAGGAAGCTTTCAGCTTCAGTGCCCTGAGTCTGACTCCTGTAGTGGAGAGAGACAGATAAAACATAATGTTGGCAGGCAGAGATGCCATAGCATAAATGTCCAGAGAAAGTATTAAGAAAGAATGAACTGTTGTCAAGCTTTGAGAGACTCCTTTTAAGAGAGACTGTTTTTGAGAAAGGTTGGTGTCAAAGATCCCTAGCAATGCTTTGGCATAACAGAGAGATGAGTCAGTGGTTTAGCTCATCAGCTTTTCATCATTTATTGGTCTTTTATGTATTCCAGACAGAAAACTTAAATATTATGAATATCTCAATGGAAAAGGGAAGCTGCTGAAAGGCAAAATAGAGTTTGATAATTTGATACAGAATATGCTTACTGCATTTTGACTGGTAAGATCCTTGTTGTTAAAGTTGCTAATTATTTCTCGCTCAAATACCCTAGATGGATTTACGTACAGTTTGATTGAAGTTTGTAAGAATTTGGGGTGAAATTAGGGTTTGCTGTGTGGAGCTCTGAGCTAAACATCTGAACATCTGAAGTTCCAAAGTTGGTCAAAACCAGTATTTTTGCTAAACTTTTAAAATCTCCTTTTTTTTCTTTACACAAAATGAAAAGCCTTGGAAGTTTATGGGTCTCCACTTCTTTGAAAACCTCAACTTTGTCTTGAGACAACTGAGCTGAAAGCTCCTGAAGTCCTTAAGCACTTCAAGATCTATTGATGAAAAAGAACAGGTTATTACTGAGACTGTCTGAGAAAGTATCCATCCAACTTGGCTTTTCCTCTGTGTATAGAATTAAAGCTATAATGAATTGTAATGTAATTATGAATGGCTCTTGGGTACCTAGCTTGCGGCATGGTTAATCAAATTGGAGGTGCAGAGCACTCGGCTGCAACCCAGGGCAATCTGTTCTGCGAAGCAGAGATTGAAATAGTTATTCTTCCAGTGTCTCAGGTGGTTGTGTCTCCTCCAGCATGTGATGAGGAATGAAATTCTTAATATCAATTCAGAAATTTTCGAAACAAAAGTCTTGGGTTTCTGCACTTCAATTACAAGAGGTGAAGCTACATGTTTATTTCTAAATTCTTGCTGATACCCAAGTATTGCCTAATATCTTCTTGGCATTGTTCCCTCAGTTTGGACAGTAAAATAAATGTGTTGCTTGCAGCCCCTCAGAGACTTATATTGAGATACCAGAGGCCAGTTCCGTTTTCCAGTATGATGCAGTTACCCGTGCTTCAGATATTAAAACTGGAATCCAGTTGTTAATTCTATTGTTCTAGCTTAGGCACTGTGGGATCTCACTGGTTTTGTAGAAAGGTGACTAAAGGTAATGAAAGCAATTAATTATGAAATGGTGTTATGGAATACATGCGATTTTAAGTTAATTGCATCTCAGTTGTTTGGGCTTCTTACTGAGCCACAACTTTAATGATCCTCATCAACAGATCTTGTACGTATAAAAAGTAAACATACAAACAAAAAGAAGAAATGTGATTAAACTCAGTTAGAAGGAAAGATGAAGTAACCAGCAGGAGTACATTCTGGGAAGGGGAGTAATGACATTGAGAGGGTTGAGCGGAAAACTGACCTGATTTGATAGCTGAGGAAGAAGGGGTGGGAGGCTGATGCCAAAATCCAGATCAGGCCACCAGATCTAGGACTATTCTAGATCAGATCACCCTTTTTACATCTAGTCAGTATTTTCTTCACTACATGTTAATGTTAACTTATTTACAACTTTTCAGTACCCTTCCTACCTGCTTTTCTGTCATTGCTGCATCTGTTTTAAATAGTCTTGAAGATGAAGTTATTTCCTGGAGGAATTTTTGTTCTTTTTCCTCCAGCAGTTCATCGTTCATATCTGCTATATTCATTGTCAAAAGAAAGATGATTATTGCTTTGGTTTTGTTTATATATATGTGTGTGTGTATATATATATATGTATACATTGAGCAATTTAAACTACTTTCTCATTTTTCTTTCTGGAGATTTAGCCATTAACTAGCTCCTGCCTACTTATGGAGTTTAACCCTTCCATAAGCTTGACTTTATTTGTTTCTCTTTTTATTATAATCCAGATACATGGGATTTTTTTTTGCACAGAATCTATTCCTCAATTCTTCTCTCAATCTACATTTCTCTGAAAGGATGCAATGGAACTGATTACTGTATTTCAAATTCCACTTTCGGCATCAAAAGAAAGCAGAATATTGTGCTTATTCCCTCTACTATTTAGGAAACAAAGGAACCAAAGATGAAATGTGAGTTGTATGGAGTATGTTCTAGTATAATGACACATCCATCCAGATATTCATTCATCAAAGTGCAGACATCCCTTCCATGATATGCATGTCAAGCCAGGCAGGAAGCTTCTTGCATTTCATTATGTTTAAATGTCCTGTCCATATTATGAGCACCTTGCCTAGAGAGGGCACAGAGGTCATGTTATTCCTTTTCAATACAGAAATCCTTTTCATATATGGAAATTGTTACTGGCTCCCACTCACTGCTCTGAACATCTGACGCTCATACATCATGTCCCTATCTGACATTATCTTTCTTACAAACTGGAGGATATTGCTGACTCCCTCTTACTATCATCATACCTTTTCTGCAGAACTGTCAGCCACCTAATTGCACCTCATTTCACACTTGTAGATTATTATTACAAACTAAATGTTGAATCTTTATTTGCCCTTCCTTTTTCAGTCCATTCCTGAAACTTGTCAAGAATATTCTGTATTTTGTCCTAAATAGGCTTAGAAAAATATATACAAAGTGCACGTTCAGAATGAGAACTTTGAGGAGGTTCATCACTGCAGAACAATCCAGAGGAGTCATCATTAAGGGGAAATGGATGGCCCAACCTTGAAGCTAAGAAACAGTTGGCAAACCTAATTAGCCAAGGAGTATGTTTGATGAAATGACATTCCTAATTACTTATATTAAAAACAAATAGTAAAGAAAAAGCACATCAATAACAGGATGCATCATCACAGGAGAAAAAATGAAGTTGCAGTCATCTGCATTTTTAGATGGTATCAATTTGAACTTAAGGAAATGGAAATAAAGGCGCAGTTGCTAATGGAACATGTACTTGGAATGGACAAGATAGGTGCGAAAGTATCGGGAACAAATGACATTTCTGAGAAACCTACATATATTGGCCTTGTTAATGAAGCTTGGAGTCATGGTAACCCTCTTCTGCTTCCCGAGAGCTTGCTTGCAGAGGCTTTTCTAATTGCAGTGTGTTCAAACTTATCAGCAAACAGACATGGAAGGAAAAATTAAACCCTTCTGATGTCTGTTCATTGACAGCAATGGGGATGCAAATCATACTACTCTGATAGAACCAAGCTATGTCTTTGCCAAACCTTAGAACAGTCAACACAGAGCTTTTTTCTAAAAGAGTAGAATATATGAGTCAACTCACTGGTTTTTACCCCTAAAAGTAGATGTAGGTGACTTAACTCATGTCTGCTGAACCACTGACAGTGGTGTAACGTTGCTGCACAATGTTAACATGTCTCATCCAATCAGTGCCTTTTTTTTTTTCTTTTTACCTGAAAAAACTTCTGACTTCCAAAAGAAACCATCATATGAGGTCCCCACTGATAGCTACAGGAGAAAAGGATGGATTGAGTGAGGTGTTTATTGGCTTGAAATTCCTAATTTATGCGGCTGAATGCTGTTTATTGTTGGCAGTGTTATTACTTGTTTTCAGACATTTTAATTTGTTGTGATGTGGGGTTTTGTTTGTGCTTGGGAAAGAAAGGCATCGTTATATTAGTCATAGTAATTGGTGAGGAAGAAACAAATAAATGTTTCATGGAAAGGCTGTGAAATAGTTTCTTCTGTAAAACTACCTGAGGAAAGCTTTATTTGTTCCCTCAAAGGCAAGCTGCACATCTACCCTCCATAGGAGCTTTTGGTTATCTTTCTTCCTTTCCTGGATTGTGAGAGAATGAGCAGGATTGGAAAAGACAGCTCCAGAAGAATTCCTTACCTTCATTTCACCTGAGACAGCAAAGAACCAAAATGGTATTACCTGAAAAATAGAGTGTTCTCTGATGCCAAATAGAGATGTCTATAGAGAGATACTTGTGATATCAGAGAGCTGCTGCCAAAAGAGGGAAGGCTTAAATGCAAGTATAGCTTGCTTTTAACAGAAAGCCGTAAGAAGTATTTTCTCAGTGGGGCAGGGTATGACAGAAAAATAGGCTCAAGTAACTTGTGCCTAAAACCTTGAGGGCAACACAGTGGCAAACTCAAAATTGATTAAAAGCAAATGAATTCTGACAGCTTCCAGGGCTAGGACCAGGCGCACTTAAGCGCTTGTCATCCTGCGACTTGCAAGGACTGAAAACTGGAAGAGCTCTTTTTTGCATGTATGTTTAGCAGTGCAAATCCCTCTACCCTGTGAAGAGCTGCTTTCTCTCCTAGCCACTCTGAGGTGCTTTTCCCATCCCTTTTGCATGTGGAAAGATGTGAGTGCACCTTCTTCATTCAGGCTGTCTGATGCAGGGCATTTTAAGTTTGAAGGGAATAATAAGCAACAGGAAAAGTGATAAACAAGCACAACAACATAAACTGGACAGGCTAGTGATAAAGGACATGGTATCCAAGACTAAAACTCTTTAGCCACTAGCTGATGGGCCACTAAAACTACAGGCATATGCTCAAAGAGGTACGGCCTGGACTTTGTAACTGATAAGAGGGAATAAAGATTAATGGGAGCATTATGAGATACTGAAGGGGGAACCATGGGACTTTGCAAAAATTTGTAAGGAAATATCGCTGACTTATATGCACTTAAATATGAATATGTCACCGTGAGCAACACTAGCCATAAAAGGACATGTCTGATCAAAGATGCCATGCAGAGTCTTGTGCCATCAATAGCATCATATATGTGTAGGAATTACTATATATTTACAGCCACAGCGACTCTGGTCCACCCTTTGTTGTGATTGAGCTCTGCTTCAGAAGCAGCTAATAAATCAAGAGACAGGGAATAGGATCTGCTGGTGTGGACATGTTCCTCATTTCAAACATGCCAGGCTATGGCCTCCACAGTGGGGGAACATAAAAAGCTTGCAATTACCTGGAATGTGGCACTGTTTTGTTCATGCTGGAAAGGGCAAGGCAAAGGGAATAGTGAAACACAGCAATTGCTGTACTGAATTGAATGCTGAACAGTTTTGCTTTTCACAAGAGCAGGGGTTGGTGGGAAGGACAGGTCACTCCCGAGTGACAGCAGGATGTCTGCCCCAGCTTTAGCTTTTACAGCTTCACACAGCCCTCCAGTACTATTATCACCATGCTTTGGACTCAGTGAGTGCAAAACACAGCTTGGTCTGTAAAATATCAGCAGGGGTGGCTTTCAATGCAGCCACCAGATGTATACAGGCACTTTAGATACTTTGAACAGGAAAAGCATGTTAAAAATGACATTTCCTGACTCACAGGCCATTTTAGGCTGCAGGCTAAGAGAAATGGCACCAGCTCTTCCACAGAGTGTAGGAAAATGGCTGCAAGATATGAAAGATTCCTCTATTAACATGTAAATATTATATTACATGCAGAAGGGTAATATTTCCCTTTGTCTTTACAGAAAGCCACCAGCTAAATCTTGGCACACCTTGGGAATACCTTGCTCTCTGGTGGCGAAGAGGAAACCTTGCTTCTGGTAATGGCAGTGGTAGGTTTTGAATATCATTATTTTTTAATTTTTTTTATTTCCTTTTCTCAGTTTTTGGTCTGAAGGACCCTGTGCTAAAATTGCTGTTGGTGAAACTGCTCCATGTTAACACTGCATTTTGGTTTTGGCCTTAGGCAGTTCTAATAGAAAACAGCCCTGTGGCTAATGAAGTGATCCGTAGAGTGTATTTACACACTATTTAAACAAAAAGCAGGACTGCAAGCTTCTGTTTTTTTCCTGCAGAAGAGCTGGTTTGAGCAGAGTAAACTGGGCAGCTCCTGCCCACGCTGCAACGACCTGAAGCATGGAAGCGGGAACATAGCTTTGTGCAATGTTTATACAGCTGATTTCTTCCAGGAACTTGGGTGTACCAGCAGCTATGCTCTTACTGCCAAAACATGGTCCCTGGGCCATTTCCTTGTTTTACCTCTCACAGGGTAAAATATTCCTGCATTCTGCTGGTCCGAGAGAGCAAACTGGGACAAAGCATACAAAATCTCTGTGTACATTCAGGCACACATTTGCCATCCTGGAGCTAGATCCATTTATTTTATCTGACGTTACCTTGCGGTAAGCTGGATGTAAACTGAGAGTTAAGCATAGCTGTGGGCAACTATTTTTTGTGTAATAATTTCAAATAATTTCTTTTGCTATTTTGTTATGTCAGGGTTTTAACGTGAGTAAGCCATTTAAAATGAAAAGACTCACACAGGGGAGTTTGTTATAAACATGCCTCAAGATTCCATTTAGAATAATTGTGATGCTCCAGCCTGCACAGACCTTTCACAGTGAGGGATTAAATAACACTTTATTAAAACAGGAAATGTCCACAGCGAAGACTGCAGGAAGCAGTCAACATAAAAATCACTTCTTTGAAAATTCACTCGTTTTGGTGAAAACACAGCTTCCACTCTGGCATGCTTCTGATGAAACACTGGGTACTGAACTAAACAGAAGCCATTTAAGGGAAATAAATATCAACTGTCAATTATAAATGAAAATCAGAGTTCATTATTTAATATCTCTATGCTTTGACTCTGTAGAGGATGCTCCAAGATCAGGAAGTGATGGCAAATAAGTGTCTCTGAGTTTATTGGGACATACCCTTCTTTTCTTAATATATTACAGTGAAAAACAGTGTCCTGCAAGGAAATAACTGTCTATGGTGTTTAGTGGGACTTTGTTTTCTTATATGCTTTGGTTTAATCATTGTTTTTATCAGTTGAAAATCTGAAATACACTCTCGTAACTTCAAGACCTTTACTTACTCTGGATGAACATTTCAGCCGCTAATCTTTAATCTATGTTACAAGCTCATGTAGATACAAAGCTTAAGGGAAAGATTTTATTCCATTCTTTTGGTTTTGCAAAACCTCTTGGTAGTGTCAGGAGCATGGGAGATGGGTCACAGAATATGCCAATGAAACTCCCACTAATAGCTATTCTGTGATTTTATATGCACCATATTGAAAATCAGTCTTAAGCTTCCACATTCTTCTCATTTCCAGATAGACTGGGGTAAAAAAAAAGCTTTGCAGTGATTAAACAGGTAAGATCATGAAATGGAGCAGGTCAGTTCAATCTGTTCCCTGTTAGTTTTGGAACTTTCAGCAAAGCCATTAAATAAATCAGAGGAGACACCAGAAGGAAAATTGTACAATGGAACTTGATTCCTAATGATTTGTGAGATTTACAGTAAAACACTATCAATGCCAATAAATTTTGGCATTTCTGAAGATGGTAGCCAAACTTTTATATTAATTGATTTACAGTGGGAAGTAGTTTTTTACCTGAAATGGCTTGTACACACAAAACTGACTAATTCTGAGAATAAAAAAGGAGCAGAATTCAGAAAATGGTGTTGTAGTTTGTGGGTCAGGCTTGGCAAGTTGTGAAGTTATAGTATTGTAACGGATGTGGTAGTAGCAATCCTTTTAAAAGTAATTGCATCAAAAATACACGTGGAAGGTTGTGGAAATATCTATTAAGTCCGGCCCCAAGAAAGAATGAGGCTCAGTTTCAAAAAGCAAAAGATAGGGTCAAACCAGAAATTGTGTGGGCTTACAGCAAAGAGCACATGGATGAGGTGGAGGGGATATGCTAAAAATAAGTGATGCCAACAAGATAAATTGGTCCAGACACCTCAAAACAACTGGGACATGTAGCTTGGGCACAGTCTGTTCATATGTGAAGCAGGAGCTGGGAGATAAGAGAAATGCAGACAAAAAGTGACAGTAAGTGTTCCTCTCCCTTGCTCCCAAGGAAAACAGGGGTACAACAGTGACAGCTGGGACAAGGAGTCAGTGAGAGGAGCAGCTCAGGCATCTGCAATCACTGGGGCTGCTGGGCCAGATCCTTCCCCAGGGAGCTGCTACCAGTGGTGGCCTCAGTGGAGGAATACTACAGGAGAAGAGCTGTACCATGTGCCTGAGGACCAAAAGATTTAAAGGCTGCTTTTCCCCGTTAACCTCTCTCAACCCCATTTTCTCTTCACAGCAGTAATAATTCATATTTTCCAGGCAGATCCTTCCTAATTCCTTGACCTAACTTGCCAAGCATCAAAGGGAATTTGTGGCATCATGGAGAAAACAAGAATTCGTACTGAAATGCATCTTGTCATGGGGCACTTGGTATCCTTTATGCGAGCTGGCACTGGGGATCTTTTCTGTTCCTAATACACCTCCTTTAAATAATACACATAATTGCATAGTAATGACCACTTTCTATATTTATATTAGGGGGTCATGAAATAATACCATGTGTGGGGATCTAGCAGTAACCCCAAAGCAGAATCATAGAATCACAGAATGGTTTGGGTTGGAAGGAACCTTAAGATCATCCAGTTTCAGCCGTTCTGCAGGGACACCTTCCACTAGACCAGGTTGCCCCAAGCCCCATCCAACTTGGCCTTGAACACTGCCGGGGATATTATAGTGTATAATGAAGTGATGGCACCTCGAAGTTCAGCATGTCTGCTTTGCTTCAAGGGTTGCTAGTGGCAAGGGCAGACAGGACAGTATAGCTCTTCCAAAACAGGCCCCCCCTGTTGCCAGAGATCTTTACGTTGCTTCCTTGTTCTTCCATTATAGTCTGTGTTATATATTTAACCTGCAGGGTCCTGATATTTCCACTGCTATCCCCAGAGGTCTGAGGATCGCTGTCATTGTCTTGCTCAATGCGACAGGCATTGGCACTGATTTTCATTCAAGAGGCAACTGGTCCCTCATCAGCTGCAAACAGCCATAAATTGATCCTAGAATTTATTTGCATAATGATCTGGTTCATTTTGTGCTGAAAAGTTGATAGCAGGCTTTTTGGACAGTAATGGCCTGTGCGAGCCTTTCTGTGCACCTTATTAACTTTACAAAGACAGGCAGCAGATGATGCTCTGTGTTTGTAGCCCCAAGCTGGATTGTTTGTTATGACATAACTAGTTTCTGGTTTAACATATCGGGCACTTTTTTATGTTCTGAAAGATTTATGGTTAGCAAGTATTCACAAAGCAATTCAATCAGGGAAAAACAAGTAATTATTTTTCTCAACAACAGAGCAGTCATTTGAGTGTTTTTCACGATGTGAGAGACACCTTGATAAGCCCAATTAGAGAAATGCTTGTATCCTAATAGTCTACATTTGTTCACATCTCTGATCTTGTAGGGAAGGCTGCCCCTTTTGAAAAGTTATTGTTATTTTATTGAAGAAATAGTCTTTGTCTTCTCATCTGTCTGGAGGAATCTCAAAAAGGAAAGCAAACTGTGGTGTTTCTCACTGCTGCAAGGATTTTTCCTGATTCCGAGTTCATTTCAGAAGCTTGATCCAACTGACAGCCACCTGAGACTGCTCCTTTGCTTATTGCTGTTGGTATTTAGATGCAACCAAGACTGGAGTCTTGATGACAGCTAAAGGTACCAGCAAGGAAATCTCTAACGACTCAAGCCACAGCAGCACTGGTATAAGACAGAGTGGATAAAAGGCAGATCACTTAAAAGACTAATTAGGACCATGGCATCGAAGAGGCATTTTCTAGCACTGTTCTGAAACTAGCAACAGATGACACTTCACATTACAAGTGCTACTCTTAAGTTTTCCAGGCAGCATTTTGTTCTCGAAGTACAGGGGCTTTAAAGCGCATTTTAGTCAGAGAGGCAGAGAGATGTTTAAATAGATGATTCATAACAGGCTGTACTAAGACTTAAAAAAAAATACAATGTCAAAGTGGCCATTTATTTATGATGAGCAGGCAGCAGTCACCAGGCAGGGTAATGAAGTACCTCCTGGACACGCTGCACTTTCCAGTCCTGCCTCCAAATACCAGCACAGCTCAGAATGAGTGCGATAATACTTTCAAGGAGTGACCCCTGCTCTGCATTGCAGAACAGTGATGGTAGCTTTGTGGACCAGCACAAAGCTAAGGGTGGGAGGTACAAAGGTGAAATCCCACGTTCATGTCTACTTCTGCTGTACCTTCCTTTTGAGGACCTGTGAACTTGCAGGGTGGTCTTTTTCTTTTCATGGTTCTATGTGCATGCTTGGGGGTTCCTAAAAGGCTACAATGCAGTGATTCAGCTGCCAAAAAGACTTATAACCTGCTGGGAGGAAGGAACGGCCGGAGAGGCTAAGAAGCACTCCAGGAGCTCACTCTTCGAACACCCAGAGACCAAGTCAAACAAGGATTGTCATTATTTCCCCCAAATCTGAATTAGCCACTCCAGCCCTCGGCAAGCTGCTCCCAGCAGCAACCAGTCAGAAACAGGCTGGGAATAAACAGGACTCCTCTCTTAAGTACCTGTGAATGTCAGTGATAAATGGTGCACCCATGGCCAACTTCTCCCTGATGTAGACAATCAGAGCAATGAACAAGAGACTTTGTAAATGGCTTTATAACACAGAAAACCTTGGATTTATGGTGAAAACTGATGTTTTCCACAATATTCATCCATCTGATTAATTTATGTATTTGTAGCCTGCATATCCTCTAACCAGTCTTACCTTGTAGCTACTACAGCAACCTGATTGCTGTACCATTGCAACCAGCATTGATGGCAGTGAACAGATGTATTGCTGCTTCTAAAAAAAACTGTATTTAGGTCTTCTACTCCAGTCACAGACTTTATCTTTTGTTTTCTAAGCTTTTAGTGAGGGCGTGCTAAGTGCTTCTGGTGCCAGGCAATAGGACAAGAGACTAAGTAAACCACATGAAGTTCCACCTGACCATGAAGAAGAACTTTGCTGTGAGGGTGACTGAAAGCTGTAATAAGCTGCCTGGAGAGGCTGTAAAGTCTCCTGCACTGGAGATATACAAGAGCCGTCTAGACACAAACCTGAGCAATGTGCTTTAGGTGACCCTGCTTCAGCAGGGAGATTGGACTAGAGCTAGTGATCCCTTCAACCTTAACAACTCTGTGATAATGTTTTCTGCATAACAGAATTTATGACAAGCAGGAGTGAAAAGCAATGCAAACATAAAGGGAGTTAATTTTGTTTTCTACTCTTATTTACTCAAAATTCCTTCATTTGCCCTTCTATATGTCTCGCATGCTATAACATTTCCCTTTTCTTTTTTGGTGAAAAGAAATTGGGGAAAGAGTAGAAGAAAACACTACCCATGTGCCTAGTGTGGGTTTGTGGTTTCAGGTTTATTTTCTTTTTTTTTTTAATAACTTTTCTCTGATCAGTTTTATTGTAAGTGGTGAATTCTGTTTCCTGACCCCAAGACACAAACCTCCAGCTTGTTTACTTCTCTCTCCCTTAGTTTTCAGTTGGCTGCTGGGCTGCCTTTGGCAGCTCTGAGAGCAGTGATTCTTCCAGAAAGACAGTGCGGGTTTTAAAAATTGCTTTTTGAATTAGAAGCTGTCTGCTTCACTCTGAGGATGCTGTGTTGAAGACATGATCCAGTAGAAATCAGCCCTGCTCGGTACCTTTCATTATGTACTTGCTACCAGAGAGAATTCAAGCGTTCAAATTTTATTAACTTCCGGAAACTTGAGGCAGGATTTTAGCAGCTCTCTGCTAAATATTCACAGAGGTGGGAAAGAAAATCAATGGCATGTGTTTAAAATTCAGTTTTCTTTGCACCAAGCGTGTGTAATGCTTCATTTCATTTTGGGCCTATGTATTCAGCTCCGGCATCGTGAGGAGACATCACTGAGATGTGTTTGACAGCAGCTCCCTAAAGTGAGCAAACGCCTCTACATGGATGCTGTTAGGCAAACATCATCATTTGACACTTGTTTGGATTTAGACTGTGGGTTTCCAGGCAGGAAAAAGCAAGAACAGCTGTTGGCATCAGAGGTAGGAATGAGGTGCTCTGTGCACCTGATGCTGCTGGGGAGGAAAGGGACCAGCGTCTGGCCTCCATCTCATTCCTTTTCTTGGTCCCTGGGGGCAAGAAGGGCTCCTTAGCTCTGAATGTTTAACCTGGGAGGCAGGTGGGTTTGGTAGCCGCAAGGACCCCAGAGACAGCTTCTCAGATTTGCATGTGCTGGAATATGTGTGGCTTCTGGTCCCACTCCCCTTCCTCTGCGAAGGCAGCTGAAGTCAACCATCTGTCTTCAACAAGACTCTCACACTGAGTCACCCTGGGGAAGGAGTAGGGGCAGGAGAGGAGAGGGATTCAAGCTGATCTCCTCACACTCCCCAGTCTGCTAGAGGCTCCTGACCAGTCTGCCAAGCTGGACCTCACACCACCATCTCTGCTGAGATGCTACCACTGCATCACCATTAGTAGCACTCCCCAGACAGCCAAGTTGGCATATATGTTATATCTGCCATATACCAGCCCAAAATTTATCATTTTGAGCCCTTTTCAGGTTCTTCTCATTTCCCTTCCTTAGTTCTGCTACTTGGTTCATTCAGGGTATTTTTTTCCAGCAGAGATCGTACATCTCCTCTGGCTCCTGTTTTCTTTGTTCTGTCTGTTACAGGAATTCCGATTATTGCCTACAGGGCTCAAGTACAGTCCAAATTCAGTTCAACTGCCTTTTCACTTCCCCCTTATCCCCCATAGGAAATAAAACAAACACCTTTTCAGAAAACAAAGCTTGCTACTCTGTTTTTCCCGGGTGGAAGGATAGGCAGTGTGGTTTATGGAGCAGTCTTTTCTCATATTCAGAACTCTTCAGGGAGAAAACCATCTTTATTTTCTCTTATATACTGTGAAGTATATTATTGGCCCCATCAAAATTATACATCAATTACAATCTTCCCCCTCCCCCCGCAAAGGGAATGGGAAAAATTTTAAGCTTGCATTGGAAAGTTTGGGCCGAAATATTTGCTCCTAAGAGACATTCTGAAAAACAAGAATTGCTCAAGTTAATTGTTTGCTCTGAAGTGCCAAGGTACTTTACTTGAAGTTTTCTGAATGAACATCTTAACAAATGGATGTTCTTTCTCCAAAGACAAACAGGTATTTCAGTTTTCATTGGTTTCAGGATGACAACATGTGGACATATCAGAGTATCTCTAAAATGTTCCATTCTTCCCAATACGTGGTATTATTAATGAGGTATGCGGGTAGGGGCCATCCTGTGCCTCAAGACAGGGGATGTTGAATGCTGAAAAGGGATTACCTGCAATTAGCTCCAACTTTTTTTTCACTTTCTTCAGTTCCACTTCTTTCCCCCAGGAATCTGAGGTCTAAACCAACTGTCATTTTCCAGAGATCTCATTTCTTTTTCACATATTGCCTTTTTGCTGCATTATTCAGAAAGGGAAACAAAACCCCAGAATGGTTTTAATTAAAAGGAAAGTAGAAAATTAAAAAAAGAAAAACCTGAGAATTTACATCATTTTCATGTCTGATCCTTTGACTGAGAGGGCATCTTTCAGAGTGGTGTTTCTGCCAATGGATATCCAAAATGAAGGAGAATGATACCTCTCAGCTTCCCTTGGTAAAGCTTGTCTGCCTAATGATGCAGTTGGAAAGCTTAGTTACTACTACAGACTTGCCAGTGCAAAACAGAACAAAAATTTACTGCCAGTTTTACTTTATTCATGATTGCTACAGAAAACTAAGTGTTGTTTTCTTCAATCAGATTCCTCATATCGTGCCCTGCTGTCTGAAGAGCGCTGCCTAACACCAGGTGTGTGCAGCAGATATTCTGATGACCTGATTTCACAGTGGCAACTGAGCTATTACTTCAGGGCGCTTATCTGAGCTGTTCTGGTGTGGGGATGATGTCCTGAGCTATGCAGCAGATCCACACCTTTGCACCAACACATTTATCACTGTCAGGGGATTCATAACAACCCCACCAGGGTTGGGTCCCCTTGAGCAGAAGCTACGAGTTGTTGCAGCACATCTGCTATCACAGTAAGGACAAACCCCAGTTTGTTTCATACCACAGAGCAAATTCTCTGTGGCCAAGAGTCACTGGTGTTACTTATATCGGGAATGGTGAGTTGGGTACTTCATCTCAAACCCACAGCCTACTCCTGCTGTAGGACTACAGCCCTCTGGTGGTACTTAATCATGTATTTTGTGAAAAGCAGCATAGCATTACAGTTAAAACTCACCTTTGGGCCCTGACCTTTATGGTATTGCCTGGAGGGGTAGGAATATCACTGGGGGGGGGGAAAGTCCAAAAAGCAGGGTGCATGCAGCACCCAGCTGTGATGCATTCTATGGAAATCACTCACGTGAAAATGATTTCTAAAGCAAATACGAAGGCTGGATGCAAAGCTCCTAAAGAAGGGAGAGGGTATGGATCTCACAAGATTGGGAGGGACCTCAGAAATCATTGTCATGGTCCTGGGGGCACTCAGAGGCCAGAAGGGCCCCACGTGTAGTATGCTGACAGTCATCAGTAAACTTTTCTACTTCTAAGGTAGGATGAACAAAGTATTCTTCAGTCCTGGGATGTTTGCTTAGTCCGTCTTCAAGTGCTTCAGGGACTGAGGTTTTGCAAACTTTTATTTCCTATGCTTCACTAGAGGAACAGTTAGACAACTTTCCTCATAACTCATTCATATCTTACACTGCAGAATTTAAACTCATTATTTCTTGTCCCATTCATCCTGCTCACTATGGACATAGAAAAGAAAAAAAATAACAAAACCTTTTTTTCTGTGTGCTGGATTCTTTTGTATTTGAATATATGATCCTTTGAGTCTTTGTTAAAGCTAATCAGCACAAATTCATTTCATCTTTCTCACTGGTCATATTCACAAGATGTTCTGCTTTGAACACCTTCACAACAGCTCTTTTCAGCCATGAGACATGATGTACATGAATGTGGCTTTTGAGCATCAGTTCTCAAAATGAAGAACATCCTCTATTTCCATCTAATGAGACCTTGCCACAAAATGCTTGTGATGCACTTCGTTAGCACATCATGCTCTGAAGTTTTGTTCTGGACTACAGGAACAGTAAGCTCTGGGCTATAGCATCAGGCTCTGAATAAAGTAACTTCAAAAGACAGCAATGGTGAACAAAGTGCCTCAGCTGTACTGTACCAGTAAAGGCCCACCGTTGTCTGTGATCATTTCATAGCAGCTGAACAGGCGTACTAACAAGCTATCAATCATGTTATTAGTGGGAAAATACTGAGCTTGAATTATTAGTTTGAAAACCCTGAGCAGGCTGTCTGTGGAGATCTGTTTCGACTCTTACCTTGTAATAGTGAAACATGCTATAGCAAACTCAGATTTTCCTAGTGGGAAACACAGAATAAATTCTAGCAACAAAAACCACTCTGTTTATGGACAGTGTCGCTGAGAGGCTTCTACAGATATTTTCATGTTATTCCCTAAGAAGTTAAAATCACAGAATCACAGAATCCTAAGGGTTGGAAGGGACCTCAAAAGATCATCTAGTCCAACCCCCCTGCAAGAGGAGGGTAGCCTAGAGTACATCACACAGGAACTTGTCCAGGTGGGCCTTGAATATCTCCAACGTAGGAGACTCCGCAACCCCCCGGGCAACCTGTTCCAGTGCTCTGTCACTCTCACAGTAAAGAAGTTTTTCCTGATGTTCACATGGAACCTCCTATGCTCCAGTTTACACCCATTGCCCCTTGTCCTATCACTGGACATCACTGAAAAAACCCTAGCTCCATCATCCTGACACTCACCCTTTACATCTTTGTAAACATCGATGAGGTCACCCCTCAGTCTCCTCTTCTCCAAGCTAAAGAGTCCCAGCTGCCTCAGCCTCTCCTCATAAGAGAGATGTTCCATTCCCTTAATCATCTTTGTGGCTCTGTGCTGGACTCTTTCAAGCAGTTCCCTGCCCTTCTTGAACTGAGGGACCCAGAACTGGACACAATACTCCAGATGCGGCCTCACCAAGGCAGAGTAGAGGGGGAGGAGAACCTCTCTTGACCTACTAACCACACCCTTTCTAATGCACCCTAGGATGCCATTGGCCTTCTTGGCCACAAGGGCACATTGCTGGCTCATGGTCACCCTCCTATCCACCAGGACCCCCAGGTCCCTTTCCCCTTCACTACTGTCCAGCAGGTCAGCCCCCAACCTGTACTGGTACATGGGGTTGTTCTTCCCCAGATCCCCCCAAGACTCTACACTTGCCCTTGTTGAATTTCATCAAGTTCCTCTCCGTCCAACTCTCCAGCCTGTCCAGGTCTCGCTGAATGGCAACACAGCCCTCTGCTGTGTCAGCCACTCCTCCCAGTTCAGTATCATCAGCAAACTTGCTGAGGGTACATTCAGTTCCCTCATCCAGGTCATTGATGAAAATATTAAACAGCACTGGTCCCAGCACCGACCCCTGAGGGACTCCACTAGTCACAGACCTCCAGCTAGATTCTGCCCCATTGACCACAACTCTCTGCCTTCTTCCTTCCAACCAGTTCTTGATAAATGCATGGGAGCTAGTGCTGCTTCCAGCCTCAGAGGGATGGGACAGTACTTGCATAGGCTATTATTGCACTGAAAGGATATCTAAAGCCTAAAACACCCTTGCCATGAAAATACATTGCCCACAATCCAGCAAAATCAATTTTCTGATCTCTTCTGGAAGACTAGCTTTGTAAAAAGCTCAGCTACATTGTTCAGCTGGGCAGGCTTGTCCAGCCAAAGAGCTACAAATGCCAACAGGTTTGAGCAGCATGAAAAGCGGCGGTTTCACATACACCGCTTATAAAGATCTCCAAAATTCATAACAAATGTATTCTAGTTCTGCAGTTTATGTAGTTCAGAGGCTGCCTGTGCAGCTGCACAATGTGCGTGCAAACCCTGCTTAGGTTTTCTGAAAGATCACTTGATCTTTCCCCACTGCACTTCCAAATAATCTGAAGCACATCAGGAAAGACGCAGAAAGCTTCCAATTAGCTTCTTTTTTCCTTCTGATTCAGATTCAATAACACAGGCCCAAACTTTAGAGTCTCCTGAGCACCCGGCTTCTGTCTTCACCTCTGCACTTGTCATCGGTAAGGCCACTCTCCATTAAGGTTTCAGTACATGCAATTTAAATATTCATGCAAGAAGTGTCCATTAAAAATAAACCGGTATTTTATTGTACATTAATTCATAACAGAGATCTGAATATGGACTGTCTTGGTACTGGGCCTTTTCAGCTGGGCGAATGGATGTGCTTCTGGAAGAACAGGCCCAACAAACAGCGTTTTGTGAAGGGAAAGACTGGTAAAAAAGTAACAGAGGAAATACATCCATCACTTCCACTGAAATTAAAGCCTCTCAGGGAATGGCAGCACTTGAGACTCCATTACAGTGGGAATGAAGGGAAGGAAGGAAGGAAGGACCGCAGTTCCCAGTAGTACAGCATGTCCACCAAGTCACGAAAAGACATGGCACTTAGCTATCCCCAAGGAAACCACCTTCCCAACATGGCCCTGTTAAGCTTGGGGTTTTTAGTAGCACTGCAGCTTTGATGCGCCTCACACCAGGTAGAAATAACCTGCAGGAAAGGCTGACATGAAGAAGAGTGAAGTGGGAACCGAGGAGGTAAAACTTGGACTTGGAGCAGGAGTCACATTGGCTTTTATACACCATCCCATCATCCTAAATGATCGCAAAACTGTCAAACAACAAAAGCCAAGCGCTGCCATCTGCTCACACCAAAATCCTGGCTCAGCAGAAGGCCTCTGCTCATAGCCCTGGGGACACCACCATGGGACAAAGCTCTCCCCCCAGCAGAGCCACGAAAGGCTTTGAGCTCAGGCTCCGAAACTGCAAAGCTCTCGTTTTGTTGTCCACGGGTAATGCTTTAATCCGCCGGGTGAAAGCTGGATGTAGTTCTCTTTTATTCTAGCCATACACAATTGCAAGCCTGGAAAAGGAAAGCCCCTCACCCTCCCGTACCCACTGCTCCTCCGAAATGCTGACGCCGGGAGAGGCAGCCCCAAGGCGGGGCCATAGGGATTTATTTAGTTCACTGCTGCAGATGATGCCTTTAGTGCCACAAACCGCCCTGGAGACAAATCCTTATCATCTGGGGGGGTGATTATGTTCAGTTCTTCCTCCTCAAACACCCCAGCTGTAATTCAGATCCGAACTGGAGAGGCAGGCAGGCACGCAAGAGGGGAACCCGGCACCACACAGCCCCCCCGAAGCCATGTACAGGAGCAGCTTCCTTCGCGAGGTGCGCAAGGAGAAGTACGAGCGGTCGGACGCCTACGATGAGCTGCGAGGCTCCCCCGAATTTGACAGTTTGGCCCAAGCCCGGGGCCTGGAGAACCTGCAGGAGCTCAACGAGCGCTTTGCCAGCTACATCAACCGGGCACGTGTGCTGGAGCAGCGCAACACCATCCTGCGCAAGCAGCTGGAGACCTTCCAGCGCATGGATGAGCTGGTGGGCTTGGACGAAGCCTTCGCGGGACAGATCGAGTTCAACCGGCAACGAATGCGGGAGCTGGCATCTGACCGAGCCAAGCTGGAGCGGGAGGAGAAGGATGCCCAGCGCATGCTTGATGAGTACCGCAACAAGTAAGGCTTACAAAGGGAGGAACATAGAGTGGTATGGTTTCCATAGTTAATCTTCGTAGTAAGGACAGGTTTGGTGTCACCAGCTCTACTTGTGCACAGGTGATGCCTCTCCCTGTGTATCAGAGTTGTAGCTGGGGATGGCAGGCAGTAAGTCCATGGTGAAAAGCAAGGTGACTGGAATTTGTGCATTCCATGGTCTCACTTCTACTAGACAGGCAACTGCCCTTTCCCTTCCATGGCAGCAGGTCTTTGCCATGGCACACATTGGTTGCTATTACTCATTAGCTTTAGCAGGACTGTGCTCTGGGCTGCCAAGAGGGAATAACCCAATTAGAAACCAAACAGCTCAAAGCATGTCTTGTGTCTGAGCAGTGCAGAGTTACACAACCTCGAATATGTTCTGAAATGTGAGGGATATCTCTGAGAAACTGTTATTTACAGGCGTTGTGAGATACCTGGGTGTCCAGCCACTACAGATGTGAGATGAAAGGACCGTAAATAAGCAAATTTTACATACCAAGAAAAAAAATCTAATTACTCTCCCCTTCTTCCTTGCATCCCACTATTTAATCTTCTGCTACTAAAGCAATAGCTGCAAGAACAAGTTTCCCCTAACTTCTTAACCTTAGTTGCACCGTAAATCACAGAGCAGGAGCCTTGGGGGATGAGCCATACGAGTGGCTCCTGACACATCTAGTCCCTTCCCTTCAGCAACAGGCAGTTTTGGTCATGTTGCTTTATTAATTACACAATGAGACTTGATGAGTATTGCTCATAAAAGGAGTGCTCACAGAAGAGAAGGGTCTTGGCCTCTTGTTACTTACTGGCCAGGGTTCTTTCCCCTTAAACATCTGTCTTGGCTAGTTCAGCCAGGAAGATTTGGCAGCAGCTTGGAGGGAGGAGCTCTTCATCCTCCCTGCCGAAGGGTGAGGGTGAATTCCATATAGCACACTCTAGCTTAGAAACACTTCTCCCTGACAGCGATGGGAAGGGGAAAGATGAAACATTTTCAACAAATCTGTGCAGCCACTCCCAGGCAATGCTCACCACACTTACCAGAAACACTTTTGTTAAGGCAGGAGGTGAACCATCTGAGCCCTATCTTGCTGCTGCAGAAATACAAAGGCCCTCAAGATTTCATCCCTTGTCTCCATCGCAGACTTTATGTCTGTCCTTGCCCAAACCACGTGATTTTTCAGTCTGACCCTCCACTAATTCCCCCTTCTCTGGACTAGAATGTGTAAGACTGATAATATTTCCCTTTTCTGTCTCCAAGCATTTTTCAACTGGAAAGAGCCCAAAACCAGATGCAAGATAATTGACGTCGAGGCCATCTGTGTCTTCAGGGCATGGCCTGATGATAACGCTGATCATCAGTAGCTGTACAGTCCCAACATCCTGCCCTCCCCAGCCCTGCACACCATCTGATACGCAGCGCTGCCACAGCTATTCCTGGAGCCACCCTGACATTTGAATTAAGAAAATGAGCCAGCTAAAAAAACTCTAATCTAAAAAAATAAGATTTCCAACCCAATTCGGTGGGCTGCCAGGCAAACAGCCCACGGAGGCTGTGAGCTACAACACAGCTATAGCAATGCCAAGCCCTGGTCTCTCATCTGACAGCAGAGAATTGCCCGCCCAGGTGCACTGAGGCTTAATGCTGGAAATGATCAGATGTCCACAATGCCCTAACTCAGTGCCAGTGAGCTACAAGATCCTGAGTAGGAAGGGGTTTTTACAGGCAATGCTGTAATTTAGCTGTTGGCTCTGATACTTGTTCATGTGTTTTTATTAGTGAACTCAGTACTCCAAAGTCTACCTGTATATTAGTGTGCCAGCTGTATAGAAACGTTTAGTGCTATGATAGAGCTGGGCAGAACTCTGTTATCTCTGTCTGGGGTGCCTGAGGGAGGAGAAGAATCAGTACAGCAAAACACACAATGCCTCCTTTGATTTCAACAGCTTGCAAGGAAAACTGGCAAGAAAAGAATGAGAAAAACTGGCCAGAAACATTTGGCTTGTCCTGGCAACCTGTTCATAGATTCCTGCATTCACCTGAGCAGTCTGTGGATCATTTGTTGGGTTTTGAGTTGAAGGAGTTAAAACAAGACCAGTGCTCTGACAATGTGTACTCTGCCTTCTCACCATCTTTCTAGCTCAAAGCCAACCTGATGGCTATGATTTCAGCTACTTGAACTTACAAGTAAAGCTATCTAAGCAAAATACAGGAGGAATAATGTTCTCTGCCGTGTTAGGGTCTTGCCATGCTCCTGAAACCAGAAGCATTCCTGTGCTGAAGACCTGCTCTCCCACCTGGGTCTGTACTCAGTCTGCAGCAGGCAGTGTGGGGTTTCTTGCTTCATTTGAAGCATAAAGCACTGCTTTTGGCACACAGTGCTTTCAGTGGAGCACTGTGTACCAGTTAATTGATAGAAGTGTGTGTCCTTCACTAATGCAAAGAATTTTAGCTCTTACAACCCATTCTTACATTCACACTTTGGTAAATAGATTTGTATCTGTAAGTAAATGTTTAAAAGTTGCATTTATGCAAGTAGACCTTTCAAAGCTGCATTTAAACACAGCAGGGCCTGGGATTACCGGATCTGTACAACTGAATGTGCATGAACTGCTGGAAAGTAGATCTTGTGTTACAACTTATTTTTAATCCTCTGTAGTCACAGTTATAGCTTTTCACATTAACATGAATAATTCAGACTCTGTGTCAGCAGAGAATTCTTTCTCTTGATGCTGAAAAAAAAAAAGCATTACTAGGAATTGTTTGTATGCATCTCACAAAAATACTAATCATGCTAATCTTATTTGGCATCATTATTATAGCAATGTTGCATCTGGCTGTGGGAAAGGACTGTATTTCTCTCTCTGATACTAGGGAAGAATGCTGAAACCCAGATTTTAGCACCCTTGACTGAACAGGATTA
The DNA here is from genome assembly GCF_028554395.1 of Pezoporus wallicus. Lineage (NCBI taxonomy): Eukaryota > Metazoa > Chordata > Aves > Psittaciformes > Psittacidae > Pezoporus > Pezoporus wallicus. Next base: position 2,925,784 of record NW_026641383.1, read on the forward strand.
ATTAACTTCAAAAATTAAAAGTCTTGCTAATCGATTATTTCATTTAAAATTCATTCTAATTCATTCTAATCTTGTGGGGTTTGCATGGCAGATGATTCCCTGGAAGTCACTAGACACTGAAATTGCCACTGTGTTCTCCAAGCTGCGTCGTGTAGTGATGCTCTGATGATGTGATACCCTTTGGGGCCACAGTGGAGACCCAACACCTGTGAAAGGAAACAAAACCAAGTAGGAAAACACAATAGTTATGGTATGGGGAGCAGTAGGGACTCCATTGGTAAAGCTATTTCTGTCCCTGTCTGCAGGGGTTGTTTGTGCTGCTGCTTCTCCTCTGGTGATGGGGAGGTCTTTATTCTGCTGCAGCTGCAGTTAAGGAGGTCCTGCCTGCCCTCCTCCCCCTCTCCAGACTGTCAAATCTTGCCTTATAGCTCTCAGCTGCTCAATAGCAGCTTCTTGGTAATGCAGGTACCAACAAACCTGTTCACAAATCAGCAGAGTACAGCCCTTACCCTAGCTTCTAGGATATAAACAAAAACTATTACTGGTCTGTCCGTCGTCCTTGCAGGACCAGCTTTTTGCAGTTTGTGCTCTCTTTGGCACCCAAATTACTGCTGTCTCTGTTGAGAAAAGGTTAGCAAAGTGCCTCAGGAAAAGTGAAAAGGAAAAATGTAGTAGAAAAGTTTAACCTCTGCTAATGGTAAGCCAAGAGCCTTCCTATATTGCCAAAAGAGTTCAGAAGGGTTCAACAGAGCGACAGCATTTGTCTTCATATTAAAGACACAAGGCTGACACCAGACTGATTACCTGGCCATGGAGGATTGCTAGGAACTATTGTGACTGTTTTCTCTTTGGAGAGGGGCAGCTCTTGCATTGCAGCAAAAGCAGGGCCCGAAAAACAAGGGCCAGGTGGAAAAACAAACTTAGTCATGGGCTTCCCTCCTGCATGTCCAATGCTCTCATCAGGCTGGCACCCCAGGATGTGGGGAGGGCTTAAGGGGTTTAACACCTAACTCTGAATCTATTAGGTTAGCATCTCTCTGTTGGGGCACTAAGAGAGGCGAAGGGAACCTTCAAAGCTCTGACCTGCCTTCTTTGAGCCTGGCAGCCCTCTCCACTCTGTTTCCTTCCCCCTTTTACCGTAAGCAATCCAAAGAGGTCTACTGCAGCTGTAAAGCTACTTGAGTAGGTGGAGAAGAGCTTTTATGTATGTTCAGTTCTGAATTCTGGTGAGGATTGTGCTGCGTTGATGTCCATTGCTTGTACTGCAAATGAAGGACATTCACCACCAGACTTCACTTGCCACCCACCATGAGGGTTTCTTGTAGAAATCAAGAAAATGCTAGCTTTTTATATCTCTGTATCTCTATTATTTTGGGGAAAGCAAAGGGATAAACTGCAACAGACACTATGTACTTTGGCACTGGCAGCAGATGTAGTTTGATGAGCCGCTTGTTCACTACTTATGGCAAAGTCTCATTACCTTGTACTATAAGATCTGGCTGTTTGTGTTTTTTTTTTAATGGGGTCTGATTAAACTGTATCTCCTGTTAAACATTTTATATACAGTTTCTTTAGGTAAATGAATAAAAATTTATAATCAACAATTAGGAAGTTTTGTACTCTGCAGCTAAGAGGTTTTTCTTGAAGATAAGTCAAGATACAAGTACAGAGCCCCAATTCTCAAAGAATGTGCTTTTTCCTCAAAGATAAACACGATGTACGTCCATTGTTACTTAGTACACGAACATGCACATTTTGCACTGGTAGATTTTTTATAAATGTATATGAACAGTTATAAATGTTATAAGTGTTATAACAATTGAAACAGTTATAAATGTATATGAACAGTCTTACTAAGACTCACATATGATTTTGACCAGGTTAAAATCTGATTGCTATATCAAAGAGGACACAAAGCTTGATCCATCAAAGCATCCTAATACATCATTAATCATACACAATCAATATGTGAAATTGCAATCTTTGTGTTTAATGTGTCTGTCATGAAAATGCTTACTGAACAACAACAGGTAGAATAGAAAACCAAGTGCTCTGTAATTAAATGCTAATTTGCCAATGTAGCAAATACTCACGTGGTAACCACTGATGAATGGCTGTCACTGCAGTCCAACGCTAATCAAATACAATTTTATTGTAAATAATCTATTCTTGGGCTTTCGGTGAAAAAGTGATAGCAAATAGGTGGCATTCTGTTGTCATTTGCTACATAAATTGAGGGCAAGACATTAGTAAATCCTGGGATTACTCTCAGCATCTGGACCAAAAAAAAAAAAGCAATGCTAATGCATAAGTAAATCTTTTGGCCCCTTTCAAGATTCATATTCTGCTTTAGTGTGAAGCATATATTGTGCTTGAAAGTGCAGATGAAAATGCAGTTTGCAGAAGGATGAACCATTGAACCTCATCTCCTTTGTTCTGTTTGCAGGTATAGAAATGAACGTGAATACCAGCAGAAGCTAAAGGAAACCCTTGAACGCCTTAATAAGGTAAGACAGGAAAAATGGAAAAGGAAAGGTCTTTATGATTTCTCTAAGCAAGCTGTTTTGAATAAGCAGTGGGAAGATAAAATGTCAGACCACAATATTTCTTGTCATTATGCACTGATGAAAAGTTCTTCTTCCCCTTCATTCACCTCCCTGAGCTTTGTGCAAATGGCTGAGCCTCGGTGTGTGCGTACACAGCGTGTATCGCCCTGCTCTGTACAGTCCTGCTGATTTTGGCTGTGTAGCACCATGCCATCTGCAGCCCGCAGCCTCAGATGTGCTCACGCCTTCAGTAACTTGTCTGTAAGACCGAGAACTAGGAGGACCTACTGAGCAACACTCGTTTTGGAGCATCAGCAATGGCTCCTGCGTACATTTTGGGACCTGGAGTTGACACACATGTTGCTTCTTCCACATCCAATATGCAAGTTCACTCTTGCCGAAGCTCTCGCTCATGCTTACGTGCCTTTAATAACTCTTTTTCACTCTGCTAGGACTCTTGTTTGTTTGGTCTTTTCTAACTTGGAAGGCAGTTTCTGAGTGAGTTGGAGTTTACACTCAGAGTAGGAGTTTAGGAAAAACCAGAGGTAGGAGAAGCCCATTTATTAGTCTTACCATGCAGGCAATACATGTATTGAAGGATCTGAAATGTGACCAGAGAAAACGTTTGTTGCTAAACACCTTCTCCATGACCCTTATATTTTAATATAGCTACTGTATTAAAGTATGCTTAGTACTAATATTGTAGCATGAGACAATGCTGATGATGTCTAAATCTTGAAGTTTGGTGTGTCTCAAAGCTCCTCAGTCCCTTGCAGGATATAGTCAGCCCTTCCTAGGATACACCCTCCACTTTGCATTAGGTTTCCAAACAAAAGAAAAGCCACATCCCCCCCCACACACACACACCTTGGATTTGTACCTTTTGCAGTGAAACACGAGGAATGTTTCTATCAAGCCACAATTTCCTGAACTAATGCCATGGAAAGAGAACTGATGATGTTTGTCATCATGCTGATGATAAACCCAGAGAAAAGATACAGTTTACTAACACATTTAGGAAGTTTCCAAACAAGGTCTGTGAGAAAGCCTGATTCGTCTTCTCCTGCTGCTAGTTTTTGTCTGAGTGAAGAAAATTGCATTTTATCCTTTCCCAGATCTACTTTTCACAGCTTATCCTTCATCTTCAGTATTTGGAAACAATCACAGTGAAAAACAGAGATATTTTGTATTTCCCTGCTACATATGGCAGGAACTGTTTTGCTTGAGCACTGTCATGTCAATGATATGCATGTTTTATGTGAAAGAAAACGTGCATTTTAGCATTGCTATCTCCAGTAAGCTCTAGATATCCTGCATCATTGCTATTTTCCAGTGTGCTAGCAGGGTTCTTGGACATCCTGCAAGGTCTTAAAAACTAATTGTGGAGGCACTTTGTAAGCGGTAGCTGGACCTGGTGGGTCCATCTTCACAGTTCCTCTCAGCCAATCTGCATCTGAAAGAAAGTGAATTGGTTTGGCAACCCCAGGCAAAGCTGACATGATCTTAAGCTTTAGGGGATGTTATTATCCCAGGTTGTGTCTGGGCTGTCCCCATTGCAGCAGCTCCTTGCATTGGGGCACCAAATGCTGGAGAGAACACAGCTGATTTTCTGTACAGGTGCTCAAGACATAGCCTGAAAAGTGCATGCACAGATATAAATTCATGCCTTTTCCACCAGCTGGGGAACCTATTGAAAAATCAGCAAACACTGTTTCTGGAAAGTTCCAAGTGATTTCTCTTCCATGGTAAATGAAAATGCTGACTCAGCACATGGATCGTCGTTCTGGAATCAGCACCTAAAGCAGAACAGATTTTTCTGAAGTTGATTGAATAGGAAATACTGCAAGGTTCAGAAGAAAATGTGTAGGCACTGCACTGTTCTGATGTACAGCATCATCGGTGAAGCTGGTCTATTGGAAAGCAGGGAATAAAAGCATAAGTATTTTTCCCCTTTGAAGGAACATTTGGGAAGCTGAACACTGCTTTTGCTTATTACATGCAGAAATATTTGATTATCAGTATTATCTAGAGGCCTGGGGGGGGGGGGGGGTTTGGCTCTTTCCCAGACCTCCCAACATGGCCATTGTCCTGCTGATCTTCCTGTCAATAGGAGGACAGAGGAGTGCAGAAAAGCAGCGGCATTTCTGCTGACTGGCTCTGAATGTGCTGGTTTGGATGTTTCTGCATTAGCCACTGTCTCACAAAGCAGAGAGACTGATGGAGAGGTCTCTGGCAGGGAGGCTCAGCAGCATAATGAGACAGCTAACATCTACACATTTTTGGGATAGCACATGCTGTGCACGTGGAAAAGGAAAAATCCCCATCTAAGAGTCATGTGCTGCACCCATAGAATTCAGTGGTTTATTTACAACCTGCAATCCATTCACTGAGGCATTTTTAGGGCTGGTAATGGCACATCAGTGTATGGTATCAGAAGTGGTATATTAGTGTTATTTAATGGTAAACCTAATCAAGAAGGCATGCTGTAAGTAGAAAAATAAAGCTCTTTCCCCCACACTTATATATTTGTAAAATATATTGCCATGTTCCACAGAAATTATTTGATATTCGACGGTTTGTATTAAATGAAATAACACTGGGAAAAAATGAATTGACCTTTGAACAGAAATGGAGATTTCACTGGATTTAAATACCAGTGCCACTCATACCTACGTACTTCGAGTTCATAATTGCTACTCATACACCTTGTCCTCTGAATTAACTGAACATGCTGAATTTTCATCCTCACAAATCCCAATGTACCAGAAACTTCTGCAGCAAAGTGGGGTTTTTCTTAGCCTTGCTCATCTGTCATTTTATTTGCAGAAATGATTCCAACATTTCTGGTGTTTGAGAATACACCAAAAGGAGTGAAAATACTTTGGACTGTCCTGTTTGTTGGTTTTTATTAAGGGCTTCTTTAGTGGGGATATTAAAAAAGCATCAGGGTACTTCAGGCCCTGTCACAAACACTAGAGAAGTTAATGCCTTAGCCTGTGGATCTGTTCTAAGATTCATGCACCATTGCAAGCTTTTAGCATCAAAGACTGGTATTTCATAGCATCTATTACTTGGCTCCCAGCATTCACAAAGCATATGGTTAACGTATTTTGAGTGTACCAGTGCCAAACTGTATCATACTTTATATTTGTGCAGAAAAGCAGTGTGTACAATGGGAAAACACGATAAATAAGATGCCTCTTGTTTGTGGGTTTCATAATATTTTTGTTTCGCCCAACAGGTTGCAATTCTCCATGCAGGCTGCGTGGTGTCCACGCACATGCAACTCACTTTATGGTCAAGTGGCTGCTGTGATTCTGGCACTTCAACAATATGTACTAACCCTGCCACATGTCTCTGCATTGCAGGAAGCTGATGAAGCACTGCTGTGCAACCTGGAGCTGCAGATCGAGTCCCAGTTCCTGCAGGATGACATTAACGCCACAAAGGACAGATACAAGAAGGTAAATGGCTGAATTTGCTGTTTTCCTTAGCTCTTTCCTTCTAGAGACGTGTCAAGACTTGCCCTTCACCATCTGTTCCAATGGCAAATTAAAGCAAATCCTATTTACATTTTGATGGGTAAAGACAGCCCTATATATTTCCAAGCCCAATGGCTGGGTGGCTGCAAGCATCCAGCTGACTCCCTTGGTTCCAGTGCCTACAGCTGTAGTAATGTCTTGAATGTGTTGACCTGTTATCATGATTCAACTCAACATGCTGGTCAAGCTGTCTTGTATTTCATGCTAAGAAGCTACTGCTTTCATCAGATGGGGATATCCAATTTTCTGCACCAGAGTATTCCAGTTAATCATCAGACGTAAGCCTGTGGCTCTACTATTATGCTGCATCCAACTCTAACACATGCAGCCCCCTTCTCCTTCCTGGTAGAGCTGTGAGGCTTGGAGCAGGCCACTGTCCCATCTTTGCTCTTTTTGAAAGAACAGATTCACTTTTTTGGACCATATGCAAAGGTATCTGTGGTTCTCATTTTGAAAAGCTCCTGTGCACTGATTCCTTAAGTAAGACTATGAACTGTACTGTCACATAGCCAATGCCTGTTATGTACCTTCAGCATGAGGAAACTGTTAGCACGCATGCACTCCAAATCAGGTCTAAAACCACATTCCAAGACTAAGTCTGAACATGAACTGGTCTTTTATATGCTGAAAGATGTAAATACCTAGGAATAAGCCCCAGAAGTGGAGCATCTTGAAGGCAGCACCTTGCTATAGCATTTTCTGATTAAATGCTTTTTACTTTACCACAGAACCTTATGGAAATCCAGACCTACGTCAATGTTTTGCAGCAGATCATCCAGACAACCCCTCGTGTGTCCCCTATAACCACTGGCATATGTGAGGCAAGTATTGCTCTCAGAAAATACATACTGCTCTAAGTAAGAAAGAGAAATTGTAGCTTTGGAACACTGGACTGATCAGGAGAATAGAGATTGTGTTAGTCAAGCACACTATAACATATGTCTCAGCCTCAGAAATGGCTGGTTTAAAGGTAGTTGGAGCAGTTGTGCTTGCTGTCTGAGGATGGCAGGGTATATGAGTATTTACAGAGAAAGTAAATCTTATCCTAACGGGGCGGTAAGATGTGTGAAAACTTGTAAATCAAATAAATGGCTACAGACTAAATGAAAACTTGGTGATTCCTACCAAGACGTGGCTGTGCCAAGGATGTTTATTAGCTGGAAGAAGATACGAACTTCTGCATCTACAGGGTTTAATTTCAACATAAGCTGTACTTCTACAGTCCTGACAAGTGACATCTTTTATTCCTGAAGCCATGTCACAGGGTCTACTTGAGGTTCAATACCCATCATTTTCTTTGCCTTCTGCAGTTTTCTGTTTGCATTTACAGCTTCTTTCCAGTAGCGGACTTTAGTTTGGCTCTTTTTAACAGAGTGAAACATACTTTCTGTACACAACGCTGTTTTCTTCCAACCAGGAAAAACTGATAGCAGAGAGGAGGATCCCTGTTCTGCAGAGCCAGCTGGAGGAATACAAGAGCATCCTCTGCCAGCTACAGGCACAGAAATACAAGCTGCAGACTGAGGTACTGTCATCACTAGCCATAAACACAACCGAGATGCTCATGAACACTGCTCTTTTTATGGTCACATGGTAAAACCTGAATGGCCTTTAATGGGGTTGACTTGGAGGTGTGTTTCTTTTAGTTTTCCATCTTTTTCTTCAGCTGTTTCATTCCCATTCTCTCAGTGTTTCGAACTGTAAGGTTTAGATGGCCAGGGAGGGCTGCAGGTATCACAGCCATAATGAAGCAGTGGTGGAAGAAGGTTTCCACATTGCAGCTGGTTTCCTGGAGGACAGAGTCAGCAGGAGGCTGGGAATGGAAAGGTCACACAGGGCTGGTCTGGCTTACTTTCTTACTGAGCTCAGGCTGGAAACTGGCTCCATGAAAAATGATGGTGGACCTTCAGGGCTCTGCTGAGAGGTTATCGAGGCCACTTCAGGAGAACCAAACATTAAAGAGGTCTGTGGTACCCGTTCACTGGTACACTGCAGTATAACCAAACTAATGCCAAGGGACTTAGATCCTAAATTTAGGCTTTTTAAAAGGTTTTTGCAAATCTTGGCTGTAACATATAGAAATAAATCAATTATTAAAGAACCCATTAGCCAGTTACTGCTCCATTAGCTTTTTGTGAGCTCATCTCTTTAAAAGCTGTTTGAAGGAAAAAAAAAAAGGCAAACAATGAAGTGATAAAAGAACCATGATAAAGAGCTGAAAATAGCAGAGGAAAGTAAGAGCACAACGGACACCGCCGAATACCCCACCTGCAACTGCCGGCCCTGGTTTTGTCAAGGCACCTATCGCCACCTCCTGGTGGACGTGCTATCCGATACCTGGAGCTGAAGCCTTAGGGCACAGCAGTTATTTTTATTGCTGGAGTAAAAAAGCCAAGGACTTGAATTCAAAATGAAGGGTTCTTATTTAAAAAAAAGACCCTTCCTTAAGCTCCCGTGCTTGGTCTGCAGACCACAGAGATGGAAGAACAGGTTTTGCCTGGCCACAGCTTCCCAGTTAAGCACTTCTGCTGTCGGTAAGACACTGCCTGCTCTGCCAAGGCAATCCACAGTGAGACAACAGCCAGTCTTGGGGAGGGGGGGAAGGAGACATCACACCCTTGTTCCCCTGGTGTACACTGATCCCGTCATGCTTATTGTGGAAAAGAAGCCTTGGGATAAACAAGGGTGCAAGGGGGGAAGTTTTTGGTTTTGAATAACTAACCCAACGCAGTGCAGCTTCACACATCATAACAAAACATGTCTGGCCTTTAGTTACCCTTGAAATACTGGGATGCTGAATCATAGAATCACAGAATGGTTTGGGTTGGAAAGGACCTTAAGATCATCTCGTTCCAACCCCCCTGCCATGGGCAGGGACACCTCGCAGTGTTTCAGAGCTGCTTCTTTCACCCACTGATTTTGTTTACCAGACAACCATGCTGGAGCAGGCGATTAAAAACACGCAGGAGAGTTACGACGATGAAATTCAGCTTTACAACGAGCAGATCGAAAACCTCAGGAAGGGGATAGAGGAGGCGGAGAGGACCTTGGAGAAGTACACAACCGACTGCCGCCAGCTGGTGATCTACCAGCAGTCCCTGGAGAATGAGCTGGAGCGGTACAAACGCATCATCGAGAACGAGGACAGCCGGTAAGGCTGGTTTCTGGACTCTCCAAAGGGGACAGTGATGGCTTTTATCTCCTTTAGGAAACGCATGCTTGAGGGCGTCTGATCTACCCAAAGCCACTGCCATTTCACACCTTTTACTGGTGCATGTTCAGGGTCGGTAATTTAAATAGATGTAAAATCTGGTCAAGCCTCTGCCAAGGAAGGGGTCAGAGCCATTTTGAGCTGCTTCTTTCTACACAGTCTCCTTTCCATACACTGGCCAGGCATCAGTGCACAGACATCAGGAGCACACAAAAGCAATCTAAACGCCTTCTCCACTGCTTGTGTGTTAGTGAAGCTCGTTGGGGTGTTACAGGCAGGTTGTATTTGCGAGGCTCAGGCAGGGCAAATGTCCTGAAAAGCGAAGCACTCTTCACAGCAAACCCATTCTTCAGGCAGGGGCTGAAAAACGGTGTAATGTAAGTCAGGGATTTGGGTTGTTTAAACCTAAGGAGGAGCACTGGCTCCCTCTAATGTCAACCATCAACCTCACATGAGGAGGAATAAAAGGAGCTGGGCTTTCACAGCTGCATGCACAGGCAGCAGAGCCAGAGCCAAACTGCTATGCTGAGTTGTCCAGAAGATGCAGGGGAAGGACCCTCACTAATAGCCAACCTCACATGTGGGGAACAGATATTTCACCAGTTTTCACCGTCTCATTTTGGACACTGCATTCAGGTTAGGAATCTGATCAGGATAGCTGCCAAAACCCCAAATGTGCATCTCTTGCACATTTACACCGGGCCAGAATGTTCTCTCACATTCTGGCAGAGCAGACTGGAAAGGCCACAGACACAGTAACTGGTTTGCATATAGGCCAGCCTCTCAATTTTCATTTTTAACCCCTGATTCCTCATATATTTTTCCAAGGAAGACTGCTCGGTTTTCGTCTTGCCCTTCTGAAGTCAGGCACATGCAGGTAACTTTGTAATGGCTGCCAAATTTCATCTTACCAGCCAGCAGGTATAGCTCTTGCTGACCTCTGGTAACTGTGGATTGACTGTTTGCCCATCCAAAATCCTTCCCATCCTTTCAAAGCGCTGTGCTAAATTACAAACCTGTTGCTATGCATTTTAATTACTGGTGTACTTTACCTACTGGAGCATCCCACATCTCCTGCTGGTGGAAATCAGCCTGACTCCTGCGAAGGTGCTGTGGCTGTGTTGAATTTCCCCAGACAAGAAGCATGCTCCCATCATTCTCTTTGACTCCTCACCACGGAGAAATACATTTCTTTAACCTCCATGCTTCATTTTGCATGATCTCACTTGCTCTTGATGGAAATGAGGGGGAGAGATCTGACCGATGCGCGTCTTCTCCGGCAGGTTAAACTCTGCTATAGCAGGAACGCCAGTCACACTCTTCACGCAGATCTATAGACCTGTCCAGCCTCAAGCTTCGAGGGGAAGAGGTAAACCTGTGACATGTCTTCCTGTGTCTGTCAAGAGCAGTATCTTTGTATTTTAAGATGTTTTTCCATTTGTCTTCCATACCGACACCAGCTGTGACAGCCTGACTCCAGCTTGCTAAGTAAATGCAATGATTTCAGCTTACCAAGTAAATGCAGTGATTTCAGCTTACCTCAGCTGGCTTTGGGACAAGCTGTCAAAGGCCAAAACCACAAGCAAAAGAGTTTCTCTGCTAATACCTCTGCAATCTACTGCTTAGGCCAATCAATAGAGCACAGTCAAAAGGCACCTGAAACTATGGCAAGAACTGGGGGTTTGTGCTGACTTGTTGAGAGTCATTGGTTCACACTTCAGTGACGTTACAAGAGTATCAGGGGGTGTTGAGTGCTGCAGGCAGGCAGAGGACACCCCTTTGGGCCTGTTTACATCCCATTACCTGATTTCCTCTGAATGGTGTTTCCTCCATGTTGTAGGATTGCTTGTTAGACCTGGGATGCTTATAAACATGGTGACAAGGAAATGGCCATGATTAAACTAGTGAGGCTGCTCTTAACAAAGAAGGGAGTTGATTTACAGACAGGTGCTGTGGGTGCTGACATACAGGATGACTTACTGTAGATTAAATCCAAGGCTCACTGAGGTTCTACTAATAACAAACTGTCCTGAGAAGGGAGATAAACTGCCAAATGAGGGATTTTTTTGGAGTGCAGCTGTAATTTTTCTAGCTGCTCCGTGAACCATAGAAGTTGTTTATGGAATGAGTCCATAATGCCTGGGGATAAATCCTCAGCAGCTGTAAAGAACTGCAAAGTGCTGTTTTATACCAGCTGAGGGTTTGGCCTGTCTCTGGCTATACCTCTGCTTCCTACCTGCGAGGTGAGCAGGGCATTTCACCTGTGTTACTGTACCTGCCACACGGGACAGAGCACCTGCCTTGGGGAAAGCATATTAATACCTCTGTTCCCATGTTCCTGTAATTCCCAGTACCAACCTCTGCCTCCTCTGCTCTAGCAGTTCATGACATGCACATCAGTAGCCTGCCTGTGCTCCTGCTGAGCTGCCATGGGCTCTGTGGCTACTGATAGTGCAGGAGATCTGAACACAGCCCATGGGCAGGGGTTCCCTCTGCGTGTGCCTAGAGCTCAACATCAGCGTCTGAGCAATGCCCAAGTGCTGCTCCTCAGCACTGCTGATGGGGTAGCTGCTCAGCTCTGTGCCCTCCTGATGCACCCCCCCTGCATCTGCCCATCCCCAAAACTGCTGTGAGGGGAGGTGCCTGGCTCACTCTTAGCCCCCCTGGGACACAGAGGTGAGGTGCCCCCCTGCAGAGCCTTCAGAAGCACTGGAATAGCTGGTGACGACACTCACCTTCCCCATCAGGGCTGGACCACTCACCCAGGAAACTTGTGTTCAGCAGGAAGCCTTTAAATTGGGGTTTTGGTTGTTCCTTTCCCGTCCCTAAACAGTAACAGGAGTTGTAAAAGCCAGACAAACTGTTTCCACTTAGTCCTACTGCCAGGCTTTGGGTACTTGGCTTCAGTCTCAGCTTTAGGAGACGAGGTTCTTGTCCAGTGGACAGGGCCAAACCTTGCCACCATGCCTGGGAGGAAGGTACTGAGCCTGGCTGCAGCAGAGGGCTCCTGATGAGCATTGATGCAGGCCTGATAGGGGAACCACACACACTTCCCTGTCCTCACACTCTATATGGCAGTGGTTAACCACAATGCTAAACAGCTACTTGGTCAAGGGGCCCACGTAAAAGAAGAGGCTGTTTAATGCTCTGATGGGAGCTGTGCTCACACTTGCTGCTTCATCCAGTTCCCCACCTGCAGCAGTGAGGGGCAGCACCAGCATTTGCAGCGACCGTGTTCAGCACTGTTTGTTGTTTGTTCTGTTTGGTTTTTCCCTAGATATCACCCAGGCCGTGCAAGACATCGCCAGTGTCAAGCCCAGACAAAAAGCTCTGACAAAGAAAATTGCCAGGAAAAAGGGGCTGATGTCTAAAGACATAACTGACGGTCTTTCACCTGAAAGAATGTATGAAAGAACTCTGGAAGGTTTTGACCAAGATCAGCTGGAGTTCAGGCACGAAGGCTCGGTCACATGTGAACCTGGGCAGGAAGAATTAGAACTGGATGAACAAGAAATGGGCCCAGAGGACGTACCCGATGGAGCCCAGATAAGTAAAGCCTTCAATAAATTGTGTAGCCTTGTGAAAGAGAAAATAAGAGTCCACAAGAAAGCAGAGCCTAAACCTGATGCCTATCCCAAAGGGCGTTACGTGCTGGTAACAGGGGAGGAACGCTATGAAGAACCTTGCATCTTGGCCCCCACCGTCCCATCAGGAGCAGGGATCATAGTTTCCAACAGCAACGGGAAGGTGATGAACGGTGGTGAAGTGGAGCCCATTCCAGAGCTACCGGAACCTGCTGAAGAAGCAGAAAAAGAGAAAGCGGTTATCTGTGAAAGGAGGGAAGAGTTTGAAGTCCAAGATAAACAGAAAGAGGAAGAGAAAGAAGAAATACTTGAATGGGGCAGAAAAACAAGAGGAAGAATTGAGCAGATCACAAAGTATCCAGACATTTCTGAGCCTGAGGCAGTTCCTACCCCTGGTCCAATAAGCCCAACTGAGCCAGGAGTCCTTCGAGAGGCAGAATGTGACCGAGAAGATAAGCAGGGCCTTTTGTTCAGGGAATCAGGTTTGCCTGGCTCCATGAGCTACGAGAAGGTGGAGGTGGTGGAGTCCATCGAGAAGTTCTCAGACGACAGAATTCAGACGTATGAAGAAACAGCGATGATTGTGGAAACAATGATAGAGAAGACAAGCAAGAAGAAACCAGGTGACAAAGGCTCTTAAGTGACAGACCCCCCCCCTTGATAGTCAACTTGTCTGGCATAGTTATCAAATGACTGTTTTTTTTCCTGACCGAATGATACAGTAGTGAGGTTTTTGCTGTTTGGTATGGAACAGGTTGATACCTTGATGGCAATTCCGTCTGACATAGGCTCACCTTTGGTGCAACGACCATTAGAGTGCTCCAGGGCAACAAGTAATAGGCACATCCTATGCGACTGATTCTCACGATTAGGACACGTTAAAAGTAATTAATATTATTATTATTATTACATTGCTGCCTGGCTGTCCACAGGATCCGGGACAAATCTGCATATTCCTCTGCTGCTCCTATAGCTGCCTTATGATTCCCCATCTCTGACAGCTGCAAATGTTAACTTGTGACATCTGGTTCATTTAATAAAAGTTTTGCCTTCTACTGAAGATACCCACTGTGGGTTTGTGTTGCCTCTACCACTGAGTAACCATCCCCACTATGAACAGCAACTGACTGGGTGTGCAGGAGTTCTTCCAGGGGAAGGGCTGGATACCTGTTAAAAAACATACTCCAAATCTCTCCCAGTGACACTTAAATAGATATGAGCTTGGCAGGCCTTTCTTTTTGGATCTAAACACAAACCCTCTGTATTTGAAATAATCTTACTGCATATCTTCTCAGAATAAAACTTGAAATTCCACTAAAGTGAGGGCTAACCCTGATAAAGAAACTAAAGCCATTACTTGGCCTTCACCATCACAACTAAGGTATTTATGAACACCAGCAGGCTTTTGAGCAGACTGCAGCCAACTCAACCACCCATGTGTTTTGGTATTTTTTTGTTAAGTATTTTCTCGAGCTGTAGCATTTCAGAGTTTAATAAATACTGCCACAGGATCCTATTGCAGCCCAATGGAACTCCTTGGGCTTGCTGGAACAAGCAATGCCTTCCCACAGCCCTGGGGAAGCCAAAAGCGATGCTTCTGCACTGGCCTCTTGCAGCTTCCAGACACCTTCACCTCAGGGAAGTTAAACCCAAGGAAAACAGATCCTTCATTTGTGTAACTACTGAGCACTGCTTAAAGTGCTGGTGCAGTACTTAGGCCTTGGCTTGACTTCAGGCACACAAATATTCCCACTGAAGTGAGGCACAGACTGAAGTGCTTTGGTAGGTTCCTTCTCACATCCCAATTCTCAGTTTTAGCTTTAGCCTTTTCCTTTCAGCTGATGACTCCCATCAGCTGGGGAGGAAGCGGCTGAACACAGTTTGAGCTGATGTGCTTGAGCTTCAGGATTGCCTTTTCATGTCTCCCAAGACTTTCCTTCAATACCATGTTGGGTTTTTCCTATAGTGAGCTCCAATGCAGGTGTAGCATCTGTACCGTGACTGTTATGTCTGCTTAAAGCAGCGCCTTCTCTGAACTAGGGAACCCACACAGCCACATTTTCATTCAGGATTTTTTGCTGACGCCGTTCAGTTTAAATGCTGTGGGAGCTGACATCAGACGTGGCTGTGCCGCTTCTCAGTTTAATTTATTAACAGTGTAAATAACCGCAGAGAAGGAATTTATCAACCCATATGCACGCTGCAATCTGTGAGCTGCTCAGAACTGCTGGTGAAAGCAGGTTTTGACTACTGCAAGGGGGAAATAAAGCCAACTGCGGCAAGCAGAAGGCTGTGTAACAGCTCTGTCACAAACCAAGGTGTAAACAGATTAAAGTGGTACCTAGACAGAACCGGGTATATCCCCCACATCTGATTTCACTGCAATATAGAGAACTAAATGGTCAGCGTAATGAAAAACTGTAGTCAATGGCAAGGCCGCCAACACTTTAGGAGACCCTGGGTTCGATGTCTTATGTGTGAATATCCCCCCCCATCTTCATCTGGCTTGAGCTGTCACTCTGCTGCTGACCTAGAAATGGGTTTCTGACGCTTGTAAACCTTGTCGGCAGTACAAAAACTCTTAAAGTGGGGTTAGTGGCGCATGTTAGTGAAGAAATCACATACTGCATCACATAGGCAGCAACCTGAGATGCAAGGCTTGAACCAAGCTGGTGCTTAGCTGCACCATGGACACCAACATCAGAAGTCTAAGAAGAACTAAGGCCTGAATTCTGCTACAATCACTGACCTGCCTTCCACAAACACAGACGGTGCCCAGTAAGGCTGCAGAGGATGGGCTTCTTTCTGTGAGTCTATACGAAAATTATACAGCAACCCACTAGTATTGTTCATAAGGACAGTACAGCAAATCTCATGACTTATGGGCTAACCTCTCCTTTAAACATACAGTATCAAATGCAGATTGTCAATGAGGTGTTTAAATGCTAAAGTTTAAATGCTGAAGTGTTATGGTATTTGTAAGCATCTGTTCAGCAGAGCTTGGGATGAGCCCTGGGTTACTACAGACAGACACCTTCTCTCCCCTGTGGCAATCAGGAGGTTCCCTGCCATTTTCTACTGCTGCAGATGGTGTAAGAAATGACAAAATTGAACATAAACTGTGCTGTGGGAACACATGAGCTGAAAAAGTACCCACAAGTGTGGGTGGGAAGTAGGGAGGAAGAGTGACGCAGGGGTTTCTGTGGATCCAAGTGCTCCAAACAGCAGACAGAATAAAACTGATGTGGCATTTCCAGAGCTGCCCTCAGAGCCACCGGGTTTGACCCATGGAAGTAATGCCCAAAGCTCTTCCCAGCCTGCGGCCTCAGTCTTCTGTGTCCCACTGTATCACAGAGTTAACATAATGCCTGTCACTGTTCATCTGTTGCTGGCAACTCTTTTAGAGGACTGTGTTTATTATCCTTGGATCCAGCATATAC
This sequence comes from Pezoporus wallicus, assembly GCF_028554395.1. Taxonomy (NCBI): domain Eukaryota; kingdom Metazoa; phylum Chordata; class Aves; order Psittaciformes; family Psittacidae; genus Pezoporus; species Pezoporus wallicus. The sequence continues at coordinate 2,942,107 of NW_026641383.1, forward strand.
AGGATACAAATTCCTTTATCAGTGTAAAAAGCAGAGGAGTAGGAAGTCATCCCCCTCACAGCAGAGTGCCTCCTCAGTGCCTCCTCCTCCCGTGCACCTCCAGATAGGCAATGATGATTGATAGGACCTGCCAGTTTACAACAGCTCTTTATTTTCCTCATATTATAAAACATCATCACAGGGCTTTAGTTAAACAGTGTTCACCTGTTTCAAATCATGAGCTTCATTTTCCCCTTTATTATAAATACTAACAAATTAACTTTATTTTCCATCAGCAATACCATAAAAACTTAGTCTGACTGGACATATTTCTCAGCAATCCCCTGATGCAAAAATCCCAAAGAATCTGATGTCTGTATTATATATACACTTAGTTTTATATATACTTATATCAAAACTCACCATTTCTGTATATCACTCATTATCGTGATCTTTCATGTAATATATTATGTCAGCATTATGAAAATATGAACAACCATCTAGTTATTTTGCTGTTTTGCAAGATATTTAATGATTGAACAGAGAACTGCAGAATTACATAAATGCAATGGAAAGTCACATACATGATCATTTAAGATTTCCACACAAGACTTTTCTTAGTCCAAAACTTTCCCCACATTTTAGAAGTCCTTCAAAAGCTTCCAGTTACCTCTTTCTTTGAACACATACACACACGAAGTTATAATGTGTATGTATCATACATTACATACCGTATGTAATTCTATATCTATTTATAAGCAAATATATGTAACATACTCTGAATATACATATTGTATGTAATATATAGAGAGAGAGATACCACAGGTGCGTTGTATGTATTTAGGCATACAGGTGTATGCATAAATATATATATGGTAAGATTTTCCCTCTGATATGTATATGCTGCTCTTTCTGAGATCTAGGTGCCTTCCACAGAAACCTGCTACTGTCAGTGTGATCCATTCACTTCCAAAGACATGAGCAAACCTCTTCCCAAGCCTTTTAACTTCAGAGTGCTTTGGCTCATGCCTCCTGAACTCCAGTTTGGGATTTAAGATGGCCCCATCTTGTCCTTGTCTCTAAGCTAAACACAGTTGGCAATATATAATGTACTGGAAGAAATAACCAAGAGCACTTCAAAAATGAAAACCGCACAGGGTCTGATTCTTCTCTGTCTGAATCCTGTTGTATCCCAGTGTGTCCCAACTGTAAAAAGGGACTGCTGCGTGCCATGAGGAACCTGTGAGTAGTGCTGGGCTGCTTGTCTTAGCTTTAGAGTGTAATTCACATAGACTCTGAGCAGGTTAAGTTGTTTATTTTGCATTTGGATTTGTCAAGGAAAGAACAGGCCTCTTATGGAAAGATAAAAGATGGATATTGAGTAGAAGTAACAGCATAAATTACACATTTTTAAGTGAAACATGTCCAGCAGAACCTTTGGGTTTCGTTTTGAATCTGTTAGATAAATATTTACTTACTTAATGGGTTTTTACTACTATGCACCTGATCCACCAGGACAACTCTTATTAAAACATTTTAGATTAATACTCTGCATATTAAAAATACATATTAAAATTCTGAAATTAGTCACTGCTAAAAAGCAGATCTTGAATCCTGCAAAGACCTAAGGCTCATGCTTAAAATTAGCATTGGGGTAGGTCCACTGATGTCCTTCACTGTGAATGCGTGCCCAAGTATGTGCAGAATCAAGAACCTTTATTATTCCAAGGTTAAATTTGGGATCTCACACCTGAGAACATGTACTGGTTGCTACCATGAGTAACTCCCCACCAAAGAGGATGTTACTTCTTGTGATAATAGCCAGAGCAGACTCTGAGGGCAAGAGAGACTGCCTTTACGCATGTATGGAAAGCAAAGGTGGAACAACTCTTAAAACTGCAAAAAGCAATGATTACCAACAAATCTTCCCAAACACACTGCATTTGCCAAGAAAGCCAACTCTGCATTACACATTAATAACTTAGGCATATTTTTCTCCTTAAATATATTTGTGTAACATAAAAATAACAGATCTCTATTTTTAAAAATGAAATCTGAATTAAAAAATTGCTTTGGGACTGAAACTGTGTCCTTTAAATTTCTCCCCCAGCAATTTCCTGACAGCCAGGTTGTAAACCCCAGAAAACAGGGGTCTATGGTTGGAAATGCTGACACAGCCTCAGCTTGTGCTGCTGTCGTACATCTCGGTACAGAGACGAGCAGATGCACTTCTGCACACAGGCTGCCAGAAATCCTACAGCTCATTCATTCCTTATGTGCTCGTTCTGCTGTAAGACGGTAAGTTGATTTAAATTGCCAAAATTAAAACAAAACAAAACTGAAACTTGTGCTTTTAGAATGCCCTGACCCTGTTTGTAAAGCACTTCCCTACATCGCCCGGCTTTGGCATTGCTTTGCCTTCCTTATTGCATGCCTGTTGACCCATTCTGTGGCCGAAGTGTTTGTGTGTATATAGTTGTGTAAGCATATATATTAAAAGGAAACTCTCAAAAGTACTGGATTTCTGCAAATTGGATTGGTAAATTTTCCTTATCTCTGGATTATTTCTTTTTGTAGGGTCTAGTGCTGCTTTGGTTGAACCCAGTGGGGAATGTCCCACTGAAGTCAATGATGCCGAAGGAGCTGTTAGATGTTCAAAGACCTCTCCAGCCACCCTCTTTGCAATTCCCTCTCTCACAATAATTTTAAGAAATGTGCCCATTATCACCAACGGCCAATGTTAAAATTCACTCTTTTTTTTTTTTTTTTTAATACAAACAACATTTAACCACAAAAATATGAAGGGAAAAGCCATCAACTTTTTTGCAGGCTATTACCTATTTGTATGACACAAAGAAAAATAATTTACAGTCACAAACTGTACATAGTATTTGGTGGGGGACAGTATATTTGTGGTTTAGAGTAAAAAAAGGATTGCTTCAGTAATTAAAATAATCATTGACGAGATATAAGACTTTAAAATCAAGAAAGTGTGATAATTTGGCTACAGAGACGATCATTGTAATATGTCTAACACAGAGGTTTGGATAGTAGAAAGCTGAGTAGAGGGATCTGGGGAAGGAAAGACAACATCATGCAGAACAGCACTAGTTCTTGCTCAGTATACTCTTCAGGCTTCTCTCCACTGCTTCATCTAATTCTTCTTCCAGCTCTTCCTTCTTGGACATGGCCAGTTTGGACTGATAATCTTTTACTATTTGGTCTATATATGGTGCGCTTTGAGTCCCGTGCAGCATCAGTGTCCACTCCTTCAGCACGCCCCGCTGAGGCTGACTGCCAACAAACCCAATCTCTAGAGCCCAGGTGCCTCGGGGGTCTTCTCCCCAAGTGTGTGTGGTCATGAAAGGCCATTTGTCAAAACCCACCTTGGAGTCATCATCCCTGGGGCGCCGGCTCAGTAAAATGGACTTTGTTCCCATCGGTGAGGTCATGTTGATGTTGAGGTCCCCTCGCCTAGTGGAATTTACAGTTATAACTGCTTGGACGTGTTCCAGGTATCGGACAAAGTTTTCCTTCCCCTCACAAGCATCAGTTGTAAGCGTGAGGACCAGCTTGCCACTTGGTGGGATCTTTCTGCAGGTCAAAAGATAATTAAGTGAATTAAAAGGATATACAGAGTACGAGACGGTTCATGCTAAAACTACTGGGTTTTGGTGCCTCACAGAAAAACCCATGCTATTTTCCCTATTAATGCGTGGAAGAGTAAGGAAATAGTTGCAAACTTACCCAGGAAAAGAACATTCTTTTTAGAAAATGGTATCAAACCTTGATTTGAAAATACATTATGAACTGTGCACCCACAAGGAGAGAAAGAATACAGTTAAGAAGGGCATACCACTCTTTAAGAAACAGTAACATACATTCAATAGTTGCCTTTACTTATCACTACCATATTAGTTAATTGCACAATAATGTGTATGTTCAGTAAAAGAACCAGGAGCAGTCAGTCATGTCAGACAGTCACCTTAAAAAGACAGCAGCAAGCAAAAGACAGAGGCTAGTGGCACAGAACTTCAGCACAGATGCATAAAAGCCTACAGCCTCGCCTAATATGGGAACCCCATTCGAAAACTATTTTTCATGAAAACTGCTGTTGTTGCCATGCTCCTGTACAAGAGGAGCACACACAGGGGGGAAAGAAGTCACATTTGTTTACTGAGCTGACAAAGTGCTGCACCTAAAGTCACAAGTTTATTGGTTATTATACCTCGGCCCTTAGGAAGGCAAACACACGATTAACTGAAGGACATCTGTCCCAAGTGTAACCAGTAAGCTAGACCTGCAGATAGAGCACAGGCTCAGTCCTGCTGCATTTATTTTGTGAGGACCCTGTCACCAAACAGAAAGCAGATCCCTGTTATCAGCACAGGGCTCCTTGTTGGAGACAGTCAGACACCTGAGGACATGACGCCTGGAAGTGGCGCACAGGAGAAGACAAACCACTTTGTGCTGGGCTGTGCAGTCACAGCTTTTAAAGGTCTCACCAACTTTTGTTAATGGGGTGAATTACAGACAACAGGGTGCAATTTTACACTGGTCAGTTTGGCTCTCTTTGTGCTGGGCACCCACAGTGTTTGCTCCCCATGTGGTTGAGGAAACACCTGAGACATCCAAAGCGTGCCTCTAAGGAAGAGGCAAGAGCACGTTGGGTTTGAGCAAGGTGCATCCAAACCTTCCCAACTCTTGCAAAGGAGGCCGGTAGCCACTATGTGTTGGGCAGTTCTGTTTGGGATCTCAGCACCAGCCCAAAGGTGCCAAGTGCCTGCTAAACCCCACAGGGTCAGGATGTAACTGGCAAATACCAGTTGCCTCAGAAACTGGATGGTAAAATACATTGCAAGCGTAAACAGAATTCTCTGTCTTCACCATCAGCCTGCTGTGAGCAGGGTGACACTTTCCTCTGTCTAAAGGAAACACTTTAAAGACAAGCATTACTACAATCATTAAAAAATGGAGTAAGTCATGAAGTACTCCAGTCAGCTTGTCATTACCTCTTCTAGTGCCTTCTCCCTGAGCTAGCTTTTGCAGTAAAATATAGAGTCCCTGTTAAAGGTCATTGACCATACTGTGGTAATTAATACTTTCTTTTCAAAATAAATGAGTACCAGCCTTTCCCTTTGCTAATGAAATACTGTGTCCTTCAGAGACCAATCAAAGCATTTCCTTCAAGCCTAGCTTCCAGGAATTCTATTCTTGAGATGAGCTTCAGATATTAGTTTCCTACATCACTTATTGGATCAGGCCAGTGTCTGCCCCCTTTCATAAGACTATTGCCTTCTTGTGAGTGCTTCCAGAGTAAAAAGACATTCAGGTCCTCAAGGCATTTAAACACTTACCTTAAACTGCTGTTTAACATAAGCCTATGTGGTTCTGAATCTTATGAATGCCCTGGAGCAGAAGCTGGTATAACAGAAATATTGCATGGCTAAAATATTTGAACATATAATTACAATACCCTTGAGATTTATTTTGTGTGCCAAAGCACAAGGAAATGCACTATAACGCAGCCAGAGGTGAAGGATCATAATCTCACAGTTGCCACACACTTGTCATTTCTCTGCATGGGAAGCATCACCCTCAAATCAATCTGAATTCACATTGTCTCACAGCCCTCACACACTAGACAATACTTTGTCAAACAGTTGTGCTTGTGCTCCACATCTCCTTTATAGGAGGGATGACATCACATGAGGGAGGACACCGGTGTTACTCTCTCCTACCTCTCAACACCAAATGCCAAAGAAATAAGAGCAGTATTACCATTCCACCTGCTTTGCAGACAGCCTGACAACTGCAGACAGCTTTTCTCTCTGCCTTCTAAGTGCTGCAATGTAAAAGTTATCTCAGCTCTCTAGAACACATGAGAATAGACTTGCTCTGTTTCTTCCTTTCCTATTAATTAGCATTCAACACTCTTTTCTTTACTAGACTATTTACTATAGTCCAGGTAACTTTCCCAAACATCCTAAATGAACCAGCGATGGTAGCAAAAGTCTAACTCGAAAGGAGCAGAAGAGGACATGGGTTTTCCACACCCCCACAGTGTGCTACTGCCCAATTGTTATATATATGTATAGGATACATTCATTTTTACATGAAATGTAGTACCCAGTTAGAGAGGAGCAGGGGAGCTAACAGCTCTCAAGAAGCACACTCCCATGCTGCTGTTCCTCAGCTAATGGACTAGGATGTCCTAAACCATCTTTGTATCTCCAGACAGATTTAGACTTGTCCATTTTATTTCTTCTTGCTGACCCAACAAAAATCCCTTTACAGGGACAGTTCCTGTAACTTACAATTGTTTCTCCGGGCAGCAGAGAAGTGCTGCACTTTAAATACTGATTGATTGCTTTCAGCACACTGTATATTCTAGGCTATAAATTCTTTTCTGTCCTGTTTCTGCTATTTCACAATGTTGCTCTGGTATTTACCTCTGTATCAACTACTCACCTCTACCTAAATCTGTACTGAGTATGTATTTTATATACACAAGTATCTATACTTATATAAACATCCATAGAATATATAGAGAAAATGTAAGGCCAAAGTAGAAAAATAAGCCAATTATCCATGGCAGCAGTGCAGTGCAGTTTTCATTTCCAAGGAATCTCTGGAGATGCCTGACTTCACTAGTTTATTGCAGGGTAATTAAGAAAAATGTAGATGTTGCAATTCAGGATGCATATCTCCTGTCAGTGACATTTTTCTTGGGGGATGTAAATATTACAGCAGTCCTGTTAACATATAGATGTGTCAGGTAACTATAGGGGGTACCTGTTCAGATCACGCACTGAGATTATATTGCAGTAGGGTTAGGAGGTTTAGGTAGTGACTGATTTTCCAAATCCTTGTGTTGTAAGCACAAAGCCTCTTCTGGGTGCTGTTCTCAAAAGAGACCAATACAAGGCAGAGTATTTCTCAACTCTGGAGCTTGTTGGGCAATGACAGCAATAGGGAAGCTTTACTGCAGTTCCAGATCTCTGGGCTGGAGGAAATACATCATCACCTCTGCATTTCTATCTCCTCAACAGCAGAAACAGGACACAAAAACAAAGTCAGAAGGAGACAATACTACTTGCCCAACTCTGGCTCAGTCTGTTGCCAGAATACCTCTACCACATTCTCTGAAGCATGGAGCCAAGCCTAGAAAAAGACATCTTTTCTCTTCCTCTCTGATAACCCCCATGCCTCTAAGATAAATGAGATTGTCTGCAATTAAATTATGAATAAACTAAATATAGCTCAAAATGAGCTTCAGCACTCTCTTACTTGTTTCCTACCTGTGAGCACACATAGCCCAGAAAAATTAAAACTCAGATCTCAGGTGTATAACCTTGGATCCTGCCAATACAAACCCACCTGGAAGGCTGGGAACAAACTTACTCTTTACCTGGCTGAGCTATGTGCCAGGGTGGCAATCTGGTCTGCTTTCCTTTTCCAAGAGAATAATGATGCCTTCAAAAATAGCACTGAAAAGTCAAATTTCAAATGGTATAGACATAAATTGGCCATTATTAGGTTAGTATTTCAAATAATTAAAACGGAGCTATAGCTGTTGCAGTCAATTAGTATTAATTCATTCACTTGTTGACTCATACACTTTAGCACATGAAAGTAAATCAGAAAATAATTTGACTACCTAGCCTGCAATTAGAGATTTGAAGAACATCGTAAACCAAACACAATTTAATGCAGTAGTGTTCAGATTGAATCACTGGTACCTGTGGATGATTGTTTCAGCCTTCAGGGGGAAAAACCGTCTGCTGGAATATATCACAAGGAGATATGACCTGGATGACAGACATTCCATGTGGCAACAGTTTATGTAATTTACAGCACCAGCCTCACAGATTTTCACTTGTGCACAGGGGCTTTATTCACAGAAACTTTGGCACAAACATACCTTTCAGTACCCAGAAGAAATGGATGTTTCTACTAACACTGCTAGCACTAGCAGTGATCATACAGCTGAGCTGTAGAATGCACTCCTCCCAAACCAGGAACTGAAAGATCATGTAGTTTATTTTATCAATACTTGGAATAGTTGAATGCTTCTGGTAATAGGCTCTCTTAGAATAATAATTCCATTATGTTTATTTGACTACCTGTGTCTTTGTCAATATATTTGCATGCTTATGGTCGCCTAAAAGCCTGGAAGACGCTGAACACATATACTAGACTATTCACTTACTCAGGTTCCTGTATTGACCCTCCAACACAATGGAATCTCTCTGGAACAGTCTTCCAGTCTTTCGCCATCTTAACCATTGCTCCTGCATCTAGGACACCATAGCCAAACAAATGGTTGAATTCCAGCCCCACGCCATTTCTGCGCCACTGATGAACCTCGTCATGAAGCTGGTTCCTCTTGGAGGTGAGCACTGTCAGATGCTGCATATCCCTCCAGGTAAGATCCAAGCTGTGGAAGAGCACCGTGGAAAACAAACAGCACAGTATTTCCAAGCAGATATTAAAGAAATTAAAGTAAGACAGTGTGTTTGAGTAAGCCTTTTGGTGAAATTTGTTTCTATGCATCACACAGAAATTGTATCTATACACATATCGGTAACAAAGATCCTGTTGATTTCAGTGGGAACAGGAATAGGTTTTAATTTTATAGTGCTTCCCCAAAATATAGTCCCCAAAACTGCAAAATAATTTCTGATTGTCTCCCAGGAAACAACTGCTTTTAACTATACACAGATCCACCATGCAATTTTTAAGCAAATAAAATGAGTAGGATATTACACCAGATCCTGAGAATACAAAAAGAAAAAGATGATGACAAAGTTTCACCTTGCCTTCCTCTTACATCTTGCCCTCTTTTCCTTGCCTGCTCCTTCTGCTTTTCCCACAGACCTCTGAGACTCACCCAGAATGAGTAATTTCAGTATTCTGTGAATATGGGCATATGGGCTGGGCTGTGGGTGACTGCAGATTTGCATTATAAGGTATGGCAGAGGTTTGTCACCCATGATATACCAGCATAGATGGATGTAGTCAAGTAACATTTGTCTAGATTCGATGATCATTTTTCATCATCAGCTCTTGTGTTCCTAGATTTGCAGTGATTATGATGACAGGAAGGGCACTTATAAGTTATTATTCTGGAAGCTTTAGAACTGACATTCTAATTCTACATAACTAAAGCTATTCCAGTTGTTTTATGATGAACTCTTTCAACATTACAATATGTCTGATTCAAGCCATCAACCTAAAAGGATCCGCTTTTCAGCTTTCTGTGCCCCAAGTAATAAGCATGTGTGCATGCTGAATGTACACCAGAATAGCCAATTACTGTCATTTTTCCAAGGTGACACAAGATATAGCTGAAAATCAGATATCACATACACCATTCTTACTGAAATCTTTTAAGAGCTGCTACGGATCTTGGAGCTGTACATTTCCATCTTTCCATCTCACAGATTGGTCTGGTTTTAGGGACATGTCAGACATACACTGTACAAGAACTGACAGGCAGATTGCAGGCAAGAGGACTCTGCACCAGAGATTGTTAGCTGTTCCTGTGAAGGCCAGTGGAGCTCATCCAGGGTATTTCTACACAATACAATTTAACAGAGCCAGCCTGGAAGGAGATAGGCGACACTGACAGCTCTTTCTCTCCCCTGCCTCCTCAGCAAAAGCTAGAAACTCAATTGCAAACCACGGGTATTAGTCTAAAGTCAGGATAGTTTGCAAGAGTAATACCAGTCTTCATGGACAGCCTGAATGAATGATAATCATTAAGGTTGTAGCCCAGGTTAAATATGCAGTGATGAGAAAATTCATTAAACCTTTATATTTTTATGGCCATACTAATTTATTACATGGTGGCTGTCCCACAGAATGGGATTGATAGCACAAGGAATGATCATCCAAAGTTAAACACTGGGCATGCATGTTTTATGAATATAAAATCTGAAAAATGATACTTGGCCAAAGTAATTCCCTGAGCACAACAACCATTGCTCTGCTAATGACATAAACTTTGCCTCCTCTGCCAAATCTTCATTCTTCTGCACTGCTTAAGAAAACTATGTACATAGTGCTCCCTTCATGCCTTGGTTACAGCAACTGAAGCTGTATAACTGAGCAAATGTTTCCTCTACTCGGTAAAACAGTTTAACATAGAGTAAAAAGATGGTATAGGTTACTGTAAGGAAAACTTATCTCAATCATTAGAGAAGAAGATAATGAAGGAAGATACATTCTAGGGCTCTATGTTGTGAATGTTGTGAATGGCATGGAGATGGTAAATAGACGTTATTTATTCTTTAACATAAAAGAGCAATTATGTAGCACAGAAGCAAATCACCACCAGTGGGTTAAGGAAAAATCAAAGGAAACATTCCCCACCATCAAGAAATGTTATTGTAGAACTGACTGCCACTGATGTCACAGGTGCCAAATACAGACAAGTTGAAAAGCGAGGCAAATTAAAGGAAGACAAATCTGTCCATGGCTATTAAACAGGATAGGCTGACTGCTCTCTCTCCAAACCACTGATTGCCAAAGCTGCTGTTGAAAGATCACTCTTAATCCCCATTTGTTGTACTCTCCCCTAAGCATCTGTCATTGTAGACAGGATGTGGCACAAGATGAAGTCCTGTTGATACTGTAGGTTTCCTCTTATGTTTTTGTAGGCTGGGCATTCTACACTGGATACGTGGAGAAATTTAATAATCCCTCCCTCCAAACAGTGCTGGAGAAGACAAACCCCTGGGAAGCAGTGGATGGATGGAGAGGACACAGAGAGAGCAAGACAGACAGACTGTATCTGCTCTGTGGCTTTGGCAAGGCTGTTGCTCCATCTGGAAGTTACCGTGCCCATCACTACTGTAGCAGGCAGCTTGTTAGCTGCTCATTCTAGCCCCGTGCCACAGCCAGCCAATTTCAGTGATGAACAACATTAAACAAACCGCAGGCCCTCTCCTCTCTAGAGCTCACAAGGCATTTCTCAACAGCATACTTAGCCTCCAGGGCCAAGGCGAACACTCCGGCTGCTTCAGGGGCAGCTGCAGACGTTCCTGAGTGACGCAGGGTGCAGTTGCCATACAAATCTGTTGTAGCCTGCAATGATATCAGATGTAATTAATGAAAACAGCTAGTCCATTTTCCTTGCAGCTACAGACTCAGAAACATACAGAAAGAGGCAGTTTGTGCCCTGGCTCTTCAGAGTAATTGTGTGCTCATGCCTAGGATCTCTTTTCTTAGTGTGTAACTTTAAAACCACAATGACACATAGTTACAGAAAGCGTAAATACCATGATGTAGTAAACCGATGTTCACTAACACTTAGAACTCATAAACTCATATAGATGGCATTTATTTCCTATAAACACAGTTTAACCAAAGGCCTTAAATTCCCTTGTGGTTGTCAGAAGTATTTGAAACTAGAATTGCAAACAGCATCAAGCTTTCTAACATTTGTGCAACTCCAGAAGCAGCAGCAGTAGCAGGCTGCTATCTTCTGACAGCAGAATTTTGATAGTGTCTGATAGTGACAAAATGACAAAGTGCAGATTTGTCACTAGAACAAACCAGAAGGAAATCTCAGAAACACGTTTTATGGGTTAATTACAAAAGTGCCACAGATCATCTTGGCTGATATCAACACAGAGCTGATATCAAGACAGAAACCAGTATTTTTCCCTCTGCTGCTGCACATGGGCAGTGAGGATTACAAAATGTGTCTTTGAGAGAGGGCCACGGAAAACGTATAAAAGGTTTTGGTAAAAACTAACCTTGAGTTACTACACCTGAATTTTCCACAGTGTGAATTAGACTATGTCCTGGCTAGTCTGAAGATGCTGAAGAGCAGTGATCAGTATGGTGGAAGAGAATCCCAATTACATTTGAACAGAAACTGCATATGGGTATGGATCTGAAGGAGACTTGAGTATGATGCTCCACACTGCTCAATGGGAGACTGAGGGTGATCTAAACCCCCATATTTCCTCTGTGGGTGACTGAATGTCTCTCTGCTCTCTACAGCTTGTAGTACAGAAGCAGTCTGGTTCATGACTGCTCTGCCAGTACAAGCAAGTATGATCTCAAATGTTGACACTTTTAATTTAGATTTTTACAGAGGCCTTTTCCCACACCCTCCTCTGGTAAGAGAGCAATTGAACTTCCAAATCTGGTTTCTGATAAAGGAAAGTACCAACTCTATGAAGCACTAAGAGATGGAAGATCATTGTTGTTCTCAATTTTAATCCTGTGTTGCCTCAGCTGACAGTTTTGGCACCATCATGTACTGCAGATGAGAAAACATCCATCTCAACAAAGAGCCATCTGCTGCTCCAAATCAGAGTTGTAATAGGTTGTGGAAGTGCACAAAGACAGCAGCAACAGCACAATAATATCTGGACTCACCACGCCAGCCTCCGGATTTCTCTTCCTCCCATTACTAAAGGTGGAAGCCAAGGTTGAAGAGCAGCTTTCATCATACAGAGCTGTCCGTCCATCATTTATAGCAGAATTGATGGAGATTGTCCACATGCTTGATGCATAACCATCACAGTTACAGTCATCATAGCTGCCCCCATCTCCAGAGGCCCACACATAGATGCTTCCTTTGCCACCCCGGCCCTGTGAAAGGGGAAAATCAACCCTCTTGGGTTAAATTGTAAATAGGAGAGAGCAGCTACCTTAAACTGCACATCTAATTGTAAAGCTAGACATCTATAAAGGAGAAAACCAGTCCAAACAAATTATACATCAACTCTAAACAGAAATAACATGGACTTCTGCAGGTTATTAAATCCAGTTAACTGGCAGGCATAGCCAGCTCTGCAACCTTATGTACACAGAGCACTTCTATTTGTCTCCTGTTTTGCCTGACGCCCTGAAGGCTCCTGTGCCAGATGCTGAGATGTTTTATGGATTCATTAGTGTTTATGTCAAGGCCTAAGTGCTATGAGGAAAGCATTCTTTTAAAAGGGATATAGGTCATCTCACACGCTGGGTTTGTAAGATCCAATTAGGTCCAGGCAATGGCTAAAAAACTATGTAAAACGGGCACCTTTTTATCTCAGCAGATTTTTCTCCAAAGGTATCACTGCCTCAGAGCTGTTTATCTGACAAATCAGCTTCTGCTACTAAGCAGAAAACAAAGTTATGAGACCATATAAATCATCTACAGAAAGATGGTCTACCAGTTATGCTGAAGAGGCGAGAGGACTGAAGCTGAAGGGAAGCTATAAAGGCTTTGCACTAGTTAAAGGAAAGAAATCCATATCCAACTTCCAGACAGACAAGGAGTGGGAAGGGATCAGCTCAGCTCCTTCTTTTCTTCCCATACTAAGAAAGAGGTAGGGGTTGCCTGCAAGAGGGTTAGACCTGAGAACCCTGACACTCGGTCCGACTGAATGCAAAGCTCAGATCTCTCACTGATTCCAGAATAGCCACCATTTCTCTCTGTTCAGATCAGTGCAATCCAACATTTACTTCCAACAGCACCAGAAGGGTGCAAGGCCTCAGCTTAACATACTATTCATATGCATTGGGCAGAAGTTAAAAAGATCTCCTCTAGCCTCTTCATTGTCCAGCATAAAATGGAAGTCAAAGATTACACAAACATAGTAACCTGCAATGGTATTCTAACAGGGAACCTTTTCTGTCCGGAATTTAAATCAAATCCAAGCTCTCAGCAGTAGCTTCTATTTTTCATCATACCCCACTGAACAGAGCAACCTCATTATTTCAAGCACGTTAGTGAGTTGCATTATAATCCATTGAACTGCACAGCAGGTTTGCTGCCCCTGGGGTATATAACATCTCAGGACATAGTTTTTCATAATAAAGATGATGACTATGAAAAAGCTTATTGAAATCAGTCTGAGAACTCCCACAAAGGTTAGAAATCAATCGTCTGAGTTTTAAGGGAGGAGGATACTGCTGTAAAAATCATTCTAAGAACAAAATAATTCCAGCAAATTATTTTTATATATATATATATGCATAAAAGAAGATCAGCATGACAAGAACTGTGATGCCTTTTTTCCCTTTGACATTTTCCATATTCCACCTCGTGTTCCGACTGCTACGGGGCCCAGATCTGGCCTTGATCTCACTTTAGAGGCTACATCCCAAGCACGCCACCATAGCCACATCACACCACCTTGCACCATCTGCCTCCTTTGGACAACCTCTGTGTCAGCTCAAGCACATCTCTCTCTGCCCCAGAAATGCAGGCTGCTGCCCAACACAGAGAGCAGACAGCTGCTGGTGCTAGGGACAGGATGCTTGGCATGTATAGACCTGTTCTTAAACAACCCTTCCCTTCCAGCTATTTTAAAGGGAGGCGAAACACTTCTTTTAGAAGTAGCTTGGTGCATGAAAGTTAGACTACACGGTGCTCAGCATAGAGAGACAGCATGAGCCCTGCTTGGCAAATTGTTCCATGCTGCCAAAACCGGGTATTGCTGCAAAGTGTTTCACTCCACAGGCAGGAACTGTGGCAGACTGGTACAAAACAAGTGTAACAGATTGCTGGTGGAGAGCAGGATAATTCACAGAGAACCAAAATTCATGCTGGAGTTCATGAGTGGAATTGGCCTGCTGAGTGCTGCTGGGGATGGGTTTTATGCATGCAATTACTGTAACGTGAGAATGGCCTCAGGATATCATTTCTATGAGAGTCTTAGTGTTAAAACCCATAATTCAGCTCTTAATACTCTACTTTCAACAGCCTTTTCTTCTTAGCCAGGGCTGGAAAGAGGAGCAAACACTGCTGAAATAAACTGATAGTAGCCCGAGTGTGGTATTTGCAAATATGCTTAGGACTTGTTGCTTACATTTCCCACAGCCAGACCTGCAGCAGTGGGATAGTTTGTACAGGCAAACTGTTTGATGCCAATCCTCAGGCAGCATTTCGTTTACCAAGCAGAAATACATGGCTTCAGGGAAAGTGAATTTTCAATTCTCTGAATGGTAATAGTCTAAAGCAGAAAAAACCCAGTTGGGTCAACTAAGTGTAGTGTTTAAAGCAAACTGAAAGCTCCTATTTGCATATATGAGCATAAAAATATCAGTTGCTCAACTTAGGCTACTGTAAATTTAAGCCAGAAAGAGGACTGGAGAAGGTGCTAGTAATACAGACTATAAACACCAGAGGGAGCCTGAAGGAAGATGCAGGAAGAAGGGAGACCAGCAAGATAATAAGGTACATTTTAAAGAGTATCTTTGCTCCAGAATCCTGTGGAAACGTTCATTTTCCCCAAAAGCAATGCACAGCATTGCACCCACACTTTTGAGGCACTGTATCTCCCTTAGAGCTGAAAATGGATCTTCTTATGGAATCACAGACTCGTTTGGGTTGGAAGGGACTTTAAAGCTCATTCAGTTCCAATCCCTCTGCCATAAGCAGGGACATCTTCCACTAAGAGGAGGTTCCTCCAAGCCCCATCCAACCTGGCCTTGAACACTGCCAGGGATGGGGCAGCCACAGCTTCCCTGGGCACCCTGTGCCAGCGCCTCAGCACCCTCACAGGGAAGAATTTTTTCCTAATGTCTAATCTAAATCTCCCCTATTTCAGTTTAAAGCCATTCCCCCTTGTCCCTGTCAGTACCTGCCCTTGTAAGAAGTCCCTCTCCAGATTTCTTGTAGGCAAGTAGTACATTTTAGTACCAGCTGCATTTAGTACTAGCCCAAGAAAGGCTCACCTCTCATTTCAGGCTACACCAGAATTAAATCTTGGGCAAGGCTATATGCTTAGAACGTCACAGACAGCTACTGAGAAGTTCTCTTAGTGGAAACAGCAGGTTTTCTATTTCCAGTGTCCTTCGTGGGATGCTGTGCTACCAGCAAAAAATATCCCTGAGGAGTTTTCTTGCTCCTTTTCTTGTGTTCTAAAAAGCATAATCCTAGAGAAACTTCTTTACTCAACTACCTTGGAAAAGTGGACTGCAGCTTAATTCTCTGTGTAACTTCAGGCATATCTTGAACTCTTCATTTTCTTTCTTATTCTGTTCATTTGTCATGCTTGCTGGGCTAGTGCCTATGTCAGTGTCTCTCAAAGTTTTGATTGCTGGATCACACTTTCCAGATAAGTATGAGTGGTATTTGACAAATAAGTTCCCTTCAGCTTCCCTGGATTTTCCCATTAAGGTTGGCAAGTGCCAGTGTGAGTAACAGCTGGGCCTCTACCATGGCGCAGCCTCTGCAATGACTCCTCTGGTTCACCCACTCCTGCCTGGCCATCGGGGTTGCTGAAGATAAATGGAAGGAATGTAACAGTCTCTACAGCACATTTCTGATGCCCTTTGGCTTTGGCCTAATCCTTCAGCTATAGATCAGGACTAACAGTTTCTAACCAGTACAAGTTAAAAGCAAAGAACAGGCTCCTGCCCCAAAAAACAATCGAGGTACCAAGGAACAACAGCATCAGGACACCAGTGGGCAGATGGGCTCAGCGTAAGAAATAAAAAGCAGCAGCACCTGACTGTGAGAAGGTATTCTTTTAGGCACAATGAAAAGGTGTTTCAGGATAAGGACAGCCAAATGGTTTGCTGCTGTTTATGGACTGTCCCATTTCTACAGAAGAGAATGCAGATGGAGCATATCTGAAAAACACAGGAAACATTGCAGAACTGAGAACTGCTTTCTGTAACTTACTCAAAGCACATATGACTTTCTAAACACCTTTTTGTGTGACATACGATATAATTATGACTATTTTGTAATTCTTCCCTTTTAGAAAACAGAAGAGTTTCAGCACCTTTTATATAATTCAACAGCAATTTATGTGCCTGCTATGGTAAGAGATAGGCTGGTTTTCCAGGGAAAGCAAAAAATTCTACAGCTTTTTCAAGCCTTACCGTGGGTCCTACTGATTTATGAATAGGACTCAATTTCCACCCCCTATAAATTTTGACTGTGTTTTCCTCTGAAAAGAGCAGTTGTTTCTCTTCAGGACTGAATTACTTTCAAATCCTTACATGTGTTGTAATTAAACTCCGCATCCTTCAGTAAGGATTGCTCGTTTTCTCACAAAGTGCAGTCTGCAGCCCAGGCAGCCAACACAAACTTGCCCCCAGGCTGGGGCATGCCACGGCAAGGATAAGGAAGGACTGTGGAAGAGCTGTAGGGCCATTTGACTGCTGCAATGGCTTGATAGGGAGCATTGAGCTGGGCTCTCAAGACATCCTGGAGAACCATGCAGAGACATTGCTCTGCCTTAGTCTCCCCATTGCTCCTGTGCATAAGCAGTTTCACTCTGTGGGGTAAGCCAGTTGGAGACAGTGAGTCCTTGGCATCACTGAACTGCTGTTCATCTTTTGCACTGCCAGGGCTTTCTGGAGCCTGCCTGCATGTTCCTGCATCCCTGATGCGGTGCCAGCTGAAAGCCTATTGAACCCTCGGTCCTCCAGATACCTTTGCATCAGCCGGGCTGATTCACCCAGCAATCTGGTAGCCTCTGACTTCCTGGATCCCTGTGCTCCCTTCCTATAGGGATTTCTTGGGGAGTGCTACAATCTAAAGCAGCTTCACCTGTGGCTCTCGCAACACTGTGCAAAGGTTCCCAGCTTGTAGCATCAGCCTTGTGGGAAGCACAGGGCTGCTGAGTTGCGGCACAGAGATTAAGCAGAAACACTTCTGGGGTCAGAATGATACAGCAAAATCTATGCTTTCAGGCTACATTATTGTCTTGCCTTCTTAGAAAACAGTAATTTAGATGCCAACAAAGAAAATACTTACATTTAGAGCCTCAAATATTGCCATGTTGGCCCAACCACTGATACAACCAGCCTTCTGCTCTTTATGACAGTCATTTGAAACTTTGTGAAGCGTAGTAATTAACCCTGTCACAGACCCATGCAAAGCACAAACCTACAACAGCCAAGGTCCTCAGTTGACCAAGGCATCCCTGAGGAAGCCAGTATCACAACAGAAATCAGTGGCATTTGAGATCTGCCCATCCTGTCCTCAGAAGCACACATCCATCCCCTGAGATGTGTCAGGAAAGCAGAGGTTCATGGACCTGGGTCAAAACCTGGGTCATGTACCCAGTCAAAGGCTGTGTACTCCATCACCAGGTCAGTAAAGCTGGTTATGATGTTTTAAAAAAGCCTGAAAACATACCATCAGGTGAACAGGGTGACTTCAGGATTCCAAGCAGCTACAACATACTTGCGTAGGGTTTTAATAAGGTTTGATTTTATCTTACATAAGAAAGACAAGGCACGGAATTATAATGCATATTCCAGACACAACTGCAATGTGATAGTAAAGGACTCCCAAGTTATAAAAAAGCTTGAAAGGCTTCCTCAGAAATAATTAGATGGTTGCCAGATCATAAACTAATTTTGCTATCCTCACTTGGCCGTTGAGCAAATAACACGATGTTAGTGGCATCTAACTGCATATGCTTTATTAACGTGCTATCTTCAGCATATCTCAAAGAACCGTAACACAATGTCTGTGGCCTTGGAGAGAGGCAAATGAGAAATATTTCCTTTCATTTATAACACCGCCCTTTCTTCTTTCATTGGTGAGCCCAATTACAGAGCTATGATGAGACTATAAATTCTTAATACTGCTCCCCTGGCAATTTGTACTTGTGCTGCATTTTCTTAGGTAGAACCATACTATAGAAGCAATAACATTTCCACCAGCACAAGCACAAATGGATCATGTCTTATATATTCTGGCTGAGCCAGCGAAGTCTCAAGAAATTAATTCAGTCCATGAGCAACTCCTCACAACTTATAAAAGACTACACCATAAAATAGCGATAGAGAGAGACCAGCTTAGCTTGATTACTTCTTTCTACTGCCTTAAATTCGAATAGCTGAAGCTGGAAAGAACTGGACTCATGAAAGGGCAAACAAGAAACATTTACCAGTTACTGCATTTAAGACGGGACACACCATAAAACATGGGTAGAATTTGTTCTTGGGCTAGTTGTGTTTTCCTGTTTAAGGTGACTGCTAATACAATTCTGGATGTAAGGCAGCAGAGAACAAAAGTCTCTATTTAAGAAAGTTGTGGTGTCACAGTAATCCCACCTACCATCCCTACCGCCCCCTCCAAGCTATCTAGCCCCCAAAGTGGGCAAGCACAAGTCAGACAAGGGATATGTAAATCACATAGCCTTGCTTTGTTCAGCCACCTATATAGAAAATGCTGCTACTCCTACATCACTCTTCCCTTATCTCAAATGTACGTATCTCTCAATCAGATGATAGAGCTAGCTGTCCTCAACACTGCTAGACTGCTTTTTTCTAAGTCTCTTGTCCTGGCTTCTTGCTCTGCTTTGAATTTGAGTTTGTATTTCTGTACCTGCACTAAAATCCCTCTGTAGCTCATCAAAGAAATATATAATAGAATCAGCTAGCTTGGAAAAGGCCTTTAAGATCATCAAGTCCAACTGTTACCCCAGGACTGCCAACTTCACCGCTAAACCATGTCACTGAGGGCCTCATCTACACAGTTTTTGAACACTTCCAGACGGTGATTCTATCACTTCCCCCCTGGGCAGCCTGTTCCAATGCACAGCTACTCTTTCAGTGAAGAATTTTTCCTAATATCCAATCTAAACCTCCCTGGTGCAGCTTGAGGCTGTTTCCTCTTGTCCTACCACTTCCTCCTTGGGAGAAGAGACTGACACCCACCTCACTACAACTTCATGTCAGGCAGTTGTAAAGAGTGATAAGGTCCCCCTGAGACTTCTCTTCTCCAGACTAAACAACCCCCAGTCATATTAAACAACACTGAACCTAATACCAAGCCCTGGAGAATACTACTCATGACCAGCCGCCAACTTAATGTGACACCGTTGACCACCACTCTATGTTCATCCATCCATCCAGTTTCCATATCTGCAAATATGTGACACAGAGTGATTAGAAGCGATGAAACTGAGCATGTGAGCAGCCTGCAGCTGATGCAGGGCTAAGGTATCTTAAGACAGCCCAGACCAATGTTAGATTGGTGATTTACTGAAACTGTAAAGAAACATAACACCTTTTCTCCCTAGACCCCATGATCACAGATGTGCCTCAGACAGAGTCTAGAGCCCAAATAATAAAGTCTCATTAAATATATTAATTTGTTGCTCCTGGCAGATGTGTTCAAGGAAAGAGACAGCATGACAGAGTGCATTCTCTGGGTCTCTCTTTCACAAGACAGAACAGCACTTGCCCCTCAGCCTGTTGCAGACTACCCTAAGGGATATCTGGCTTGGGTGCAGACTTGCAGTCTGACAAGTCTCCTGTTACAACTGGCAGCCAGCATCCCATAGCAAAGGGTGAGTCTCCTTCATTAGGCAGGTACTGGATACTCACAAGTTTCAACCTAGTCTTTAAAAACTAGAAGCTGTATCAAGTCCTTTCCAATTACATCCCAAATATGTCTTTTCTAGCAGCTAGAATTTGCATTAGGTAAGATTGTTCATCTGTGTTAAACCAGTGCTGGTAACTATCAAACTCTTGTGGATGTCTATGTGTTTGAAACTTTCAATACCTGTTCTCAAGCGCCTGCTAACTCAGCTGTGAGCTCATTTATCTTTGTAGTGCAACTACTGCTATGCAGTGACCCAGTCACACTGCTGACTACTGCCCCTAAACAAAAGTCATGCGATAACACAGTGAAGTGTAGATTGCACTAAAAATGATAAGAAAAAAAGCAGCCTGAGTAGTTTTCCCACTGCCTTCTGATTACATGTATTATGCTGACAACCAAGCTCATACACACGCCATCCCTTCTGTGTTCAGCCTTAGAAATGCAGTTAGCAAAAGAGCCCATAGTTGCCAGAGCGATGGACAGATTTTGATGTCCTTAATCATGTTACTTTAGTGCTGCCTTTATTGACCTTACAAGCAAAGAGTACACCAAATTTGAAGGTGTGATTAAGACAGAATACAAGAATTAGCTTAAGAAATGCCAAGAATGGGAAACAGGAAAGCTAAGAAGATAAATCAGTCTTCACCCACTTGGTTCTGTTTCTGTGGCTTCAAGCCATGAACACGGACATATAAACCAGGAGTCTTTCAGTTTCTGCAGTTTTCATCTTATCATTATCGGGTGACTAGTTAACCCTAGCATCACAGCAGCTCCGGAAAGTGGACCTCTAAAGGACATGACAGTGGAATGGAGTCTGGGAGAAGGACAAAACTCTTGTCAGTGAGTTTCTTCTTGAGCCAGGTTCCCAAGTGTGATGATAACAAGGTAAATGTTACCTGTGTTTGCCAACTCAGCTAACTGCACATTCCCTGCACGAATTCTGTATCACTCCCACTTACTTATTCTTAGTTTATTGCATTAGAAGTAAGGATATTAATCGTGCTCTGTGCAAGAGATCTGACATTTCCTTCCAGGACATTTGAAAGTATTGCTATTAGTTTAATAACACATTTTTATTCTCCGCATGTTGCTTCCTCCCTGCCAATATTTCAGCTTCATCACTAATTTGTGAACCATCACTCTGGTGAGAATGAGCTCTAGACTGAGAAAAGGAATTCCTACATTTCTTTGTCTCTGTTTGTAAAATATACATTTCTCTTTAATAAAAGGGGGTTTTATTCTGAAAAAAATGATCATAAACTAGGTTTACATTTGTACAGCCAACAGAAAAATTGACGCACATGTTATAGACCTAAACTAGGTAAAAGGGTTTTTAACTAGGTAAAAGGCTTGTTAGTCTTGCTTTAGATGCAGGAAAGTCTGTGGTGGATTTTTCAAAGCACCATGGAAAGTACCCAGCATCCACTGACATCTTGAAATATCTCTAGAAAATCTGGCTCTCTACAAAAAGAGAACAAGCTATACCCCCAAAAAAATTCTCTGACAGGAAATGTAATAAGGAAAATGAGGGTAGATAAAGTTATGACCCCAATGCAAAGAGGTCTTTTTGAGGTAGAGCATCTCTTTTGTGCAAGTATTGCCAGGAGATAGCTGGGACACTGGCACTATAAAATTAAGTGCAACTGTCCCTGGACAACAATATCTTTCTTTGGTAGGTAGGACCCAGTATTATTCCTTCTGCTCTTTAACTCCTCAATGGCTGTTTGACAGAACTGGTTTAATGCAGGCTCTCCTGATCATTTTATGTTTTCTGATAAGGTACAAGAGCAATCCTGCCCAAAGTGCAGCTCAGCATCCCTCTCTCCTTCACAAACACTCAACCTAAGATCTCAGGGCCCCTTCTGATCTTAATACTGCAATATATTTCTTAAAGAGAATCACAAACACTTCTGAGGGGAAGGTATTAAAAAAGTTATAAACCCAACAATCCCAAGTATGGGACTGTGACCAGACAAGAGAGGAGAAGAGAAAAACCCTTTCTCCTATACTTAACATTTGAAGAGACTGCTAATGACAGTGTAATTCCAAAAACTGAAGCATATGGTGATAGGATAGCAAGTTAATGAGAAGATCTTTTAAATACCAAACTACAAAAAAGCATGACTACAATTTAAAATCTGCTTCACTTGAGGGGTAAAATACCTTCATTTAGTTTAGTTTGCATTATCCTGCCAGGGTTATTAGTGTCTTTTCTGTTCTGCATAGGAAGTGAATAACACAAGAATTATATGGGAATTCTTCTATATTCAGAGTTTATTCTTTTCCAGCCAACCTTAGTGGAAGAAAGATCAAGTATCCACTAACTGTAAGACATAAGGCGTTGCTAAAAACATATCAACTGTGTCACATACCTAAGAAAGATTCTCCCCAAAACAGGGGCATCTTTATGGAAATACTAGATAAATGAAAGTAAAACATGAGAAAAAAACACAGCTTATGTTAAGATGACTTCAGAGGGACTCTGAGCTGGTCAGAGGTTTGTAAAGTTTATACTACAAAACTGAGCAGACTCATGAGAAATTGGTGACAAGTCTTCCTGTGTTATTGCAGTACATTGCCAGTTTTATCGTCAAGAGCGTGAAGATGACTATAATTTATCTGTTACAGGCAAAACACTTGAGGCTCCAGATTTGAGAAAGCTTTAGATGCTTCACTACTTACCACAGCAGTAGATTTAATTATCATGTCACAAAACATGGTAAACTGAATGCGCTTCTCACAGCGAGGTGGTGATGGAAGAGTGGGAGAAACTGGCACGAGTAAGAGGAAGAAATAATTTGGATGGAAAAATGAGTAATTGCGGAGCTCCCACACAAAACCACCTCAGATGTTCTGTGGAATTTCAGATCTTTTCATTATGGAAACCCATCTATGATCAATCAAGGGGAGGAGGCTCATTCCCTACAGAATCAGAGCAGCTGCATGACACAAAAGAGACGGAGACAGAGCCATGCAAAGTTTGTCTGTTTGTTCTGGACTGATTTGTTTTCTTTTTGAGTTGTGGCACACATTTTACTCAATCTTCTAATAGAGTACAGGTTTAAGAGATTCCAGAACGACAGTGAGTGTCTTTAACATAGACCATAGACTGTTCCTAGTAGGAGGCGGAAAGGTGGGAATAAACAAGGAGGCTCCTGCTACTGGGGAATATATTACCCCATGGACATCTGAACAGTTGTGGTTCAACCACAGCCATAATAATGACCTGAAATACACTACAAATCCAAACCAATAATTAAATTGGTAGCCAAACAGACAATATGATGCCAGTAGTACAGCTGGCATGTTTCAACTTCAGCAATATTCGCAAGATCAGGCTCTTCCATTTCCATATGAAAAGCGCATGTAAGCTGATGAGAGATAAACACAGCTCCATGCACGACAGCACTGTACCTTTAGAATACACAACAAAAGCAATGCCACAATATTTTAGACACAACATCAATGGACCTTCAAAAGTTGGGATAGTTGACACAATTGTACTGTGTTCTGCAACATCTGTAGGAGGACCATGTGTCCCCAAGTCATTGGTTTCAGCACGAGTGTGTAAATATCATTCTGCCCAGTAACCAGATTATTTAATAAGACTCTTACCTTGTTCACACCATCTGCCATTGCTTGCAGTGTTAGCTCTCTAGGTCCATCCACAGTCTTTCCATTATCAGTTGGTCCCCAGCTGGCACTGTATATATCTATGACTTGAGGCATATGACTGATAGAGGAAGCCTCAATAATGTCTGTCATAAATGGCTGGTCAAGCATTCGAATACCTGTAATCAACATAAACATGAATTATGTATTACCCAGCACAAGATGAAATCTCAGCACCTGGAGACATCCCCCAGTTACAGGTATTTTAATTCACTGGCAGTTGCACCTACTCACTCGCCACTCACATTTCACCAGAGTGTGCTTACCCAGCAGGATTACAGCAACACAGCGTGGCCCAGAAAGACAAAGCACCTAATTGTAAGCTTCCTTATTACATAGAATTTTCCATCTACTATTTGAAATCAGTTTAAAAACAGTAGTATTCAGCAATCTCAGCATTTCATAGCATTTAAATAATACTAATAGTATTTAAAATAGTATTTTGTAACAATTAGGGAAAACCAAGTAAGGCCTCCCTCATCTCTAATTTACACTCAGGGATGTGTCGACACTTCATTACTTTTTCCAAGTACTTTTTCTGTTTATCTTGGTTCTTTTACAGAATTTAATCAGAGAGGGGAAACACACTATGTAACAATTTCCTGGAAAAAATACCATTGTGTCAACATGCAGACACAATAGAAAATATGGCCAGTACTTAGAGGAAAAAAGCAAACTAAAACCTGCTTCCTTTAACCCATACTGTAGTAAAAATCAGATTAAATGATACAAACCTAGGACATGCCAACTTCATAAAACCTCAAAGTGTTGGCCGCAAAAAAGCCAGAGTGTGACAAAGACAGCACTGGAAGCTCTTACACCTATCACTCCCCACACATAGGACAGTTTCATTGACAGCCAAACTCTTGATGCCTTTTAAATGAGACCTGAGTAACCACCGATACATCCCAACTCTCACTTGTAGCTTTGAGTTGAAATTCAGTTTTCCCAACAGTTTTAGGACATAGATGGGACAGAAATTAATACCACAGTGCCAAACAGTGTGAATGGCAGCAAGTACCCTGATTTGGAAGCCAGTGCTTTTACTATGGTCAGTAAAAACCATGCGCCAACTGCGAGGCTGGAAAAAGTGGTATAAACATCAAAAAGAAACCAGATCAAAGATGGATATTCCTGATCTGCTAATTCAAGCTAGAAAGGATGAAGTCAAACTCAATGAGTGAGAAATCCCTTCACATGCTTGTAAAATTAAGGTCTGCATTGGAACCACAGAATTAATTACTGACCCCGGAGAGGTGGAGCAATGACAGAAAGAGCCAAACCATCTGGTTTGACTTCAAGGCAAAAAAGAGGTACAAGAAGCAAAACACACGATGCCCCAGATCCTTAGCTACTGACTTCCAATGCATAGGATCACAGAATCCTAGAATGGTTTCGGTTGCAAGGGCCCTTAAATATCATCTAGTAACAGCCCCCCTGCCATGGGCAAGGTCAGCTTCCACTAGACCAGCTTGCTCAAAGCCTCATCCAATTCCACCTGCAAGCACAGACAGTGAGCGATGACAGCGGCAGACACATAGCTCTACCCAACTCCACATCTCCTCTGACCACACGGTGGTGCTCCAAGTGCACACTGCCCTTAGGGAGGAAGGCTGTGACTTTCCAAAATCTTTGGGGATTTTGCTACTAAGTGGGCACGTATGGAAGATTATCTGTAGGCTGGTGGTCATCAGAAGCGGCCTCAATTGACACTCCTCTAGAAACAGCTGTTGCCAGAATAGAAATTTTGTGAAATGTCCCATCCCTGAAGAGGACGTTACCATTCCTCAAGAAAGGGGACAAGCTCTGGACCTGCCCAGCCGGTTATTAACTCTCACTAATACTTCTTGGGGTAACAGCTTAGCAAACACTGCTTGGCGCCCTTCTAAAGCAGAGATTCAGCTTTCGATCCTGTAGGTGACAGGTGAAATATGGCCTTCCCTAAATCTTCTGACATTGCAGTGAAAAAGGGCCTTGACAAGCAGAGCAGAGCTGCCCATGCACACACACTGTGAACCATTCCCAGGAACCAGCGGCTGCATCCACACTGGTGTTTTAGTGTAGGCTGGGGAATGAGAGTGAAATTCATAAGCATCTATCTCTGCTTGCTATGCCTTGGTTCTCATGCAAGTCTTAGAGAGGGAAAACTGAATTACTTCAGATTAAACTAATTTGACACAAGCTGAGAGCCTAACTCACTTCTAGCACTATATTCAGTCTATCAGCGCAGACAAGAGCTAATTGTAAGTAAAAATACTCAATAGACCCAACGTGTGAATGCTGGGTGCTAGGTACCACCCACTTCATTCCGTTCATCTGCTCTTACCACTCTGCATCCTTGTTAAAATAAAGCAAACCAACGACTGCAGAGATTTACAGCACTGCAGGCCCTGCCTGGTGAGAGCCTAAAGAATAGAAGCAGCATAGGATTTGACTTTTCAAACAGTTTCTAATTGCAGCAGGAATTTAGATTTTACCTCCTGCAAAATGAGATTTGTCACAAAGGATTCTGCAGCTATGCAGGGAAGAAACACTGAAAATCAGTATGCCAAAAGGAGTTGGCTTAAGAAGGAGCAGAGTTATTCCTCTCTTATTAAAGGGCTATATAAAGCCCTCAATTGAAAAGGCAAAACCATGGAGAAATTCCTCTCCTCAGCTACTGTGAAAAGTAATAAACACATGGCCCAGCGCCAACCTGCAGTCCTGTCCTGGGCAACGCTCCCCGTCTCCACAGTTCTACCTAAGGCAGAGTGGCCTAATGACCATTTACACCTTGAGTTGCTACTGTACCTGCCACCTTGGAGTTGTACGCAACTCCCACGCCGCAGATGTTGTTGTTGGCAGCAGCAGACACCTCTCCTGCACACCTTGTCCCATGGCTGCAAAAGGGAAGAGGGAGACATCACATGAACCCCAGGTAATTCATGTGCTGAACTGGGCTGGATCACCGCAATCTTGCTTTGGCATCACAGTGCTTCAGAGGAGAAACATTCCATGGCAAACCATTGAGTGCTGTACTTGGATACATGGATGAGCTCATTCCTTCCTGAAGCAGGAGACAGCCAACCTCCCTTCCGCAGTATAAACGAGGCTTGCTCTAAGGTTAACATCCATACTTACACTTCATTTAGTTTTAAAGTTATTCAGACCTTTCCTTTTTAACTCATAGAATAGTTAGGGTTGGAAAGGACCTTAAGATCTAGTTCCAACCCCCCTGACATGGGCAGGGACACCTCACACTAAGCCATGTCACCCAAGGCTCTGTCCAACCTGGCCTTGAACACCGACAGGGATGGAGCATTCACAACCTCCCTGGGCAACCCATTCCAGTGCTTCACCACACTCACAGTAAAGAACTTCCTCCTTATATCCAATCTAAACTTCCCTTATTTAAGTTTTAACCCATTACCCCTTGTCCTGTCACTAGTCCCTGTCCTGGTTTTAGCAGTAGCAGTCAATTTTTTCTCCTTCTTGGTAGCTGGCGCAGTGTTGTGTTTTGACTTTCAGCCTGGGAACAGTCTGGAGCTGTCTGGCTGGGTTTAAACCACGACAGTCCCTAATGAAGAGTCCCTCCCCAGCATCCCTATAGGCCCCCTTCAGATACTGGAAGGCTGCTATGAGGTCTCCACGCACCCTTCTCTTCTCCAGCCTGAACAGCCCCAACTTCCTCAGCCTGTCTTCATAAGGGAGGTGCTCCAGTCCCCTGATCATCCTTGTGGCCTCCTCTGGACTTGTTCCAACAGTTCCATGTCCTTTTTATGTTGAGGACACCAGAACTGCACACAATACTCCAGGTGAGGTCTCACAAGAGCAGAGTAGAGGGGCAGGATCACCTCCTTCGACCTGCTGGTCACGCTCCTTTTGATCCAGCCCAGGATACGGTTGGTTTTCTGGGCTGTGAGCGCACACTGAAGCCAGCTCATGTTTATTTTCTCATTGACCAACACCCCGAAGTCCTTCTCCACAGGGCTGTTCTCAATCTCTTCTCTGCCCAACCTGTAGCTGTGCCTGGGATTGCTCCAACCCAGGTGAAACTCTCGGGTTCTGCCTTGTTACCAACTAACAGTCACAAGAAACAGTGTAAAACACTGTAAACAGTGAAAAAATAAGATCAGTATTAATGTGAAAAAAAAAGATCAGTATTAATGTGAAAAAATAAGATCAGTATTAATGTGAAAAAATAAGATCAGTATTAATGCTATGAAAGAGGTGGGTTCAGTATCAAGCTGAAGTAGCAGAAGGGAGCCACAATGGTCACTGCACAGCCCAGCAGCAGAGCTGTGGCCTGGCTAACCAGGCCCATAGCTAGCTGGACCTAAGGGCACGTGCACCCCTCTCCTCCAATGCCTAATTCCCAGGAGAGCTGACAAGGTGCTTCAGCTGTCAGCTGTCACGGAGCTACTGCTTTCTGCTCAAGTGGGAAATGTCTCGACTCTCACACAGTGGTCCAGGTTTGGGCTGACACACGGCATTTCAAGAACACTTGGCATCTCTGAAGTGCTTCACAGCTGTTAACAGAGACCTTTTAACTGGCAGTGGCTGTGAGGCAGTCCTGAAGGAAGGAAGTTGACATTTTCCTTTCTCCTAGTTCATCACAGAAATTAAACTACAGAGAAGATAAATATGGACAATATAATCTAGTTTTTAAAAAATAGCAAGCAGCAGAGAAACTGATGAAACCTGTGCTGCTGTCACGTTTTTGTAAGTTTAAGATGCTGAATCAATATAAATCCATCTTGCTGCTCACATCAATCCACTCTGTGCATTAAAACTGTGCATTGAAACTGGCATTGCTCTTACAGATGCTAAGGATTCATGCAATTAGCAAGTGCTGTATGATAAAGCCTATCTGGAGTACCAGACAAACCATTACAGGAGGCAGCAGAATTGTGTTGTTTTAATAACCTTTCTTCTTTCTCTCCCTTTAAGCATCTCTGGCAAAGGTGAGCACAATATTAATAAAAGGGTGAGAAGCAACACATTCTTTTTCCTGCTGTACTTGGAAGACTGCATTTTTAAAGGCAGCTCCATGAAAGAAAATGGGTGGCCTCGAACATACACAGGATTGTGAAAGGGTGAAGATCTCCTGTGAGCTCCTTTTACAAAGGGAGCAGAGTGATACAGATTTCTTATTCAGCTGCTGGAGAAATTTCTTTCAACAATCAAGCAGGTTTTCCCTCATGCCCTTGTTCAAGGAACTGTGAAAAACATATACGGTTGCTAGGCATTCATTACCTAGTCACCTGTGGGCTAGCTGCAAGCCACAGAGCACAATAAATGGCTTTGTTTAAAATTTGTCTTGGCTGATGCTGGGCTGCAAAACCTCAGTGACACTGCAGGTGAGCTCCTCCTCTCACAGAGGGAAAGAACTGTATTAGGGCCTTCCTGGTGAAAAGATTTTACCAGAAGGTCCTATCCTCCACCTTGCCTCTCTGCAACGGCCCACATGATGGAGGCTGCAAGTCAACCTGCTCCAGCAGCTCAGGGTTTGGACACTGTGCTGCTGATGGGAGAAGAAAAATCACATGTGATTCAGTGGAAATGCATTTGGATGAATTATTAATGGCAAATAGCAGACTTTTCCAATTTAGACCTATTTGCTGTTCATGTATCATTGATAAACCCATTGTGGTTTGTACGAAGTGACCCATGTCACGGGCACAAATCATAGCTTTTCTCTCCAACATTCACCTTTTCACTATTATTTCAACATTTGTAACTAGAGGATAGAAAACAATTAAGAATATTTTTACCTATGAACAAGTTGCTTCAAAGGTAAACCATGTATTAGCACATAGAGCAAGTCATAAATTAGCACGTAGAACATTTTCCATAAACATCATATAAATGCAAACATTTTACATGAGCATTCATAAAATAACTAAGGTGGGAGAGGGTGATTCAATTGAAAAACAGTTTTGCCTTCAGCTGGCTTAAATGACATACCTGTACTGGTTATGAAGATTTCACTCTGCTTTGTCTTTGAAAACTATTTCTATTTCTACCACCCACTGCCAATGCTATTGTGTCCATCAACATGGTTTTTTAAAGGAGTCAGAGATTTTCCTGGAGGCTCTTTTTCATCTGCTTGAAAATCCTTCTGCAGACACCAAGGAACACAATCCATCCTTCCTAACTTCAGCTGTCTGCAAGGGAAGGCTATGGAGAGCTCAGCCTCAATAGCTGGGACAATCTGCCTATCTTGATCTCTTCAATTGCTTGCACTGGGCAGCAGTTAAATATGCAAAGCTCAAGGGGACACTTATGTGGGGCAAACACTATCCCCTTTTCATTCACATGACATTGCCAACTTCTGATCATCTGAGTGCTTGCCCAAGGAAAAGCATTCTCCTGTTTTGGGGAACGTGTCACTCTGCCTGCATCCAAACACCCCAAGAGCCAGCAGTAGTCCTGTAGCTCCTCCTTGACACTTGTGTTGTCACACTGTGGGTAGAAAGAGCTGCTAAATCTGTTTATATAAATTCTCAATTATGATGTCATTTTCATTGTACTGAGTGAAAAAATGAGGAGGAGGTAAGCAGGTGTTTTTACCCTGTTAATACGAGCTGTCTGGAAGCCAAGAGGAGCTCTTTCCTTGATTCAATAGTATTTTGTTTGGATCCATAGTAAGTAAAGGACATAGTAAGTAAAGGACATTCTTACCTCTGAAGAATACAGGTTTCCAAGATAGTGAATAATTTTTGCCCTACTAAGTAACTCTTATCTGAGAGAATATACAGGAGTGGAAATAATCATTGGCTATTTGTACCACGGCAAAAATCCCAAAGTGGTTCCTAAAAACAGTCTTAGTACTGTGGGGCTGCCTCCACTTTCGGGAATGGGGCTTGGTTCAGGTTCCTTCACACTCCTGTTGCTCCTCAGGCTCAAACACAGCCCTTTCCCCATATTGCACCCAGTGTCCCCTGTCTCAGCTTGGTCCCTAGAGTGTGGGTCTGGACACAGTCAAGCAGTCAGTAGGGTGAGCAAGGGAATAAATCTCTTGGCTGCCCAGTCACCCATGTGCCTCTCCCCCTAACAGGAGCTAAACAGCCTGACTGCAATCTTCTGCCTGAAGCACCACACTCTCCCCTTTCAAAACCCACTATACTTGGTTTCGTAGGCCAGTGGTTATGAAAAACAAATACGAAAATCTAACTGTTAGATGGAAAGGCCAATGTGCTTGCAGCAGCCTTAAAAAGCCCAAAGTGGAAGGGGAATCTGTGCTTACAAGAAGAGCAGCTGCAATTAATGAAATACTCCATGCAAAAACCTCTCCTTCTTTTTCTTAAAGTCTAATGACACTTTGCACATGCAGCTGGCAGCTCACAAAAGCCCCTCGGTGAACAGTGCTCTGCTTTTAGTTCCACAAATCACTTGAACTGCTCAAATAGAAATGTATTCTTTATGGAAAAAGGGGTATTATGCTATCCTATTTTGAGTCTGATCCTCCTGCATGCATAAAATTCAATGGGAGATATATCACTGACTGCAAACTGAGCAAAATGGAGCCTTTATTGCAGGTTTCTCTTGTCCAGACACATCCGTGCAGCTACACATATGGACAGACAGACGGTCACAGGCAGACAGTTGTAACCTACCAGTAATAATACTTCAGAAGTTACAATAATAGCTTATATATGAGCTCATCAGCCTGATTAACAGTATAGCAAAGAAATATGCAGAGAAAACCATAGTAACAACTACTCCTGAACAGTTGGATGTGGTGTGATGGTTTGTATCTTGGCCTGGAGAAAACATGAAGCCTTCATTGAAGCCTTCTTGAACTGTACAGTCAGGAAAGGGATGCTTTACTGAATGTGCTGCTCCTGTGACTTACCATGCAAAGCAGAAAATACCCTGTCTCACTATAGAAACCTCAAGGTTCATGAGAAAGAATGCTATACTTTATATATATATATATATATATATATATTTGTTGTGTTTTTTTTCTGGAAAGAATAATGAAGGAAATCTGCAAAGTTATATCTGCATTCCTTTTCTCTCCTTGTCTTGAGGTCCCCATCCCCTCAAGAAAAGAAACAGAAGGAAGTGTTGGGAGTTCTCTGAAAACCTCAATCATGTCATTCTCAATAATTACAGATCAGGTCACCAGTGACCATGCCGCTCACTCTCAATTCTTCACACGGGTGCCTTAAGTTAAGTCAGAGGCACCTAGGGCCAGAGACTATAACCCTTGACATCCAGGATGTTTGAAGCTCATTTTAAGAGACTTTAGGAGGTAATTCTGCCTCCAGGGCCACCTTAGAGAACACGTGGGTTTTGGTAACTGTGCCCCACTATAAAATACTTGATAGCAGCACAGTCAGTGTTAATGGGGCTTGGCAGAACACACTTAGTTTTATGAGGTTCCACACTGAAAATGACAGAAACTACCATTACCCACTAAAGCTAAATTTAATTTTCCTCTGTGCTGCTTCAGAGCTAAGTGGTATCTTTCTCCTACAAAGATCCTTTGCATAAATAAAGCAAGAAAGGCAGCAGACCTTCACAAATTAGAGCCCTAGACCTTCTCTGACTTTCCATTCACTAATTAGATTCATATTAGTTTAAAAGTGTTAGACGTCCTTTCCCAAAATCAAGGAGAAATCTCATTGGCATCTTGCTTTGATTGAAAAATGGCAAGACTGCAAAGGAGGACATCACAGCTCCTAAATGTGTTTGATCCATTCCAGGAAGCCTGCGTCTGAGGTGGAAGCACAGCTGCTCCCCTTTGTTGTGTCTCACTGACAGAACTAAGATTTATTTCTTTAGGAAGAAAACCAAAAAAATCCACACAAAACTCGGAGCCCATCCATACAGCCAGAATAAGTTAGAGATGAAAACCACATTCAAATATACATTCCAAAATCTCAGTGGTGCTGCTATGTAAATGTTGTCAGTATCAATTCTACCTACATCTAGGAGACCTTTGGAAATTCCACTGAAAATATCCTAAACCAATTTTTGCAAATCCAAGCCAGAACCTGCCTGGGACCCTGGGGAGCATGCTGCAGAGCTAGAGATGCTGGATGCTGAGATCACCGGGTAATAAACACACCTTATAGGTGTGCCTTGGACTCTGCATCCTTGACTACATTAACAACTCGCTAGAAGCCTGACAGAATGGGCTTTTTTATGGGACAGAGGCAGAACTCAGGATACACCTGTGGTTTTTAAAAACCCTGTCCAAATGTGTTTCTGTTCCATTCTAAGAAAAGAATGAGTTTAAGGAAACAAAAACGAAGTCACACTTTCTAAAATCTGAAGCCTTTTCTTTAGGGCCATTTTATTTATACCATAACTTAAGGACCAGACCTTCTCTTCCTGGAAACTGCCTAAGGTCAGAACACACGGAAGGAGGACTGAGTCCTCATAAGTCATCATGCATTCAGGAGAAATAACACAAGAAGCACAGCAGCACTGCTGATTCCAGGTTTATAAACACAATAGAACAGGTTCCCAGTTGGTGTACATGGACTTTAACTCCTCCAGTAGCTAGAAATATCTCAGAATCAGCCCTGAAATGCTACCCATGCACACTGTCCTTAAATCAAGGTGAAAGACAGATGATTCAGAGCTTTACGTAAGGTCTAATTGTTTTTTAAACTGGTCATTCTATGTCATGCTGTTTTCTGCCTCTTGGTCTACAACTGGATGAAAGGACCTTTTTCCCCCAAAGCCTTTTCCTGTCTCCAGCTTGCTCCCTTTAAAATTAGCTAGGTATGATACCGCCTCAGACACAGCAGATGGGAAACCAATCTATAAAGACTTGTGTTACTGTAATGTCGGAGGATAGCTGACAGAAAAAGGTATACGGCTATCACCCACTCAAAAAATACAAATATATACTCTTCTGAAGAAGCAGCAGCTTCATTTATGAAGTCTAAAATGGTTATTCAGCGCTATTTAGAGGTTACATAAGAAAATTAAGTCATAAGTAACCTCTAATTTTCAAGCAGTAGTGAGACTGCACCTTCTGTTCTGGCAACCATTGAATTCAGCAGAAAATACTAGCAAATGCTTATAATCCCTTAAGCAAACCAAAGTGAAGAGCAGGCTGATCAAAATCCACCTACCTGTTAAACCAGTCATCTGTATAGCGGGGGTAGGGGAAGGGATCGTTACTGCTGAAGTCGTAGCTGGCTTTGGCGTTCTGCAGAACACAAAGAGGGTCAGTAAGTCAGCAGGAAAACAGATATGCAGGGCAAAGCGGAACACAAACTGAAGGGGGAGCTGAGACTCATTAGGGAACTGTTCTCTTCATTCTGTGAGATGCACCTGGACACAAACCGGTGCCTGCTGTGCTGTGCCATTTCCCACACCAGCAAGTCTGGGGAATGATGCTTTCTGGAGAGCAAAGCATCCTGTGGACGACTAATACTTCCAAACAGTGTGGCTAACTACAAGGTGGTTTCAGAGCTCAGATTAGTACTCAGGGACTGCTCACCGACACTTGTAAGAGTATATAGGTGTTAACACTAGTTGGTACGCCAGGAAAAAGGTTAAATCCTATTTTCCAAATGGTGTAAGTGACCAGGCGCTTGGGTTTTCCATCAGAGAATTCTTTTTGAAAAACTCACTTTCAGCCCGATTCAGTCAAAACTGTGCCATTTCGAAAAACATTTCAATACCTAAGAATGTAAATTCCCCAAAATCCAGATGTGAAAACTGCATTAATGGTCAGCATATCCGCCTGAAAATCTCTTTGCATAATTTCTTGTCTTTTACTTGTCTGAACAGCTTCATAAATGTGGCTCTCAGGCACTTTTGAAAAATGCTATATACCATGTCCCTGCTTTTCATATAAATCTAAACCATTCCGGAATGTGCTGTATCAGCACAGTTAAGGACACTCAGCAACTTTTTGATGCTATATCTGAGAAGGAAATGGAAAGTTTCAGAAAGTCAAGTGCCATCTTTTTTCTTCTCTCTTAATGAAAAAATAAATGAGGGTGACTGAAAATTAAGCTTTTAAAAATATTTAGAAGCTTCCTCTCAAGTGCATGTTCACAGAGTTTATATTTTAATAAACACCATACTCAAGGAACATAATTATGTTAATTCTTAACTAATGTGTACTCGTATTCTTTTTAAGATTTGGCTGAGCATGCTATTGAAGATAAATTGAGACTTGTGGCTGAATAGCTTTACTCCTAAAAACATTCCCCTTCAGCAGATTCTCAGTTCCTGGGGTACAGGAATAGACAGTCCATTGGTATCACCAAAGTCCTTGGGTTTGGCATTCAAAACCCCTAACTCCCAAAAACTTGTGCCAGAATGAAACAGACACAACGCTGTCCTTGATCCTTGGAGAATGAAACTAAGTCTCTTTGTATGATTCTTTGGTGATTGCTTCAGAAAACCTGGTTGCTTATATTCAGCAAAGGTAATAAATAATTCTGCAGCATTTCAATGGAGCAGAGCTTTACAGAATGGATATCGCATGGCTGTTCTTGATCTCAGATATAGCTGAATCCCTTTGTGAGTATCCTTATTAACCCCTCTATATTTCCAAACTAAGGCCCTGATTTTCTGCCTGAAGACGCCTTCCAATAATGTCAGCTATAGCCACAAATTCTCAGTGCTCCTAAGTCTCTGTGCCCAGGTGTATGTTTAATTTACCTCTTTTAATTACCACAACTGCTTACACAGCACTTTGAACAGCACAGATTCATACGGGCTAAGAGTAACCAGAACACGACTTTTCAGCAAGGGAAAGAAGTGGAACTGGACAGTGGTCTATGCATTATGAACAGCACAGAGAAGGTGGATGGTGAGTTATTATTTACTACTTCTCATATACAACAACTATTGGGAATCCATAGAAATGACCAAAGGGGAGATTTAGAAGCTGCAGAAAACAAGTAGTTTTCAACAGAACATGTAATGAGTTACAAAATTCATTGACCCTTAGCAATACAGAAGTTAAAGGCCTGAATGAAATCAAAATGTGGTTAGACAAATTGGAGATAAATCTAGCAGGGGTATTAGATGCTTCCTCCTTCTCCAACAGTCCATAAAACAGTGAATGCTAGAAACTGGAGGCCATAATCAGGTAGATACCACACAGACTTGGTGACCATGATGCACAAAAAGCATCCTCTACTGGCTGCTGCCAGAGGCAGGATCACGAGCTGGTTTGGGCTGGAAAGGACCTTAAGATCATAAAATTACAACTCCCCTGCCATAGGCAAGGATGCCTCACCCTAGACCACGTCACTCAAGGCTCTGTCCAATGTGGCCTTGAACATTGCCAGGGATGGAGTATTTACCACTTCTTTGGGCAACCTGATCCAGTGCCTCACCACCCTCTCAGTAAAGAACTTCCTTATATCTAACCTGAACTTCCTGTTTAAGTTTAAACCCCTTATTCCCTTGTCCTATCACTACAGTCCCTGATGAAGAGTCCTTCTCTGGCACCCTTGTAGGCTCCCTTCAGATGCTGGAAGGCTGCTATGAGTTCTCCATGCAGCCTTTTCTTCCCCTGGCTGAACAGGCCAACTTTCTAGCCTGTCTGTAAAAAAAAATTGAGCCAGTCAACAGAAGATCTAGTCCTGTTCTTTATTAATAAGTGCAGTATCTACTCCTAGCAAGGAGAAGCAGGAGAATCATATCTTCTGGTAAAGTCAAAATAGCAATGATGACTGAGTAATTTCATTAGCAGATAAAACTTACTCTGTCACAGAGTCTGGCTTGGCAACCTTTGGAGAGAAATGCATTTCAATCACTTTCTCACTTTCTTAGATTAAAGAAATTTTCTTAAACTATTGCCTTGGACTAGACCTGGCCTGGAAACTATGCAGGCTGCAAATAACTAAGCTTAGTTCCAGTGGTTCCTGATCACTTCTTTCAGGTAGGTATGGTCTAACTCAGTACTAAATGTAATTAGTTCAATATATTGCCAGTTTCTTGTTCAGTCAGAACTTCTGTTTTCACTCTAAGAACATTGTATAGATGAGAATTTAATCTCAGTCATAGGTCAGCTGTGGGTTTTTTTCCCATCTGGAAGAAATACAGTCTTACATAAATAGACCCTAAGCTCAAACTGGGTCTGGTGATGCTGGTTTTTCAGGACATCATTAGATGTGCCAGCACCTCGTGGTAGCTATCAAGGGCTCCTGACCCTAGAATTCGCTTGTGCAAAAATTATGACCAGTAAAGCCCTTCTAGCTGTACAGAGGTACCACTCATGTCCAGAGAAGTGCCAGGCAAAGGGATTCCAGCATGAATGATTCAGCCACTGTATACAGCAGACTGCAGCTCTGCTGTACATCCCATGTAATCAAATGTCAGCTTATGGAGAGGTTGCTGTAGGCAGGCTATAAACAAAGTTGTGCAGCACTCTCCCACAACCTGTAGCTCTTATTTGCCTGATTTTGGATCACTGCACTCAAAGGAAAAAGATATATAATGTAGCAGGAACCATGCCTGCAAAACAGGCAAAATTAAGAAGAATTCTTGGAAAGAAAACAACTGCTGACTGCACAATTTGTCTTCATTAGGGTCTTTGAGAAAAGACAGCGAGTTTCAGCTTCATGAAGGAATATTCCGCCCACACTATGGAAGCAGTGGAATGGGTAATGAAACGGCAGCGACAAGTACAAATGTCTGCTTCAAGTTCCTAATTTAAACATCAAATCCCCAAATATCTAAACCTCTACCTTTTAAAATATATATTTTTTATTTTTTTTTAAAGCATAAACCAGTGACAAATTGAATCAAGTTTCAAAACTGAACCTAAAAGAAAACTGCTTCGGTGGATAGTTACAATATTTAATCTGTCATGAGTTTTGGGAAGTGAATATTAAAATCTGTGGTTTGCCATTCTCCTCCACAGGCTGGGCTCCCTCACAGACAGCAAGAGGGAATTTATTGCTAACATGGAGATTTAATAAGGGAAGGAACCCAGGAGGCAGCAACCAAAACCAGTGCAGATGAGGATCCGCAACAGCACACTGAAATGAAAACGTTCTGCTTTTCAATTCAGACGATTCTGTTTCCAGCTTTAATACCAAACCGGCAGTTACTTAGACTTGAAGTGTCTAATATTTGGTTGTCAGTGTCAAAGGTAGCTGCCTGGCCTTCTTTTCCAGGGAGCAACTCAAGCCACCAGTCTTAGGCATATAGGTTAGTCTAGCCTTAGACTACTCATATAGTAGAGATGAATCCCATCAGGCATGCTCAATCAAAACCAGTTCATTGCTCAAAAGTGATCTGAACTTGATGTTTGTCAATCACCAGCTATGCAATTACTTATACATATTATGTATTATATAATAAAAATACTTTTACAGAGAGGAATGGTATTTTATTTTAAGGCATATCTGTATTTTGACTTTCTAACCTGTAACTCAAATAAGATGCTAACAGAAGAGTAATGGATCAGATGATGAGATGCTTTCAATCATTTACCAAGTAATGGCTTGTTTACCACAGCATGAATAGATTACTTTTGCTTGTGTATAGAATTCTGCTTTCCTTAAAAATTAGCTCAGACTGGCATTTCCCAAAGAACTGCCCTGTACTTTCTAAAACACATGCAGTAAAATCTTCTAAAACATTCATTATGTAAAATATGGCAATAACAATAAATCAGTTGTCCCATGCGCTGCTCAGATCTGTAATAAAATTATGTACCTTGAATAATGCAGCAAGCCCATAAATTCTTACATGGCTTTACAAGCCTCTGAAGTGTAATTCACATATACTTCTCTTTTTCTCCCCAACTCAAGAAATGTGCCTATGCTCCCCTGCTAGTCCAGGAGACAAACAATTAAAGACGCATGTCCTGATAGTCACAGTCTGATTCTGTTCATGATGTTGCAGCAGTGATGAAAATAGCCCAGAGATTTGTACCTTCTAAAAGAAGAGAAACATTTATAAGATGGGTGGCACCTGGTCCTGCAATCTTCAGGCAACTGCAAATCCTCAGGGATGTGAGGCAGAAAGATAACTTTTGCTTGTTTGATTTCTGTACTGATCTGAAGAGCAAAGCAAACCCCTGGGCTCAAATTACAACATACAGCATCTCAGAGAAACTGTACTAAAATAACACCGAACATGATGTGGTTGCAAAATGAAATTCAGCTTTGTACACACAAGCTTAAGAAAAGGGAATATGCTCACCAGGAGGCAAAAAGGGAGGCAACATGATATTTTGCTTGGGAGAGGTGCTATAAGGCTTAAAAGTCGTTAATGAAAAACAGAAGCGCTGTGTTAAGTCAGTAGTCGTAGAGTAAGCCTTCTCCTCTCTGCAGGGAAGCATGCTGCTCTAGTTTGTTTTGGCCTGTGGTTTGTTTGTTTGGGGTTCTTTTAATGGAAATAAAAAAACCCTGCAACTGCTTAAATATCTCTGCCTCTACATGAACTAATTTATATGTCCTAAATAACTATCCAGCAAATTCAGAGCTGTATTCAAGACCTTGGTGACAATGAGAATATATCCGTAAAGTAATGGGCTGCATTCAAAAATATTAACCTTAAAGAGCAAATTCACTGTCAGCTCCCTCCAGGAACGAATGCCTTTTACCCAGTTCTTACAGGTACATCATAAAAGTAGTCAGCCAGACAACACAAGCCAGATCTTGAATAATGAATAAGCAGCATCACTTTTTCAGCCTCCAAATAATACATCAGAGCATCACCTGAAACAGATGGAGCAGAGAAGTGTGCTGGGTCTGAATAATACCTGAGGTCCCCATGAGCCCTCCTGGTATTCCGGTTTCAGAGGCCTTGCTTGGCCACAGAAGGAGCACGTAGAGAGCACACAGCAATGGTGGTTTCATGTTGTAGTTATCAGTGAAAAAGCTCATACTTGAATTTCCTCAACACTCATCAAGCATCTGGGCTTAGGTCAAAAGACCAAAAAAGGATAAACTGGCTACAAACAACAGGTGACAACCGTTTAACTTAGAACAGTAAAAATAGGTAAGATAACTGGCAGTAACAACTTTAATAATCCAGTTTGTTAGAACAAAGAGAGACACTTACTGGCTGTCCCACCTCTGACATAACTTCTTATTTTGCAAAGCTGAAATGTTTTCACTGCCCAGGTTTGAAAACAAACAAAAAAATGCAGCTGAAAAAAACCCACCAAGACTCATGTCAACATTTATATTTATCTTCATTAAGGTGGCCTTACTTTTAAAGCTGCAGTTATGAAGACAAATCGCTTCACTGAGATAGTTTTACACTGAGCTCTGCTTCTACACTAAACAGATTTCCTTTTTCAAGTAACTGATGATTCTCTCTACATATCACTTGGCGCTATAATGGCACACAACCTCTTATTTTGCTTTTTTCCCTATTAATTTCCTTCCTCCTTCCCCCGCAGACAGAATCAGAAAACAAACATGAGTTACATCACTGGCTGGTACACAAAGATCTTCAAAGAGAAAAGCTGTGGCTAAACCAACTTCCTATTTCACATGAGGATGAAGCTCCTAGGCAGCGCAGCACTGATGTGTAC
Organism: Pezoporus wallicus; assembly: GCF_028554395.1. Taxonomy (NCBI): domain Eukaryota; kingdom Metazoa; phylum Chordata; class Aves; order Psittaciformes; family Psittacidae; genus Pezoporus; species Pezoporus wallicus. The sequence continues at coordinate 2,982,534 of NW_026641383.1, forward strand.
CATGCCAGTAGACCTAAGCACAGACTTTTCAAGCTTCAAAGAACAGAAGAAATTATCAATTCCATTCTTAAGCACCAAGACTGTTGAATGCTTTCCCAGTAAACAAAATGAAAATCCAAATGCATTCAGCTAAATGTCATCTAACCCTCTGTGGCTGTCTGCTAACGCTTGGCTCAGAGGTATATAGTCAAACTGGACAAAAAAAAAACCCCAAGAATCACAAAAAGTCAGAGACAATTTAGGCTGGGCAGGATGTTTAAGAAGTAGAGAATTATTTTCTTCTTAATAACATTTTATTTATAAGCTAGCTTATTGAAATACCCCCCATTTCCGCTCCCCTGTGTCTTCACCTGACGTAGGAAAAAGCGTTAAGAAATGGAGGCAGGCATGAGACTTTATTAAAAAGCAAGCAGCCAGATGAACTTGTGCCTATAATAAAGAAGCTGCTTCACAATTCACCTCTTGGCATTAGTGTGCTCCACAATTTTCAGGTTGACGTGGAGGAAACCTAAAGCACATCACCAACTGTTAATTACGTAGAGGCAGAGCTCTGAAGGCAAAAGCAAGTTAACTGAAAAACAAACCCAACCTATTTCTGCTCAGCCAAACATTCCTTAATTTTCAGAGAAGGTGTATAAGTATCTTTATGCTATACCTACAAAATACTAAACGTGTACTGAATGTTCATAGGGAAGCATACTGCTAAGACAATTCAATTAATAAAATCAAAATAAATTAAGCAACTAGTTACTGTTAAATATATCAGAGCAAGGACCAAGTTAAAGCTTCAAAGCTTTAGACTGTGGAATGAATTTCTTGATTTCTTTAATTCTGGGAGGGGGCAGGAGGGAAGGAAACACCTGGCGTCAGTGTGACTACAGATGTTTGAGCAATTGGATTATTTTATCATAATAGCAAATACAAATTGTGCAATGACTTTTTACTGAAAAATAGCATGAACACACATTTCATCTCGCTTTAGTGTTCCATTAAAATCCTGGCCCACATTCCCTTTCCAATACATGGATTTCACACCCCCCCCCCCATATACTTTTATTCTGTATTAGTGTGACCTACTAAAGCTGAAGAGTAATAGAGGTATAAAGCTGGCAGCAGAGAAATGAGGTTCAGGTCCACTATTCTTAGTTATACTCCCATAAGGAGTAACTGGCAAGTTTGTCAGTACATCAAATACGAGTCGGGTGTTGAGCTGCAGTAAAGGTTGTGTTTGCAGTGGTCTGATGGTAGACAGCACTTTCAGCCTCTTGGAGGGATGAGCTAAAATAGAAGGGGAGCTAAACCCTCTTGCTCTTGTCAATGAGCCCCATCCAAAGTCTACCAAAATTTGCCCATGGGCTCTCCCAGCAAACACAGCAGGCGAGATTCAGATTATACCCAGCACAAAGGTCTCTCGAGGGGCACTTAGTAGATCAGACAATTTTCCCCATCAGTATAAGAGAATCTTTAGCCCGGTTTGCAGTACAAACTCAGCAGTCATTCAAATCCAGTCATTTAGCATGACACGGTCTGTGTAAAGACTGCTGGGAGAGAAAGCATTTCCCTGCTGCTGGGGTGGCTGGCAGGCGTTCGCACTCACATTGCTCTCTGTGACCCTTGAGGCATCACAGTCAGAGTTGTTAAAAACTGATCACTTATCTGCAATGCTCACAGCAAAGTGCAGGAATACTGCACCTGTGGTTATAATGGCACTCATAAGACAAATCTGGCAGGATATTACACATGATCACTTCAACAGGTCACCAGCCTACTGTTAACAAAACAGGCAAACTGCAGCTTTGAACAGAGGGAAAACAAAGCGGTTTAGATGGTTTGAGGAGTCAGCTACCACAGACAGATGTGGTTCATTGTGGTTATGGAGAGAAGACAGGAAGAGATATCTGGAGGATACAGCGGGGCTGAAAGTAAGGACAGATGAGACAGAGAAGTGGTTGGGTGTTTCCTTCTTTTGAAAGGTTTCCCAGTTGACAAGAGAAGAAACCATTAACAGCTCCTCAACTGGTGTTTCACCTAAATTGCATGGATATGGAAGATGAATAGACACATAGAAAGGACATTGTAACCGAATCGAAAGGAGGTGAAGATTTCAGGAAAGAAACTCAAAAAACCATAATGCAAAATACTATCTACATTTCTTTAGTCACAAAAAGCAAACACAGGTTGATCTACGTGCCTTAGAGTTAAAAGGTCTTGAAGATCTATTCTGTCTTACTCCAGTTGTGTGCTGACCTCATTAGCATAGTTTGACAGCTTCCCAGGGGAGTGTTAAAAACACAACTAAAATCTGTCAAGACATGCTGGGTTCTCACGGATTTTAGTAGACCAATGCTATTGCATTAATTAAAAAGTTTGCCTTGTTTATTCTGTGTGAAATCATCAAAACCAGTGGGCAGCTAAATCCAGGATTTCAGGGGCAGGGGGTAGGATCTTCAGACCAGAGATGCTCATGGAAATCCACACATATTACACTTTTCAAGTATTTATGCTTTTAAATAGCACATGATCATTCCAGGTTCTTCTCTTAAAGATTAGTATAGTTGATCACAGCTGATGTTTTCACAGTAATTTAAGCAATGTCCAGACATCATTAACTGACTGAAAGATTCACAATTACTTCAGTCAGACACGGTATCACTGTTGACTAATTCTGCAACTGAGTTACGTGCCACTGAATTAAAGTGATTTAGTTTCTCACAAGAAGTGATTCTAAAAAACAAGGGCTAGGATTGCAATTATGAAGTCCTCGAAGACAGCACAACCTTTGTGCTTTCCTTCATACACACTGAGAGATTCACCTTCTTTAATAAAATCCAGACCCCAACCGGCCCTGCAGAGCATTTCCAATGATCCACCATTTACATCAAAGCTTATGAGTAAGCAATAAGGGCAGCACATGGAACAAGTGACTGAGGTATGGACTACCATATCCATTTAACTTTCCCCAAACAACAGATACACAACACTGGAAGTGGCTGAAGTTCCACCAAATACAAGCTCCTGATTTACAACAAAACGTGGTACCCTGGGCAGTCATGTTTCCACAGCTCATGGTATCATTATCTGCCCAGTTGAAGCAAGGCAGTCTGCCTCATACTGCGATGATTTAAAAAAAAAGGAATACACAGCAAAGCAAACATGAGAAACCTGTTATTTATATGAGCTGCCAAATTTGTGATTGCTCTGAACTTAATGGGAAAACTACCAGTGACTTCAACAAAGCCAACATTTTATTAGACATTGGGCACTACCACTCTGTTCCCCTGTAAGAGATGTTCATTATGTTTATTGCTTCTGCTGGGAATGCAACAGAAATGAAGAACATGATATTTAAATGGAAGTAATTTGAAACATGGCAGGTGTTTTAAAGTATCAACCACCACCACAGCTACTGAGAAGTAGAACGTTAACATGGAGAACACAAATGCATATAACTAAAATCAAACAATGCAAAGCAAACAACCATGTCAAGATGAAGAGCCGGGACATAAAAAATTGAATTAATTTCGAACTAACCAAATTAATTCAGAGACACAGTGAAAGAGAGGTGTTTAAGGTATTGGAGATCATCTGCATCTTCATCTACTCTGTTGAGGTTATTACGGTTCTGCAGAAGAAAGCGGACTTCTTGTGCCTCCCTGCTCTTGTCTCCTACAAGATCGGCATATCCGCAGGGCTTGGCCAAAACTCTCCTTTTAAAATCAGTTGCACGCTCACTAATTAACAGTGGGTTTGAAACTCTCCTTGCTAAAATCACCACTGGGCCTGAAAGTCTTTACTTCTGTCAAATTTTGATGCAGCTTTGTGCTACACTAGCGTTCCCCACATGCACCATCTAATTCAGCCTTCCCTGGTGACACCTTGGTAGCCAAAATGTAACTACAGTATGAACTTTAATTAAATTCCATTTCGATGCTGATGGATACTAAGGGATTTCAACACTGGTTTATTGCCTAAACAGTATGAGCAGCTGAAATAATTATTCTTTGAAAACTAGAAAATCAATGGAAAAATCTTTAAACCTGTTTTTGCCTTTTCCAACCCAAAACGTGGTGTTTTCACTTTAATGGAACAGAAGCTTTTTATTTCATTGTGTTGAACTTGGTTTAAAAATACATGGCGTGCACTGCTCAAGGGCACTGTGTATCTGACCCTGTTCTCCCAAGTGGACCATATACCAGAGTGGGATTTTGTTGCTGCTGGTTTAATTGTGTTCTAGAAGTCAAATACTTAAAAGGAGTTTGAACTGATCCAAAATAAAACCATTTCACTTTTATTTTCCCATGAACACTTTATAAAACACTGCTTTTCACTAGTGTTCTAATGAAAGATTTCTGGCCAGTTCCGAAAGTTAACTGGTCTGCAGAAAGGGAAGTAATAAAACACCCAAAACAATGCAATGCCAGGTCCCTCTACGGTAAACGGTGAGGAATAAATATTTCCTCTACTTTTCGTGCCCAAATGAAAAAGGAAAATGTTTCAAAACAAATTTACTTGGAGAAACCCTGGAGAGAGGCACAAGCCAATCTCAAAAGCACCAGCCAGAACTGATGCATAAACGTCCTTATTTCCTCTCTTCCACTCCTGTGCGTTTCTCATTTCAGCAATCTTAATTTACTTTCCATGGATGATGCCTTAAATGAAAATTAATACCACTGCTTAATGATTAAGGTGATTAGCCACCTTGCACTTTCTCAGTGTGCAGCTGATTAATTAAGTACATTGATTATAGAGAAAAATAAATGCTGTGGACAATGTGTTGTCTTCAGCTTGCAAAGCAAGTTGTCTTTGGCACCATCTTACATGGCCTGTACACTAGGCATGCATTTAACTTGAAGATTATTCCTTTCAGGTTGTTCTAATACAGAATAAAGCTGGAAATGTGGAGGACCACGATGATGATCACAGACTGAGCACCTCTCCTATGAAGACAGGCTGAGACAGTTGGGGTTGTTCAGCCTGAATAAGACAAGGCTCCAGGGAGACCTTAGAGCAGTTTGCCAGTGCCTAAAGGGGGTCTACAAGAAAGCTGAAGAGGGACTTTTTACAAGGTATGTAGTGACAGGACAAAGGGAAATGACTTAAAGCTGGAAGAGGGTAGATTTAGATTAGATATAAGGAAGGTGAGGGTGCTGAGGCACTGGCACGAGGTGACCAGAGAAGCTGTGGCTGCTCCATCCCTGGCAGTGTTCAAGGCCAGGTTGTGCAACCTAGTCTAGTGGAAGGTGGCCCTGCCTGTGGCAGGGGATTTGGAACTGGATGATCTCTAAGGTCCCTTCCAACCCAAAGCATTCTATAAACCTTTTCGCAGCATTCACTGCTCTGAAAACAGGCAAATGCAACTACAATGCATTGGTACCTTTCTGATTCCAAAGGAATTTATTTTGAGGGTATTTTATAGCCAGGAAACATCAGTGGATCCCCTGAAGAGGCCAACATCAGTAGAGCCATGCCAACTCCAGTGGTATAGATGATGCTAAGCACCAAGAACTTGCAGAAGCAGTCAGGGTCCAGATCTTTCATAACAGGCTTTAGCAAACTCGTTAGCATAACATCTTTCAGTGTGAGAAATCCAGCTTTCAGCTACAAACACACCTCTGTATGTGACACAAATCATCTCTCCTTAAGGGAACCATACCTCTTTCACAGGTTGCAGCCTCCCTTGCAGAAAAAGCCTCTGGCCATATGAAATAATCCAGAGAAGAAATAGTCTCTAAATTCTTTTTGCTGTTCCATCATTTTAATTGAGTTGAAAGCTAGAAGGCTGTGATAACATCTATGATTACAGAACATTTTTATCTTTCACCACGTAAGAAGATACGGACATCTCCTTTACATAGAACCATGGCTTCTCTACCCCGTTAGTGGTGTGCATATAGAGCAGCTGTAAGGCAGAGAAGAGGGACTGTACAGTTAGACTTTGGTACACGAGCACCACTGTGACAGGCACCTTCAAAAACAGGTACTGTTGGGAGCAAGGAAGGATTGTTTTCAGGACCCCATTAAGGTTTTCCAGATGTGAAGCATTTTCTGTAAGTGACAAACCCAGTACACAGAGAACTTTATTTGCCTGGCTGATCTTACCAGAGAAGGCATCATCTCATTTTCAGCCTTTCATATGTTCAGAAAAAAAAAAACCAACCCAGATTGCACAAAACAGAGGGATGAGCCCAGAAGATGATTCTGCACACAGTAACATAAAAAACCAGCCAAGACTGAAACAGAGAACTTCATTCTCTTCCCTGTAAATTGTAATGTATGCCGGTGAAACTTCATTGTCTTGCAGGTTCTTACTGATCATCTTCTAAATGCTAAAACAAGCCCCTTAGCTGCCAGAAGCCATCTGAGCAGCACAAATAGCCCAACAGAAGGCCATCGCTTTCAGCTGCTAAGGCAGCAGTCAACCTGGCATTTAAATGCTTGATCCATCCTTCTATCCTGGCAAAAGAGAGGTTTCATTTTGTCTCAACTATCTCTTGATGAAATTTCTGCCACAATCTGCTTTAAGAGCATCCATCAAGCAGTGCACTTACTGAATTCTCAATGTTAGGAGAAGGATGCTTTGTGAATTTATCCCAGGTTTTGGTTAATAATTTTTAATTGTTATGCTAGTGATCATTTCAGAAAACCTATTAGCAAAAAGCCCAACTCCATAAAAAACAAGGGAAACAAACCAACCCAAAACCCAATTAGTGATGTGTTCAAACATCTGAAACAGCTTATTCTGTTCTTTTCTATTTGCTAATGTGTTAATTCAACACTGCAATTAAAAACTGGTACTAGCAACAATGGCCAGCATGCAGAGTTTGCCCAGAAAGTAACTTTGATGTATTAGCAGTAAGGGTTTATTGAAATTAAGTGTCTAGTGCCTGTGTTCAATAACGCTTTGAAACGCAGTAAGAAAGGGCAGTGCAACTGTCTCAGGCTCTTTTGAAAATCATGTCATAGGACTCAGATCTCATAAAGCTAACTGAAATCATTCACTGATGCCACGCACATATGAACCTGACTGCTAAGGTTTGGCTTTACGTTCCCTGTGGATCCCTTGGGCTGATATTAATGACAGTGCAGAGACACTGGGAGCTTTTCAAGGTCTTCAAGAGGGTCTCCAACAAATTTCAGTCTTGGAGGGGTAATGTTTTTCTCGCCACCAGTTACATGTGAACTCTGTTTGACTTGGGCAATTACATCAGCTGGGACTTTGTGGGGCAGCTCATCAGGGTCAAAGCAGTATGGTTCAACAGCTGTCAGTGGAGCTTTGTCAACTTACAAACCCCCACAGTTAGGCCCCAGTGATTTTAGTGGAGATACTGATGATTTATATTGGTAAATCATTGAGATCAGGTTCATGGCCTCCAGAACAATTTGCAGGTCCTTACAGTAGTGTGCAGGGAGGCCAAGGCATACTCGGAAATTCATGCTAATGAAGGAAACACAGGCTTTCTAAAAGAAAGAAGATCCTTTATGCTGTTGCTAAGCTTCGCTACACATATTGCAGTGTATAATTTATCACCTGTACTACTTCTTATTCCTTTTGTGGCTATGAAGATTATTCAATGATGTTTTTGTTCCTCCAGCAAACAATGGAAATTGCAGCTCATAACAGAAATAGAACATCTCCCTGCTTCACTGCTTATGTGATAATTATTCCAAAAATATGCTCCTGTTTGCCTCTCAGCAAGGCAGAGGGAGCTGTTATCATATTAGCTGGTGACGAGTAACCAAAAGTTGTGAGAGAGAGACTGCTTTGTGTTTAGAGATGTCACCAAAGTGGAAAGAGAAGACAGATAAGAGCACCTGCTGTTCGCGTTTGAGTATGAAATGGTAGATGACAGAAAACTTCCATTTATTCTAGAGTAACTCCAGAAATTCTTCCCTCATTCCTCACATACAGCCTTTTTTGCTCAGCACATCCTCTCCTGAGTACAGCCTGAGTGATGGCTGGAAAGGACCTTGGAAGATGGAATATAAAGTGGTACCATAGACACATGCTATGGGAAAGACAGAAAGTTAAGAGGAAGGACAGCAATGAAGTGCTGCTAGGATGACTGCATGTTTGTTCATGCACGTGTTGCATCTGTGTAGTTCCACAGATTTCAGAATCTTTTTTCTTATCCGAATACGTTACGTTACCATATATTGCTGCGTGACTTTCATTTAACGTTTACCAGTACTTTGTATACCTACTCACACAGTCACCTCTGGGTTTCCTACAGTAAATGTTTGTGGTATTCTCTCTCCCTTCCCAATTTTTTGAAACAAGCTTTCAGCTTTGCTCAGAGCTCAGACACTGAAAACAGCAATTTCTTACTCCTGACCCGAGCCTCTTGGTGGCATCCTGATTTTCCTCACTACTGCTAATCAGGAACAAATGCACTTCATGAGACGATCAGCTCCCTGCTGCCATAAATGGGATAATGCAGCCACACTGACCTTCACCAGCAGACACTGGCCAAGTATAAAAGTACCACCATATGAGATCAGGTTATGTTTCTCTTCTTGGCACATCCAGTAGCCATTTGTTCTCAGCTTTTTCTTGAGAACAATGTACTGATATTTGTAATGTACACCCCCCACAGCTGCTGTTCTCCTCTTTTATTAGACATATATAATGTGCAGCCCTTGTAACTTCATTTTTCTTTCTCACTCAGATGCTGCATCTCAGAAAAGTCGGTCCTGAAAATTGCTGGCTTTGTACGTACAGTCTGAGCTGAAAGAAAACCATGAAGTACATTAGGCTTCAGCTTTTTAATTATCAGTTCATAATGAAGGGTTCTCTTTGTGGGGAAAGAAATAATTTCCCTAAGGCTGAACCTCTGCAGGGTTTCCAAGGCTTGGAAGAAAATATTGATTGTTTGACAATGAGACTCTCTGCATTCACAGTGCAGAATGGAAAATTCCAGCTTTGCCATAACCCCTTGATCCCAGAAAAGCAAGTAGCTATACTGCAGCAAGCTGGGAGGGGGTGCTGGGAGAGCAGTTCATCCAGGCCGTGAGCAGGCGCACTCCCTTCCATGTATATAAAATGCATTAAAAAGAGAAATGGAGATTGAAGCAGTAAAACTCAGAAACAGGAAAAAAATATATGGATGGAAGTGCACTCCATGCAATAGGTCATAGTTCAGCAATTTTAGAAGAAAATACAAATTGTTTTTTTCTTTAGAAAGGTTTTTTTTTTTCTCCCTGACCCTCCATTTTGTCTAAGTGCTAACCCCCATTAAACTATTCAAGCAAGAAAACCAGCAAGTCAAAAACATAAAAGCCAAATTAAGCTGAGTAACCAATGCCAAGTTTTTATACTTGAAAATGCTCAAGTGCCAAAAACACCACCTTTGAGAGACTTTCTAATTGCTCCCAATTTTCCAAGCAAGATGCACAGGCACTGCCAGGATATGCAGGCGTTTACACACTTGAGAAACATAAGCTGTAAGCTTTTAATTTCCTAAAAATAATGTAATTTAAGAGAAGGCTGTCCCAAAGTGCAAATGTCGTGAAACACCAAACGTGGTATAGGAATTGTACAAAGGTATCTGCAATTGCTATGCCAGCCCGGAGTGAGTTAACAACTCATCCATGAAGAGACCCAGGCCATTGCATTTTTATGTCCAAACTGATCTTTCCTTCAGCTGGATTTAAGTCTGTGCCTTTAATTCATGACCAAATTACTACCTACTGGGAAAGAAGGCCCCTGTGGTCTCTGAGACACAGTAGATGCTGTCAGAGCAGGATCTCCCAGGGCTGAAGGAGGTCAGTGCAGCCTTGCAGCAAGAGGAGCAGAGGCAGAGTGCAGGTGACCCAAGCCCCACAACCGCTGCGTGGTCCTTGGGCCACAGAGAGATGGCAGAATTTAGCAGCAGGAGCTGGAATTCACCTTGCCCTTCATCAGATGCCTCTCAGACACAGCAACAGCAGCCAGCTCTGTGTGAGGTTACCAAATTTTACTTATCTTGCATATAATGTGTGAATTTATCAGTGCGTTGCTTCCTGTATCCTCTGGTATATCCAGCACAGAATTAAAAGTGAACCTTATGCAGTAAAGATGAACTACACACACACTCAAGCTATTTCTTTTTCTTTCCCCCAGTGCTGTGACAGCCTAGAACTACAGATTTCACAGACAGCTCCTACTTTTCTTTCTGTAAAAAAAACCCATTGGGGTGGTATCTCCTTTAAGAAAGTGATCTTTCAGATGGGGTTTCTGCTGCTCCTTTAAATGACTGCCTTACCAAGCACTTGAGCTTCAGCCTTTCCTCCCGTGTCTGGCTATTGATCTGCCCTGAACAAAATATGCCTAATTCTACATTTTACATTGGCCAATCGTCTTTTGTCCCTCTTGATCCTGATCATTGCTCCACTACTGGACACCTCCTTGCTTGGACAAAGTCCTTCCTACACAAACCTTTTCAGATTGTCATCTCCAGATCAGTTTCCTCCCAAGTCCTTCATGACTTCCATTAAATGTCTGTTGACCCCATGCCCTGACAGCTTTTCTTCTCCTATTTTCATACCAGTGCTTCTTTTCTGAACTCTCAGATTTGTCTCCAGCTCTGCTATTTTCTGATTTCTAGAATCATGTCTGTGCATTGCCATTCTCTGTTTCATTTGCCATTATTTCCAAAAACCTGACCATTGCCATTCATAAAACAATACATTTCTGCTAAGCCTGACAAATATTTATCCATCAAGCAGAAAACATTGTTAGAATTAAAAGAGAAAACACTGTATTAGTGAGAAATCTATTTTAGGTCTCCGGGCATAATCCTAAATTTCACTGTAAACAACAGCAGTGTTCCTATTTGACATTGTATTGGGTATGATGTACAGGCTTTTTGCTTCTTTAGCTGAAACATGACTTCTAAAACCAGAATATTCCCACATACTTTGCCCATTCCTGCTGCTGAAAAGTGAGTAAAAAGTGCATGCTTTGACCACATCATACAACAGAACACAGGCACAGAGCACAATTTCTGCAAAGAAAAGGGCTGCCTTTTACAAACTTCTTTGTATGAATCTATGGAAACATCCTACTGAGTTATTCCACTGGGAGATAATTTTGCAGTTAGGGCACAGGGTTTAATTAGCTGCTCTCAAGTAATTAAGCCAGTTCATAAGAAGTGAAACTGGCTATCCTGCACTTCACCTCTGCGGTCAGCTATTTCCCAAATTCCTTGAGCAATGTAAATGCCTTCAAGATCCATTTATTCTCTACCAAATGTGCTTTGCTACTTGCAACAACAAATAAATTCTCATCCTGTTTGTTATTATTTTCCAAATTGCAAGTACATAAAAATAACTCACAAAAGTATATTACAGAATGGTTTGGGTTGGAAGGGACCTGAAAAATCATCTAGTTCCAACCCCCTGCTATGAGCATGGACACCTTCCACTAGACAAGGTTGCTTCAAGCCCTGTCCAGCCTGGCCTTGAACACTTCCAGGGATGGGACATCACATTTCAGAGCTGTTCTATCTGAATGGCTCTTGTTTTTACCAAATTTCCAGTTGTCTTCATTCTTCATTTAGTTGCAGTTGCAAACTAAACCATACTGCTCAGCTGAAGAACCCTGGGCTTCCTCAGGAAGTCAGAGGCTGCAGGAGAATAGCAAGACCTAAAGCAGAGATACGGCAACCCCTCCAGTAGCGAGCTACAGTTTCTTCATGCCCACTGCCCAACAGAGTGCCACAAGGACACTGGGAGAGCAGTGCACCCCAAAGGCAACTGACAGCCCCTGGGTACTGGGAACCCTTGTAGATGCCTGGAGACAGGAGTGATAGTGCCAGCAGGGTGCTGGTAAAAGGCTGGAATAATTAAGGAAGGTTAAAATCCTCTAGTCCAAAGGTCTGAGTTAGTTTTAAGGAACAATCAGTTGGCACAGCATGTGCTGAGAATACACAATCTGCTCTGTACACGCTTTGAAGCACTGGATCAAATCACCTGTTATGAAGGAATTAAGCTGTTCTGAGAGAATTCAAAGGCTAATACATGCCTTGCCACAGCCCACAGCTCCTTGCCCCTCCAAGTGACAGGTGCATTCTGCATCTTAATAGCAGGATTTACAGCCAATTCCCAGGTTACTTATTTCTGTCCTAAATCCAATACCGCAAGCTGCAGCTTATTTAATGTGAGGCAGCACTGTCATTTCTCCACAGCAAGCCTTGTCACCTTTCCATCCCTGGTACATACAGGCAGTCCCATTTTTAGTCTGCTTCTCTCAATACGAATGTATCATCTGTCAAATAAGCCATTCAGCTATACTGTTGTTCCACTCACTGTTATAAATTTTGTAGCAGAGGGACTATAACAGTAAGAAAATCCACATTTTACAGAAAAAAGTCAGCATGTACTTACGTAGTTTGATGCAAGATCAGGGTGCAGATAATCAATTCCTGCAATAAGATAACGACAGAACAGAAAGCAAAGGTTAAGAGCTTCAGAAAAGATTTTCCAATGGTCACAGAAGAAAACAAGATTCCTTTGCCACCATAGCAAAATAATCATAGTGAATAATGCAACCGACTGAAATGAGATTCCAGTTCTTAAATGTGGGCTTGTATACTGGTGTACCATTTCAGAGGCACTCCCAGCTAGGAATTCCCAATCACTTATGTCAAAATCTAGGTGCCAATTGAAAAGGTGAGCTCAGTGACAAGATTTATTGACCTGCTTTGTGGACTAGATAATTTTCACTTATTAAGGTTAGTTTAAATCACAATTTACCTTTATACAAGTTCTATCAACTCAAAGGATACCCAGACTAACAAGATCAATAACAAGTGGATCGGTACGGGGTATAAAAAGGAGTATTTTTAACCAGTGAAACTGTAAAATAAGTAGACAGAAAATTACCTAAACTAAGGTTTGTCACTAAGACAAACACGTTGGATTATGTGTTTTTAAAAGATAATTTTTAATGTTGTTTAGGACATTTTAGCAAATATCTGAGCATAGGCTTCACAACTTGGTAGAGCGCCGAAGACTGCGACAGGCAGTGATGCAGAATATACTCATTCTAATCCACAGTTTCTTTCTACATATGGCAAATATACAAATCCCAGGGTATAGCATAACAGAAGCAGCAGATCTATACTCTGATGGGATAAGCTGACCTATTACATATCCAGTTAAATTATACACAGAATAGCCACCAATCTCATGTTACATTTTGATCATTACTCTGCCCCATGTCTGCAGCCAACACGCTAACACATGCTCCATTTTATCTGCAAGGACAATGTTGGATTATGGTGGTTATTCCAATCAATGATTACATCCCACTATGTAGAATCTTCAGCACTAGAGCTGCTGGAAGAGACCCAGGTATCTGTGGAGAGCCTTACTGATCCAAATGGTAGACGAGACAACAAAGGTCTCAATGGAATCATGTTATTCAGGCGCTCCTCCAGAGCTACTGGAAGTGAATATAATGCAAACTATCCCACCTCTCTAAAAGCTAAATCTTATGGGCCAACAGCTTTATTTGACCTGACACTCAAATAGTTTGTCATTGTCCCTATTACACTCATGCTCAGCTATTCTGAAAGCTAAGTCCTGTCTCTGTGGGATCACTGAAACTGTGATTTCTCACAACATCACTTGAGAGGCGATCCCTCACACGAGACTGATCTCTCATGAATATACAGATACCTGAGTCTACTTTCTTACTTCCACAAAAAACTTGTCTTAGGGGTAAGCAGATGAGGACAGATCTCAGTTGACCCTAGAAAACGTAAGTGGATCCAGGTATTTTACTTATTTATGTTTTAAATTATTCAGTCACCATGAAAGGAAAACATTCAAAATTTAGCCCAAAGAAAAGTGCTGAGAGACTACAGAGATTTCCTGTAAGGAACCCAAGAGTACAACAGCTGTGATTTCAAGTGTACCTTTTATCTTCACCTTCCCTGAATTCAGCCTCAAATCAGTAATATATTTAATATGCAGGTCTTTATTGACATTGAGCATAAAAGTGTTTAATTATTTCAGCTGTCAAGTACGACTCTGAGAATAATGTAACCCAGAAAATGTTTTCTTAAGTACTTTTTGCACAGCAATTACATCCTCCAGTCAATGCCTCCAGAAGTCAAGGGGAGTCTTTCATTTGGCTTAACGGCCATTATAGTGTGCCCTGGAAGACATCTGAGTGATAATTGCAAACTATTTTTAATGCTTGGATATCCATGCTTCAGCATCCCTAGTGAAGTGTTTATAATATGTTTTCCCTGAAGATCTCAAAGTCTTTATGGAGGCTGGTAGTCTTACCATTATAAGCAACCCATCATTACTTTTAATCTTTCTTTGACTCTGATTACATGGAAAAAGCTACTTAAAATATTACATTAGCATTCAGTCTTCACTTACCATCATCCATAATTCCTATGGTTACTCCCTTCCCTGTGTATCCCAGCTCCCATGCTTCAGCTACATTAAGGTCAAGTCCAGGAGTCCCATCTGCTTGACCAGTGTTAATCTGATACATCCGTGAAAAAGAAGAATAGGTTTTTTTACTGGATAGGCACATTTTCACAGCCACTGAAATTTGCTTTATATCTTTGCATGTATCATTGGTATGGAAAAATACATTCCATTTGCTTTGGAGTGCACATCTGTACATTTTCATATCTACTGCAATAATGCAGTAGTAAACAATCAAACCAAAGCAAAAACCAAAAAACAAACCCTGTGTAAATTCACTTCTTTGTGGTTAAGATTTGGTTAAACCCTGAACTTTTTGGATCAAAAAAAAAGGACTTTTTTACTTAAAATTTCAGGGCAGTAGGTCAAGCCAGAAAAAAAAATAGATCAATGGATTTTACAAAGGATTTTTCTATGAGCAGGAAAGGCTTTTTTCTTGAAGGCGGGGATTTACTGAAATTCATGACCATGAGGTTTAGTACCAGAAACAAGTTCTCTGATAATAAGGTTAGCCCTTCTTCAAATGGTAAAGCTCACTCAATGAGCTTCAAGGGTCTTTTCCAACCTTTTTTCTGTGTGATTCTATGTTTCTGCAATACAGGCAATCCCCTGTACATTCAGGCATTACTCATGTTCACTCTTTTACAAAGTTCTCAAGTTCTGCAGGAAAAATGATACGGATTTCGCTGTCCAGATGCAAAGAATTTTGATTTTGTATCAGACACATCTGATTTCAAAACACATTTTAGTGTACTTTATAATCTAAAAAATGTATAACTTAATACAAATTTTGTTATTTTTATCACTGCAACATTTTGACTGAAGTACCAGAAAGAGTGAATTAATCCATGCTTTATTTTATCATCTCATCAAGGATTAAGCTCCATCCCTGCTAATGCACCCTCATTCACCTGAAAACTCTTGTTTTAGGGGAAAAAACGCCAACCCTATTGGGTGGAATCATTAAACATGAGAAATGGATTAAAAGGAAAGAGACTATGAAACACTACTGCTAAGCAAGATAGACCCTTCCTAAGTTAACAAGGCAGCACTGCATTTACTAAGTATTTCATCATAAATAGGCTGCAAGATTAAAACTGGCCCAAAGTACTTTATCAACCTTTTATATAATTTTAGCTACTTCTATGTAAAATTTTTTCTTGTATGACTGAAGACTTCTCCCTATAAAATGACACATTAAAAATGAAACAGTTTAGCAAAATATAAATTTCTTTTGACATTAGCTTAAGCCAAAATTCATCAGTTTTCAGCTGTTCTGCTTTTGACAGATTTAATTAATATTTGTATTTCCATAGGACAAGAAAAACCTCAACTTTTTCTAGCCAATATAGGAGAAATTTCTGTTATAATTCTGTAACAATGATTTACCTGGCAACAACTCAAAGACATGATTCATATGCAGTTTTAGGGGTCACATCAGCACACCAGGAATGCCCACAAGACACCAATACAGTTCTCTTTCAAGCCTTCTAAGGATCTTTCCATAGACTGAAATGAAATTTAGCTCTTGAAATGTGCTGGGTCTTCCCAGCATAAAAGAGGTACAGTTAAACACAAGAGGATCAAGCCTTAGATGCATTCCCAAGTTCTTGTGAGATATTTGGAAAGAACTCTTGCAAAACATTGCAACAGCACAGAATGGCTTGAATGTAGATTATGTAGTTATGATTACTGTGACTTTCTTGCAAAACTCACCAGGTACCATTGCTTTGTAAATAAAGGATCGTTCATGTTGATGTCGATGTCGTTGATATCTCTGTATCCTCGCTTCCTTCTGCTGAAGCCTTCCTGTTGAACAGCTTTCCGTACCTGGAAGGGTTAATTTTTACATCTTTAGCTCAACATTCTTCACCACATACACAAAGGTTTCGTAGCCTAGTTTTCATGGGAGATAACGATTATGAAATCACACTATTTGTGTCTGTGCCACTCCTTTGGCACAGACACCAGTGACTGATTTGACTGATTTCAGTCAAAATTTGCAAGAGGTAGAGAGTTGCAGGACTACTACAATGGCTGCACAGGGAAGAGACACCCAGAAGTGTCCTATCTGGAGGAAAACTACAGCTTGAACATATTTTAGACACCCTGCGATGTGGGTAAGAAAGAGACCCTATCCAGGCATCATTATTATCATCAGTCTTCTTGCTATACTTTTTGCCACCAAAATGAAAACATTGTTCTTATTAGAAGTTAAAATTATTTAACTAATTCTCAATATGTCACTGTTCCAAGCTGCAGGCATTTGAGAAAATGAGCATGCAGGTTTCAACCATGCTTTTGCTTTTCCAGATTTTTCTCCAGGGTATTTTCAGAGTACTAGATCGCCTTTCCTGCCAAAGAGATTTGCTGGGAGAAAAAAATCTGGCATTGTGTGCTTTCATCATACTCCTGAGGTTCTGAGAAACATGTCGTGTAAAGCAATCTCCTTTCAGGGATTATCCTTGCAGTAAATGAGTGATAAATAAATACACTGGCAAGAAAAACTAAATGGGAAAAAAGCCATGAAATGACCATGCTGTCTGAAGTGTAAGACATGGAAATACTGGTTATGAAACACAAATAGCCATAGTTTTTCAGAGGTAATTCCCTTTATGAACAGCAAATCCAGGAGAACATTAACCAAGCACTTTAGAAAATAAGAAAAGTTAAGAGACACAAATATGTTTGGAGGCAAGAACTACAAATGTGAGGCCATAATCACCTTATCTGCACCCGTGTATAGGTGCACTCTTAAAGGAGACCAACTCAGTGGTTGTAACTGGAGTAATAGCATGTGCTAACATATTCACAGACCTTGCAGAAGTGCTGCCAAGTCTGGCATACTCTTTTGTACTCTTTAGCTGCCCACATGGAACCCAGAGAGCAAGAAGAGTCCCATCATTTACTTTAAAAATAGGTAGGTTAAAGACATCTAGCCTTCTTGATCAAAGAGGAATGCTTAAAACCATAAACTGAGTACATCTTGAGGTGCAGCAGGAAGACAGTAAGACCCCTAACACTTCCTTAGGCATTTCCTTGAAAAAAACAAATACATGGTTATTAAATAAATCCAGTAACTCAGAGAACCACTTCTACATGTGCGGCTTTGGCATTTCTGATTAATGCCGCATATGGGAGGTACACCGGTGTGTCACAGTAACTCACACAGCATCAGTCTAAATCAACAGAGGAGAAATTAATCCAAAGGCTAAATCAGATCTTGTGTCAGTTGAGTCATTCTTGGAGGTGTCCTTCTGTCGCTGTTAATTAAAGCAGAAGCCTCAAAAGACAGTGCTCAGTGAGGTGCCTAAGGCTGAGATGAAACTGGAATCTAATGGATGGGGGCTAAAAGCTGTTTTCCTCATGGCTATACTGCTTCATTATTATAACCCTGAAAACCTAACATCAATTCGCAATGAGCAGGATGAGGCAGTGTGCCCTGAAAAAGCAGTATCAAATGTGCCTGAAAATCTACTCATCTGAATTCTAACTCCTTAAAAGTAAAGGTACCAAATGATAAAATATTGAATTGGTAGGTGCTTTCCTTTATATGTGTATTTCCATTACTTGAGCAGGTTCATTAAAAGCAGAACAGATTGAAAATTAAGAATAAACCTTATGCAAAATAAGCTGCAAAGAGGACAGTGATTAAGTAGGACCAATACTAGGTGTACATAGTGGTGCAGGTATCTGCACAGGGTAAAGAAAGTTATAAGCACACTGTTTGATACCTCTAAGATAAGGTTCAGTGATGCCATGGAGACAACAGAGCAATCACCTGTCATTATGCCTTCCTCCGTTACCACCCCTGCCTTTCTGCTTGCGACTGCAAACCCCGAGCTGTCACCACAGAAAATAACTCTGAACAGAAGCCAACCCTCACTTAGAGGGATGCCAGAGAAAAAGATTTCATGCGTCTGCGCTCCCACGCAAGCTTGCTGGCTCTGCAGGACCTGCTGCATTAAGGCACTGAATGAGGGTTCAGTACAAAAGGACTTCTACTAATTAAAAAGCAGTGCTGTGGAGCCCTGGCTTTTCTTTAAGAGAACCTGGAGGAAGTGAGGGAGAAATGTGCAGAAATAGCACAGGCTGGTTTCTCTCTCCTGGATCACCTCATGTGTCTGGTTTGTTCCATCTTCACAATAAAAGAGAATTTATTTTCTGCATTATATTACATTAGATTCCAATTTCCTGAGACAAGGGAATATACTCCCCAAGGAGGTATAACCTTCTCTGAACTAAAACCACTCTGTAGGCTGTTTCCTCATTGTTTCGTATGGAGGAGGGTGTATGGGATGTTACCATCCACAGATCTAACAGTCTCAGAAATTCTGAAGCCTCTTTTTCACTACAGAAAAAAGAGGGTTGTCCTCACTTTTGCAAATGATGGTAACTTGTAAAACAGCATCCAGAAAATGTCATGAAATGAGTCAAAAGGTTTGGATAAGGCCTTGGCAGCTTCTCACTTACGTAAGCTACAAATTGCCTCATTCAGTGGCCTTGTATTAGGATCTTACCCAGCATGAGGTAAGAGCTTGCCTTCCCCCTGGTGAAAAATGTGTTTAAAAAGTAATAGTCCCCAGACAAGATAATTTCCTCATATTCAAGAAAAAATCCCAATAGAATAAATTTGGAAAAAGATGATGTGAATCAAATTAATTGAGTGGAGAACTGCCCATTTAGGGCTGCAGATAGCTGGCTCAGGAGAATCCCTCTCTTCTTGCCAACTGCGTATCTACATTAGAAAAATGGTGGCTATCCAGAGCTGAAAACTTGGGCTTTCATATCTAGTCTAGATCAGGAGAGCCACATCTGATTCTGCTTCTATTTTATGAGTTTCCTAGAGAAGAGGAGGCCTCCCCGAGATATCAGTAATGTAAATGCATTCAGGATCATGTTGCAGGTATTACATCTCCAAAACACATATAAGAACACCTTTACATGTGCAACAGTAGAAAATAACTGGAAAACATTCTGATCTTGTAATAGCCATAATCCCATGTACTTGTGTCAAGTGCCGACCTGGAATTCAGCCCTCAATCCTAAACACAATGCAACCTCACACCACCTTTCAAATACTTCTCTAACTGAAGCAGGAAAAACAGCATTCATTAAGACTTGGGCTTCTGATAATAGCATTTCTAAATGACTTGAGCCTGTGAAGCATGCTACGTATTAGAAACTAGTGAAGGAATGAGATTTTCTTACTAAAATAGCCTGAATTTCACCATTTCAAAAGTAGGCCTAGTTATCAGCAACAACTGCCTTTTCCTTATTTCATTCTTAATTTATTTATTCCTTTTTTCTTTAGGACACAGGATTAAGTAGAGAACAAATTCTGAGCATCTCCTTTATTAGTATGGGACTTAAATCATGTAAAAGTTACTAGCTATGTTGTAACGAGAATGAAGGTCATGTATCAAAGAAGGTAGCCCATGGATGATAAGATCTTTACAAGGAAAAAAAGGTTCAAGTATTGATTTTTAATGTACTTACGCATAGGTGCATAAAGTCACTTGGATGGTAATAAACCAGCAGGATACTGATGCAGAACAAATTAACAAAATAATCAATTGACTGCAATACTGCTCTGGGAGGGCCAGAAACCACAGCACTCTAACTGTGCTCTATGCTCCTGTGAATGCCAAGATAATCAGCTCCTCGTTTTGATGGAACAGAGTTAATTGTACTGGTGAGCTCCTGCAGTTAAATGACTCTGTTATACTGAGCATAAATGACAGATATACTAAATTACACCAGCGGGTCCACAAAAGTGGAACAGTACACACAACCCCGACCTCAAGAATCAAGAACTTCAGGACAGGAGAATTCAGGCCAAATTCCAGAGGAAAAGGGGAGTCTCACTGGTGACATCTAGTAGGCATGGATTTTTAGAAGCAAACATAGCAGTGAGATCATCAGCCAAAGAAGCAGTGGTTCTTTTTTCTCTAAAGCCTCAAGGTCAACACAGGTCTGCTCCTGAAGGTGAAATAAAGAAGTCAGGCTGGTGGTTGGACTTAGGCCCTATGAGAAGGGTACTGAAGATCAGTCTCCCATGAAGCTGGTTTGGAACAGTGTGTCCAAATTCCAAAGGCATCATCAATTAAACACCTTTAGTTAGTGGAAAGCTGTCCTGCCTGTGGCTATCATTAATTTCTGGTATCCAAAGAAACAGGGAGGCAACAAAAGATGGAGGCAGAGAAGTTCAAGTGAGACAAAGTGATGTGCACACCTAACTCCCTTTGAAAAGTAACAAGAATGTGGTATCATGCACCTACAGCAACTCCCTCCGGGGGCCTAAGTAAACACGTTTAATTTTACTACCCACTTCATGTAACCTAACAGGTATATTTATTAGGGAAATACAATCCCACTCACAGAGTACACACTCATTACCTGTTTTGTCTGACAGCTGCTTGCTGGTAAGCTCTGAAGATGTCAGAGAGGAGCACCCATCTCACATTCTTCTGCGTTTTTGTTAAAGCCCCAAAGTAACCAAGTTTTGTGTGACCCTGCACTACAAAATAAAAGGAATAATGCCAACCCTCCTCGCTAGCAAAAAGAAAGTGCAGACCTACTTGAACTGTAACTAAAGTCAGATGAACCAAACCAAACTGAATCACTTTTAAACGGCAGTGGGGACAGCTCATTTCTGCTACTGAACCGACAGCCTGGGGTGGTGAGGCTGCTAGACTCCATCCAGCCACAGCAATGCAGAAAATTGATGCCTTTTGCTCTTGACACAGCTGGATCCACCTGATTGCAAACTTCCTGAACCTGTTTCAAGGCCCAGAAAGAATAAGCAGGGATGTCAGGGGGCTTGTGTGTATCACTGACCATCCAATATTTATTAATCAAATGACAACTGCTCCTCTGATGCAAGAGAATAACTTTCAAAGGTTCTCATGAATCTCTCCATACATAGCAATGAGTCACTGTTGTTAACTGTAGGTGTCTCTGGAGGATTACTCATAACAAAGTCTCCGAGTGCCTCTCCTACCTGTATCCATTCATCCCTGGGGAGTTTTCTGTACAGGGACTCTCTCCCCAAGCTATCTTGCCACTTCTTGTTGGCAGAGTTAGAGACACTGAGCAAAGATGCAGCAGCTGCTAAATCACAAGTCTGAAAGATT
The DNA here is from genome assembly GCF_028554395.1 of Pezoporus wallicus. Taxonomy (NCBI): domain Eukaryota; kingdom Metazoa; phylum Chordata; class Aves; order Psittaciformes; family Psittacidae; genus Pezoporus; species Pezoporus wallicus. Next base: position 3,004,097 of record NW_026641383.1, read on the forward strand.
TCATGAAAGTAAAAATGCATCTCTCTCCATCAAAATACCTGTGTCGCTCTTGTTTTATACATTTGAAATGGCTGTTTTCTTAATGACAAGCATAGACAGAATTATAGTTCCTTTGATTTACGGGAAAAGTCATGCCTGTGGTAAGATATGTCAATTTCTCATTGTTCTTAGCCATCCTTCTACCTTTCTGTTACATTTCTGTTTTGTTACTAGTTGAAACGGTGTCACTGGATATCAAAGTCCTGCTGCTTTTTTCACTTATTACAATTAAATGTTCTGGATCGGTTCTAGTTTTTCGCTTTCTCTAAACAGCCCCATCTGCCTGCCCAAACACTTGTAAGTGTACATAGACTGTAAGCACATACTAAAGCCTCTGGACACTTACGCTGTCCCCAGTCATTCCTCTTGGGATGTCTTCACAGTTCTATTTGACTCCAGCTTGTGCTCTTTGAGCTTTTTTCCCCTCTCTGGATGTGGTATTGTAAAGTGCCACACTCCCAGCAGAACAAAACAAGGACAAAACACTGCACCATTAAACTCTGACAAAAGACTGCTACCAATTGCCTTGCACAGCAAATCCTGGCACAGGAGCTGCTCACTAACTCCTCTGCAAAAAACACTGAAAATCATAACACCGGAGGCATGGCCACTTAGGAAACTGCCCCAGAAGTTTAGCATCAATCAGGCATTAGTGACATACGAACAGCCTGAACTCAAAGGTTCCATGCAGACAATTAACCTTTCATGATGGAAACACAATTGAAAGAACTTGTGTTTCAACCAAGTTCATATTTTTTTATAAAAAATATGCAAGAACTGCCTTGCTTCTGCCTTATTTTGTGACCTTTTGTTTTCTGATATTAGCTCAGTGCTTGGTAAATAAGGAGCTTTCAAAAATAAAAGGAGGGGAAAAGAAATCAATATTTTTGTCCATTTAGCAGGCCTCTCACAGTTCAGTGACATTCAGGAAGCAGTGAGTAAAGAGACAAGGAATCAATGTCTAAGAAGAGGCTGCAGATCATACTCAAGCTGCTCAGCTAAGCAATCAATAGCGCTCCTCTAGCTTCTACTTTGAAATGCAAGTGAGTTGTTTAGGCTGCAATGTAAAATGAATGCTGAGTATGGATGGTCTGCCACGGGAAATGCCAATTTATTAAACCAGAAATTTTCACAGGATCATGTCCTCTTTGACAAAGCTTTTTTTTGCTCTAGGATAAAATTTATTAAGGAGAAAGACTGCGACAGAGAAACAGCCCTGGATATCTTGATATGGAGTGCACTGCCTCAAGAACAAACAAACCATTTCACACCTCAGTTTGGCATCAGGGCCATATCAGGATCCACACTACCACAGGCACTGGCTATTCTAGGAACTCCATTCTTTCTTATTTCCCACTTTTTCTCTGCTTAGACAAGCCAGCAAAAAAGCAGAAGCTTTTCTGAAATCATAAGGAGTTTCCAAAGCAATGAAAAACTGCTTCTTATTCTACAGACAGAAGCTGGCATTACACGTTATGATATATAATGACCAGAAAAGTCAAAGTAATTTATATTTCAAACTATGTCTTATTGCAAGACAGCAGGACAGTCACCGCGGTTACAAAATCAAAGACCTCTGTAAGAAAGAAATTCCCCCCGAGATGGGCTATAACTGCAGGCATTAGTCTCTCCAGTGGATTTGGAGAGATTGCAAACCACAGGGACACTTTATCAGCAGCTTGGGGGTAAATTTTGCACTTTGCTCTCTCACCAGTTACACTGGGCCACAGAAGCGATCAGCCTCTCCAAATCAATCCGAGCCACCACCTCTCTGTGCAGGCGTAAACAACAGCATGCCTGGTGACAGAAAAGAAAATCAGGCCCCGTGCATGTAGGGCACTATCAGCTGCACATCCTGCCTTCTTAGCTGCAGAATTAGTTGCTACAAGTCACAGTTTTCCCTTCTATGACATAGCTTTGCCAAGTACTACAGATATACCTTTCTTAAAACATCATTCTTCAGCACCCCCCCCTTTTTTCTTCTTCCTCAACAGCAAAAGTCTTTTCATAGAGTGATTTTTACTTATTACAAAGGCCACCATCAACCTTTGAGGTGATACCCAAAGAAGGTAGGTCTAAGTTATATTTGCAGCCTCTCTGTGGTCTAAAAGGGTTTTAGTTTAAATGGGAATCAGGTCCAGTTCATCTTTAAGATTGTAAACCTTTTGGCATTAAGACTAGCTTCTGGATATATCTTGCAGTACAAGAGAGAAACGTGTTCACTTGGTGCTGAATCTCCTAATTTAATAAATCCCTCTTTGTCATTTGTTCATTTATAACTTTGGGTTGTTTCTTATATTGCTGGGCAGTCTTCCAGCAAAGGACTTTCCTCCTGCTCACTGGTCCTACAAGGACAGAAGTACTACGCAGTCTGCCTTTACATAACCTCATTTTGAGATATTTCATTAGTACGGTTCCTGCTTCCACACAAGCAGTAAATATCTGATACATCCCAAGAGAACAGGAGTGCTCATAGGCTAAAGAACCCTCTAACTCTGTTGATTTTAAGTTAATTTATTCCATGAAGCAAGTCTCCAGATAAGCAGCTGAGAAAACATCACTTGGAGAAAAATCTGTTCAGTTGGGTTTGTATGAGAAGACTCAGCTAGCAGGTAAAGTTACTCTATGTTGAAGTGTGCCCTTGGCTCACCCTGATGCAGAAGAGCCTTCCTGTAAATGTGTGAATACTTGTGCTAATGCCCAAACACGTTTTCAGTCACAAAGCATCATTTGTAGCAGCTTTACCTCTACCTTCATGCATTTCCTTTCTAAGGACACCAATTTGCTTCACAGACCTTAAGTGCACTCCATATGGACAGACTGGAAGTGCCTTGCAATATGGCTGTGCAGGTATGTGTCATCATTTAAGCAAACTGAGTCAGCAGAGGATAAGACCTTGAAGTCTGTAGCATCTGCTGAATAGATCTCCCGGTCTCCAAAGTGATTCTGCACTCAAAAGCTGGCTTCTGACCTGTGGACCTGTGCTATAACTCATCATACTTCTACTTCATTCTTCACAGCCTCCTTCCCACTCAAATTTCATTTAATAGTTCATCATTCACCTTGAAATATTTGCTTGGAAAAACAGAATACACATTTTCTTTCACAGAATTACTGGCATGGATTATCCCCTTCCCATATCAACAGTAAATACACTGCAATGTCACACTCCTTGAAGAGCTGCATGTTGTTCTGTCCTTTATGTGATTTATTTTGTTTTCTATGTGTACTCCTTTTCTAAACACCAAGTCATAAAACAACGTACTTTTATACAGCTGCCCCCCAACCCCAACGAGAGCATTCAGTCATGGTAACTGTAATGGGAGCTGTTTCGCGTTCCTCTCATACAGTGGGGCTTTGAGCAAAAGTTTACTTCAGCTTCCTCTGCTGCTTATAGCCCTTCTAGCAGATGGGCCCTGTTGGATCCAGTAGCAGTGAAGCATTTTCATAGAAAACTGTTGCCAGAATCTCAGCCAAAAAGCAGCTTCCCGGAATAAAAACTGTATCATGGCAGTAGGAGGGGAGAAAGGCAGACTAATGTCAGTGCTGCTGTCCTACCTGCAGTGCACGAACCAAGCTGAAAAGCAATTTGATTTAAACTCATTTAAGAAAGCCTGAATTAAAACACTTACCTAAAACTAACGGTGGGCTCTCAAAACCTGAACTCATGGGGTTACCATGAAGAAAAGGTTGGCTCCACCATGCGGAATCTGCACTTTCTCAGCTCTGGGTTCAGAAACAGCACAACTGCCTTTTGATTTCTTCTTCCTGGCTACAACCCTGTGAGTGCCCTACAGAATACAATCCTCCTCTTCTGTAACCTCTTCTGCACTGTCATTGCTCAAAACAATCATTCCTTTCCCTGTTTCTTCTGCTCCAAGAACAAATGCTGCAGTCTGAATTTGGTGGATATGTCTCCCAAAGAGGCATCTGTTTCAGTTAACGGGGAGGGGCTCACCTCTGCACAGACAGAAGAGGCCATCGCAAACAAGCACTGACTCTGCCTCTGTCAGCTCTTGCAAGTCTCTGTTCCGACTCAAGTCCCCACTGCACCAGGCAGGCATTTTGCTAGCACCGATTACTGCCCACTGCTGTCAACACCTCCCCAGCCAGGTGGTAATGACATCTGCAGAAGGCCATTTAGCTTTAATAAAAAACAAAGGCTATTTTTACGAACCTGCCTGCCTGCAGTGATACAGCAACAACAGCCAGAAAGTCTAAGCTAATTCTACTATTTCAAACCTCTAATACTTGAACTTCAAGGTTCACATGAGTGGTAGTGATGTATTAGTGAGCCTTTCTTGTCTATTTTTAATGCCTTCAGAACTGCTGCTATCTCAGTAGAGTTGAGATATGGAATTGCAAACCACTGATCTTCCTAAAGTGCTGCCTGGTGGGAATTACATGGGCTGCACAATGTCTTCTCTCAGGAAATTCTGTAACAAGAAGCCAGACACAAAACAGAAGCCAATCTTAGGACAGAGCGAAAACCGCAATTATGCTGCTGCTCGCATTCATGTATCTGCTCCTGCACCCAACAGCACAGTAGTTGTTTATAGCACAGCTACTTCTTTATTCTATTACCATAAATACACTGGACAGAAAAAAACAAGGGAGCTTGCTCCCATGCATGTCTTTTCCAGCCCAGTAGGAAGCGACTGATGATTTGTATTGATCGGGCTATACACCATAAAGGTTGCAATTGCACTTCTTCAGCTCCTAGATTCAGAGGTTTATGGATCCCTGCCACAAAGCACGTTAATAAAATGAGCAGAGGTTTATGTATCACTGCTGTACAGCACTGGGTTAGCAGCGTATAGCTGCTAGGGCCAGGCCATCTGCCACAGAGGAAGCATCAAAACAGAACTGCTTCTGGAGAGCAATTTCTGTATCAACAGCAAAGGTAGGAAAAGCTGCAAATAAGAGACTGGTTTGCAAAAAGCAAAGAAGCAGCTGATGTCCTATTGTTCTGGCCCTTACCCAAATCAGTTTTTAATTGTGTACTTTCAAAGGCTGACCTTGATCCTTGTCAAGACATGCTGTATGTCAGAATTTTCTGTTAATCTTCCAATGTTCTCCTCCAATTCCTGCCTTGGAGCCCACAGACAGCACAGTTGCAGAGCTCACTGGTGCCCAGCACTGCAGCAGAGAGCACAGCCAAGGCAGAGATATCTACATCAGGGCACTTTTCCCACTTCATCCTACAATCTGGCTGCCATCACGTGGCAGAAATCCATCCTTCTGCCCCTGAACTCACAAACTGCCTAGTGCCTGCTTGAGCAGCATATTGAACCCATATTTCCCTAGGGAAAGCCTACAGCTCTTTTCTTGACAAGAAAGTTAACAGGATATAAGTGGTTTGGCAAAGGGATCACATCTAGCATGAGACTGTAGGCAGGACACCCAACACAGAGCAGAGATGGGTCAGTAAAGCAGGGAGGAGGTGCCATGCTAGGGCATAGAGCCAGTCCCAACGTAACAGAGCACACAGAATTAACAGGGAAGGAAAAACCTGTGAAACTGAGACATTAATACATTGAGTTGATCCCAGCTGAAACTGCCCTCAGCTTGTCACGGACACAGGGCAGTACAAGGCACAGAAGTGTGATTTGAATATCCTTTATGGGTTTTCCCCAACAACCCTCTGAGCAGAGAGGCTTTTTTACATCGCTGCCCATGTTCTCCAGCAGCCTGTCCCGCTGGCTGCTGTCCAAGCCTCTCCTCTCTCCAAAGCACATCTGCACAATTAAATTAATAGTCAGAAATATTAGAAACAAAGAGGGTTCTGCCTTGATTTCAAGGGACCAGGACATCCAACTGGTTCAGATTTGTCACAAGCCCCTCTATTTATCCACCGCCTAAAGCAATGAAAAGCAGGCCCCCAAAGACAACAAAACTCATTATGATATGGAGATGCAAGTGCGCTAGCAGGGATTTTGGTGCCTGAGCTTTCCCTTGTCCCCACTGGGTCAGAGCACAGGCTGCTTTAAATGAAATTATAAAATTATCATCCTGCTGCAAATTCGTTGAACTTTGCTGCTTTTTTTGCCCAGAAATGAGAGAGTATCTTTACAGTTCAGTTATTTGCATAAAATAATTAGGCTTTGGGGTATATTCTCCTCCCAGTACACATACATAACTTGCATTAACAGGGACGTACACATACATAACTTGCATTAACAGGGACCTCTGTATCCACACTCATTGAGAAGAGGCTGTACTCCAAGGGTCTGAGAAAGACTAAACCCAAAATACACTTTTGCTTATCACTAAAGATTTCCATACACTCCTGTAAACTGCTATCTTATTATATATTTCTTGCTTTTCCTAGTTGATTTCCATTGAGACAAATATTCAGCAAATCTCAGACGAAAATCACTTGTTCAGGTTTCACACAGCGGGCAATCAAAAATGATGCATGTGAAGTCTATGGAAATGGCTCTTTGTGTCCAGATTTTGAGCCCCAATCCATGTTATGGTTTCCACAGAATAAAAACTCAATGGAGAAGCTTCCCTCACAAAATTATATTTCTTTAATATAAGAAGTGATGAATCTGTTTAATACTAAAAGTGCCTGCTGCACACACATTTAAGGGCTCTTCAAAAAAAGCCAGCATCAACTTGTGTTATGGCAAGCACTGAAGAAGTGGCTTGAGACTACCAGCACTTCACAGGGCAACAAAAGGAAGGTCTGGAGAAATAAATTACTATCACAGAAGGACTGACTTTATGGTGTTTTGAACAGATGCCGACATTGGGCTATGAAGTCCCACGTCTCAGGCCACTGCAGTCTGAAGTTGTGTAAAACATCCAGTGCTAAATGACAGAATCACGGGCTTGGCAAGCTGTGGAACAACACAATGACACCAGAGATTATGTCCTTTGTTCTAGGCCTTTCTTCTGAGAGCAAGGTGAGCTGTACCTATGAATGACCATCACAAAAGGAAAATAAGGAACAATAAGGTGCTGCCAGCGACAGAGCAGAATTATGCAAGGGATAGCCCTGCCAAAGTCCTGGCTCAAAATGCCATTTTATGAGACTGAGAGTAACAACCGTGATCTGCAAAATGGAGAAACTAAAACCCTTGAGGTCCCTGGAAAGGACTGAAATCTACCATCCTTTCTATGGCTAGGGCCCCTCATTGTTCCTTGCTTCCCTTGCAGGAAGGGCAATCCCAGTTCAAGGTATTCCCTTGTTTCATCTTGCCACATGTCACCCTGGACTGAATTGCAAATGACATCAGGGAAGTGCTGTAGCTTAGAAACAGGTTTTTAAATGCAATCATATTCCCTATTCCAAGACCAGCTATCCCTGCAACAAGCAAAAAAGTGGGAATGGTATCAGAGGAACAAACAAGTGAGGTTAGGAGACAAGAATACCTAAACTCAGGAACACCACTGAGAAAAACATCAGGTGAAACCACCACATTGGAATAAGGTACATTTGGTGTCAGCTTCTTGGCTGAGATTCAATTCTCCAGAAGTGCAAAGACCCAGACTTCGTTTTGTCCAAGGATAAACACAGACTCACTCCATTCATTTCCATGAAATTTCAGGTTTTCACTGCTGCAAATCAGAGAAACATCCATCTCTTGTGTTTAACACCATGCCTGTGAGAAGAAAAACTGTTAACACTCTCCCTGTGGCTGAACTCAGGTTCAAACTTGCTGGGCTGAACTGGTGAGGACAAATTGTTATTCTTTGCTTCAGAGGAGAATGCATGTTCTCCTCTCGGAAAAAGTCACCTAATCAGAATGCACAACCCTCGGGTGAGGGAAAGATGCTGAGGTATTGAGGGGAAATCAGGAAGCAGGGATGCTCAGAGGAGATGGGTATATGAGGCTGGAGCAGCATGCAGACCTCGTGAACTGGTATGTTCAGTGCTCCTCAAGCAGCAATGGCACATGGACATGACCTGCAGACCTCCTAGTGTAAGCGTACTGCTGTGCGTTGTGTTGGCTCACAGGTTGCTCCCCTCCAGCATTTCCATCTTGGAGTTTGTGGAGGGGTCAGCGTAAGCTCATGTGACCCACTGCACAGAAATAGGGCAAAAATCCCAGTGTGATCCCCACCAGAGGCACTTGCTCCTTCACATGTGTCTCCTCCTCCTCATTTAAGCCAGGTACCCTGCTCCTTCACAGGTGCCTACAGGTGATGGAAACTGTCCATGGCAATTTATCTGCCCTTTATCATAACTCACAAAGCAGGCAATGGTTAGAGAGGAAGAAAGCACAAACACCTCATACCTTACACTAGTGTGTAACTGAACTCATGGTTTAGTCAGGGATGAAGGAAGCAGCTTATTATTTGGTTTGTTTTACCTTGAGATTTGTTATGAAACCAGAGTCCTGGAAAGCTACGGTGCTGTCCAGTAAAAACTTACCTGAGGTCCTTATGGAAAACATGGAGGAAAAGAAAAAAAATCCTTTTCCTGTTGTCAACCTTCACATGAAAAATAAAGGCAGAACTGAGAAAAGTTCTCTCCTATACCCTCCTCATATACCCTCTCTCAGTTTAACATACGGCTTGACACGAAAACCCCATATAAATCTCAAGGACATCATTCATCATGTCTCTCATGAAAGCCCCTAGTTCCTCTAGTCAGGGTGGGTAGACAGTTGCTGTTTCAATCAGGCAAAACATATTAAAAGAGGTTTCAAATCACCTCACCAAGGAGACAAAAACTATTTATCATTTCATTCTACATCTCCATCTGAGAGTAAAACACACAAAGAAGATAGAACCTCAGCCTGGAGGCAGTGCTGCAGTTTGGGATCAGAGCTAAGAATACGTGTTGCCCTGGTGTTCTATGGATGCTCCTGGCAGTTGAGGCAGGAGAACTGAAGGCAGCTAAATGTCAGCTTCCTACCTGCAGAGATCCAAGAGAGCTCCCATTTCCATGGGCAAATAGTATAATAAAAACCACACAACACCAACACAGCCCTGATTGCTAAGAAATCACTGATACATCTGTCTGCCAAACAATACCTTCCCCAGCCCATCAACACACATTTGGGGCCAGTAGCATAGTCTAAAGTAGCACAAAGACACACATCCCCTGCCTGTTTCTTTTCATCTGAAAATACAAAGACAGGGAGGTGTTGGATTTTACTTTCTGGGAAATGCTGTACCTGTATGTTTTAAAGACATAAACAAGCTACATGTTCAGTTACATAACTTGCGCATAGTTTATGCAAAAAAACAAGAGTTGTTTATTGGACAGCAAGAATGAAACAGTAAATGAAAAAATATTACTTGGGTTACAGTCTCCTGAGCTCAAAGACCTCCCACTCAAATCTTCATCACGCTAGAGACGTAAATATGTTTTCTCCATCTGCTGCTGCTGTTATGCAGGATGAGGAAGCGCCATCCTGGGAAAAGCTGGAGGGAGCCATGGGGAAGCAAGGAGAGGAGCAGAGGCAGGACCACTAGTATTGGATTATACGCAGGGACAAATGCCTCCATACAATTCGGTTATTATTTTATGCTTAGATAGCCTGTAGCGCAGTAATTTCCCCTGAGCCTCCAGATCATGCATGTGGAAACACTAAATGACAACAGTAATTACAGTTTAAGGTTACTGTCCTTTGTTTAAATCTTTTGGGCTTCAGAGGATCTGCACTAATCTCTTGGTTTTTATTCCCCCCCCGTTCTCATCTCAGTTTTCTCATTGCCCAGGTGCTGTAAAGACCACAAATGGCTGTAATCCAACCTTGGGTTTTCTTTCCTTCTCCCCCCCACCCCAACCCTTCCAGAGCAGTAGATTAGCATGTGGAAGCTACTCCATTTGCTCTGCCTTGCTGTGTGACCTTTTGAAAATTTAAAGCCTCCCCTCTGTTTATGTCCAGCATTTGTGAAATGGGCATAATCCATATCTGAAACATGATTGGAAACATGTAGTTAAAAACTGTTTCATTACGTACCGTAAAATACCACAAATTATTTCAGATGGACAGACAGATCATTTCAGTGCGAGATCTGCAAGTCTTAAGCCACCAAAGCAGTCCCTTCCTCACCGCCATCTATTTGCAGGCAGACAAAGTATTTGAGATTTATTTGAGTTCATGGCTTACACTGAATTATTCATTGTTTGCAAGTCAGGTAGGTAATTCACCTTGCACACACTTCTCAAGTACAGCGCTAATAAGAAAACTACGATGAGTAGAATCTTCTGACAAATAGCATTCTCAGGTAAACAGCTGTCTTTAGGGAAATAGGTCGTTTATGCAAAAATGTTCAGTGCTTCACAGTGAATGGCAGGACACCAGCAGGCGTCAGTTTGACTCATACTCCTAAAAGCAGTGTCCTTCTTCATACTTCTCAGTCTGAAATTTGCATTTCTTTCATACACTCAAACTTTCTTCCAAACCTCACTGACACATGAAAGTGAAAACATTTCATAATTAAACTCCAAATGCCACTGAGAGTGCATATGGCAACTCTGAAATGGAACAAAACCCATTTTTTCACTATGACAAGTTGCTCACTGCAGGAAGTTTTCTTCCTTAGACAAAATTAACCAAATCCAATCATTTATATCCCCTTTTCCAGGCTTCTCTCCAAACAGACTCCTGGAAGCAAAAAAGAAATAAATCATTAATTAGGAAAAAACTCTTCCCTGTGAGGGTGCTGAGGCGCTGGCACAGGGTGCCCAGAGAAGCTGTGGCTGCCCCATCCCTGGCAGTGTTCAAGGCCAGGTTGGACACAGCGGCTTGGAGCAACCTGCTCTAGTGGAAGGTGTCCCTGCCCATGGCGGGGGGGGTGTAACTGGATGAGCTTTAAGGTCCCTTCCAACCCAAACCACTCTATGATTCATACTTCTGTATACACTTCATATACTTCTGTGTATGTCAAATCAACTACTGGGGGGTTTCATTCGGTTTTCAGTGAATTATAGCCTATGAGTGAAAAATGCTTCCTTCTTTGGAGGACTGCAACACTCAGCTCCCATTACCTCCTCAAAACAAGGCTTAAGAAGCCGTTATGAGAAGAGCTATGCCCTGACTGAGGGAAATGCTAGCCTCCTTAGATGTTTTTAGAAAAGGCAGGGTGAGTTGAGCTCCCCTGGATTTGCTCACGATACAACTCTTGAGACAGTTTTGGCTATCAATGGCTTCCGAGGGTAATATCCAAACAGGACTGAAAAAACCTTCAATGCAGATGTTCAGCAAATGGTCATTGTTCAGTGAATTGGCAATAGAAACAGTTGGCTTGTGCCAAGCTCCTTTGCTTCTATTTTTCACAGTGGCTATGGACCAAAGACCCAGTGGAGGTTTGTTAGAGATATGTGGCATCAGAGAGCAAGAGGTCTGCACAGCTGTGAGAAGCTCTAACCCTCACCGTGGTACTACTGCCTTTAGATTCATTCATAGCCATTTAGATTCAATTAAGAAGAGCAGTGAAGTGAGCAGTGAGTTACCCATTTCTATGAGCAGGAGAAGGCTGTAGCCCTGGCTGATAATCAGTTGCTTCTTTTAGAGGTTGTCTCCCACTAGCTATTTTTGGTTGCAGAAAACATACTTTTCACATTGTGGCAACTAGATGTTCATTTGGAAGGAAATAATGAAACTGAAGAAAACAAACAAAAGTTATCATGAAACAAAATCTCACAGAAGTTCTGACCAGAAAGGTTGAAACAAAATGAAAATAGCGTGTTTTTTCCCCCCTAAATAAAATCACTTAGTGCAGTACAGTATTTTCCCCCAATTCGGTATTTCACATATGAAAAGGTTGATTTTGTTCCTGTTATTTTTGCGGCTGCAATATCAGAAATAAAATGAGTTTGAGTCTCAAAAATATTTTTTTTTCTTTAGCAAAATGATTTTGTCAGTTAGTCTGACAGGAAAATTTTCATAGCTTTTCTCATAACATGCCCTGTACAACTTGGGGAAGGACTGTTGAGACTTAGGAGATATGGTTAGATCTGCAAACAAGGAAGTAAAAGTTTAACATGGAGGTTTCCCCTTCTCTTCTCAGAAAATTAACAGTCCAAACAGGAATCCTCTTCCTATAGCAACCAAGGGAACTATACCGAGAAAAGCTCATATTCCAAAACAAATAAAATGGATTCCAAGTACCTTTTCCCCAGGAGAGCATCACAGTTGAGAAAAGAAAATAAAGCAATCATTGTTCCATTATGACAGTTATCTCCTGGCCCAAGAGAATCGGCATTTTTGTCCAAACTCTGCCAGAGATTGCTTGTTGCCTCACGGTGTCAGATCCAGAAGATGCATGAGGCAGGCTATCACGAGGAATTCAGTTTGTACCTATAAGGTTCATAAAAGGTATCTCTCATTTTTAAGACACTGTGCAGACATGACTAGAAGGTGGCTTTTCCAAAAAGCAGAGGGGCCGTGATTGGAGCTGCCTTGAGCTCCTTGTTTTGTTGGGAGAGAATGCCTCCAGGCATTATGTACTTAAGAGGGTTCTATAAGAAAGATGGGGAGAGACTTTTTAGCAGGATCTGTTGCACTAGGACAAGGGGTGATGGTTTTAAACTGAAAGAGGGAGATACAGGCTGGACCTGAGGAAAAATTTTTTACAATGAGGGTGGTAAAACACTGGCACAGGTTGCCCAAAGAGGTGGTGGATGCATCATCCCCGGAAAAACTCATGCTCAGGCTGGATGCGGTTCTAGGCAACCTGGATCTAGTTGCAGATACCCTGCTCATTGCAGGGAGGTTGGACTAGATGACCTTTGAAGGTCCCTTCCAACCCAAACTGTTCTATGACTATAATTGCTGACTTTGGTGTAACCACCAGTAGAACAAAAGTGACCCAGTGATCCAGAAGCTATGCCGGTGAAGGCTGGCAGGAAAACCAGTATCTTAACATAGAAGATGAGTTTATCGTATTTGCCAGACGACAGTGCCAAGTTAGATAGGAACAAATGGGATCAATCACTCAGCCTCAGACTCTGAGACAAAACACAGGGGATCTCCTTGCCTCAGTGGCTTATTTTGTTTCTCAGGATCTTGATGAGGATACAACCAACGCATCTGGACTTCCTCCAAAGCACAGGAATAGGAGAGAACATGCCGAGCTGGTGAGGAAGAAGAGAACCAGCTATGAATGTTAAGCATAGCACTGCAGTGTTATATAACCTAGAGCCCAGCAGTAATCAGCTTAGTGATGCTGCTGTGAGATCAGGACTATCAAAATAATTAGATCTGGTCATTCTGGTTTTCTGGTTCTTCCGCGAAGACTTCATGTTTGCAACGCTCATGGATCCCTTATTGTGTATTCCTCTATATGAAACATTAATTCTTGGAATCACTAAAGATAAAATGAACAGAAACAGGCTATTTACATTTATGAAATATGAAATCTGTGCGTGTAATAAAAGCATATTTCTTTTCAGGACTCAGATAATAGATGGTCATCATAGAAAACTGTAAAGCTGTATCTTCACAGAAATGTGGCCATTCAGCTATCACTTCATATAAACAAAATAATTAGAATCCATTTATGATAGTATGGAACTGATAATATATAACTAATTTGGAAAAATATGTACCATGGAGATGTTAAGGCATTTCTTAGTCTTTCCACAGTGTTTTATTCTGCCCAGTCCTGTTCTCCTCTCAGCTGGAAGTTTACAAGGCAAAGAAGCATTATTCAACTTCCCCAGCCCATGACATACATATTAGCATTTTAATTACTATGGGCTATTCTCAGCTGTTGGAGGCACCCATTTTGCTGATGTTCCAATGCAGCATCAAATAATAACTGCAGAAAACTATTCAGAAATAATTTAAATCTGAACCTTTAATTCATTTCCATTGTGTTTCCAAATACTGCAATCAACTTTCTCTGACCTTTGGAAACCCCTTTTTGTATTCATGGAACACATCATGCGTACAAGCAATGATTTCACAGATGTATTTGTAACTCCTTGTTGGCTCTGGGCTGCTGAGTTGATAGCAAAAAGAATTAATATTATACTTAAGATATTTCATATACACTTTGAAGAACTGGAAACACGGAATGCTTGTGACAACAGTGTTTTGGAACAGGTTGCAATAAACTAATAGACTGAAATGCTGTTTAGAAAGAAAACACTCATCAAACTTTAAACAGTACTAAAGTATGTTAAATGGCATGGGAGGATGCACTACATAATACATTTATTGTGTGATATAGTAACATATGCCATTATATCGATTCTTTTAGCTTGACTCTCTTAGTAGAAGTGGGGGTGCGTTAACATTACAGCCCTGCAACACAAGCCCTGGCACAGCACATTCAGATATCCCAGAAATCTACACCAAAAAAATGTTCCTGTCATATGTTACTATTGATTTAACTGTACAACCTCAGCTGCACCACCCTGTCGTGGTTTAAACTCAGTCAGCCATGCAGTCTCTCTCTCACTCGCCCCCTTCCTGACCCCTGCTCCCGGAGGGATGGGGAAGAGAATCAAAAGAATGCAACTCTCACGGGTTGAGATAAGAGCAGTTTAGCAACTAAGGTATAACACAAACCACTACTGCTACCACTAATAATAATAATGATGAGGGAAATAACAAGGGAAGAGAATACAACCGCTTACCACCTGCCAACTGATACCCAGCCCGACCGAGCAGTGATCCAACCCTTCCGGGTAACTGGCTCCAGTTTATATAGTGGGCATGACGTGGTGTGGTATAGAATGCCTCTTTGGCTAGTTTGGGTCAGGCGTCCTGTCTCTGCTTCCTCCCGGCTTCCCCTCCTCCCTGGCAGAGCACGAGACTCCGAAAGTCTTTGGTCAGAGTAAACATTGCTGAGCAACAACTAAAAACATCAGTGTTATCAGTGCTGTTCCCAGGCTGAACCAGCACTGCACCAGCTACTAAGGAGAAAAATGACTGCTACTGCTGAACCCAGGACACACCTTTTAGTTATTGCCAATGTCACAGAATCATAGAATAGTTAAGGATGGAAAGGACCTGAAGATCATCTAGTTCCAACCCTCCTGCCATGAACAGGGAACGTCATATACAGCAAATGGTTCTGGTCATCTAACTGCACATGCAAGAAACCCAGATCTTCTGAAGTAAAGAAAGAATAAACTGTTATAAAGTTATTTTGTTTCATTTTAAATCTACCATGTCACATTCTAAAATACATGGGCATCATGGAATATCAGTAATAATGCTTTAACTAATTCTATATTCTTCCCAAAGTATGTATCAACCAGTATATTTTCAATTTTTCAAAAGGGTTTAACTCAAAGGCAGTTTCACAGTCTCCAAATTTTCTGTTAGGCTTAAGAGGTTTGCCAAAAGAAAATGGACTCCAGAATGTCTTCCATTGCTCCTGAGGAAGTATTTCTAGCATAGAGTTTACTTGCATTGAAGAGAAGAAGGTCTAGCTGAATACATCCACTTTCTGAACTGAAAGTGAAGATACCTCCGAAGACAAGCGTACACATGGCAGTCTGAATTCTGTCACAGCTCTAATATTGGTGACTTGGGAAGGGAGAGCACTTCTGATTCCCTATGTATTTTGCCACCATCGAGCACAAGTGCTCCCAGGCCATGACTGACTCTTCCATACCAACCCCAGCTGTCCTGACCTGAGTAAGGGCCAGAGGAAGAGAGAAGGGTCACCACACAGGGCAGGACATGCTGGTATGATGGCAGTCCAAAGAAGGCTTTCATTCGTCTTGCCATCAGACCGCAGCTGGCTTGAGCTTCCCACAGGGAAAGTCATGGTTATGACCAATACCACACCCATGGATTCCCAGATCCAGTGAATATCAAGATATTCATGACCTTCAGTGACTGTTAGCTCAGCACGTCAAAGCACCGGATTTCTTACTCAAAATCAAACTTGTCCCAAACCAAAGCAAAACTGAGCAGCACAATAGTTTCCACATTAATCCAAAGTCACTGTCTGACACTTCCTTCTTCTCAACATCCTGCTAACAAAAAGCTTAAATATTCTCACCACTGTCACTGCTTGTATTATAATATTAAACAGATCCCACTGACCATTCAAGGTTGGAAACTGCATAGACAAATAACAAAGACAAGGCCTGCTTCACAAAACAGAGACTCTAATCATCAGGCAGGAAGCAAGAGACAGGAAAAGGCAGAGGGAGACTGGGGAGTGATGCTGCAGTCAAGAGAACAGACATCAACAATAAAGCAGAAACTTAACTAATGCCAGTTCAGCAATTTACAGGCAGCAGAGTGGAGGCTGAGTGTAGTCTGCTGTGTCAACAGGCTTTTGTAAAACTACTGGACTTCCAAGCAGGTACAACTATTTTTGAGGAATAAAGCTCATTTTATTGCTTTACCCTATGTATCATGTTCAGCAATATGAAAATGATGTAATTACATGCCTGGAAACAACTTCAGGAGGCCATCTGAGCCATCCTAATGCCCCAGGGAGGTATCAGCAACACCCGAGTCACTTATGATCAGAGTTGAACTGTGTCTTGAAACCACTGACCACATGGACTCCACAGCCCCCAGTGCACCAGGACTCCAGTGCGACAGTACTTCTATTTTGGGAAGATTCTATGTGAATCTGCACAGCACTGTCTTCACTTATCAGTCTATTATATTGTGGTACATTCTGTTATATTTTTTTCTAATAGAAATAGTCTTAGCTTACCCTATAATTTCAGTTATACACTGTCTCTATAACAGACACACGTATGTTTGAGTTTGACGTCATTTTGCTAGTCTGTTATTTTATTATGTGCAGCTAATGGTGCTTTTTCATATAATACATCTATAAAAGATTCTTTAGTGCTGATGTTGAGGGACTTTTTTTCTCCCTGAAGCTGTCTTTCTAGTTACAAACAGAAATAATAGACCAATTTAGCTTCACTTTTACACCGTGCTGGATATAACTGCATTTGCACCAGCAGCAAATTGTTTGAAATATTTAATATTCCATCCTCAAGTGTTGTGATATCTTACATTAGAACTGTATTGCACATCACAAATACAAGATACACCCAGGGCCGAGGTATGGGCCAGTAATGCCAAGCTTAGCATCAGGAATACAAACTTAGGAACTGCAAAGTTTTTCATCATGTGCTTAATATACTCTCTGCAATGAAACCGACTACCCTGTCAACCCTAAGTGACATCTTAAGTACCTGAGTACCTCTAGACCTCATTATTTTTTATATCAGGGAGTTCTTTTTTATTCTTATTATAGAAATTGAGTGCTAGGCAATAATTTTGGTATCTCAAATAAAGAGCAGCTAAGTGCTTTACAGCTGGAGTCACTGCTGGTCAGCTATGCAAAAGGCAGCTGGAGAAGGCTTTCTGTGAGCAGTTAATCTCCATCAACTCTTCTTGAACAGGGAGAGAGTCTACAAAGGCCAGGGACAAGAAGAAATGGGACTCCCTCAGATTCAGTTTTCAAAAAGCAATCACAGAGAATTTAGCAATCACTATTTGCAGTGACAACAGCCACGCTATGTGTACAGTAGAGTCATGAACCACACTTGCTACTTCAGTGTATTTCCATCATCTTTGACATTATCACAGACACAAACAACTTCATGGCCTAAAGAGTAGCTTGCCCCCTGCACTCCAGAGGCACAGCAGTACCCCCTTACTTCTGTCAGCTGTGCAAGAGGGGCAAAATAGTAGGTAAACTTTTTTCCTCCCTTATCAGACACCTAAAAATCCTCTTTGCAGCCCTGTTAATTTCTTGTTTGGAATGAAAAAGTTCATACAACACACTTCCTAAAATTACTTCTCTCTGTCCTACTGCCTGTATGATCCTTTTTCTTTCCACATCTGAAGCACAGGTTGAATTCCACCTTTGTGTGAACTGACTAACTGCATCTGCCTTTTTTAACACTGTGCTGTAATCTCTGCTGCTTCTTCCTTTTCATCTTCTCAGATAACCCCACCCATGGACGTGGACATTTAAATAACCATCCACTAACATCTGCAATGGATCTAAGTATCATAAAAGCAAAATGCTTTATTTAAGTGTTAAATCTGCTCAGCAATAAGACATACACCAGGTCAATTATCAGATGATCTAATATGTACAGCTGACTGTGGTTTCATCGCGAAAATAGGGGTTTTATTCTTATAATGCTTGCCAACTGGCTTCATTGTGAATTACAAATACAGGATCTTCAAAAAGGGCACTGAGCTGTATGGGAAAGCAAAACAAATGTTCAAGCTGATACCAACCTGAAAAAGTTATTTAATAAAAGAACAGGCCTCCCTCTGAACTGGAACAGACTCTCAGAAGTCCTTCGTCAAATACGCTGGATAAAGCATAAGACAACTTGTGCCAGAAACAGATAAACCAGGGATCCATTCATGGATGACACTGCCTGTCTTCTGCACAATATGCTTCATTTTGCCAGGATGACTGAAGACAAAAACACCTTCAGCTCTTGTTTGGTGAACAAGCTGCAAAGCAGCTTCAACCAACAGAGTGTAGGCTTGAGGGTGGCTGCAGCTTTTTTCAGCACTGGAAAGGAGACATTTCCTCTAATGAGCTTTTCTTGGCTGTTCAATATTTATTACAGGTACTTAAGCAGAGCTTTTATTACTTAATGTTCCATTTCCTTCCAAAAGGATAACACCAGTGCTCATGTAATGCTGCCCTATAGTCTCATAAAATCAATGGCAGCTCCAAACTTTTCCTGGGTATAATCCTACCAGCATGCCAGCCCCATGACAGCATATATTACAGCAAAATGCTTAACAGACTTCACTGGTAAGTCTGTCACCACTACCATCCGCAGCAGGAATGTACAGAAAAGAGCTGAAAACATGAAGAGCTTTTTATCCTGACATTTTCTCCTATCTTTCTACCCTAATGCACATATCCATACCTCCCTGCACAATAGAGAACTGGCTGGGGGACCTGAAGCCTCCCTCTAAGAGTTGAGACTGGGTAGTAACCCTTGGGCGTTACATTCACTTAGAGAATGTCGATTCCCACAGATGTTCAAAGTATCATATATCTGAGGTCTCTGCTGTGATGAACCACATGGAAATTAACCCCTCTACCCACAAAGGGAGTCAACAGCAGGATTACAACAATACACTGGTCAGGTGCTAACTCTTTCCTGCGGGATGGATTTTTGTATTGCTGTCCCTTTGCTTTCAGGAGCAAGCCAGCTTTCCACTCAGATGGAGAAAGCATCTTCGGATTGATTCCAAGCTTTGACCCTAAATTTATGAGGGAATAACAATCACTAGCACTGGTGAGGAAGCTGAGAGATCAAGATGTGGGGCATGGAGCAGGAGTAAAGATGCCATAACCAGCCATTTTAATAGAAGTAACTGTAAATTGCTCTCATTGCTATGTTTCAGGGACAGAATTGCCTGTCTCCAGTACCAGAAGGCTGGAGAAACAGGTTGCACCTCCACAGAATTACAGAGATTCTGACCAAATCTGCAAGGAAAGCTACAATGGCTCCTCCCCTTGCATCCCCAAGTCACTGCAGGTACACTCACTGAGGAATGGGGGAAAACTGAGGAAAACTGGGTTCTCCTGATCTTATCATGAGGATTTTCATCAAAGGGGAAGTTCAGTGCTAAGGGAGAGGGGAAAAAGGCTCCACCTTTAACCCATCTCAAGCCTATCATTAATGCTGCCACAAAGGGCACTGCAAGTTGTCTCAAATTGTGCTGCCGCTGCTAAGGGCTGCTGTCTGCTAAGCGGTGGTGCTCTTTCCAAGCTGCCGACCCTCTTTCCCCCTGTTAAAGGTGACCATGGATGAAATGCCCAGCTTTGGCAGCACTTGGCAACCCCCTTCCTGGCATCACAGGGCACTTCTGCCTTCCCAGGTTGCAACGGTCCAACCACGAGCCACTTGTGTTAAGGGGACATAGGAAGGATATGAGGCAAGGAAGGATATAGAAGATTTTAATTTAGTTAGTTAAAAGCTTAGATCCTCTGCATTTATGGCCCCTTTTCTTCCCTCGTTCCATGATACAAGCAGTCTGGGAGTACTCTTAGCTATGGGTACCTAGAGACTAGACCCTTAAAAAGCTACACATCTGCCCTTCCCAGACTCCTGTACCAGCATGAGTACCAGCCAAGTCTCTCTTTAATCCCTTTCTTCACCATGATTGCCATCACTGGGATGTTTATGTCCAAAAAAATCATAATCTAATGCCAAATTTACTCACCCTCAGTGGAAGATTTCATTTCACCTTCCCCCCTCTGCAGATACGTATTTATTCCCCCAACACAGATGCACTCACATATAGATATCAGTAATGGGACTCCGCTTTTCTCTGTATATTAAAGCCTCTTTCTTGAGTGGGATTAATCTTGGCAGCTGTCTGACAGGAGAGACTGTGTGGGAGGAAAATGGTTTTATCTAAAACCTGAAAGAAAGCAAAATAATCTTCGAGGGAACAAACTGTGTTTCAACTCTTGCTCCTTCAGTGGAAGACTATTTACCAACAGAATATATGCAACAACAGCAAAAACACAGTAGTATTGCTTTGAAAGGTAACAAAAAGACTGTGCATTTTCTTCCCTTTCCTTTTACTTACGTGGCCACTTTTCAAAACACTTAATAATACAGCTGAGTCTCTTCACAGGAGGCCTGAATCTAAGTCAGTTTTGAAAATCAAGATGAAGCAAATCCGATTAGTTTTCTTATCTGTGATGGACAGGGAAGGTCTCCACTTCCCATCCTGCCTCTACTATACTTCCAGAGACAGGAAACTTTCATACCTTTCAGTATGAAGCATCTCCGTAGTTCTGATTTGCTTTTCCAGAGCAATCACACTGACAAAATATACCACTGTTCCTCATAATTAAAACCAAGGTTTGCTCTTACAGAAGCTGTATTTCCCCTTGCTTACAGGGAAGTTTCCCTTGGAAAAGGTCACCTCTCTCCAAGGTTGTGTTGTGACCTGCTCTCAGGAGGCACCACTCTTTGCTGTCAGTGTGGACTGTTTCCAGTCTTCCTAATCTATCACTGTGCTTCTCTCCATGTCCTCTTCAGCTCATGAACTGGCTTCATGCCCAAATCATTCAACCTTTTTTCTGACTCTGGGCTTCTGTTCCAGCCTGTCCTGCTTATTCTCTCTTCACCTTCACGCTGATGCCTGGTCCCATCCTACTTGGGCTCCTCATTACCCTTATGTCACTCAGGGTTCTTGCCCCCTGCTGTCACCTCCTCCCTGCGTCAATGGGTCATGGCAAGGGCTGCTGCCCTGCCTCCAGCTCCAGGGAGTACAGCAGCTACTTAAGTGAAGCTTTCCAAAGCAAACCAAGCCTAATGGCTGACCTTTTGGTCTGAGAAATTTCAGCTAAAGCAATTAACAGATAATGGCAAATGAAAATGCGATTTTGCATGGGGAATGCTGAATATCTTTCTGCTATGTCTTATCTCATTAAACATTCCAGCTGTAACATGGAACAATGTTAAACAGACTTCCCCCAGTCCCACCTATTTAGCACAAAAGGTACATATGGTAAAATAACAAAATACAAGTGCACCTGGAAATCATGGAAATTTGCATCTGATACAAGAGTTGTTTCTGAGCAAGCCTCTCCTGGAAGGTTCTCTGCACCTCAGAGAATGTCATTTAAATAACTAAACAGCCTCCATTCGAAGCAATTCAAATCACTGTGGCATTTGCCATGCTGACAGTGAGGACCTGAGAGGACCGTACCGACAGCAAAAGCCAAGATACTTCATGTGCTTGCACTTTCTTCTTGAACAGTTCAGTAGAACAACACACTATATGATGCTATTACATATGCCTTTACCTGCTGCCAGCTCTGCTTCAGGCTTCAGCAACACTAATGTATTAAATCATGTCAAATCCATCATATCTGAAGCTGGTCTTCCAAACAAAGATTCAGTTCTTGCTGCATCTCTAGGAAGACATTTTATTAACGCTCCATTCCTATCCCCTTGACAGCAATGATGTTTATCACACAACTGCTCTATATGTTTAGCATATCTCCAAATTATTTTGGTGAAAACAGACAGTAAATTTTAACACAACAAAGCTTCTTCAAGCATTATAAAACACATGCAGAGCATGAAAATGATGCAGTAACCTGTTTGCATAGTGCTTTGCCATCCATCTCCCTGGGCTCTTCAAAAACTGACATGGTTCCTCAAGGGACTTACTTGATTAAAGAACATTAATTAATTGAGTGAACATCTGTGCTGTTTTTCAACTAATAATTAAAATTAGCTAGGAATTGTGATCTCCTCCAGAGCAAAAAGTATACAGAATAACTGCAGCCCACTTTATCACAACGTTTGGGTAGAGCTAAACAACTACAGCACTTACCATAAGGGTTCCTAAGAGATTTGTAAGGTTCTGTGGTGGAAGTTTGCTTCCTGGCTAGTCTGACAACAGGAACATTTTATTCTTGGCTTCATGTGCTAACATATTAACTATGACAGTGCTGACATTTGTTGCTAAGTAAAATTGAATGTAAATGGTCCAGAAAGCTGCCATTAAATTTAGGAATTATTTTTGGAGTTTGAAATTAAGTACTGTCAACACAACTCATGTTTCCACTTATACATAAATATGACAGGAATTTTAATGACTTCTCTAAACTCCATGTATAACACAAAGAAGGGAAATAAGAGTAATGATTTTAATTGCTCTCAAACTGTATTACAAAACACAACCTACCTGTATGGTATCGTAAGAGCTCAAGGACTACCCATGAGGACAAAGTAGGTAGAAGGGGTAGATGAGAAAATGTCATGTTACACGTGGAAATGAAATGTTGCTTCCATGCCCCTTCCGTTCTTTTCCTCACATGGGAGATATTCTCACTTATTTAAACACAGGGCTTTATTCCCTGCAATCAAAGGAGGGAGCCAAGGAAAGCCAAGCCATTGGTATGCAGTATCAGGAAGAGGGGGAGATTAACAGCAAAAATGAGATTTCATTGAACGTGACAGAAGCCAGCCAGCAGTCTGAAGACCACATATATCAGATGACTGTGAAAGAGAACATCTCTGAACAAGAAGGCAGATTCATTTAAGCTGCTCTTAATAGCAGTGCAGACACTTAGTTTAGAGGTAGTCAGTGGAAAAGCCAGTCTGGCATGAAGCTATGTCATATGAGGCTGCAATGAGAATTGGTGGATTCACACAAATATCACAGGTATTTGTAAAATTTTCAGAGGCTTACAAAAATACTTATTTCCAGTACAGAGGCACCTGCACACAATAACTGTACTCGGCCACTAGCCTGCAACGTACTCACTTGTATGCTTTTTGTGAAACAGCTTTTAACAAGATTGGGTGGTTCAGAGAAATGAAGGCACCCCTCTCAGGACATCTGTTTAGTATCCAGTAACTGTAGGTGGTTTCTCAATGGTTTACTTTCTGATCCCTGCTTGGCAAACAAAGCGAGGGCAACCTGAGAATTTCTGTTCAAAGCAGGTTGAAGGGTCTCTTCCTCACAGCCCCTCACCTGTACCTGGTACCAGCTTTGTGGTAGGGAGAAAGGACAAGATACCTTAGAGCACTGGAAGACCTGTAGCAGCCCCAAGGCACCTGCCAGCACTCAGCTCTCAGCATCTCTAATATGGCTCCCAGCTACAGAAGCAAGTAGCCATGTGCATCCCAGTTGGACCTGGGCTTAAAACTACTTGAAAGCTCTGCAGAAGTAGGAAAATTAAGCTGACAATTCATCTGACCTTGCTTGCTCTGGTGTCACAACAATCCTGATCTTATTTAACCTATTTTTCTTCTCTTCCTACTCAGATTATCATTTTCTTAAGTGTTGCAACACCATATAATATCTGGCAAGAAAATCCTGTCTGGAAAAATATTGTTCCTTGCTCTTTTTTTGCTCACAGTACAGAGTTTAAATCCTACTGAAGGATTAAAAAAATAATCTAATTGCTGTCATGCTATCATTCTTTAGCCTTATCTACTTTCTTTGGGCAGTAAATACACTTCTTATGCTATGTGGCCCCACTCCAGCCTAGTATTATACTAGTGTAAAACTCTAAAGAAAGGAAAAAAGAATTTGCTAGTGCCAGTTCATGGCCTTTCCCTCCTGTCAGAAGGGTTTATGCTTCTGCAAAACGAGCACACTGTTTGCAGACTGTGAGCAAGAGCATCTAAAAGAAATGTAGTGACAGAACAAGGGGTAATGGGTTAAAACTTAAACAGGGGAAGTTTAGATTGACTATAAGGAAGAAATTCTTTACTGTTAGGGTGGTGAGGCACTGGAATGAGTTGCCCAGGGCAGTTGTGAATGCTCCATCCCTGGTGGTGTTCAAAGCCAGGTTGAATCGAGCCTTGGGTGACATGGTTTAGTGTGAGGTGTCCCTGCCCATGGCTTGGGGGTTGGAACTGGATGATCTTAAGGTCCTTTCCAACCCTAACTATTCTATGATTCTAAATACTGGCCAGTATACACTTTCCTAGTACCCGGTGTGTACACTATTCCCTGAGAAAAAGTCCCAGTGTGACTGCAGAGAAAATGCCACCATTCACACCACAAGGTCTTCTGGACTGGATGGCCCACGGACTAGCAGGATGCATGCAGGGGATGACCCCAAGATGTACCCTGGATGGCTCCTCCCTATGGCAGAGAGAAGAGTGCACAGAGATGTCCTGGAGACTCTGGCATTGTGGGGTCTTACTGGAGAGAGGATACATTTCAGACAATGTGAGAGTATTTGTAATAGTGAAATAAAAATAAAAGCTGAGGCTGTTTGGGAGGTTTCAAGCCACCAAGCTTGAAAGAAGCATGGGGAAGCAAACACAGCCATAACCACAGGTTTGATCATCAACCTGACCTCATAAAAAATAGTCCGTGTCACACAGAAAAAATGACAGGTACGCATAATGATGAAACACTTACCCTGGAATCCTTTTCCAGATGAAGCTTGTGTTGAAGACTACGTCTTCTTCTGGCTTTGGCAATGCCATTGTGATAAAAGAAGTATCCAGTATCTAAAAAAGGGAGCTGAGGAAGAGAAAGAAAAAAACATCATGGAGCTACTGGCTACTGATACGGATGACACGAAAAACTGTTGCATGTGAAGTGACTCAGGAATCTGCAAAAGGACTCTGGAAGAGTTATGCAATGTCACTTCTAAGTTACTTCTAAGAAGTATGCCCAAAAGCATTAGTGTTATTTACCCCAGGTTTACAATGCATAACTTCACTTGTACACACTTGGTACTATTTTCACCTTATGTTTAAGGCTAACAATGCCAGTATTTCTGAAGAGCTTCCCAAACCATATCAGGATTATTTCCCATTTCCTAAAACAGCCAGAAGAAAAGAACAAAATAAACTGCAAATGATTTGAAACTACCACAAAGAATCCTTCAGCAATTGCTACACAAGGCGCTACATAAGTGCTTTTCTGAGCCATTATTAATGCACCTGAGCTGATGCTGTAAGCAGTAAGGCAGAAACCAGTGATTTCCACTCTCAGAAAACATGGTATTTGGAATTTCTTCTGAACACCAGGTGTCCTGGGTTCAGCAGTAGCAGTCATTTTTCTCCTTCTTGGTAGCTGGTGCAGTGCAGTGTTTTGACTTTCGGCTTGGGAACAGAGCTGATAACAATGATGTTTTGGTTTGGCCAAGGACTTTGTGAGCCTCATGCTCTGCTAGGGAGGAGGGGAAGCTGGGAGGAAGCAGACAGGACACCTGATCCAAACTGACCAAAGAGGTATTCCATACCACAGCACGTCATGCCCAGGATGTAACTGAGTTAGCCAGAAGGGCTGGGAGACTGCAGGGTTGGAAGAGGTATCAGTCAGTGCTTGGTCGGGCTGAGGGGGGCAAGTTATCGGTTGGCTGGTGGTGAGGTGATGTATTCTCTTCCCTTGTTATTTCCTTTATCATTATTATTACTGGTGGTAGCAGCAGTGATTTGTGTTATACCTTAGTTACTAAACTGTTCTTATCTCAACCCGGGGGAGCTGCTTTCTTTTGATTCTCCTCTCCGTCCCTCCAGGAGTGGGGGGGGGAAGAAGGGGGGGAATGAGTGAACGAGTTACCTGACTGGGTTTAAACCACAACACCAGGTAATGGAACATATGAAGAATAATAAGAGAACAGGATGCTCACAGTGTCCAGGTGGGAACAGGCTTGTACATCTTTATTGCCTAAGACATTTAGGCAGCAAGCAAACACTTGCCAGCCCCACCTAAAGCACATACCAGGGAAGGAAGTTGTAAGTCCATTACTAAATGCATCTCTCTTTCTGCAGAGCTGGCAGAGTGATTGGAAGGCCAGTAGATATTTAGCTTTGAGAAGGTGAAAAGACATGCAGTTAGGAATTCAGCATCCCAATCCAGGAGTCAGTTAGAAACCTCCATTTGCATCTCAAATTCTACAGATTTTTCTCCATTTCAACTTAACAGAGAGCTTCACATTGAACATTTCATGGAGTCATGGAATCACAGAATGGTTTGGGTTGGAAGAGACCTTAAATCTCATCCAGTTCCAATCCCCTGCCATGGGCAGGGACATCTTCCACTAGAGCAGGTTGCTCCAAGCCCCATCCAGCCTGGCCTTGAACACTGCCAGGGCAGCCACAGCTTCTCTGGGCACCCTGTGCCAGTGCCTCACCACCATCACAAGGAAGCATTTTTTTTCCTAGCATCTAATCTAAATCTCCCCTCTGTCAGTTTAAAACCATTCCCTCTTGTCCTGTCACTATAAGCCCTTGTAAAAACTCCCTCTCCAGATTTCTTATAGGGCCCCTTTAGGCACTGGAAGACTGTTAGTGTCTCCCCTGAGCCTTTTCTTCTCCAGGCTGAAGAAGCCTGGAGAAATATAAGCAAGTAACTCTGTATTTTTAAACTAAGCTTCACTTTTAAAAGTTGGGAAGTACGTTAATGCTGTGAACATTTCAACTTCAAAGGTTAGGCTACCCTGCATGCAAAATAACTACTTAAAAGAGATACTCCAGAGCATCTGTGAAAGCCCTGTTCCCCTCTTTTTTATTATCTACATTTCATGATAATGTAAACCTCTTAGCAGGTTCTCTACTGAAAAACTGAGACTGACGTTGAGATATGCATTATGAAAACCTTGGCTGAATAAGGGTATCAGGATCTTACTCCATAAAACAGGTACTGCTCCTGTACACAGGTATACACAGTTCACAAATATCATTTTACTTCTATGAAATTATCTCCTGTTTCATTAAATCTATCACTATAACTGGTACAATTCTGCAAATACATTATAGCATACACTCAGAGCAGTGTGGGAATGGAGGATTCACAGTGAATTCTGAAAGTCTAAAATTTGGTCACATTCCAAAACCAGAGTACATGAGGATTTGATTTTTTTCAACATAGTCCTTTTTATGTTAATTGAAGCATTTAACATCAATGAAATCAAAGCCTTTCATTTTCGCTTTTAGAATTCCATTGTATATGATACATAATACATAAATGCAAAGTTACTTAAAAAAAAAAATCAAAGCATTCTGTTTCAATATAAAGACCTCTTTTTAAGTGTTTATGAAAGGTTAAGGAGATTTCATCAAAATCATAATGGTTCCTTGGAGCTGATTTGCAGGGCTGACTGGAGAGCTTTTCTGGGCAAATAATCAGAACATCTTGCTTCAGCTCCACACATACATGAAGAACACAACAGCTGAAGCAGAAAGAGAAATGAGGCTTTGAAAGCTCATGGCAGTGGCCACAGAAGTCTCCTATGCTTCACATCCAGCCTCAGAGCTGCATCTTATAATTCTGTCTGGATTGAGGTCATTCTTTAAAAACCAGATTTCTGATTAAAAAGCATATACCTGGCATCTTTACCAACTGGGTAATCAGGTATTTCCCTAAAGCAGAGCTTGGCAGTAGAACTGACTGTCCAGGAAAAGGCCCTTCCCCCATGTTGAATACATTACTCTATGACTCAAAAATATGCAGGGGAAAAAAACATCTAAATAGCCAGATCAGTTACAGCTTGAAATCCATCTCGTCGTGCTAACCACTACACCCAGCACAAGCTGTGGTTCAATTACCCCTCTAATTCTCTCAGTGAAATCAAGCTATTTTCCTTCTTTTTATCTCAGTTATCAGCCATTCGAATCAATTCCAGTCAAATATTGCGCTTGATGCTCTTCCATTAAGGAATATTCTCAGCAATTTTGAAGGTATCTGGGAACACACAACACATCCACTGTTCATTTTCTGTGCAGGGTTAGTTTCTAGCGCCAGCTAGAATGAAGCAACGTATTATACAGTAAACTTGTAACGCTGGTGTACTCAAGTCTGGCCAATCACAGTCAGTACAACAACGGCCAGGTTTATGGACAAAATCATGAATAACTTTGAGACTGTTCCACTCTTTCCACAGACATCCCAGTACTCAGATAGTTTACAGTTCTCATGGTCTTCATTTTCATACTAATTCAATGAAACTTGAGGGGACAGATGGAAGGCAGTTAAGTGAAGGCAATACTTGAAATATGATCAAACACCATGGATTGTTAATAATTAATAGCAGAAGCCAAGCAATTTGTGGGAAGAATCCAAACTCTGCAGTTAATCCTTAAAATTAATGAATGTACACAAAGGAGAAGTCAGACACCAGCAAAAGGCCTAAAATGTCACATGCTTTGATGAGGATTTTGCATTGACCACTGAAGTGCTCCCGTTCTGATGAACTCCTGCTACTGAGCCAGTAACTCCCCTGCAGTAACCAAGTGGCAGGACGCAGGCAGCTCCCAGCAGGGTTTACGTTCCAGCTATTAGCTGCTCCAGGAGATCTACTCTGATCTGGAGCTGGAGCAAAATAGCAAATAGCAAAATGAACAGTGCATGTAATGAAGTGAAATGAAAACAGAAGGGCTCCTGTACATAAAAAACCCTCCAAAGTGTCACCAGCAATAGCTACTCTGTAATATTCTCGTTGTAAAGCTGGAATGGTATTTGAGTGAAATTCCTATTTCAGCAGCAGCAGGTTCTGACTGTAACATGGAAGAATGATGCACTCAGCCTGGTGGTTCAGGTTTTTTCTGCAAGACAGAAGCAAAACTCCCTGTCCTCAGAGAAAATTAGCAATTATGTAAGATAACTAATCACTGGAGAGTACTTCAAGTGAGGAGGATTATTTAGAGTTAGAAAAGGGTCTACTATTGCCTTGACATATAAACACGGACCAATACAAAATAGGACTCTTGAGAATCTCAGGAATTACAGGCACTTCATTGCTTTCAATATTCAATATAAAATTACTGGTGAAAAATACATACAAGCAAAAGCAGCTTCACAAACAGGACACAGCAAGTAGAGCAAACTCCTATGTACCCACTTTTCTTCTTTTCTTCAGATTTGCAACCTCCTTGCGGTTACTAACAACTCTATATAAAGATGAAATCCTCTTTAAGCTCCTTCCTAAAAACGACGTGGACCAGAAAATAACTTTTGAAAATTCAGTCTTCAACTAAAAGGAGGAAAGAAAGACTCTTTAAATGGAAGAGGCTTAGCTGGAAAGCAAAACAGCTTGGATGTACCATTCGGTAACAATTCGCATTGTGCATAGTACCAATACCTCTGGGGTATCCTGGCTGTTCTCAGATTACAGCTCGACCAGAGAAGTCCAGGTATAATTGTCATTGAAATACAAATAACTAAGTTAAATCCACGGTTCACAGCCTTTCTGCACGCCCCTCCTTACATCTGACAAATATTCCCCAGCAACAAAAAAGAACTTTTAAGTTCCAGATGCCACTAGCGGGAAGAAGGGTTGTAAATAGGCAGATACAATTCTCCCCTGCGAGGCATTTCTTCTGGCTGCTATAATGTCTCCCTGTGAGTTTTAGGAAGTGACAAATAGAACACAAGAAGTAGAGGGAACCTGGCTCCCAGACCTACCTTTAACATCAAATTTTACTGACCCCTTATCTTCGACAGTACATTTTCCTGACTGACTTCAGGGCTCTATCTGCATACACCTCACAAACAACTTCATGGTGCCCACAAAAAGCTTAAGAACAGGTTTGATTGCCCCCTTCTATTTTAATGGAACTGATCTCTAACTAGTCTTCCTATGCCACCCTTCACGCTGTATCACATAATGCTGCATCCCTACATTACAATCCTAGTCTTTTTGTATCATTTCCAATGAATTCTCCCTGATATGGTAATAATTCTAAAACTGGCTTATTTCAACTTATTGTTAAGGTTCCTCTCCCAGGCTACCAACAGAGACAACATTCTGCAACAATTTTCTTTTGAGCAAAATCCTTTAAAACACAAGCAAAAGGTGATGTATAACAAGTTACCCTGGGTTGCCTTCTTTGATTGTCACCGAAATCAGCATAAATGGATCCTTCAGTGAACAAGTCACAGAAAGCCCTCATCCATCCAGGCTGATGACAAAGACCCTCCCCAGGGCTGCCTGCCTTTGTACGAATATGTGGCCAGGCATATGAGGGCTCCAACAAGCACTGGTGCTAAAGAAACCCTTTGTCTGCTCTAAGGAAAAACAAAACACCTATCCTGCCAATTAAAATAAATAAATACAAACACACAACATCTCTTACCACCAGAACCCAAGCACAGCTCCTGCCTTTGAAAGGGGCCATAAATCTGCACAGGTGAGCTCTTTCATCACATTACTGCTCAGTAATTACACCAACAGAAAACATTACCTAAACCTGGCACAAGTAAATGTACATGGAGCCTTCATGGGCCCTACAGGCCCTACTGCTTCAGTTGCCATTATAGCTGAAGCACAACAAAGTGCCTCCCAGCAGAAATCAGAAACCTTTTAGAAACCTTTTCATCCCAGTTTCACCAAATGCACTGAAGATGCTTATAAATATTCAATATGAATTTTTAAACTCTCTTTCTCTCATTTTCCTTCACCCCAATTAGCATTAGAAATCATTTTACTTTTAAATACACAGATGGGAGCCAAGTCTGAAGTCAAAAGCACTCACTCACTATAGCGACGAGGGCCACGTAAGAGTAGAGCCAGTTGGAAACACAGGCAGCCCCAGGCATCAAAATAACATAGAACAAAGGACAGACAAAAAGGGATTAATTCAAACGTTGGTGTAGAAATGTGAAATAGCACAGAGGACTAAAGCTGTGCCAGAGCCTTCCCAACATGAAATCCAGACCACTGAGTCCCACAGCCCCAGGCAGGGATTTCACACTTTCTCATTAGTGTGTTATAATTACTCTGAAGGCTCAGCATAAGGATCTCTGGTGGAGCTAGGGATCTGCACAAGCTCCAAAGAGCCCTCAAGACTAGCACAGTCAGGTCCAGGTCTGAGTATTATGATTCAGTCTTCCTGGCTCATTTCTCATTGCACCTGTGTCTTATTTAGCTGCCTCCATCAAAGCTTAATCTGATTGTACTGGCAAAACTGGCTGGCGGAGGTATCAGCCACGGCTTTTACACTCCCAAAATGTAAACCTCATGTTACAACATCATCAGGAGATGATCTTTGTCAAATCAACCCATTAACACTCAGTACATTTCTCCTGAAAAACAATTCTGAAACACCTTAGATATTTAAACATATTTCCAACTTTGTTTCATATACCTGTCCAACCACCTCTTGCAGAATCAGCAGCTGGTAATAAGAAAGGATTGTGACTATTTGATTGAGAGATCCAGAAGTCTGTGCAAATACTGTAATACAATGATAACAAGGCTACCTGTTACTGTTATTTAGGATATTGATTATTCTGTACTCCTATTATCCTGGCCACCTTCCTTAAAAAAGTTCTATTATATCTGAAGCCAGCAGAAGTAGCTTCCAATGGTTTCTGAAAGGCTCCCTCACGCCCCCAGTGAAATGTCTTCTCCTCTAGGAACAGTGTGAAGTCAAATGTAATATCCACAGACCCTGCAGGACATATAAATAAAACCTCTGGATTTTATTTATCCAAAAAATAAAACAAAGCCTTTCGTCTAGTCCCTCTTGCAAGCAGCAACCACAAGGTCAAAGCGTCTTCCCAACAGCTGGACATGAGGGTTTTATTAAATATAGGGAAGTAAATGGAAGAAATGGAACCACCTGTGGACTGCTATGTCTAGTCTGCTCATGTGGAACTCATCTGAACTCCCCACACAATTCATGACAAAAAAGAAGAGATGCACTTTTAGAGCATGATTAATCTGACCTACTTTAGGTGGCCATGTTAAAATCAGCAGAGCTGAGCCCCAGGAGCAGCTCTTCCACTCCAGAGACTGTAAGGGGAGCACTGCTGTACACATTCAGGTAGATCAATTCCAATGTTAGATGTCTAGTCATCATTTTCTCATCAGTCTTGTTCTTACAGTATCACACATAGTGCTTTTCCAAGTGCTCACAAAACACTGCTCCATTAGTTTGCTTTCAAGTTTGTAATATTTGGAATTTGATTTGCAATTGAATGAATCACACAGGTTTAACGTTTTACTGTATTTATCTTGTTGTTAAGTTTGTCACTGAAGATCTTCATCCTGCAAGCACATAACAGTCATTTAAGGTATCAGTGACAAGACTGTGGATTTGCTGATAGTTTTATCAGTGAATTGGAGAAGCCATTTGAGGCTTTTAACAGAGTTATTCTAGTTCATGCGAATGGATCTGTGCATTTTAGAGAGATTTCTCTGTTACTCCCCAGTAACCATAAAACCCATTACTGATTCTACCGCATTCACTGTTGAAAGCAGGATACTTTCCAGATTTGGAGAAGAATGCTCTTGCCTATATGCTAGCACTCGCATTGGACTGTCTGAATTAATCCAGATTGTCACTACCTCGAATAGGTGACTGTTACTGTTCAGCTGACAGCCTGAAAGCCTAGCAATCATTATCATTATGTCCTCTTACATAGATGTTGAGGATCCCGCAAGAAGAGCACCTCAGTAAAGCCCTGGGCACTAGGAAGAACAGAATCATGGACTCAACTAGACTGGAAAAGACCTTAAGGATCATCAAATCCAAACAGAAATTATACTTCAGACATTCTTGCGAGGCGCTTGCCCCAGACTTTCCTAACTCGGTCATGTCAGTAGCAACATCAAGGAACTGCTCCTCAGCTGTGCTGTATAAATGACATTGCAGCCAGAAAACCAGTCAGCACTTGACCCAGTTAAATAACTGTGGCTCCTTTAGCCTGTGACAGTCAATGTTTTAACAATACAGGTTAAAAAAGGATGGTGCCCTGAAAGTGGTTTTGCCACATTTTATTAACAAAGACTAAAAAAAATTTTGCTGTAAGTGCCTGCCTCCTGCTTGGAGTAATGGGGCTCCTCTGGGCATTCTGCCACTCTTTCAAGGTTCTTCTATGTTTTCAAAGCATCTCCCAAGGTGATAATATTCTGTGAAAATTTCCACACCTCGAGTAACCTTCTCTCCAAGGTTGTTCTACTCAGAACCCTTTCATTTGCATTGCCCTCCCTGCTGCTACTTCATATGGTAGCACTCTGCTGTAGGACAGAACCAAGACTAAAACTCATCTTCAGAGATGCTGGGTAACCCCAGTGCCTCCTAGTATCAAGAGAATCTCAAACAATTACAACTCTAATGTTATCTCAGATGCCTTGCATGTAAAATGACACAGTCTAATAAGTACTTGTTTAGTTATTTATTGATAGGATTCATTTAATTAATGTTTGCACAGCACTATAGACTATGCTATAAAACTCAAACTGTAAAATGCCAAGTGCCATTGTAAACATATATTAATGGGTATATCTACACATATATATGTATTTAATCAGGTACCTCTTTAACAAATATTTGGCAAATATTTTAGTATGTTTTAATAACACATGATAGAAATCTTGTCTTCATAACAGTACATTTGCCTTAGGGAAAGCTCATAAGGAATAGCTTGATTTAGAGTTTGAAAATTTAAGTGACCATGGTGTATTTCTAACTGAGCTGGATCAGGATTGCTGACAGCAATTAGCACTGCTAGCAAAGGCCACTTTGCTTCACTCCTGATCTATAACACATCTCTCCTTTTAAGCTCATAACCAAACAGGTTCACTACTACTGTCTCACAGGAGCCTGGTGTCACATCAGCTCTAAAAACAGAGATAAAAGCCATGAGATAAAGTTTGCTATTTTTAAATCAGCATTGAGATGCAGTGTGCCCCAGTCCAAACCACTGGTACTTGTATCTCAAGGATAGAAAGGGGCAAGACATGGCTACACTCTGACACCCTGGATTCCAGCAGAGCAATTCAGCAATACTTTTACATCTATGTCCATGTAGTGAAGTGTGTAAGACACAAATGTGTGCAAGCGTTCAGCTAATGTAGCCCCAAAAATCAAAGTCACAAATTCAAGCTCTAATGAAGTAGTGCTGTAAAAAAAAAGCAGCTCAGACCAAAATTAGCTGGTTACTGTCAAGAGCTCCTCAAGAAATCACATAAAAGGTGAATTTCACTAATGAAGAGATGCTAGCCCTGACAAACATGTAAAGAAGATATGTAGCTCTCTATTCAAAACCTTTATTCTTCCCTTTTTTCTTCATGCCTGCTTAATGGTAGGCTGCCAAGCAGTAATCAACTGACAGCAAGTGTTTCACAGGGAGGTTTCGGTTGTTAGACCACACTGAGCAGGTCTTCTAGTTCCCAGAGAAGTGCCAATTCCTAGAGAAAAATATGTGCTTGATGGGAGAGAAGCTGATGGATAACAAGAAACAAAACCCTGATATTAAAGTTGAGGGGAGGACTGTTGCTTCGTTTTTGTTTTAATCTGAGATAGTAGGCTTGAGTAGGAGCAGGGCAAGGAAGCTTCAGAAGAAAGGTTTTCAGTGGAACTGAGGAAAAGAGGAAATCTTGGGATATGGCTGTTTTCCTTATTTTTGTAAACTTGCTTGATTCTGCCAAGGGAAAGTCAGGTCAGAAGCAAATTCTGCCATTACTTGTGCTATCATGGCTCCAGTACACAACAGTATGATCATCACAACAGACTAACTGCACTGAGTGGGTGCAAGAGCTCCAAATTAGAAGATGAAGGATGACCCAAATCTGCCTCGATGCTAGCAGTAACAATGTGAAAGGAAACAAAATAGTAGCACCACCTTTTCCCCTTCCTGCCTGCTCCTACCCCATTGACCTTTCAGGCAGCTGTGAAATTAAGTCTTTACTGTTTGTTACTACCAATTAATAAGCAACAGAAGTTTATTGCCAGCAGAACTTGTGGTCAATCCAGCTTGTGCTAATATGTTATCCTGCTTCTATTACACCAGTAGAGCAAGGTACATGTGGATTTTTAATTAATCACTCATCATGTGTTCGCCTTTAGAGCCTGGAACACCGGTTTCCCTACAATACAATATAATATAAATTACAATATATTATTGCATATATATTACAATAGATACAATATATTTAACATGACTAAAATATGTTCAATTGGGGGGGGGAAGGGATTTTACAGAATGAAATTGAGTATTTTAATCCCCATCAGAAGAAAGAGGTAAAAAAATCTATTTGCTGTTTGGTTTCAGAGTTAAGTGAAGAAAAGTATGTTTGATTGTTAAGTTTTGGAGCTAAAATGGTAATGTAAAAATTAACAGACAGAAATGCTGTGAAGACCAAACTTCAGATGATGTCCTGATTCACAACCATGATTCCACCAATGTTAATTTTTCCAAACCTGCAAACATGTTCCAGTTCTGATTTTTTGCTCCTTCTTTACCCAAATTTAGAATTTACAGCTCCACTTTACAACTGGTTCAGACTAACTTCTAAATCACTAAATTCAGCTGCAACACAGTTCTAAAATTAACTGCACAGTAAAGTGTAAGGTCCCTGCAGGACCAATGAGAATCCACCAGTCATGGTGATAGCTAATTTACCACATCTTGGCTGCTGCTAAAAAGCCTTAAGCAAAAGCTTCTCTTGCACTTGGTGTTGCATAGTAGATGACAAGCACAGTGCTCACTCATTGAGCACTCATTCAGGGTGGTTGAAGTCCCTCACAATAAACTAAACTTGTTCAACATCTTCGTCACTGACATCGACGGTGGGATTGAGTTTGCCAATGACACCAAGCTGTGTGGTTCGGTTGATACGCTGGAGGGAAGGAATGCCATCCAGAGGGACCTCGACACGCTTGTGAGGTGGGCTGATGCCAACCTCATGGAGTTTAACCATGCCAAGTGCAAGGTCCTACACCTGGGTTGGAGCAATCCCAGGCACAGCTACAGGTTGGGCAGAGAAGAGATTCAGAGCAGCCCTGCGGAGAAGGACTTGGGGGTGTTGGTTGATGAGAAAATGAACATGAGCCGGCTTCAGTGTGCGCTCGCAGCCCAGAAAGCCAACCGTATCCTGGGCTGCATCAAGAGGAGCGTGACCAGCAGGTCATGGACATGGAACTGTTGGAACAAGTCCAGAGAAGGGCCACGAGGATGATCAGGGGACTGGAGCACCTCCTGTATGAAGACAGGCTGAGAAAGTTGGGGCTGTTCAGCCTGGAGAAGAGAAGGCTGTGTGGAGACCTCATAGCAGCCTTCCAGTATCTGAAGGGGGGCTATAGGGATGCTGAGGATGGACTATTCATTAGGGACTGTAGCGACAGGACAAGAGGTAAGGGGTTAAAGGGGAAGTTTACATTGGATATAAGGAAGAAATTCTTTACTGTTAGGGTGGTGAGGCATTGGAATAGGTTGCCCAGGGAGGTTGTGAATGCTCCACCCCTGGCAGTGTTCAAGGCCAAGTTGGACAGAGCCTTGGGTGACATGGTTTAGTGTGAGGTGTTCCTGCCCATGCCAGGGGGGTTGGAACTGGATGATCTTAAGGTCCTTTCCAACCCTAACTATTCTATGATTGAGCAGATTTCAGAATCACAGTATTTCATTTCACTTGTGCTGGAAACGGACTCTTTGTAAGGGCATGTGGTGCCAGGACAAGGGGGAACAGCTTCAAACTGACAAGAGGGGAGATTTAGAATAGACATTAGGAAAAAATTCTTCACTATAAGGGTAGTGAGACACTGGCACAGGGTGCCCAGCGAAGCTGTGGCTGCCCCATCCCTGGCAGTGTTCATGGCCAGGTTGGACTGGGCTTTGAGCAATCTGGTCTAGTTGAAGGTGTCCCTGTCAATGACAGAGGGTTGAAACTTGATGATCTTTAAGGTCTCTTCCAACCCAAACCATTCTATGAGAAGGCAGAAAGGAGAATCTTCTGTCACTGGGAGAGGTGAAGTTCTATCCCACCTCTTTTATCACCCATCAAGGGAAGAGATTCACATGTTTGGCTGTAGTTTAATATCCAATGCCCATCTGATAACAGTACCAGTTTCTCTACTTTTAAAAATAAAAATGAAATATGTATTTGTTTGGGGTCAGGTTTTCCCAGTTTGGTTCTATACTCCAGGGGAAAGCAGCTCTGATAGGTAAGTAAATTATCTAGTTCAGTCATGAGTATGTGGGACACACTGTCTACTGGTTTGATGTAAACACCGAGGTCACTCCTTCCATTTGCTTTCTGTGGACAGAGTAGCTAAGAAGATAACATTTACACAGAAGTTTTGTTTGAGAAGGTAGGCAATACATGACAAGGAACATTACCTCCCAGTTCACTCCATGAGCAAGTAACCTAAAGCTATCACTACTTCAATTGTTTATAATCCCAGTGTATCAATGGTAAAACCAGGCTAACTCGTAATTCCCTTTTCTAGATCCAAGCTATCATTACCTGCTGAACACAGCCAGCATTAAGCTGAGTTAGACTTTCGAGCTACTGTCATGAATCCATGACCAAACCAGATTTCACGCTGGCTGATAACTGTGAGTGGTGGCCATGCAGAATTTCACACCACACCAAATCCAGCTCTCTCTGGGACAGTGCTTTCTGTCCCAAAACACAGCCTGGGACCACTGAGCTGAAATTAAATCTCCATTTCCATAGTACAGATTTAGCTTTTTCAATGAATTTGTAAGAGTTAAATGCAGAGCTTGTCTTGATTTACAACAAGAGCAACACATCAGACTGCTTCAAGTTACTTGGAGAAATCCTAGGTTTGACAAATAGTCGAGCAGCTCAGCTTCCTCTCGCCAGAAGCTAGGGATGGATGGAAGCTCTGGGCTGCTCGCTGCAATATTTATAGCCACCATGCAGCCAGCATCCTGTAGAGACCTGACCCATTTAATCAGCTGAAAAAGTTGAAAGAAAAAGAAAAACAGAGCAGGGTTTCTGATGACTAGGATAGCATTACAGAACAAAGGTACATTTTAGATCATTAACCATAGCTCTGAGTTTGTTAATACAGCTCTCACATAAACTATCCACACACGCTACAGATTGGAACTGCATAGGAGGGTTTCCCAGGCATAATATTTTAACAAGAACCGGCAGAATTTATCATTTATTTTAGCATTTTGGCTTTATTTCCAGTTCATAGAATTTTCCATAAGCACGGACATCTTGAAGGACTTACTAATT
The DNA here is from genome assembly GCF_028554395.1 of Pezoporus wallicus. NCBI lineage: Eukaryota > Metazoa > Chordata > Aves > Psittaciformes > Psittacidae > Pezoporus > Pezoporus wallicus. The sequence continues at coordinate 3,042,464 of NW_026641383.1, forward strand.
GAAACTACATAACAAATGAATTCTACATACGTTTCAGCAACCACTTTGTAAGTATTTCATCAAAAGCATGTGAAACTTGAGTTGTCTGGTTTAATTTTAACTGGAATAATGCCATAGATGGATGAGGGAAAGGGTCGCATGCAAACTTTTACTTAGCTACACAGTAAAGTACTACCTGTATAACTATTCCAGGTAGTCTGATACTCCTTTTGTTTTCTTCTTTTTGTGGGGTTACTTTAGCTTTGGTTTTTTTTAAATCAACATGGTCTTACTGGTAAAAGCTGTAGTTTAAATGAAATTTCTACCAATATTGTTGACTTAGAATGAGTTAAACACATTAGTTCTCCTACACTGGTAGTAAAAGTGCTGCTATTGGGCTTGTTTTCCCATTCTAACTGTATCAGTTAAAGTTTTCTAAGTGTGGGTAGGCTGTTATATCTTGATACCTGTCATAATTTGTGACAATGATAGAAGGCTGTCTTCCACCTTCACACAATGGTTGGGTCTTCTCAGAGATAACATAACTCAAGCACCTCTGTGCTTTTCAGAAGCAGCCAACCCTAACAGAGCTGTCTCTGGGACCATTTGCCTGCTAACAAACAAATGCCAAGGATGCCAGAGGTTCTCAGATGGAAGTACTTCAAGCTGGAAGTGAAATGACTATTTATTTTTGTCTAGAGTTTTAATCCAGATTTGAACAGCTAACCTAGAAACAAAACACTACCTCATATGCAGTAAGCTAAACCATCTGGGTCTGGCTGTGGGCATGGCAATAGGATCTTTCCATTTGGCCTGACAATAAAAAACAAGACAGGGTATTGTTACAAAAACAGTTATCTTTTTGCTGCATAGCTCTGCATCCTAAGGTCAGGGGACAAATTCAACTTTGGTGCAGATTAACACCAGCAGATACCCATATTGCTTCTTAGAAATGGCCCTCCGAATGCTTTTAACACCTGAAAAACCTACCCAGAGGAAGAGAGCTTCAAGTAGGGCCACAGACAGAGCCATTGCATCTGGGATCCCAAAATACAAACACAAAACAAAGAATTACTACATCCGGATGTTGTAGAGTTCAGAAATAGCCTAAAAGTTAAAGGGAGATTCCAGACTGACAGCAGGGCCATACTAATGATCTTTGTTTATCTAGTACTGATACTAAAGGAACACCTTTGACTGTAAATTCCATAGCAAGGTCAGAAACAGCTAGGGAACTGGCAGAGATTTGTTTCCTACATATTAATCCCATCTCTGCTGGTGCAAATCCTGAACCTCAGTTACATGGCACAGCTATCTCCACAAACCATCATGATTCATTTACACAGAGGTGTACAAAGAAGAGAAATAACTGCATCAAATACTTTGAGGGGATTTCACAAAACTAGGAAAAGCAGCACCAGCAGGGTTAGGAGACGCAGTATATGGCAACAGACTATTTCCTGCTACAAAATCACAGAATCACAGAACAGACTGAGTTGGAAGGGACCTTAAATACCAGCTAGTTCCAAACCCCCTGCCATGGGCAGACACCTTCCACTCTGAGCACCACCAGGTTGCTCAAAGTCCCAACCTGCCCTTTAACAAAAAACTTGTGGCTGCTCTGCTGGTAGTTCCCCCACCTCACAGGTACTCTCTGGAGCAGAGGCTCTAGCAAACAAGTCAGGTGGCCACTGTCCACTTCTGGTTTCCGTGGAGCCATGTCAGCTTGAAACTGCTGGCCTGGGATGCTGGCTCCAATCTGGTGGCGTGCAGGCAGCCTCTGGCAGAGAGTCTTCTGGAGGAGCTGCTCCTGCTCCACCAGCTCTTGCAAGGTGGGAAAGGGAGCAGGCAGTACCCCCAGGCACCCGTACTTTGAGCACTGATGCTTCTCAACTGCATAAGCCCCTCACCCATGAAGCTGAAAGCTGTCCCTGATGCCTTCATACCACACCACAAGAAGCTTTCATCAGGCAGGAACCTGGGGCTAGACTGCAGGAGATAGACTGCTTCACATCATGTTCAGTTCTGGTGTGCTGGCATCACAGTGCTCTGGAACTACTGCTCACTTCTTCATTATGTTTTCTCTTTCTATTTTTCTCCTTGATACTGGCAAAACTAAATATAATTTAAATGAAAACAAATAACTGCACATCCCCAGCTGGGCTGCAGCATTAAAAAAACAAGTGAAAAAAAGAATTACTCGCAGTGCATTTCCTGGGTCTCTACCACATGTTCAATTTTGCCAGTGAGTTCAAGCAATATGGAATAAACAAAATTATAAATGCAGGCAGCTTTATAAATAGCCAAAATTTGGGATCTTTGTGTTTACTGAGCTGTAGCTCAGCAAACAAAACAAAACTTATCTGCAAAAGCAAGGTTTAATGTGCATGTTTTGCTGAGAAACAGAACTACACCATGTATTCAAAACAGTAACAGAGCAATTACAGCAGGGATCTATAGCCGGGGAGTCTGACCTTCTTGTTTTACACTCAAATAATAAATGCTATAAAAATCGGATAAGGTAATTATTTTATACCTCAAACAGAGCACTCACCACCAACATGCAGTTGGTTTGAGTCTCCAGTAGAGAAAGAGCTCTACAGAAACTGGGTTAGGGATGTTCTTGAGCCTGGGCTTTACATTCTTCTTGTTGACAGTTTACAGCTTTCACATGCATAAGCAAGTACATTTAAGTAATGGGAGATTTGTTTTCTGCATCCAAGGCAGAACACAAAACCAAATAAAAACCCCCAAATCAAAAAAGCATCATTTTAAGATAAATAAAGTACCTCCACATATGAGACAAACTCTCTCTAAGCACAGCGAAACTCTTATTTAATTCCACTAACATTCCTCTTGAGTGTAAATAGGAGCAAATGGGACTTTCCGTTTTGGTGCCTGCACTCCACCTGCGAGGAGCCGATGAGCATCCCTTCAAACACAGATGGCTGCTCTCCCTGCACCTCCCAATTACTTTCTTCCAGGGCTTTTTCGGAAAAGGAGCTCTCCATCACGACCCAGCAGTGTGCCTTCCCACAGCAGGATCAAACTTTTCCTGCTAGCTAATTGCATCTTTCCCCGAATTTAAGCACATCAGCTCAAGACTCTCTTGGAAGCTGAGGCATTTGCTGTTATGTCAAGGCGACCCATTGAAATCTCAGTAGTTGCACAATTAGCATTCGCATGGAATTTACTTTTTCTTAGTAACACAGAATTGCAACAGTGAAATCTAGGAAATTAAAGCTCTTGGTTTCCTCAAAAAATTTACATTGTAACTTCTAAGAGGTTTTCCTGTTTCTATAATAAAGGATTACTTTTGGAAGCAAATATCCTTTCCTCTAGGCCAGCATAAAACACAAAGCTAATTACTTATTAAACACCTATTAGTGCATGGAAACACTGCAGTCTGAGGTGTAATCCAAAGTCTTTGGATTCCAGTGGGCCCATGTGGAGAGGTCTGGGCTCTCTGCCTCCTCTTTGCATGGCATGTTCCATTGCTTCAGCATCTGTTTCCACACAGGAACACGTCTGTATCCTCCATGCTGCCTTCACCTAGCCATAACTAACACTTTCATGAGCACTTGGGTCAGCAGCTCAGGTGAAGGCAACACAGGTATGTTTATCTGTAAAGTGTGGACCACCATCTATGTGCACAAATTGGTTGGTTAAAATATATACACACAGTGTCAGACAGAAGCCTGGGTAAGAGAAACTCCTCCTTCTTCGCTCCATGCATAGGTAGTACAGGAAAAGAAACAAGAAACATATATATGTATATAGACATACATATCCATAAACACATGTACAGGGGAAGCAGGTTTTTTTTACACACAGAATCCCATCTGTCCATCACAGTGCATTCTGGGCATGCAGAATCATAGCTTGGCACATTAAATATCAAGCCAGGCAAGCACCTCCTCTCCAGATGCAGGGGCTGCTCTGTACCGGAGGGGACTTCCAGGTCTCTAGTGTGTGGAATGCAGGATGACATTTTCAGGATCCTAGAAAGAGACCCCTGCAAAGAGCTCTCAAGGCTGCAAACCCATTATTCTGCCTTCTGGTCTGTCTTCCCCAGCGCATCAACTCCCAGCTCACAGTCTCCAGCTTAGATGCATAGAAGTGGGCTGCTGCAGCAAGAAATACAGCTTCTTTATCTGTTAAGTTTCATTTTCAGTAAGTCTGAATTTATGCAATGTAAAAAAAAAACCCAAAGCTCCCAATGTTTCATCCAGAAATTCCTGGCCAGCTCCAGAAATCTTGGTTCTCAGCCAGCGGCTTCCTAAGCAAAAATGGGAAGCAGAAAAGTCACAGCTGTGAGAGGTACCATGGGGTTTGGGATTTAGAGGGAGAGGTGATCAGGTAATACATAAAACATCAAATTCTTTATGTTTTGAAATTCATGTTTGGTTCTTATTTTAAAATCTGAGGCCGCTGAAGGGTAATTGTTTAAAACCCTTCACTTCAGAAGAGGAATATTTAGCCATGGTGGCATTCTACAGATTATCTCAGTCTCAGTGTTGATGAAATGGAAAGAGGTGCCTAAACTCTATCTCCAATTAGGAGACCTTTCCAAAGGCTTCTTACAACTCCCCTTGTTAGAAATGAATTAAGAATTGCAAGGCAAGGTCAGACAGCAGCTTTCTCAGCCTGCATTAAGAGATGTATTCTGGTGGCAGCCATGCCAATATATGCAAATAAAAGGGGGGGGGGGAGAAAGTTGTTCCATTTGCAGTCCTCACATGTAGCTCTTAGGGGAACATCCCCATGACTCCTGAGTGCTCAGATGGTAAGATTAACCATTTTAAGGAAGAGATATGCTTCATCACAGTATCTGTTTCTCCAGGAATACATAGAATCAATGTTGGTAGGTACAAATGGATTGAAAAATTGCAAATGTTAAAAAATAATCAAAGAGCACAGAGTTACAAAGAGGTAATTCGGAATTAATTCAGGAAAGGTTGAAAATTGATCAGTGGTTTTGAGACTCTTCACGCTAGGATCCCAGATCTAAACACAGGCACCTGTTTACAAGTACCAACCCCTTAATCAATTCATCAAGCACTGAATTTAAAGTGCACATTTTAGCCCACCTAGGTCTTGTAGTGGTTTCAGAATGATGCTAGGAAGCATGGCCAAAGAATCAATTAGAAAGTGCATCACAGGGTCCATAACATTAATCTTCAAGGCAATGCTTTCTCTTGCATTTCTGCAGAAATCTGCTGTTAAGTAAATGCAACACCCACTTGCCCAGAGATTGTTTGTTATTAGGTAAAAAACATATGCACTAAAAACATGTAATTTAAAAATCAGCTCCCATAAAGTCACATTAAGAGTGGTCTGTAACACATGCATACAAGAAATCCCTCTCATATACGTCTTAAGTCCACACACAGAAAAAAGCTGAATGTGCCCTTGTGCTCCTAATGGGAAAGTCCCTGCACTGAAATAAAGGTGATTATTTTCAGACAACTTCTCTTCTCCCATGGGGGTGAAGGTAACTGGATTTGGTTTAAGTAAGTAACTCATTATATTATCCAAACAATATGCGTGGCTGAAGTACACACAGATCACTTCTTATGGTGTAATTGGGGGGGGGGTGTCCTGTTATTTTTTGGATATTTCATTAAACAGCACACCTACACATGCTACTTTCCCCTGAGAGTTTACCATCAAGAGCTCTGTTTCCATACACACACACAACCACATTCAACTTTCTGCCTTGTACCACCATGCAAGCTGACTCTGCAGGCTGTAAGCAGAGAGAAGCCTGGTGATAGCAAAAGAGATGAGGAGACTCTGCAGCTCAGCAATACTGAAAAGACACTGGAGTAGATGGCACAAGCTTTTATTAACAGCCCACTATCGCCACCCAAACCCCGTTACAGATTTCCCCTGCAGAATGGGGATTGCTATCAGCCTCTCATGCATTATCCTCCAACACAGCTAAAACCCCACAAACTTTTCCTATTTCCTAAAATTACTGCCTTGCAGATAGCAGGGTGCTATTTCCACTTGCATTTGTGGAGGAGGGGTGGGAGGCTTTCTGCCTTTTTAGGGACTGGGATGATGTAACCTCAAAACCTCTTGGGACAGCATGTGCTCGGTACAGGAGCCACGGCCACCACCGGCCCCCCCCACCCTGCGAGCACACGCACATCACACCAGGGCTGTGCTCTGCTCCGCTCCGTTCCTAGAGGCAGCCGTGGCCACGGGAAGCAGCCCCCCCGCGGCATGTACTGGAAAGCAGGTACTCTCCTCTCGCACACCCGAGGGACTTTCCTCCAGCTCTCTGCCGAGATGAGCTGCGGGATTGATTTCCATGAAGAAGCTGTGTATCTCCTAATGTGCCCTAGCCACCCTGGGGAGAGGCATGGTGGAGGGGAGAGGATTGCAACAGCCCAGAAGCTGCATTTCTTCATTCTGCAAAATCCTCTCACCCCTGTCTCTTGTGCCACAGGATCATTTGAAAGCGTCTAGCAAAAGTAATACAAAATTCAGCTATGCAGAAAAGAACTTTCCCCTCTTTATAAGGCCTTATCAGTCAGATACCCCATGACAGGAGGGAGGGAGAACAGGAGGGGAATAAAAAGAGAAAACTGTTGACCAAAAAGGCGTACCAAAGTTTCATGTAACAAGATCTAATCCCCACAATGGATACTCTCCCATGGGCATCAGCAGCCTAGCTCTGTCACTATCAGGACAAGGCTGTGGGCGAAAAACAAAAGCATCTTATCAGCAGCAGGAGTTGGCAGTGGTCAAAGCAACAATGATCTTGTCCTCATTTCTCTAACAAGCTCCCACTGGATCTGAGACAAGGAAGCCCGAGGCAGGGAGCCTCACTTCATATGCTCTTTCAGTTTTTTACATGTATTCTTTTAATCAAGATCTTAAGCCATTTCACTCATCCAAGTTCGGGTACCATTCTCATTCTATTTCCTTGGAAGTAGCATCAGGCTTTCATTGCATAACTACCAGGGGAAGATAAAACCCTAACAAGCAGCAATGCTCCCGACTCCCTTCCCTCCATGCTCCTCCAAGCCCAGTGCTGCCTGGGCATTCAGTTTGCCAGGAGTTGTATTGACCAGGGCACTCTATTAGCCTCTCCCCATCTACACCCCAGATCAGACTGTACCCTAAAATATTGAGAGGTCTAATAACTATTTGAATGGGTGAGATTTCAAGAGGAGCTGGGCTCCCCAGGAGCTGGGAAGAGACTCCCCACCACTGTGGCTACCTCGGATTTCCTGGGACCTCAGGAGAGAAAACCACCTCCAATAACACTTGAACTTTCCCAACTCACATTCATTAGTGGCAAGCACCGATTGCTCATCATGCTTCACACAGAGCAGCTTCTTCAGGCTGGTGCATCCTGCTTCTCTAGCAGAATAACAGGAACGTTAAGAAGCCACCAGCCTCACAAACTCGAGCGTCAATCACCCTGTGAAAGCTTTCATTTAAATTGCGTGCAAGATTCTCCATGGCGATGGGGCTGTAATTATTTTTAAGTGCTCCGGGCAGGTTCAATCGCAGCCGCGCGCAGGAAGCCCCGGGTAGCCCCAGCCCCAGCTCCCGAGCCCCGAGAGGCTGGGAGCTCAATTGGAGGATGTTTACATAGTAAGTCAAAAAGCACCTAGCTACCATGTGGGAAACTCCTCTGCTTTCCAGTCCAAGAAAACCACCCTCCCGTGCTGCTCCCGAGGAGTGCTGGCAACGGCTCTCAGCGCCGCTACTCCTTGAATTCCCTAGGGAAGAGGGCGGTTAACGCGGGGACAGCCGGCAAGCGCCCGCTCCGTCCCTCCTCGCATGGGAAGTGGCGGGCAGGACCATGCCGGCTCTGCTCACGGCAGGACCCCAACGCGAAGGGCACCGCGCCCCGAGCCTGCGCGAGCGCTTACCTTCCGCACCCCGCCGAAGCCGTGCTCCGCCGCCACCCGCTCGGCCTCCGCCTGGCCCCCGCCGTGCAGCTCCACCAAGAAATGGTTGGTGTAGACGGCTCCGCGGGCCGGGGCGCTGAGGAAGAGCAGCAGGAGGAGGAAGAGGAGGAGAAGGAGGACACCCCGCAGCAGCGGCGGCCCCGCCGGCATGGCCCCGCGCTGCGCGCCCGCGGAGGCAGCCCGCCGCGCCGCGGGGAGGGCGGCGGACGGGCGGGGAAGCGCCCGAGAGATGCGAGGGGAAGGGGAAAAGGGATAACGGGGGATTACAAGCTAGGAGAGCGGCGGCGGCGGCGGCAGGAGGGGAGCGGGGCGGAGGGGGGGCTGCTCGGGGGTGCGCGCTGCCGGCTCTGCATTCCCGGCCCCTCCTCGGCGCTAATTCAGCGGCGGCCGGAGGGAAGGAAGCTCCCGCCGGGAGGGGAGATCGCTGCGCTGCCAATCACGGGCGGGGAGAATCGCCCCTGACACCCCCACACACACACTCCTAACCCCTCCCCTACACCCGCCTCTACACAACCCTCCCGCACCTCTCTCTCACACACACCCGAATTACACCCGTGCACCAGTCCCAGTTCAGCACCCGCAGCAGCTCCCTATGTCCCCAGCTCTTCTCCCAGGGGGGATGGGGGCTCCCCCAGAGCAGGAGCCGATGCTCAGGTAGGTTTAGGGTAAGGTGGGATAAATACTTGGGCCAAAAACACATGGCCAGGACCAGTCATCAGCACCCAGCTTCTCCTCTGAGCCCAGCAAATACAAATTTGGGAGTGCCCCTACATCCCCCGCTCTAGCTTGCCCCCCACACCAGCTCCTCACAGGGCAATCGGCAAGGCGCTGACAGCCCTCTTTGTGCAGAAGCCTGTTCCAGGGCTGGGATAAGGCAGTCCTGGAACAAAGCTGGGGACAGCCTCAGACCCATGGCCCCCAACTCTGCTCTGATCGTTAGCCAGCATGGCCAAAAAGCTGCTCAGCTCCTCAGGGGTCCAGGCTGCCTCAGCAATCCCCAAACGCTTGCAGGGAAAGCACAGACAGCAAAGTACCTGGGGCATTCTCTGTGATGAGACAGCCAAGGATGGGGAGCAGTCATGTGCTGGTGGGATTTCAGAGGTGGTAGCACCTAAAAGGATGGGAACTGTAAAAAATAATCTGCCATCTGCAAAAGTCCAAGTGGAAACAAAGGGTACAGAATATGCAAGCTTACATCAAGGTATCACAGAATCATTAGGATTGGAAGGGACCTCTGGAGATCATCTAGTCCTCCCACCCACCAAGGCAGGAACACCCAGAGCAGGTTACACAGGAAAGCATCCCGGTAGGTTTTTAATGTCTCCATGTGGAGAGGGAGACAACCCCTCCGGCACCCAGTTCCAGTGCTCTGCCACCCTCAACATAAAGTTCTTCCTCCTGTTGAGGTGAAACTTCTTGTGGCTTACTTTATGGCCACTGCTCCTCGTCCTGTCACTGGTCACCACTGAAAAGAGTCTGTCACCATCCTCCTGGCACCTGCCTTTGAGATATTCATATGCATTAATGAGATCCCCTCTCCGTCTTCTCTGGACCAAACAGGTCCTGCTCCCGTAATTTCTCCTCATAAGAGAGATGCTCCAGACCCCTGACCATCTTTGTGGCCTTATCGTTTAGCTTGTTCCTACAGTTACATCTATTAATTTGTCATGGCAAAGGTTAATCCTTTGATGGATCCCTGAATGGTCCCCCTGGGGAAGAGTCAGGGAACAGAAAGCGCAAAAAGTTAGTACTGCCTTTAAAACAAACAAAATGATAGATTTACTGTAATCTGTTTTACAAATGGTCAAATGGAGCATGGAACTTAAATCAATCCGGGGAAACAAAAGAAAACAGCAGAGATCACAAGTGAGGCTCTTCTTCCATTATCCTAAACTGCTTTAGAAAATGACAGAAGAGTTCACTGCATGATTGTGAATCCAAATGAGCATTGGTTTGTCATGACAAATTATTGATTTCCATCCTCTGGATAAAAGAAAATCCCTATTCAAACAGAAGGGAAATGGTAACTTGGAGTCTGATCCAAAACCCATTTAAATCAACATGAGTGCTGTAAATGAATGACTGGCATTGGGAAAAAATCAAACATGAGGGAAAGGTAAAACATTTGAAATGGCACAGTGGAGAAGGAAAACATCTTTGCAGCCTCATTAAGAGATTATGTCAATAGAATTCAGCTTTTAGATGCCTCTTCTAAGCATCTAGACAGTTATTAAAAACAACTTTGTGTGTTATTTCTTTAAGCCAAGTTGCTTGTTTTCATCAATATTCAGCAACACCTCTCCTCGCAACATTCTTCCCAGCATTAAAGCAGATCCTGTTGCATGATGTATTTCCAGGTGACTTGGGGCCCATAACACTCTCAGGTAAGTAATACCTGCTGGCAACTTATGGAGGCCCTGCTGGTTTCCACCCACAGATGTTTCAGGATCAGAAACTAAAGGAAAATTAAAAAGAAGAAAGGGAAAGGGATTTTCTCTACTTTAAATTCCTGTCTGTGAATATATATATATATATATATATATATATAAGCGCCTTTCTTCCCCCACAGGTCTTCCCTTAGTTGGCATTCCTCTTTCTATTCTGTTGCCAGTCCATAGGAAGAGGAACACCAGTAACAAAGGCAATGGAGCAGCCCTTCTGGTTCCCTCAAATCATCAAGACAAGATCCTGTACATATTCAGAAACTAGGACCACAGTCACACTGCTCAACCAGACCTGTGATAAGTCATTCACTGCACATCTTCTGACGTCCCCACCTGCCAGGTGACAGCACTGCTCTGCAAGTCAATGCCACTAAAGAACTATTTGGCAGGGACTGCAGTGCTGAGGAAACAGCATCAACTGGCTCTAGCTTATCAACCTCACCTTGTCAAGCTTTGGTGGCTGTGATGATGTTAAAAAAGTAAAAAATAAGAGAGATTAGGTTAGAAAGGACTGGGTTCAAGTGTCAGCTCCGAATAACACCAGGAAGAGAAAACTCAGTTCTAAGAAGCCATTTAAAGAAAAATTGCGATTGTGAGTCGATGACTTTAGAAGTTTAAGACCAGACAGGACTACTGGGACTTCTGACCTAGTGCTCTATGTAAAAGCTATGGCTTGTCTGTATTAAATTCTTGTGGTCTGTAGTTTGGGGTTTTTTTTTCCTTAATATACCAAACAAGTTAAAAATCAAGACTGATCTCTTAAAGCCACTGTGGAAATGTTCCAATGATTGCTTACAGCCATTTGTGAAAAGTTGCAACTCTGCCTCTCTAAAATACTGATTAGCCCTACACTGACTTCTAGGTTCTGTTTTTATTATTAATTTGTCCATGGAACTGCTGAACTATTATTATCGCAGATGGTAGCTTTAAAGTTGTGACAATAAAGACATCTAGACAGCGCTCTCTGAGTCTCTTTATGTAAGGCGTATTTTCCATCCCTTCAACCATTCCCATTAAATCATTTTGAATTACGAACCATAGCTGCATCAGAGATTCTTTCAGCAGAGGTCAGGCCAGTGCTAAATGAATGTTACATCCCATTTCTATTCTTCCTGGGTAGCCAGTGTTTCACCAGCCAAGGATTTCATTCAGTCCCCTTACCACCGAGCCCCCCGACATGCAGCAGAGTACCCACACTGACTCTTGCAACTCTCATCTCCCTCAAGCCCTCTTCAGGATCAACACTCTCTAGGGCACATTACTGTATCCTGATGGCCAATGAGTTTTATGTATAGATATTATATTACCCCATGTTACTGGAATACACATCATTTGCTTGCATGCAGCCTTCCAAACAATCCAGATCACTCAGCACTCTTCTCTCTTATAGTTTACAACTTCCTTCTTTAGCCTACAAACTTCATCAGTAATGAATTTACTTTGATGTACTGGATTTCAGATCTTGCAAAGATCACTTCTTAGATCCAGTTCTCTGGAACCTCTGCAGAAACAAATCAACTTCAGCAATAATTCCTACTCTGTAATTATACTTAACAAGCTAGCATGTTTATAGTTTATGAAGCAGTTTATAGTCTGTTTCATAAAGGCCATTTTGATTTTGTACCCAATTTATTCACCAACATGTCATGCAGTGTCAAGGGTCTCCCAAACACAAGCAATGTAAATGACATGATGGATCAACAAAACTGCTTTCTTTTCCAACTTCATTGGTTGGTCCAGTAAAAGAGACTAAGGTCCCCATAAATTTTGGCTCTTCTAACAGAAGGTAGATAAACAACACTAGCAGTTTTACCAGTCAAAACTACAACAGTGGTTAAAGCAATATATAGAATTAACAATTCTAGCTCCCAAATGAATTGCTGAATACATCTTTAAACAACCATTAAACTACTACAAGTATTTTACATGTAGTTGGCATTCAGTATGAGATCAGCAATGCACTAACATTTACAGGAGGTGCTTCCTTCCCTGGGGACTGCATGGAATGGTACCATGCCAACAGAGACCAGCATATCAGAGGAATTTTAAGAAGTCTTTTCCTTGCTGGGAAAGTCAACTGAATCCTAAGTACAAGATTTACATTGTTTTGATCTTTAATCACTGATCCTAGCAGATGCACAAGCAACAGCATTCTGAAGAGCTGGGAATAGAATATTGCCATAATTACATTTCACATGTTATGAGAGAGCAAAACACATGAGCATCCTTTTGCACAAGCCTGAGTCTCCCTTAAACCTATCTTTCTGAAACTGTGCAGTAAGCATACAAACATGCTTTAAGTGGAATCTGGAGCAGGTTCAAAGAGAATACCTATATTTGGAGCAACAGAATGGGATTGAAAAGGCACAAGAAGAGATTTCAAGAGGAAAGAATTGGGTGCATAGTTAAAAACACCACTGCTGAAAAAAAGTTAAATAGCATTGTTTAACAATCTTGTTCAGAAGTTACTAGGACAGGGAATTAACAGACCGATTTGGATAAAAGCAAGAACTAGAGCTTTATATTCTCTGCATATCAGGAACACCAAAGAACCTCTGTAACTGAATGTACAGTATGAGAAAAATAGATCAAAACACTCTCAAGAATTGCCACGGCAGCTGAGAAGCGAGTTGGTGCACTTCAGTTACAGGATAAAAGTCACTTCTGAAAGATTCCAGAACAAGTACTCTAAAGGTACATCTATTTATCAGCCTTGCTATGGATCATCCTATGACAGTGTGTAAGAACAGGCTCTAAATTGTTTGCTTTGATACTGAACAGCATAGGTATGAGGAAAGCAAAGCAGAAACAACAGTAAATGAGCTCAGGGAGAGTATAGCCACTATTGTTCCACTTGGGGCTGATTGACAAATCAGCCATAACTGCTAGAGAGGGCTTTCATAAAACACATCTGGGCCATTTAAGCACGATGATCGAAAGATGGATGTATGAGCTAATGTAGCAAACTGATGAAGCCAAGAAAAAACAGTGTTTCTGCGTGGAGGTTCAAGATTAAAGTGCTTGGGATACAGTTATCTTAGATGATTTCAAGGTAATTTGACTTATTTTAAAATACTTGCCTGAATTTTTTAATTGTTTTATACTATTGGAATATTTTATTACTGTTACTTATAGGCACATGGTTCCTGACCACATTGTGTTAAATGCTGTTAATGAAGAAAGCTACAGCAGGCACCATTTTGTATCTAAGATATGTGAACCCAAGAAGGTTGGCATTACCAGACACAGGATTTAAGAACTAAGACGAAATGTTTCATGCCATCACTGTGTGGGACTGCACAGACCTTTCAGGCTTACAGGATACTTGAAGACTGGAAGCCTAACCCACAGTTTCTAGTTACTTAGACTTCAAGTTTCTGGCAAAAGCCTCAGAATGCACAAAAAACTATACAGGTGTTACACTGCCAAATGTCAGAGTGAACAAGAACAGTATGTACTAATCTAGTAACATGATAATGCAAGTAAAAGAAAAGGAGTATAAGAATAGGTTTTCAGCATCCACTGACTGCAGGCCAGCTGGGCTGAGCAAAGAGGGTGGGAGAGGGAAAGGTGTAATTTCCTCCTCAAGCAGTTTTGGGTTTTCTTTCACCTGCTACCTCCAGACATAAGGAACAACAGAGGGGCTGGTAAGCAGCCTGGTGTCTGACAGGCAGAAAGTGAAAACTGCTGAGGTAACAGCAAGCTCCCATACTTTACGACCAAAACGGGGAAAAATAGCTTACATGTAAAATACACGTTCACAAAATGGAAAAATAAAGCCCTTGAAAGAAGAGAGTGTTTAACTGAGCATTTAAGTATGCCCAAGGTTATGCCCATGCTGAAAGCCTCATGGATTTCATTGAAACTACAACATGTACATGTCTGTTGTCTGCTAATGGGAATATGTGCTGAAGTCGTTTCCTGAATCTGATTTTTAGCCACTGCTTAATATCCATGAAGAAAAATGTTCAGCTTTAGCAGTCATGGCAGAGAGGCACTAAAAGTAACAAAAATGTGTGGTTCATTTCTATTAAGAGGATATGCTTGTCACATTCACCAGGCTTGTCTGGGGTTTATGCTACTGAGTTCTTTGCTGAAGACCAAGTCTGTCTGGAAACGAGAGCTTGCCTGCTGTCTGTGAAATGATATCAGAGAGCTGGAATTGCTCAGCAGAGTCAGTTTGAAGCACAGGGTCTCAGTGCCATTTTAGAAGATAACAATGGGTGAAAGAAAGCTCCTAAGTGAGAGCTGGAAATACTACCATAAAAAAAAAAAAAAAACCCACAGAAAAACCCAAAACAAAACCCAACAGCAGCAGCAAAATTAAGGGAAAAAGGTAGAAGAAAGTCAAGGTAAAAATATGTCTGTTAACCATGGGAATGACTGGTCCAAAGGAATACGGCTGGATAGGCCGAGCTGGGGACAAAGATCATGCATCAGAGGAGAGACTGAAAGTGGAACTCAAACCAGAATATCAAAAGCAAGATGGTCTCCAAGAAATCCACCCACATGGGTGATAAAATGCTCATGTGTTACTACCAAATATAACTGTTTGCCCTGGGAAGCTCCCAGTTGTGTCCCAGCTGAAGTACCGAAAGGCTCAGGGAAGGTGTGGAAGAGAGAGCAGTGACTGCAGTTTGTTCAGCTTTCTGAGCCTTTGTAATAGTTCATCTCTTTGATGAAGAGAAATTGGTGACAACACACAGGTGTGGCACAGCTAGTAATGAACTCTTTGACTCTGGTGGAGCACTGATTGTCAGTGTCCGCCTGAACATGGGACAACCACCATGCACAGTGGTGACAGTTTTCATGCCCGTTTGCTGGGTAAAAACCAGGTGTTTGATTCTGAATTAAGCAATGTTAAATAATTTGAGTTTACTGTTGTCCATTTAATTTTAGATTTCCTTCATTCAAACATGTTACGCTCCCTGTAGAACATTTAATAATTTTTATCTTACTGGTTAGCAACTGTCAGTGTGAAGCAAAGATACATTTTCAGAATCTTTTCATTTCCATGTATGAGAATTTCAGGCTTTGCTTCCAATCAATAAAAAATCATTAGAAAAAACATTAGACTCTTTGTGGATTTTCTTTTTTCTTAAGCTCAAGTGCTAAAACAAAAGGTATAATCATAGAAAAACACAGAAAGGCAAGACTGAAATAAAACAAGAAGTTGCTCCTATCTGAGCTGAAAGCTTTCTATGGGCAGACTGAAGTTTGCGTCCATAAATTAGAGATGTGGCACTGTACATTCAGATAAATGTAGGTTTCTTTCAAGTTTATCTTTGAGATTCTGAGTTTCTAAAAGGTAAATTAAACTCTTCCAATACTGAATTTGTTTTCCTTGTTGACAGGAGAATAAACATTTCAAGGCTTCATTGTATAAATATGCCTTTGTTGGAATGTACTCACAAAACTTCTGTATATTCTGTTTCAAATAAAAGCCTTGCAGCCCATTGAAAAGTAGAGGCAAAGACAGGAAAACAGTCTCTCCCACCACTGTTGGGCTTCGATCACTTTTCTTGTAATTCAGCTGCCAATTACTGCCAGAATTAAGTAGCTTGGTACCTGACTGAGGTGAATTTGTGCTCTTTCTTGTACCGATTTCACACACCTGCAGTTTACCTCCCTCCCTGGAAAAGGCTGCAAACCAGCTGTGTTTCCTTCCTGTCATCATGGATTAAAAAAAGTCTTAATCACCACTATAAAAAATAGAAAAGAAACCCCCCAAAGTAGTTTAAAGCATCATGCCAGAATAACAGTTTCAAGTTATTAGATATTTACCCCTATTAAGGTTCATTTCCTTCAGGATCTTTGCATAGCCACCTTTAGATTTTTGTCACATTCAGCTGCCTCATTCCCAGGCCCCGCTTAAAAACCTTTTCCCTTACAACCAGTGACCTTCTCACACTCCTGGTATGGTGATGCTGGATCTGGGATGCTGGCACAGGATAAAAACTGGGGCACAAAGCTTAGAGGATGCTGCAAATAGTCTTCTACAGATGCCAGCTTGGGCACTGGGAGGGTTAGAGTGTGCCACAACCCAGCATGGTGGCATTGGGTGTAGGCCACCACCACCCACCAGCCCAACCCTCTGCCATCAATTGTGCCACAAAGAGCTGTGTGCTGAAGGCCACAGCTGGCACAAAACAGGTTAGCACAGGGAAAGGCATAGGGAGAAATGAAAGCTCAGATATTTCCCTCCATCTCATACGCACCTTGTGTAACAATTGCTAAGACTGTTCATACAATAAAACCTCATTCCAGGCTGAGTTCAGAAGTGCTGTGCTGCAAACAATAAACAGCCTTTTGTAAAGAAAAATGGAAGATTTTCTAAAAGGCAGGCCATACAAAGCCTACTGAAATTCAGTGGGAGACAGATGACAAAGCCTATCTGTTCTTTGAAATTCTCCCCTGGCAGAAATAATTTTGTTTGCATTTTTGGCATGAAAACAAACACATCTATTCCTACACCTTCTTTTCTGTAGTGCTGCGCTTTCCCAAATCATCATGAAGTGTATGTACACATACTGTCACACTCAGCAGTATCATGGCTTCCTAAACAATTCATTGCACATTCATAATTGAAAAAGTCAATTCTGCCAGTGTAAGAAAAAAGCTAAAAATATGAGCAAGTAAATCATTAGCAAAAACACTTCCCTCAGATCCTCATTCTCTTCATAAAGAAATGCATTACCTGTTATTACTTCTGCTGTGAGATAACGATAATGAACATCACAAAAATGTGTGCAGGCTCTGCTCAAGAGCTCACTTGTAAACCACTGCAAAAACATGGTGTTTGCCTACATCTTAATGTTACTTGTAGAAAAGAAAGAAGCCCTGAGGAGCAGATAAGAGTTCAAATCCTCAATAAACATCTTGGTATGGCAAAACTGAAGCCTAGTTTATTTGGGGTTTTGTTTTGGGTCTGATTTTGGTTTTGTCTTTACTCTGCTACACAACCAGATTTTAAGGAGTGAGAACCTACTTTCCATCAGAACTACCAAGCTGGTTTCAAGGCAGGGTGACGTTCAAGAGACTCCTCAGTAACTTTCAGCTCCTTGCAACCCTTACCTGTCAATGGGAGCAGAGCTGCATCAGCATCCCAAGGGAAGCCTTGGGATTCATCAATTTTTCCATTTGTGTTTCACTTTAGAGAATACAACAATACCAAAGAGAGACTGACACTCTATTTGAAATCAACAGTTTCAAATTCAAGACAATGGAATTTACATGGGAAAGGAAACAAAAGGTCTGGTTAATGACAGGTTGGACGTATCTCACCTAATACAGGTAAGACACTATTCTTGCCAGAGCCACCGACTACTATTTTAAAATCCAAAAGAAAAAGCATCTGTCTCCCCAAGTGTGCATTGCTGTTTTGCCCAAGGGTTTTTTTTACCAGGTTCTTTTAGCCATATCTTGTTCAGGTTACTCTTGGGAGCCATTGCTTTCAACCACGGTGATGCATTGCATGAGAAAATTAAGCAGCTGGATCACCAACATCATGAAGGGCATCACAAGACAAAAATAATCTCAGTGAGAAACTTGCTGATTCAGTTTTCTTATGGAAGAGCATAATATAGAACAGTCAAAATTTTGACTACTAAAGGGTCACAGTAGTGCATTGGAGATATTGAATAACTGGAAATACAATAAGAAAAATAATTATGAAAAACTGAAGAAAATTATGCAGGAAAAGGGAAAGAAAAGCTTGCAGTGTCCTATTTGCTATGCAACAATCATGGATCTTATCAAATCACGCCATTGTATCTCTGTATAGACGTCGCTGTGTGATTATTGCTGAAATGTGGGACAAAGTACACCCTATATTCAACTGATACAGGCTGCAAAACATTAAGCACTGAACAAAGGATTATTTTCTTCTTCTTTTTTTTTTTTTAATAAGGAACAGATGGTCACCTTATTCAAGCAGCTGTTAGGGGTAAAAAAATGATTCACTATCAGTCACCAAAGGCTAAAAATGGTCAGATTCAGATGCACTCCCTCCTGCCAAGCAGTGGTATCAGCATTCAGCCTCTGACTGGTATAAGACAGGAGAAAAGAAGTGAGGCGAGGGCTCCTCCTGGTCAGCTCTGCCTGCTGCTCTCAGCGGGATATGAGCCATACCTACAAATCCTGGTGCTGAGCAGAAGCTCTAACTATACCTCAAGTCATTTCTGATGTCCAAGTTCAATGCTAACAAGTGGAACTGCCAGAGAGCACAGTAAAGGAATAAGCATCTTAAAGCCTGTAAAATTAAAACTGACTTATTTTAGGAGATTGCATTTTATCACTAGGTGGCATTGCTCTAAATCTTTCAGTGCCTCTCTTCTGAGCTCTTTAGTGTATGGGTAATATCCTAACAGTTGGTGAAACACATAGGTTTCACTGGGGTGGTGCCAGCCGTGCTGCTCAAAATATGTGTACAACACTTCAGCAAACCTATGTGGTTAGAGATTTTATTCTTAACTTTGGCCTCAACTCCTTTGTTTACTACTATAAACACAGTCCATAACCAGATGTTCAGTTCCTCCAGCCAAAAGCCTCTGCTTACTCAGAAGCATTTATAAAACCACCCCAGCCCCCCTGATCCACCCCCACTTCTGCGATTCACTCTCAGAGATCTTTCTACCAGGGACAGCAGTTGCTCGCAGCTCACGTTTGTGTGCTGTACAACAGCTGTAAAGCCAGAGCTTTTTGCCAATTCACTGCACCACTGGGTTGACTCACTGGCCCATGGAATTTGGAAAAAATGGTAAAAACATTTAAAAGTAGTTTTTTTTTTCTTTACTTGAACTGCTGTTGAATTATCTGTGAAAGCCATTAATGGAGCCTGACAGCATGAAACGGAGGAGTAAAAAATCATGAACATTTTAGCATCTCTAAACCTGAATAAAGTTTCCAATAGCGCAGAAATCAAGCCTCCACTTCGAAACAACCTCAGCAAAACATGTGTCCAATTCAATTTCAGAACTGAAATCTCATTCTGACTCCAGTAACTAAATCCTGTGCATTATAACTAAGGCCTATGACCCAATGTGCAATGGTACCATATCCCACAGAGAGTTTAAAGCTTCAAGGAGGTAAAATTTAGCCATACCCAGAAATGCAATCCTGAAATCCCATACCCTGTTATTACCTAAAGCACAGACATGGAAAGAAGACTGTGTATATACTGCACATTCAGGAGTCACTGGATAAGAAATACAGCAAGGTCCTGGAGAAGGGACTGGAGCCTGGAACTCCTTGTTCTTAGCTGAGGACCTGAGGCACCAGCTGACAAATCATGATCTTCCCACATCGACGTTTCTGAGAGATAACAAAGAGAGGACATTCAGCCCATCGCACATGAAATTCCTGTACATTCACTACCTTATCAGCTACAGCCTCAGTTCCATTGCTAGACAGATACTCTTCTTCCAAGACAGACCCTTTAACAAAATGTACTCTGTGTCCTGGATGGCACTATCTGCTTTACTGATTTGACAAGCTGATTTGTATTTGCCTCTGCTTCAACAAATCAACTTCATTAAGTCAGCAGCAATGACCCTTCCTGTTTTCCTGAGCTCAGATCAACGCCAAGAGGTCAGAACAGTTCTATGACTGGCAGTGCTCATCATCAACAGACTTTATCCTAGGAATGAGATGATTTATAGCAGCCACATCACTCAGTTTTAGGAGAAATACATGGCCATTCCAGATCCTTTCAAACCATCTCAGGGCAAATATAGAGTGCTTTTCAGAAAATGAAAAGAACAAATAGTTATTTTCACTTTTAATACTATACAGAGCTAATTTCCAAAAGTGCAAGAATTGTTATGGAACAACCTTTATTCCCTTTACACTCCTCCTTACAGTTCATCTCACTAATAAACATACACACTACCATTTCCCAGCCCCAAGAAGCAAGAGAGCTCCTCACAGAAGTAGGTCAAGGAAGCTTTCCCTGCTCTCTGAGCCTGCACAGCCCAAGTGTCATTCACTAGGCTCTTCAACAATTGCTTCAAGTCTTTGTAATTAGGCATGTGTAACTGTGCAGTCAGATTGATAACACTTACTCATCCGTGCAAAGCACTTGAGCTCTAGGAATGAAAGCATCCTAGCAGTAATGGTAACTATTATCTTTAATCTGCAAAGGCCTTGAGTACACACAGGGGAAAAAACAACAGGAAAGAAAAATTTAGCTGTTCAACTGAACCAGTTTAGATAAAATCAGTAAAATTCTCATATGCTGGCTCTCAGGAAGATGTCTACAAATCAGTTCCTGAACCATTTAGCGGGAGCAAGAAGAGCCGTGTGCTGTGCTCTCAGCCCAAGGTATGTGGCACAGCGTTGGTGTACCAGGAGATACCACTGATGTCCTGATGCAACAGTCCTTCTTCTCTCTCTTCTTTTCTGGAACAAATCCCTGACAGGCCCAGCCAGCAAACAGCCCCTTCTTCATGAAGTTTGGGGAAATCTGGTTGATCCGTTGGTTTGGTTTTCTCTTCTACCCAATCCAGCAAACGCCAGCCCCTGATTAATATGTCATTTCCAGTCTCCTATCTTGCAAGTATCATTTCCTCCTGAAATAGCCCAGTTCAGATGGACCAATACCATTCATTTGTATGTACTTTGAAAATCACGCATTGAATCACCATGACTATCAGGTGACTATCACAGCTTGACACTGCTGTATAGACATGGGCTGAGTATACCCATTAAGCCATTGAGGAACAATTAGTCTGATAATAATCTTAAAAATGAACAGTGATTGCTATTACTTATATTAGTCACCTTAATAAAACTTCCCACATATACATGGCAGATAATGCTGCTGACAATAAGACTTAAAAAGGAAAACCTGTGTGATGACAGCATGACCTCAAGGGGAAAGTGAGCTCTGTGGTTCAAGTACATGAATTCAGAGACTGAATTCCCTCTCAGATTCCCTCCCCTCACCTACACTTACATAAATTAGGCACCCAATATTGGAACATTTTCATGAAAGATAATGAGGAAATGCAAAACCCTCCCTATGTTTGCTCCCTCCAGAAGCAACTGACTGGAGCCCATAGGGACTCCACCTTTTCTGCAGAGAAACAAGCTTTTCCTTCTCAAGAACAGACCATTCTCGGAGTAATTTATCCTCCGCCTTCTCTGGCTGCCTGTTCAAGGTCTGGCATTTCTCTGCTTGGGAAGCAATTCCATTCCTTTCTGTAGCATCCCTCATGAGAGTCTCAACAGGGCTGAGCACTGAAATGAAAGGTCACCAGGAAATCAAAGCAGCAGTGGGCTGTGAGCTGGCGCTTACAACAGCAGGGTAGAAGGATGGCTTTGTGGCTATAGGCACAGGGGCTTACTGCACTTTTCTTGACCTCCAAGGAGTTGGCAAAGATATCAGATCTGAATTGCAATTTATTGAACACACAAACTAAATTCAGTCAAATGCTAGATGGGAAAATGCCTTCTAGAAAGAAGGCATAGTTATAATATGAACTACTCATATCTAAAGGAAATAGTATCTTAAAATCAGTATTTGCTGCAAGATTAAAGTGAAAGAGCATCTGAGACTGAAGCATTTATTAGCTATCTTTCTGCTGATAATCAATGTACTCTATTAGTTACCTAACATTTCTGACAAAAGCAGGATCTCTCTTTAGTCAAGAATTTGATAAGTTGCACTGAGAATATGTGGAATAATGGGAATGACTCTGGTTACTCAGATTCATGAAAGATTGAAACTGCTGCAGGCTTTCCAAAGTAAAATACCCAACAAGGACAGTCATGGGAACCAAGAGTCTGCCTGAAAGCTGAAAACTCCAGCTGGGCTTTTTCCAAACAAAGCAACACAAGAGAAGGGATGAGGCTGCTCTAAAAAGCCCCCAAATCACAAAAAAAAACCCACATCTAGGGGAAAGCACTGACAAGGAAGGGACACTTAAGACTGGTGCAGTATTGTTATAAAAACAAATGAGCATTAATGAACCATACTGAAGCAAGATTACACTGAAAATTAAAAGATCAAGAATTAAAAGAAAAGCATTAAAGGAGTGAGGTCTTATAGGTGGTAGGTGGGAAACAGGTTTTAAGTCATAGAAACAGGTTTTAAGATATACCTTGTGAAGCTTATGGAAAAGGCTGTAATGTGATGCATTCAGCAAGAAGGGGGTTAGAATTGCTAACCTGGTCGAACACTCCCAGCTCTTTATACCAAGTCACCTCTTGGTATATAATGTGCTTCCAATGCTCCTTTTAAAAGAAGATAAGGCAGGGCTCATAAGGCTTCCCTCTTTCCTTCCTCCCCAAGTAACATACATGTGTGTGTGAATTAATCTACATGGAAGTTTCGTTTCCCCTTGTGGAATTGAGAAAAAAATATTGTCAAACTTTGGTTTTCCCCTATCACAATTAAAAGATCTGCTCTGAAGAAAGGCAAAGAGCTAACACAGAGCATTTAATCAAAGGGTGACAGCTGGGTAGCTAATGGATAAATCACAAGCCCATGATACAGGCCAATAACTAAGTTCTATGAGTTGAGCAAATGCCAAACATGGCAGCTGATTTTTTGAGTACAGAAACCCTCCCAAAGGCAGAGAGGATTTCCAGTACAGCATGCTACCCCCTGTTCTGTAGTACACACCCCTCTGGTAGGATAATGCTTGTGCCTTTTGTAGTGAACTTTACCAGTTCTGATTACTTTAGACTGGGGGAAAACATCCCCAAATATATGTCTTGATCTTAACTTCTCTAGACAACAGTAAAGGAGACCTAAAGGTGAGGCCTTGATCTGAATATGGAGGCGCAGGTTGTTACTGTACCTAGAGGGCCTCATTGGGAAGGAATAGCAGTCTGGGAGCTTCCCAGAAGAAATAACTGAGCTGCAGCTCCCCTGCACAACACTACCTGGATCAGCACAAGAGGAATCATGTGCTGGTCCTCTCCTTTCTTGGAGCCAAATGGTACCTGGAGGATTGCAGTGGTTTTAAGGTCTGAAGAAGTTGCAGTACTGCTCCCCTTTGGATATGGCCCAGGTGATTACATTCTACCAGTCGTCCCTTGTGTGCTGCCCAGGAAAATGTAGAGATGAAAGTAACATATGAAGAGTGGCAAATTCAGGAGGCTAAAGAGAAAGCATGCATGAGACTTAGGTAAAGAAAAAGCAAGGAAAGAGGGCAATGGAAATGCAGATGAAGATGGAGGAAGGAAAGAAGAGAAAGATAAAATAAAGCAAAGGCAATATACAACAGAAAAAATGCATTAAAGAAGAGATACAGAGAGAATAGATGGGGCCAAGATATGTGCAAAGATCAAAAAAAAAAAAAGTATGAGAAACTGCTATGGGAAATAAGAAAGCTGAGCAGATATGCAAACAACATGTACTTCTCTTTGTCATCCCTTTGTCATGGCAAACCCACTGCCTCCTCTCTGCCTCCTTCCAGGTGGGTTCCCTGCAACAGCCTACATTTCTGGTGCAGCTGTCTAATAGCCTAAATGTTCATCTCCGTATCTATTGATACTAATATTTGACTTTGCATCTTGCAAAGCACCTGAAACCAGCTTTGATTAATCAGCCAGTGCAGACTCTGCTCATCACCAGGGGCTGGAATGCAGCACCTTTTCAGGATAGCACCATTACAGTGTGCCTTTAAGCCTCTGCAAACAACCAACTGGTGTTGATTTATCATGCTGTTCCCTGGAGCCACAGTAAGGTTCAAACCGCCTACTAGATTCACCACACAAATTCCTCAGAGGTGCCTTGAATTACATTTAATCTTTGTCGCAATATGAAAATGTTGAGGTGTGAGATGCTCCCGTCCCTTAAAATGGATCAATCACGTCATTCCAGGAAAAGGAAAGGTGCTGCCTCAGCCTCAGCAGACAGCACAGCTCCTACTGAGGTCAGCAGAAATTTCACCTGCAATGGAGGCAGCACAGACTGTAATTCTGCACTGGTTTTATTTGGTAGTAAACATCTCTAAAGCAGCCTGTGCCCCAAAATATGCTTTCACACAAACCTGGTGCTCCCCAGCAGGACTGTTTATGTGAAGAGAATTTGGCACTAGCTGTCTTAGATATGAAGGTGCAAATTTACTACTATAAGCCTGTGTTATTTCTCCAACACTTCATTTGCTCCTGGCTTCCAACAGTTGCCATAAACCAGAAAAACTACAGCTTTTTTTGTGAAATGACAGAAAAGTGGCAGTCCTCAAAGCCGCAGAGCTGTGAAAAGGCACTAGCTGTTGGATATAGCCTTTTGGACTGTTTTTACAGGAGACCAACGTGAGCACGCACAATCCAAGGGCACTTCCTCAAAGACGGCAGTTGAAAGCAGCTTTTATTGGAAACCACAAAGAAATATCCTCAGAACAGAGATTCTCCTCTAAGAACTGCTCTCCCCAGCTCACAACTCCTCTGTAAGAGTCAGTTCCACAGACCTGATCATTCCTGGGGCACCTGGAATGATTTTCCATTTGGAAATACTGTGCCCTTCTAACAGTCATCCCTCTCTTGTGCTGTTCCAGAACTAAGAGAGCACAACCAAAATGTGGGTGTCTGTTCCTAGGAAGCCTTTCATCCAGTGCAGCTGCAGACTTTGATCTGTTAATACTTTGCTAATTTGTTTCTCAAGATTGCAGGAATCCCTCAGCTCTAAGTACTTCTGCCTGACACATGCTCTGCTGCTTGTATTGGAGAGCTTCTAGATGTTTCAGAAGCAGCTGTCTGAAACTAAGGAACAGAGCACTTGGACACACCTGAAGATGCTAATGACACAGAGTCCTTGGCTCCTCCTTAGGCTGAGATATCATCAGTGCTGCTTTTAGCTAAGGATATAATGAAAAGAGACTGATGATTTTTGAAATTTGCCTCGATATTTTAGCAACAGAACTAGTGCAATGACAAACAAAATTCAGGCATGTACCTTATAAAAAAAAAACAACAAATTGCTAAAGGTTGTAGAAATTATATAGAGTTTGTCCTTATCAGCTTGTTAATATCAAACATGAAAAAAGCTATAATTTCAAGTACTTCCTAGAATCAGGGTCCCAAATGCACTAAGGTACAGCTTGCCTTTCAAGAGGATCAAAGACGTCAGTGAGAGCAGAAATTCTCTCCACACTCTGAAATAGTTTTACGAGCTAATATGGTCTAAGCAATAATTTTAATTTAAGAATCAGAGCACATACTTCTGCAGAGATAGAACTGATGCAGAGTGGGCAGGTAAAGCCTTCTACCTTGAACCAAACTACGTACCCATTTCTAAGCAACCTTTCAGTCTTACAGTTTATGTATTTGCTTTCCTTACTGGCACTTTTGAGCAAAGAGCAGGCTTTTAAAATCACTGTGTGTCCTAATGTGAATGAGCAAGGAAAGCATCCATGGGTGTGGGGTAGGATGCTGACTGTAAGTGTTCAAATCTGGGATTGGGGGCCAAAACCAGAGACTAAATTTATCACTGATTTTCGTCCCAGGATTCCTAGCACCAGTCACTGCAAGTGCTACAATGAGCTTAAATGTGCAGCTAACAGAGCTTTTATAAACACTTCTCAGAAGAGGTCCCAGCAGCGAGGAAGAAGGTGGACTCCAGAGCTGAAGGCACTGTTCAAGCCAGTGCCTGCCTGCATGGGAGCTCAGACCACTGGTGGCTCCACCACAGGGCCAGAAATGACAATCATGGAATGGCTTGATTGGAAAAGACCTTAAAGCTCATCCAGTTCCAATCCCCTGCCACAGGCAGGGGCATCTTCCACTAGAGCAGGGTGCTCCAAGCCCTGTCCAACCTGGCCTTGAACACTGCCAGGGATGGGGCAGCCACAGCTTCCCTGGGCACCCTGTGCCAGTGTCTCACCACCCTCACAGGGAAGAACTTCTGCCTAATATCTAACCTCAGTCTCCCCTGTGCCAGTTTAAAGCCATTTCCCCTTGTCCTGTCATTACAGGCTCCTGTAAAGAGTCCCTCTCCAGCTTTCTTGTAGGCTCCCTTTAGGCACTGGAAGCTGCTCTAAGGTTTCCCTGGAGCCTTCTATTTTTCATGCTGAACAAGCCCCGCTCTCTCAGCCTGTCTTCAGAGGAGAGATGCTCCAGCCCTTGGAGCTGCTTTGTGGCCTCGCCTGAACAGGTCCACATCCCTCTTGTGTTGGGGGCCCCAGAGCTAAATGCCGTATTGCAGGTTGGGTCTCATGAGAGCAGAGTAGAGAGGCAGGATCACCTCCTTCGACCTGCTGGTCACACTCCTTTTGATGCAGCCCAGGACATGGTTGGTTTCTGGGCTCAAGCGCACACTGGACCCAGCTCATGTTCAGTTTCTCATTGACCAACACCCCCAAGTCCTCCTCAGGGCTGCTCCAAATCCATCCTCTGCCCAGCCTGTGCTTGGGATTGCCTCGACCCAGCTGTAGGACCTTGCACTTCTCATGGTTAAACTTCATGAGGTTGGCATCAGGCCACCTCACAAGCATGTCAAGGTCCCTCTGGATGGCATTCCTTCCCTCCAGGCTATCAATCGAGCCACACAGCTTGATGTCTTTGGCACACATTTTTGCTCTGTAAGTCATCTCATGACACCCACCAGCACTAAGCCACTGTTTATGTGAGAATGGTTAATGACAAAGAATGCTAGAAAAGGGAGTACAAAGCATTGGGCAAAGGACAAAAAAGGTGAACAATTTAGGTAGCCTTTAATGTTTGATGCCATACAATTTGAGTACTTGCATACAGCAGGAGGTATTTGACATTTTCCTCTTCAGAGATTAGCACTTGCAGGTATTGATTTAAACTAGGATTTATACCATGACTGTCATTGTTACAAAGTGCACAGTAAGAGAGATTAGCAAGAAATTGCCAGGCACACCATCCTTAATCAGCTGCAAACTGTTTTCATCCTAAATGTGCAGGTTTGTCAGCAAAAGCAAAATACACACAACTAAGTGGAGTAGCAGGAAAAGCACATTCAGTCCAACAAAATAGAAATAGCTGCAGAGAAAGGGTGCTGTAAGGCAGCTTTTGATTTTTCACTTTGAATCTGGAACAGGCTCACAATTCATGCCACCTCTTTTTAACTCTTACTATCTGGTTTGGAATAGAATTGATATTCTTCCCAAACGCCAAGTTCTCCCCATGCATTTTACTGGACATGAGATCCACCTGAGTATGTTTGAAGGCTACCAGCCCAGTTCTTATTACCCAAGTCCCTTGCTGGATACAGTAACATGCATCTCTTTTCCATCCTAGGAGCCTTCCTTTGAAGGACATGGGTTTAAAAACACAACACATAAGGAAAACACCCACCCAGCTCTGTGTGAATGAGACCTGAAGATTGAATATATCATTAAGGAGGGTATTCTTTGGCACAAATAGAGCTAAATGTCTTGCTCCTTTCGATTTTCAAGCAGAGTTCAGCACTTTGCTCCCAGTGCAATTGCCCAGTGTTCAAGGTCAGGCTGGACATCCCCTAGAGCAATGTGGAAGTTGTCCCTGCCCATGGCAGGGGGTTGGAACTAGATGATATTACAGTCCTTTCCAAGCCAAACCATCCTGTGATTCTCTGCCTTGCTCCTCTAATACTTTCTGAAAATCCCATTTTTGCCTGCTTGGCAGATATGGAAACATACGCTACAGCCAGGTGTATTTCAATTACAGAGGATAAAAGCTGCAGGGAAAAAAATGCTACATTTTTTGCCTTTCTTCTAGTTACCCAACCTCTAAATTGAAAGCAGTAAAATGGGTGCCTCTTTCACTGCTAAAGTCCACTTGAAAATTGGTTTCCTGTTTAGCCTGCACTATGGGATTTCAATTACTTTATCCTAAAAGTTACAAACCACCAGATGTTCTTGCCTCTGAGTGAAACAGATCAGTATTTACAAGAATTGTATTTTTCTTGATAAGGTTTAACCTGCACAGCTCTTTATCAATGGGTCCCTGATATGATAGAGTTGTTTCTGGTAGGGTTTGGTTCCCGCAACAAGCATAGCAGGTTTTGTTCGTTTTCTGCCTGGATGAGCTTAGGTAAAGCTCAATGCTGGTCCCTATGAGGTACAATTAATCTCCTGAACGGTAAAAACCTTTGATATTTTTTTTGTTGTGTCTAGAACTAAAACTTCACAACTCAAAACTTCAACAACAGGAAGAAATATGTTGAAGGAGGTCCCTATCATTCATACTGCAGTTGGACCTTGTATTACTGATTCACAGATGACTGAAAGAGCATCTACTAGGAAGAGGAAACCATGGAGACAAACAAATAGAAGAGCTGTCCATGCTGTGTAGGGATCATCATGGATTTAGACACAGTGTCTCATTCCTGAAGCCCTAGAGCCATTCCTGTGTTCATGTAAGCAGCCAGGTTTGGATCAAGGTTTCCTCTCATGTAGTGAAGGTTACGGAAACCAAGTTGTGCAGGGCTACTTCTGTGACACAAACTGAATAGCAAGAGAAAAGAGAAAGGGCTGAGACAGAGATGTTGCCTTAATGTGCTGCTTCAGAAGGAACTGGAGAGATGGGGTGCAGTCACAGTTATCTCCCACTTAAACAGTACTTTTGCACCTGGTAGCAGCAGCAACCAGCTTGGCTTCCCAGGCCTCTAGCTTAAAAATATATAGGGTGAACATTTTGATACTTTTCATCTACAATCTACAGTGTGAGAAAACTGCTTTCCTCATCCGCAGCTGTCCAGTGGGAAGCTCTCAAAGGAACAAGGTAAAACTGCAACACACATCCTCGGCCCAGTGGGGCCAATTTGCAGTGGTTGAGGATCTGACTCAGACTGCGTTTCTCATTTCTCTGCTACTCATCCATATTCAAGATGTTTTGCTATCAGAACTGTATCTTATGAAATAGTAATACTACTCTGGTTTAGTGCCAGAGTTGGGTTAAGGGACGGCAATGCATTAATGCTCCAGGTAATCAGCTCAGCAACTTCCAACTGTCAGCACTCTGAAACTATCCTGGCAATAATAAATGTTTTCAGATAGGCTCATTACCAATGCATTAAAACAGCTATCCAGCGAATATGAGACTTAGCTCTCTGCGTATGCAATGGGTCTCTAATTGCACTGATCTGAACAGCCTGTCAGGAGATAATTTTAGTTCTTGTATAAGCATCTGTTCTTTAAGGAGGGATACACAACCTGCTCAGGAAGAACTTAATCAACATTTCTAACATTAAATACAACATAACTCAATGTAATTATCAAAGTTTCCTCATGCCAAGAAAAACAAAAAGTTTCTGAAAGGGTAGAAAGATTCTTCTTTTATGTTTATTTTAGTAGGGCTGTAATTTTAGTTAGACCACATTTAAAAAGAGGATATTATAGCAAAGCATCCAGACCATATAACCCTCCACAGATTTCAGTTTTGGCACGAAGAGATAGGTCAGCTCTAATTCTTACATGAAAGTTGTTTCAATCCAGTTCCAGATGAAAAAAAATCCTGCAATAGCAAGCCTCTCCCTCCATGATATTTAATTTTTTTTTTATCTTTTCCTACTACCAAATAACTTATGGGATCTGTTGTGCCTCAGTCGATAGAAAATTTGCTTGTGGCAGAAATACACTTTTGATGGAGATCAATATAAACAAGAAAATAGAAAATATTGTTCATAGATTACCTCCCCTCCCCTACCCCCCAATAGATGTTTATCCAATTACCAGTATCTGGAATGTTTTTATATTACAACTTAAATGCAAGTTTTTCTGTCACAGAAATCTAACTCACATAAATAATACTTTGCGAAGAATTAATGGCAGCTTTGTGCTCCTTCAGCAACTGTCTTCCTCCTGAAGGACTGTCTCCTCTCATAGGGTTGCTTTCCTCCCATTTGCTTTCCAAGTAAACAACCTCACCTGACACCTTATTCATCATCCAGTAATGGTGGCGAATGCAAACGTGCCTGCACTCCTGATCTGTTTCTCTTTGCCAGCTGGTATAGAGAGACTGAAGGCAAGAGTTTTTAAGGGCGAAATGCTAGCAGAACTGTGAGCCCTCAATGATTTATATTAAGTTAAAAATGATCCTTGCTTTTGCATTACCCACTGACATTAACAGCTGCCTAACACCTGAGATAGCTACACCACATTTCTACTTCCTGACAGCAGCACTGATTTAGAATTAAAAATCAGAACCCATATGGCACAAAAGCACAGATTCTAACTGGGGAGGGAAGAAGCTGAACTTGTTCTGGTTACAGGTAGCCAGAAAAAAAAAATAAAAAAAACATTTCCTCATTTACATTGGAAGATCAAAGAATTTGGGGGTTTGGGGGTTTTCTTCCCCTCTGTGAATACCAACATGCAGCATTTCCAAAAGGGAATTATTGCCATGCAGCCTATAGCCCATGAAACAGAAAAGAAAACCAGACAGCATACTGAGCAATTACAGGAGATACCTAGCAGGATCTTGGAACTGCCCTTCAAGGCTCACAGAGTCCCCACTCTCTAACAGGCATTAGTAATACCAACACCAGTGAACTCTCTCCAACCAGAAAACATCAACACGTTTTGATCCCCTGCCTTGGCAGTTCTTTCCAGAAACCAGAGAGGTTACTCTGTCCTGCAGCTGAACATCTACCAAGAGTCATCTTTTAACCGCATAGTGCTCCAGCTGCTGGACCATCCCTATAAGCCAGACTTCAGAAACGTCAGTGTTGGATTCAACCAAAATTTGTCAAATCCCCAAATACAGGGGCGGGGGGCATATCTCCCTTTATGGGGGAAAGGGACATAAACAGCATTTTTCTTCTGCCCTGGGGAACTGAACAGTACCATTTCTACATGCCTCCTGAAGCATTCTACTGCCTTTTTCCAGTCTAGTCTGAAATACTCTTAGGTTGGAGGAAGACTACTCGAGTTTCCCTTCTCATACACATTCCTCCCAAGAGTGGATGACTGTAATTCTGTGTTTACATTTCAATTACCAGCCCCCAACTTTGCAAGCTCTCTGCTATTCAATGAAAACATACTTCTTTTCCTGTTGACGTGCACAACAGCTTTTAGTCAATACACCCCCAGACCACAGAAGTCATCAATGAGGTATTAATTTGTTGTGCTGCTTGAATTACACAGTTCCTGGCTGGGCAAACTAAAAGGTCCTCTGTCACAGGACTAGATCTGTTGCACTTACTTGCGTGTCTTGCTCTCTTTCCAAGTCATCAAAACATTTAAGGTCTCTGCATAACTTCAAAATATCTGAATCAAGCATGAAAGGCTAACAAGAAAAACAAGCTAAGAAGCTGAATGCCAGCTCACACTGCCCTATGTGATTAAAGAGGATTAGAGAATAAGCAGAAAAGCCCTGGAGTCAGTGACATTGGCAGTGGGCAGGAATGACTATCTAGAGAGCTGCTGAAAGTGCAGGCACTTGGGAATCTTGTGTGGTTTCCCACTGTGAAAGATGAATTAACCTCCCCACTGTGTGATTTGATCAGCCCAAGAGAGGAGAGAGGGGATGAGGATAGTCAGTCAGACCTGAGATTTATGACGTGGGCTATCTCAAGGGAGCTGATTCCAGCAGAGCAGTCTTGAGGCAGAACAGGGGACCGGGACTCAGGACAATAGGATTTTATTCCTCTCTTTGTCCATGGAGAGAAAAAGGCATTTTACCTTCCTGTCTCCTTTCCTATGGCTTTTGTCCGCTCCATCAGCTTCGATCAAAATGCTTTGCGGGCTTACAAATTGGCACCCTGATCCTGAGCAAGATGAAGTAGTGCAGCATGCTATAAATCAGCATTGTGTTATCAAAATGACATTTGTTCGGGAGGCCACTTCACACATTGGGTCAGAGACATCATTCTTGCCATGCTTCACAATGATAGCCATTCCACAGGTAGTCTCCCTTCTTGCTGTGTTGGCCAAAGCAGACCTGACTCAGGGGGGAACAGGGGCAGTAGGGATCAAAGCCCATTCCACAACTTGGAGCCTTCTATTTAAAACGAAGGACCCAATCACTTTTAGAATATCTCATTAAAGCACATTCAAGCTAAATGAAAGGTTCTATTCTTGCACAAGCTGTCTAATCCAAACATCAGATTTAGTGTACTATCAATTATTCTACTTAGTCTATTCTAAAGAAAGAGTTTCTTCAGACAATGAGATATTTCTAAAGGAGAAGGGCTGAGCAGATCTCCAAGCTGGTTTGCACTTAGGAAGTTCTTCCCCAGATAAGGCCTACCTAGTAACAAAAAATTCTCCTGCAAACTAGGATTTTTCATTTCTTCAATAGGCAGAAATGGCTTGACAAGGTGAAGGAATAACCAGAAACAAAGGACTAACTCCTCATGCTGTCTGTTGAGACAGGAAACATGACACTTTCCTAGCACTGATAAACTAAGATGAACACTTTGCTCAGCTTGCCTTACATAGCCATTGGAAATTTCTTGGAATAGGGAAAAGTCATTAAGAATAGGCCTCCTAGGCAGATGTCAGGAAAGATGTATTTTAGGTTATTGTATGCATATATATCCGTATCTGTGTCTTCGTATCTAACTAAGGATACATCACTGGTACTTAACCCATTTGTTGAGCATGCCAATGCAAAGAAAAGGTGGCACATCTTTGTTTAATATGTTAATCAAGGGAGTGTACCTTTGTAATACCATCAAAGCAACTGCACTTCTTACACTTGAAAACCATGGGATGTTTTTTTGGTGGTGCTGCAGAAAAGGTTCTATTCTGCACAACTCCAGTTGATTTGTATATAGGCTTTATTGAATGAGATAGAAATATTTCTATTTTATGTTTTAGTGAATTAATTTTCAGTGGAATTGGTGACTTGTGTAATGATTAACTGACAATGGTAGCTCAGAGGGTTAATTTAATTTCTATCTTCTCCTCTGATCCCCTGGTTTTATTCTTGGGTCCCTCCATGCCAACCCTATCCCCCCCACACCTGCCCCGTGAGCTTTCATCGTACCTCCTTTTAGGTCTTCATAAAACACACATCTTTAAAATCAGGCTCATTTCTTGCCTTGACACAAGATGGTAAGCTAATGTATTTTAGGTGAAACTCATGGTCCACCTTATTGTAGTTGGTTCAGTTGTTATTCAGCAATCCATTAAGAAAAGTAAGATCTACTAAAAGATACAGGCTGAAAAAAAATATGCAAATGTATATTAAACAATTTACCCAAATCATTAGCAATCTTACAACATTAATAAAAAACTGACTTACAGAATCAAATCCATTTCCTCCTTCTGAGCTCTAAGCCTGGATATACCATGAGAGCAAGCCATATTAAATTTAAAGCTAACCTGATCCCCTCTTTGCTGTCCCTCTCTAAGGGCAAAGAATTCTGTGACATTTGGAAATGGCAGCTAGTTACACACCATGCATTTTTCAGTAGCATCCATTTCAAAGTGATCTCATTACATGGATAAGCTCTACTCACAACATGTAGAGAGCTTTGCCTGGTCTGGTTTTATTTTTCCTTTGCAAATGACTATAGTAGGAAGCTCTGAACAGCATGCATTTATGAACCTGAGTGTAAGTGTGCAGGAAAACAGTCATTATACAAACAACCAGCACAAGGCACTTACTTTCAGTAGACAATTGGTTTCATGGCACAAATACCAGCAGCTGCATTATCAAATAAACAGAAGACTGTGCTGAATAAGTAATAAAAAATGATCTCTGTAGGAGATAGAGGAGAGGAAAAGAAACTAATCATTGGAGCTCATCTTCAGAACATCAAATATACCTGACCAATGAAATCCAAACTGAAGGTCTTATTACAGCTGCACATACAGACAGCACTTGTTTTATGAGACCATGTAAATGTACCCAAAACCACCAGAAGATAGATTTTACCTTGTAGCTTCTTCAATCTGCCCAAAATCTTTTAAAAGCCCACCTAAATTTCATACATCAGATGCAGGGTTATCTGCAGAGAGAAAAAGAAAATAAATGACTGTAAATATACTGAAACCCAATAAAAATTCAATATCCCCCACTGTATACATATTTCATAAGCAACACAAAAACCTCATTTTCAATGCATCCTGTAGACAAAGAGGTTCAGATACTTGTCCTTATTATCATGAGTATTCAGCCTAAATTGCTGCCCTAAAAGTTTTCAGCTCTGAAACACAGAACAATACCTCAGAAGATGAATAACTGATTATCTTGAGGTATCTTGAGATAATCACGATACTTGACGACAGCGATGTTGCTTCTTTGTTCAGTGTGAACTCATCTATTCTGCCCGTGGTTTGCTTTAGCTTGATGGTAACTTGTTAGCCACCAATCCTGCTTAATTATTCCTAGCTAAAAACAAACAAAATGTTGATTTGGCATTAAACAAATTCATCTAACAGTCTCCATGAAATTTAGACTATTTATCCCTTTGTCTGCTAACTGAACCATCAGTGATTCTTTCTCCACATACTGCATAACACTTCAGCTATTATTCTAAGCAAATGAATTCAGGACAAAAATAGAAACAGCCATTAAAAGATAATGCTACTGGATAATTCTTGCTTCCAGTTCTGTCTACACACATAAGTTTCAGATCTTCATCATACTCCAATCAAGCTGAATTAGAAAGCTTTCCAAGTATGATTTTGTGCTACATAAGCTTGTCTCATTAAAAATTGGAAAGGGGGAAAACCAACCTTGTTACTATAAACAAAAATAGTGCTGATATTGCTTTTTAAGAACTAGGCAGAGTGTACTCTCGCATTCCTTGGTTTTGCAAATGACACAAAATGGTAATCAGGAGTCTGTACATTATTTAGGACCTTCAAAGCAAAACTTAGAAGAAATAACAAGGCATCAAGCTGGCCTTGCAGAAGTCTCTCATGCCCCGAACACAGCAGCACTGCATGTAGTTCAAGCTGTCAGAAAGTGACCCTTTTTGCATACAGTAGCTGCCTAATAGGGCTGTTCTGGCAACAGCACCTAAGGAACTATAAATAATGATCACCTCCAGGAGGATTTTTCTTACACATCTCCCATTTAACCTCAACCTGATTATGAGGACATGCAGAGGTTTTGCAAGCCTTGGTGATCTGAGACACTGCTCTGTACAAACAGGTTTCTCTTTTCCCAGTTAAGGGAGCCCAGCACACAGTTACCCTGAAGCTCCTTTTCATTCTCTTGTTGGTATAGTAAGGTTACTAAGACTCTGTGGAGGTACCCAGCATGTAAGTTTTCACATTGCTACAGAAAGTCCCATGCCTATTCAAATGGAGCAGGATCCTCAGAGCCATGTATGCTTCATGCCAGGAACAATTTTGCATGGAGGGCTCCTGACAGCAATCACACAATGGCATAACCTACCCTGACAGGCAGGACTGGCCTGAACTGCAGAGGCAGTCAGGAACAACATGGATTTGCACAACACAACTTGAAGATGCGGTGTGAGAGAAACTTGCACACATTCTCCATGGGAAAACTTGCTTCTTCAGTCATGGTTGTACCAAGAAAGAAGGGAGGCAGAGCACAGCAGCTGGCAAGGCAGTAAACCAGGGCTTTGAGTGAGCAGGAACACTCGATCCTTTGTTCTTCTAATTAGCCCTAACGTGAGAGTAACACAACAACATATTGACTTCTTCCAATCCTCTTTGTACCATATCTAAAGTGATTATGGCTGCCACTCTGTCTCGGATTTTCCAGATTTTCATTTTAAATGTCACAGCTGAGTCAAGAGCCAGTGTCAGGAGAACCAATATGCAGTCACTAACAGATAGTCTCTGCCTGTTCTCTCGTCAAAACCATTTCTTATCTCACAAGTTACCCCTCAGGGATAACATGACCTAGAAACCTGTCTGTTTCATAGCAAAGTAGTTTTGAATAAAATGGTCTGCCCAGATTCAACAAACTCCATCAACCCATGATGTAATGGTGGTAGGTGGTGAGCAACATCCTATTTGTTAAGGACTTTGTAAAGCACAGACTGTTACCCACAACTTCACTGCCTGCTTTTAAGTTGGTTTCAAGCTTGCCTGCTTTCTTCAAAATCTGTTTTTGTATTTGCCCATTACAGAACTGAAACCCAGATCTTGTTTTTATATTTGCCAATCCACATGGAGAGTCAGAAAATTATGGGGTAGGAAATTACTTTTCATCAGAAATAGTGTCAGATGAACAGTGGCAGATTAAATGGTAACCATACTCACTACTGTTTGTTAAGCAGGACAACAGGCATCAGAAGCAACTGCAGGCAGAGGGCTAGGTCAATATCAAGTTGTTGGCCAAATGACATATCAGTAAACTGACAGACAGATGGCTCCAAGTCAGTCTGTCTTTTCCCCTCTATTTCTTCCATCTCCTCTGGTCCAGGGCAGGGAGTCACGCATAAGCTACCTGGATTTTGGAGAAAGTAACTGAAGTGTGATGCCAATGCTCTAGCTCAACTGGACAGGTAGGTGTGAGTCAGCAGACTGAAAAAACATTAAGAGTACTCTCCCCCTTAACACCTTTCTCCTCCTGGTTTATTTGTGCATATTTCTCCTGCTGGTTTATTTGTGTATATACAGCTTAGTTATGGCCTTTAAATCACTTCTCTCTAATTCTTCTTTAAGAACAATAAAAGCTAGAGCAGAATGCCTAAAAAGGACAGGAAAGAGCTGGGCTTTTCACTCTCTGCACAGTGCTGCTGGATGGCTGAGTGCTCTTGATCCCTTTGGACCAACCTCAGACAGCTAGAATGTCCACCTGTGCTTGCCACTGCCACATTGAGTTGCTGCCTCTCTGCATACAGAGGCAGTTGTAAGCAGGATCCCATGACATAACAACCAGATGTCCTCTTCCTCACACCATCAGCACAGAGCTGACCACCTACACCTTATTCAGCCACCAGGGCTCTTCTGACAAGGTGCCTGTATTGGCTCTATGCAGTAGCAGTATGCTCACCTTCTAAGTAGCTGTGTTTAATTGAGCAGGATTTTAACAGTCCCACTTGCTATCAGATACACAAAATAAATCACTGAAAGGTAGGAAAAAAAGATTATGGAAGTGAGGTTACACCTCTCCATGCTGAGCTGTGGGGTTCATTAAACATGTTTTGTGGAGCAGCAGTGTTTAGACCTGTCAAAAGCGTGGTCCAATTTTTGTAACTGTTCCTTAGTCTCAATGTAATTCTTCACAGCTACACTGGGCTGGAGATGTACAAGACTATGTCTCTCGTTTGCTATTAGGGACATGAGGACATGTCCCCATGACCACACTGATGACAATGTCATCAGTGATAGCAGCATGATTAAATAGGTGCAGACATGGTAGTTTCTTGGCAAACTGATTCCTCATCCCTCATGAAAGCAAAGCACTTGGTTCAGCTGTTACCTTCAACAAGGAAATTTATCATTTGCTTCACACATGACTTTCAATTCTCTTGACATTTGGAAACAAAAGTACCTTTGGCCTTACTAAGTCTCCCCCCACTGTTAGTACCTGACACAGAGCTCTGCTGACTCGGCATATGACCTTCTGCTCCTCTGAAATTAAATGAAGGCTCAGAGGGTCTGTTTCCAAGGCAACTCCTTTTGATGCACGCACGAAGTTACATGCTTTGGAGGGAAACTGCAAAGCTGCTGGATCCCACAGGAAGGACACCTGCAGCTCACACTTTCAGGCTTCACGTATGAAGGACCAGATCCAATGCAGGTTGAAGCTCTAGCAAAGTCCTGTAACAATCTGAGGGTATAAATCTGACTCTTCAAGAGTAGCTACATAGTGTGAAAGTAGCAGCAGCCTGCATAAGGCTAGAAAAGAAGAGAAATCTTTGCTGAACTCTGTGCTCTCAAAGATACTTAGTGAAGAGGACAGTACAAGCAATATTTCTGCAGCCCAAATGAGAGCACTACCTGCAGAAACACAGAACAGCTTTACAAGAGAGCAACAAAACTGAAGCAAACAAGTATCTCTTGGATGTGGCTGTACCAGAGATCCCAGTGGGAGAGGTTTATTGGACACAATTCCAAGAGGGCAAGGCATGTTTGTGAGAGTATCTTTGAATTTTCCATGGAGGAAACCCGAAGTGAACATGAATAAATTACATAATTAGCGAGTGCCAGAGTGCTCAGGATTTAACAAAGGAAAATTGCCAAAGAAAAAACTCCTAAATCTCACATTGAGCAGTGCTGAAAACTCCCAGGCACAGCAAAGAGAACGAGCCTCTCCAGCAAGGGTCAGAAAGCAGCTACAAACACTGCTGTAGCTACAGAAGTCCTGAGAATGAGAAAAGGATGAGCCTGCCATCTCTGTTGGTTCAGTCCTTGCACAGACTCCATGGGCATAATTCCTGAAACCAGCAGGATTTTTCTGTCACCAGAAAAAGAGACCACTGTAGATTTGTTCTTTAACCCCATTACTGTTATTCTCACAAGGGACCATTTACAATCCAGTTTACAATTATTGCAACTAGGCTTGACCAACATTTCCCATTGTAAGATGCAGGTTTCCGTTGCTTACAACTTGTCAATCTATCAAAATTGCAAAAGCAGTTTTATTTTGGCATTTTAAAATTTACTTTTTCAACTTAGACCTTTAATACCTACATTTTCTAGGATAAGGCTGGGCTTGGGTTTATCAGAGCACAATGGCACACAGTAACATCAGCAACTTGAAGATGCAAGGGGAAGGGTGAGTTTCTAGTTAACTCAAGGTTTCATTCCCAGTTCTACAGCAGGACACGTGCAGTTCTGCACTGGGGAGAGGACCAGGCTTGCACGCATTCTTAGGGTGAAATGGGGCAATAATTCTGTTTTACCAGCCTTTGTCTGCCTGTACCTAAATTAAATACTTTTGGCTTCTCCCTTTCCAGAGGAAGGAATCCCTACAACTGACAAGGGTGAAACTGGCATTGATTTCCCATAGTATTGGGAAATATCATGTCAGCCCAGGGAACACCGAGGTTCTGCTCAATATAACAAAATTGACCACTCCATGTTGAACAGCTATCATGAAACAAAAGCTTAGTGTGATTTATACAGTCTTCACAATGCTGCAACCAGCAAGAAGGTCATAGGAACTCAGTGAAATCTGTTACTGGGAAATCTGTCACAAGCTACCAAAGCCAGTTGAAGTGCTAGGACTGATTGCTGTTACACCCCCTAATTATGGTAGCAAAATAGTACATCTCTGACAAGTAACAAACAGCAGAGAGACAACCAAGAATATACCTACTTGCTGCTGTATTTTCTTAGTAGCAAGACACACTGTCCTACTTCTTGAAATAGAGTTGCATGACTTTTGGAAGTAATCACCAGCACAACCATTTCCAAACGCATAGCTCTACTCCAAGTTGAAAAGTACTTCAGTCCTACTGAGACCTGCCCATCTCTCTTAGAATCATAGAATCGTTAGGGTTGGAAAGGACCTTAAGATCATCCAGTTCCAACCCCCCTGCCGTGGGCAGGGACACCTTACGCTAAATCATATCACCCAAGGCCTCGTCCAACCTGGCCTTGAACACTGACAGGGATGGAGCATTCACAACCTCCCTGGGCAACCTATTCCAGTGCTTCACCACCCTCACAGGAAAGAATTTCCTTCTCATATCCAACCTAAACTTCCCCCGTTTAAGTTTTAACCCGTTAACCCTTGTCCTGTCACTACAGTCCCTAATGAAGAGTCCCTCCCCACCATCCCTATAGGCCCCCTTCAGATACTGGAAGGCTGCTATGAGGTCTCCACACAGCCTTCTCTTCTCCAGGCTGAACAGCCCCAACTTCCTCAGCCTGTCTTTATACTGGAGTGCTCCAGTCCCCTGATCATCCTTGTGGCCTCCTCTGGACTTGTTCCAACAGTTCCATGTCCTTTTGATGTTGAGGACACCAGAACTGCACACAATACTCCAGGTGAGGTCTCACGAGAGCAGAGTAAAGGGACAGGATCACCTCCTTCGACCTGCTGGTCATGCTCCTTTTGATGCACCCCAGGATACGGCTGGCTTTCTGGGCTGCAAGCTCACACTGAAGCCGGCTCATGTTCATTTTCTCATCAACCAACACCCCCAAGTCCTTCCCTGCAGGGCTGCTCTGAATCTCTTCTCTGCCCAACCTGTAGCTGTGCCTGGGATTGCTCCGACCCAGGTGTAGGACCTTGCACTTGGCACGGTTAAACCTCATGAGGTTGGCATCAGCCCACCTCACAAGTGTGTCAAGGTCCCTCTGGATGGCATTCCTTCCCTCCAGCGTATCAACCGAAGCACACAGCTTGGTGTCATCGGCAAACTTGCTGAGGGCGCACTCAATCCCACTGTCCACGTCAGCGATGAAGATGTTAAACAAGACCGGTCCCAACACTGATCCCTGAGGGACACCACTCTTGAAATACAGCAAGTTATTTTAGGAAGACAGTGGTCTGAATAAAACCTTGCTTAAAAAATACAATCTTGATGGAAAAATATCAGTACAAAAGTAAATAAACAAACATTATAAACCCTTTGCATCTGTGTGAAGTAACTGTATTGAGGCCACAATTCAGGCAGGTACATAAGCATACCTTTACAGAAAAGAACACATTGTTCTTACTAGAAGTTTCTGACTTCAAGGGCATCTAGAAACAACAGAACTGAGTCATCCCAAGTTTGTTGTTTGATTTGTTTATTTTTAATTAGTAGTACACTTGCTCTATTCCTATGGAGTCATTGGGGGTTTAAGTAAAAAAGATCTGTAATTATAAAGTAAATCACCAAGCAAAATGAAACTGAATTAAGCCAATCCACCCTATGCTGCTGTCAGCAAACTTCACTCACGCCTTATTTTGGTTTTCATGCTACTTCCTCCCCTTAAAGGAACAAGGCCAACAACTCTTGCCACCAAGAGAAAATATTCAGTAGATGTAGTAGCCTCCAGCCTAACTAAACCCTGATCTGAGTTCACCCTGGCAGCACACAAAGACCATCATCACTGCTCATGGTGGACTGTTAACTGGGTTCTCTGTCTTATCATACCCTATTCAGGTAGTGACTGTAATCAAATGGCTGTGTACAAACAGCACAACAATGATCCACTGCATGCAGTTTTTCCCGGGACATGCTCTTGCTTTTCACCATCAGCCACCTTTCCCTGGAGATAACCACATAAGAACTGTACCATTTATCACACAGCACCCGGAGGACAGACCTGACTTATGCCCCCTGCCTTTTTATTTGTTTAAACCAGAGCAGGTATTTCTGAAGAAGGAAAGCAAAATTGGCAGAGGAAAATGCGATGCAAAATAAAACACTGATACTTGCAGAATGGATGGTGTGACTTGTTAGAAACCTTTAACTGCTTTTTACCATTTGGTGTAAGTATTTTCAGAATATCAATCAATCTCCTAAAACCTAACAACCCTAACAATCAATCCTAACAATCAATCCCCTACAGATTTCTCTTGAGAACTCCACAACAGAGCACAGGATCCCTCTGCCACCATAACAGAATATTCTCCTTTATAAGAACCAGTATACCTACAATGTCAAAACTAATTAGCTAAAACAAACACAATATTTAAAGCATGATTTAAAACATGGATTTAAAGCCCTAGGCTTAGTAATACCGGTACTACTGAAAGACCACTAGTTTTGAGCTCTTTATAACCATATGTGAAAATTTAGCATTAGGGAAGTGGGAGAGTTTGGCCCAAATGTGAGATGGTTTTGAGAGGCTTGAGAGACTTGTGTTTCCTGTGCTTGGACTCAAAATTATTTGGCAACAAACTGAAAACAAATAAACAGGATCTTTTTCTCCTCTATGCAATGCTTCGTTTAATTCCAGAGCTCTCCAAAACAGTGTTGTGGAAGCCAAAATATAAATAGGCTGAAGAAGAAATTAGACTCATTCATCATTAGTGGATATTAATCAGGATGGCCCAGACAGTGTGGAAAACAGTACTCACCAGATTACCAAGAGCTAAAAAGAAATACACAGGGAGAGATATTTTAGGCACATATTGTTTCACACACTCTTTTCCCTGAGTTCTTCCCAAGTAGCTACTGATTGAGACCATTTACCAGGCTGGATCACTTCTGGACTGATGTAGAAGAGCATAATGCCTCCAACATAGAAAAAGAACTAAAACCTCTAAAATAATTCCAAATTTGTTTGGTTTCCACAGTTTGAACAAAGAACGTCACCTGGAATTCAATAGAAGTGTACAAGTATTGTGATTTTTGCACTAGATATTTTATGGCAGAATCATAAATATGGTCATTTAATTTACCCCACCCTTCATGGAAGCCTTTCCTGATCTAATGAAAAACAAAATTAAACCCAAAGGCCAAAAGAGGATGTAAAGAAAACTATCTACCATAAATTCATACTCAGCACAGAAATACTGGTTTGCACTGAAGCAGAAACCCCAAAACTTTCACCAGAAAATGAGTAAGCTTTCTATTTGCCTCCCAGTAGAGCTACACGCTTTCTTTTAACAGTCCTTTATGGTTTGCCTTTTGCCAGCCATCTTAATGGCAGTTAAGGAACTACAGTTGTAGAAAAGTCTTTCCTTACAGTGCTGCATTTCTTGTTCTGCACTTCTGAAAGTGTCATCAAATTACAAACGGGGAAAAACTCATTCAAAGTGAATTAGGCTGTGTACTGCAGCAGCACTCATTTTCAGCAGCCAATATAAGAGTGATCATGGGTTTCATGTCTCTTATCACTCTGTTTCAATGCAAAACATTGATATAAAAGCCTGAATCTAGACCCTCAGGTCAGATAGAGTTGTCTCTATATACAACCATATCCATCTGCTCAGGATCTGTCCCACAGACTTGAATAGGAGCTTGACTTGGATCCCTGTCCTTGGAAACACCAGAAACAGGCACTCCTGGAAGCACATATCAACAAATGCAGCTCTTAAGAGCCCACCTCACAGTATGAAACACAGTCCTATACCCTTACTTATCACTCAGTTAAAACTAAACAAAATGTCAAGCCTTTCTTGAAAGTATGATGTGTCCTGCCCATTCAGCTACATACAGTGCCCCATGTGTTGAGGAACCAATCCCCACAGCAATCTTACATGGAAAACACCTTGTCTTAAACCCCAAAGCTTTTTCTATGAGGAGGGTCAAAACCCCATTTTTAAATAGCTGAGCTTGACTTTTTATGGCAGTTAATTTGACTTTTCAAACAAAATTCAGACCCTTCAAGAGAAGTATTTTCCTTTTTTTCCCAAAGCTCACTTTTTCCTAGGAAAAGTACCGTAACAAAAGAATAGCTGTTTCTTCTGTAGCTGTGCATATAGCACAGACCTTCTCCACTACACTTAGGCAGGCTTGTTCTGCTTCAGCAAGCCAGCAAATAAAAAGCAGACAGGGGAAGAGTCAAAAAAGCAGATTATGGAAAAAAGTACTAAAAATATCCATGTGCAAATATCAAGAAGAGAGAAGACAAATAGCATAACGAACTGTAGTACAGCTAATGGCATTCAAGGCAAATATTAAGTGGGTCTCATGCATAAATAAGTTAAGTACTCAGAAGAGTGTATGGAGACCATACTAAGCCTGTGCACCAGGGAAGCTGAGGATGACAACCCCTTGGAGCTCAAGATTTTCTACAGCAGTTCTCAGTTCAGCAAGACAGAGGAAGAAAACTTGCTGACAAGAACCCAGTAAACAAAAGCAGTATCAACACACAACACAAAGCCCTGCTAAAAAGCCAAATGGCTTTTTTCAGTAAGTGACTGGAGGACAATAAAATTTACTAAGCAAAATTACAGTGTTATAAAAAAAAAAAAGTGTTGTTACACTGTACATCAACGAGGAAGGAAGGAAAAAAGAATCAAATAACTTGGAGGGAAAAGGGCTGAAAGTCACAACATACAAGGTTGATAAGTATCATTTACTCCCACACTGAGTATTGCTGTCTTCCTGAAGAGATGAAACAGGCAGTGGTGAACTAAGCTAAGCCATGTAGACAGAGATTGTACAGGGCAACTGTTTGATTTATAAGCTTTTCATCATATAGATGATAGATTAAAATGCATTACAGCATGTATATCGTGGATAAGATCTTTAATAGTGTGAAATTTCAATTTTCCCTACTTTGAAAACTTAAATTCATGCATTTGTGGTTTTTTTTTAATTAGAAAGGAACTGATTACTCATGCATTACTCATGCAAGTCCCTGAAGAGCATTTTTTTCTAAATGTTTTATATAGAATATTTACAGCACTAATGTTTATACTCAATATGTTTTGGCAGTTCTGCTTGGAAACCTCTTGGGTTAAACTAAGACAAAACCCAAGCCTTTCATTATGTTGCATTAAGCAGTCCAAATCAA
Organism: Pezoporus wallicus; assembly: GCF_028554395.1. Lineage (NCBI taxonomy): Eukaryota > Metazoa > Chordata > Aves > Psittaciformes > Psittacidae > Pezoporus > Pezoporus wallicus. The sequence goes on from NW_026641383.1 coordinate 3,087,005, forward strand.
GACAGTAGAAGTCTTATCACAGCCACACAGCTTGTGTACAACAGAGCATATAGCTTGAGTACAATAAAATGATGGGCACCATTAGAATACACTTTAAACATTCATACACCTAATTTTTTGTGAGCATAAGGAATGAGATTCCTCACTGCTCAGCTAAAAGCTATTACTGCCATCAGACATACTGACCCACTGCAACACTTGGTGAGAGATACTGCTAATTGCAAATCACCGATTCTCCTCTACCCTAACTTGCCATTTTTTACTGGCTTGGACCAAAGCTGTTTGATGCCATGAGGAAATACCCCCATGCTCAAATCTCCTGTGGCAGGCTTAGCTTTGACGCAGTTTCCAGGCTGACTTGCCTGGGAAGTTGAAGAAAGGAATACAGCTTCTCAGGTTGTATAGCCCTACAATTAAGGAAGGACTATATTGGAACAGGCTTCCCAGGATAGTGGTAGAATCACTATCCCTGGAAGCATTCAAAAACCATATAGATGAGGCCCTCAGTGATATGGCTTAGTGGTGGTCTTGGCAGTCATGGGGTAACATTTGGACTTGATCTTAAAGGTCTCTTCCAACCTAGTCGATTCTATGCAAAAAGAGCATGGGCCAGTTCGGGCTTTGAAATGAAAAGACCACTCTGCTCTACCAGGTGTCCCTTAGCATCACTGCTGCTATCATATTTTGAGAATTGAAGACTGCAAAACATCATTTCCACCATTATTTTTCTTGCAGTTTCTCTCAGTTGGTGGGTGATGTAGATATTTCTGAATCAGTGAAAGCAGATGCCTCATTTCCTTGGTGCTACAGTAATAAACAAAGAGGTTAAAGACACAGATACCACTGAAATTCAGTTTGCTATATATATGGGAGCTGCCTGTTCTTCCCACCTTCTCATGTACCTCCTCTACCTTAAGTGCACATAGCAGAAAATAGATATAAACCCATCTGAATCCTGTTCAAGTGCTAACAAATAATTGCTTTGTATTTAAATGAATGAAAACCACTAAGCCTCAGCTAGGGTAGGCTTTGGCTCAGTGATGTGTTGAAAGAGGCATCCTCTCTCCATCATTTCTCCTAATCTCTCACCAAGAATTTGCGTTAACAGCTATGATCATAAGAACAAAACACCCTGCCCACACATATATACCAGGGTGACAGATTTCCAGCTAGCTCATGTTGGACAGCTTTGACCCTGAGTCAACACTACACACCAGCACCGAGGGCTACAAATTATCAGAGTTCTTAATCATACTCAAAATAACGAGTAATTATTGCCTCGAGCTTAGAGTTAATTTTGCAACAGAGTTTAAGCATTAGTCATTGATTTAATCCTGATCAGTGACTTCATGGAATCCTATCATTTTCCAATACCATTTTACAAAATGTTCTTTTAAATATCTTTGTAACACAGTATCATATGAAAACATATGAAGATGACTGGCAAGCTCAAGCAGACATGCAAACCTCAAATGTCAAAAGACTGAACTAAATGTCCAAAGTTTGGGCTACTGAAAAAAAGACTGAAAGCTTCTCAAGCCTCATTTCTTCTGCTTCCCGAATGATTTTTGTGGCACTTACGTTTTCTGGTATTTCTCTCTCCATCCAAGTCAAACCCCAGAAATTCTGAGAGAAAAAGAGGTAAGACATAGGCTTTATCTAGCATGACATTAGTAGCAAAAGCAATGAAAGAATTATGTCCTGCCCTCGACAAGAAAGTTCTGTAGACCAGAAGTAGTTCCTCAAAAAAGCCCCAAGTATGTGTAATGTGATTCTTCTCCCTGAGAATCGTGCAAACTCTGACAAGTTTGATCACAACTGTGTTGCAAGAGCCGAAAACCACAATTACTCCACTCCTCAGAGGATGTGTGCCATTAGAATGCTTCACACTCTCTATATTTGTTCTTAAAATAGTAGCTGAATGTAAGGAAACTGTCAGCAGCACAAACCCCCTTCTTCCTCCCCATTCCCTCATGGCTTGTAATTAGGGTCCTGCTGAGAGGTAGGTTTTAGGTTTTCTCTTGTCCTAAAGAGAAGCCACAGCTACTGAAATAACCCTAACCCAACGAGAGAGGATGGAAATTTTTTTGTGTTTATTTTTATCTTACCATTTATTATCAATAGCTACTATATCCCAGATGGAGGCAAGCCCTGTCTGCATGCTTACCAAATTCATGCTCCTTTTGAAGAAACAAAATCATTAACAACTCCTAAAACAGCTGGAGCTACTTCCAAAAATAATGAGGACAAAGCAAAGCAAGGGCAGCCAAACTGTTTTGTTCAAAACTGGCTTGACAGTGGTAGAGAGGAAAATGAAACACAAAATAGAAAAACTCAAACTTATGATGGGAGAAAGGGAATGTTGGCTGCCCCACCTTGAGTTCTGGGTTACCTTAGACATCCCTTCTCAAAAACATATATGACATTCAGAGACAATCATGAAGAACAATGAGAATCTTACAAAAGTTTTACAAAGAGGTATGAAAGAAAGATGTGGGTTTACCTCTGGGTTGGAAAATGTATACAGTATATAAAACAAATATGGACCGATCAAGTCAGCAGCTTCAAAGGAAGCAAGAAGTAAAAAACATGAGTTTCTGCTTAAGATAACTTTCTTTGACACCCAACCGTTTCAGGGATTCACCTGGGCAGCAAGTCTCAGCCCCAAAGATGCAACCTGAAGGGAAAGAAAGGGATGGAGCAGGTGAAAACAACCGCCAAGTTGTGGTAACAGTTACTGTAAACTTGTCACAGTAAAGCCAGTCCTATATCTGCATTCACAGAGTGTGGGTTTACAATAGTAACAAGTATCAGAGAAAAATTCAGTGGGAACGATGAAATACAATTATGCAGGTGGAGTCCAAGCTAAGGATTGTACAAGGATCTTTAGCTCAGGAGAAGTCTTGCAAAGACTTGGATAGATTTTTTTTTTAAGTAATGGATATGCAGCTTTCCATCACTTGAAAAAAAATAATGGGAAAAATAATGTGTGAAAAATGGTTTTGAAAGCTGAGATACTTGAGCAATCTAGCAACTGGGAAGATAAAGTGAGGTAAAGATAAGAATCAGATAAAACCCACTAAAATTTAGTGGCAGGTGAAGGAAGCGCTGGGAAAATAGAAGTGGTTTTGTAGAGATCAGGATTAGAAACTTAGAAGGTCAATTAATAATGGAGGAGCCGATTCTAAAGACTCAGAAATGCAACACCATCCTCCCTGGTTTGCTTTTGCTTTCTAAACTGACTCTCCTTACTGTGAAATAAAATATTTGCACGGGCTTGGTAAACTATGCAGTACTTTGTAAACAACCTACTAATAGCTACAGTATATGGAAATTCTAAGAAAATGTCAGGATAAGGAACCAGTTGTATCACTTGAAATGCCCCTAAGGGAAATGCAGACATCCAAGTACTGAGGATGACTTTATATTCCAATTTCTATTTCAGAGTATCAAAGCTGAAAATCATACTGGCCTCTGCTTTGATCACGTAGCTGGTTCAGAACAAGATGAATTTACTACTGATACTATGTTTGAGGAAATTGCTCATTGCATGTTCCCTCTGGCTGGATGCCAAAAGGAAATTAAAGATACATTGGCCAATTCGGCTGCTATGCAGTAACAGCATCTGAAAAATATGGCTCATGGTCTTTGCCATGACAGGGTAACCTCTCTCCAAATGAAAGCTAATAAGATCTGGATTGAAAGGAATGGTGATAAAGAGTTTGTAAAGTCAGGGACAGACTCTCAGCTGCTGGGATGGCTGCAAGAGCCAGAATAGAGTACTTGCTGAGGACCAGGACCCACGAAACAGTCACATTTATAACCCTCCTTCCAACCGACTGATAACAGGGAGGAACTCTGCAGCTCACTGGGAAACAAGATTTTGTCAGCATTGAGAATAATGCCAATGTTTTCTAACTGGTACCAAGTCAGAGTTTTCTGACTGCTGATTTCATTTGGACAGGGGGAAGATACATTCAAGCATTTATCCATTACAACACAGAAGTCTAACAGTTATTCAAAGGATGCTTAGGAATCAGAAGTTATACATCTAAGTATTGTTACAATCATTCAGTCATCTGAGATTTACAGAATGTTTCCCATAACAAAAGATATAAAAATGAGAAGAGGAGGTCCAAAGATTTCCTTCTCCTGTTTTACCCACAGGACTAAATGCACCGCACCGTCACATAGTGACACACATGTTGGACATGCAACCTGCAGGGAACACACCACTTAGTTGACAGCAGGTTGAGGAAGCACAAACTCTTATTTTTATATAGGAAGGAAGAGCAGCCCTTCTAAACTTGCAGGGACAGGCTGGAATTTGTGCCTGGGAAAAACCTTTTGCCTAGTCCAAAAAGAAAAGGTCACTTTCAGCATAAGTTAAGACTCCTGCAAGCATTGTCAGGACTTGCTAACAATAACGCCAGTAAGAATGAGAATGGGTCTCTCAGATGCAGATGTATAAATATTCTCCATGGTTACAGAGTTCATACACAGACATCTGAAGAGCGAATGCCTTAGTGTCCCATTTAGTTCAAGGAGAACAGAAGCATCTTCAAAAGCAAGTCACAGACCCTGTTTAAATCACAGCCAAAAATCCTGATTATGCTATCTGTAACAGAACACGCTTCCCAGAAAACACAGTACACTAGTGAGATCAGCAAGATACAAGTGGGACAGAAAGAAGGTACATATTCAGCGTGGGTGAAGGCTTGGCTGATGTAATATGGCCTGCATAAGAAACTATGCTGTAAGAAAGGCATAGATCAACTTGAAAATGATTGTAAGCCGAGAAGACATGACCTATGAGAGAAGATGAAATTAATGTTCTGTCTAAAGAGGAACCATCTGAGAAAGGACAAGATGTAAAAGCTTTCAAAACCATAAAAACTCTTATAAGGAGACAAATAATCAAATAGAGAACTTAGAAGAGCAATCCACCACAAGTTACTAAGTAGAGAAGCCAAAACATACTCAGAAAATCCTGTGAATCAAAATGGATCTGGTCATCCTTTTGTAACTGACAACCTCATATGTCATATATCCTTAGCCTCTTCACACTCTTCCTCGAGCATCTTGCTCTGACTACTGTTGGAAGGCAGACTGTGGTGTTGGACAGACCCTTGCTCTGAACCACAAGAGCAGTTCTCATGTGTTCTCCATACCCATGGTAAGTAGAAGACAGAATGAAAGGGAAAATTCAGGTTAGTTATGAAGAAAGGGAGAACCAAATGTCTCCCTGCTAATAAGGACAGTGGCTCTTCTAACTGCCTGCTCAGGAAAAGGCAGGATCTCTGTCACAGCAAGTATTTCCAAAGAAACTTTTGTCAGGGGTGATACAAATCCTGCCTTTGGAGAGAAGAATGTACTGGGTGACTATCAGGCCTTCTCTCATGTTATGATACGAAGATTTAATATTGAAGGGTTGTTAGCCCACCACTCTCCCCGCATGAAAGGTCTCTGGACTGGTTTCAGAAACCGGGGCTAGCTATTAGACATCTGGTTAGAGAACACCTATCATGCTGCACTATTATTTCCTTAAGTGGATTACTAATTAGAACAAGTGAGGAAGACAACCCATCTACCTGAGGCTGCAGCTGGGACAGTTGTTGAGCAGTAAGGGAAGCACATCCGCCAACAGGCTCAAAGAACCTTCTTTGCACGCTGAAAATATCTCGCAAACTGGTTGCTAGGTGCTCTGCTCCTTGACATTTACATGCTTGAGCAAAAACACATCTGCTGTTTAGCAAAACGTCATAATAAATGTCATTTTTAAACACTGTCTGCTGTTCTGATTAGCTTGTAAGCAAAACATGAGCATCACTTCAGTTCTTAGAGGAAAGTCCTGTTACGTGACAGCCAAATACAGGCTGTCTCTTAAAATGCTGGGGGCTGGTACAGCCACTTGTAGAAAGCAAGTTAAAAATCAGTGTTTTCCTGACAGTAATATCTCAATTTTAAATCTTAACTAAAAAAAAAAAATATGGGTTTGTAGTGATAGTTCTATTCATCACCTCCCAGTAATGCAAGCTAGAAAGAATGTGGCCAGGTTCATGGAACCATTACTTAACCTAAAAAGAAAAGAAGTGTATCTTTTAGTAGACATTAGTGATGACCTCAGAAAGGAATAAATCTGTGAGCTCTGGTTCTGGCAGATGTACAGCAGCTGGATTAGTAGCTCATTGTGACCGTATGTGCCATTTTTCAGATGTTATAGGAGAAAAATGCTGATTTTCTCTAGTTTAGTTGTTGCAGGGACTGTTTCTTGACTTGGATAAATGTTCTAGGCAACCATCATGTCAGTATGGACGCAAACAGGTAAACAAATGCTATAAGGTGGCTTTCAAAGATGCAGTCCTGTGGTTTTGCTGGGCCAATAAAAATAATGACAGAATGCTGCAAAATGGCAACCTCCAAACCGTTCTTTAAATCAGCTTAGAATCACAGAATGGTTTGGGTTAGAAAGAGCCTTAAAGATCATCCAGTTCCAACCCCCTGCCTTGAGCAGGGACACCTTCCACTAGACCAGATTGCTCCAAGCCCAGTCCAACCTGGCCTTGAACACTGCTAGGAACGGAGCATTAACAACTTCTTCAGACAGCCTGTTCCAGTGTCTCACAACTCTAACACTGAAGGATTTCTTCTTTATATCTAACCTAAATCTTGCCTTTGAATAGTAAAGGGCATCATTTGCAGTGTGTCACAGACTCACTGCTATTGTATCTGGCTGTAACAGGGGCAGTGTGAAGAGAGCATTCACTGCAGGTACTCCAGGGAGCAACTGGGCTGAGAAGAGGTAGTCCATATTCCAACTCCTGCTGAGCTGTAAGCAGTGGTGAGAAGGGCAAATGAAAAAGTGGGTCCTTATTTCATCCCTGCTGATACTATACAAATAAATCAATGGGGAGCAGAGGTTTTCAACCTCTAAACCCAAGCCAAAGTGACAGTGATCAAAGCCTTTGCTGGGCTGCCTGTTCAATGACAAGGCACAAGGAAAAGTTTGAGCACTATGACACTGCCGCCCAGAGAGTCTGTTTTGGCACTGCAAGAGACTGACAGCCTCTGAATGACAGCAAAGGAGTGACATTTATACAGTGATACAGCAGTTTTGGGTACCTCACATATCCATAGCTTCTGCAGCACCATTCAGAATAGCACACTCAGGCTAGGCTTGCAACCTTCAACTGTTACTTCAGATAGAGATTAAGAGAGAGGAAAAGGTCTCAGCTGCTCTGTTTCCTGGGACAGCAAGGTGACACCAGGCAGTCCATCACAGACTGATGTGACAAGCTCCCAAAAGCTGTTAAATAATGCATTCTGTGCTAGTTTGACTTAACTTCAGTAACCAAGAGCCTTCTGCAGCACTGGGTGCATTAAAACTACCCATCAGCTGATCAGATCCGAGTTTAGGAACATTGAAGAAACTCAGTACAAGGGCCAGAACTGTCATATTCCGTAGGGTAAGGAAGCTGGAGAATCCTGCTACATACCAAACTGTAGGAATCTACATCTAGCCTCAACAGTGCATGAAGTATAAGGCCAGAAAATTTACAAGAAAATATGGTCTCGACTAAAGTATGAACTTGGGGTAAAAGAGAAGGAGGAAAAAAATATTTATGTAAATTAGGGATTCTGGAAGACACAAGAGGTTTACAATTAAAGCTGATCTAAATATGAAAGGACATATAAAACCCACTTGCTTGCCACTGCAGACTTTAGGGTTTTCACAGTGTCTCGCAATACTCAGTGCTTGATTTCGAGATCAAGCTCCTTGAGATAAGAGGCAGAGTAAGAATTTTTAATTGTTTCTTGGAAGGAAAAGCTCAAAACTTGGGCAAACCCAAAGTGTAACCCAGAGTGGGCCCAAAAAAAAAAAAAGAACCACCTATAACATGCAGGACAGATAAGAGGAACCATAAACATAACTATGTCACAGACCACCAGTGCTGGGATTGGAGATGCTGCAGACTCCATTGCTCTTGGTACCATGCTTCTGGTTCAGATAGTCTCTAGAAGCAAAGTCACTGTCACTACAGTAGCAGAGAAAGCCAGCTTTGCCTGACCACCAGCATCAAGCCGAAAGCAGGGAAACTCAAACATCTTTCATTCATCCTTTAGACACTGTGCACAGGCCCCATCCACATGCTTACAGACATGCCAAGATAGCCTCTCTGACTTCTTGCATGAAATACATACTTCTGAAAGAGGGAAGAGGAATGATAAAGGCCATCGCAGTCCTCTGCATGTTCAGTGGATTGCATCGTTGAAAGAGGTAATGAATTTACTGAAAGATTCCCCACCATCCTGAGACTAGAAGAGCTCCATCCTGTGCCTGTAAGCAGGCACACCACCAGTTATTGCTATTTGTCCTGAAACCTTATGGCTCAGTCTGTTGTAATGAATCTAACAATCATAATAATGGAAGCTTGCACGTCTCTCATAGCAGATGAAAAAGGAGAAATGGTGATACTATGAGAAAAAATAGAAAAAGTTTATCAATATACATCTGACAACACACATTTATAAACAATACAGATAATGCTAGCAGGCATTCAAATTCCCTAACTGTGTAAATTTGTGTTAATTAGAGCTACAAACAGTTAGCAGGGGAGGTCTGTTTCACAGCTTCTGATGTTTATGCATGTTTTGGGGACTATTTTTAAAAAGCTGAAGGCAGAGTAAAGTTATTTCAGGAACATTTCAATGTGCTGCTTCTCACAAAGCCTAAGTGATTAGTGCTCAGGGTAATTTGTGTGGAGGTGTTTATCACCTTTGTGCTAGTATTTTTTACTACAGAGTTTCTATCAGTTCAGAGGTTTGATACCCAGCTGACACAATGAAAAAAGCAGACAGAATACTATAAATAAAGACCCGCTCAGAGTGGGGACATTTCACTGACACTGAATCTACTCTCACTGAAAAAAAGATGGCTTTTCTGAGTGCTCTCTGGAAAAACAGCAGCAGACAGTTACGTTAAAACAAGTTCAACTAAGCATACAAAAAATAACTTACACTTCTACAATCTATTCAAGGTCATGTATTTAATAACAGAGTCTGAGAGGAATAGAAAATTGAGATTCAGGGTCCCACCTTGGGCTGTATTTTCTTCTTATAGGTTTCAAATGTCATGAGCCTAATTTAGTCAGTTATATAATTGAAGATTGATAGTTTTGTCCATACGGTAATAGACTAGAAATCTAGTTCATGTTTAAACATAAAGAAATGTGCATCTTATTTGGAAGGAGGAGAATCTGGTGGGAATTTCTGCTGGAGTGATCCCAGAGATTTCCTTATTTATGGGGAGAGGAAAATAGGGAAAGGATACTTGCTAGTATGAGACAGAAAAGCCTAAAAATTAGGACTCTAAATTGAGCGACTTACATAAAGTTCTAAATTGTACAATAACCTTCCATGAATCAAATCATGAATCAAGATCCATTTTAATCACTCCTAGGAGTTAACAGCAACCATATTAATCAACATGTTTTAATTCATTGCAAAGATGATTACAATAAACCTTTCAGACTCATGTCAAAATACCCTATTCAGATGAAGCCCTTAAAGGAGGTGAACATTTGGAAAGTTAACATTTGGATCACAGCAAAATAAAAAAGCCACAAACTAAAGCAAACAGATCACCCCAATACAGTTCTCAGAGGCACTCTGAAAATTAGCTTCATCATATCTAATAGGGGATATATCTTTTAGAAAGCTGAGCCTTTTGGAGTAGTGGTCTAGTCACCATAACATCAAAGCTTAATGCCTTGTAATACATTCCTTCACACCATCTATGTTGCTCAAGTTTGGGTTTATGTTTAAAGCAAAACCCATTAGTTCATTCTGAGGTTAATTTGTCACGTCATGTCAATGTGCTGGCAAATTCTGCATTTACTGATACAAGAGATCTGGCCTCTCTGAGTCTGTGTGTAAACAGGTATCTTCTGTTCATCAGAAATAATTCCAGAGCTGATTACCGGACTGGGCTGCAACTCCAACAGGCCTAGGATCAGCAAGAAATTTATCATGCCAAAGCATTGTTTATTATGTACTTTGTAAACAAAGAAATCCAAAACACTGATTCGGAGAGATTTCTTACGACACAGGATCCCAAAGCTTTTAATATAAAAATATTACCTTTAAAAGTATTTTAGATCCTGAATAAACAGAGACATGAAGGTAGTTTTTTGGCACTTTAAATACATATTTACAAAATATTTTTATTTTTTAAGTGTTCTGGCCCAGCAATTTATTTTTCTAATTCATTAGAGAAGAGGTCCAGTTATCAAAACCTAATCTGTAGTGCAGAGATCACAGTGAGTAATCTTGCTTAATGAAGCGGTAATCGATGTCTGAGCAACTACATTATTAGTATCATTATGTTATTTATTTATGCTTTGTATTGCTAAACTCTCCACCATAAACAGGCCTCAAAGGCAAAATCTGAATAAACCAAAATCTATTACTCCAGAGTTTTGCAAACAACCCCTTGTACAAGTGAAGTAGCTCTCATGAAAGACAACTGCCGAACCAGGTGGTCAGCTTCAGACAATGGTTTAGTCAGCCTGCCCACACTGATGTTGGTTTTGTCTTTTAACAACAAGAGCAGATCAAATCGGTAGAAATATTCTAATAGTAGAGTTGTGATGGGAGTACATGCTTGCTAGCGGTAATTGCAGTAGCTTTCTTCAGGAGCATCTCTGTCTGGACCATTTTCTATTGACTATGAGACCATTTGATACAGCCAGTGTATTCTCCTTTTAAAAGGGATCCCACTTGGGAACAGCAGGATCTTTTTGGCTGAAACAGTCCCCTTAAAATCCACTAGAAAGCATCAGAGGAAATTTCAATGTGAGCAGTTAAAACGTAGCCAAAAATAACTACTAAAAAATTACTAAACAACTGAGGTCTCAGGACAGAAGAGCTCCCACCCATTGAAACAGTTCTTTTGGTTTGCATGCCTGCTACGGCACATAGGCAAGAGCTCTGAAGGTTCTAGCAGGGTCACTTAGCTACTGAAGGAACTTCTCACATGTTAAGTGGTGTCAGCTCTGTGCGATCTGAGGTTTCTTTCCTAAACTGACATTTTTTCCCTAGCAGCAGGAAGGGAGCAGCTTTGTCACCATTGTTTACCAAGTTCCTATACCACTAGTTCCACCCAGTGGCACTTTTAAGGACATAGGACAAGGATACCCAAAATGTCTGAAGACCCAGAATCCCCCCAGCAGTAGCAACAAAATACAAACACAAGATATGCATGTCACTTTGTACCAAAACATCTAAAACCACCTCTTCTGAAAGACACAGAAGTCAGATAATTTCTATAAGCTTTTAAACCCCCAAGAGTCTCCTTTTGTCAAGTCATAATAAAGTCTGGTTTATACATAAAACAGATATTTTATTATTTTATTGAAAGACAAGAAAAAGAATTCTCTCATCATCTCTGTTGCCAAAGTATTCAATAAGCTGGTTAAGGCCTAAAAAAGGCAGAGCAGTCCTGGAGGTCTATGGAAGAGTAATCAAATGTTTTCAATTAACTTCAGGCACAAGAAGTAGTGCTGACTTCATGAGACTCAGTTTTACCCGGTGATATAGGTACAGAGCAATATTTCATACTCTCCAAAAATATTATTTTCTTATTCCAATATCAGAAGCTATATCCTGTCTAGTGATATAAAAATTAAATGTAATCTTAGAGATATGTGCTTCTAAGTACCACCGGTCTCTGTCTAGATGAATATTAAACAAAGGTTAACAAGATACAGAAAGCTATTACAAAGCCAGATCCCCCTATACACCACTGGAATAAATTAGCTGTTTTCAGCTGAAAAGTGCCATAATGACATCTGCGAGAGAAACAAACAAACAGACTGAATTTCACTTATGAAGAAGTATTTAAAAAAACCAACAACACTGCTGTCGAGAAGCAACTTAAAGTAATTGCCTTTACTTGTACAAGTGTATGACCACAAAGCTCTATGAAGCACACACATTCAGCATGTTTTGAAATGCTAACTAGTGATGCATTTATAAATTCATGATGTGAAGTTTAGGTACCTATTCCTGTAAGATCCCATGTTGTTACAGAATTGAATCTGCAAAGTAATTATCCGGTTATTTGGTCTGTGGCCTATACACCATCTTAACGTTTATGCACAGGCCACTCAGATATGTTCTGACTCCTTCAAGATTCAGATGAAAGGAGTTAATTACACATGGAAAATGAAGGCTTTAAAACTGAAGCAGAAGGTCAGCTCTTCAATGGACATGGAAAAGCTCAACTTTGCTGATATAGTTCAGCTGTCTTCAGTTAAGCAACCTTTCCAGTACACATAAAAATTCCAAATGTGGAAAGAGGGAAAAATCAGCTCTTCTTTCATTCCAAACAGACAATGCCATAAATAAACTTCACATTCATACATGTGATAGAAACATTATGCGTGCATTTACTTTGGAATAACTGCTAGTGTTATATGGCATAGTCCAATTATCGTGATGCCAAGTTTATACCAACCACTTCATATTCCAGGTTCTATGTGGAAAGAAAAACTGCAACACCAATATCAAGGTCTGGACTAATGGAGATATTTTAGCAAATCCAATGTTATTTGTGAACAAGCATTAATTTTTAAGTGATACAGTGAAAGCAGAGATTAATTCCCTAGAGCTTTGCCTTAATACACACTGCCAGTCCTGCCTTTCTAAACAGAGGACATGCACCACTTTACAGCTTGTCTTCTCTCAGGTGTTTCACACTCTCAACAGCTACAGAAACTGCAAAGACAGGACAGAGCCGTACTCAATAAATTTTGTCAACCAGTTTAGGGAGACTTGTCCCATGGCCCACCTATGCAGAACTACTTTATGCTATATTAAAGGGGGAAGAGATAATGTGAAAGTGGAGAGCATTGCCTATAAGCAGTGGGTTGCCCTCTGCCAAGAGAAATTTCCTGAAGTTATTGCTGGCAGCTATCCCTTACAGGAACAGCATCAAGAGGGATGAAAAAGTACCTCAGCCAATTAAGATAAACTGAAAATGAAGACACTGGAAACAGGGTAGAAAATGATCAGATGACACCACTGGCACATCCATCCAGTTGCCATAATCATTACAAACAAGCCCTTTATGGCCAAACTTACCAGAAAGATCTTTTTAAGAAAATAGAACATCATTTCTCAGCAGTTGGCTTACAACAAAAAATAGGCACTTCATAGCATTTTTTTACCAGAGCTGTTCTGTGCCCTTCAGAGTCTTTTACTGAACCTCTAGGAGGTATGCGATAGTTTACTTAAAGGAAGATGACTGAAGAAGATGAAGCATGAAAGTTTATTGCAGCTGTAAACTCACAGCAGAAGCAGAGCCAAAGAAAACCCCAAATCGTACCAGAATCCAGTTACATAAGGGAAAGCTCTTTTTTTTTTTTAAGATGTATAGACCTGCTCTGCACCTGCTATTCTGGGCAGAAACTGCACTCCTGTAAATTGACAGATTATACAAAAATAAGCATACTTCATGAAATATTGCTGTATATACTTCGTATATACAACTTTTGTGTGCTGATGTCAGTAACTACAACTGGCCCAAACACATTACAGTCAAATGCTAACCTAGTGCAGTAACAGATTATTTTTAAATCACATTATTATAAGAGATGTTCAAAACAAATGCAGTGGTGAGTAAGCGCCCTCTAAAGGACATTTGGTACGAATGATGTTCCTTCAGTTCACTTACATAATATTAAAGTTCAACACTGAACATTTCCCACAGCTAAAATGGCAGTTTCTAACATTCCTCCTTCCCAGCATTCCAAAAGGGTCGTGAAGTGTTTTGAAATATTAGCTAGAGCCCCAGCCATTTCTATTTCTAGACCAAACCATCCGTCACTGGGGCTATCGAGTTGGCAACAAGTTACATAAAAATATTAATTCCAGTCTATGATAAACACCTGTTCCATTCCTATAACCAGAATTAATTCCAGGAATTTTTCATTTACCTGGGGTAGGAGAGAATAAGTAGAGGGAGAATAAATGACTAGATTTAGTCCTTGGCTGCAGTAAGTCAAAATAAAGTAAGAATTCTTCCTAATTACTCATATGGCACATTGCTCGCCTTCCACATGAATACACCCAGTATGAGAGGAAGAGAAAAATTCAAAGCACCATTCTGTGTTACTAATCAATACAAGTGAAGCCTGTCAGGCATGAAACTGCCTTCAGAAAAACACAGTAGGAGACCTGTAGGTAAAGTCCTACATGCTGTTCCAAAAAAGTCTTAGCCATGCCGTGTGGGATCCTTTTTGATAGCTCCCACAGATTAAGGATGTGACAGTGAGACAGAACAGTAACCTCACTTTTTCCCTGATATGTGGTTATTGCAGAACTGGTTGCAGAAAACAGGTTTACCAGAAGGTGAAGTTTGTTTAGAACAGTCTGTAATACGATCTTTTGCCATTTAAGATCTCCGACACAAACACTCGAGTGGCAATTTCAGGCTCTGCACTCAATGTGGGTAAGATAAAGAATAATTTTCCTTTGACAGGATATCCTAGTGATCATTTTCACATCTTAGGTAAGTGAATCAAACATCTCAACATAAAAACATCTTTCTTGCTTACAACAACGCTGCAGGGATCAGATAACTCTGATACTGCCATATTTTATTGTCACGTAACATTCAGCTGTAAAACTAACTCAAAACAAAGAAAGTAACTTCCTCAGAGTTTTCTATCCAGCAAGCCCCAAAATCCACGTCAATTCTATACTTCAAAGCTGTCAGGTCAGCTTATGTCACATGGGCATCACATATTCGCTTAGGCACTGTAGTCATATAGCTTAAATAGGGACAAGAAGAGTAGATGAAAGGATGTCTTTCTGGTAGGAGACACCTATAAGCTGCTGAAGATAGGAAAATTCTCCCCCCCCCCCTTTGCTACTTTGGCCCCAGGCAAACCAAACAGTAATATCAGTTGATTCCCATGAAGGCAGTAGTAAGGCAGTAGTTTGTTTGGGGTAATGGTTTGATTTTGGAGTTTTTTTACCCCCTCAGCAGGCTGGTCCTCCTGTTTCCCTAGTATGTTGCTTAAATATAGGCTGATCAAGAGACTTTCTACCTTGAACAGCAGCTACAGCACTTACTGCTTCAACCTGTACAGGAAGATATTTCAGGAACTCCAAGTTTGAAGAAAGTCTACTTCTCCACATCACACCCCCATTATTTCCTCTCCTATAATCTTGTATTTTAGATATTGCTTACAGAGGAAAATGTTGTTTCTCAAAAGATACTGATCTAAAATTATTTCTTTTGGACATTTATAGACGAAAGTTTGCTTTTGGTGTGTTCTTTCCAACAAACTGCAGCAGCAGCCAGCAGAGACAGAAGCAGTCCTAGGAAAAAAAAAGTTACCAGCTACAACCAAAAGAGAGGTGTCCCTGTAAACCTTTCCTAGCCTGCTTTTGGAAGGGATTAGTTGGAAATGTTCACTTTTACGGAAAACAGAGGAAAAGTGGGGGGCAGGAGAGGTGCAAGAAGAAACTGAAAGGAGCCTGTTTTAAGGTTGACAGTAGAGTAACATTCCACTGAGGTATATCTTACCCCTTCTCAGATGTCTTTTGAAGACTTAACACCATAAAGGTAGGATGCATTGGTTGCTGTGACTGCATAACATTATACTTTCAGATCAACACTCCTGGCTCTCCACTATTTCAGTGGGCTAAGCCGGAGAATAACAAATATTGCTCCCATTTTTCACTGCAGATGTCTTGTCAGGAGAGACCTGGCAGCAAATGAAGGCTGGTACAAGAACATAAAATCCCCAAGCCACAAGCCCAGCCATACACTGTCACACCTACACACATCACCTTCCATTGGCAGCTGTCTGCAACTCCTCAGAGACTGCATACTGGATAAACAAAATGCCAAGTGTGTTACATAAACTGCTTTAATTTCTTTGATGAATTATTTTTCTTAGGAACATATCTCTTTTAGGAACCCCTGGTCATCAGATGAGTAATCATCAATGACACCATGGTGGAAATGGATGTTTTACAGATTTAAACTAGCAGGTTGCAGAATCACTGTGTAAAAATGAAAGTTATCCTCCTGCAGCTGTTTTCATTTGTAAGAACAAACGCTACTCAAAATAAGCTTTAAACAACTGTCCTAGTTTAGCACAGCCAGTCATCACAGTATATATTCATGATGCAGTACCTAACCAACTAGCCCTGTGATAACAGTATCACCATTGCTAGTACGACCTCATAACCTTTGTAACGAGTTGCTCTACCTGAATTTATTTTGACCTGCCTACAAACCAGCTTTGCTTCATTTAGCTGTAACAGGATTTTTTCTAATTGACTAGGTGTCTATGGGTAATTAATTTTATTTCTGTCTATCTCTGTATGGTACCACCATGGTTCTACAGCTAACAATGTGGTACAGAGAAATGTAGCCTGATATGACATCAGAGGCCTGGGCAGCGTACACACAGGATGCAGTATAGTAGTACAGGCAAGGGATGGTAAGAGATCAGGCACAGGCTCGGCACTGAGAACTCCACAGCTAAGAAAATCTTGCCAATGGTCAGTTAAAGAAATGCAGAATGAACCTGGAAAAAACTTGGTTTAGGAGTAACAAAGGGAACAAAGAAATAGACTATAACATTCAAATTTACTCTATATGACCATTTTGCTTAACATGGAGCTGCAGAACAATAAAGAAAAAGCAAGGTTTACAACTGTGTTTCTGAAAGATGAAAAAGAACCCAAGTACATCCTAGAGTAACAAGTATGTCCTACAATAAGGAAGGAAACCATCAACAAGAAAATCCTGTTCTTCCTGGTGAAGGACTCCAGACGCTAACAACTCACCTCAACACCCCCTACCAACACCAAAGTGAAACCGCAGATCATAGGACTTCAGGAAATGGAAGAGTTCTATCAGTGTAGTTCACAGTTTACATACTTGAAGTGTTATTACTCTCCCATAACTAATCAGAACTAAAGCTAGGCTAAGAAGATTTCTAAAGAAGCACTGAATTGCACTGAGCAGCACATATCCAAGCTAATGCAGAACTTCACCTGAGTACCTCATCTAGTCCCACAACACACTGTACTGACCTGAGAGTTTAAATAACCCCTTTAAATAAATCAAATAACCCCTTTAACAGACCATAACTGAAATAACTGCCCAGAAAGAAGGCTCCATCTAATGTTATTGTCCCAGATACAGATCCTCAATTAATACCTACAAACGAAGCTGCTTTCCAGCATTACCCCAGTCATATACATGAGTTTTACTAGCAACAATTTTCTGTTTAGACTTAGACTTAACTATTACCAACTACCTGCAAGGCTTTTTTTGTGAGTCAGATTAGACTTACACATATACAGGGCTCATTTTATCAGGCTCCCCACAGTCTTGGTATAGTCAGGGAGACAATACAAAGAGGTGTGAGGACAGTGGAGTTCTCTCAATCACATGGCTGCAATTGTAGACACTGGGTAGTGCTAGCAGCAGAGGGGACACTGTTAGCTTTGCACCCTTTCTCCCAGGAGTTTCTCTTTGTCAGAACTCTTAAATTACACTGCCATGGAAATACTAGTTTCATTTGCCATTATCCTCCCCAGTCTCTTAGGCTGGAAAATACAAGTTCTTTACAAGTCTGTTCCGGTTGTACTAACATAAATCTCATTATATGTAAACCCAGTATTAACTGGTGTATTTAGGACTCCAGACATAATTTCTTAATTTCTTATCCTGTGAAGAGCTTGAATTGGAAAGGTCTTCAGGAGGATAAAAATTGCTCTACCTGTTTCTCTATGGAAGAGGACTTTGAGAGCTAATTATATATCAAGTTTACTCCTTGTGCCTTCACAAGATAATCCATCACAGTTTCGTTAAGTGTATCTTCATAGCAATGGATCCATTACCACAAAGTTATGTCCATTTCTCAGATAGGAAAATAGCACATTTATTGCTTCCTTTTCCTTTTGGAATCATGGATTAATTCTGATTAAGTGTTGTTCTCAACAAAGCATTACTGATAGCTTACCTTTTTTACAATTACACACAAGGGAAAAAATGTTTAGGAGACGCAAGTGAGGTGATGAAAGGCAGCTGGAAAAGCAACAGAGGTAAGTGACTAATGGACAAATTTGCTCTGAATATATTCTCTGTGGAGACTTTCTATTCCTGCTCAAATTTGCTCTATGAGATGACATTCTCTCTCACTCCTCCACACGCCCATTTGCATTTCACACACAGGTCTGACCAAGAGTAACTGAGGAAGAGAAATACTATTATAGATAGTAAATGTGCAAACCTGACCTTTCTTCTAATTGGATAATGTCTCCTAAGACATTCAGAGTCTGATTTTGTTCTCAGTTACATGGATGTAAATTAGGATGAGTTTCTTCTGAGATCAGAAGAATTATATTCTTAGCCTTTATGCCTTCTGGTGGTCTATTATACGAAAGCACACACGTGTTTTTGCCATAGATAGCCGAGACACTTGTCTGCCTGCAGCACATTGCCACACTTGCACTCATTCAAGATGAACCAGCCTCTTTGATTAAGACAGAGGGCAAGATGTAATGGACATTGACAATAGCAATTGATCTGTCCGGTCCCTGAATCATTAGCATGGTGACTAGCATCTAAACTATGGCTTGGTCTTAGGTGACATGGCACCCAACAACGTTGCTGTGTAAGAAAACCTATTAATGAGGATTTGCATTCTTCAGGCCAACTTTTAAAGACTCTGTCCCAAAGTCAGTAGAAAACTGTAAAGGCTTTTGTAAAACTGATGGCAATTAGCCTCTAAGTCATCTGTACTGCTTAACGTGAAAGTTTATAATCATTAGCTGTAGAAATAAAACTAGCATGACCGTTTCAAACAGAATTCCCAGAGTTTTCTTCTGGGAGAAGGCTACCTTCTGGCTATAAAATTGACGGCCCACTAATGAGAAGCTTGGGAACAGCATGTAAGAATGTGAAAAAGCTTTCTTGCCAGAACTCAGAAGTTCTTCAACTCTTTTTTTTCCTAGGTTAAAACTGAACTGGAAAAGTTGTCCAATTAATTTTAAGAAATGCACCAAAACTGAATTTCTGATCAAACAGATGATGAACTCTGATATATAGGGTACCAATTTTTCTAGTTAGTCACAGGAAACATTGCTGTAGTCACTTTTAATGAGTGAAAAATAAAAGACTTTGTGGGAGCAGACAAAAACCAGCGCAAAAAGGCAGCATGGCTGAAATCGTTGTTCATAAGCTTGTAGAAGAATAAACATCAAAGTGGTTTAGGGTATTAGTAAGTGAAGATGGATTTAATCAAAAGAATATTTGCATATGAATAATATAGCTTGTTATACATTTACAGCCATCCATGGAAAATTAATTTGCAATGCAAACCAACTGGGTCAGCTAGTGAATGCCAAGGAATGATGAACACCACTAATGACAGAACTGTATTTAATTGGTTTTTGCAAAAAACATACTTGTTTTGGTAAGTGCCTATTGCACCCTATAAAGATTTTCTAATGTCACTGTGCAACTGGTAAAGAGACCAGTATGGGATGCGGAACCCAGCAGAGCAGGTTATGACCTTTGTATTTCCTCTTATAAAAACAAGGATTAGCTTAACCAAAAAACAGTAAACATAGAAAATGTGGTTAAAAAAAGGTGTGGAAGCTGGTCAAAATGCACTACAGGCAGTTGCAGCTTGTTCTTATCTGTAAAAAGACATTGTGCAGAGAAGGAATTTTTCTGGTGGCATTTGATAAATAGAAGGCAGCCCAATGATGATGGAAAGAGAAAAATCTAACTTTCATCTTCCTTTCTCCACTCTCTTGTCTTTCCCCATTTGTATGTCTAATGTATATGAGAGCACCCTGAGGAGGATTTCTCCACTGGCATGTGATGGAAGACAAAGCACAGGGTACAAAGCGGTAGCACAAAGTATGAGGTATCTCACTGGATACACATAGGCAAGAGGAGGAGCAAGATGCCAACTGAGGAAGTGATCGGGTAAACACGTTACCACACAAACACCTAAGCACAAATGCATTGCCCAGAGAAGCTGTGGCTGCCCCATCCCTGGCAGTGTTCAAGGCCAGCCTGGATGGGGCTTGGAGCAACCTGGTCTAGAAGGTGTCTCCACCTGTGGCAGAGGGGCTGGAACTGGATGAGCTTTAAGGTCCCTTTCAAACCAAACCGTTCCAAGATTCTATGATTCTCATCTCGCCCCATAACAATCATCCACAGATTCTGAACATTTGATAAACACAAGATGAAAGTATGTGCACCAAGTTTTGCCTTGAAGGTCACTGCTCCCATCTCAGGCCTGCAGAAGTGCACAGAACCCTACGCAGCATGAGGGCAATAACAGCATCATCTCTAAAAACGCTCAGTGACTGCATTCACAAACCTCGCTGGCAGAGAAGAGTCTCAATCAACATCTGACCCTTCAGTCAGCTTTGAAGCTCATCTGATGGCAGCACTCAGTTCAGAAGACCAGGCTAAATCCAATCCTAAATAAACCTGACAAGCAGCACACAAAGGAGATGTGAGGGCTGCAGCACCAACTGTTTTCATCTACTGGTTCACGTTCTTTGCTAGTACAACTAATTATTAGCATATATAGCTACAGCCTAAGAGCAACAGGCAAGGAAATCAAGCTCTCTTTTAGAAGGCTATCTGCAGGCTGAAATTATATACAAGTCATAGAAGCTGGTTACTGAGATCAGGGCTAGTAACACTACAGAACACTACTAACACCACAAGCTGCAAAAGCCAGCATAGAAACTAAAAATCATACAGCTCATGGAACAAAGAGCAGGTAAGCATCTTCAAATGCATTTGCTTAGAGTAGTAGCAATTTTTTTTTCATTAAACCATACATGAGCATGCCCTCATTTCCCCTCCAAACCCCAAACACACATGAGTATTTCACACACCTAGAACACTACAATTACAAATTGCCTTTCAAGTGATGTGCAACGAAGGCAGACCAAGATTAGTCTTAAAATAAATCTTAGTGAAAGATAGTACTATAATTGTCTTCATCCAACATCAGGATGTGTTTTGTATTTTGCATATCATAGAAGCAGATACTGCCCACTGTAATAAAAAAATCATTAGTAGAAAGATTAGGATTCCCAGTCACAGCCCTCTGAGATTGTCACATCTTGAGGAATCACTTTCTTCTGTTTGTTTGGTGAACAAAGGCACAACTCAGTATGAAGTGTTACTAAACTGTGCCAACTTTTGATCACAGTTTATTTTTTTGTATTTGTTTGCGAGATGCTTTCTAGCCATTTTTACAGGAAGGAAAAGAGTTACTGTTATGTTCAGGACAACAAAAACTAAGATTTGAGGCAGAATTAAGGAAAAAAGTGAGTACACCAAGCACTTAAACAACTACAAGCCTCTGCTCTATCTGCTCAGAAAATACTTCATAAAGCAACTTAACACATCTAACTAGTGAAGTATCACTCAAATTAAAAACATCCTCCCCCTCTAAATAATTATACCTTTCATTCACCAGTGACATGCAGGGGTTCGAATTCATAAGAGCAGATCATGAAGCTGTCTTTTCCATATTCTGCCATCTGGAAGCTTGTAATATCACACACCTCCATTCCTTTTGGTTAAGAGACTAAATAACTCTTCACTGCCATCTGTTATTTTGGCCCTCCTCGTGACTATTTCATGATCCTGTCAGAGTGCCACTTTGCTGTTATTGTCTATTACGGGGGATGAACAGCTAGCTCTGACATTGCTATGCATGTAGCTGCAAGTCCTGAAGGCTCTTGTCAGAGGAACACAGGAGCAGGTGTGTGAAAGTAAAATTAAATACAAATCTTTGCAGTAAATTATGCGTGAACCTGATGATACTGGTTCCACTCACCCATGATTATTAAAAGTTGCAAGGAAGCTACTGTCAAGGCTTCTTTGCCCAACTATAGGATGTTGAAGTGGAAATACGACATCAAATGTTTGCAATAGTTTGTGTTAAATAACCTGGTACTTAATAGCAGACACGGTTTTGTCAAAGCCCTCTTTGAGCAAGAAAAGTTCTGCTCAAAATTATGATAAAATTCCTTCTGGTTAGAGAACGCAAAGCGAACACATGCATTTAAGTATGCTGGGTGTGCCAAAACAGGTAAAACAGCAAGTAGGGTTATAGTTCATATGAATTTCTTGATAGAAACATTGTTGCCATAACAACAGCATATTAGAAGGAAGGAGGAGAGGGGGACGCCAGAAACGCATAACTTTAATAATGAAAAAGATCTAGTTTCAGGTCTTCTCTATTACAAGCTACTGTTCATTAACCACAGCTAAATAAGCACAGATTGTACACAATATATTTCAAACCAGCAGGCATCTATTTTTCTTTGCTACTCCTCACCTTTATCATATCTAAATACTTGAGAAAGCATTAGTCATTATACTACCCTTGTAAGGAAAGTGGCTTTATCACTGCTTGTTTAGCATTAGGGTAAGTCAATCATAGAGCACCAATTAAGCTGCCTCAAGTCCTATTAGAAGTCTATCACAGAAGCAGAACCACGTTCCAGATTTGACGCAATTGTACATGACCTTACCTTCAGTATACCAGATGCTCAGAGGCTGGAACACCTCTCCCATGAAGAGAGACTGAGAGAGTTGGGATTGTTCAACCTGGAGAAGAGAAGGCTCTGGGGAGAGCTTGGAGGAGCAGCCTAGTATCTAAAGGGGGCCTACAAGAAAGCTGGAGAGGAACTTTTTACAGGGACATGCAGGGAATGACAGGACAAAGGGGAATGGCTTTAAACTGACAGAGGGGAGATTGAGATTAGACACTAGAAATTCTTTACTGTGAGGGTGCTGAGGCGCTGGCACAGGGTGCCCAGAGAAGCTGTGGCTGCCCCATCCCTAGCAGTGTTCAAGGCCAGGTTGGATGGGGCTTGGAGCAACCTGGTCTAGTGAAAGGTGTCCCTGCCTGTGCCAGGGGATTGGAACTGGATCTCTTCTGAGGGAATTTGATCCCTTCCCAGCCAAGCCATTCTATAATTCCATGATATGTCTTCCTACCAGTGCTGAGCAGATGCTCAGCCCAAACCCCAAGAATTGGAACAGGGCAGACATGGATATTTTGGTAACAGAGAAAGCGTCATACTGAGTAACTGGTGTAGTAAACACTAGCAATTCCCTCCTGCATTTGTTCCAATTACAGGACAGGCTCCCCAGTTTCCACTAAAAAGCACAAAGATTTCCTTACTTGCACAAGCTGTACTTATGCAAAACAAAATGCCTGGAATGGGATCTCTCTTCAAAGGGACACCAGTCTCCAGAACAATTTGCAAAGCATAAATTTATATCATCTGCATGACACTACCTGGAAGAATTGCCCCTCAGGACAGAGGCTGTTGAGCTACCAGTAAATGTTGTCTTTGTTTTCCTTCCTTCCTCTCCCTTTCTTTTTATTCCTCTGGGGGGCAAATTACTGTATGTCTTTATTTCCCTGGAGCTCCTAAACACTATTACTTTTCCTTTGGTTCATCTGACTCACAACCCTACAACTCGTTTCCTGACGGGCTTCAGCCTAGCCCTTCTGACACAGGACAAACTCTAATAAAGGCTTTTAAATTGATTTTAAGAGCTATACATGTTGCAGGGAAGGCTGCTTTTTAGCCTTGACCCATTGTACTTTATTAGTGTGCTTTCCACAAATATAAATAGGATGTCAAAAGGATTTTAGCAAGCTATTCACAAGGTTTCTGTAAAGTATTTCTGATGGCCATAGAAGCTTTATCTTCTATCTATCTGTCTTGTGGTCATGAAACTAGCCTCAGATGATGTTTGAGTCAACTTCATCACATGTATTTCTGTTAACACAACTGAATAAAAAGATACTAGCAGTATTTTACTGGTAGTAAAACTGGGGGTTAATAGTGCCTTTTACCTGTAACACACTACTATGCTGCTGCTTTACAGTGCCATTACAAGTATTAGTCAGTGATACGGCATGTAGCATCCAGTTGCATGTCTGCTCATGTTCTTTGCTCCTATTTGTTAGAGTCATGGGCAGTCGGAGTCCAGCTCCCTCCTCCTCTTGGAAAGGTTTGACCCCACATCTCCCATCTCTCAGCCATATGCGCCACTCTGCAAGGCTTTACATGCAGAGAGGGAGACCACAGGATCTTTGCTAGGAGGACTTAAGTTGAGGTTCCTCACTCAAAACCACCTATCTTCCTCTGGAACAGAAATTCAGGTCTCAAGAACAAATGCCCTGCCCTACCTTTTGACTAACACACAACAGTACATCAGTACTAAAATCACTGCACACAAGTTCTTTTACAAAAGCAGACTATTCCCCAAGTCCCCCCCATACACAACAGACAAAGGGAGCTCCAGAAAATACCATGGCCCTTCACTGTATCTAGTAACCCTACTCATAGCATTATTTTACTAGTTATGTTTCATCAAAATACTGAAGTGCTAAATCCTATTTTTCCATTAGTGAGAGATCAGAGGTAATCTCTAAGGGTAGGTATAAGCATCTCATCTCTGAAAATCTGAGGGATCCAAATGTCTTTGCAATTTTTTTGTGTGCTGACATTCACCCAAGGTCACAGAACAATTTACTGTCAGAGCCAGCACATTTCCTTTTCCTAGACCCATACTCTAAAGACCTTAAAGTATCAGTTTCAATACTTCTCTTTGTTACTTCTCATAGTACGGGGGAAGGGGGGGCAAAGGGGGTGTTGCTGTGTTTTGAGGGGATTTTTTTGCTTGGCTTGGTTTTTGTTGCTATTTTCTTGTTTGTTGCCTTCTGGTTTGTTGTTTTAGGTTTTTTTCATATAAAATTTGCCAAAATGTAGTTTTCTTGGGGATTGCTACTACACTAGAACTAGGATCATAGAATCAATCAGAGAATCATTTCGTATATGAGGGACTTAAAACTCATCTCATTCCAACCCCCTGCCACAGGCAGGGCCACCTTCCACTAGACCTGGTTGCTCCAAGCCCCATCCAACCTGGCCTTAAACACTGCTATGGATGGGGGAGCTACAGCTTCTCTGGGCAACCCATGCCAGTGCCTTACCACCCTCACAGTGAGGAATTTCTTTCTAATCTCAATCTCCTCTCTGTCAGTTTAAAGCCATTCCCCCTTGTCCTGTCACCACATGTCCCTTAAAAAGTTCCTCTCCAGCTTTCTTGTAGCCCCTTTAGGTACTGGAAGCTTCTCTAAGATCTCCTCAGAGCCTTCTCTTCTCCAGGCTGAACAAGCCCAGCGCTCTCAGCCTGTCTCCAGAGCAGAGGTGCTCCATGTCTCTGATCATCTTCACAGCCTTCCTCTGGACTCACTGGAGCACATCCACATCCCTCTTGTACTGGGCACAGTACTGCAGGTGGGGTCTCATAATATACCACCAAGTGCCTGTGGCAGGGCAGGTGTGATGCCAGAGCTCATGTCTGTGTGTGTCTAGCCTTCAAACTCATGGAATTTATTGAGAACAATGGCACTTCCCCCAAAATAACACTGTCTGGGATTCTTAGGGAAAGGGGATAACCTGCACATTGCTTCAGCATCTTTATTTATACATATCTGTCAGCATGCTGAAGTGAACAAGTTGCCCTGGGAAAAGAGACATTTGTGCAATGAAATGGTCTCTTTCAAAACCCTTTCAGCAGCAACCCAAGCCTCAATAGCAGCCATTATTTATCCCTTCTTCCTGTTTCTTATGCAGCATTGCCCTGGAAGAACACTCGTATATTGGCCAGTACTGTCCCCCCTGGAGCTCAGGCACAGCGTGTTCCCACTGCAGAGAACACCCTTCTCCTGACCCTGATGAATTATTAGAGTAGCTCTGATTCAGCACTGACTTTTCTGCACTGCATCATTAAACTGGAACACAATAAAACTCTCTTTGCCATCATCCACAACTCTCAGCAATCTCCACTCTGATAAAAAACTAGTTGTTTTCTACTTCCTCTATTAAAAAGCATCTCTGCATTTCACAACGGTAGCACACCAGCCACTTCAGCCTCCTCAGCAGGTTCATTTTTACATAATAACCTTATCCCTCTCCAGACAGTAAAAATCTTGGTGTTAAATACCCAGTCTTGCAAGCTTTATACTTTTCCAGGATGAGCAGTTATCTACCCTCATTTCAAGCAGCAGTGACTGAAGTTGCCAGCTGAACCCCAACACGCTCCAGAACAATTAAGTCAACACATCCTAATTATAGTTTTGTACCCTCACTGACATGAATTCATCTGAAATACTGGCTTTCTGAAAGGTTTTCTACAATGACGCAATATACAGTGTTATAAAGGAGATTAAACATCCTTTATTATACAGAAGCAGTGAGCAATTATTACTCTCTCCCAGAGCCTTCCCAAGGGCAACCCATAAATAGTATGATGCCTATTAAAGAAATACACGGGTCCTAAATTTCTGCACACAGACTCCCTGAATTTACATCCCCAACCCTCATTTTTAATATAAATTCAACTACAAGATTTCATAACAGTTTTCACGTAGATCACAGAAGGGTGCCAACAGACTGAATTATCTCATAGTCATCACACCTCCCTCATTTACACCTACTCTGAGCTGCTAGAACTTTAAGACTTGCGTATTGGGGCTTACTGTAAATGCCAGTCACCAAACTGCTCTTCCTGGATTCTTCAGAGAATCTAAGTTTTTAAAAATCAGTGGATTCTGGTATCTTGTTTTCCCTGTACCTTTAAATGCAATAAACCAACTGCAGAAGGCAATAAAGAAGCATGCAAGGTCATAAAAATCCCAGAAGGATGGTTCAAAACTATGGCTCTATCACTAGCAACATTTGAAAACAGCATTAGTATGAAGCAAACAGTAAGTACAAACGTCCTTTCCTTACTGTGCCAAGAGGCTGATTGTCTCTAGTGTGATGAAAGAAAGTCATGAGATCACCATTTCATAAACACGGGGAGCAGAGACCAAGAAATACTAACCAAAAGGAGTGATTCTCTGTAGAAGTTGTAAATATTTGTACATCTAATAAGATCTGCATCTGAGAACCAAAGTTTCTCCTGGAAATCTGGCTTTTGGAGTCCAATTCTCTCAGACTCCCAGCTTTCATTCTCTGGGAGAACTCTGAAGGTTCAGTAAAAACAGAAACAAAAGTATGATCACAACACTGAATCATGTTTTCAGTCTGATTAATTTTTTAACCTGCATCAGGTTAAAGTGAAGGAGGCACGATGTTCAACATCAGAAAGGTGCAAGTGCTATTCCAGCTTTGTAGACAGAAACTTTGATTTGGTCACTGACTTCCTTTAACGAAAGACAAATGAATAAGACTTAAACTTCAACAAGAAAAAAAAAAAGCTAATTTAAAAAGCAAAGGATAAAGATAGTATCTATTACTGTGCAGGTAGAACAAACCCTAGAAGAATAATTGAGAGACTTTTCAGGTACATTTACATGCCTGAACCCAACAGACATCAATTCATAAATACAGACTGTCTTCCACCATGTAGAAAATTAACAAAATTGGAGCTAGAAATCTGACCAAAGAGCTATAGGTATAATATTAATCACACTTCAGTGCATGTGTCCTTTGGACACCTGAACTTGAGTTCCTATTTAAAGTGGGGCACAGGTCTCCTCTGCCTAGCTCTATGCCATACTGACTTACCCTGATGTTTATGACTGCAAATCCAACGAAGGGCTCCTTACCTCCTTCCAGTGTCTTCTTACACACACACACTACACCCCTCATGTGTCCCATGCCCCAAAGCTGCAAGACAAGAAAATTAAAGCCACTCTGTGCAGATGGTAGGAATTCTAAGATTTCATGGGAACGTAAGATAGTACCTAGACTTGAGGAGGCATCCTGCCAGAAAAACCCTCTACTGCAGGGGCACAGAAGGAGGTACCAGATGCCTCTTCGATCAGCTTATTAGCAATTTCAGGTGTTGTGCCCATTCTTTGATTAACTTAGATTTTCTTATGGAGGGGTTTTATCA
Source organism: Pezoporus wallicus (assembly GCF_028554395.1). Lineage (NCBI taxonomy): Eukaryota > Metazoa > Chordata > Aves > Psittaciformes > Psittacidae > Pezoporus > Pezoporus wallicus. The sequence continues at coordinate 3,115,014 of NW_026641383.1, forward strand.
GTTTGGATCACAAAGATTGTTGGCCTGATCTTTTTGAAATAAAAAAAAAAGATGATCTATGCTACTTTACAGATAGATAAATAGAGGCATAAAAGGGAACTTGGGTCCAGGCTTGAGAACAGGGTAAGATTCCCTGTTGCATGAGGCTTGTTCACGCTTTCTTCCTCAGAAGGCATCCAGAGCAGGCCTGACTATGCACCACACTTGCTCCCCCTCACAGCAAACCATGAGACCTTATGCAGATATTGATTAGGCCACTGAACTGTGGCCAGCTCCTCAGCTGTGGAGATGGAAGCAGCCTGACCAGGCAGCATGACTTCTTGCAGGCACAGCCCCAGGGACCTCTGAGGCACTTCTGCATCACAGATTTCAGATATGAGCCTCACTTCACAGAGTCCAACACAGAGCAAGACACTGGTTTCCATGGCAACGCTCATCTTAAAAAGAGCTTTCACTTCATCTACCCTGCTCCTCTCTGCCCCATATCCCAGGCAAGCATCTCTCCCTGTGCTTGTCAGCGTGCTTACACAAGGAGTACTTAGACATGCATAGCTTTCTGCCTTCCTTCTGCTTGCAGGATTCCCGTGGGTACCTGGGAGGGCAGAAGGGCCTTCAGGGACATGCCTGGATTTTTCAGACAGAATGAACAATTAGATGATGAAACCCCAACAGGATTGAGAGTGAGGGGATATTTTAAACTGTGAGCAGTGCCAACTTTAAATGTGATATCACAGTATGAAGACACAACGGTCTTAATAGCCAGATTTAATGTCCTACTGATGTATCAAAATCCAAAGCAAGATTCAATCATTACTTTGACAATCTGAAAGCGTATCTCCAACAAGCCATTGTGAACTCATACTAGTGTCTGAATTCTCATTCCTCTTTTCCTGTATCAGCAGGCAGTTCTAGTCATGCAAAAGAATGAATAGAAAAACCCTCCCATGTCTGTTTTTATACAAAGTACCTGAAGCTGTCATACATAGTGCATGTTTCTACATGTAGATCCATGTGGACAGGCAGAAGAGGACAGAGCCCTGCCCTAGGTTCCAACATGCACAGAGTAGCCCCTAAGTCATAACACCTTTTGTAAGTTACTGGTATGACACCATTACTCTGTTTCCAAAAAAACAGGTGTTTTTGTGGGGAGAAAACAATTCATCCACTCCTCCTCTGCAAAGTACATTCTGCAAATTTAGTAGTATTTGCACAAAGCAATGCTTCACCTTCACATTTTATTCCCTGTACCCGGAGTTACAACATTTTACTGCACGAGGCTGCAGTGTATTTATTATATCGCCTGCAACTCAGTAGCAGCAAAGCCAATACAAGTGATATTTACATCAGAACTCCCTTTCCTCCTGTAGCTCTTCCACCTTTAATCTCTCACCTATCTTCTAACAGCAATAACCTCATAGTCTGCTCCCTCTCCAACTCCCAACTCTCTTCCCTTATATGAAGAATAACTGAGACCTTTTTCCAATACCTATATTTTTAAAAGAAGCAAAGTGCTCGAGTGTGCAAGTGGCAGACTACAGACTAACAATGCAGCAATACTGCCGCCTGGCCCATTTCAGTGACTTCGATTACACAGCACGTGGCAGCATCATGCAGCATCCAGCTATGAGCATGAACAGCAACACTACACAGGCATCTGCCATTGCCACATTCCCACGGATACCAACGCTCACAGCAAAATGAGAAAGTCTGGCAAAGCTCATGTATCTTGTAGCAACATCCCTGGAGGGGCACAGACTCCATACAGTGAATTCACTTTCAACTCTCAACTGCAGTGCTGAGCTTTGAATACTGATGCTGTAGAGTGGGAGAAGGAAGGGGAGGTGACTGTCCTATGCACATAAACACACAGCAATAAACATTTTCTTGAGACAGAAAATGCATATTCTAACAAAATAACCAATGGCAAATCACAGCTGAAAGCAAATGTTAATATACAGTTATTCGCATTGCAAGCCAGTTAGTCGGTTTCTTTCACGTGTTGAGCTTGGAGCTGATTTCTAGCAATGAAGAAATATTACCACACCCTCCCATAGTACAGGGGATGACAGACGCTGCATTAACCAGGAGTCTAAGGTCACTGAAGACATGATTTGTCTCAAGAACTTATAATGCATCTTGCAAGCAAATGCTGTTCTGGAGCCGATACATAAAGCTAAGATTTTGGAATATAATAATCTATAATGGTAGATAATGCTGAGTAATTTCATAATTAGCTACAGAGGTGTTGTTTAGGATTGGAAAAAAAAATGGGCATCTCCTCCCAAATCAGCGTATTTGACGTAAGTCATTAAAACCCCATAATGTAAAATCTTCCTGTGATTTTACTTCTTCCTACTCATCTTATGGCACTGCAGCTCCCATCCAATTTGATCTTTCAGACAGCATAAACACAGCTATTCTGGAAAATGTCAAACACTTTTCATATCCCCTTAGCTTCAGTAAGAATAATAGAGGATTTGCATGCTGTGTCAGAATGACCTGTAGCTTCGGTCTTGCAAAGGAAAAACCATAAACGGTAATTTGAATGATATAATAGATGAACTTTGCCTATTATTTGATTTCAAGTAAAACGAATACTTGTTGCATGAATAAGTTTAAGAGACTTCAGTTAAGGCCTAGAGGGACAAAATGCCTGATCTGTATTTACACTGAAATAAAAAAGAGAAATGGAACAGATGCAGGCTTTTATTGAAAACAGTGTTCAGGGCTTTTTGTTTGACACCTCAGCTCTTCTTTTTGCTTTTCAAAAGCCATAGAGTACAATAAAAAATTAAAATGAAAAACTGACAAAAGTTTTCATAAATCATATTATCTATCCTTTTTACTACAGTTTGAGATTCAAGATTCCTCTGAAGTACTTACCCAGGGAAATTAAATGTTTGTATTCAACAGGAAGAAGTTTTTCTAGACAACACATATTTGCCACAACAAAAATCTACACTCCACTCAACCCCCACTGACTCTCACACAGGTTTCCCAACCCAAAAACCCTGTATGAATATCACAGGTGCTCTCACACAGGCAAGCTTCAAGTAGTTTACAGGAAAAGGCTGCAGCTTTGCACGGCAGAGTGCACTTCTTCACTAAGGAGAAACGGGATAGAAATGGGCAGGAATGATGTGTTTGGTTACAAAACTTTTCACGGCATGACAAAAAAGAATACAAAGAGCAGAGCGATCTCTGTAAATTTCAGGAAAGACTCAAACACTGTTATTTACCCTCAGTTACTGCAGGGTAGTGTGAAAGACAGCTAGTTACATGCATTTTCACCACAACTATTTGCAAAATAAGAACCACACGTAAGATGGGATATGAATTACAGGGGAGAAACAACAGCTAGAGGAGCATTAATAATGTGTGCAGGTATATTGTGTTATCCTGTTAAGTTGATATTTAGGAACTGTTCTACCAGTGCACAGCACAGGCCTTTCCAGAGCAGCACATATCCTGACACAACAACTCCCAGTCTGAGAACTTGCATCTTCAGAAAATAACTTTACTTTTTGCAGTAGCTTGACTGACAGATTTGCAGCTTCCTCAGCCACATCCCATCACAAACTAAGATTCTATGATCACAAATTCCCACTTTACTAAATAAAGTTACACCGAGTTTTGACAACACTGACAACAAGAGCTCCTAATGTCATACTAACACAAGCATTTTATATTAGGTCAGATTCTCCTGCAGTAAAAATTTGACACAGTCCAGACAGAAGGTCAGAATGGGAACTAAATCAGTTCATATTAGCAGTGGACCAAAGTTTAATATTTACCCATGCTAGAACCGAAGTAACTCAGAGTGCTAACCAAATCTATTGCCCCAACTCACTTCATATTCTTCATTCTGCTTGTTTTCTCTTGTTTCCCCTTACCAGCTTAGGTCTGGGGTAGTGCTTTCTACACAGCGTGGGGGGGGCTTACAGTCCTTTCAGTAACATTTGACTTCCCCCTCTTTGAGAAATTGCCATAATTGTTAATTATGACTGTGCACATATCAGCATGTTTTCTTAAGACCATTTTCTGTGCAAGAGATAAGCCAGCTCCATACCTCATGCACTCGCCTACACTTCAGCTCCATTATGAAAGCAAACACGTATTTTTCAAAGCAGCTGCTTTGGTCTTGGGGCCCATTCCCTGGCAGCCACACTTGATAAATTACCAAATCATACCAGCTTCGCCTGGTCTTTTTGCTTTACTGAAAGCAGTTTATTTTTAATATTACAGAAGGAGAAAAACAAAATTAAAAAAATAGTCTTATTGAATAAATGCAATCTAGAACTAGATTATAGGCCCCGGACAAAAAAAGGATGATATTCCTTTATTTCATATTAAATACACATTGGTTCATATAATTTTGATCCCCAACAACCAATCTCGTCTCAGGTCATATGGGGGAAAAGGGACTTTAGTACAGAAAACAAACATCCACTTAGGACAGCTATTATCTCCATTTCTTCCTAGTGCAAATTCCGACTATGGTAATGTCTTCCAAAATAAGCATTACTTAATGCAATGCTAAAAAATACAATTAAAACATAAATTAAAGGGAAGGAATGGATGGTACAAAGCAAAACACCACAAAAACACTCAGTGAGGGGCAAAACACCCAGAGGACAAAAGCAGGGGGGGGATGGAGTAGGGAGGAAGAAACAGCTCCAGTGTGGGTTGGAAAAAAAAAAAAAATATCTAAGCCTTTCACATAAAATTTGCACTGCAATTTTGCACTTGCATAGAAGGGTATAAAAATACAAGGTATCATTAGAAAGGGCACTTAAAAATATAGGCCTGTGCCCGGTACAGATAGTGATCTGAAGTATAAGACTTCCCAAGTGTAAGACCAAATCAGAGACAGGAAGACACATTCCCTTCTGCCTTGATGAGGCAGAGCTAACTTAAGTCCAAGGGAGCCCACACTGATTCGATTCAGCACTAGGCTAGACCTGCAATCATGATAGTCATTGTAATACAGTATCTGTCATCACTGACATGCACCATACACTTCCAGGCTTCAAATGCATCTTTAGTGTGGGAAATGATGGCTATGTAGGCTGCTGAAGCAAGCACAAAAAAGTAAATAAACTAAACTGAAAGTCAAGCTCAAGTTTTGACCTCCATTTGAAGGTGTTTGCTTCTCTGTACGTACCTGAGCTTTCCCACTGACTTACTGGCAAAACACTGACTTCTCAGAAACTATCTTTATTTGCAGCCTTCAAAACAGCACCTGAAGGACTGACTCACAAGTTCTCTGGGCCATTTACACCTTCCCCCAGCCCTGCAAATGAGACTGTGTCCTTTGTGACCCCACTTCCTCTAAAGCAACCAGAATGGATTGGCTGGGACATTCATCTCAATTACTGTCATTCACTAGGGGTCCCTCAACACAAGGTCAAGCCTTAGCAGCTCTTATTTTCTGTCCTTTATTTTCTTTTGATAGCAAAGAGACATGAGCTAATACTTGCCATGACACCAGCTTACCTGCAACTGTCCATTTCCTCAAACCACTGCCAAGGAAGCCCATTGAATAGGTTCCTAGGAAAGGTGCTAAAAACTAGGGGGTTACATCTTGGAGAACATGAACAGCAGGTCACATTTCTGATCACAAGAGCTAAAAAGCTGAGGAAGTATTCTCTCTTAGAGGCTTACATGAAGCACATCAATGATAGAAAACATCTCTGTACTTGACCTGAAATAACTTCCAAATAAAACTCAAAAACAAATTTAAAACACTGCAGTCTACAAATAAGAATGAATTCAGCTGCCTGTGAAACACTTGGATGACACACAAATCTGAACCGTGTATTTCACTCTGACTTCTAAGAGCAGTATTCTAGTTTCCAACAATTTTAAGACATGAATCTTGGCAGACAATGCTGTTTACCAAGTCTTCAAAATGTAACATGATGTTAGCTGAACAGAAAAATCCATTTATTTTGCTCATCAACAGGAGATTGGATTATAGTTCTTATTTGTTAAAGCACCCACCCCTGCAGAAACCTGCACCTCTGCTCCACATAAGGTTGTGGAAGGTGAGAAATAAACAAAAAAAGCACTTTTGCTTACAAGCTTCCTGAAGAAACTGCCCTTTATTGGGTGTTTTTAGAGGATAGAAAGAGCCTGATAAGTCCACTGACTCATCTCAACACAATGGAGACAAGGTTGTATGGAAAGAACACGTAGTCCAACTGTTGTTCTTCTATTTTGTGACGCGTCTAAATCCTGATCAAGAAAACATTGTTGAGTCTCTTCTCAATTTGTTCTTGTTATTCACTTCATCAGAATAGGCTGAAAATAAAGTGTTTATGAGGGACAGGCTGCTGGCTCTGTCAGGGCAAGCTGTCAGAGAGACATCCTCCCATAGACCAGGGTACTGCAGCACTTACAAAATCTCTACCCGATCATGAACCAAAAAGTCATACTTGTCCCTACACATCTGGGCACTGAACCCCAGCTGGCACCAACCAGCTTCTTCAACTCTGAAGGCAGCTGCCCAGGATGTGTGAATCCAGGGAATTAACCTGGCAGCATGGGTGGGAAGACAGGAGGTAAAAAGGAAAGGGAGGGAAATCCAATCAATGATATTTCAATAGTTAAGTACAGAAAATTGTGCCAGCCTCTAACTGCTTGCTTTGCAGAAGAAAAGCCATCTGTCAGTTTGCTTGATAGCCTAATTCTCCCCTAATTCAATCCTGTTAAATTCTGTGTTAAAATTCTACTGAAGGTATTTTTGGTGCTGCAGATGAACGGAGAAAAGATAGGTTTGTTTTGACATGGGATGAATACAGATACAGCTTTTTCCTAAAAAAAAAAGCAATAAATTAAAAAAAAAAAAAAAAAAAAAAAACCAAAAAAAAAAAAAAAAAAACCTCCCACAAAGCTGCCATCTTAGCAACATGAGTAAAGAAGCAGAGTTTGTCTTACCGTGTATAAGTCTACAGGTTTTTTTATAAGCTGCTCAGATTTCTTACTTAGATGAGAGGAACTAAAACTGCAGCCCTCTTGCTCATTACAACCCATAAGGTTTTTTACAATCCAGAGACTTTCAAACTATGACCCCTCTCAATGGTACTGGGCTATCCCCATTTGGGGTAGTACCTGCCATGGGATTTCCCTAAAGGATATAGAGTCTCTTCCACATGGAGTGACTCAGAAGGGGTTCCAGACCACTTGGAATATCTACAGTCAGGGCTGGGAAGACCAAGCACAAGAAGGCATACAGGCATGGGGTAATGTTGCTGATAGTGAAGATCCCAAGGTTATATAGCACTCTGCAAAGGGCAGATAGATAAATGCAGAGCCAGGAGCTGTGTAAACATCATTTTAGGGGAACAGAAAACAGTTACCCAACAAATGAAATGTGAAGATGTAAGACAGTCAAGAAAAAAAAAAAGTACAAAAGCTTGTTAGAAAACATTTTTAAAAGCCATCTCATTCCTCCCATTAGCAATGATTTGGGGCAGTTATAACTCACTGAAAGCCCTTCACCCTAGCCTCAGCCTACCTTAGGACCCAGAGAGACTATGGAAGGGCAAGCATAACATCAAAAAGGGGGCAGACATTAGGAAGTATCAGTGAGATGTTCCTAGTGGTTGTTAAACCACACCACCACCAGTGTTCTTGTGCTTCCATATTGCTTTAAGACACAACACAGCAGCCATCCATATGTAAGGGATTTAAAAGATTCATCCCCTCAACCAGCATGCACCAGAGTTGAGAAAAATCCATTTGGGAAAATAAAAAAGACTTTAGAAAGTAGAGGAAGAAAAGCTGAAAGGAAGCTTTGAAAATAACTTCTGGATGAAAATGACACCAACAAGATGTGATGAATGCAAGGTCATAAGGTTAAGTGTTAAATGAAACCTGCAGCCATTTCTCTCAGCACAGTAATCTAAAAGTTCATAAGACAGGAAATCTGCTCAGACTGTAAACAGTCAAGTGTGAGCGCTTTTCATCCTTTTAGAAAGAAAACTTAAAGGGAAATCGTACATTGATGTTATGGGTAGCTCTCTTTAGGAAAAAGGATTAACAGGTGAATGACAATCATAAATATTCTTTAAACACTATACTGCTTTCTCCATTTTATCCATGACCATAAACTTTTCTATTCTTACAGACTCAAGCAAGTTTCATACCCATTTTCTTCTGAGCACTTAGACAAGTTGTAGATTTACCACTCTGCAGCCTACACACTTTATGGCTGTTAATTTATTACTTTATAAAAGTTATCATTGCCAGGGCATGAAGATTTTAGCATCCTCTCTACAGAAAACTACAAGAGAAAGCTTCAAGTTAAATTCAAACATAAAAACTCATATAAGTGTCATGGTGCCTTCTCAACAGCATGTACTTTACCAATTCCTTAGTGTATTTCTAAGCAATTTTATGTTGTGACTTGATTATTTGGTACCATCTCCCAACAGCTTCATTCATCAGTTTTTTTTCATTTACTGCATCTCACATTTACTTACAACTCTATTGAAACAGACAAGTTAGCAAAACTTGTTCATAGAACTTTAGTCTGTAAATAGCATGAAATGGGCAGTGAGAAGTGTACCTACCTACAGTAGTTATGACTTCTTTAAAATTGCTACTATTTGAAGAATCAGGCACTGAAAGATCCTGCAACAACAATGAAGGCTCATCTTGGCTCACTTGAAAAACAGAAATGGTACCTGTATGCCCCTTCTTTACAGCTTAATGCCTAATAAACCCTAGTGTGAATTCACTAGACTTCACTGAACTTCTACAAATCCTGAAAACCTACAGACATTCTACTTTGTACTTCTCAAAAGAGTAGCAATATGAGATTGAGGAAAGTTGGATAACAAACACTGAAGACCAGCAGATCTCCCTGTTCATACTTGTTTTTCCTCTAAACACACTATTCTTCCACTCACAGGAGCATCTGTGATTCAGCTTAATCTTAGGAAATTCATAAATTGCCTGTATGAAGTGAAATGACAGTGCTCCTGAGCCCCATCTGGTTTAGATTCACTGGCCAAAGAGAAGTAATGCAGGTAGAACAGTATTTCCTTTCATTAAGTATAAAGGGCATTATTCATCCAAAATATCTGCCTAATATTTCTCTCAATGTATTTTCTTCATTTTGCTAAAACCATCTTATATTAGCTTGACATCACACAGCTTGTCATCACTGCAATTTTTACCATAGCAACCCATTATCCTACATAGTCACATGAAAAAAAGCCAAATGTGGCACTGTCCCTATGCATATGAAGTTTTAATTTAGGTCAGTATTCAGGGCTGGCGGCTAACAAAGTGCAGTCACAGGCTGCCTCTTGTATATAGAGCACAAGGAGATGTGCACAGTGTGTACCAAGGCAATTTATATAAGGATGTGTTTTTGCAATGCCAAAGGGCTGGAAAACACATTAGTTATACCTCTCAAACTTCTGATTACTTTTTTCCTTAACAATTGTAATCACACTGCTATTTGTAATAGAAGGATTTGTGTATGAGCCTCACAGGGATGCCGAGGACTTCTACATAGGTAGAACTGGAAGAGCACACATCCTCCCAGGGCACCTAAACAAAAGGCCATGAGCAAAGCCTTAAAATATACTCCTGAAATCTCAGCTGCCTTATTCCACTGCTCAAGGGAGGCAAGCAAGTTTTATCCTAGAGATCCAACCAAGCTCATATCTTGCACTGTAAAAATCAATCTTAGTATAAAACAAACACTGGAACTGGAAATCCAAATCCTGCAAATATTAGGGAACTTTTTTCTCTGGCACTTATTGGAGATAACATGAGCTGTCATGTAGTGAGGGGCCCAGAACTGAACACAAAAGAGAGTGGGTCCATCAAAGGTCAATGAAGATGGTGAAGGGCCTCCAGCAGAAGTGTGATGAGGAACACCTAAGGGAACTTGCTGGGGGGGGGGGGGGGGGGGGGGTGGTGTCAATCTGGAGAAAAGAAGGCTCAGGAGGGACGTTATTGCTCTCTACAACTACCTGAGAGAAGGATGGAGCCATGAGGTGGCTGGTTTCTGCTCCCAAGTAACAAGCGATAGGACAAAAGGGAATGGCCTCAAGCTGCACCAGGGAAGGCTTATACTGGATATTAGGAAACATTTCTTCACTGAAAGGGTCATCAGGCATTGGAACTGGATTCCCAAGGAACTGGTGGAATCACCATTCCTGGAAGTGTTAAAAAAGGCCCTTAGTGACATGGTTCAGTGGTAGACTTAGCAGTGCTAGGTTAACAGCTGGACTTGATAAAGGTCTTTCCCAACCTGGTTGATTCTATGATTCTAAGCTCTTTCAAGACTGACATGACAGGAGCAGTGGCACAATATAATCTCAGCACCAGCAACTAACAATAAGTGAGAAGGCATTTCCTTGAACTCAGTACCGTATTTCCAGTTGCTCACTACTTGTTTCTAGCTGGTTCACTGCACCATTGAAGGACAACTGGGGAAAAGTTACTCAAAAGACAGCTGCAAAACATGAACTCTTAGCCATGAAAAAGGAAAAAGTGGAACACATTAACAAGGACTGAGCAGCTAGTAAGATTTGGAAATTGAAATTACACAGAAACAAAATTATACAACTTAAGCATTTTCTTCTGATTTTCAGCATGAAAAAATTAATTCCCAGAAACAGTAGGAAGGATTTCACATTATGCCCACAATGCAAAGGGTTGTGCTACTGGGTGAAAAACATCACATTTGGACTTGTTTCTGAAGAGTCGGCAGGAGAGGATGATCCCAGCACAACCGGTTGGTTAGCCTGACCTCAGTGTAAGGTTTTAGAGCAAAATTGAGAAGGGAAATAAGACAGAGAATAAACAAGACAATATATAATAGGACATAATTAAGAGGTGAACACATTTCTAGAGGGTCATTTGAAGAATCAAAAGTATATTATCATAAGTCTAAAGTATGCAAACCCTAGAGAGAATCTCTCTCGGCCTTCCATTCCTCATCACACCCAGGACTTGCAAAATCATTTACTTATCTTTCCTATGCCCCCAGGTGGAAAGCAGAGAACTGATTCTGGTTTTCGGGCAAATTCTCAAAAGCAGTCACACACTAGAAAAAACTCTATAAATCCCTGTTGCTAGGGAACCCTCCAGGCTTTTTGTTGTTGTTTTGTTTTAAGCCTCATTTCCTTTCCAATTTCTCCTTCTCGATCCTTTTAATCACAGCACAATCTACAATTAGCAAAGTGGTGCAGATGAGTGCTCTACACTTACAGAAACCCCCCCAACTCTTAGCAGAGATTTCCAAACCCCTCCCTACTCAGAGCACTCAGGGTGTCAAGTGAGCATTAGCTGAACTCCAGGTACACCAGAGATGCTAAACGAGTAATATCCAGCTCAGATCATACACACTGGGTAAAAGAGAAGATGTAAAAGCAAAGGTACACAAGAGAAAGCTTTTATAAGTATCATAAGATCTAAACACAGCACTGAGTTACACAGCGTATGGGAGCAAAGTCAGAAACACTTTAATCTACTAAAAATGCATCTAAACAAAGAAGAGCTCCTAGGAAATGGTCCACTGTTTCTTTATCACTGCATTGACCCACATGCCTCCATGTCTTCCAGGAAACTACATCTAATGCAGTTAGACCCATATTTTCTGCTTCAGGGCCCTTTTACAAGTGACCATTTATAGAAACACAGTTAATTCATTTGTTTTATTTTCAGCTATCTTTTGTGTGACTATAACCAAGTTTTGACCCAGCATGTATGATAAATATGTAGTCCTCAGCTAAGATGACAACTAGGATAGCATCCATTTCCAGTTTGCCTAAAAGCTGTATCCCACAAATCTCTTTAAAAACCCATAGGGGTCTTAAACTGGTTGCCAAGAAAACAAAAAAAACCAGCTCCTTACATGTTGTTTGTACTCTTACCAGAGCCTGCTGCTCATGACACCCGGCTACAAATTGCTGGTACTGAAACTTCAGATCAGATTTGCCAGGCAGGATGTCATCATAACTTTAAGTGTCCCTGTAATGATGAATAAATTATATTACTCTTTCTATAGTTTACTACTGTGCACAAAATATGATGCATCTGGAAAAAATCCACCCTCCTGAGTAGCTACTTTTACAGAAATTACTGTGTTGGGGGAATTCTTTTATGGGATGAATGCTGAAAGTTCAACTCAAAAGCAGACTCTTTGCTTTGAATAATGATGACACCTCCCACAAAGGAGCAAAGACAAGTCCTTTTAGCTCTTTTGAAAGGCTCACACACTGCCACAGATTTAGTAAGACAAGATCAAAGCACTCTTAATAAGCCATTGAATTTCAGCACTCCTTGAAGCTCAGGAGGGCAAGGCTACATCTACACAATTGCAGCGTTACTGATTTAGACTTATCCCCACCAAACAATTATTTAATAACATCCAAAGGGTATTTTTGTATTGTGCCCATTTGTCTCAATGAAGCCTCAAGGAAAAAGGAAAGCACAAGAAAAAATATTAAGGAGGAGACAGCTTTTGCAAAAGTGAGAATATAATCAGTAAAAGAAGCCTACAGCAGCACACCAAATTGGTTTTTCCCTTGGCCACAGCTACACAGTATTAACAGCATTAAGAATCCAAAATAAGACTAAATCTGTAATTATGGTACATTAGCTTCCTGGTCTTGAGAAACACTAGCAGTTTACTTTGGCACTCAGACGCCTCCGATCATCAATCCAATTCTTTACCTGGCCAAACTGCCCTTAATTAGCACTCTGAAAGCATCAGGTGGCATTTTGGCCAAAAGAAACGGATGGGCTTCTTGTGGAGATCCAAACTTAAGCAGGTCAATACCCTCTGCTGCTACTACACTTGCTCAACTGCATGCAGAGCATGCTGGAACAGCCAAGCCAGAAAGCTTTAGGACACTAGACACTGTTGTTTTTAAAGGTCCAACAGATATATGTTACATAGGATACTTCTAATAGCTTTACAAATCTTAAGAATGCTGAAAAACTGTTCTTCAAAATATACTAGAATTTAATAAACTAGTATTTAATATACTCTCATTAAAAAAGTTTGTGTGCAGCTTCTGAGGAGAAAAAGTTTTGTACTTCTGTAACCAGCATCATGTCTGTACAGCAGAGAAATGTCCCAACATTCCCTTAATCAGGACTTTCACATTTAAGAAGCATTAATGTATTTCCAATTCATTTATTCTTAAAACACATCATATAGGCAAATTGAAAGCTTGATGTTCACAGACAATGAAAAATACTTACTCTACATAATAATTATGCTTAAGTGTTTCAGTACCTTTGTTTAGCTTGAGATCTCGTTTGAGAGCAGCGTTGGTGAAGCCGATGTTTTCGGTTGTTGCTAAGTGATGTTTACCCTGACCAAGGACTCTGTGAGGCTCATGCTCTGCCAGGGAGGAGGGGAAGCTGTGAGGAAGCAGAGACGGGGCGCCTGACCCGGGCTAGCCGGGGAGGTATTCCATACCACAGCACGTCATGCCCGGGGTGGGGGGTAACTGGGAGTTACCGGGGAAGGACAGGAACTTCCGGGTGGAACTCGTTTTCTTGGCCGGTGGTATCGTATTCTCTTCCCTTGTTATTTTCCCTTATCATTGTTTTAGCTGATAGTAGCGGTGGTGATTTGTTGCTGGACTGTTCTTGTCTCAACCCGTAGGAGTTGCACTCTCTCGATCCTCCTCCCCGTTCCTCCGGGAGCGGGGAAGGGGAGAGCCCCGGTGCAGGGGGGGGGAGACGGACACGGACCTTGATTGTTGTCAGCTCGGCACCACTCACTGGGAGTGAGTGAACAAGTTACCTGACTGGGTTTAAACCACGACAGTTCTTTTTGGCGCCCAACGTGGGGCACGAGGGGTTGAGATAAGAACAGATCTGACTGGATTGATAGTCACTCGTCACAATGCTGATTTATTGGCTCTCAAGGTTTTTCCTCTTGATCTCACAGTTTCAGTATACCATATCTTACGTCCATCCGGTATTGGCTGTATTAGTGTTTTTTAAGTGTGGGGCTTGGGCTAAGGTTTTTATCCCATTGTACTTTATGGTAATGACTTGTAATACAATAGAATCATTGATCATGAAACTGATCTGGTTTATGTTCCCAGTGTGGTCACCACCTTTATACTTTGGGAGGTATATGATGGAGGTGCTTAGCAATTACACATCTTTTTTCTCCTTCTCAGGTGCTCAACCTGTGAAGGAGACATCCTTTTACCCTCCTAGTCGTCCCCCCAGACCATTTACATTTGAGAGTTTTGAATTTTTTAAATGGCCTTTTAATGCTGTTGAGACTTGTTTACTGATGGTGATGGGAATCACCATGCTAACACGCATACAGAGTGTGTTTTGCCCACTACTGATTTCAAGAGTTAAGCAGATTCAGGTTTGGGTCTTGTCTGGGGTCAAAAGACGATGTAGGAGGACCGAAAGATTTTCCCAGAGGCTGGACAGCCATGAGTGGCAGGGTGTGTGGGATAGTATGGGCAAGTATCTAGGTCAGTGGGCCCCTCCAGTATTTTGGAATTTCACTACCGAACAACTGCAAAATCCAGAAGAATTAGTAAAACACTTAAATGAGGTGTGTGGTCATTCTGGCCATACCAGAGATGGACAAATCACGGCAACGTGCTGGGGCTTGGCCTATGCTTACAGGGCCTTGTTCAACACTATCCAGCACCTTCAAAAGGAAAAGAATGTCGGCGGATTTGAGGGCAAAGCGACAGTCGCTACTCAAACTTTGGCTGCAATGAACTGCGCAGCTACCCCAGTGGCAAGTACAGCAGCTGCTCAAACTTCAACTGCAACAGACAGCGCGGTTACCCCAGCTCCAAGCACGGTAGCTACACCACCCCCAGCAACAAGTACAGTCGCTACTCAAACCACAGTGATAATCACTGCAGCCAAACCAGAGGACCAATTCGTACCAATATCAGTTGCCCCTGTACGCAAGAGAACAAGCAAAAAGGAGGCAAAAAGGGTGAAGCGAGATGAAGAACCAATGAATTCACCACCCGGTCCAGAATCTGATCAGGAGTCATCATCACATGACGAAGAAGAAGAAGAAGAGGTAACTTCTCGACCTCGAACCTCAACCGAGCTGCGGAATATGCGAAAAGATTTTACCCGTCAACCAGGGGAGCACATCATCACCTGGTTACTCCGATGCTGGGACAATGGGGCCGATGGTCACGAACTAGAAGGTACAGAAGCCAAGCAGCTGGGATCACTTGCTAGAGAAGGGGGAATTGACAAAGCAATCGCAAGAGAGAAAAAGTCCCTCAGCCTTTGGAGGAGGCTCTTGGCAGCTGTGAAAGAAAGGTTTCCGTACAAGGACGATGTTACGAGTCGTTCGGCCAAGTGGACTACTATAGACAAAGGCATCCAGTCTCTGAGGGAATCGGCCATCGTAGAGATGATCTATCACATCAAGCCGAATAACGGGGATACACCTATAGATCCAGATGAAGTTGAATGTACACGACCCATGTGGCGAAAACTTACACGGAATGCACCGTCATCATATGCCCATTCATTGGCAACAGTGACCTGGAATGACATAGTACCACTAACAGTGGATGAAATGGTTCATAAACTCCGAGAGTTCGAAGACAATCTCACTCCTTCCATCATCTCAGCTGTGAAAAAACTGTCCCAGGACCTCGAAAAATTGAGGGACGATGTATCTGATTTATCCAGCTCCTCACGTGTACCAACACACGTCTCAGCTATTAACAAAAGACGTCCTATTATTCAAGAGAGGAGATACAGAAGGTATACGCCACGGGGTACCCTATGGTTTTACCTGCTGGATCACGGAGAAGACATGACAAAGTGGGATGGAAAACCTACTTCAGCTTTGGAGGAACGGGTGAGTGAACTGAAGAGGGGAGCAAGGGCCAAGACTGATCGTCCCATGAGAGCTACGGCTTCAGTCTCTGGTGAGCAGTTTCCCAGATGGAGTGGAAGAGCTGATTTTACTCCAGCTCCTGTGATAACGAAGAATAATCCCTTTCAACACGACTTAAGTGTCCAATGCTGTAACGACCATTAGAGGGGCCCTGCCTCCAGCCAGGTGGAGGTAGGGGACAATCGGATTTACTGGACTGTGTGGATCAGATGGCCTGGCACATCAGTCCCACAGAAGTATAAGGCTCTAGTAGATACCGGTGCACAGTGTACCCTGATGCCATCAAGCTGTCAAGGGGTGGAACCCATCTATATTTCTGGAGTAACAGGAGGATCCCAAGAGTTGACTGTGCTGGAGGCTGAAATCAGCCTGACTGGGAGGGAGTGGCAAAAGCACCCTATTGTGACTGGTCCAGAGGCTCCATGCATCCTCGGCATAGACTACCTCAAGAGAGGGTACTTCAAAGACCCAAAAGGGTACCGGTGGGCTTTTGGTATTGCTGCTTTGGAGACTGAGGAAATTGAGCAGCTGTCCACCTTGCCTGGTCTCTCAGAAGATCCCTCTGCTGTGGGGTTGCTGAAAGTTGAAGAACAACAAGTGCCAATTGCGACCACAACAGTGCACCGGCGGCAATATCGCACCAACCGAGACTCCCTGATTCCCATCCATCAGCTGATCCGTAGACTGGAGAGTCAGGGGGTGATCAGCAGGACCCGCTCACCCTTCAATAGCCCCATATGGCCAGTGCGAAAGTCTAATGGAGAATGGAGACTAACAGTAGACTATCGTGGCCTGAATGAAGTCACACCACCATTGAGTGCTGCCGTACCGGACATGCTAGAACTTCAGTATGAACTAGAGTCAAAGGCAGCCAAGTGGTATGCCACGATTGATATTGCCAATGCATTTTTCTCCATTCCTTTGGCAGCAGAGTGCAGGCCACAGTTTGCTTTTACTTGGAGGGGTGTCCAGTTCACTTGGAACCGACTGCCCCAGGGGTGGAAACACAGCCCTACCATTTGCCATGGACTGATCCAGACTGCACTGGAACAGGGGCAAGCTCCAGAACACCTGCAATACATTGATGACATTATTGTGTGGGGCGATACAGCGGAAGAAGTCTTTGAGAAAGGGAGGAAAATAATCCAAATCCTGCTGAAAGCCGGTTTTGCCATAAAACGGAATGTCAAGGGACCTGCACAGGAGATTCAGTTTTTGGGAATAAAATGGCAAGATGGACGTAGACAGATCCCCACAGATGTGATCAACAAGATAACAGCAATGTCTCCACCAACTAATAAGAAAGAAACGCAAGCTTTCTTGGGTGCAGTGGGGTTCTGGAGAATGCACATCCCAAATTACAGTTCGATTGTAAGCCCTCTCTATCATGTGACCCGGAAGAAGAATGATTTTAAATGGGGCCCTGAGCAGCAACAAGCCTTTGAGCAAATTAAACGCGAGATAGTTCATGCAGTAGCCCTTGGACCAGTCCGGACCGGACCAGATGTAAAAAATGTGCTGTACACTGCAGCTGGGGAGAACGGTCCTACCTGGAGCCTCTGGCAGAAAGCTCCAGGGGAGACTCGAGGTCGACCCCTCGGCTTTTGGAGTCGGGGATACAAAGGATCTGAGGCCAGCTATACCCCAACTGAGAAAGAGATACTGGCAGCGTATGAAGGGGTTCGAGCTGCTTCGGAAGTGATTGGCACTGAAGCACAGCTCCTCCTGGCACCCCGGCTGCCCGTGCTGGGCTGGATGTTCAAAGGCAGGGTCTCCTCTACACATCATGCAACTGATGCTACATGGAGTAAATGGGCTGCACTAATTACACAACGAACTCGAATAGGAAATCCCAGTTGTCCAGGCATTCTAGAAGTCATCATGGACTGGCCAGAGGGCAAAGATTTCGGAATGTCACCAGAGGAGGAGGTGGTGCGTGCTGAAGAGGCCCCACCATATAATAAACTGTCAGAAAGTGAAAAGCAGTATGCCTTGTTTACTGATGGCTCTTGCCGTATTGTGGGAAAGCATCGGAGATGGAAGGCAGCTGTATGGAGTCCTGGACGACAAGTTGCAGAAACTGCTGAAGGAGAGGGTGAATCGAGTCAATTTGCCGAGGTGAAAGCCATCCAGCTGGCCCTGGACATTGCTGAACGAGAAAAGTGGCCAGTACTTTATCTCTATACTGACTCATGGATGGTGGCAAATGCCCTGTGGGGGTGGTTGAAGCAATGGAAGCAGAACAACTGGCAACGCAGAGGTAAACCCATCTGGGCTGCTGCACTGTGGAAAGATATTGCTGCCCGGGTGCAGAACCTGGTGGTGAAGGTACGTCATGTAGATGCCCATGTACCCAAGAGTCGGGCCACTGAGGAACACCAGAACAACCAAGAAGTGGATAAAGCGGCTAAGATTGAAGTGGCTCAGATGGACTTAGATTGGCAACATAAAGGTGAATTATTTTTGGCCCGGTGGGCCCATGACACTTCAGGCCATCAGGGCAGAGATGCAACATACAGATGGGCCCGTGACCGAGGGGTGGACTTAACAATGGACACTATTGCCCAGGTTATTCATGAGTGTGAAACATGTGCTGCAATTAAACAAGCCAAGCGGTTAAAGCCTCTTTGGTATGGAGGACGATGGTTGAAGTATAAATATGGGGAGGCCTGGCAGATTGACTATATCACACTGCCACCAACCCGCCAAGGCAAGCGCCATGTGCTTACCATGGTGGAAGCAACCACCGGGTGGCTGGAAACATACGCTGTGCCCCATGCCACTGCCCGGAACACTATCCTGGGCCTTGAGAAACAGATTTTGTGGCGACACGGCACCCCAGAGAGAATTGAATCAGACAATGGGACTCATTTCCGGAATAACCTTATAGATATTTGGGCCAAAGAGCATGGCATTGAGTGGGTATATCACATCCCCTACCATGCACCAGCCTCTGGGAAAATCGAACGGTACAATGGGCTGTTAAAAACTACACTGAGAGCGATGGGTGGGGGAACTTTCAAGCATTGGGATACACATTTACCAAAGGCCACCTGGTTGGTCAACACCAGAGGATCTGCCAACAGGGCTGGCCCAGCCCAGTCAGAACTTTTACATATTGTAGAGGGGGACAAAGTTCCTGTGGTGCATATGAAGAATTTGCTGGGGAAGACAGTCTGGGTTATTCCTGCTTCAGGTAAAGGCAAACCCACTCGTGGGATTGCTTTTGCTCAGGGACCTGGATATACTTGGTGGGTAATGCGGGAAGATGGGGAAGTCCGATGTATACCTCAAGGGGATTTGATTTTAGGGGAAAACAGCCAGTGAACTCAATTGTATGCTGTTGCCTGCTGTGTAATGCTTTTATAGCCCATCAACTAGATGTCTCCAGGTCACCAGCGACTGGCCCTGACTTCCCTCCAGCCATCATCCCAACAGAGAATGAACTTGGAACATCATGGACCGAATGGACTCAGCAGCATTATAGGGATTGGTCCATGCACTAAGAAAATGATTTTTTTTCTTCTTGGTCTGTATGTATATGGATGTATATATGTGGGAGAGCGATGGTGTATTGAAAATGTGGGATCTGAGCACGACGTGAATGGTATGGAATAAGGGGTGGATAATGTCCTGGGTTCAGCAGTAGCAGTCATGTTTTTTCCTTTGTGTTAACTGGTGCAGTGCTGTGTTTTGACTTCTAGTTTGAGAGCAGCGTTGGTGAAGCCGATGTTTTCGGTTGTTGCTAAGTGATGTTTACCCTGACCAAGGACTCTGTGAGGCTCATGCTCTGCCAGGGAGGAGGGGAAGCTGTGAGGAAGCAGAGACGGGGCGCCTGACCCGGGCTAGCCGGGGAGGTATTCCATACCACAGCACGTCATGCCCGGGGTGGGGGGTAACTGGGAGTTACCGGGGAAGGACAGGAACTTCCGGGTGATGAACTAAAGCCTGATTATATATGCAGACATCTTCATTGTTTCTTCCTTTATTTCTACATTAGCCTGTGCTCTCCAGAACCAAAGCTACTACATCTCTATGAAACAAAATCCAACCCTAATAACACATCCTGTACCAGAAGTTTTTGTCCCTGGTACTCAATCTTTCAGCCTAAACCCCTCAGGGTGAGACCAAAAGGGAAAGGCAAGAACTTCCACACTTTCCTGACACCTGAAATTGTGAAAAGCTACTTTAGTCCCAGCACAAGGTTAGAGAACCCCATCTCCTGTTCAATATTTAAGCAACTACCATGACCCTTAATCCTTTCTTTCCCAAATGGGAAGACTTCATTCACCTGAAGAACCTGGGGATACCAAACATCAAAATACCTCCCTATCTGGAAGGAAATTTTCAGCTGGCCTAGAGTCGTTTTTTGGTGGGGTGAGAATTTTGGTGTGGTTTTTTTTCTTTTTTTCTGGGGGGGTGTTAGTATTTTTCTTTTAAATGCAGCCTTATTGATACCAAAGGCATAGGTTACATGAACTGTTTTGTCAACAGGGGGACTGCTGTAAACTGTCACAAATGTCAGCTAACAGTACGTTTCCCAGCACCATCCTTGTGCCCTACCAGGAGCTACCAGACTGGCAGATCTACCATCAGAAGTATTTAGCTAACTTTTAAACCATATCTACCTCTTCTTGTTTATATGTGGATAAATAACAAAACAATATTGAATAGCTTTTCTTTGGAATAGGAGAAAGAATATTTGCTTGGTTTGATTTTGATTTATTTTTTTTTTTAAAGCTTGATTTGATTTCACAGATGATGTTTCAGGAAGGGTTTGCATGTGAATCAGTGTAACCAAGGAAATGGTAACCTTTGTGAGGACAGAATGAGTGACTGGCATTACTTAGATCTGTTACAGACAAAGCAATTCTATATAAACACAGTGGGCTTTATCCTCAGCTTCAATCTCTGATCAATCTCTGATCAATCAATAAGTATAAACTTTATCACACAGTCACACATGTGTTGCTGCTGCAGTAATAGCCTGTCTTTGCTCAAGACACTGATGACAGCACTGCCACATTTCACATGTTAATAAGAGTCACCAATAGATATGAGATAAAATGGAAATGTGAGAAAAGTGTTTTGGATATCTGGTTTTCCCCAAAGGTGTATCTTAACAAGTGGAGACAAGAACTACACATAGATACATTGAACACATGTTCAGTCTTCACAGAATACCAGGTTGGAAGGTACCTCAGGGATCATCTGGTCCAACCTGTGCAATAACATGGTTAAGGTCACAGAAACATAAAACTTAGATTTTCTATGGATTTTAATTTTGTTGTTTGTGACCCCTTAAAGTGCTCTATCAGAAGTTCAGAAGCACAGAAGCTGACAGCAAAAATTGGGGATTTATTCCATCACAGACAAAGACAGTGTATTCAATAATTTCTACCTTTAGGAGTTAGATATTTCAACAACTTTACTGAAAGGGAAAAGAAGGTGCAGGACAGCCTGAACAGGATTAGCTATTTTTGTGTACCATTTGCTTTGCCACCACTCATGTACTAGAGACAAATTCCTCTCTGTTGTTGCAAAGCTGAGTGCACAAAACTGCTATCATCCCCCAAAGAGAAAGATGTTACAAAACACCTTTTACAAAACACCACTTCACCAGCGCCTGTAAAGCTAGTTACAGAAAGTGAGCTCTGAAAGAAAACTATTTTGTGCTTGAACTGTAAATGCCATAGGAAAGCTCCACTCAAAAAAAAAAAAAAAAAAATTAAAAAAAGTGCTGTATTACCAGTTACAACAAGAATGTTTTCTGTGCTAGACTGCTGCTGGGAAATGCAAAAGAGGTCTGCTCCTAAATGAAGGAAATTGCTCTGTCAGGCTCCACGGGCCTTTCAACAGTTACTCCAAGGAAGTGGTAGCATCTCCCGCGCACATGACCCTCCTTACCACCCCACAAGGGGCAATACTTACAGTGGGGTTTAGATAGGAATGTAGGGGTTGCGTGTTCCATACTGAGAGCTTGTGAAGTCCCAGCCTACAGATAACCAGTCATGATGAGAGACATCGCTCCTATAGGATATCTAGTTGTATTTAACTGTGCTCTGGAAACTACTCTCTGCTTTTTAAGAGTACTGACAATCTCACGAAAATCACCTGGACTTCACAGATCATATTGGATCAAGCTACAGTTACAGACAGCATTAAACAGCATGGGATCAGGAATCTGTAACATCAGCTACAATAAAGTGACAGTAAAACTGTGCTAAACAGCTTAACACCAGCCACACCTACAAGTCAAAGCAGGGCAGTTGGGCTAGACTCAGTATAGATTTAATGCCAAACCTTTAATATGTTCTCCCCCAAAGATTTGCACAGGATTTTCTTTCCATGAAGTAAGGACCAGTAGTGTCACTTCAATTACTTAGGAGATATACAATGGTTTTTTGACTGTAAATGAAATACTACTGTTGAAGATAAGCTCTTGTTTGATCCTGCTGCAGGAATAATTTCCCTGCCTTCTCATTAATAAAAATATAACACTGTCAGTATATTCTCTAGATTTGAAACTTCTCCCATTTTAACAATAAAGTAAGGCTGACATTAAACAGTGCTCTCCTCCATTTCTACTGACTGGTTTTAACTGATGGCAAGCATAATATTGATCATCAGCCTCTCTTTCCCTCTCTATTTACAATAACTAACCTCCAGTCAAATACCTTTTGCTCAGGGAGGTTGTGAATGCTCCATCCCTGGCGGTGTTCAAGGCCAGGTTGGACAGAGCCTTGGGTGATATGGTCTAGTGTGAGGTGTCCCTGCCCATGGCAGGGGGGTTGGAACTAATCTTAAGGTCCTTTCCAACCGTAACTGTTCTATGATTCTACCACATTATAAGAGTGTTCACTCAGTAGAAGACTCTCAGCCCCAGCAAGAGCTGCAGTCGATGTCTGGTTGACCTTGTTCAATACTCTCTGCACCTTTATTGTCTCAAATATATACTTACATGGTGGACATTATTCTCTCCCAAGTTCATTTAAATAATATACCTTAAAAATAATGTTGTGATATAGAGAAAGCCTTTGGCACTCCCTTAAATGTGAGAAACCTGACCTCCAGGGTATGGCAGGCCCCAAAATAGGGGCACTCAGCCCCCCAGTTGGGTTCACTTCCTGTACAAGCTTCACAAGAGCCAGCACACTCAGGAGGTCAGCATAAACTGTAATAAACTAAACAATATCTCTTTCTGGAGATAATGCACCTTTTGGGGAGCTGCAAAGACAGATCCACTTCACCTGGCATTTATGTTTGCAGAGACTTCCAGGAAGAATTCAGGCACCACACTCCTCCAAGTTGAGGCAGGAATGTGGAGGCATGAAGAGACCTACCCTGTATCACTGCATGTATTCCTCTTTAGACTCACCAGGAAGTCAAAAAAGGTGATCCTTCCCCTCTGTTCAGCACGGGTGAAACATCTTCAGTGCCAGGTCTAGTTCTGAGAGACACAGACATACTGGAGTGAGGCCTGCATACTGCTACAAATATGAGGGTCTTGGAGCCTCAGACACATAAGGAGAGCCTGAGAAAGCTGGGCTTGTTCAGCCTGGAGAAAAGACAGCTCGTGGGGATCAATGCGTATATAAAAATAGGGTAGAAGGGCCAACAACACTGTTAGTAAATAGGGAGAGAGACTCTTCTCAGTGGTCTCCAGCGAGAGGAGAAGATGGTCATGAACTGAAATACAAGAAATTCTGTCCTGAGCAAGAAACAAAAAAAACCAAAACCTAAGGGTGAGGGAACACTGGAATAGGCTGCCCAGTGAGGCTGTGGAATCTCTATCCTTAGAGACAGACAATACCCAAATGGACACAGCCCTGAAAAGGCCTCCAACTGACTTTGCTCAGAGGTTCGGCCTTGCATCAGATGATCTCCAGAGGTGCCTTTCAACCTCAGCTGTTCCAGGATTCCTGCTGTCATCTGCAGGGAGTTACAACTCCCTTGTTCCAAGTCACCTCCTCCTGTAACAACATTGGGAGTTTTGGCTCCCAGGCTCAGTGACAATGCCTTTTCCACCCACTCCGCAATTCATCTGTAGCACAAACTACCTGCTTTAAAGTCCGTTCTGCACTTCGACTTTCCACAGTAAGAGTTTCTTAATTAATGTTGGGATTTGTGTTTTGCAACACAACAGCACAGCACGGCCTCACAAGTAGACTGAAGGACAGATTTCTGTAAATTGCAAAGTTTCTTCATGTGCAAAACCTTATATAAAGTAACAAAGCAGGTAACCTGCATCACTGGAAGCATCTTGCCCACAACAGTAATTTTGAGCTTTGAATTCAGTAGCCCACCCCCTTGTAGAGATTGCTTAAAGTTCTGCAGAACTGATGGGTGGGAATGATCAGCTCTTTCAGAGTTCCAGAGAAAGAAGTTGGGACTAATCATGATTTTCTTGCCACTGTCTTCACACATGGCCCATTTCCTATTTATCATCTTCTCCCATTCACTCCAGTTCTGCAAAGCTGTAACAGAAAAGCCACCACTTTCTTTTTAATTATTAGACAGCTCCTGGAAATCAAGAATAATAATTATTGGCCATTCTTATGCCTTAAATGTATATCCAAGCTAGCAGCCTCACCTGACTGCTGAACAACCAGCACAAGATACTTCCACTCTCCTTTTTGGGTGAAAAAAAGAAAAAAAAAAAGGGGGGGGGATATGTGCAGGCAATAGAAGATATTTCTGAAATTTAATGGGACCTCATTCAGTTAAGCTAAAAATGTCATTCCAGTATTGTCTGCCATCTCTTCAGGGAAAACCTCCTCAAGCTTCTTCCCCATCTCCTGACTCCAGGGAGAGCTGACTCCCCCCAGACAGGCTCCTTCAGCTGATTCCTACTCACTTGCTTCTAACATCTGCTAGCTATTTGCAACTGCATCTGTTCATTCTGGTTCACTGGTAAAGGTCTATTTTTCCAGCATGAAGCAATGTGAGGCAGAGTTACTGTATCTGAATTAAGGCTCTGATGCACTTAGCCAAGATATTACATAAACTGCAGAGAGAACAGAAATATTTTCTGTAATGGTTGGACCTGATGATCTTAAAGGTCTTTTCCAACCTAGTTGATTCTATGATTCTATGACATATGCTAGCTGTCCTCACCGCCCAACTCATAAGCACTCATCACAAACAAGTTTACCTTCCTCCTGCAAACATTTACCCATTCTGTATTTCTGCTCTATTGCTCTCCAATGGAAAGCCAGCACCTCTACGCAAATTGTTGCTCACCAGCTTGCAAGTATATACCTGGAAACCTTCAACATGTTTTAATTATGATGTTGCATAATCTCCATACATGTCAAGAACGAAACTCTACTGGAGTTTTGGAGACATTATCTTTAGAAATTCACAGCTTTTTGAAGAGCTGCATATTTTCAAGGCCAGGTTGGACTAGGCTTTGAGCAATCTGGTCTAGTGGAAGGCATCCCTGCCTATGGCAGGGGGCTGGAACTAAATGTTCCTTCCATCCCAAACCATTCTGTGTTTCTATGACACTAAACCAAGAGATATTTTGTGTTATTTAAAGTATTTTTGGTGAAGTAGACAGACTTCAAGAAACAATGCAGAAAGACCATTCACATCATTAGACTTTGGCCACACTGAAAAGAAAGGCGAGACGACCCTTTCAAAAGATTCTGATTTTAGACCTCAGACACAGGCCACCACACCTGCAAACCACCCAACACATCCAGCCACTCAGAGCAATGCATTTCAGGCAAAATGCTTGTAGGAGAAAATCAACAAGAGCTTAAATCATCCCACGTGCCATCCTTTTAGCATACCTTGTTAGAAACATACCACTCCTTACCCCTTCAAAGCTTTTTGCCAATATCCATTTACCACTTTTTCCTCCCCAACCTGTAAATGTTTATGGTTTTACCACCACAGTATTTGATTCACTTGGCTGTATATTAGCTCAGAGCTTTTTCAGGGTGAGCCACTTACAGTCTATGTGGGGCTCAATCATGGTCTGCAATTCAGTGGTGCTTTTGACAATGTCATGAGATTTATATTCAAGTCCACTAGGCGCAATAAGCGGCTCATGCACAGATTTTGTTCCAAAGAGGGCACCATGTCACAAAAAGCAATAGAATAAAATCATGCCACTGTCCTACAGGGTCCCTGAGCCCCAATACTCAATATTATGTTTATGGAAAAAGTTATCCTTTTTCTGAAAGAAGCAGTGGCAGCCAAGATGCCTCACTTCCCCGTAATTCAGAGCCCAAATTAGACAACCGCCTCCATTCCTGCAAGTATCCTCTGAACTGGCTGCTGTTTGTATTGAGGACCAGCTTTAATCATTGTTTACAAAGGCATTAAAGCTGCTTTCACTTCTCTTTAACCATACTCAGTTCTGAAAAATGACAGTACTTGCTCCAAGCAGGAGCTCCTATTATTCATCACGAAGTTCATGGCCCTCAACTAGGTGAGGGTTTGTTTTCCAGGCTTCAGAGCAGAGACCCCTTGTGTGACTTCTCTGTACTTCTCTGCAATGACGCTGGGTTTTATTTAACTTGGTCACCAGCAGATTTAACTTGTACAGTCCATCTTTTTGTAGTATTTCTCCTACAGAAATACATGCCTTAAAACTAACAAATCGATAGTAGATAGTTCAGACTGGTTCTTTCCTTGTTCTGCCTCCCTCCTGGCCCAAGACTTCCTGTAATAACTCCCTGTAGTCCATGTCTCTTTTGGCACTGTACAAGTCTAAGTGACATCCAGACGAATGTGATTTTAATTCAAACACAAAAGTGGTAGCAGCGTTTTCTGAACAACCTCATTTTGGTAATTTAGACTGGTTTTACTCCTATTTCCTATTTGTGTGTCAGCCTGGTACTACAATATCCCCCAAATTCCACCTAAGCAGCACAGACTCACCATCAACTCAGCTCTCACTGTGACAGCATTTCCTAGTCATGAATTACTGACAATACTCATATGCAGGCTACATGTACCTGCAACATGCAGCATCAAGCATGGCAAGTATATAAAAAGCTGGCCTGTAAAATGAAAATCTATAGAGCAAGGGCTGCAT
This sequence comes from Pezoporus wallicus, assembly GCF_028554395.1. Taxonomy (NCBI): domain Eukaryota; kingdom Metazoa; phylum Chordata; class Aves; order Psittaciformes; family Psittacidae; genus Pezoporus; species Pezoporus wallicus. The sequence continues at coordinate 3,141,959 of NW_026641383.1, forward strand.
ATCATCCTTTTAGCCCCTTCCCAAGCCCCCCCCCCCCAACCACACTGCTCCAGGGAATAGCACCATTTATGTCAAAGTAAGCTATTTGTTTATTGCCAAGTTAAATACAAGAGTAATCATTAACACTTCATTAACGCTTCTGTTTACCAGCTAGACAGGAGATGGATTCAACAAACCATGCCCAAAGGAAATTATCATTGCTAAAAATTTAGATGCTAAAACAAACATCCTAATTAAACTTGGGGTCACAAAAAAGCCAGCAAGAAAGAGATCTGAAGCTGCACAAGGATTTCAGAGAACATCTGAGTATGCCAGGAAATGCACATCCCAGAACAGGGCCGCCCTTCTGTTAACACTTCACCTAGTATGAGTTACTTTGTTTGAGGATGTCCTCACATCTCCTTAATACAAACCCCAAAGCTCCCTTGCATTTCTCTTTAGGACGAAGGGTGAGCTGGGACCAGGTGGCAAGAATGGCATTCCATTTCCAGGGCTGCAACAACACCCCAAAGCAGAGCCATTCCTGAAACACTCTCTGATACACTGTCGAGGGTATTCAGATGTACCTAGGGAAGAGGAAGAGGGGAAGATGCACAGGAAGACACCATCTCCCTGCAGATAGCCTCAGAAAAACTGATGGGAAAATGGACTGTAGGGTCAAAGGCTAATCTTAACAGCCTCACTGCAGATCAGACCAGCTACCACTGAGACACCTCAGATACAGCTCTTAAGGGAGCTTCCCAGCCAAATGAACTAGCTTGAGCATTTCAAACCAGACTTTTGCTACCATTTCCACTGCCCTCCCCAAACTGTAACATTATTGTAGTTTTATTCCCATTTTGCCTGTAACAGTTACTTGTCTCCCTTTTCTTCACTGCTAAGGTTATTCTAACTCTTCTTAACCTCCAGAAATTCTTGCTCTCCTGATGCAGCCTGCCCTGTGAACCACTGCAGCCTTTGCTGATCAGCTGTAAGGATTAGAGGAGGAAAGTACACCATTTCTGAAGCAATCTTTAAGAGAAGGAGGAGGTGAGGCAGTTTCAACTACCTGAAGAATATTTTGGCTTGCACTCAGTTTTAATCTCAATGTTTTATTCTCAGTATCTCCCATCAAAGAATAATAAACTCAAAAAAAAAAAAAACCTCAACAAAACAAAACATCATTGAACATGAGGTTGGATAGATCCAAAATCCTGAAAATTTCATCAGCAGATATGAGCGGGGAAAAAGAAAAATAAACAGCAACATTTCTAGAGCAGAGATTGTTTGAGCTGCAGCTCAGGAAAGGACGATTTTAAGATGTTTACACTCACAGCAATATTTAGATTGCAACTCGGTGGGGTAGGACTGTTTTCTACATTTCTATTCCCAACAAAGGATCCCTGCTGCAGAGCTGGAGTTAGTTTCATGGGTTTTTTTTGTGTCATGACTCATACAATGAAGACAGGGATGACACCACAGAGAAATAGTTTTGCGTTCTCCCAAACTTATCCACTGCTTGACTGCATGACTCATTTAACATCAAGTACAAATATAATAAGAAATTTTATTCACTGAAAAATTGCTGTATTTCATAGCAGCCTTTAATGCCAAAAGAAAGTGGGGAAAATCTGGACTGCTAATTAGGTTATTTATGTAGTTACATAGAAATTGTGCACAAATTTCCATGTTTATGACATTTGTAAGAGTCTGACCTGTAAAAACAAGTTCAACCCCAGTCAAGGCATAAAAACAGTCATTGCATAAAAACATGTTTTATTCATGGAGAAAGTACCAGCACTGTGCTCTCTCCACACTCAGTTTTTCAGATTCATCAGCACTGTGTGCTCTAAAGGAAACAGCAACATGTACTATCTTGAGAGAAACCCCATCTTTAGGCCCACTGATGATTGATTTACGTTTGTGAATCTTGCCATTTATCCTGCCTCGTGGGGCTCATGAGTCAGTCTGTCATGAGCCAAATAAATGGGCCTTCTCAGAGAGATCCATCTCTACAGCACAACACAGAACCCAAAAGGGAGTGCAAAAGCACATGGAGCCAGCACACCCTGTTCACTTGGATTGTTTCCTACAACCTGCTGTGACCAACACACAGATAGTGCAGCTCTAACTCATTTCAGGCACTTGAACATCTAGCCAGCTCTCAGTAGAAAGGAAGGCCGTAAGTTTTGCAGATCTGCTCTTTGCAACATGGTGCAGGAGCTCAGCATGGCTGTGCCTGTAAATCCTTTCAATAAAAGAAATAAGAGACACTAAAAGATTGTAAGTGAAAAATTATATAAAATGAAGGACAGCAGTACAGATGCTAATGAAGTAGAGAAAGCAAAACAAGTCACTGTGAAAGACAAGTACCCTTTAAACACCCTGTCTAGTTTTGATCTACCACAAAAAGCTATCCACAAAGCTCTCAACTCCTAATGGGGAACAGAGGGGAGGAAGGGAGAAAACAAAACAGTTTTTCTCATGAACAAATTTGAGCCCAAATCAGTACTAAAGGAGCAATCACAACCTACTTTCTGGGCTGCTACGTCAAGCAAAACTCCACTTAAGCAAAGAAGCGACTTGCTTTCTTTAGCACCTACACCTTCCTAGAATGTTTCTTCTATCAACAAGAACCACACGCTATCAACAAGAACCACACACATAGCTCACAGCAAAGAAGGGAAAGTCCCAGCACAAAAACACAGTAAGACACAGCCAAGCTTTAACAATGGATTCCAGAAAATGGCTCTGCAGAGTTCATTTACTATGATGCACACTTCATTTCTCTGTATTATAGAAATATTCTTCAGCCAAGCTACAGCAAAGTATCTTGTTTGCTTGAATCCCTACCAGTGACAACCAGAGCACTTGCATTAACATTCACCCTAATGGTTTTTCACTGCCTACCCTTTCACACTTTCTGCTATTAGGTCATTTTTTTAAACCTTCCAAGATTAACTCTGTAAAATGATCAATGACATTTTTAATGTTTAAACAAGAAAGAAAAAGTGCCTTGATGCTTCTTTCTCTGTTTGTACTTCTGCAGCTTCAATGGAAAGTCTACAAGCTGGCTTTTGTTTGCTAATTACTTCAATTTGCAGCATGGAGAGAAGAAGGGTTAGCACATGGCAGATAAGCTTTACTCTGACCATGAAAGCAATCACACGGCAAAGCATCAGGCCCTAGGTGAATGATTTCCATGCTCTTTTTGAATCAAGGCAACAGTCTCAGCAATAAGTTACATTTCCAGAACAAGAACGTATGCGCATCCCAGGCTCTATCTGCACAGAACATAAGCTCATTGACACTGTCCCCGACTTGCCTGTTTTAGGAAGTAAGCTTACACCATAAACAGTTTCAAATACAAAGCAAACAATTTTTTCGCAACAGCACCCTTTTTCAGGGTCTAGCACTGCCTATTTGATTTCTGATTGCTGTCATCTAGGAATCTGGGTGGTCTTAAAAAGGCGTTATTCCTGCCAAACCTCAAGTCTCTGGGCAGCTGTTGTTAACCAGCCACATAGTCCCCACTCTTCAGTTTCAGCCAATTCACAATATTCCTCAATACAGCGGGAAATTAGATTATTCATTGATATTAGGAAGAGAATAACTGGCTTTATTACTGACATTATAACAAGCTGTCTGCTGCTCACCTGCCAGATGCTGCTCTGGGGCTGGCTTGGTTTGATTCACTAAAAATGTGTGTTACCAAGATGACATGCTGAAGAAGTTCATTGTACATTAAAGTGGCAGCTTTAACACAACTCAAGAGTCATATGCTAGGTGCTCCAGTCCACCCCATGGCACAGAGAGCAAGAGAGGGGACAATATCAACATGTGGCTGTCATTTGGGTCGCCCCCAGAGCTGCAGCCACACCTCACCTCCCTGACTCAGGGTGGGCTACTGAGCTCAGAATTTGCTGGCACTATACCTATGCAGAGACCTCAAATAATGAGCTGCAGAGTCAATTGCAGCACAATTATTATTGATATAAATTGAGGAAAGCCTAATTGAAACCAATCTATCAAACTAAGCATGAGGTGAATGCAGAGCTGTTCCATCAGAGAAAACCCCACTGCAACTTAGAAAATTTTTTACTTTTTTTTTTGCTAAAGCTATAATCCTGATGTACCAACATAACTTCATCACAGAGCATGAGACACACACACAACAGGAAAATGGGAATACACTACAACCTTCTTGAAGAAGGCCACTATTTAAGTTTTCAGTATGCCAGAGAAAATAAATAGAGATCTTTCTCCTATTTCACTGTCTTTAAAGTAGCCAATAGTTTACCTTTTTGTTTAAAAGTAAACAGAAAATGAGGACAATAGTTAAAGCATATGCTGCTTTTGGACACATGTTATTCCAAAAACACCCCATAACTATGCATTAGTTTATGTTGCCCCTCAATGCAATCCTAGAGTAGCATCTCAAGCTAGGCCACGGAATACTTGGGTCTACAGTAATCCTTTCCCTCCCCTCTTTTTCACTTCCTCACAAATCCACTAGAAGACATCGGCAAGGAGCTTGTGCACATTTTGCCTATCCCTTCCCCTGTACTTGTAAGCACGACAAAGCAATGCCACTTGCTGAGCTGTTGCTTAGTCTCAGATGCCACCCAGTGGTTTCTTGCCTGTCCTGCAGTCTGTCAGTAGCTTCTCCTTCAGTTCTGCAGAGTAAACCCATTTTTGCTTAGACACAAGGGTCAACACAGAGCACAGTAACAGCAGAAAGTCAAAGCCTGGTATTTTCTACACACTTGAAATGAAGCCAAAAGGCATTCTGGGTCGTTTTCTGATGCTCTTTCACCCAAAGCAAAGCTTTCCTCAAAAACTATCAAGTTCCTGTGAAAACTTGTCTCAGAATCAAGATGGAAATTCTAGTTTGAATTCACAAGTCTGAAGAAATAAGAATAGCCTTCAGCATGACCACCAAGACTGTTTGCCCACCATGTGTTTTTATCCTGAACCAACCAAAGACAAGGAATTAAAATGCCAAACCCAAGCGTTCAAGATACTCTGTAGCTTGGGACTCTTGCCACACTGGAGAGAAGTTGTTTTGTTTTTCAAAAGAGTTAGGTGTTACCTGCACCTATAAGTGACTTAAATGTGTCATTTTAGAGTTACAAAGAATCTGAAGGAAAATTGTTGCTGTTCTTCCATACCAGAAAATTCCCAACCAGTACTTGAGGCAGCGCCTAAACTTACACGGCACTCTGATCATCTTAAATCAGGCTCTATGCAGCATATTGATTTTAATTTGATTTGGAGGGGTTTTTGATTCTTTGACATCTCTCAGATCACAACAGATAATGCTTATTATGTGCATTTGGAAGTGGAAAAACTGCAGCTCTAAATAACCAATTGTTAGGACTATCTGTACGGAGGACATGCACTTACGTAGCTTGTTTGGTTAGCGTGCCTTCTGACAGAGAACAGTGATCTGGCCTGTACATTTAATGTACTGCAGCATCTGCTTGTACAGGATGTATTATAAGAGCAGCCTACTTATCCAACATGTTCTACATGAATGTTCCACAGCTGGGGATATAAACTCATCATTTAAAGACTCGCTTTAAATTCAATCCCTTTCTTTCTCTCTCCCTCTCCAAATAAAATTCATCCTTCCTGAAATGCTATCAGGAAAGCCTTGTAATACTTGACCTTTCACACACTATTCTAAACACTTTTTGCTAATGAAGTAGCTGCATTCATACAGATAAAAACACAGTTTAATAGACTGTGGACTCCAGGGTCCTTGAAAATGGAAATGTGGGAAAAAGACTCTATTCTCAATTAGCATGCTGCAAATTGCCAGAAAGATAATACATATGTAGTACTGAAAATTAAATTACTGCTTCATAGATAAAAAAAAATAAATCAATCTGTCTCTTTGCTATTCATTAAGTTTCAGGTAGGAGAGAAATAAGGCTCCAGCAATTCTGCTGAGCAAAAGCTACCCTGAGTCTTGGACCCGCAAGTGACATGAGCTGCTGCAACTCCCAAATAATGAAGCACAGAAGAGCTGGCACATGAAGTCATCTGCCACCATCTAATCCATATTCATGAATTCCCAAGTTAGAAAGAAGGTTCACTGCATAATAGTGAATTTTGTATCTATATATATAAACAGCTGCTTTTCTACTGCAAACTCCGTTTTCTAAACCAGCTCACCAAAAGAAAAAATATATATAAAAAAAATCACATCAGGTGCTCTGTAATTTTTTAAGTGGCTTTTAAAGCCTCTATTCTCAAAGCAGATACATACTTCAGATCTACACAAATTAGCATTTATCAGCTGAGAAACAAGCCAAGTTCCAACAGAAGAAACTTACACATATTATAGCTACTTTGTGCTGTGTATCAACCCCTCTGACACCACAGTCTCCAGGTGTTTAATTCATGTAGCCATGTTTAGCAGGCAAGTTTATGTGTACAGATACTTGAAAACAGTCTAAATTCAGTGTGAGGTCAATTGCTCAATTTTATACAAAGAAGACTGTGGGGATGTTCCCATTCCCATAGACACAGAACAATTGCTATTCAAAAGGAACAATTTATTTTTCCGCATTTTCTAAGCATTTCCCCTTCCTAATTTTAGCTACTTTCAGAAGGTGCAAGATACCAGCACTAAAAAGAGAGCTTGGCTTCAAGAGCAAGAATGCTAAAGGCCAAGAACATGCTAGACATACACAGTTTTGGAGGGTGCTGTTTTAAGAAAATAACAATCCAAGCACCAGCAAACTAGTATTTGTGATGTAAAACCAGGATGTATTACGAATTGTATGAAGACATGCATTTGGTGATAATGGACATAGGTGCTCTGCATTTCCGAAGGCAAATGTTCACCAAAATAAGATTAATATTGTGAAATAAAGATAGCTTAACTGCTTCTGCCACTGGGACAGTGCCTAACCTTGCTGTATATGTTGACACGAATGCAGTGAAGCCAGGTTATTTGTTCAAAATCTAATCAAATCAAACCTCACAATCAAATCAAACAGCTCACAATTTCTCTAACAGTGAGAATATTTTTTGTTTCCATGAAGATTTCATGGCCACTGAACTGAAAACAGAGATTAGTCTGTAACAGAAGCATTTTTGCAATAGGCCCCATTCTCTGACGTGGTCACCTTCTTACGGCAAGCAAACAAAGCTTGTCATCCTTGATTAGCATTCACCTTCCCAATGAATGAAGACAGAAAACCCTTTGATATAACTTACATCAACAACCTCCCTGCTTCCCAGGTTGTGCCAGGGCTCAGTAGCTGTTTCCCCATCTTCTTCAGGCCATGCCAATGACACACAGCAAGGATCTTCACAGACTAGCGAAGGCAATTCTCCTATACGTTTATGCTTTCAAATTCTACAAGGGCTTCATATGTACCTGTCCAAGGTAGAAAAAGAAATTAAACCCACTCATTGAGGCCCCACAGTACAACACTTCTCATCTGTAACACATTAAAAGTAGTTCCTATAGAGATTGCAGGGGGTAAATTCTATACAAATAGTTGTTGAAACAGTTTCCCCTACTTTCATCCTAATGTGACCACCTGTTTTCAGCATTTGCCACACAGCCTCTCACTCAGTACGGCCAAAACTATTACCTTGCCTCACCTGCTAACACATCTATTCCCTCTTCATGATAAACCCAAATACAACACACCATTGTTTCTGAATTCTCCTCATCCCTTGCGTTTCATTCTGCTTTTCACCTTTCCATCCCTGTTGCAGAATCCAAATCCAGTTGGATCTCCACTTGGCTTCCAAATAAACATTTCCTACCATAAGTAACAAAAAGAAAAAAACCCATACCAAATTTTTTACTTCTAGTTACACTGATCTTTGAATTCCTTCCACTGGCTTCCTTGCCCCATTTTCAGATTCCTACTTCCCACCTTTGATAAGGTGGATCAGTGGATAAAGAACTGGATGGATGGCCGCACACAAAGAGTTGTGGTCAATGGCTCCATGTCCAGCTGGTGACCAGTAATGAGTGGTGTCCCTCAGGGATCAGTGCTGGAACTGGTTTTATTCAACATCTTTGTCGCTGACATGGACAGTAGGATTGAGTGCACCCTCAGCAAGTTTGCCGATGACACCAAGCTGTGTGGTTCGGTTGATACACTGGAGGGAAGGAATGCCATGCTTGTAAGGTGGACTGGAACCTTATAAAGTTTAACCATGCCAAGTGCAAGGTCCTACACCTGGGTCAGAGCAATCCCAGGCACAGCTACAGGTTGGGCAGAGAAGAGATTCAGAGCAGCCCTGAAGAGAAGAACTTGGGGGTGTTAGTCGATGAGAAAATGAACATGAGCCAGATTCAGTGTGTGCCTGCAGCCCAGAAAGCCAACCGTATCCTGGGCTGCATCAAAAGGAGCGTGACCAGCAGGTCGAAGGAGGTGATCCTGCCTCTCTGCTCTTGTGAGACCTCACCTTGAGTATTGTGTGCAGTTCTTGTGTCCTCAACATAAAAAGGACATGGAACTGTTGGAGCAAGTCCAGAGAAGGGCCACGAGGATGATCGGGACTGGAGCACCTCCCCTGTGGAGCACCTCAACCTGTATGAAGACAGGCTGAGAAAGTTGGGGCTGTTCAGAGTGGAGAAGAAAAGGCTGTGTGGAGACCTCATAGCAGCCTTCCAGTATCTGAAGGGGGGCTATAAGGATGCTGGGGAGGGACTCTTCATTAGGGACTGTAGTGATAGGATAAGGGGTAATGGGTTAAAACTTACACAAGGGAAGTTTAGATTGGATATAAGGAAGAAGTTCTTTATTGTAAGGGTGATGAGGCACTAGAATGGGTTGCCCAAGAAAGCTGTGAATGCCCCATCCCTAGTGGTGTTCAAGGCCAAGTTGAATCAAGCCTTGGGTGACATGGTTTAGTGTGAGGTGTCCCTGCCCATGGCCGGGGGGTTGGAACTGGATGATATTAAGGTCCTTTCCAACCCTAACTATTCTATGTTTCTATATACTGGGTTGGGTTTTTTTGGTTAATATCCAAGGTCCACTGCGACGTAAGTGGAAATCTACTTTGAGATTCTGGTTTTCATTTTTGGGAGGGCCAAGTTAGTAGAAAACAGGTATTTTTACTGACTGCAATTCATCAGTACATACCTGAAAAATACATAGCTACATATGTAGCTACAGTACATACCTGAAAAATCATCTTTTGAAGCCCCAGAAAACCATTTGTATGAGATGTTTCAGTTACTAGGTCCACCAGTCTCTGTATTCAGCCCTGTTCACAAACTACTTCATTGGTACCTACTGCATTTTTCAATGACTTGCTTTGCCTTACTGATTTTCAGCTGTAAAGCAAGTACAGGAATAAGTAGGTATAAACAAAATATTTCATCTCTCCTGAAGGCTGCTGATATTCTATAGCATGATCTCATAATCTTCTGGTCAACTGAAAACTGTACATTATGCTCAATTTTAGGTACCATTCACAAAGTAACTCTCTCCTTCCTTCCCAACTGGTTGAACAGTTGGGACAATGCTGCACAGTTCTTATCTGTGCTTACACCCACACCTTAGAAATGAGTGCATACTAATGAGAGAGGAAAAAATAAAATCAATCCTGAAGTAAAAAAAAACTGGCCCATTAACCAGGTTGTCAGGCAAGTAAATTCCCTGCTCATAATTACTGCTTTTGTCTCTCGTTTAGAACGAGGGGAACACAGACGCATTTCCAGGAAAAGGATTCACGCAGGGAACTGTTGTTTCAGACTTCAGAAAAACTACACTGCATTTCTTTCAACCAGATCAATGAGCATGTTTTAATTGACAGGTTTGTTTACACAAGACTGTACAAGCTGTCAAGGCCCATCAGCACTGGATGGAAAGGAGCCAGCCACCCACTCAGCTCCACACTGCTGACGCATTACCTCGTCTAACAACCCCTGACAGCCCTAGAGGCAGGAGCCCTTTTTCCCCCCTAAATGCAAGAGGTAGCTCAGGAAAAAGTCTCAAAAATAAGCAGCAGAGTTTCACTCATCTCCTCACTTTCATGTTTCTCTTCATGAAGACCACTTTAACTGTTTGTATAGAAAATGAGACAGCCCAACACTGCCTCTGCCTTCAGAAGTCTGTGGAGTTTTATTCACAGCTGTTGACACTGCTTGTTTTTAAACACATATGATTGGTAGAACATTGAGTCCCAGGTAAAGCACTCCCTTTCAGCAAAGTCTGGGCATGACTACCCAGTTTCAGCCATACTGAAGGCCAGCAGCTTGCAGTGTTATATGGAAAAATATTTGCAGAGATATAAGATAAAGAAGTTCTTACAGTACCACAGTAGATAATCCACAGCTGCAAAAGAAGGTTCTCCCCCCAGAAATAAGTAATTATTTCACCTGAGTCACTGTAGAGACGAACTGGAGCTTATTATAAGGTTTCTTCTATCTAGTGCACTACTGATAAATGATGAATTAGGGTGAGCAAAACAAGCTTTTCTCTGAAAATGAGTCCAGCATTCCAGAACCACAGTAATTAATTGTGACAAAGTCATCAGACAGCAGAACCTTATTCAGTCACCACCATGGGAGCAGTCAGTAGCAAAGTGCACACCCAGCTCACAGCCTCAGGAGCCCTCTCTCAAACAACACTGCACACTCCTGCACAGAAGAGAGACAGGCACAGAGTCCAGCCTCCTTCTTCCCCATCCCAGGTGCTGAAGTCAGAGCCAGAAACTTCCCAAATTCCTGTCCGTTTACCTTCCCCCTTTTTGCTGCTACTCCTTGGTGGTGGTAACCTCAAGAAATTGGTTTGGAGAAGGGGAAGAAAGACAGAAGTTGCAAACAAACACTTTCAAATGGAGAAAGGAGAAAAAGAGGTTACCAAGAGGCACTCCAGGGTATTACAGCTTTTCTATTCAGTACTGCTAGAGAGTCCAGCTGCATTCCCCACATTTTGGATTAATTATCAGGATTTTCTTTGGTTAAGTAAGATTTCTTTAAAGCTTTAAATTAAAAGGCAAAACAAGAAACACTAGGGCATGTATTGTTAAACCTGCTGGTAAGTACTTTTAAAGTTAAGCAGACTTCAGCACACTGCAACAAAGCATACTTTTGTTTCTCCAGTGTGTCATGTCCCCCCCCCAAAAAAAGAAAAAATTACTGCTTTCACTCCTATAATTATAGAATTAGTCTTCTATACACAGGCCTTCTAACAGAATTGCTGTTCTTTCTGGAAATCATAGCGCTATTAAGCCTCCATTTAAGAGGGAGTAATGCTCCTTGGGGATACTGCTACATACAGTTAAAAATACCTGAAGAACTAGAGTTTTAATAAAGCCAAGGACACGTAGGACTTTTTGCTCATCGTTGCTTTGAAGATGGCAGTTTGTGGCTCTCCTAGTGTGGCAAGAGACGCCTTCAAGTCTTACACTGCTTGAGGGCAGCGTAAATTCACACAGCGGCACCTGGGACTTGAAGTGCTCTCTCGTGGCAGCAGTGATTTGCAAACCGAGGACACCCTCACCTCGCCACAGCCAGGCACTAGAGGGCCCACCTCGGCTCTTGAAGCAGCTCACGCCGTCCAGCTTCCCAGCTGCTTGTCAGTATGCTGCAATGATCGGGCCCGTTTATGTTCTCAGGAAAGCAAAATAAAACCCTATCCCATCAACTAAAATCTTAGCATTATTTCCTGCCATTTAACTGTAAATATTTTGTACTAAGTAAAATAAAAAAGCCAACCCTCTTGATAATCCAAATTATACCTTAGATCACAAACAAACCAGCCCTAGAAGTACTATGAAAGAAGTAAGTCTTCCCTGCCTACATTATAGGACTTCAACAAAAAGCCAGGATGAATCTGTTATTCTACAGAACCATAGTGCAATGTTACTCCTACGGATGCAAATGCTCTGTGCTTTGAAAAGCACAACTTTAAAGGCTGTCTGAGAATTTCAGGCTCCTGCCTTAAGAACAGCAAAACAATTATTAACAAATAATAAATGCAAAGGGAGTTTCCTTTTGCAACACATTTTTTCTCCATGCTACCTGCTAATTCAGAAGCAGCTATTCCTTTTGCCTTCGTTGGTCTTCTTTTATTATCTTCAGATTTGTTTCTCTGGCCCTACAAACTTGCTCTTGTGTTTCCCTTTCACTGCATCTTCCCCTGAGACAGACTTAATAATTGCCCTCTTCCTTGCAGTCAGTCTTTTTTCCTACATGTGCTAAATGATCACTTTTAATCTGCTATTGCCTTGGTTCATTTTAACCAGGAAGGGCAGGTGAAGACACAGCATTTAATCACTGTAGCTGGTATACAAAAATGCATTAAATGCTGAATTATTTTTTAAAATCTGAATATAACCTAACCTAGGATTAGGTATATACACAAAGACCTGTACGTTTAAACTATGCCTTACTGAATTTTAAATTGGAGCCTTCTAAAAACAGGATGGGACCAATTTGTAAAGGGGCTTCAGTGATTTTTCCTTATTCCCTTTAGCTCCTCATCAGCTACAGGCTGTCCCTTTGAGAAAACAGTTTCAATTTAAATGACATACATCAACAGCAACAGAAATAACATTGCTTGTGTATGCAGAATCTCAAGCAACTACAAAAGAAATAGAACAGGATTTTGATATATGACTACCAACTCACAAGATAGAAACCTCATCAAAAGTACTGCATAAGCATATGACACAACAAATGTCCATCATTGTAAAGAAAGATTTAACAAGATGCAGCTGGCTTTTCATCCACTAATAATTTATTGTTTTGTTAAATGAAATGCAAATAGCCCTTCACAAATAATTTCTTTAATCTCAATTAGTTATACAGGCAGAGAGGAGAGTCTGGACTCTCTAAACACAAGTGAAAAAATTCCATGTATTGAGGATAATAAAACCAAAGCAGATATCTAAGGCTTCACTCAAGCCTTACGAGACAATAACCAGAACTCTTCACCAGAATTTAGCCGTCTCCTACATCCAGCCCAGCAGCATCCCCAGATGTTCTAACCAATCTATGGAGCAGTTATAACTCCCATTTAGCCAGGACTTTAGCTGTTGATCTGGGACAGAGAACAAAACCAATCTGAGCAGTGAGGCCAATATCCAATTGTACCTGGTTTACCTCTGAACAGCTACTTCCCTTGTTCCAAAGGAGCCTTAGCTCCCAGAAGTCTAACCCCTGTCAGTTCACTCCCCCCAGGTGAGCCAGGAAAGGTTCTGCACAGAGCTGGTTATGTACAAGTTCATTGTTTCACAAAAGGGTGCCCAAACTGATGCAGCTATTATTTCACTGTATCACCCAATAGACTTTCCTTTTTTATCAGGTATTTGATGGAAAGACTGTTAAGAGCTCTTTTCATCTATGAGAAGCTTATCAGCTGGTAATACTGCAGAGCACAAATTAATCTCCCCGAATTAAATCAATACTGCAGCTGAGACTGATGCTATGACATTATGAATACAGGCTGAAAACAGAAAAGCTCACACAAGTACAGCCAGAACATAAGAGAAAGTTGCAGATACCCCAGGCCTAATCCCCTTAAACTGAAGGCCTCCAGGCATCACCACCCTTCCACCATGCTGGAGGAGACAGGCCTGCACATGAATGAAACAGACTTCAGTCTTGCAAGCAGTAAACTAGTGCATCAGATGCAAAGCACCTTTATTGAGCACCCACAGGCTAAAGCAAAGAAACTATGAATCTTCAGCAACCTGCCTGCTAAAAGGGTTAAAAAACCCCAAGCAAACTCACTTTGCTAGTAGGGTATTGTGCCCCAAGAGATCTGTTCTCATACCAGTTCATACAGAAACCTTTTCCACTGTCCCAAAGGCTTCAGCAGCAGCCATTTCCAATTTCTCAGAGAAAATTGTCTCTTCAGCTCCATGAAATTCTACTGAAGCTGGGAACTATATAAGTGTAATGGGAAGCAAGTTCTGGAAAAGCCCCTAGAAGAGATTTTAAGCTGCACATATCAAGAAACCACTGCAAGACTCAGATCACCAACACAACTCTGCAATGCTGCTGAAGGCCTTTCTACCACAGCTCTTGCCAGTACACCTCCTGCAGTTAGCCTTAACATTGCCAACCCCTGACAGATCTTTGAAACTCTAATGTCATACCAATGGCAAGAATGAGAAAAACAGATAACATTTAAGTGGGGTGGGTCTGGCCTTGTCTAAACCACAGAAAGACCAAATGTGATCAGCTGGCCTGTATCTGTCCCAGTCTTTGCCATCAGTAATCCACAAGTCAAAAATCCAAGTGAACCCCAGGTAGTAGCGCAAACTCTTTTCCCATGCTTAGCCATTTCTTACACAAATTCAGGTCAGTTTCAGAAGTTCACAATCAATTCTGTCTCTTCAAGAATTTAAAGTGGGAGTGCCCCAACTGTGCAACACAGTCAATAAAACATCACTTGAATTTACAAAACGAAGCCAGTGTACTGGCAGCATTTTCCAAAAGCATTTAAGTCAGTTACTCAAACTAAGATGATAGTTACTGCCCTATCACCTGCAGTAAGCCCACAAGGCTCTCACTTCCATTTGCACGAAGGAGGCTGCTTAAGCTTTGAAGTTTAAAAGCAAGGACACCTACAGTGCAAGGCAAGTTCTAAACCCAGCTACTCTCCTTAGAGTTGATCTGATACACAAATGTGACTTCTAAAGTTGTTACACACTACTACTGTGTAGAGTGCAGGCAGCATGGTTGAGATCCTACATTTATCTGAGCAAAATGAAGCATTATCTATGTAGCTAGGTAGCTTGTGACACTAGGAAACACAGAATGTTCCTATGCTCTAGTACTCAAAGAAAAGTGGGCTTACACAAGTTTTACTTGAACAGCCTCCGCAGCCACCTACAGCTGTGAGGCAGAAATTCATCAACTGCCATATTAAAAGCCATGGAAATAAAAAAAAAAAACAGCCCACAAAAACATATCTAACACACCACACTCACCACATACTAGTCAGAAATAAACATCCTGCTTAATAAATCTGGTGACTCTCCAGCACAAGGAGGACAATAACACTAGATGTGAAAATGGAACTTGACAGCTGATCTAACAGCTTCATTCTATGTCTTGAAGAAGTCCTCCAGGTAGTTCACAAATAGTGGTGGCAGCATGCGTCACAGAACAGATCACAAGACTTTTTAAACAATATATACTTCAACTGAGTGTCCCTCAAAACTAAGAAATCTAAAACAACCCATTTTAGTCACCAGCAACCAAATATCTTCTCACAATCGTGTATTACTCACAACCTTTTGTCATAACTGAGAAGTCGATCAGGAGGTTTGTGCAGGACAGCGCTCTTCTGTTCTCCTTAAAGGAGGTGAGGAACAGCTGTCCATGAGGCATATCCTGTACTCTACAAGTAGAGACTAAGGCTGTACCTCTGAAGGACTGGATTAGCAGTTCACAGTGCAGTCTCACTAACAGAATCACAAGTAAACCATACCTCTACACATGAGAACAACCTATTCCACACCTTTCAGAGTTGGTTTTCTAACTCCTATGGGTCAGTTTGCTGGCTGATATATAGAAAACAGAGCCATTTAAAACTGGATGAAGCAGAGTTTTTTACCTCTTGAAAGATTAATAGCTTTTACCTTCAAACAGTTCTTCTTCCTTCATCAGTTAAGATCAGAAACAAGAAAAAAAGCAATTTACTTTATTTTTTTTTTTAAAAAAGAGGTGCCTGCCAGGATTAAAACAAAAAGCATTCTCCTAAAAAATTAGAGGGGGTGGCTGACACTACCTGTCAAAGCTTGCTAACATTTGGGCTTGCAGCCAGTTCTGCAAAGGCATTCAGTTTTCTGTTTGATTCACTTAGTCTTTTCCCTGCAGTGGTTTATGAGAAAAGTGGAAGAGGTCAGCTTGTGTACATGTCCATCTGGGCACTGCGAGTTTGGAGAGAGTGCCAGCTGGCTTAGCTTTTTCTACAAATCTACTCAAGGAGACATCTGAGATTAGAAAATGGGGCTCATTGTATTTCTGTAGGTTCTGCAATCTGTACTCCTGTGGGATGCCAGCGGCACCCATGCTGACAAAAAAAAAGGTAGGAAGAGTTTTAATGGTATGTGTGAAACAAGCTATATACCTTGAAGAAAACTTGTTATTCGCACACTAAGGAGGCTGGGGACAGTTCTGTGAATCCCAGCAGTGCTTCAGTGAAGAAACTGTTGTGGGATATGACAAGAGGCCAACAGCCTTTATTTGCATGTATTCCCTCAAGAGCATGCAAAATCTTAAAAACTAGTACAGTAGTAGATTCACCAACTTAAACTCTGCTTCAAGTTATATCACAACACCAACTGGAAACCAGAGCAATGTAACTTGGCATGGTTAAACCTCATGAGGTTGGCATCAGCCCACCTCACAAGCATGTCAAGGTCCCTCTGGATGGCATTCCTTCCCTCCACCGCATCAACCGAACCACACAGCTTGGTGTCATCGGCAAACTTGCTGAGGGCACACTCAATCCCACTGTCCATGTCAGCAATGAAGATGTTAAACAAGATCGGTCCCAACACCAATCCCTGAGGGACACCACTCGTTACTGGTCTCCAGCCAGACACTGAGCCATTGACACAACTCTTGTGCATGTGGCCATCCAGCCACTTCTTTATCCACTGAGTGGTCCATCCATCAAATTGATGTGTCTCCAATTTAGAGACAAGGATGTCGTGTGGGACAGTGTCGAACGCTTTGAACAAGTCCAGGTAGATGACATCAACTGCTCTACCCCTGTCCATTAGTTCTGTAGCCCCATCATAGAAGGCCACCAAATTGGTCAGGCAGGATTTCCCCTTAGTGAAGCCATGTTGGCTGTCACCAAGCACTTTGCTGGTTTTCATGTGCCTTAGCATGCCTTCCAGGAGAATCTGCTCCAAGATTTTGCCAGGCACAGAGGTGAGACTGACTGCTCTGTAATTCCCCAGGTCATCCATTTTCCCCTTCTTGAAAATGGGGGTTATATTTCCCTTTTTCCAGTCATCGGGAACTTCACCTGACTGCCAGGATTTCTCAAATATGATGGCCAGCGGCTTTGCAACTTCATTTGCCAGCTCCTTCAGGACCCACGGATGGATCTCATCAGGACCCACGGACTTGTGCACATTCAGATTTTCAAGATGGTCTTGAACCAGTTCCTCTCCTACAGTGGGAGCAAGGTCTTCATTCTCAATCTTCCCAACCACTGCTCTTCACATACAGCTAGCCATCAGCAGTTACCAATTTGAACAGAATGAGAAAGCCACTGACTGCACCCTGCAGGCAGGGGCCTTGCTACTGCCAGATTTAAGTTTCAGCACAGCTAGAGCCGAAGCGCCACAATCAGCTCAGGGTAGAGCAAACTAGAACTGCAGAACAGGCAGCATGAGGAATTCTTACAGAAGTGTATCCATCACTCATTGCGCAACAAACGGGGTGATACTTAGTTGACATGTAGAGGGTGGGAAGTGATCAGTATCTATGTTTGCAGAAAGAGTCAAAATAAGCATTTTACTAGTACACTTTTTCCTCTCCATAAACTCTACTAGCTAGATATTAGTGCTACATCACTTTTCCTGAGAAAGCTCCAGAGCTGGCTTGCAAGGCTCTCTATATTCACTGGTCATGTCCAGGGAATTTGAAGCAACTCCACAAATTGTCACCACACACTAACATTTACTTGGATATTGTATGAGCTTCCAATCCACTCAATATTTTCCTATTTTCCCCATTGTGTCTAATGCACACAAATGAAAACACAAGCTAAACAGAAGAATTTGCTCAGCAGTACATTATGACTTTACACATATGCTGCAAACAACACAGCGTGACCTAGCTTAACAGCCTGAGCCACAGAACTACTAGTTTTCTGCCATGCCTGTTCTGAATATCCTTGAATAGCTACTTCCCTCTGTACTTCCATCCTTAAAAGAGGAAAAAAGAAAAAAAAAAAGAAAAAAGAAAAAGCAGTGTTTTAAACAGAACTCTATTTGTAACAAAAGGTGGCAGTTCAAACCCTTAAGAACAAGTAGCATCTGCTTACAACTCTACAGTATAAACAAACCACAAGCTAGTGAAAGCATACTGAACTTGTCCTGGCAAAAAAAAAGTCTCCCCCAGGGAAGGAGGTGGTGATAATGCCTCAGGGACAGTGATTTTGTTGTCTTCTCTCTATTGATTTGGTTTACTGGCATAAGCTGCTGTATATGCAGCTTTTCCTGTTGAAAAGCATGGCACTCAGGCCACAACACTCTGACCTTTTCTTCCAAGTTAACAGCAAGATCCACAAGTCTGTCTACACTGCAAAAAGCAGCATAAGGAGGAAAGCCTTGAGCTAGCTAAAACCAAGCTGCTAGAATTAGAGTTACAATACTTCTTCAAAAGTGCTTGCTGAGTTCAAAGACAGGGCTAATTTACACAAGGTACAATGTCATTTTCACATGGCCAAGCAGCTTTCAGGAGCCACATCAATAGCTTAGAACATGATTTTGTACCATGCAGATGTAACTAAGTCTGGTGTATGTTGAGTATTCTTGCAACACAGAACATGGAACCAGGCAGATACACTAAGCAGATTAAGCAACAGTGACTGGGATGAGCTTCACAAAGCAACAAAGCAAACCTGTGAAAGAAGACATGCTCTATCAGAGTTACTAAATGCAAAGACATCACCCTCTGGTCCAGGGACTTCAAGGATGAATTGGTCATTAAACACAAGATGGTTGCATTCTTGAAAGCCCAAGCTGCAATATCTGTGCCTTGTTCTCTTTGCGTAAAACATCTCCCATGTCAGGTTTGCCTCTCTCAGCTCTTTTGAGGTTTCATGCATCTCTCTGTTCCAGTCCTCCAATCTCCCACTGCTTGCTTTCAGTCCGCAGTTCTTTCACCCCCCATTGGTTTCATCTGAGGCAGGAGACTTCCCCCATTAGTGCATTCCCACATTTACAATGCTGTTCTTGCTTTGAGTTACAGCAGTGATCTCAGAGAGAGCTTTTCTCAGACTGTGGCCATGATGGATAGAGTACTCCTTATGACCTTGAATTACTTTGAACATTTACTATTTTATCTTTGCAACCAGATGTCCCATGCCCCCTCAAAACTGAGTTCAGGTTCTAACATTCACCATCTCCTCTCACAAAATCCAGGCAAAAATACCAATTTCAGCAAAATGAATCATATTCCAAGGGGAAAGAGCAACATGACAGTAAGAAGCCATATCTACTATGCAGCAAAAGATGAGGAAAACAGGTCTATAGCAGAACTGGAAAATAAACATGTCAGCTACGTGGGTAAGGTTTACTTCTCCATGCATTGCTTAGGCTCTCTATTTACACAGTCTTGAGAAGGAGCTACAGCCTAAATTAAAAAGCTTTGCCAACTCTCTACAGTTTCCCATCATACAGTGCAGTGGGATGACATATTAAAGACCTCACAGTGACTTTGCGTCTTCCTCTTTTCCTATTATTTTCCATACTGCTTCAGTCCTTTATTCTCAGCTTTCTCCAGGAATTATTATCTTGTCCCTCTTCTCAGAACTGCCTTGCCTTTTGAATCACTGCCAATTATTATTTTTAAGGGGCAATATAAAATGATGAGGACATTTACAGATATACTTTAAGCAGACAGCTCATCATTTCTTTATTACATCTTCTGGAGTTTTCAGGACAGCATGTGGAACACTGCAGAGCACCATTTGCATATCAAAAAAGATACAAGGAAGTTTAATGCTTTGGCTAGCATCATGATCAATACATGCTATACAGTGTACCAAATTAGCCCAACATCAGACCAGTGCTAGCAATTTTACCCTTTGTAGCTCAAAGTCCTGCAGAGTGCCTGAAAAAAGAACCCAGCCATCAAGGTAGCTGTATTTAGTTCACACAAAGCTGTGTCATTGCTTCCAAACAGAAGAGCAAGAAAGAATGCATTGGTAGTTAACATTGCTTACAAGAAAGCCATTCACCGGAACAGCTAACAACTCATTTCAAAGACTTCCAAAAATCCATTAGAACTCAGACAAAAGTAGAAGCTTTTCTTCTGTGAAGCTTTCTTACTCAACAATTTCTCCATTTTGCACCAGACCTGGGAACCATTCCTTTCCGTCACCAATAACTTCCCCAGTAACCTTCAGAAATGAGGACAAGTAGGATGCAGTTACTCAGAGTTTCAAACATCAGAAATCAGAAACGGGATTTTCCTATGTCACAGCTGAGAGTCCAGCCCCCCGAGTAAATCCAATCCAACTGCATGAGGAGGGAGTTCTCTACCTATGACTTCGAGAAAGACTGCCTGTGACTTGAGCAACCTTCAGCCAACAAAACATCACTTAAACTGGTTGATTCCTAACAGAACACTGACTGGTGTGGGCTGTACTCCAACACAGCCACTAGCAGATGGACTAGCAGCTATTCTCTTCCACACTGCTGTGGAAGAGAATATTAAAAGGGTATGCCATATGGGAGGAGTAAAAAGAAAATCTGAGTAGAGGTACTACACACCCAAAAGTAGTGGGTGTGTAGTACCACCAATTGATTTTAATCAATTAAAAATACAGCAGTGGAGCCCTATCTCCTTTTATGGTAATTTCCCCCATCTGAAACCCTCTAACAAATCTTAACATCACTTCCACTGTTTAAGGGCCTATGGGTAGTGCTTTGCTATGGCCTTTATGAAAACAAGCATTACCATACAGACAGGAGAGCAGTCTTTAAGCTGCATTCTCACCACACTATCATGCAAGACAAGCTTTATAGTTTGTGTACTTGTTCAAGACTAAGTGCTCTTTTCCTTTTTACACTCTTCAGAGACATTCACAGCTTTGTTTGAGCAATGCTGAGAAACCCAAGTATTACACATACAAGTATTCCATGCTATGTACTAAATACTTACGCAGTTTTCCCTAATACCATATATTTTGAGCTCCTGCTTTTTTTTTACATGGGCTGGCAGTGTAATTTCAGTCTGAGCCAGAAGAACAATCAGCCTCCCACCAGTTGCTTGTGATTTGTATTGACATAACACTATTCATCCATCCCAATGCAATTTTTTTTTTAACCCACCCCTGAAAAAACAGCTATTTCTAAACCTAAAAGCCATCTTCTTTTACAAACCCATCAGTAACCTCTGAGGGCTGGTGACAGCCATACAATGCTGGTTCAAGAAAAAGCAAGCAAGGGTGGAGACTGTAAGGAGGAAAAAAAAACCCACTGCAAACAAGTCAGTATCAGCTAATGGAAGACAAAGCACCTCCCTTTTACCAGGGAAGAAGAAATAAAAATAAGCCGTCTTTCAGCTCCAACCACGTATTTCCCATAAATAAACATAAATCAGGAATAGCTTAATAGCAAGCACTGTTCTAATAATGACCCAGGCCTCAAAGTTAGCAGTAATATTCTCCAGTTATTCTTTTCCTTACCTTGGCTCCCCCATACCAAAGGTTTATCCTAAAATCTCAAGGATCATGAGCAGTTTCAGATTCGTATCAGAATACCTTCTTGCAACAGTCAACTCAAATGAAGCACTCTGGGTGACAGAGAATAGCAGAGCACAGGCCACCACATTTAAGATGACACATCTTGCACTCACCACATCTTGCACTCTCCTGCATCTGCCATACACATCAACCTCAATCTGGCTTTTGCAATCCCCCACTTCTCCCTTACCATGCCAAGCGGGTGACTTTTTATAGCAGCTGTTGCTTATCCCCTCCCCCCCAGCCCTTGATCACAGTCAGAGCTGCAATTAGCCCCTCATTAGCCCTGCACCAGGGCAGCTGGCAATGTAATTTTCCCTCCTCCAAAGCCTTCATACTGATGTACAGTGAAACTGGAATTTCCATAGTGATCATAGTGCCTGGCTCACATAGTATTAACATCACTTAACAAAACAGGATTTTGTATAAGCAATGCATTCCCTAGTAACCACCTTAACCTTGAAAGAAAAACTAAATGCCCTGGGTTCAGCAGTAGCAGTCATTTTCCTCCTTCTTGGTAGCTGGTGCAGTGCAGTGTTTTGACTTTCGGCCTGGGAACAGAGCTGATAGCAATGATGTTTTGGTTTGGCCAAGGACTTTGTGAGCCTCATGCTCTGCCAGGGAAGAGGGGAAGCCAGGAGGAAGCAGAAACAGGACACCTGACCCAAACTGACCAAAGAGGCATTCCATACCACAGCATGTCATGGCCAGGATGTAACTGAGAGTTAGCTGGAAGGGCAGGAAGTCTGCAGTGTTGGAGGGCTGGAGGAGGCATTGGTAGGTGCTTGGTCGGGCTGGCGGGGGCAAGTTATCAGTCAGCTGGTGGTGAGGTGATGTATTCTCTTCCCTTGTTATTTCCTTTATCATTATTATCATTGGTGGTAGCAGTAGTGATTTGTGTTATACCTTAGTTACTAAACTGTTCTTATCTCAACCCGCAGGAGTTGCATTCTTTTGATTCTCCTCTCCATCCCTCTGGGAGTAGGGGGAGGGAAAGAAGGTGGGGGTGGGGGGGGTGGGGTGGAATGAGTGAAGGAGTTGTCTGACTGGGTTTAAACCAGGACACTAAAGGACTGATAAAAGGGGAATAACCAGCCCAAGAAGGCAGGGATGACTATACAATTACTAGAAAAACAAAAAGTCAACAGAAACAGCAGTAACTGGGTGAAAGGTAAAAGTGGCATGGGGAGTTCATGACCACTGACTCAATTCAGGACAGAAGAAGCTTGATCCTTCCCCCCCAAGAGTATGTGCACTACTTTACACAGCAAGGGAGGACAATCTAACCAGTAGAAGATACAGTACTAACCAATGATACATTTAGTAACTTCTGACCAAGAAAACATACATTATCTGATGTATGCAGAACTAAGGTGCTAGCTTTGTGAAGCTGCCACCTAACACCCTATTTCACACAAATAGCAGAGAAATAAAATACATTGACTCTGTGTGTATATTGGTATTTTGCATGATGGGTAAATGATCCCACAACTGGAATAACCATGCTGCAAACTGTGTGTGAAAAGGAACTCAGCACTTAACCAGCTGCCTGGTGTTTTCTGTCACTGAGGCTTGTACGTAGCTGGCTGACAAAGTGGTAACACCACCCCACTGTGGGTACAGGCACATCATGCACTGCTCCTTCACCACAGGGCCAGCACACTTCAGGAACACACAGCACTCTTGTTGTCAAGAGTGCACAGGGCACAACAAAGCTGTGAAGGCAAGAACATGCTGTCTGTGGAAGAAACACATTGCAGGAAAGCCCTGAGTGAATACCTTGTCATCTTGGCATGGTCTTGGCAGTGCTAGGCCTTGATGATCTTAATGGTCTTTTCCAACCTAAACGATTCTATGATCTTTCATAAGCCCTGGGGCATGTTTATTGTTAGCAGAATAGCTAACAAGATGCTTACAGCAACCTATGTAATCAGAGAAAAAAATTGTGCTGTAGAAAGTTAGTGTGATCACAAGAAAGAATTAGATAAGCATGTGTGAATCCTTCATGAACTCAGTCATTCTTTATGCTAGGAACAAACCAGAAACACAGCCTGCTGCTCTGCAGTTTGAGCATGTTCTGTGGAGAGACACTGGTATGGGTAGGGGTCACCAACCCTGACAGGAGGGGCTGTGCAAGCTGGACTCCTTGAGCCTGGGGAAGAAACAGTTTCAGGGGGACATAAAAGCAGCCCCCTCAAAACTACAAGGGGTTTACTGAGAAGATGGAGCAGGGCTCTTTATTGAGATGCTCTGTGGAGGAAAAGGGACAACAGACATAAATGAGAACAGGTTTTAGAGAAAGAAACTAATTTTCCCCATGAGAATAATTAAGGACCAAGTTACCCAGAGTCCTTGGAGGTTTTCAATACTGGGCGAATCCATGAGCACTCTGATGTTGACTTGCTTTGGGCAGGAGACCCGTAGTGGCCCTCCCAGCTAGAGTGCTCCTGTGATGCTACTAATCAGCTGCCTTCTTCTCACCGCCAGGCAGAAGCCAGCCGCTGGATGTCACCCTGTGCTCACCGAACAATGCGGTTCCCCCACAGGCAAACAGGATCAAATCCCATTGCAGCGAGAAGGCTTTCTTAATTACAAACTTTTTACTTCAGGTAATGACTTAGGAGTATCACACTTCTTCAAAGCCAACCCTCCTGAAATATACACAACGGTGGAGTTTAAAAGCTTCTGAATCCCCACCTAAGGCTGAAAACTTAATGCTAACTTCAGCCAAATAAATGTCAAGATCGCAAGCTAAAAGTGCAGTTCAAGGCCACATCAAGAGTCATACACAACCTTATTTAAACACGAAACTGAAACACACATCAAGCTGTGTATTTTCCCTATGCTGAGATAAAATGAACAGATGATAAGATCTTGTCATATAAATAGCACACGCTGCATGTAAGATTGTGCACATACTACTAAAACAGTAACTGTGAAACTGCTATGATTTCTCTAAAAAACTGCAGTGACAATAACCACTGTAGGGGAAAAAGAAATAAACCAGAAAATCAAAAGCATCCTCCACTGCCTGCTAGCATAATATTGATTCTCCTCTCCTTCTCCTGAAAGTCAGTTCCTGTTTATTTCAGCCAGGTTTGCTACAGCATGAACACTTAGGGGTCTGAATGGCAAGCTGTGTTCTGAAATGAGCTTCACCTAAGAATGTGGAATGCAAAAAACAGATCTGGGTTCAGTGTTAAAACTATTGATCTTTAACTGTCAACTTCACATTAATAGGGCTGCAAACTGCAAGCACTCAAAAGTTTCCTACAGACAGCTCATCCTTCCCTGCTGCCTTGGAGGAGCCCTTTATCACACAGTGATGGAGGAGGCCATTGTTGTGGTGCTCTGGAGGAGCTCTTCATCGTGCGGCTTGGCACTTCTTCCAGCCCCTTGTTGTGCTGTGCCCAAGGACCTCCTCACTGCTTCACCCTGAAGGAGCACATCATCATGCCACCCCAGAGCCCTTCATCACAGCTTGTCAGAAAAGCACTTCATTGCACTGTTCTTGAGGAGTTCTTCACCACTCTGGAGTTCTTCATCATGCCGTCCTGGAGGAGCTCCTGACTGCACCACAACTGAGGAGCCCGTCATCATGCTGCAACAGAGGAGCTCTTCACTATGCTGCTCTGCAGCAGCCCTTCATTGTGGTGCTTTCGAGAAGACTTTCATCATGCCATGCCAGAGAAACCCTTCATCATGCTGCTCTGCAGAAGCCCTTCGCTGTGCCATACCAAAGGGGCTCATGCCACTTCTCAGGAGCCCTTAATCACGCCATCCCCACTGACTTTTATCATACCAGAGTTCAGATTGTAGCACAGGTCACCTGTGCTTGTGAAATGACAGTTTTACACATTTTACAACGTCAATGTACAAAAACAAGTACCTACAACATTGTACAGACAAAAAGTGCTGTAAAGTTTCATTTGATTGGAAACCATCAAAAATTGCACATTAGAGACTGAATTCAGTAGAAAAGTATCTCTGCCAGTACAATGCTGCTTCGCAGCCAGATGCTTGATGAATACCACACAGTGAACCCTTATCTTACTTTCCTCAGAATTAGATTTTCAAGTAGCAAAGACAGACTTTGATGCCCCTTGAAAGCCCGCTGTGTTATTTTACTGCACAGAAGAGATCACTGCAGAACAGGGTCTCTGATGGCAGTTAAGGAAAAAGCAGAGAAATAAATATACACTGCCCATGTTCTGCCACTATGGTCCCAGACTTACTGTAACTGCCAAAGAAGTCATAATAGGCTGTCTTTCACTGATACTCCAAACACTGCCATTTATGCAGGCTCAAAAAAGACAACATATATATATATATATATATATACCTACTCCGTGTTGTATGCATCCTGCACAGGAAGTCTTCTCTTCTTAGTTGTTTTGTTGTCCTGAAGCATCCATAGCTCAAAGAAGCTGGTGAAAGAGCAAACGGGAACTGAAACCAGTTATGTCTGCAAGGTTTTCTTTATGAGGACATGAGTTAAGGATTAACAAACACTGGTCTCTATACCACAGAATGTCCTGGAACTCTTGCACTGTTAGTGAAAAGGATGGCAACTTTGTGGAGAAACGCATATACAGCTTTTTACATGTGACTCTTATACATCTATGTAGAACTGAGTACTTAAATAACTGTAAGCAATTATATCAGATTATGATTTGAGGAAAACCTCATTATTTTTCAATAGCAAATGCTAAACCTCACTTCAGAGCTTTTATTCATACTCACAGGGCAATTTAATGGTTTTTGTTGTGTTGTCTTCAAACACCTACTGCTGCACACACTACCCTGGTTCTCTCAGCTCCTAACATACAGCCAGGTGTAGGGTGCATCTCCATGAAGCAGCAGGCCCACCTAAAAAGAACGCACACAATTGCAAACACCTCATATTGGAAAGCTGTGCCACAGGAACAAACAAATCACATTTTTTTTTATTAAAAAGTAACTGTTTGCTCATAGACCACCCTACCAGAGATCTTTATCTAGTCCTACAACATTCTGTCAATCAGCCTCGCCAGAATCATTAAGTTTTACCAGAACTCACCTTTTGGGGTAAAACTGGCACAGAGGCTCAGCGCTGTCACCACCACCACCGCCACTTTCACCCTTAGGCACGTTTAACACTGAGTTACACAACCTCCCGCTTCAGGGAGAGGGAGGCTCAGCCCAGCGGCCCAAACACCACCCCCCCCACCCAATCCAAGCGGAGACAGCTGGGGACAAAGCACCCCCCCGGATCGGCCATGACCACCCCGTGAGCACCACCCCTGCCGCCATCCTGCCTCAGGTACCCTTGCCCAGGCCCTTGGCGGGGGGAGAATGCCTGATCCTGATTGGCTGTCGGGCGCTCGGTCCCGCCCTTCTGGAAGGTTCTCCGCTGGCTGAGGCGCGGCTGGCGGTCTGATGGCCGGCGGATGTGAGGGTACGCTGGGAGTGGCGTCGGGCTTGTTTCTGAGGCAGGGTGACTCCCTCTGCTCTGCGGCTGCAGAAACGTGCTTGTCCGTAAAGAAATTACGTCTGCTAATGCACCCCATTCAGTCAGTGCGGCTCTCCGGGCATCCCAGTGCTGGCTCTGACTGTTGGAGCCAGAGAGGGAACAGCAGGATAGGGGAGCAAGTGGGTATAGAACTGCCTTCAAGCTGGAGTAGGTGCTGGGTGGGTGCCATCCCCAGCCTTACTCCAGCCCACCCCTCTGAGCTATGGTGCCTGCTTGAACCTGCCCTGCACCAGCACACAAGATGGGTGAGATGCTCTTTCTGACACACTGTTAAAGGCCATACTTAGTTACTGGTGATTTCTCACTTGTTGGATAGCTCTTGCAACAAAGATGATTTATTCCAGTGTCACAGATGGGTCACCCAAGGAAGGTATCACTCAGATCTAAAGCATAGTGTAAAGTTATGGCAGGAACATGCAGGTCAGGATCCCACACACAGCATATTTATACCACACAGACAGCAACTCAAAGGCTATTAGCTTTATTAACAAGTAACAAAGTATATGCAGGTGAAAAAATCTCTAAAGAACAAATCCCGTGTAGGACTATTTCCCCGTCCTAAATCACTCCCTTTAAATGAAAACTTCCTTGTTTTGAAGAAAGATTACTTGCTTCTCAAACATCTATCACAGGAAGGGCTCTGTGCTCAGGGAGGGTGTCCAGGTTTCTCCCTGGCAGCTCTCCCTGGCAGCAGCCGACAGATTACCCAAACACTGTCAGCGCTATTCACAGAAGAAATCAATGTCCTGAAATAGAGGTAAAAGGAAAGATGTGTTGAGATTACTGAAGGATTAGCATTCCCTTTTCACCCCCCAAAGGTACAGTAGATGTAAACGCAGAATACAGTATAATATATTCAAAGTACACCATAATAGTCTCACAGTATTATGGAAAAGAAAATGGGTTTTTTTTGTCTTTTGATTCCTTTTGTGTAGCTGGGTTGATTTGTTCTTGCCATAGGTTTTTAAAGTGAATTAGGCAATACCAACTTCTCTCTTATTTCAAATGATTCCTCTAATTTTTGTATTTCCACATCCATGCCTGGATTTATTAGTCATGTATAACTCTTTATCCTTAAACAGCTTCTAATCACACATGAAAGGATGCCTTAAACAGACTGAGACTATGCAATCCACTTGCTACAGAGAAATGTGACTAGAAAATAAATGCCAATATTCTGCTTGAAAACTTCCAGCGTGGCATAGACTTCCACAGCATATTGCTCTGACCTGACTTTCTGCTATTATCTTACATGGCTATGTAGGTCTTGATTCTGTTGCAGGGAATTATTACATGGAGTGCTCAAACTGTACATTTACATCAGACCACTGCATATAGCTATCCACTGGAAGCAAAGACAGGGAGCTGTTCCAGAACAGATGCTTACTGGTAATGAAAGTACTCATCTAAGCCAGCAAATGGCCAATTCTAAGCAATCGAGAGAAGGCAGGCAATCCAACACTGCTCTGTAATACATACAGTCTATTGTGTTGGGTCTATTGTATTCAGTGTGATTCAGTGGTTCAGAAGCAGCAGCACAGAGGGGAAAAAAGAAATGTCCTAAGATTATTGCTCAAACAGCAACCAAGTGGCATGGGTTGCCTGGTGCTTCACAAAAGGATGCTGAGAGAAGGTCACAGACAGAAGTGTTTACTTGCAGGTTCTGTAGCTAATGGTGTACATTTACTTCAACAGTGAAAATGACTTTTGGGGGAAAAACAAAACAAAGGCCAGAGACACTTGGAGACCCCCAAGCTTATGTTCTCTTTCAGTGCAGCAGGTGCTCTTCCTAATACCTTCCCCATCCAACTCCCTATTGGTCATTCTTTCAATGCTTTTTGTCTGCCACACAGTGCTTCAATCAAGGGCAGGTGCTGCATCTCATCAGTCATTAAGCTTTGGCCATCATCGGATCCCCTCCTTTCCAACCCTAACTATTCTATGATTCTATGATTCTAAATGGCAGCCCCTTCCCAAGAGAACCTATCATAACACCAGCATTGGGCTTTACCGGTGCAAGGCCGGGAAAGCAGAGGAAAATGATTGCTGGTGGCTTGGGGGAAGGTTACAGAGCTGCAAGGAAGAGATTGGCTTCTGATTTGCAGATGGAAAGGTGGTGGTATTAGAGGCATCTGTGGTGGTGTGTGCAACAGCAGCTCTGCATAAAACAGCACATTTAAGGGATATTTCTGGAGCAGGCAGGATGCCCATACACAGACTGGTCAAGACACACTGTAGGCTGTTTTAAATGTGAGATCCTTAGGGTCACACTTGCAACATACAGCTGAGAGCAGTAGAACAAAAAAAGGCTGTACATGAATTACCCTTTGTTTCCATTGTAAAGTTCCCACATAGCGAGAATGTGAAGGGCGGAACAACTGTGAAAGTCTGTCACTAGTTTGGTGAAAGAAAATGACTTTCCAGTTAAAGTCCTGCATTGCAGCCTGACAGCAGCCCATTCTGGACTCCAATTCAGCCTGCAGGCTAAGCTATCGCTTTAACCTACTTCTGCTTCCAGTCCAGCTTGTCACGCAGCTGCTGCCTGTCGTATGGTACAGAAAAGAGCTTAGAAACATATTTTAGTCATTCTTTCATGTTCAGTGATTAATTGCTGCAATGCTTCTGGGCCAAATTCAGAATAACCTAATGTCATGTCAAGAAAAGCAATCACTTATCCAAGATTCGCATTTCCTCAAACAAAGCTTCCCCGATACATTATAACACAAATCCTAGTGACTATTAACATGAAAACAAAATTCTTCCTTTCACTTACTTCCTCTGTGTTAATGAAACCCATCTCATAATCTTTAATCCTAGTATTAAAGACTCCAGATACGATTTTAAGATTGACACACTAATCATATTTTGCCATATGCTTCAAAATGGGTAAATATTCAATATTGATGAAGGTAATCGCTGTAAACCTACCACTCAATTTCTTTTGAAGCATAGAAATAAGCTACCAGTACGCATTGATTGTAAGCCAAACCATACCAGCCTCTGAGAAAGGACCCTCCCTCTTCCACTCCTCTACGAAGTGTTTCAGACTACAAATTGTCTGGTGCACAAGACGCTACTGGATATAATGAGGGGTGATCATCCTTTCAGAAATAGTCTACTTACAGAACACTAATGTGTTTCCAAAAGTCTTTTAATTCAGCTTTCTAACATACCAGTAACTGTGTTAGGAGAAAACAAGTGTGCTTTCAGTAAATCAGAAGTTCTATATAACAGTGTCCATCTATATATACAATTAATAGAGCAGTTGTATATGTTACTGAAGTATGCCACAATATCCAAATTCTAAACAAGAAAGTTTTGGGTAAAACTTACGTGGCCTTGAACGAATACTATTCCAGGCAATAGGCACTCTAAAAGGATCAAGGCCTTAATGCAGCATTTGTAACATCTGCAATGTCAGAGCTTATGTTAGGGATTTTACTGAGGCTATTTGCCTGTATAAAGGCCCAAAAAGTGGATCCCTAAGCATCTGTGATACGCTACAATCATCTGCCACCATTATGATTTGTTTTTACAGCGAATTAGCATTACACAGCCAAGTATAATTATGTAGCCAGCTGGGCTTTTGCAAATTCCTTACCGTTGTAGGAACAGTCTTATTTGCTTCTTGATAGACATGTTGCTCTGAGACTAAACTGCTAGGGAAATAACCAACTGTCCCCATATGGTCTTCATACTGTTCTCCATAAACCTTCAAGCAAGGAGATGTATAATTAGGTACCTTAAAACAGTCCTCATCTGGTTTGAGCTAGTTCAT
Organism: Pezoporus wallicus; assembly: GCF_028554395.1. Taxonomy (NCBI): domain Eukaryota; kingdom Metazoa; phylum Chordata; class Aves; order Psittaciformes; family Psittacidae; genus Pezoporus; species Pezoporus wallicus. The sequence continues at coordinate 3,172,665 of NW_026641383.1, forward strand.
AATTTAGTCAAAGGCAGTTACTAATAGTGTTTCTTACTCTGGTTTTAGATTTTCTAGGTTCCAATTAGCTAGCACATTAAAGGAACCATTAACAAAAGTTCTGATCCAGGCATGCATTTTTTGAAGGAAATTAATGCCATCTATAGTTTATCTTTTTTTTTTTAATCAGTACAGCTAATATTTATCTTTGCTTCCCTTAAATTTAAAAGTTTTATGACCAACTGTGATAAAAGCTTTTTCCTCCATAGTTTCAGCTGCTACAGAAAGGAACTGTGGAGCCCTTCTGTTAAGGTTCAGCTCATAATTACCATATAGCTATTGAAGATATTTCATTAAAAAAACAAACATCCCCCCCTCCCCCCCCAAATCCCTCAAGACTCCTCAATCACTTTAATTTTAAACATTCCCTTTGAAGACTAAGTTGCTGCTTTAAAACCCACAATCGCTCAGCATTAGAATCCATTTCTTGACAGAAATACATGTTAATCTATTTCTGGTTTGTTCATATACACAAGAATCTCCTCTTACACTTCCAGCCCAGAATTCTCCGGAGTCTTTTTCTTTTACTAGTTTTGAGTAAACATAAATCAACTGCCCTTTTTTGATATTAATGAATCTGCAGTCTGGAGCATTATAATCCTCTTTTGCTCTCGCAAGGGAAATGGTGTCTAGGAAAAAAAAAACATAAAAAAAGAATGAGATGGACAAATTTAAAAACATATATACTTTTAGAGAGAGAACTGTAAGTATGTGTGTGTTCTTGTGTGCACATGTAAAGCTATTTCTACAGGTAAAAGTAGGTTTTCCTGAAATTAATAAAAGTCTTCAAGATACTTTTCTGTTCATTTTTCTGTTCTCCAATAAGCAAAGTAGCGGCTTAAAAATGTGCCATTTCATGACAGCGGAAGTTAAAATCCTTCTCTTTACACTTACCTTACACCTGAGTGAAAAATGCCCTCTACAGAGCCCTTTTTGCAGCAAAACTGCATTTAATAAACCCTACCACTCTGCTTTTAAAGTAGACTAAACAATGCAAACATAACATAGTTAAATAACTGTTAACCATAGTTTTCCCTCGGACTACTGCATCCAACCTCCACAGTCATTTTTGAGACTGCTTTGTCCTCAAAAGTAAAGCAAAATTACTTACAGACACAGTCATCATCAGCACACAGCTTCTGGCTGGCAAGCTTGTCCATAAAAATCCCAGTTACAAGAGGATACATTAATCCAAGACACAGAAGTAAAACAACCAAATAGACACTTTGTGTCATTTTTTTTTTGCTGCAGTGATTGCAGAATGCACACGGGATCCAGCAATCTGTCTTTTATGGAAGAGGCAGACACCTGGACAAACACACCAGGCCAATGGGAAGGGGCTGTGGTGACATTCCGCCCCACCAGAGCAGCTGCAGGCAGGAGGAAGACCTCAGGGTCCAATCACAAAACTGAATCCCCTCCCAGAGCCATTGTGCATTAACATTTCAATCAGCAACTGTATTACTTAAATGTTTTAAGCCTTCCTGTAGTTGTCCATAGTCTTAATCTTAAGCCAAGTTTGAGAATTAAGTCAGACCCTGGTAAGCAGCAAAGGAAATTACATCCTTCCAAATCCTCAAGATACTCATTTTCACAAATGCTTACTGACAGGTGTAATCTTCACTGGACTGTTAACCCTGTGGCAGAGATTCCCTTGTCTGCATGGATGCAAACAAACCAATTGCAAATGTAAGCAGAGCATTAGGGAGTTGAAACCCAGTAAAAAGGCTTTGCAGGTCAGCAATTTAAATTTGAAATGCAGGAGGCCAAGCACTACATACTTGTCTAGGCAAGATCCCTTCCACGGGGAGACATGAGAGCAAAACACAGAGGTCAAGCCAGGACAGCAGACATTTCACTGAGCTCAGTGGAGAGTTTGCAGATGCAAGATGCTGGACAACATACAGTGCCACAGGCTGACTTAAAAGGCCCTCTTTACACCTTGGAGAGGACATCTAGAATTCATCTAACTTCCCAAAACCTTGTCCTAACTTATGTGAGGCAAGACTTGTAGAGAGTATTTTAATTAGAATAAAAAATGCACACAAGGAACCACTGCTAGAGTTACTGCACTGTAAGCAATGCACATCACTGCTGTTGAGTTACAGAAGGTTGGTCTGAATCAATCCTTAAAAGTGACCAAAAGCACACTTGGAGATTCCCCAAATGGCACTCCAGAGTACCAGTGCTTCCATTCTGATTCACAAGGCAGCCCAAAAAGCTGCTGGCTGTACCAGCTTTCAGTTCTCAGCAGAACAGAAGCAGCTGTCAAGTGCTATGAGAAATCCCACACTCTTTAAAAGAAAGAGCATCTTGCAATTTCTAGCATCACCTTTCTATTACAGCTGACTTCACTACAATCTTCTCTGATCTTTCAGCCCATTACTCCTTCCTCCAGCCTCCCTCATGCAGTGTCTAACCTCCTCTGCAGACAGCTCCACACAAACGCTTCTTCCAAGGGAGTACAGGGGAAGATCAGTGGTATGCAATGGCAGTCTCATGTACACAGACTAATGGGATGCAAGGACAGCATAATACCTATGAAAGTATGACTGTAAAAAAAAAAAAAAAAAATTAAGGTTCATGATGGAATAACAGTCACTTTTGCTCCCTTACAAGAACATGGAAACCATTCTCACTTATTATTAGAATACTTGTGAAATCCCCCCCCCCAAAAAAAAAAAAACCACAACAAACAAAACACCCCCAAAAACCCACTAAAAAGAATGAAAAATATATGCAGGACAGTAATTGAGATGACTGTGGAAGGGGCAGCATCCTGAAATGTACTCTAGGAGCAGATGAGATTTTGATTTTTCAGGTCTTGTGCAAAAAAGGTGGTTTATGGAGCTAGTTTTATATTTAAAGATCATATAGTACTTGCTCAGAAATGAAATGACTGTGCCAGAACTACGAAGTATACCAAGATTTTATATAAAAGCTATCGTGCTTGCTTGAAGTTTTTATTAGTTGATGATGCCCATTGCCTTTCATCCTATTGCCTGATACCACCCAGAAGAATCTGGTCCCATCCAGTTCACACCCTCCCTTCAGCTATTTATACACACTAATCAAATCCCCCCTGAGCCTTCTCTGCACTGGACAAGCCCAGCCCCCTCAGCCTTTCCTCGTATGAGAGATGATCCAGATCCTTAGTAATTTTAGTAGCCATACACTGGAACTCCATGTTTCCCTTGTACCAGGGAGCCCAGACCTGTACACAATACTCCAGGTGAGGCCTCACCCAGGCAGATTAGAGGGGGAGGTTCACCTCCTTTAACCTGCTCCCTGTGCTCTTCTCAGTGCAGCCCAGGACACCATTTGCCTTCTTGGTCAGTTGGTGTATTTCATGTTACACAAGGCCTGTAAAGGTTTTTGACATATGGAGAAAAAAAACCCAAAGAACACCCCAAATCAACCAAGCAATTAAAAAACAAAACAAAACAAAACAAAAAACCCCTCAACAAACCCAGAAGCATTAGGATATGTATTTTGAAAAACCTGTCTAGAAACAGACCATCAGGCTCATCTGTGTTGTCTTTGTAAGGAGCCAGAGAGCTCATCCTAAAACATTAATGAGCTGGAAAGTGCAGAAGGGAAAACAACAGATGAACTTTTTCTTTGTTGGTTTCTACTACCAGCCAACATTATGAAGACAAAACCAAGTTAAACAACACTGCTGTCAAGGAGTGCTGTGATCAATTTCTACCCACACCTAGAAAAAAAAGAGTCTACTAATGATAAGCTGTTTTTCTCAAGTGGCAAAATTATTGTTGCTGAAAAGCAGCTGCCCCCTTGGTAATGAGGCTGAAGATTGAGTATTGCGTTTATTCTCAATATGGTGGCATTTAGCATTCCTGCTCACGCATTTTGCTCTGCAGAGACAGCTATTTTTCCAGCACTTACTTCTGAGAAATGAGTGTCACCTTAAAAGTAGTTAAGCCTATATACTGAGTAAGCCATGCAAGCCTAACAGATCAATAGTAAGACAGATTTGAGGAACAACATGGCTTGAGAACAGCATAAACTTCATTTATTTTATAAAAATCAGTATTTCAACGCAAACATTTACTATCCAGTAGACCTGTGGAAATCCAACGTCTCTCCTGGCTGTTGTGGCAATCGTACACAAGTCTTAAGTTTTTGCAGAGAACAATAAACTTACAAACAGAGTAAAGTATCACTGCATTAAAAAAAAAAAACAACTATCTACACAATTCCTTTATAGGAGCATCCGGTTATTTCTTTGCATAAGTGATTTTCATGGCATGAGATGGAGTAATCTTGAATCCCTGGAGAGCATCTCGAGCAGCTCCTGCTTGATTCTCATTTTCAAACTCCACAAATGCAATGTCGTGGCGCCCAGGCACTAAGCGAACCTCTTTGAATCCAGGAAACCTTTAAAATAAGATCAAAGAGTCAGATAATATTTCCTAGTTTGATAATACATCTCTTATCAGTAGCTGTAAGACCTTATCGTAAGCATCTCCTAGTATAATAGTTAACTATTAGTGAAAGTCTTAAATTGAAGGGTTTTACATGTCCAGTCTTAGAACCATGCCTCAATTAAGGATCATTATCTGGAAGCAATTTAATCAGTCTTGTGCGCATACGGAAGCAACTAAAGCTAGTTTTAAAACTGCTCCTGCTGTTGTAAAGTCTTTAATATTGCAGTCGCCAGATTAAATCTAGTGCAGACTGATGGCAGATAACTTACACAATCAAAACCAGCTACAAAAAAAAAAAAATAAATAAAAAATCAGATTTGCTTTCTGAACAAAGTCATCAGAACTGACATCTGTAAACCTGGCAGTAAGACAAAGAACCGAAATACCTTCAGAAGAAACTCTTACTTCTAAAAAGTCAGCTTGTCAACTGAGAAAAAGCATACAGGTAAAAATTCGAAGAAGTGCTTTTATTCAAAACTTACTGATTGAATAACATGGACAGCATCATCTCATTTGTTTCCTCAGGCAAGTTATTAAGGAAAAGGATATAGTTGGGTGGGTTGTCAGGCACCTGCAACAATAGAAGATCAAAGCTCAGAAGATTACACACAACTATCTGTTCCTCTGCATCTGTCTCCATGATTATTTGAACCAAGGCTCTCATATCCGTAAGTATTGCTCATAACACTGCTTGCTGGACTTCAGTGTACCTTCATGCAATATGCAGACAGAGCCCCTTGGTTCTGTTACAAGGATATACTCATTTGCAGAGGCTCTTATTTCCACAAAAATCATAGTACCACAGTGTCTTAGATGTCACATTTAGACTGTCAACAGCTGATACTGCAGTACTCTCAGCACTGTCAAGGGTGGGACCCAGGTGCCCAAGTTCTGGCTGTAGTGCTGTCCAAGACACCTGCATGGCAGCAGAAGAACCTCTGAAAGACTTGCATCCTTCCAAAAGAGCAGTGGGATAAATGCCACGATAAATACCCTGCTCACCTGCAGTAGTCCTGAAATACTGAATGTTTTTTGGCAACTGAAGCCCACAAAACCCATATGGTTTTACTACAGTGCTCTATTTGAATTTATTAATTAGAAACCCCATTAGATTTAAAGTCCTAGAGTCTTTGAGAGATTTGCCTGCTAACATGAATACATAGCAGCCCACCAGACACAAGGCTGAGTAGTCAGTTTGCTGACACTGAACTGAAAGACTAGAATCTCCCCAAGTCATCGAGGAGATTACAAAAATAAAAAGAAACAGGACACCACAACTTCAAACGTTCTGATAACAGTGCCAAAGTTAATGCTTCAGCACAATAATTTCCTTCAGCTGATGGAAGTGTTCCAGGCAGTGCCATTAGAAAATAAACTTCTGAACTTCAAACAAATAACCTACTCAGGGTTGTGCTTTGATGCAAACTGACATACACATATTATGCCTTGGTACAAATAATATCCAGATGAAAACCCAGACTGGAAGCAAGATGTTTCCCCTGTGGATTATGCATGCACTTCTCAATGACAGTATTCAAGAAAGAGATGCAGGGCAGGCAAAGATACTCTTCCATAATATTTGCTCTAGTGCACATCTTGCCTCTTTACTACCTCTACTTCTAACACATGTCAATCATTTAGAAGGTCACTCAGCAGACAAGATGAGTGAAGCAGAGGGAGTTGTTGCTACATCTCTACTCAATCCTTTGGAAAATAAGACACTTGTAAGAAACAAGTGAGCAGAGGACCCTCAAACTCCTGAAAGGAAGCTTTTATATAGATATTCTGGCACCCTGTGCATTCTTCCTTCCTTTGTACTACTAGAACAAAATAATTGAAAGGGAATTTAACAACAAAGAAAACCCCAAACCTAAGTATCCTTCAACTGATACTAAGGACAGTCCAAATTTTAAGAATTAAGTGGGATTTGTTAATAATGCAGTTTTCTGTATAATAATTAGAAACTGCAGGTTCTTATTTTATGTCAGCCAGAGGCAGTAAAAGTGGAATTTCTTTTGCCTATTTGCTATGATTTGGCTGGTAGGCAAATGTCTCAGAACAAAAAGAAAGCTGTAAAATAGATTCCCGAGTTTGTGTAAAACTATTACTGATTGAGAATAAAATAATTTTACACATTAGTGCTCTTATTCACACACACACAAAAAGCATTACCTGCTGATTCTGTGCTGCAGTCCCTGGGGCACTGGCTGAATTCTGTGTTGCCCCCTAGTGAATAAGTACAAAATAGTTTTACAAAGGTGTTCAGTTAGAAATATATAAGCACATATCACCATGTTTCTGAACAACTCAAGAAGTATGTTAAGGTTTTTTTAAGCCACAATCCAAGGAATGTTTGTTGTTTATGAGATTCCTGACAGTAAACATATAGTTCATGAATTTTGCTGGACTCTAAAGCCAGGTAATCAAAATAAACAAACCATCAGTAGTAGCTGATATAAGTAATGGCCAAGTCATCAGATACAGAAAATCACTATTTCTCCACATTATAATATTTTTAATAGACAGGAAGTAAGTAGTTTTGGAAATGAAGGCCTAGACAGGACATACCTAACAAGAGAAAAATAGGTGTTTCCAGCACAGACTCTGTTTTAGCAAGGAGAACTGAAGCCATTACTATTACTACTAGCTACTAGTAGATATTTCTTCTTAAGAGATTTCTATATTATGATTTGACTTTTTAATAAAACCTGAAAAATTCTATCTAGAAAATGTTGCTTTCTATGAACACTCTTATCTCTTCTCGATACCAGTTTGTGACTTAACAGGAAAGGCAGTTAAGTAACACAATATTCAAACTCTGTGCCTGACTATTTTCTGCTATACTTCAGCACATAAATTACTAAATGTTATTAGTTTAGGCCAGGCCAACCCTTAGTGGAGATATATTTCAAGCCAATCCCTCTTCATTAAACTGCCCATGGCAGGGGAGCTGGAACTAGATGATCACAGGGTCCTTTCCAACTCTGACCTTTCTATGATTCTATGATAGTTATCTTGTTCCCATTTACCATTCAGGGCTTATAGAGCAAACAGGGCACTAAAATACTGAAGGGAAAAGCTGTTTGAGTACTTGAAGCTGGTATTAAAGAAGTACACAGCCCTCCTTTTTTACCTCTTCTATAAAGAGGTTAGCTCCTCTTTTGGTTTATTGTACCTTTGCCCTACATCTTTATTTTCATCTAGTAATAGGAAAGGAGGGGGGAATAAACAGCAGGAAAGACTATCATCAGCTGCCTCTCCTTAACTTTTAATGAGTGCACAAGAGTACTAGATATCAATAGACCACAACTTAGGGAATTGAGATGTACCAGAAGACAATACTTAGTCCTAAAAAAAAAAAAACCAACAAAAAAAACCCAAAACAAAACAACACATAAGAGAAAAAAATTAAATTAAAATAATTACCCTGCATGTTTTTCTTTTTTAACCAAAGAAGCAGCTTACCTGGATAATCTTTTTATTTGGTGCATTTGCTGACTGCTCCAGAGATTTGGCCTTCTTCTTTTCCTTCCTTTTTTCCTTATCAGCAAAAGTACCACGCATTTTAGAGATGATATCAGAGTCTGTTTTTGCATACTGAATCCGCTTTTAAAAAAGGAAAAACACCACAAACAAAACAGAACAAGACATATGCAGTTAACGATACTGATTATTTTATACCATTTTCGTTAACTGCATTCTGTGCATTTACATTTTTTTCCCCAAAATTTCTTATATTATTAAAAATATTGCTATAAACTGTAGATATGCTTAGAGTATCTAATCCTCATGATTAATTCTGAACATAACTATGGAACTCAAAAAACCCCTTAAGATGGAAATTACTAATTTTAACTCACTGAAATCAGAACTCAATTCATCTAACAGTGTTTTTTTAGCACCTGTCAAGGTAAGAGATGTAAGAAGTGATGTGAGGATGTGACAAAATTTGAACTATCTTCTATTAAAAACCCTAGGAGGACTTTTTAACCCCATTTTAAGGGTTAAAACTTTACAGTGATTTCTCAGATCTCAGAGTTCAGCAAAACTCAGACATCTTAAATAAAGAGGCGAGTACATGCCTTAGTCCAAACCAGTTGCATAGATCGTGTCAGCAGCACATTGGTGCTGGTTTTCTGACAGAGGCTGCCCAATGCAGTAGTCGGGGAATGCAGAGGCAGCTATGAGTATACTCATGTGCAGTATTACATACACACACAATCCTATTACTTTTACTGTCAGAGACTGTGAGACTTAATACAAAATTATACAGTAGTTGAAGGTATTTTTTAAAATGCTTTTTGCTTAGACAAAGCATGCACGCTGCAGGCAATTTTCAGAGGGATGTACACCTGAAAGGTTATAAAGCCTTAATCTTTTTATTTCCTATTGCGTTTTACTGAGTTCAAACCTCGATAAGGGTAAATGACAGAACTGAGCTTGCACAAGTCCTCATCAAGGATTTTAGTGGGGAATCTGAAAGTGTTAATGAAAAAAAACTTGTGGCTCAGCAACACAAACTGTCTGTGCTCTCCTAAATGATCAAAGCCATGATCTGAAAGCCAGCAGTAATATACACTTCATGTATCGTTATGCCTCACAAATAGTTGCAGAGTTAAAAGATGCCTAGTTATCCAAGCAGGCAACAATGACATGTCAATCCTTGCGCTATTCTACACGTTACCAAGTACATTATTAAATCACATTCTATCAACCACCAGTGAATTTGCTTCACTCAAGTTATACTGAAATTCAGTTACTTGGTTTGGTGATGTGATGCATACACACACTGAACTAGCCATTGATTCACAAAAATAAATCACTGGTCACATCTGGAAAGTAAAACTTCTTTCACCCTACTCACTGTTACCTCAAAAAGGAAGCATTATATTCTATTTATTACAAATGAAATAGTAACCAAGCTTACTGTAGATTGGATGCTTAGAGTTTCATTATTTTATTTTTTAGTATTAATTAATTATTTGTTATTTAATAATATTACTGAATTAATTTGATTGGTTCAACAAAATAAATGTTTTATCATGATCATTATCATGATAAATAAAATGTAAGTATTTAAGATGTTCACAGCTTTAATCTGGCAAAGAAAAACATGCAGCCATCATTTAGGAAACCTAAATGCAAAGTTTAACCCCTTTGTTTTAATTACAGCCTCTCCAGCATCCCTCTAGGTTGCATGTATTCATCAAGACAAGACAGGACACGACTGAATAACAGTACAAGTACACAATGATGGTTAACACGCAAGGCATAAGTGCCAAAACAATTTATCATACAATCACAGAAATGGTTTGGGTTGGAAAGGACCTTAAGACCACCTAGTTCCAGCCCCCTAGACCACGTCATCCAAGGTTCTGTCCAACCTGGCCTTGAGCACTGCCAGGGATAGAGCATTTATCACTTCTTTGATAAATTCTTTCACACTGTTCCAGTGCCTCACCACCCTGGTATCATAGCACAGCACTTCTTTAATCTTCAAAAAGCTAACGAAATAACTTACCATTGGCTTTCCATAAAATGGAAAGCCTTGTAGTTGTCTCAAAGCATTGGTAGATGATCCAAGTTCTTTAAATATAACAAAAGCCTGTCCTCTCATCTTCATAGTCTTTAAAGCCACAATGTCAACCACATGGCCAAACTGTGAGAATAACGCATACAGAGACCTCTTCAGTTCTGTTGACCATATGAAAAAAAAAATTAGATTATAACAGGTTACATGGAAGTGTCCACCTCCACAGAGTTTGCTGTCCTTCAGCAATGTTTTTTGGCAGCTTTAGCTCACACAGCGATACGTTACGCGAGTTTTGTCTAAACTGTTGCATGAGTCCAAGTTTATTTGCCCAGTTTTTGTAAGTTAGCGTATAACACTTGGTTTCACATCTCAAATATTAATGCAGTGAAAAAGCTGTACTGCCGTCCATTCTACATTCTAAGAGTAACAATTACACAAGAGTATATATATATTTTTTTTCATGTACATATATGTACACACACTCACATATTCAAGCATGATGTATGACAGCCATGAAAGGCTGATCAGAAAATCAATACCATAACATGCAGTACTAAAGAGGTATGACTTGAGACCACAGCAAAATAATAACTACTTTAAGGCTAATTTAATTTGGAAATTTTGTTTGTAACTGTTTAACCAGTTCTCTCACACACATGAAGTGTTTTTTCAGTCTGTATCCGAGTGTGTTCTTGTATGAGCCCACTGTACCTTACAGCTGCAATGGATTTATTTTCATTATTTAAAATCACCTGACTACACACCAAATAAAACCTTAATCTTACCCAATCAAACTAAACCATAGAATCATAAATAAATGATCTGTATTGTGTAATCATTCTACCTCACAAATCTTAGCATTTGAAATACTTCAGCAACATACGAACACTCTCTTATTTACTGGTTATAACCCCTATTACCAATAGTAACGTGTAATAATTAGCTGGTAATACCAGCCCACTGTCACTTCCTCCAGCTGCTCCTGACCAACCAAACTGCTCTATTTTTAAGCTTTTTTATTGAAACACTTTCCTTAAAAATAACTTCTAAACCTGTATTTAAAAAATCAAATCTGTAAGCTTCATAAGTAATTGGAAACCCTCTATTTAAAAAGTATAAGCCCACTGAGTCATAAAGGAGACATTCTAGTTTATAGGACGCTTAACATGCTACAAAGAACAAAGCCCTAAGTTACTTAGTAAAACCATCTTGCCAAGTTAAGAAATAATTTCCCAGTAAAGCTGTTTGCACTTTCAGAGCTTCCTGAAGCAATGCTTAAGTAGTGCTAATTTGATTCCAGCACTCTGCTCACAAACAGTAACAAATAAACTACTGTGACTGTACCCACAATCACCTTAGATTGTAAACTAAGCATAAGCATAAAGTGGGTGGTTCTACACACTGAAGACACAGCCAGGTAAGGGCAAGAATTTTATTTCCAGCACACTGTGAAGTGCTGAAGTTCCTCGGCACGAAGCCATCTCCCTGGAGTGCACTGCACCAACTGCAAGGCAGCATCTCCAATGCAAGAACACAAAGCAGGCTTGCCCATGCCATGTCCACCACTTCTGCGTAGGATTGAACAAATGAGGAGCTCACAGATGTCCCCACACCACAGCAAGAGGGGACTGCAAAGGCCACCAAAACACATGCCAACACCCCTATTAGCATCCATCAGATATTCTCATTGGTCATTCACTGAGAAGCAAACCTGGCCTGTGCAGTTAGTTACACAAATGCAGCAGGGAGGCAACGAGAAGCTGCCTTAGAAACAAGGTCTCTGCTTACAAGCAGCCTAAAAGTTGTGCTGCATTTTCTGACTTTAGCCGCAGCTTCGATGGAAGCAGCCGTTTGCTGAAAGCTCGGTTCACACCCGCCGCCTGCCCGGCACCTCACTGCCGGAGTGCCTGGTGCTTCCCAGAGATGAGTCACGGGCCCCATACCTTCTTTCTTAATCTTATCGTTGATGTTGTTGATGTAGATGGTGTGGTTCGGCCTGATGTCCATCCTCGGCGGCGGCTGCACACCTGCCTGCGGGCAGAGCACACGTGGGACCCGTTACTGGCAGCCGAGGTGCGGCTTGGGCCACATGCACGCTCCATATCCACCCTCCCCGCGCGGGCCGGTCCCAAGGACGGCGGGACGGGCGCTCTGAAGGCAGCCCCGCGGCATCCCGCCGTACCCCACATCCTCCTTTCTTCCTCCCAGCAGCCCGAGAACCCTACACCGCTTACCTCTTCCCGCCGCGATGGCGGCCGGCCTCTCCTGTCCTGTCCCGTCCCCTCCCGCCCCGCGTAACGGCGACGCAGGCGGCAAAGCCGCTCCCGCAGCGATCGATGTGCCGAGTGCCGAGCGCCGATGCCCGGCAACGCCTGCGCAGTAACAGCCGCTGTGTTGCCGCTAGCCGTACGGGTTAGCGGCGGTCTCGGCGCCCCGAGCTCCCTCTGTTCGCTGCCTCAGTGGAGGCCGGTGAAGCGCTTCGGGGAGCTCCGTTTCCCTCTGGATCATCCCCGCGGTGAGGGGGGCAGGGGATTATAGTCGGGGCTCTTCGGGAATCACAACGGGGCTTGGAACTGCCCGAGATGGGGGTTTCCTGCCCCAGGCTTCGGCTCTGCCCGGTACCAGACAGCTTCATTTTTGTCACCGCAGCTGACACAGCAACTTGTGGAGAATGAAGGGAAGCAGTAACTTCAAAATGCCCATAGACATTCATTAGCTAGGGTTTGGGTTTACGTATGATGCTGAGAGGGCAGTGTATTTCAGGATCCCTGTGGTAGTGGCAGCTCAGGGTAAATAAACAGCAGAGACTGAGCTTGTGGCCCTTGAATTTTTGGAATAATTTTGCGGGCTGCATACCTTCTTTTCTATGAATAATTATGAGGCTTTTTCGGAACCAGTTTGGAGCTGTGAGGGTTTAACCTGGTAACATAGCAAAAAGAGAATATAATCAATAAGATCTTGCTTTGTAAAAGCAGGAATGTTAGAGAGTTCTCAGTTCAGTTGCATTTCAGGGAGAAAACCATTACTTCCAGATTCTAGGGTTGGTTTGAGTAAAAAGAAAATCTTGTGTTTAGGAAGCCTAAAAAGAACAACATGGATGAAAGTGCGTTGAACATGAATAAATGGATAAAAAGCTGTTCATTGAGATGTTACTTACTGGTGGAAGAGAAGAGCGAGCTCCTCAGCTGTTTGTAACATTGCATGGAATGGGGGGGAATGATGTGCCAGTGTGATGCCATATGCAATACATACATGCCCCAGATTTAAAACGGGATAGGCAGCAGTTCCAGGCAAGTTTTAGGGGGCTAATTATTTTCCTTGGTTTACTGTTGTAGAAGTACTTATCATGATAAAGTTTAACTTTGAAATCCAAGCACGAGCAATGCATTAAACCACCATTTTTCAGAAACACTGACTGTGCTATATTATGCATTGATCAGTGTAGTCCATGTAAGTTCATAATTTAGTAACAGTGCTCAAAAACTACTTACTTGTTACTGAGTGAGCATAGCTAAGGGAGTTTTTCTCACAGAATCAAAACTACTGACATTTACAGCACGTAAATGATTTTCAAAATAAAGCCCTTCAGCTGTTCACAGAGAAGACATGTTAAAGAAACGCACTGAAAAACCTTACCCTGACACAAAGTGAAGAGGAATTCATGGCTTCAGTAATTGATCCAGCACAGCATGCAGCACTCATGCTTGCTCTGTGTCACTTTAAGCACAGCTGATTTATTCTTGCAGGATTTGAATGCAGTAAAGCAGAAAAGCTGTGTCTTGCCTGCTCCTCAGGTGGGATTTCACAGTCTGCCTGCCAGTTCAATAGAAGTGACATTCATTCTTCAGCTTGGCTTCCCCCTTCTCCTCCCCAAGGTTTATTTGGATTACTTTTGTTTTCTTAATCCCCTAACAGAGAGGTGCAGTGCTCTCATATTCCCTCAAACAGTCATTTGTTAAAGTCTGAAAGCTTGAAGTATTGCAAAAATTACTTCAAGTTTCTTAGCAAGAGTGCCCATAGCAACTTAGGAAGCAGTTATAATTTATCACCAATATAACAGGCTGGGAACATGCTTCCGGCTTGAACAGGTAGCTCCTTCATCACAGGTTGTCAAACAGTGCTGGAGAAACAAAACAAAGGGCACAGGGTTCTTGAAAATACCTTTCTTGCAATTGCTCTTCCATCTTCCTGCCCTTTGCTCAGGTCAAGGAAACCTAGCATTTCATTATTGTTGCTGTTGTTTGTTATGAAACCTGTAATGAACACTGAGGGGTTTTCCTTTGCCTTCCTTTTCTAAATACGATGCAATTCTCCAAACTAGAACAGGAGCACATGCAGGAGCTGCCTGTAGGGGAAGCTTCACACCCCTCTGCAATCCTCACAGCATTGATTTGGTCCACATACACATGATGCCTGATGCTTTTCACAGTTGGTATCTTCCTGTATTAATGTCATAGGATAAGTAAAGTTATTTTAATTTATCGGTATAGAAATGTTATCACCTCACCTGTGTGTGTAATGAAAATCATATGCTTTTCATTATACAGACACAAGTATGACATTTTCATTATGACATTATACAGACACAAGTAAGTTTAATTTGCTGATGACACCAAGCTGTGTGGTTCGGTTGATACGCTGGAGGGAAGGAATGCCATCCAGAGGGACCTTGACATGCTTGTGAGGTGGGCTGATGCCAACCTCATGAAGTTTAACCACTCAAGTGCAAGATCCTACACCTGGGTCAGAGCAATCCCAGGCAGAGCTACAGGTTGGGCAGAGAAGAGATTCAGAACAGCCCTGTGGAGAAGGATTTGGGGTGTTGGTTGATGAGAAAATGAACATGAGCTGGCTCCAGTGTGCGCTCACAGCCCAGAAAGTCAACCGTATCCTGGGCTGCATCAAAAGGAGCGTGACCAGCAGGTCAAAGGAGGTGATCCTGCCCCTCTACTCTGCTCTTGTGAGACCTCACCTGGAGTATTGTGTGCAGTTCTGGTGTCCTCAACATAAAAAGGACATGGAACTGTTGGAACAAGTCCAGAGAAGGGCCACGAGGATGATCAGGGGACTGGAGCACCTCCTGTATGAAGACAGGCTGAGGAAGTTGGGGCTGTTCAGCTTGGAGAAGAGAAGGCTGCGTGGAGACCTCATAGCAGCCTTCCAGTATCTGAAGGGGGCCTATAAGGATGCTGGGGAGGGACTCTTCATTAGGGAATGTACTGATGGGACAAGGTGTAATGGGTTAAAACTTAAACAGAGGAAGTTTAGATTGGATATGAGGAGGAAGTTCTTTACTATGAGGGTGGTGAGGCACTGGAATGGGTTGCCCAGGGAAGTTGTGAATGCTCCATCCCTGGTGGTGTTCAAGGCCAGGCTGGACAGAGCCTTGGGTGACATGGTTTAGTGTGAGGTGTCCCTGCCCAAGGCAGGGGGGTTGGAACTGGATGATCTTAAGGTCCTTGCCAACCCTAACTATTCTGTGATTCTGTGAATGCTTTGTGATATGGCCGGGTTGATCTTCAGTGTTTGACTGCTGTGTTCTGCTGTCTCAAGGAGCACGATAATACCTCCCTAAACATTGGAACATGGACAAAGTGAACAAAATGGCAGAAAATAAGGAAATTCCCTAGGAAGCACAAAAACGGTGCTGTGAGCACCGGCAATGTCAGTATATGTGAACCCTCATGTTTAAGACAGAAAAGGTTCTTTGAAGGGTGAACCATTTCAGGATCTATATTCAATTAGAAGGTGCAAAAGAAAAGAAATTGGGCCCTATAATTCAGCAGTTGCTGGGCAGTTGTCCTGACTACCTTCCACTAGTGTAAATTGCCAGAAGGATCTGAGGAGCCTGCAGTGATTTACAGATCATTGTTCACAGGCTCGGGATACGCGACCTTTGCAAACTAACAAAGCGAAGTGAACAGACAACATGATGGCAGGAGAAATTTAGTATTGACAAATGTGTGGTGAAGCACTTGGAAAAGCATCATTTGAACCACCTGAATTAACTGTAACCGCTCAGGAAGAGGACCCAGCTGACCCCTATTGGGGGACAATAAAACACCCAGTGGTAGGGAGAGAGGCAAGCAGAAACACTGTATGGAAAGGGAAAAATGTACTGTGGTTCTTTTAATAAAGCTGTTTGATAATCACTAAGATGATTGAATGTAGTACTGCTTGATCTAGAAGAACCTCCAGGCATTCATCTGACATTTATTATTGGCAGTTTAAACTTTTAATTATTGAATACTCTGCCTGACAGACCTCTCAGGTAGACAATGTAATTTAGTCAAGGGACCTTCACCAGCCAAGGGAAGAGTATACCATCACAACCACGTATTTATTACTAGTGTTTCAGAGGAAAATCAGTCTATCATGATTAATACAACTGTTTGCTTGTTCTATTGACCAAGTCACCTTTCTCTCTTACCAAGTCCACAGGAACAAATGGCTTTGTTTCTCTGGATAGACTTCTAGTTTATGGCAACAGAAAATAGTTTCATTGCTTAAAAAAAAAATAAAAATAAAAATTACCATTGTTAAGTAAACTAGGACTGAATTTTAGATACTTGACATTCATATTTAATTATTTTTATCTAGAATAATATATCCAGCATATATATCCAGCATTGTTCAGCCTGGAGAAGAGAAGGTTCCAGGGCTACCTTACATCAGCCTTCCAGGACCTAAAGTAGCCCTTCAAGAAATCTGGTGAGGGACTTTTTGTAAGGCATATAGTGACAGGACAAGGGGGGATGGCTTTAAACTGACAGAGGGTAGGTAAGATAGATATTAGGAAGTTCTTCCCTGTGAGGGTGGTGAGACACGGGCACAGGTTGCCCAGAGGAGCTGTGGCTGCCCCATCCCTGGCAGTGTTCAAGGCCAGGTTGGACCTGGCTTGGAGCAACCTGGTCTAGTGGAAGGTGTGTGGGGGGGCTGGACCTGGATGAGCTTTAAGGTCCCTTCCAACCCAAACCATTCTGTGATTGCGTGATAAACTGTGAAATGAGTGTATTTCATCTTTGTGTTTTATCAAGCATGCTAAGGAAGAAAAATAAGAGTAAAATAATCAGCAGAACTTGGAGGATGACTCCACAGGTCTCACAAGGAGCTTGTTCAACGGAAGCCAGCCGAGTTCACCAGTGAATTATTCGCTTTTTCATCTCAGCTCTGTTTCTTTTATTTTAGTGCTCACTAGGTGGCAGCAACTATCACTGCTCTATTAATACAAACCCCCTGCAATTAACATCAGTGACAGACCACCTCCCTTCACACTCCCCCCCCCAAAAAAAAAAAAACAACCTCAGAAAGAAAAGCTCTGCACCCTGGAAAACATGCCAGACCTTTAGCAGATGACACTTTTAGGGCCTTGCATTTCTTCAGTCCTTGGGGCAAAACCTTCTCTGAAATCACAAGTATGCTGAGCACTGCCCTTGGTGGCATACTCCTTCTATTCGCTATATTTATCATCATGGTAGTTCCCAGTTCGTTTTTGGTGTGTTAATATACTGAAAAAGAGAAAATGTGGGTAGTGCTTTTAATTCCATACAGATGGTTCCAAATTAGTTCAGGGTGCTGGGGGTTGTCCTTTTATTAGTACTAATTGGTGGCAGTGCCATCTGTCCATGCTGTAACTCTTCGCTGGGGAGAATAGCACTGGTTTGATTTATGATTGTGCAAGAATAGCCACATTCCTTCCCTTTTGCTTTCAGTCTGGGTTAACTTTATTAGTTTTACTGGTATCAGCATTCTAATGTAGTGTAAGCGATGTGACTTACACTGAGCGTTTGAAATTCAATACTTTTGAATCCTAATACATTGTAGTATAATGAAATCAAGACTTACCTGCTGAGTTGTATAAAATTGCCTGGTTGTTTCCATCACTTGTTTTCTTGAATTTCACAAACCACCAGTCCCCCAGTGTGAACATCTTCACCCACATCAATACAAACCAGTTTCATCTGCTTCTCTTGCAGAGTTTCCCTGGTGCATGAGTTCTCAGCCCACCAGTGGTGTCCTGGCTGCAATGCTGGGTAAAAGGAGAGCAGCAGTGCTCTGTACAATACTCTCACAATGGGCACCGAGTGCAGGAGGGGTGGGCTCTCATGGTGCGGGAAGCCCTGTTCAGGGCAGAGCTAGCAAACTAGGAACTGGCTGTAGAGCATGACCAGAGAAACCAGCCTGGGTCATCCATGAAGCCAACAGCACTTGGTGTAACATCATGCTGTAAGGGAGCAGCAAGGGCAAGTGGTTCCATAAAGGAGGGCAAGCCAGGAGCCCAGCATGTCAGACAGGCTGCACCAGCATGGCACAGCCTCACAGCACCTGAGCAAAAAGAGCAGATCTAAATCCATCAGCTCAGCCGCCGCTTGCTGACCACCAGACAGGTCAGAAGCAACAAGAAAGGTCAGAGATCAAGTGTACAGCTTGTGCTCTGTGAGGTACCTGGCCAGGCACGGTTGCTGTGCAGCTCAGGTAAGGACCAGAGGTCACAGACTGGGCCTAAACACAGCTCCTTAGCAAAGAGGAGCCCTGGCAAAGCTCCTCACAGCCCTTGTGTCATGGCAGCCTGAGCCAGTCAAGTTGCCACAGGTCAGTGCTGGTCTTGAGCTTAAGCAGCCAGGCACCTTGGAGGGATGTGTCCTGATGCAAACTGCAGACATCTGAGGGAGCAGGGAGGTGAGGATGGGTGCTGGGAATGTTACGTGTATCGCTGAGCTTGGAGCAGCTGGGCAATAGGAGGTTGGAGGTGATGTCTGCAGCAGCCCAGATACACTGCAGCAAAGAGGTGAGGAGGAAGCTTAACTTGCTTTAAGCAGCATTCATGGGCTGGAAGGCAGGGCAGTGGGTGGGCATGGTGGTTTCAAATAGCTGGTGGCACCACTGTGGAGCTGAAGAAACCTCTCCCCAGATGGGGAGGGAATACAGCATGTCCTGGATGGAGGAGCAAACCTGCCCTTGAAAACATGGCTTGACAGGGAAACAGATTTGCCTAGAAGGAGGATCTCGAGCAGAGATTTGGTTACAACAGCCCTACCTGAGGAGGGAGGTCTGCCCAGCTTAGGGTATCCACGGCGCTTACTGGCAGCTCACCATCAGCATCAAGTGTGGGGCTCTATGAACAACAGGATTCCATAAAGAAGTTCTTTGATTTCCAAACACTTCTTTCTCAAGCCAGCTGAGCCTTGAAATTGCTAACACCCATGCCAGCATCAAGCTATGAAGCCATAAATAAGCTTGTTTATTACTAGTCTTATGGTTAATAATTACTGTAGTTTGGGCAAACAGCAGTAGTAAGCTCCTCTAACAAGTTTTGCCTGGGCTTGTGTTGAACTCTGCCAGTTCCCCGTATGGGTACTAATAAAGCTCGTGAGTTATTTTGATTGTCTCATTCCTTTAAACATTTATTGATTTAAATCATTTAGTTCTCAGTCACAACAGGCACTGGGGTGCTGGTAAATCATACCATCTCTGGTACTTGAATTGGCTGTAAATCTGCCATATCTGGTAGGCTCGAGCTGGCTATAAATTCTTTCAGTGCTTCTAAAGCTTGGCTGGCTGTGGAAATGACTGCCTGTGTTGTGCTGCCTTATGTCTGCAGCCGTGCTGGGAGTCTGAGAGCCCTTCAGTGCCTATTTCTCATTTAGCTTCAGTGTGGTAGAGCCCTTTCCAAGTATTAGGGTTCTCCTGTGCCATTCCTTTAAAATAAACACCCTACATCACCAAATGCTGTAGGTCAAGAACGACATCAAATGCAGCGTCAATCTCCTCTCCATCAGAATTCCACATGGAGCAGCTCTGCGCTCGCTGGCTTTCTAAAAGACTCCGTTTCAGCTACGATTTACACCATCCTGCCTTCAGTAATGTAAAAATAAATCTCAGCTCTCTGAGATGAGATCTTGACTCTGAATGAATAAATTTCCCACCTCCAAAGAGTGAAATGAGAACAGGTGCTTGAATATATGAACACATGAATCTGCTGGCTTAAAATGAAGTGCGCAGGTGGATTAAGACAATCCTTCCCGCTGCACTTCTGGTTACAAAGTAAGGCTGTACAATATTAAGCAGTCAACATCCTAAATCAAATAAAAATGTCCTGTTTTCAGCCCAAAAGGCAATTATTTCCCATAGAGCTGGTCATAATTTTGCAGGAGAGAACTAGTAGTGACAAAACCCCCTTTTGTTTAAGGGTGTTTTTATAAATTCAGTTTTTAGAAAAGGTTTTTTGTTCTTCATAAAATGGATGAAACACTTGAACATTTTCAAGCACTGAAAAAGCACTTCTACAGAAGGTGTTTTGTTTTTTTCTTGCGAGACAGAGGAACTATGAACTTTTCCCATACACCTCCTGCTGCCTCCTTAATTCTGTGTGAAGTGATGGTTTATCCTGGAGAATCCCATTCAGCTGACACAACTTCTTTACTTTGAGGTTAGTCGGTTTTCAGCTCAATGTGAAAATGTGATCTTGTGGTTGCTATCTGAAGGTACATCTGTGTTGCTGCCAAAGGTGTGATTTCCAGCACAGGGAGACACTACTGCTCTAACAGTAATTTGTCTAGCTCATGAAGCAGTAACATCAAGGTGACAGAAGCACAGGAGGCCAACTCCTGCGCTACCACTCGTGATGTCTTTAGGGACTGCAGTGATAGGACAAGGGGTAAGGGGTTCAAACTTAAACAGGGGAAGTTTAGATTGGATATAAGGAAGAAGTTCTTTACTGTGAGGGTGGTGAGGCACTGGAATGGGTTGCCCAGTGAGGTTGCGAATGCTTCATCGCTGGCAGTGTTCAAGGCCAGGTTGGACAGAGCCTTGGGTGACATGGTTTAGTGTGAGGTGTCCCTGCCCATGGCAGGGGGGTTGGAACTGGATGATCTTAAGGTCCTTTCCAACTCTAACTATTCTATGATTCTATGTCGGGTACGTGGATGGCAGCATTTCACTGCTCTTCCCTCCCCTGCTCGATACAGGTGGATATTGAAGCCATCTAAGAATGCCTGGAGAAGTGCAGCCGGGAAGCAGATGAGAGAAGGGATCTCCACACCTCTCCTCCATCCAAGAGCATGGGGCAGGACTGGCAGGGGAGAGCCAGCTTGTATGAGTTTGGAATTGAAGAGGTACCTATTAGGTAGCACCTTCTACACTCCCTTCTCCCAAATGTGCAGTAAAGTGTTAAAAATATACTACTGTCTTTTCCACATTATATAAAATCTCAGCTAAACAATATAGAGAAGGGATTGCCCCTTTCTGTTTGCTGATTGCAAAATATTTTAGGTTTGTTTGGTTTTGGTTTGGTCTGGTTTGGATTGGTTTGGTTTTGGTTTTGTCAAGCTTTTAACTAGTCCATTGCTCACTCTGAATATTTAGTCCTTCCTTACATTGTGTTAGGAATAAAGCAGTGTTAACCTTTCACAAGTAATGACAAGTAGAAATTTGATGCTTGAAAATGCATTTTCTGTGAAAGAGAAGAAATGTCCCTATGCAATGTTATAATATTAAATAAAGGCACAAATCCACTGCTGATCCCATTCTCCTCTACTGGATTTGGGTGTTCCCAGTAGAGACTCCCTCTGCCTCAGTGTCCATCCAGGCACCAGCTGCTGATCTGCAGACAGCCCTGCAAGGGACAGCCTGTAGCTTCTCAGCTATGGTATAGCAGCCTCTAACTTCTTGAAAACAGGAACTGTGGGTATAAGCTGCCAGCCAGAACATGTATGAGGGAGAGTCAACTATCAGTTGCCCTTGGACTTCATCATGCTGCATCCATACCTGCTCCTTATAGCTAAGTGGCAAACAAGGTGTAGGACTGTCATTGCCCCTTTGGACTCTCAATTTCAGAGGCAGACATCCCTACCCTGAGGGAGGAGTAGCCTGTCCTTCACCCTAAAATGGGTCTGTCAGTGAGGAGAGGATGAATATTGTTCCTTGGTGCTTTGCACTCTGTGTGATTTTCCCCAGTCCATCGTGGCTGTAATGGTGTCACTTCTTGCCCCTGTGTACTGAGACCACACGTGCATAAATGACCTCAGCCATGGATTGCATCCCAGCTCCTATGTCAGGGGTTGTATTTCCCTTCTTCAGTGAGTCTTTCAAGAATGTTTTTGTGGGATATCTGCTTATACACAGGAAATGTCCCCAAGCTGACTTTGTTCAACAGCCACAGCCTCTGAGCAAGTCAGTTGGGGATGCTGTCACTCGAAGAAATACTGCTCGGCAGCCAGATTATATGCCATGAACCATTTCTTCAGGGAATCCATCTTAAACTCATTTTAGGCTAACATAGCCAGAACCGTATATTACAGCAAGGGGCAGCTAACCCCTTAGATCTGCCAAGTGTGATTGAAACCCATTACTCACTTTCTCACTACCTGGACAGTTTTATCCAAGAAAACAATTGTTGGGGGTGAAAAACTTGCTATGCAGGCGGTCACAGAACAATGTTAATGATCGAAAGGGATTCTTTGCCCTGACTTCAAACAAGAGCCAGCTGCCAGAGGGAAAAGCACAGAAAATAAAGTGTCCCGAGGCACATTCAGATCTTTTCCAAGTCAAATTTTGCCTTAGGGCATTAAAGCATTAACAATATTGACAGCATCAGTACAAACCTGAGTATCGATTCTTTGTCAATGCAGTGTTTTTTCTTGATAAGACCATGCAATATATCTTCTCTGTATCCACATGCTGTGAAGCTGGCAGCGTTTCGGCATGAGCAAGCCCTGGGGGAAGGCAGACGCAGTGCATAAGTGTCCATTCATTAGTTAAACACTGCAACATTAACTAAAGCCTCACCAGGGCTGGGGAGGGAGGTTGTAAGGAGTGAGAGACAAATGAGATGTTCATCAGAGGACTGCAGATACCCTGCATAATCTAATATACCCAACCTAATGGAAAGGAAAATGAGAAGCTTCCTGGTTTCAGAATACTTGCTTTCCCTTTCTTTCTCCCTCTCCTTCTCCCTTTCCTTTTCCCTTTCCCTTTCCCTTTCCCTTTCCCTGTCTCTTTCCCTTTCCTTTTGCCTTTTCCTTTCCCCTTCCCCTTTCCTTCCCATTTCGGTTCAGTTCAGAGCCTCCAGAACAGCAGGTAACTATGGAGAGGCAGGGAAAAGAAAGGCAAATACATTTGTAATTTGAAAACACTTGTGTCTCTCTTCCTGCACTGCCTCTTGCCTGCTTGAACATGAAGAAGGACTTACTCTCGGAGGGAGCAGTCCTCTCTCCTTGTGCATTCACAACAGTGTAAGTTACGAACAGCATCTCCTTTTCCTGCTCTTCTGCTCTTATTTACTTCTGCCTAGCTTAGTGCTAAGAAGGCTCAGTTATATCACTCAGATCAGAGAAAGCACAGCATCCCAGGGCATGGCTCTTTGTCTTTTAGTCTTGGTATCAATGAAACAATCTCTCTGTTCAAAAATGGAAACACTCATCATTTGCCACTTAAAAATACATATGTATATATGCCCAGTATTAGATTTGTCACATTGCCACACCTTGATCCTGTAAGCAGGGAAAAAACCCCACCTAACCATCAAACTGCCCAGCTGATTGCTAACCAAACTGATAAATAAGGTTTGTTTATGCAATGTGAATAGAAATGGGCTTATTATACTTTGGGGTGAAATAATATGGTATGACTCCAAAAATAAATGCCTAGAAAGAAAGATAGAAGTGATTTTTAAATACAAAACCATGTTAATAATGCTTTCCCCATGCAGGAAAAATGATTTTGTGTTTGAGTCTGATACTGCAGGAGCAGATACCACTGATCCACTCATTCATTTCGGCAGGGCTCTCCGGAAAGGTCTCCAAGCAGGATGACTATGGATTGTTAGCATTCATGGAAGTGCCTCCGTGCTTTGTTGCCAGGAAACGGTAATGAAAGTGTAGGGATGCCAGCTTGATGATAGGGATGCAGGGCGGCGGCATTAATCCTGTGCTTTGCAGACACGAGATCTCTATCATTTGCAAACATGAATGCATGCACAGGCTGTCAGAAATTCGGGAAGGTCGTTTGGCTAATGGTTCTGTGGAAATGTGGAATGGTAGAAAAGCTTAAGCCAACAACAGCATCATGTTAGAGCTCTGAAAAGCTTCCTCTACCCCACAGAATACAGTTTTGTGGGCTATCATGGGTATATTTAGATTAGATATTAGGAAGAAATTCTTCCCTGTGAGGGTGCTGAGGCGCTGGCACAGGGTGCCCAGAGAAGCTGTGGCTGCCCCATCCCTGGCAGTGTTCAAGGCCAGGTCGGATGGGGCTTGGAGCAACCTGGTCTAGTGGAAGGTGTCCCTGCCCACGGCAGGGGGTTGGAACTGGATGAGCTTTAAGGTGCCTTCCAACCCAAACCATTCTATGATTCTGTAATTATACTCATGTGTAATGTATTTGTGCTGTTTGGTTTTTAGGTAAGAAGAGCATAACTAAGATGATTTGCCTCTGTGAGGGTCAGGGACCATCAAATGTTGACCTTAGTTAATAAGCAGAGGGATGCTCATATTTTTACTGCAATGGCAAAGATAGAATCTGGTAAATTAAGATGGAGCTTTTCTAGATAGACCTGCCTGTGAGCAGAATTAAGGCAAAACCTTTGGTAAGTCCCGAGGGTGGAGATGCAGTGGTCAGCATTTTATCTAAATGTGAAGCCTTATAGTTTTGTTTTCTGCATGCAATATCTTCCCTCAGTGGGAAACACATCAGATTCATATTTGTGCACTCATAGAATGATGAGTTTTTTAATGTTTTGTCCCATAGAGAGCACTTTCTGTTATCCTGCTGACTTTCAAGGGATTAGCACCAGTCCTTAGTAAGGGTAGTAAAATCCTGTGAAGTTTTATGATTCTGCTTCTTTGTTTTTTACCACTCTTTCGGAATAATTAGTTCCAATACACATAGTGAGCATAGTGAACTATAGCAAAGACTTCAGAGAAACTGACAATTTAGGGTGTTTTTTAAAGCAACAGCTATTTTTCACTCTGACTGATTGTTTGTAATTAGGTTGAAACGTCCAAGGTAGGGAAAAGTCCCACGAAGTAGTGGGAAAATCACAGTGCCCCTGAGCTCTGCTTGACTCTTAATACAAGAGACTGTGCAAGTCAGGGGGCTGATTATAGAATCATAGAATCATAGAATCGTTAGGGTTGGAAAGGACCTTAAGATCATCCAGTTCCAACCCCCTGCCATGGGCAGGGACACCTTGCGCTAAATCATATCACCCAAGGCCTTGTCCAACCTGGCCTTGAACACTGCCAGGGATGGAGCATTCACAACCTCCCTGGGCAACCCATTCCAGTGCCTCACCACCCTCACAGGAAAGAATTTCCTCCTTATATCCAATCTAAACTTCCCCTGTTTAAGTTTTAACCCCTTACCCCTTGTCCTATCACTACAGTCCCTAATGAAGAGTCCCTCTCCAGTATCCCTATAGGGATGATGAAAGTTCAAGCCTGCTTTTAGTCCTTCTGTCCTTTAATCTTCAAGAAAACCAATCTTCTCGTGTATGGCTCTTCTAAAATGACTCCATGTGTGTTTTATAAACGCTCAGTGGAAAGTATAGCTCAGCTGTAACAACGTCAGCAACAGCTGCACATCCCCTTGCCGTTAACAGTGCCCATCACCCTGGAAAGCTTGCTCATTCTCCCTTAGCTGGACTGCCATTACTGTGTCTTCAATTGCAATTGCAAACAGCTACACGTTGGGCAGAGAAGGGATTCAGAGCAGCCCTGCGGAGAAGGACTTGGGGTGTTGGTTGATGAGAAAATGAACATGAGCCGGCTTCAGTGTGAGCTCACAGCCCAGAAAGCAACCGTATCCTGGGCTGCATCAAAAGGAGCGTGACCAGCAGGTCGAAGGAGGTGATCCTGCCCCTCTACTCTGCTCTTGTGAGACCTCACCTGGAGTATTGTGTGCAGTTCTGGTGTCCTCAACATAAAAAGGACATGGAACTGTTGGAACAAGTCCAGAGGAGGCCACAAGGATGATCAGGGGACTGGAGCACCTCCTGTATGAAGACAGGCTGAGGAAGTTGGGGCTGTTCAGCCTGGAGAAGAGAAGGCTGCGTGGAGACCTCACAGCAGCCTTCCAGTATCTGAAGGGGGCTTGTAAGGAAGGTGAGAGGGACTCTTCATTAGGGAATGTAGTGATAGGATAAGGGGTAACGGTGAACATTGCTAGGGATGGGGCAGCCACAGCTTCTCTGGGCACCCTGTGCCAGTGCCTCAGCACCCTCACAGTAAAGAATTTCTTCCTAATACCTACTCTACCTGCCCTCTTTCAGTTTAAAGCCATTCCCCCCGTCCTTTCAGTACATGCCTTATAAAAAGTCCCTCTCCAGATGTCTTGCAGGCCCACTTTAGGTACTGGAAGGCTCCTCTAAGGTCTCCCTGGAGCCTTCTCTTGTATTTTGTTCTTAATTATTCAAATAGTACTTCTGAGAAATGTTTAACTTCATAATAATACGAAAAACTTCCCACAATGCAAAACGATGCAGAACTCCTGAGTGCTGCTCTGGGGTTGCATGTAGAAAGGCTGTTCTGTGCCATTGCCTTGAAAATTAGGTACTGTGATAAGGCATTTCCTTTCAGCAATCTTGGGAAGCTCTTCCAGGGCTGATAGCAGTCATCTCCAAAGGAAAAAAGTGCACTAACCTCTGGTAAATATCCCTTGAGAGAAGCAAAAACAATCTTGTGAAAGGTATTGCCTGGCTTCTGAAGGAGGGAGCCTTGGTAAGTGCTCCTGTTGTTTTGACCCTTCCAGGTGATGGGATGTGAAAATGGGGTGATTAAAGAGGCAGAGCTTGTTCATGAAGGGTAGCTTCTGAGAGAGGACAAAGCAGAACAAAACAGAGCCCCAGGCACTCTGTATTAGTGGCCTCTTCTAAAGGGATTCAGAGAGAAAGTGAGAAGTGAGATAGTTCCCTGGAAGCCCCTTATCCCTGTGAAACAGGTGTGTTGGATACAGCTGCTCCTCTCCAATGGCAGGTGCCCACTGCCCTGCCTTTAGGAAGGTGCCTTTCCTCAATGAGATGAATGCTGGCTTTGCACTGGCTTGGCGGTGGGTGGACACCTGGAAGATGTCTGTGATGGAGGGACCATGCAAGCTGCCCTTCGTCAAAGGGACATCTTTTGGGTCTCTGTTAACTGGAAGATGATTTAAGGCCACATTAGAAACATAATACCTGAGAACTGCAATCTGTGTTTATCCTGCAAGGACCTTCACCATCCAGCGCTGCTTCCCCTTTGCTATCAGCATGCAGGAACATACCGATTACTGCTGCTTTTCCATGTAGGATTAGCAACGTGTCTTCTGACTAAACACTGTTATGAGCTGTTTCATTTCAGCCTCTGAATGGTAAATACACCTTAAAATTGCACTGACTTACATTTCAGGACTGTATTGATTTACTAGACTCAATTTCATACATGAGCAGGTTGGCTTTTGTTTAGAGGCAGGGCCCATTTCTCTGCAGCATGCCAGACTGGGCAGGTAGACGAGATAAAAACCGCATGCATGGCATTATTATTGTTAGTCTTTTGCTTCTTTTTAAGCAGTGGAAGGATTAGATGGAGGGATGCAGGGGCTGTTTCTTGGGTTTCTAACACACTGTTCACTGAGCTATGCCTGTGCCCTTTCCATCAAGTCGGTGGCATCCAGGTGCTGGGCTGTGAGCATATGGTTTATAAAACCTCTGCTCATAAAGCCCCTGTTCTTAGGTGCTCACTGACTTCTTGTGTGACTCCGTGCATCTCTTTTCTCTTCCTTCCTCCCTATCTTCCCTGTTCAGGCTGCACATCCCTGGTACTGGAGGAGCTATGCTTCAGCATATTTGCTACCATAGGCTTTCTAGCATGACTGAGTGGATACTCCAGACATTTTCTATAGCAATATAAATTGTTATTGCCAATAATAATATTACCCTATTTATTCCAAGACAAGGGGGTTACCACAAATTCTGTCTGACAATGCTTATCGTCTGCAAGTGTGTGTACAACAATATCCCATGGGAAATTTCTAAATATGCCATCATCATTATAGTAGCAATGATGCTGCTCACAGCCAACATACATGCTAGCAGGGCTTTTATGCAGGCAGGTATTGGTGAAATACTGTATTAGTGATTTATGTGTTTATATGCACAGCTTTTTGCCAATAAGAGAGTGATATTGCTTTAAATAATTGTAATACTGGTTATACCTCATGTCATAGAATCATAGAATAGTTAGGGTTGGAAAGGACCTTAAGATCATCCAGTTCCAACCCCCCTGCCATGGGCAGGGACACCTCACACTAAACCATGTCACCCAAGGCTCTGTCCAACCTGATCATGAACACTGCCAGGGATGGAGCATTCACAGCTTCCCTGGGCAACCCATTCCAGTGCCTCACCACCCTCACAGTAAAGAACTTCTTCCTTATATCCAATCTAAACTTCCCCTGTTTAAGTTTTAACCCGTTACCCCTTGTCCTGTCACTGCAGTCCCTATATCACATATAGAAAATGGTATCAATAGAAATACTTGGCAAAACCACATTTGTGTGTTAGTTGAAGCTCTAGTAACGAGCGGTGATTTTTTAATGTAATATTATAGGGCAGATTAGAAATGGGGTTTGTGCTTTTTTCACTGGATCAGTAATTCAGCAATTGAAAGCCAGCTGGCCCTGCTCCAACAAAATCATTTTGACCGTGGGTTTAAAGCAGACAGTTCTCCCTGTAGCTCGTGCAGGAGGATATGCAAAACCTCAGTGTGCTGCCTTCAACCAGCACTGTTAGATCTGTTAGTGAGACACTGCTAAGCAGAAAAGTGGCCACTTGAAATGAAAAGCTGTTTCAGGTCTTCTTCACTCTTCTCCCTTTTCCAGCACGGGACGGTTTATCTCCATCCATCTCTTTTCTTTCTACGGAGAATCAGTGGCCACTAGAGGGAGAATAGGTTTTGCGTTTGCTTAGGACGTACCTACCTTTTATTCGTGTTAAATACATCTTCTATATGCAGTTACTGACACATAAAACCCGTTTTTCTTGTTCCGCTTTGTGCGATCCTAATCTGATTTTATCTCATCACAAAAAGACAATGAAGTAAGAATGACAAGCTGTAGTTCTGTTAAAATACTTCGCTTGGTTTGATTTGAGTGTGAGTTGCAGTGAGCATTGCCTAATGCCCTGGGTAGTATTAAAAAATAACGTTGCAAGTTAAAGATTACTTAATCATAAATGAGTCATTTCTCATTAGGAAGGGCTGTTTCTGAAAGGAACTGGGACCAGGTAATAGCAGCGACTTGGAAGAGAAGAATCTTTCCGATGGGGTTTTGTTTTGTGTTAAATTCTCCCAAAACACTTTACAAAATATACACCTCTTCCCAAGTCTTCAGTTTCAAGGTTCAATGACCTTGTCTGAACATCCCATTCCTGCTCATGGGCAGTGTATTTTGCATCACTGAATGCAGAGATTAATCTAAAGCCATCTGCCAGGGACCACGTCCGGGAGTGTGTTTCATTGGTTTGCTCCCCAGGCACACTGTGAAGGGATGCTTTCCTTATGGAGGCTGCTCTGCAGCTGGAGCTACATGGATAGGGATTCTGGAGAGCACACCAACTGCACCCATCCAGCTGCCTTTCTAAAGAGGTTCAGTCCTGCCATTCTTACTCCTTATTCAGGCAAAACCAGCCTTTGAAGCCAATGCTTAAGCTTATTTTATTGAACTGACTAGAGTCAGTTCCAATAGGTCTCCAGGGGATAGGCAGGAACTACAGGGATGGATGTGAGTAGTGGGTTTCTTATGATATGGTGTCCCTGCCACAGCAGGGGGGGGTTGGAAATAGATAATCTTTAATGTCCCTTCCAACCCAAACGATTCTGTGATTCCCCTGATGGGCTGAACCCTCCCTTGTCCACCCCATGTGCAGAAACACATCTTGTATTCATCAGTCAGTTACTCTCTTTGCACCAATGCTTCCTATGGGCTCCTTCCTTCAGCAGGAGCCCGCCTGCCCCCCGCCCAGCCCTGGGCAGCAATCTCTTACTGAACCCCTCCTTGCCTCTGTTTGCTTTTTCTTTTCCCAATGTCTCTTTTGTCCCTTGAAATTCGCAGCGGGACTCGCGCGCCGGCACGCTGGGTGGTGGTCTTGGCTTAGCAGCCCCATTGGAGAGAAGGTTATGTTTATTTTCATGAGAGAGCATCAGGAAAATGGCTTTCCAGACTGCCTAAATATTTCATTCCAGTTGAGAGGAATCTGTAGATCCTTTGAAGATGTGTGCGCCGCCTTTCAAGTACCTCCTAAAATGGTTTTCTTATGGATATTACCATATTCAGCAGCTCAGACCTACACCGGCTCTTTCCCTAGGGATTACAGATAAAGCCTTATCTTATTAAGAAGGCTGACCTGTACTCCAGTCTGTTTTTCCACTGATCCTAATCTTAACATTAAATACAACAAGATTTCACGTAGAAGCAGTGCATTAGGACATAAATGCTCTACACTAACTCACGGTAATCTCTTTATTTCTCTCCAAATTTGGCCTAGCCAAATCCTCTAAAATGTTTTCTCAGGGAACATTATTCCAAGAATATATTTGTCTGCTTTTCCCTGTGGATATTGATCAAATTGCACTGAAGTCAGTACAAGATTTCTCAATGATTTTCAATGTTTTACCTTTGGCTTTGCATCAATTTATATTTTCCCAGGTTCTTATTTTAGTCTGAACTTGGCTACAGCACTACCCTTCATTTCCATTGGAAATACAGTAATTGCTAAAAATCAGGGAACAGACACCGTAAAATACATGCAGTGATACTTTTTGTGCCCATGGCCTTCCAGTGTCCAGCCTCAAGCAGCCATGGGTTATCAGGTTCCCTAAACCCACAGTATAAACTGCTCACTAATTCCCACCCTGAACCTCTATCAACAAAGGAAAAGGGATTTTCTGCCATGAGAAGGAACAGAAATGACACTGGAAATACAGAAAGGTTAATCTTTATTCCTTTCATGTGTGCCATCAACCAAACCTCTGGTCTAAAGGAAAGCTTCTCATGTGTTTTAATATCTTTCCTGCAACTCATGGCCTCACTCTGGATTCTTATGTCCTCCAAGGTGGATACCTGAAGGACACTTTCCTGCCTTAAACCTAGATACCCTAACAGCAACCATAGCTGAGCTCCTGGGTTTAACATGCCAGGCAGATGTCCTTCAGAGCCTTCATCTCTTGCTCAATGAGGATGTCAGCATCAGCATCGTCTGTCTTGCTTCTCTGGATGCAGAGTGAACAAGCGTGGTCCCTCCAGCACTGTGGCTTGTTGAGGTGCAGCGTGGCTTGGGATGCAAGATGCCAACAGGTAGGTGCTCAATCTCCTGTGTCACCGAAAGTCTGGAAGAGGCTTCTCTGGAACAGACTTTGCAGCCTCAAACCTCCAATTTAATGCCAATAAAGGTGATAAAATGTATCCTGGAGTGAGGAGTAATGGGAATGCACTGCCTGTGTGTTAACAAGCCAGGGGTAAACAGCAGTGCTCTATGTAAGGCATTTCCTTGGTTTCGTGGATAAAACTACACTGGTATCCCCATGACCTGCGCCCTGACACAGCCTAACAATGTATGGCTCTTCTTGATCCCAAGTAGTGACATGTTGATGTGTTGTGTAAATCCCAGGGTGCTGCCAACAGAACATCTCCGAACACTGTGATAATTCATTAAACGTTATTAGGTCTTTCTGCAGCTTGCTTGCCTATCAAGCCCTGTTGTATTACCTTTTGGACAAAACAGATTGCCTCTGTGTTAATTGAGTGATACACCAGAAAACAGAGCAAACGAGGGAGCTCAGCCACTGTCCTGAATTGTAAGTCATCAGAACTCAATAAGGAAAAAATTATCAGAACATCTCCCTATTGTATTTAATAAAGAAACAAGAAATTGCTGCATTCTGGGGTGGTTGGGGAAAATAATAAGCTGAACAATAGACAATCTCATTTCTCTTCCCAACTGTGCAGAAATTAACTGTCAACTGCAACCACTTATTTTTCATTTCCACTTCTCTGTACCACACTTTTTCTTGTCAGGCTCCTTAGTTGAAAGTGAAGCAGGAAAGGGGACAAAACCAACCTCATTTCTGAGAAGCTAACAACACAATTAAAATGCTGGAGCGTACCCTGTGAACCTCATGGGTGCTTTTTGTAATGAGAAAAAGTTTCTGCATTAGGACAAGCTTCTGTTGTGCAAAGCCATCTCCCAGTAATATTTGAAAACAGAGATTGAGAGGCTGTGTTTTTACACTGAGAGTTCAAGGTGACAATTGTATGTCAAAGGAGAAAGTCGCCTTCTACAATATCTATACAAATATAAGCAGTACAGTTGTTTTGCTGTTGTTCTATACCTTATTTGCTTATTCCCACATGAACTATGTTTAAAACGCTTTGAAACTAGAGGTGGAAAGCATAGCAAAAGGAAAAGCAGCTCACAGAAGAATTAATTAAGCAATTAGCAGTAGATCAAAAGCAGCAGAGGCAACCCAGTGACTCTGTGGTTCAGTTCTAACTAAGCTTTGGCTGAAGCCGTTGTGGTTCAGTTCTGGATCAAGCCTAACACAACAACTTGAAAATGATGATGTGTCCCCAGCGGTTTGAATCTTTGCTTGATTAATTTCCCCACATGATCAAACGCAAAGGCTATTTACAAACTTCTTTTGTGTGGTCCAGCAGACCACAGGAAGCGTTTAATGCAGAGTCTGATGTTTCTCCACCCTGCCACAGCTGCATTGTGGTGGCTTCCTAGGTCCCTTCCATGGTGGGGTAAGGAGCTGTGTTCCATCTGTCCCAGTTCAAGAGCCAGTACGGCTGTAAACCCTTTGTACCCTTCCTTATGGTTCAAAGGAAGGTCTGTGTAAGGGGTTGACAGTAAGGACATGCTTCAACCCAGCTAGCCATCTCCCTATATTCTCCAGCCAGGATTTGGGGGGTCTCTGCACATGTACTGTCTCCACTGGAAACAGGTCGCTGCCCCCTGCACCAACCTCTGCTGATGCATCCTCCAAACGTGTGCTGGGCATAGGAAAATGTCAAACACCAGGAAGGGATACACCTGGAAAGATGGGCAGCATTCAGACTGTGACATCCAGCTGCCAGGCGAGCTGTTGATGGTCCATTTGCCAAGTGAGGGAGGAATGGTCACGTTCTGGTTTGTATTATTTCTAACGGGGGCTGGAACTGGATGATCTTAAGGTCCTTTCCAACCCAAACAATTGTGTGGTTCTATGATGCTAAGGTCAAGAAGAGGGCTGGATGCAGATGACAAAGATGTGAGTGAAATGGACCCCCTACCATTATGTTCAGTTTCCCAAACTGTGGCAAAGAGAGCGCTGGCACACAGCCTGGCACAGCAGTGGTCACTGCCACTGCTGCCAAAGGCACCAGGTCCTGCCATACCCTCTGCAATTGCTGCTGCTGTTTTCTCTGGGCCACTGCCACGGATGGTGCTGGTAGTGCCAGCTCCAGGCAACCCTCCTGGGCTGCCCCAAATTCATTACCCCCACTCTGGCAGCACTGGCTCGATGTCCATGGCATTTCAGTGAAGAGAATAAGGTGACTGCACAAAGAGCAAAGGGGGATATGAACCAGCACCGGTGGTAGCTCATTAACACTGCACAGCTCCCAAGGAGAATTTCAAGCTGACAGCTTGGTGCTTATTTACTTGAGACTGCATGTTGAGGCCTGATGGAAATTGGATAATTCTCCTTGCTCAGTGTGGACTCTCACAGCACTTGGTTTAATTATTTATACAGTGGCATCCTTCCTTTTTCAGCCATCAAGCAGCTCCATTTGTACCTTCCATTGGGAAGCTGTAGTGAAGCTCTGGGACTCACCAGGGAGCCACTCATACCCATGAGAAGTTATCCACAGCAAGCTCCTCCATCTGAATACAAGTGTGAGTTCAAACTGGAGATGTGCAAGTGCGTCTTGTGCAAAGTGGGTATGAATATAGACTGGACACTGCCTGGGATTGAGCTCAGGAAAGCGTGCTGCATGTATGGATTAACGGAGCTGTGTTTGTGTGCTGCTGGGAAGGGGCTGGTTACTCCTCATGATTTTGACAGACTGGAAAATCAGAGCATCCAGAGGAGGTGGAAGATTGCCCTGGCTGAGTTAGAGGAGTTCACAACACATCTTGGTGGGGACAGCAGAAATGATCTGACTCTTCATGGCACATCGGGTGTGAAAAGCCTCGAAGAAGGAGGACAATGGTGGCCAAGGGTTTTCTCCAAGGGATTCTCCAGAAGTGGAGAGAAGGATCCATCTGTGACAAGAGAATACCTTCTCCCAAATATCGACCCTTTTAATCTCTTTAGCAGCAAGCACTGAGCTTTCTGCATCAAATTAGCAAACACTGGTGACAAGCTCCAGCCTGATGGCAAGCAGAGAGGGATGCCTGTCCATCTGTCCCCTCCATTGTCTGCCAACTAGAAGAGTGTCTCAGAACACTCAGGTAGAGATCCTGGTTGATGTCTCAGACTGCGATGGGAAAAGAGCATTATGGCAGGTGATATGTAACCATTGGTTGTTAATTCCTGCCCTTCCAGGCTATTTACATATAAACACAAGGAAAGGCAACTGGTCATTGCCACTGGGAAGCGTGCCTCAGAAGGGACTGAAAGACTTGTTATTAGTAAGGTCCAGCCTGTCATTTCCTGGGCTTGGGACCTGTTTGCAACCCCAGGAAACAATGGTGTGTATCTGAAAATAAGCAGGTCCATTGCAAGAGGTCAATTAGGAGCAAGAAGGAAGCACAGAAGGTGGTGGTCAGGCATTAGTCAGGTACAGCCCCGCTTGTCTCCTTGCCAGCAGGCTGGAGACTTACAGCAGTGCCAGAGATCCCATCTCTGAGCCCAAGGATCATTTCTACCACAGGTGGAACTGGCTTTCCCAGCTCCGAGTGAAGGGAGCAGAGTAGGTCTTTGTGATAGTGCATGGAAAAACCTTGGAAATCCTTCATTAACCATCTCTGAGCCATGTGTTTGTTACAGACACTTATACCAAAGGAGCAGAGGAGTAATTGGGAACGCATGTGCTGTGGGCTTGGCTTTTATTTGGGTTTGCAAACTTTGCCAGGTGTTTCTGAGTGTAATATTTAGCATTTAGAGACTGACAGCTGTATTTTCCACCAGGGTTTTAAGGCTTATGGTGGTATGTTTACATATTGTTTTGGGGGTTGATATCTACAAACTGACCTATGTGTAAAGGGCTCAAAAATACCTTTTTCTGGCAAGTTTTGCAGAAGCCAGATGAGAACAGAGTGACTTCCCAATAGCCTCAACCCTTCAAACATCCACCAAGCAGCTTAACTACAGGACGCAGCCCTGAGGAAGCAGCAGCCTTCCTCCTGCATCCTCCTCTTGTAAAACTTGCTCCCTACTGAAACTGCAGGAGATGTTACACACGGTGTGTAATAATTCAGTGAGGCAGACTGAACTGGTGAGAGTATTAACTTATTGCTGAACCCAGGGCAGAAGAGAGAGGTATGCTGACACAGAAACTGGTCAAAGGAGCAAACCTATGCTGCTTCTGGGTGTACGTTAAAGCGGAGCAAATAGTGGGGATGCTGAATGTGTCTAACTTGAGCAATACTGAACTGAGTTCTACTTAGTTTTACTGAACAGGCTAATCTATCAGCTAAATTTTGGCAGGCTGGGAGAGCTGGGCTTGTTCAGCCTGGACAAGAGAAGGCTCTGGGGAGACCTTAGAGCAGCTTCCAGTACCTAAAGGGGCTGACAAGAAATCTCAAGAGGGGCTTTTCACAAGGGTGTGTGGTGACAGGACAAGGGGGAATGGCTTTAAACTGACAGAGGGGAGATTGAGATTAGACATTAGGACAAACTTACTTGCTATGAGGGAGGCTGTCCAGAGAAGCTGTGGCTGCCCCATCCCTGGCAGTGTTCAAGGCCAGGTTGGACGGGGCTTGGAGCAACCTGCTCTAGTGGAAGGTGTTGCTGCCCATGGCAGGGGGTTGGAACTGGATGAGCTTTAAGGTCCCTTCCACCCCAGACCAGTCTGGGATTCTATGATCCTACTTTCCTGGCTAGAATTTGCATTGTATGAACTACAACCCAAGTGGAGCCAGCCTTTCTGCCCCTGCTGCCAGGCTGCACTGCAGTCACCCAAGCACTCAATGCTATAGTTACAGCCAACAGACAGGGTTTGTCAATGCTGCTTAACAAAACCAGGTCTGGCTTCACTCTCCATTGACTGCCTGCAGCATTTGTGTCCTGGCCCAGGAAAGGAAAGTAAGTTGTGAAACAGCAAGTCACTGACAACTGCAGGAGGATGAGGGAGCTTGGGATGTTTTGCTGCCTCATGGTGTTGATGAGGTGCATCAGCTGGTCCAGCTCCCATCTGCAATGGGCGCTCACTACGTGTGGAAAAGTGTTCTCCATTTCACAGGAGGATCTGTGTGGTTTGAGAAGCTCATTGTATCCCATAATGGCTGGTGTCACAGGGCACAGCATGAGGAGATGTACTTACTGAACTCAATATATTTCTTCAATAGCTTTGCTAATCAGAGATGAAGGTTGACTGTCTGAGAGGAGTTAGTAGATGCTCTACAAATTAGGCTACATATTGGTTGGCTTTTCTAGGACCCCTAATGGGTGCTGAAAATCATTACATTTTATTGTATTTCTTTACCACTGGCTTTTATTCTTTTATGCTATTATGCATGCTTGTGCATATCTGCTTTTTTCTTATACACACTTTTGAGCTTATTCTTACCTTTCTTATGTGTTTGTGCTATTCCCTGTCAGCTCGTTGTACATCTTTTGGATCCTCTTTAAAGCTTTCAACAGGCTTTAATCAATTTGCCTGATGCTGTGGCAGGGGTCTCCCCGCCTGCACATTTGGCTGCTGCAGTGTGACAGTGCCTGTACTCACCAGCATGGTCCTTTGCTGATCTTTAAGCAACTACTGCTCCCCCTGTGATTTCCCAGTGCCCCCATCTCTTTCTCTCCCACTGTAGCACCTCTATGGCACAGCACAGTTGATCCTTTCCTTCCCTTTTTAGTGCTCCTGTGACCTCCAGTTTGCAATACTCTGACACTGGTGCCAAAACTCCTCCTGACTCTTTCCCCTTGGAGTTTGTCTCAGCATCACAAACTCCGGCTCCCTCCTTGCATCTTTCCTGTGCTTGTCCTCTCACATTGCTGAAAACCTCAGGAAAAATCCACATTATAAGTTCACTACTTTCTTTTCCATCACCAAACCTTCAGAACTGTTTTAATGTCTGACTCTTAGGCCAGAGGTCCTGTCTGGCTATTGAAAGCTTCCTGGGTCTCCAAAATTGTTCTCTTCTCTCTCCAAATCTTATTCCTTCCTCCTTCTTTCCTATTACTGGCCCTCTATTTCTTCCTCCATTCTTTTTTAAGCTGCGGCACCAGTGATTTTCTAACCCCTTGCCCCAGACTGCTCTTGTTCTCATCCCTCCTATTCTCTTTCTTGAGCAATTTGAACACATAATGGTTTCTCTTTTGCTATAAAACCACCTATTGCACCTGACCTCTCTCTTCAGACATCACCTTATCTCTCATTTGATCTGATGCACTGCTGGAGACATCACTTTTCTGGCTTCCTTCTTTATCCCCTCCTTTCTCCACCCCACGGAGCTCTGGTTTTCAGCTGTGTTTCTGCATCTGATGGGCTTCCACCCTTTGACCACTTCCAGCAGTCAAGTCATCTTCCAAATCTCTTCTGTTCTGGCTTTGTTCCTCTGACCTGCCTCCTAATGCTTCCCCACCTTTGGAGTGTAAACATGGGGCCCTTCTGTGTCTTTCTTTTCTCTGCTGTCATCCTTTTTGCATCTCATCCATCTATGTTATCCCTGTTGCCACCAGCGCTAATTGCCCATCAGCTGAGGTTTTCCTGTCATTTGCCCTTCCTCACTCCTTTCCCTTTTTGGAGGCTATAAGTTGCTAGTACAAGGCATCCCTAAAGATGAAGAATTCGGGTCTGAGACCCTCTTCTGTGTATTGGCCACTTTTGCCTTGTCAAGCCAGTAACACCTTAATGACTTTAATTCAGCTATGTTTCTACAGCATTTTAAATGATGTCTCCATCCTGGGTGTTGTTTCCGGGCACTGACAACTCCAAACAAACAAAAATATTTATTATTTGTGACAATATTACTTATCCTGCTTTTTTATGTTGTCTTTTACACAGTTACCCCTTATGAGCCAGATGTCTTGCTGCTGCTGGCTGTTCCCTAAGGGAGGATGTGTCAGGCTGGATGCCCAGGCTGTGTTTCTGCACAAGCAGATGAGGGCATGGCTCTCCATCATGCACCATACCTTAGCCTACATTTGAGTTTACATTGTTTAACTCCCTTTTTCTCCATGCTGACCATAAACAGCTTTTTCTTGCTATAAGGAAAGGATGGAGTCGGCACTGATCCTTACTGGGAGAGCTGCTGTGTGCCCTGTTATAAGCAGTAAAAAAATAATAACCCAGATTTATGATGTTATATGCATAAATATAGAAATATGCATTATTATTTGTCTGTGATGCCCACTGCTTCACCATTTCTCTCTGCTGGAAACATTCCCTCTCTTTGCTGAGACAGTGCCATTTCTGCCTGTGCTTTGCTGAGTGCATCCCTCCGAGCAGGGTGGCATGGTGGGGTGCTGGATCCAGGGCCTGTCCCCAGCCCGATGGTACCAGTGTGGTGGCTGCCTGGCCTGGTGGTGTCTCACTGGTGGCACCCTGGCAGAGTGTACAGGGATTGCACACACACCTCTTCAACATCTGTGTATGTATGTACATATGTATATATAGAATCATAGAACCGTTAGGGTTGGAAAGGACCTTAAGATCATCCAGTTCCAACCACCCATGCCATGGGCAGGGACACCTCACATTAAATCATGTCAGCCAAGGCTCTGTCCAACCTGGCCTTGAACACTGCCAGGGATGGAGCATTCACAACCTCCCTGGGCAACCCATTCCAGTGCTTCACCACCCTAACAGGAAAGAATTTCCTCCTTATATCCAATCTAAACTTCCCCTGTTTAAGTTTTAACCCATTACCCCTTGTCCTATCACTACAGTCCCTAATGAAGAGTCCCTCTCCAGCATTCTTATAGGTCCCCTATATAACCAAGAAGAAAAAGGATACTGTATATCATATATATGATTATATATGTAGATACATATAGGTGGACATTATCTGCACAGGTATCTATACAGACAGCTCTCTCCACCATATATAGATAATATAGGTGTCTGTGTATAGGGGTATGCATATAAACAGGGGTGTGGTATATATGTAAAGTGAGAGATATATACAGGGTGTATATAGGGGTATATGCATATATGTATATATATATAGACACCCCTATCTACATCCCTATACATATCCTCTAATATATAATGGGTAGATATATATTTATAGGGGTGTGCCTGAACATATATATGCATTATCTAGGCATATACACACCCTCCATGAATAAATGAACGAATGAATAAATAGGTAAATAACTGTACCCCGCGGGGGACGGCACTGTGGAGAAGCCCCCTCCCACCCGCAGTAATGTCGGTACCACCGCACGCCTCCTCCCGAAGGCTCCTCGCTGCCGGCCTTCTTCCTCCTTCTCCTCCTTCCCCGCCTCACCCGGCGCGGCCGAGGGCGGGTGTCACGGCCGGGAGCAGCAACGCCTTGCGACCTTGTTTGTCCCTGCGCCGCCCCCATAGCCGCCCGCCGCTGCGGGGGGCGGGCGGCGGTTGCCGTAACGACATGGCCTCGGCCGGGGGCGGGGGGGCGGCCTGAGCTCGGCCCCGGCGGGCGGGGCGCGGGTCGGCGGCGAGGGCCAGGCCGGGGCGGGGCGAGGCGAGGCCGGACCGGCGGCGGGTGGAGCAGGATCGGGCCCGCGTGGCCCGGCGGGGATGAGCCATGGCTTCGGTGAAGGTGGCCGTGCGAGTGCGGCCCATGAACCGCAGGTGAGTGCGGCCCGGGCAGCTCCGTGTCCCGCCTGCGCGGGCGGTGACAGCCCTTGCAGCGGGGCAGGCTCACAGAGAGCTCCGCATGGACCTCAGGAGCTCGGCGCTCCGGTGGGCGGCTCTGCGCGGGCTCGGGAGTAGCTCCCCCGCGTTGTGCTGGAGGTGTGGGGCTCGCCGGAGACTGCCGGTGTGCCGTGGTCTGGAGCATGGGTTTGTCTGAGCCCTTTATGGTGACGGAAAGGTTGTTCTGGTGAAGATGGGAAACTGCTGAGGGGCAAGGGCCTGGCACGGGTGTGCAGCCGGCTTCTGAATGTGAAGGCAGACTGCTTCATCTAGAAACTGCAACCCCTTCTGTGCCTGCTTGGGACACAGAGGTTGTTATCGAGTTCGTCTGCAACACCAACGTGTGTGGAGGAGGCATTACGATAAAGGTTATTAGTAGGCAACCTCGAAGTATAAAAGAAGCAGTCTGCCTCATTTACTATAGTGACAGGAGTTTGTCATCCACCTCCTGAGCTGGGTCCGGGAATTAAACACTGTTTTCTTTGGGGAAAGAAGTGCATAATATGCACGGTAGAGTTAATTTTTTATGATATCATTTAAGAACCATAGGCTAGGAAACAATCAGGTTCTCCTGGCAGTGATCTGACTTCTCTTGTTCTGGAATGACATAGCCAGTTAAAAAGAAAAGTGTTCTAAAAGCACCAACAACCAGTCAGGCTTGCACTGTTCCTTTCACTTGGTCCGATGCAGGTATACTAATAATAATTAGCCAGGTTCTGAAATCAGTCAGTCGATGCCTTGCTTTCAGTGTCTAAGGGGAAACAAACCTAATGAAAATAAAGTTGATGAAGGTAGGAAGGGGAAAATCTTGCAGGTTGGTTTCAGGTGGTTCAGGCAGTTTGATGGAGGCGAGTGGTTAGAGGTCAGGGTTGGTGAATAATCCCATTGCACCCTCCTGCTTCCTCATGCTCCTGCCCCTGAGTTTGACCACATAGTTCTTACACATTTTTAAACTTATTCCGTGTAAACACTTGGTTTTTCCTTCTCTTACAGCAGGTCTTCCAAGTATTGGTAAGACTTGGTATTTGTAGTGTGTTGGTAGTACGGAGAAGTTTTGTTTGTGGGTTAGAACTGTGATCTGCTGAGACAGAAGAGGGAGGGAAATGGAAAGCACATGGCAGAAAAGGGCTGGTGATTGTGATAGTGGAAACACTGATAGAGTGTGAGTTAAAGTGTGTGAATGTCATGGTAAAAAAATATCACAGACAATGACTCTATACCTTGAGCCTGTATTGCACGTGGGAGGATAACTTGGATAGAGCTGGATCAGAGCGTACCTAGAAAACTATGGAAATTGTGATGTGATGGGAAAGAGGGAGCCAAAGACCAGGGCAGGCAGAGGCCTGGCGTGGTCACAGAGATAAAGAAGTGGTCTTTAACAGTGAGTAGCTGTGCATAAACCTACTCTGAAAAATGGTAATCATCTGACTGTGGAAATAAGCGAATTGTATAGAGTCTTTCAGTTAAAACCTTGCAGTTTATGGGATGGTGCTTGATGTTTATAAAATATCATCAGGAAGCTGGATTCAGTGTTATGGGAAGTTGCTTCTAAGTCTCAATCTTTTTCAGAGGTATGGTTGCTGTTTGGTGTGATATTGGTACTACAGTTCGGGAGCAGTGTTGGGGTCAGTGGTGCTCCTTTCCTTCAGTCAGTGCTGGACTCATGCTGTGTAGTGTAAAACATCTTAATGTCTTCATCTTAAAGATCCTAAGCTTTAGAGGATTCAAGAGCTTTTCCTATTACAGTAGTGAGGATATGGTGAACCAAAGGCCAGGAGCAATAATCATATTTTGACTGTCAGTTTCGCTTGTACATAGTGTAGTGTGAGGTGTTCCTGCCCATGGCAAGGGGGTTGGAACTAGATGATCTTATGGTCCTTTCCAGCCCTAACCATTCTACGATTCTCTGTCTTCTCTCAGCCATGGTTTCTTCCTCTTCATGTGTCACTGCAGCGTTTTACAAAGGAAAGGTCTTCCTTTCCAAGGGATTTTCCAATTTAGGTGTTTGTTCTGCAGCACTTGTTTTCAAAATCCTTAGCATGATCCTGTATAGAATTAAACTTAATTTTGTGTGTCTCTCTAAATTAGCTTTGGTTTGTTCAAAGCTTCATCATATAACACAGCTTATTCCATGAGTCATTTTTAATTAGAGAAGACAGAGTTAATGAATGGTTATTGGTAAGACTCCTGCATTATAGAGCAGTTGCACTGTGTGGTGTCATAGCCCTGCTAATTGTGTAATAAGTCATGAACATGCATCTTGGAATGAGTTGTGTGATAGGGAGGGGGTTGTTGTCCAAGGATTACTTGCTGTTCCATTGCTTAGGTGACAAACTTTAGTCTTTTTTTTCCTTCTATGATTTATTTTTAGTCTTCTTCTTCTCTGACTTGACCTGGAAGGAATTTTTCATTTTGGTGCTGTTGTCAAAGCCTTGACCATTCTTCTTAAAGTAGTTAACATCCCAAATTGTGTTACACAGAGGTTGCACTAGAGGTGTTTGACTGTATCTCTGGATAATGTAATAGGAATTATGTCTGATGGCTTTACAGTTATGCTTTGAAAGCAGTCATGAGCATGAACTTAGAAAATTCAGTTACTTGGCGAGTCTCTGTCTATCCTTTGGTTTCCCTCATTCAATGCTGAATTGCAGTGACGGCCTTTCAGTCTGTGCTTATGGTTTAATGTTTCTATAAAGTGGCTAAAAACCTGCCAGCTGACAGAAGACTGGGTTTTCTTCATTGAGTATTGATCTGCAGAGAGGTGAGGTTGGGTGGTTGGTCTGTTTTGCTTGGGCAAGTTAATGGTTTTGGTCACCATTATTTCTAAGGTTCATTTTCCAAAACAGTCACTATAAGCATTCATTTGTTGTCTTATCATTTGGAGGACTTGGCTGGAGAATCCCATATCTGGTCCCACAAAATGCAGTTTCTCATCAAGATGCTGTCATTCTTCAGCATGGTCATTTCCTGGGCAAAATTATGGGATTATAGAGAAGTGTAATCAGCTTTGAGGCACTTTCCTCATCACTTACTGAATAGATGACTTCATGTTACTGGTTACTAGTCACTGTCTTCTGTATAGTGTGAGATATTTGGGATCCTGTTAAGCCTAACCCAATTCTGGCTCTCTGGTTTTTGCACTGCATCTGCACTGTTCAAATAAATATGTTGGTTTATGTTCATCTGTTCAGAGTCTTAAGAAGAATGAGGGAGTAATTTTTTCTTCTATTTTATGTCATGTTTTCTCTGCATGAAAACTAGAATTCAATTAGTGTTCAGGAAAAGCATTTTTACACTTGTTTGTCAGTTAGATAAAAGCATCTAATGTATGCTAAATAAGAAAAAATG
Organism: Pezoporus wallicus; assembly: GCF_028554395.1. Lineage (NCBI taxonomy): Eukaryota > Metazoa > Chordata > Aves > Psittaciformes > Psittacidae > Pezoporus > Pezoporus wallicus. Next base: position 3,216,048 of record NW_026641383.1, read on the forward strand.
TTTTGATATTTAATAAAGGAAACATTAACTTGATTCTTTCAGATGCTATCACTAATTCTTGTGCCCCTCCATTTCTTACACCTGATTGCTTTGTTCTACTTGGCTTTTCATTCATGAAGTAATAAAGGAAAACAAGCTTTTTTCTGATTTTTTTTTTTTTTTAACCTTTATGTTTGTTTCTTGTGTTTGCATAAGCTAATTATTGTATTTAACTGGTTGAACAAATGCTATGCTGTCCTCACCTGCAGAGGATGCAGCTGGCATCAGAATGTGGGTTTGCACTGCAGTAAATTCTCATTCCCTGTGCTTATCCAGTGCTGTCTCTGGTTGTGTTTATTTAAATGAGCTGTGTAGACTTTCTCACAGCTCTGGTCTTATTTCCAATAAAATGAAACAGAAATTCCTATTTGGTTTAAGTTTTAAGTGATCAATTTTTAACCCTGTGTGCACACACTCCTTAGGTTCACTCAACAAACAGAAGTGACTGATGGGGCTGGCAGAAACTTGTGTCTGTGGCTGTAGTGCTTTATGTGGTTACACAGTTATTCACAGTTACCACATAAAGATTAACAGCTTTTATGTTTGATAGTGGGGAGATAGAGGAAAATATGTTTTATTGCTTAGACAAGGCTTTTGTGTGACTCTGGGATTTGTTTGGATTAAAAGCCATGCCAATGCTTTAATCCACAAATACATTCTGTGTGATTATTCATTAGATGTAACCTCTTGGTTTTACATTAATACACCTCTCAGTTATGCTTCTAAGTCTAACTCACTCCTCTGCGTGCAGAGCTGGTGTCAGAGGACCTTAGGGAAATTTAGGACAAACATTACATGATTCTCAAAAATAACTGCTTGCACAATCCAGGCCTCACTATCAATAGCAGAGTCTTCAACAGCTCAAATTAATACAGTGATGCAAAGGACAGGGATATAAAATAAGCTGTTTCATTTTACAAGAAGCATGTGACTAGATTGTTTTTGTAGCAGCAGAAAGAGATAAACAAGTAAACAGTAAAGAGCCAGCTGGAGTCTTCATTTCCATTCAGGATGTTTACAAGTGATTTAGGTAGGGGCTTACTGGGAGTATAAAAATTATAATTAACTAGCCATGCTTTTTTGAATTGACAGGAGGAGCAAAAGACGTATGTGGAGATTATATTATGGAATTTCTGATGCAGGGAAGAGGGGAATGAATTGCTGGCTCATGATGAATTGCTGTGTCTAAAATATAGATTACTGTGTATATTTTTCATTTCATGAATTTATAGAGTGTTTTCACAGAATGTGTATAACATCATGGTAACACAGGTAGAGTAAGAAAAGACGCAGTGATTACAAGCAAGGACACCTGTAGTTAAATCTCGTATTTGTCTCTGAAGTGCATGATGAAATTTTTGTGGCATCTGTTTCTGAGCACTGGTTGTTGCTTTTAAGCAGCATCCAGGGTGATAGCAGAAAGATAACTCAGAGCTTAAATATGGCCAAGTGTTGCAGTACTGTCACTTTCTTGACTACAGTACCAATGAGGATAAGCCATTTATTAGCAAGCTGAGTTTGCTGCTTCTTATGCTAACTGTTTGAACTTCCTGTTTTCAGAATGGTGCTTGTTATTTGCCTTATAATCAATACAATTTCCTTATGAGAAGAAGTTGAAAGACCTGTAAGGATAGGTGAGGCTCTGATGTGCCAGGGGTGAGCGTACCTCTCTCTTGCCTTTGCCTTTATCTGTGGGTGAGTCTGACTCAAATAAGAATCTACTTTGATGCTGGGTTGGCGAGATAAGCTAACTGTTCTGAATGTGACTTTTTCACCTTGCCATATTTTGTGTCCAGAACCTTGAACCCATATAAAGACCTCCCTTTGGAGGTCATTTCCCTTTGGGGACGTGTTTAGAGCAGATACACCTCTCTCCCTGGAAGCAAGCTATACATACGTGTGTATATAAGAACCTTCATACGTTCATCAGTGTGTTAGCATTGGATCAGACCATGAAAGTGTAGGCTCTGACCTGAATTCTTGGATTGTATAAACTTGATACTAAGAGAACTTGAAGTCTGACATTGAAAGTGTTTTTAGTTATGTCAGGGTCTCTAAGAAATGGTTTTATTTTCTATCTCTCACATCTCTTCAAAAGGAGCAAACAGTAGAAAGAGTTTTTATTCTACAATATGGTTATGCACACCTTCTCAGGACAGGCCCTTTAGTATAGTCAGGATCAGAGAAGTGAGCATCAGCATGAGGCTGCACACACTACCTCTCCTTAATAATCACTGCCTTTTACTTGACCTGAGTGAGGATGTGCTTTAACAGATGGATTATAGTTGGCAGTGGCTTGGTGATACCCAGTGGGTATGGCCAGGTTCTTGCAAGGGCTGGTTCACTCATTTGGCCTTGGCAGCACAGTGAGGCTGCCAGACGTGAGAGAGCACGCTTGCTTGTTCAGTTGTGAGAAAGAAGTGTAGAATCTGAAATGAAGTTATTGTTGTATGGCTACGTGTTTAAGGTGTAGGACTTTGAGAGAGAAGACAGGAGAGGTGGATGGGCCGCATGTGTGTGCCTGTTCTAAGGGAGCTGTTCTTGACCAGCATGAAGGAGGGATGTGCTTGTTCAACATAGAAAGAATGCGTGTTCTGTGAGCACAGAGGTACCAACAATAAATTGTGACATAAACATTTGCAAGTATGGAAAAATACCCTCAAAAATCTTGGTGGTGGTAGATATGGCTGATGCTGTAGTTCTGAAGTAAGGATGCAATTGAGCTAGCAGTGTTTGCTAGGAAACACAGGTACTATGTATTGTGAGGCTCCTCTAAATGCTATCGACATGGATCATATATGTAAGAAAGGGATGTAGTAAGCTATGTTACCAGGCTGCAAGTAGACCATTTAAAAATTAAGAAAAGGCTGGAGAACCTGCTGCTGAAGCAAATGAAGTAGAAGTGACAGCTTGCTCGCAGCAGAGCGTTGACTCAAACTTGTAATGAATAGGAAAGGAGAAAGGAAAATAAAACAGAGAAGAGCCTTGCGGCCTTACAGAAAAGCCTTGGTTGTCAGTGGCAAGAATAAGCAAGAGGAGATGTAAGTCTTTTAATCAGTATAGTGGCATGGGAGATGATTGGGTTTTAAGGTTTTTTTTTGGCATAAAGGTAATGAGTGGTAGATAAATAGTCCTGGCCTGGTTATGTAGAAGATGGTTATGTGGAAGAAGCAGCAGCCATGAGGGGCGGGTGAAAAAATGCCAAAGTTATTTTACTCAGTAGTTTAAGAAGAACACGGCAGATGTAAAGCAGAACAGTTGTTCTCGTGAAGAGTTTAAGTTGCAGATGGCCTAGCTATGTGTTTCTTAAGGGGTGGTAAAATGCAGTATTGGACAGCTGTGTTAAGGAGTGGCGTCTAATATGAGTATGGCCTTTGCTAAAATGAGAAGTTAAAGCCAAATAGAGAAGCCAGCACCAAGGCTGATGGTTGGCTGGCAATTTGGATGCCACAGGTCAGGATGTTCTAGAAAAACTTGTTGGACTCTCCTTAGCCTTTTCCACAATAGCAAATGTCAGTAGTGCTGAAGCAAACTGAAACTTATGGGTACAAGCAGTAGAGGATGTCAGGTGGCTTGTTTCTCTTGTGTTTCACACCTGTGCTAAAGTATGTGGTCTTTGGACATCAGTGGCTTGTTTTTCTCCTCTTGTTATGCCCTTTTCCTCTGTGGTTAATCTTTGCAGTTTTTCTGCTTAAAACTGATGAATTTGAACTTAAAAGTGTGCTACAGTCACAGTGCCGTTCTTGTTCACAAATAGATTGTTGAGCTGAGCACTGAAGCTGTGGCTTGTGTTTCCTCCATCGAGCCCCTTAGTCAATATCTTGTAAAGTTCTGTTTCTGGAACCTCATTATCTGAATTATGTTGGAAAAGATCAAGAAAAATTATGGGAATCATTGATTAAAAAAATACCTCTGCACTCTGTGTTACAACTACTGGAATAGATTAGGAGATGCCAATGTTGAAATATTTGTAGGGCTTAAATGCGGAAAAGAGGAGTTAAATATTGAGTTATTGCTCCTTCATAGTATCTTGGAAGTAATGGGTTGAAGCTTATAATGAATCAGCTTAAACAGTATCTAAGGAATTACTAGAAATGAGATAGTGCAGGTTGTGGAAAAGTCTTCCCCAGGGAAATGAAAACCCAGGCAGTTGGGAAGAGCTAATGTGCTTGAAGAAGCAGCTCATTACGGGAAACAATCTGGCTTGAGTGGGAAGGTGAGACCTGGTCTGGGTGAATTTTAAGTAGCTCCTGCACTTGTGGTTCTAGCTCTGACTTCCTCTGTTGTGGTTTTTGCACAGCTTTATACACAGGAAAGAGAATAAACAGGGTATGCAGCAGGATCTTGCCATTTTCATGTACCAAGCAAGGTGTAACAGGGAGGGAGAGTCCCAACAGCTTTATCCTTGTCTTGATGAGCAGCAAATCTTGGAGCAGACTTGACTGCTGCAGAAGGAGCTCTAAGGAGTTTCGGCAAAATACTGGGTTAACTGAAGAGTTAATGGGTGGGTCTGGCAGAGATCAGGAAGCCCACATATAGCTTCAGTTTACATGTGCTTATTTTTCTGTCCTTTTTAGTGCTTTCATGCAAATGCTTCAAAAGTTTTTCATGCCTGTGGGATCTGTCACAATCACTACCTTGTTTTGTCTGTCCCTCTCCCTAGCAGTGAAGAACAAAGACCTTCCAGTGCCAGTGGGGCCAGAGCACAGTGGCAGTGTGGGTATGTGTGGGGCAATGTAATTAAACCGGCCTCGCTTACAGTTTCTAATCCCCCAAACTTTACAGTCTTAAGCATTTAGACTTAAAAACCTAGTTCTTAATAGCGTTTCCTAGTTCTTTTATTTCAGTATTATCAAATACATTGCCAGGTTATCTTGGCATGTTATATCATGAAAACAATGAACAATATAATACTTTTAAACTCAGCTTTTTGTTGAGAGCTCCCAGAAACCAGCAGAGAAAAAAGTAATGAGTTTCTTTGTATAGTAGCTTTCCTGCTGAAATGATGTGAGAGGAAGGTGAGTCTGTTGGTTTCTCAGGCTTTGTTTATTTGAAATTAAGACCAGTTTTGAAATAAATGGGATTAGCACTCAGCTGTGTTAACCTAACTGAGCTCTTGGACTTGAAGACTCTTGAAAGTCTGAGTATCTGAAAGCAGGTATTGTTGGTAAGAACAGCTGACTGAATTGAAGAGCAAAGTCCTCTGTTTTGCAGTAGCTGTGAACACAAAGCCAGGGTTATTTATTTGGAGAGGGTTTTTCAGAGTTCTCTAACAGAAAAAGGGCGTACATGGCGCTCAGTATCTTAATTGCTGATGGGCAGAAGCTCCTATTATTGAAGACTCGGACACTTCAAATAGTGCCTTTATGAAGACTCTTCTTCAAAGTGTTTATATTGTGAATAAAAAGCAATAGATAAAGAAACTTGGAGTATACCCATCATTTTTTTTTGTATACTTATACATTTGAAAGATATTTGTACTTAGGTAACTGAGGTAGTTTGTTGTTCAGTCCAGATGGCTTCTGTGTGTTTCAGTAAAGGATGACAGAACAGCAGCCTTACGAGGAGCTAATAGATCTGTGAGGTCAGGCACAATTTTTTTTTTCCCTGCATTTCTAATTTTGAGTACCTCGTGCCCCAAAAGACAAGGGAACTGCAGGTAAACCGTGTGATTTCTTTGAATTGTACTTTGCTGTACACAGGATGTTAAGTCAATGCTATCTTTATGACTTGTGATAGCAGGAGTAAAAGAGCAGGTCAGAAGAAACAAGATACTAAAATACCTGTGAAGTAAAATCCAGGAGTCTTAGAGAAGTTTTATAGCGTCATGATAGTTACAACAAAGTTCCAGGCTGTAATTCAGATCAACTTGGTCATATCTGAAGCTGTATTTTCTGTTGCTTCTGCCAAAGGTGGGCATATGCTGCATTGTTTTAAAAGTCAGTATCAGGAATGCGTAAGAGGGGGATCACATAAGTATCTTAAAACTTAGCTATGCAGGAGAAGCTCCTATTGGTAAGACAATTACGGAATCTGGTTCGATGCTCCATCTGTGCCGGTGAAGCAGAAAAATCTCTGTTGACATGGTCTGCTCATTGAAGAGTAAATATTTTTCAGGTTATTATGCATGGATGATACCGTAGCTTTTTAAAGTTAGCTGTTGCTGAGGAGTTAAAAATTGTCTTAGGTGTCTGCCCACCAAGCCTCATCTGAGTCGTTGGGAGGTGAAGTCTACCTATAATATTGTTAAAGATGCAAATTTAAAAAGCAGGTCAAGTACATGGTTTAATGTAGTGACCAGTCTGTATGTGTCACTATGGGTGTACATAGTTCCCCCCCACCAAAAGCTAGATATCATTTGACATAAGGTAGTACAAGGACACCCGTGTTTATTTTCCAGCAGAGCCTTACTGCTGTAGATTAAACTGCCTTTCAGTATTGTAGGTAAAGGCATTTAATCTAGGTTGTCCTTCATACAAGAACTGAGATGTGTGTGCTAGTATATAAATTTAGGGAATATTTCTGGTGAGATGTACAAGATTTTCCCTTGTTACTGCATTCTCTGTCACTGGATTTATTATTCTGGTTTCAGCTGCACTACGAAGAAAGCTCTGGTAGCAGAATCTCCCATTTAACTGTTTGCATATTTTGCTGCTATGACAGAATGCAATGTGGGTATCATTATAAGTCTGCATTAGCAAATCAGTAAGATTACATTTATCACAGAAAACCTTATTCCCACACAAAAACGTGCTTTACAGCACAACTCTCTCTTAAAGTACCAATTATGTGCACAGTTTCTTTCTCTCAGACACAATCGCAGTCGTATCCATAGAAAGCTGTTTCTTTTCTCTTCAGTCCCTAGGAATTTTTTCTGCTGTTTTCTTGTCTGTCTTCTTGAGGTGAAACTTGAGAGATGGCATAGCCTGTCTGTCAGCTGGTCCAGTCTCATCTGGCAGCTTTGAATCTGTTGGCCGATGTCAGACAGGGTTGACAGCTTGTAGGGGCCTCGATGATAATGAAGATGTTGTTTGGAGAAATGAGTGGCTGTAAGGGAGCCTGCAGAGCTCCCCCGAGAGAGGGGGAGGCTGCAGCCCTTATCTGCTATCAGAGGATCCATGTAGGAGCCTTCCCTCAAACCGAGAGTGAAGGACATCTGATTGCAGTTGTGCTGCTTGATTTACAGTGTGTAGTTGTAACTTTCAGACTAATTAGTGTATACATGGCTTCAGTCATTTATTTATGGGCTTGTAGCTGTATCAGTCAACAGCAACAGGCACTCTGAGCTCAGGACACGCAGCGCAATCGCCCTGCTGTGCAGACAACTGTGATTTTTATACAGTGTGATCATGTAGTACAAGTGACTCAAACCACAGTGGATTCTCAGAATCTTGTGCTAAAATTGGGTTCTTTGACTTGTTCTTGTTTTAGGTCTCAGCCAACGTTATATTGAAACTACTTGTTATTGGTGTTTATGGAAAAAATGACTTTAACCCGAAGGGTAATGAATGTGTTTTACATACAAATCACCAGATTTATGTTTTTAACTGCAGCTAGATATGGAATCACATTTAAAAATAATGTACTTTATACAAAATGAATTGATAAGCACTGAAGAAGTTAGAAAACAAACCCCAAAGCACAAAACTGGAGAAGAGCCTTTGGATAGGAAAGAGAATTTGTGTGATATTTCACATTGCACCAACTTCACTTTTCCTGTTGGTACAGAAAGTAACAAAGAATTTCTTGTGTAGGAGAGTTTTTGTTTGACTTCTTAAAGCATATGTTTGAACTGAGCGTTCTCCTTTCAAGAGCTGCTCGGACAAAGGAGGTGTCCCTGGTCAATGGGACATCAGGGCAAAGGTACAGTTAGTATGTTACCAAGCTACAAGAAAACACCAGGTTCCTTCTGTGACACACTTTGTGCTTATTTTTCAGTTAAATCTACCTTGAATTCTCCTGGTCATGAAGCAACCCTCGTGCTTTCATTTTGTGACCACAGAAATACACCTGGGTAGTGAACAAGCAGAGTGATAAAACAGGAAATCTGTAACACTGTGCTTAAAATGTGAACAAAAGAAGTAACAGGCACTTTGCTGAAAAGAAAAGCCATGGAGCATGGTTGGGTTGCTTTTACAAGTGCTCAAGCTATGTTTTTGAGTAGCTGAAAAGCAAAATCACACATCTGCTGTTCAGTATAATCCTTTTCCCATAGAAGGTCCATTAGATGTCTACAGTGAAGTGAATTTCCAAGAGTATGCTTTACAGATCCATTTTCTGCTTTGACGCAGAGGTGCTCTGCAGGCAGTTCAGGTAGTGCCTGTGTCCTTGTCTGTGCATCCTGGGAGGTTTGCTTAAGTGGTCTTTTGAAACACTGTGAAAACTGGTTGCACTTTCTATCCTGTCCTTCTTGGTTTCTCCCTCTTATCCCCCAGAGAAAATATGTTTCATTCTTTGTGTTCTATTCTTAGTCATGTCTGACAGGTATTATGATAATCACAACTGATTCTCATAGTACCAAATTAATGGAAAACGTAATATCATGATTTTCTAATGGGATAAGCTATAATGAATGCTCTAGTGTCTGGACAATTCAAAATGGATTAATAAAAAACCAGTTGTTAAATAACTGAACCTTCCATTGGAGGACCTTAAAGGAAGGAATTAAAGGTGAACATGGCAAAAGACCAAGCACATCTTAATAGGGATTTTCCTAACGCTTCCCATGTTAATTTATATTTGAGCTTTTCTCTGCACTTCTCCCTTTGTCTCTGTGGGGGGATCTTCAGAAAGTCTTGTGGAGGACTGGGTAAGTGACGTAAGGAACAAGTTGCCTTGAAATCTGGAGATGCTACCACAATTTGGCTGCCATTGGTATGATTTTGACTGGATGCCCATGGAGGTGCAAAAACTGCCCTGGTCTTTGCCCTGAAAATAGGGAATATAAGGGAAGGAGAGAAAGAAACTTGACATAGAGATATCTGTGTTGGAGCTTCTTCTGTGAAGCTTCTGTGTGTTGATATAACTGCAGAATCCTCTTCAGTTTGGGGGACCCACATGCTCATTGTGAAGATACGTAATTGTAACTTTACTTAAGTAAGCCATTTTCAAGTTGTCCCATTACAAGACAGATATACTAGTTCTTTTAAGCATATCTTGGTACTAATGTTGATGTTATTTATATTAAAATAAAGTGTCAGTATTACTCAAAGTAGGTTTTCAAATTTTTTCCCCTTTTTTTTATTTTCTTTTCTTCTTTCCCCTCTCCTTGAAATTAATTGCTGTGTGACTGTCTGAATTTAGCAATAGTAGAGAGTTAACAGCAGCAAGCTCATATGTTTCCTGGTGTCTGTGCCAAGAAACTTGCCTGTTTGATCACTTTGTGGCTTGGTTAGAGGCCACGGGATCACGGGTTATGAGTTTTCTTCCCTTGTGATCCTGGAACTCCACGTGGTATATGAAACAGCAGTGAGAACAGCCTGCAGGCTGTCCCTAAACACTGCTGTGCGAGCAGATTGGGGCTGAGAGGGAAGCAATGTCTCTTAAATCACGAAAGCATTAATTGTGAACTTGTTTTGGCAGCTGGCCCCTTTACGTTGCTTTGTGATGAGGGAGGGGGCTGGAACTTGCAGGGGCAAGTGGGGCTTGTCCCTGGGCTGATGTAGGGCTTAGTGGTTCCTATGGATGCTGGAGGAGCAGTTTGTTGCAGTAGGGTTCTCCTAGCTCTGAAAGGCCTCAGGAGGGAACCCAGTGCTGCAGTAGAGCTCTTTACAGCCTGAAACTTTGCTTAAGGTGGAACTTGAAAGGGATTCAGCCCTTGCTGAGCTGCATTGAGTTGAGTGCCTGGAAATAACTGGCATCATGCAGGCAACTACTTTTTTGTGGGATCCTCTTAAACCCTTTATGTGTACATTATACTTATCTGTCTCATTAAAATGAAGCTTTAGCACTTGAGTCCTGTTAATTCTTTTTACTTTTCTCAGGTTGGTTTATTCACTCTGATCATTGTAATCCCGTTTCAGATTGTCCTCTCCCTATTCCTTTCCCTACAAAATAACCAAAATTCTATTTATAGTTTTTTTTTTTTATTGGCTAGTGCCTCACAAGGCCTTTCTCTCTCCCCCCCCCCGTTTTATTTTTTACTTTAAAATCCTTATTTAATAATGTTTAGTAATATTATCAGTGTTATCTCCCAAATTAATGACTGTAGGCTTCTCAGTTCATGTATGGGTGTTAGACTTAAAACGTTTTGTATCAATTTTCGATTATTTAGTACCTTTAGGTTTTATAACGTGTAGAGCTGGCTACGTCTGGGAAAGAAAACACTGACATACGTTATTATTTCCTCTCATACCCCTCAAGCATGAAGACATCAAGACAGAAAAAGTAGTCCTGGCTCAAACTTCATCCTGCTGAGAGTCCTCACAAACTTTTAGAGGAAGGTTACAAATTAACATTTGAAACATGTTTCATAGTAAGATAGACTGTTTAATTGGGCCACATTACCTATGACACCTTTGCTGAGCAAATAGTTACAGGCAGGTAGACACTATTAAGGAAGCAGGATGAATAGCAGCCATCTACAGGCTGTGTTACTGCGATGCCAGAATCTATTTCCTACTTAAAAATATCACTGAAAACTTCTTCTCCATTACCGTATCTGTTACCCGTAGCTGTATGTTAGGATTTCAGTCTCTTAAGTGTAAAACCTAGTAAAAGCTAATATGGGTGACATGGAAATGTCTAAAAGGCATCTCTTAAGGCATGACTCTGATGTTTTTCTATGGTAAATCTAAATCCAGACATAGAATTAATGCTCAAATCATTACAATTAACTATTTTATTAGCTTAAAAAAGAATGTATTGATATTTGACAGGAAGAAATTTCTCACTGTGAGGGTGCTGAGGCACTGGCACAGGTTGCCCAGAGGAGCTTTGTCTGCCCCATCCCTGGCAGTGTTCAAGGCCAGGTTGGATGGGGCTTGGAGCAACCTGCTGTAGTGGAAGGTGTCCCTGTCTTTGGCAGGGGAGTTTGAGCTAGGTGATCATTAAGATCTCTTCCAGCCCAAACCATTCTATAATTCTATGATATTTAAATAAGCACTTTTATTTGCCTAATCTTTATTCATTAATGTAGATTTTAAAATGGATTTTGCTTTTCTTTAGCATTTCTACTGGAAAACAGTGTGAGTAGAGGATAGCTGCACAGCCACAGTGTAGAGCTGGGTGAGCCAGTGCACCACAAGGAAGAAAATGTCACAATAAAATCCTGAATGTGGGTCTCCGATTACTAGGAAGTTTCTCCTTTTCAGTTTTGGTTGGTGCAAGCAGATATCCAGTAATCACTGAGATGCTGTGCAATATGGTTGAGCAGCACTTTATCGCTTTAAAGCCCTCTCCTTTCCTTCACACCAGTCAGGCACACCAGTTTGTTGGGTGTCTTAGCAGATGGTTTTTGAACAGGCATGTGTGTTAGCATTTGGGGAGCGAGGTTTTGTGTGATGTGTGTAGTAGTCCTCCTCTTCTGGCTCTTCTTTTCATGTGCATTTTTTTCATAACACAGGAGATGTTATGCTGAAGGTATTACTTTTATGACTAACTATAATGAAATCCCACCTCTAGCGAGCAAGTTGATATGTGCTCGTTTTAGACACTAAGCTTTTTGTATGAGAGTTTTGAAAACGGACACAACTGATGGGAAATAGATTTGGGTGAATGAAAACACTGCTGCACAACTGGACTTCTTCCTGGAATCGCTGTGTTCTGGGAAGCAACAAACCTGTGTAGCACTCCCTTGGTAGCAGAGCCCTCTCCTGCACTGCTATGATGCAGCAGTGCTCAAAAAATACGATCAGTGCCTCATTTCTAAGAGAGTTTTAGAATACTCTGTTATGGTTTAAATGTTTAGTCCCTGTTACCTACGCTATATGGGTAAATGGGAACTCCTGCTGCAAGGCTGGTGGTAAGAGGCTGGGGTGTATCTTGTAACATTCTCTTTCGCAGTTCCTTAGAGCCACATAATTGAGTTCACTGGGCTTTGGATCAGAGTACATCAAATTAAGAACAAACCACGTAACTGACTTGCAGAGTCAAACTTCTGAAGCAGGTTTCCCCAAGCTGCTGCTCTGTTTCTAGTTGAAGGGATTTGGAGACAAGCCCAAGTACTTCAAGTACATCCCGTAGCAATACATAAACATTGGTCAGACAATCAGAAAAATGAAATAGAAATGAATTCACTTGGTAGTTGACTGTGGCAAGCAACCTGTCAAGTGGAAAGATGACCGTGGATGATTGTGATGTTTGTTTTAACATTCAAGTCTCTCTAATTTTTTTTGTTTTGTTTAGGGAAAAGGACCTTAATGCAAAGTTTATTATTTCAATGGAAAAAAACAAAACGACAATCACAAACTTAAAGGTGAGTAAACACAATTTATAGAAGGAAGTCTGAACTGAATAGCTGCCAAAATACGACTGGACTAAAGAGTGGTCCTCACTGTACTATGGAGAGCGGCCCTTAGCTCTTAAAATACAACGTTGAAGTAATTCTTTGGGGAAGCAGGTTGAAGTGTTAACTTGCTGTACAGCAGTTTTCTGAAAACCACTCTGTAGGCTGTATCTCAGAGGTTTTTCTAAGGGTTAGCACTCTGGTCATTACTTAGCTGGAAGATGAAAGCCAGCAATAGAAGACAGGTACACGCCTGGTAGCTATTAAACCTTTGCTTTATGTGTAGAATTCTTGAATTCCCATGATAATGAACTAAACCCAAAGTACCCATCACTTGCTATCATATTTTGATGGTATATTTTAACATTTTGGTCAGCAAGGGAAATCATGCACAGCAAATAGATTTTTGCAGGATAGTTTCCAATGACAAATATGTGAAAATGGGTTTCAGTGTGTAGTTTGTTTAGATTGATTCAGATTGCAGTGCATATTGCTGAAATATAGTGCTAGCTGTCATGTCTTGAGCATGAAAATAGCCTTAAGCAGCACGTAAGTAACACCATTTTAATTATGGCTCCACAATGAAATCCTGTTTACAGTGCAAAGGTCTTTCTGGCTCCTATTAATTATATGCATAGAGTAATCCTTTATTATAATCTGAATTGCATATACAAGACTGATTTAACTGAACATAAGTATGGTGACAAAAATGTACTGTGGTGGTAGGAGCAGTAAGCTTAAATCCAAGTAATCCCTGCTGTGCTGTCCTGTGATGTGACTATCTTTTATGATGAAGTGTATCTGTTGTTAATTTTTTCACTGTTGGAATAAGAGGCTAACCTGTCATTATACAGATTTCTAAGTGTGTGTAGCCTTCTGTTAAATTTACTTGCTGATTATCTGTTGTAAAATGTTTCTAATTACTTCATTAGGATGTACTGTACCAGCTCTTTTTCTTTATTTTTTGAATAGGTACCAGAGGGTGGTACTGGAGATACAGGACGAGAAAGAACTAAGACATTTACCTATGATTTTTCCTATTTCTCAGCAGACAGTAAAAGTCCCAGCTTTGTTTGTCAAGAAATGGTAGGATTTCTGAATGTTTATAATTGATTTTTTTTTTTTCACCTCCTTTTCTTTTTTCTTTGGCTTGAAAGCATTCTTTGAAACGTCCTTCCCTTGAAAGTGCTTCTTGTATAATTCAGAAATTCCCTAGGTACCTGAGAATTTGAATTCTGCTTTGTTTTCTTTTCTTTCGAGCTTATCTAACATGAAGTGCTGTGTTTTCTAGTACAGCAGGTTAAATGCCTTCTTTCTAGTTCTCTTGTCTGATTTGGCTTGTAAGGTCAACTTAGAAGAATTCTCTGAGCACTAAATTTGCTTTTGAAAAGCTTTTTTAAAAAAATCACTTTTGGGAAATGAGGATAGATCTTTAACTCACTTAGAAACATTTTTATTATCTAGTAGGAGTGTTTTTTTTTTTTTTTGTCCCAAAGTCTTGGTGTAAACTGAAGATTGTTCAGTCTCCTCCTTTGAGTATTCAGTTTAGGAAAGGGCAAACCTGCTTTTCTTCCTGCACACTCAGAACAGAAAATCAGACTCTGAGCTATAGGCATTATTCAGGTCATTATTCGTGACCTTGCATTTCATGTGAACATTGAACCTTTTTTTGCTACTTTATATTTCCAATTTATTGAGTAAAATTCAAGTGTTTCGTGATTGTTACCTTGTTTTTTGTTTTTGTGGAACTTGGGATGCTTCAAGCGAGAATATTTTTTTTTCCCCCTTAAAATAATGCAAGGGTTTGAATGTGCTGTAAGGCAGTTGGATATATACTGGATGTGCTCTGTTAGCTCCCAAATCAGGGAGACTGGTATCACTAATCCTAAAAAACCTCAGATTTAAAACTAACAATAATAAGCAATAAATTAAAGCCATTTTAAAATATTTATGAGAAGGACAAGCTTTGCCATTATATACAATGGCTATAATTGTTTGATAGGGAATTTATACTTGAAATTTCTATTTAACCATCAGTGTAAGCGTTAGGTTCTCTTTTTTCCTGAAAGTGTCTTTTTTATTTCACTGAGTTATTAGTTAGAATTGAATCCAAACATTTGATCATGTATATTCTTAAACTTTCTGGATTATTAATTCTTGATGATCTTACAAGTAACACTGGTTTTGCTGTATTGTCTGAAACATCAAGAATTACGCGTTTATTGGGGCACTGATGTAGAAATACCATAATTCAAGGAGTATTTGAGTGCAATGATTGGAACCCTTGTTTCTAGTGGATGGTTTTAAGCAGGCAGTTCAGGCCATGTGGCTTCACTAGAACTTTAGCAAATGCTTGAAGCTGACCAGGCAGAGATTAAGTTATTTATTTTAATTAAAGCAGTTTGATCATGTATTTTTCAGCTCTGTTAAAGCTTGGGACTTTGGTTGTGGTTCTGCAGATGCAACAAAAGATTGCCTGAAGTTTTCTCATACAAGTTGATTAGGATCTCAGTTTAATATTACTTAGTTTCTTGAAAATGCATACAATTCTGTGATAACTGATTACTGTATTTGGAGTTCTTCCTGATAGAGATGAGTACAACTCCATAAAGCAGTACTAATGATGTATCAATGCATGTTTGGGGAAGCCTGCAAAATGTACTATAAAGTAGTTACAGAAATTCTTCTTAGGTACCAGTTGTGGCTTAGGTTTATGAATATGTAATTCTTGGATCTTTTAGATAGCAGTTTCTTTTTACGTGATTTCAGATGCTTCTAGAAAGCTATGTTAGACAAGACCTCACTGGAAGAATGGAAGAAACTTGAATTGGTATAAATGGATATTCAAGGTGTATTGGATATGTCTGATTTCCATACAAAAGTGATAATTTTTTTCCTTAAGTTTTTCCATATTGGTGCCCTTTTGCCTGTTTCAGGGTGGGTCAGATTGAGGAAACATCACTTGCCCATGTCAGGAGCTTATAGAGAAAAAGTAAAACTAAAATGTCCATATAGAGATGGCTGCAGCAGCCTTGAGTAATGTTTACTTGTTTTAAGCTGTGAGCTTTATGGTTTATAGTAATAAGATGGTAACAATAAATCCTAAATATGGTTTAGATGTCCACATTCAATATTCTGTTACTACAGTGTGTCTCACAACCCCAGACTGCCTCCTTCATCCTTCCTGGTAAGAATGTGGGCTTGCTCAGCCACAAAAACATTGGTGCTCCTGGGTCAAGTGTTGCTTTAATTACAATGGGTGAAACACATTGAAAACAAAAGGAGTTTTCAAACCATGGGAGTGCAATTTCTGAACAAGTTCTGCACAAGCTATTGTTTTGCTGGTGGTATTCATTTCATATTTAATTGGAAGACTGTAGTTAAGCTCTTATCAAGTTGCTGCAGAATTTCCAGTTTACTGCACCAGTGGCATAGAAAAAGGAGGTCTTTCATTCATACTCATCTTGCCATGGAATAAAATTGATCTTGATTGTTGTTAATGTGGTTGCCTAGTGTGCTTTGTTCATGATTGTTATAGTTTTCCATTTGAAAGGCAAAAAAATAATAGATGGAAGTCTGTCTAATACTGCGTGCCCCATTAATATGCCTTTTAGATGCAAGATGTGGTTTAGTGTTCAAAAATTAGAGTGGGAGTGGCAATTCACAATCAAGCTACTTACTTTATATTCTAGGAAGAGAAACTAATAGAATTTTGATATTTGCTGCCCTTTTGTGACAGACCAGTGTCCCAGCCATTTGGTTCTGTCAAAGTCCCATCCTAACAATGTCTTTTCTTCCAACCGTGTGTGATAAGCCTCTGTGTTCAGAAAACACTGACTACTACCTTGAATCACTTTGCAAGGTATAGACTAATCTTTTAAAGGGAAAATGCAGTCATAGCAGTAGTGTATAAAGATTTGGTGAGATAAAAACATGGACATAGAGAAAGGGAAAAGGGCAGGGGGGAAATACAGGAGTAGTTACTTAGGGGGGAGAATTAACTAAGATGCCACTTTTCAAATGACAAGTGAAAGGGAAATTGTGCTTTAGCTGATCTTTATACTCTTCCTTTTTCAGAAGTATGACTGATTACAGCATTGTAACTCCTTTGCTCAAGGGAAGGTCAAGTTAAGTATTCCAAAGACATGCTTGCAACTGAGCATTAATGATTAAAGCGATTGCCCAGCACTCCTTCAAGGGAGGAGTGGTACGATTATACTGTATGTGCCATTCACTATTAATAATGACTTGTAGACCCTGGTAAATTTAAACCACATATACTGCAGAATAGTAGCCAAATTAACGTGAAACATCTATGAGGTTTTTGAAAGTCATTTCTGGATTTGGAGACCCAGGTTAATATTTTCATTGAGAGAAAGGTGTTACTCCTCGCCCAGTGGGCCAGTGGGGGTATGACTGGAAATGAGGGGTAATGATAATGAAAGGTCAGGAATCTGGGAGGGATACAAGAGCCAATATTACAGGGGAAGGTTGTGAAAGCATCTGGTGAGAGCTGAAGTTATTAGGTGAGAACAGACTTCCATATAATGGGATGTGGAGGAGGGGTGGTTACCCATTTGTAACTGTTGAGTGCAAAAGGGAAGGGGCTAGCTGATGAAGGAGCGTCACTTACCATATGGAAAACATGTTTGCTAGCCTAAGAAGTATTGGTATGTAAAAGCCAGTTAGGGAGGAAATATGGAGAAAATGAGTAATTTTCTTGCACTTGATTAAAGCAAAAAAACCAAAACCAACCAACCTAAACCCTTCAAAAACACAAACCAAGGAACTGACAGGATCACTGAAACATTTCGTTTGAGAAGGGGCTGGGTATTTGCAGAACATAGAGAGCTGGCAAAGATACAAAAAGTGAGGCAATATTAACAGTAAGGAAAAGCGAATGAAGTATTTGAGCTTGGTGAAAGAAACTGGAGCTATAAAAAAAAGGTAACTTTTTTTCATTCTGTGTCAAGGAGCTCTCCATCAGAAAAGTAGAAAATATATTGTTGCAGTGCTGTAAACTAAGTATGGTAGTAAAATTTAACATTTTATTCAAAGTACTAATTTCCTGTCCTCTAGTAAATGTCGTTGGTTGATGTCAATAGCTTATATTGCAGTAGTTTATTGTTTTAATATTTACCATGCTGGACTGATGACAACTTTTTTCCCCAAGCTTCTGTCGTCTTAAAAAAATTTCTTTGTTTTCAGGTTTTCAAAAATCTGGGTACAGATGTGCTTAAATCTGCTTTTGAAGGTTACAATGCTTGTGTTTTTGCATATGGCCAGACTGGATCTGGGAAGTCCTACACCATGATGGGAAATGCGGTATGTTGTATTGTCATGGAATCAATAGAATATCAGGTTGGAAGGACCTCAAGGATCATCTGGTCCAACCTTTCTTGGCAAAAGCATGGTTTAGACAAGATGGCCCGGCATTTTGCCCAGCCGAAACTTAGAATCGCAGAACAGTTTGGGTTGGAAGGGACGTACGAAGGCCATCTAGTCCAGTGGGCAGGGACATCTTCAATTAGATCAGGTTGCCCAGAGCCACTTCCAGCCTGGCCTTGAATGTCTTCAGGGATGGTGCATCCACCATCTCTCTGGGCAATCAGTTGGAAAAGGAGCTATTTACCACCACCCTCTGGGTGCAGCTTGTTGCCAGTTCTCCACCCACCACAAGGACCACTTTTCTAAGACCATAACATATCAGTTCCTCTAGGAGGAGGTTGTGGGAAGCAGAATCAAAAGCTTTAGAGAAATACAGTGTCTCCTGCTCACCCCGCATCAACTGAGTAGGTGGGTTTTTTTCTTCTGCACCAATGAACTGAAATTGTGCTATTAGAAGAGCATGTTCTTATGGAATAATTACTGATCCCGTCCATATACTACTGACCCATCATGTATCATATCTTCTAGTAGTAATCAGAGGTTTTAGGAGATGTTTCTTTTATAGGTGGATACTTGGGTGGAAAAGTGTGTTTAAGTCATGCTCTGCTATGTTAGATGCGAGCCCCAGAATTTCAAATGTAATTACTGATTTTCTATGCTCAGCTTGTAAGCAAAGAAGATACTGATTTTGAGAACACAAATGATCAACCCTTTCTGAAGAGATCTGTTTTATATATCTCTTTTGAAGGGTCAGAAGATTAAAATAGGTCCTTAACCCCTTTTAGCAAAAGTGAGGAGTACAAAGAGGGAGAGAGCAGCTAAATGTAAGTTTCAGCAAACCATGGTGAGATGATGCAGTAAGTTCAGTTTTTAGGATTAAGTCTTGTTGAGTGCTTCAGTATAGACCCTGGTAGAGAAAGATGTGATAGGAGGAGTATTTGACATTTTGTGAGTAAAGGATGGGAGTAGTTTCTTGCAGTTATCTCCATGCCTGTCCAAGGACAGAAAGAACCCACTAAACTCTTGGGAGTAGAGCAGTTCAAAAAAGGCTGGCTCATGAAGCCTGTTTGCCAGGCAGCCTCTATAGGTTTCACTCTCTGATCATGGGGAAAAAATACATCATGTCTTCTTCCAGCAGAATTGAAAAGGGGAATATTGCCACTTGTCTGTCCTTCGATAGATCACGTTTGAAATGTTGTAAGATTGGCCACTTTGCACCTCTGTCTTCAAACCTTTCCCTTTCCATTGTCACAGAATAAGTAGCTTTATACTTGACAAAATAGACTTTTGTAACCAGAAAAGATCTTACGACCTAGCTGCGGATTTCTGTTTCAGGAATTTATAAAAGTGACATTTTTATGAGGCTGCCTCACTATATGTAATGACTGTAATCATCAAGGCATTTTGCAAATGAATAGGTGCTGAAGTTTGTTTGACACTATTCAATAATAAAGGTCTAATCTTCTTGCCATGAGACATAAATACTTTAATCTGGCTTTGTACAGAGCGTGTATAAAATATACTCAGCCACCAAGTTAAATGCTTGAAAATTGATGGCCCTGTCAGAGAGACTACAGTGCTGTAAGAAAACTTGAATTTGAAATGCATTTTCTTTTTTCCCTACTTCTCCTTAAAAAAAGTATGAATTCTGTTTTCACTTTGATTTCAATATCTGCTGTTCTTGGCTCTGAAGGCTTCTTCATTCTTCTGCAGTACTGTGGGCAGCAGTAATTCCAATAAATATGTGGACCGGTTAGAGTTAAGTCTAGAGCAGAGATACTGAAGTGATCAGAGATCTGTAAAATACGGTCTGTAATGAAAATCAGACTTGTGTATGCAGAGAAAGGAAGACTGTGGAGGAAAACACGTCTTCCAAGATGTGAAAGGCTGCTGTAGAAAGGAAAGGGAATGATTTGTTACCTATGCCCAAGGTAGATGGATAAGAAACAGTACATATAAATTGCAATAAAATGTCATATAAATATGAAATACATATCAATTTCTGATTAGCACAGAAGTAACATAGGCTTTTCATGAGAAAATTCAGCTCTGGAGTGCATTACTTATTTTAGTTCTATAGATTTCCATGACTGGAAACCCTAACCCAGAAGAAAACCATCAGTGATGTAGTTGATCCTGCCCTGGAGCTGTAGGGGGTGAAAAGGGTGAAAATGTTTAAATATAGTTTCTAATAGAGAATGTACGTTCTGTAAGATGTACATTTTACTGATAAAATATGCTTGGAACAATGTGTTCTTCCTTTCTCATCACTGTATTGCTATGGTTGAAGTTACTCAATTAAAGCTAGTATTTCCTGTTTTAAGACTCTCTTTGCAGTTGCTAGATTATGTCAGACACTAATGACTTGCCTAAAACTTTGTGATGGATCTTTCATGGTTTTTCCTTAAGCTTTAATTAAAACTATTCAGGTGTTTCCAAGCATGAGATGAAAGAAAAGTCTTTTTCCTTTTCCCGTGTTTAAAAAAAAACTTAATGAAATAAAATGTGTGTGGGAATTTCCAACATTGAACCCTGAATCTTTACCTAGAGGTAGAGATTGATACATATTGCGAAGAGCAGCTCCTCTGTTACTAAAGGCAACCGTCTCAGAAAAAGCAACATTAACTGCAAGTTTCTCCCTTAATCTAGGAGTTATTCTTTTTAAACCAAGGTATGCTCAGGTGAAGGGCTAGGTGTGATAGGAGGAGAGAATAGATTATTATTTCAAACCAACCCTGGTTGGGGAGGGCTCTGATTAAGAGGAGGAAGAAGCTGGAAAAGGGCAAAATGGAAGGATAGAGTATGATGAAAAAAAGAAGAGACTGCACCATGAATCAGAAATTATATCTGGACAAAGGAAAGAGGAAGAGGAGCTCAGAAATGACACCTGGAAGAAGATTGCTGGGACAGAGAATGCAGGGGAAACTGAAGAACGGGAACACAGGGGACCAGCATGGGCGCAGAATGGAATGAGCTTGGGCAGAAAGGGTCAGATTTTATGTGGGGTTCAGAGGAGAGGAGAAATGTTTGCCAGAAGAGTGTGCTTCAGGGCAGTCCACTGTCTTCATGGTTTTTATGCTGCCTGGTATATGTAAACTCCCACCAGGCAAACTCCTGGGTGCCTCGAGTCTTGAGCTGTGCTTATATTGGATGTTTGGTCTGGTTTGTCCTCATTTGCCTCCTGCTTAATTACAAGGGCCTTAACTCTAAGCAAGAACACTTCTTGCCTCAGCGGTGCATAGAATTAGTCCGTCGCATCAAATCTTATGTGGTTTTGGTCTAGAGGCAAATCACAGCTGACAGACTGTTTTGTCAGCTACTTCTGAGTTTGCAGCTCTGAGCCCAAAGCTCATCTGTATATTTGTATGTCCTTTCTCTTCATTCCTGGGAGCCATGTTCACTCATTTCAGCTCTTAAGGAGCTTTGTTTGCTCTGCTCAGCAGATAGTTGGTCGTATACCTACTTAGACATGGTGGGAATGGGGCAGCTGGGAGCAAACAGCCTCTTGTCAGCCAAGGCCACAGCTGCATGGCACTCTCCTGCTCCTCTCTGCTTCTACGGAAAACCCTGGCTTTGATTTACTGCCTTGCTGCTTGGCTGGAAAGGAAGAGGAGAGCTGCATGCTAAGTCTCTGGGTATCTCAGTGTTGTCAGCTGTTGCCTCACAGCCTGACGTGTTTGACATCAGTGGTGGAGCAGCAGCCTCAATGGGATGAGGCTCAATTCTCAAGAATTTTCAAGTGCCAGCTTAACCCAGAAGATGACATCCTGCTGCTGCTGGCTGCTGTGTTAGCTGAAGTGACAAGAACCCTGTAATGGATAGTCACAACGCTGCTAGTAAACCACATAGTCCATAGGGATCTCTGAGAAGGAATGTGATTTTTCAGTTTGCTTCATTAAACCTACTGAGCGCTTAATGCATAAAAAGTCTAACTTCAGAGTTGAGCATTTGGAAATTAAATATCCAGTTTAATTTGGCTGCGTTGTGGGATACAGTGAATGTGGAGTTTTAATTTTGTTATTGCATGCTAATTTATCCATGGGACCTGCTGCATCTTTCAAGACAGGAAGAACTGTGATCTGGGGATTAGGGCTTTGAATAAGAATGGATTAAGGGTGCATGTATTTGGCTCTTGTCCCATTTTCTGCAGATGTTGCCAAGTCCGTAGTGAAATGAGATAGAAGTTAGAAAAGATAACGTTGAGATAAGGCAGTGCATATGTTGCTCTGAGGAGCCAGTTTCTGCTTTCAGCAGTTGGAATTATTTGGACTACATGACGGGGGCAAAATATATCCCAATAGCAAAGAATTTGAGAATCCAGCACACAGAAGGATTACAGGGGCAAGGTGACTGCAGTTAAATAAAGGGCAAGAGAGGATTTGCTGAAAGGTTTTGATTTCTCCCCCTTTTCCTGGATATTGGAACTCTCTCAACTACTGATCTTGTGTTTTACTTTTTTAAAATGTATATGTGTGCATATATACCCTTGGAAGTAAGGGCTGTTGTTATTCCAGGGTGATGCTGGTTTAATACCTCGAATCTGTGAAGGATTATTCAGCAAAATAAGTGAGAAAACAAAGCGGAATGAGGCATCCTTTCGAACAGAAGTCAGGTAGGTCTTGACATGTTGATAGTTTGCTGGTTATCAAACTAGTTTCAGTTACAGCCCCTTTGTTCACTTTATCTCTGAGAGAAACGTGTGTTTTCCAAATGGATTTCTATGCTTGGCCTCAGTCCTATAATTGATTTTTTTTTTGTTGGCAGTCGTAGTAAAAATGCACAATGGTTCTAAATCCAATACAATAGCTGTGCATTTTGCTTTATTTAAATGATAGTGAAGATGCCTTTGCTACTGGTCAGCGTCTTCCTTATTGTTATACTTTATTTCAGGCTGACATTAAGAGATCCTGATCTTGCCAATGGCTTCTTCTTTTCTGCTTGCTTCTTGCTTTTTTTGCCTTTTCCCTTATACCGGTACACTGTAGTCATTACTGTCTTCGGGTCTATTATCATAGAATAGTTAGGGTTGGAAAGGACCTTAAGATCATCTAGTTCCAACCCCCCTGCCATGGGCAGGGGCATCTCTTTGCTTCTCCAGGCATCTTGCTTTCAAACACAGCATTAACATGGATTTCCTTTTTTGAGAGACTCTTGAATCAGTCAGCGATTTTCTAATGCTTTTTCTTTCAGTTATCTGGAAATTTATAATGAACGTGTGAGAGATCTTCTGAGACGGAAGTCATCAAAAACCAATAATCTACGAATACGAGAACATCCAAAAGAAGGGCCCTATGTTGAGGGTAAAAACACTTTTAGTGTTTAGCACTGGATATTTTATTACCTTTTTATGTTCTAAAATGTGGTGTCTAATTGCACAGGGTATTTTTGTATTTTTACATATAAATGATGATGCATACAGTGCTTTGATATAAAAGCACTAAAGGAGAATAGCCTCTTATTTTGTACCCACACTCGCTTTCCCAATTCTAAGATTATTATACACGTACAGTTTTTATTTATAAATTTCTAACACATTTTTAAATAATGTTAAGAGATGCAATTGGTTTTAAGAATTTGTTGACTATAATTTGTAAATCTTTAATGTTTGCGTGGAAAGAACCTATTAAGATCTAATTGCCTTAATCTGTTCTCTACCAGGGAAGGTTTGTCTCTTGAGGGATTATGCTTATGTTATTGCACTAAATAC
This sequence comes from Pezoporus wallicus, assembly GCF_028554395.1. Lineage (NCBI taxonomy): Eukaryota > Metazoa > Chordata > Aves > Psittaciformes > Psittacidae > Pezoporus > Pezoporus wallicus. The sequence goes on from NW_026641383.1 coordinate 3,239,627, forward strand.
TTTAGTAAGATTGCATGGTTTTTTATTAATTTACTGTAAACGTGTAAGTGGTCCATTGTTCACATGAGGCCTCATTCCTTTCCATAAGTGATAATGAAGTATGACAATAAACCCTAATTGCAGCAATACTTTGTAGTAGTGAGGGTGATTGGAATCTTTTTGTCTGAAGACAGTCAAGTGCACATACGAGCGTGCTGTAACACTCTGCTTTTCTTCAGATTTGTCTAAACATTTAGTGCAAAACTATGGTGATGTAGAGGAGCTTATGGATGCAGGAAATATAAATAGAACGACGGCTGCAACTGGAATGAATGATGTCAGTAGCAGGTCGCATGCCATTTTCACAATCAACTTCACTCAGGTAACGAAACTAAAGCCTCTGTCTTAATATGTGTTTAAATTCAATAATTCATAATGACAATTAAAAAATAAGGTTGTCAAGTAGGCAGGTATGGGTAGATAATGACTGTGTTGTGATCAAGAAAGTTGAAAGTGTAGAAAATACTGCTTTGAGAGTTATAAATACATTTATCGGTGATTATAATATTTAAAATTTGCAGTGTCATATGATTACTTAAAATATTTAATAGATTTTGAGGAGATAACTGTTGGGACTTTAGGCTGGATAACAGTGACCAGTACTGGCGTGCTTCATGATACTGCTGTGACAGGAATGGGTGAGGAGCCTGTTGGGTGAGACCATCCAGATCTGAACATGGGCTATCTTTTATGCTCTGGTGTTCTCCAAGGTTTATGGGAAAATCTGTCTCCATGGCCCAAATTGTAAAGTGTAGAAATGTTTTCTGAGTGTTTTCTTGCTGAGTCTTCATCTGTTATTGTTGGAAACCTCTTTATATTCTTTGTTTTATACTGATGGAATAATGGAGAGATTTACCACTTTTTCCAGGGGAATAGTGATCTGTATGGAGTACACTCATTTTCTAATGATTCATGCTCTTCATTGTTGTTTTGGAGAGGGCTTTTAGGCAGTCCATGGGTAACCTGCTAGGTGAAGGGAAGGTAATGTGGAGGTGGTTTGCTCTTCTGATGGAACTTTTCATGTCTCCCCCCTACCAGAATTACAGACACACAAAATGCTGTGCTGTTTGCTAATGATGAGATGCTCATTGCAGGGCTTTCTGAAGAGGACGAGTGGCAGGCAGCAAAAGGTTTTGTTCCACTGTTGTACTATAAAAGTAGAAGGAAGTTTGGAATAGGGTAATCTGTGTTGATTTATATGAATTAAGATAAATATTAGGCAGAAGCCTTAGTTAAAATTGTAGAATAAAATTGCAATTGCTACTTACTAGAACTTGGAGGCAGGGAAGAAAGTGAGTGTAAATGCATCTGTGTATATTATAGCTTGTTGAAAGCTAAATATAAATATAATATGTTGAAAGCTTAATAAAACGAATGCAGCACATGTTCACTATGCATCACGTAAGTACCAGTTCACAGTTGGTGTATGTCCATAAGTGGCTAGAAAGTTGCAAATATTACAATTTATAGACATAACTACTTGTGTGGGGGTTATTTAGCAGTTCATGATTAAATGCCTTTCTGTGGCACCACTAATACACCTATTTTCTGAAGCTCTGCTATTGTAAACAAGTTAAATTCAGTCATGACATGAAAAAGACCACTAGGTTGGCTTCAGTAAAATTGCAGAATTTCATAGCTTATCATACTTTTCTTTGTATTTTTTTTTTCCCTTAGGCTAAATTTGATTCTGAAATGCCTTGTGAAACTGTTAGCAAGATTCATTTGGTAGATCTTGCTGGAAGCGAGAGAGCAGATGCCACTGGTGCCACAGGGGTTAGATTAAAGGAAGGAGGGAATATTAACAAATCCCTAGTTACTCTGGGAAATGTAATTTCTGCCTTAGGTAAGTCTCAGTTTTTCAGGCTTGTCTGTTTTAGGTTTGTTTTAGTCACAAAATACCTTTCTGTTTATTTATTTACACTTCTGTTCATTTTTACTTATACAAATAATGGCCTAATGCATCCTGGTTTTGAAAATGAATGAATATACCTAATTGCTGCTTCTTTTTCCTCCCTCCACATCACAGCTGATTTATCTCAGGATGCAACAAATCCTCTTTCAAAGAAGAAACAAGTATTTGTGCCTTACAGGGACTCTGTGTTGACTTGGTTGTTAAAAGATAGCCTAGGAGGAAACTCTAAAACGATAATGATTGCCAGTAAGTGTTTTTAAATTACTTTTCTTTGCATCCTGAACAGTTCAGGCTGAATAGGAGTGGCTGTAAATATTTAGATTCCAGATGCTTTGTTAAAGCAGAACATTGGTTACACATATTAATGTTTTTTTTTTCTTTCTAAGTTTTCTAGTAACACTCTGCTTTTGCACTCTGCAGAATATCTCTTCCACCAGTAGAACTATATATGGGGTCTCAATTGTGTATATGGAGACAGACTAGTTGTTTAGCGATGTCATGAACAGCAGCAGGTATGCCTCCTGAATTTGAGAGCTTCATTTTTCATCTGCAGGTTGTCTGTTTGGGTGCATATATCGTTGGCTATTTGGCCACAAATGTAGCAAGGCACTCAGGTTGCGTATGTACAGTGACAGACATCTGGTTGCATAAGTAAGGATCATTCGAACGTGTGTGCCTAAGTTCTTGCATTTGCTCTGACCTCTGCCTCATTGCTGTGTTTCTTTGACTCATGCGCAGTGTAATGATTAGCTAATTTGACCAGTTAAACTTGAAGTAATAGCTCCTGCTTAAGTTGGGGCTGTTCAGCCTGGAGAAAAGAAGGCTTCATGGAGACCTCATAACAGCTTTCCAGTATCTGAAGGAGGCCTACAGGGATGCTGGGGAGGGACTCTTCATTAGGGACTGTAGTGATACGATAGGGGGTAAGGGGTTAAAACTTAAACAGGGGAAGTTTAGGTTGGATATAAGGAGGAAATTCTTTCCTGTGAGGGTGGTGAGGCACTGGAATAGGTTGCCCAGGGAGGTTGTGAATGCTCCATCCCTGGCAGTGTTCAAGACCATGTTGGATGAGGCCTTGGGTTATATGGTTTAGTGTGAGGTGTCCCTGCCCAAGGCAGGGGGGTTGGAACTGGATGACCTTAAGGTCCTTTCCAACCCTAACTATTCTATGATTCTATGACTTGCCTTTCAGACAGCTGTTGATTGAACATTGTCGATGTTCAAACCTGGACCTAGATAAAGTCAGGTACTTCTGTTCCCTCATACTTCTCCTCCCCAGGCTTGAAGGCGTTGACCCCCAGTAGAAAAAAAGAATTCCAGCCTGGTATATCTAGTCACTAACAATGTATGAATCAGTTTGTTTCACCAAAACTGTGTTTTTGTTGCATTAGTAGCAGAAACAACCTGTTTCCTTTGACATTCATTATATAGCACTGTCATTTTTATTTAACCTACACAGCATTTTAACTTTTTGCCTGAATTCATTTATGATCAGTCATCTTTTCTTTTTATGATTTTATGGTCAGGCAAACTTGCAGTTTCCTTCTTACCTGGAGGAAGCTCTGAAAGGATTAATTGGTTTACAAACCTACTTATGGTATATGTAGTTCAGATTTTCCAATGAATTGGAATGGGAATTCTGTTCTCCCCAGAAGTGAAGCTGGGGGATGTTTAAGGATTTTGGGTGTTGGAGATGTAAGGAGTGAAGAGAAAAGCAGCGCTGAAATTTCTCACTCTTTCCGGTCAAATGAAATGCAGTTCAGCTGACACAGTCCTCTCCTGAAAAGGTGGGAGAACAGAATTAAGGGACTAAAATACATTGGATCAAATTCTGGTTGTTCAGTTGTTTTTTTACAGTCAAATTCTCTGGATAGCAGTTCCCTTGTTACATGATTTTGGGGATGTTTTTGGAAACCATGCCACTTTTTTCCTCAGGCTGATCATAGTAGTACCAAAAGAGGATCTTGGACTAGACTCTGCTTCATTTTTCTGGCTGTTTAAGTAACACTGCTGGTGTCTTTCTTCTTGATGCTTTTGTTTCAGTTAATGGTTGAGTAACTTGCCTTTTTTTGACAGAGGGATTGGGAAGAGAGGTTTTAGAAACACCATGAGCTTTCAGTGCCTATACTAATGATTACAAAACCCAGCCGCTTTTTCAGCTACTTCCTCATCTATTAAGGATGCTTCTCCTAGGCAGAGCCCTGATGGTTGATCTTTTCTTCAACAGTAACTCTACTGGTAATGTGGCTGAATTGCCTAACAGAGCCTGACAAGCTGTCTGGACTTGTTTGGCCTGCCTTTTCTTTATCTAAACACAGCAAAAGCAGGAAGATCATCTCAAACTGTAGGAAAGGCTTTTATGACAAAACAGAATTGAATGTATTTTTATATGTCTATAATGTATTGTAACTTCTTTCCAGAAAGAGAATAATTGAGTAGTGGAGTGGAGGCAGTAGATGAAGTAGGGAAGTAATAGTGTGAGCTATTGCCAAGTGCATCTCTCCTCATTCAGGGAGTCTCTACCACAAAAAGAGTATTTATTACTGTTGAGAGAATGAGGAAGGGCAGAATATTTTGGTTACCTGGTTATTTTTTTTCAGGTGTTTTCATAATCCGATTCTCTGGGTCTCTTGTTCAGTTTGATTATTAAGATTTCTGGTCCTGCATAATTTCTGTGTGGTGTTCTCTTTTGTGTTTTTTTGCTTATGTCTGTGGATGCAGCACTTCTCTTTTTAAACTCCATTGTTTTTCCTTTGCCTGAGAAAAGAATACTGGTTTTTCTTGAGGCATCAGATAAGTTCTGTGTGCTGCCACATGCCTGCAGCTCAGTGGAACAGTGAGGTTTGTAAATTACGGAAGCTCTTCTCTTGTTTTGTTTCTTGTGTCTGCTCTTTGTTTGAATGCTGTGTAATTTCCCTTCAAAACTTGGATTGAGCTTGCTGTGGTTTTACATGGAATAACTTCCATTTCATGATTACATACTCAATTTTTTCCACTGTACTTGTATAATAAAAACAGCAAGAAAGCCTGTAACGTGTCATATAGGACATTGATGCTTAGCAGAGAAATGTAAATGTTAAGTAGATTGACAGCAAGATTACTTTACAACACTTGATTGTTGGAGCTGATTATTACACTGCTCTAATAGAGTGTTTATTTAAGCAGAGTTACACTAACATGAAAGCAGTGGAACTAGGTGAAGCACTGGTGTAAATTGTAGCCATACTGGTTAATTGTGTATTTCTGTCTCATCTGCATTAAGTTTATCTGACTTTTAAAATATAAACTAACTTTGCTAAATGAAATATACAGTGCTGGATGAACTGTTTCTGATTTCATCTCCTTAGCTATTTCACCTGCTGATGTCAATTATGGAGAAACTTTAAGTACACTTCGCTATGCAAATAGGGCCAAAAACATCATCAACAAGCCTACTATTAATGAGGATCCTAACGTCAAACTGATCCGTGAGCTGAGAGCTGAAATAGCCCGACTAAAAGCCCTGCTTGCTCAAGGGAATCAGGTTAGCTTTACTTGAAATTTATGTGTAATTTTCCTTGAGTTATAACATCTATTTCTAGAATGTAATGAGATAATTATCTTTCATTATATTGATTTGAGTAAACAAGCTCTATGAGGCTATGAATGAATATTATTTTCCTGATTGAATCAGTTTCCATATGGCCAGTAGACTACCTCTTTTTGCATAAGGGGAAAAATTGTCATCCCAAAGCTCTGAGCTTTCTCTTAATATAATCAGAGCTTGATTGCAGTGTGCTGTGGAACAGGTAGTCACCACAGCATAAGGAAGCTGAGCAGTAACATATTTCCTAGGTCTAGCTGGTGGATGAAGAAGTACTTTAATTAAAAGAAGTAAAAAGGTATAAAATATTTAAGATGGGCAAATGTAAAATGCAGGAGTATGCACAGGTTTGAACAGTGCATTTTGTTTACGTGTGGCTGCACTGTACATTAGAAAGCATGTAACATGCTAAATATGTAAACGTATTTTCAGAGGTGGTGTAAGAAAACGTGTTGCGCTATAATTCACTTCTATTCTTCTCTTGGTATTAGCAGCTATAAACATCTGCTGCACAAGCTCTGTTAGGCTTAATATCTCTTTTTCCAGGATGGTGAAGCCAACCAAATAATAAGGAATATGCAATTGGCTCAGGCCAGTCGTCGCTTCTAAATAATGTCACTCAGGACTGCTGTATTTCATACTTGAGCAAATATGAGTTGGAAGTATCTGAAATGATACTTCAGATTTATTTCTAGAACTATCTATTTTTATTTTAGATGGGCTGCGCAATGCGAAATATCAGTTCAGCGCAGAATTTTTTAAATAGAAGGGTAGTACTTCAGCTAAATTCTGTGCTATAAAACATTTGCTGAAAAAGAAGATGGGACCATAGCTGGAAGCAGTAATAGGTATTGCAGGTGATTGGAGAGCTCTGCTTTGTTACAAACAATTAGAAAGCTTTATGGGGTTGAATTACTCTATTATACTGGTGTTTCTCTCATATTCTTTAGGAGGGGAAAATGCAATTTATTGTCAAAGTGTGATTTGATTTAGAGTTAGCAGAGTAGATGTAACATGGACCCCTTTGAAGATCTAATGCTTTGACCTAGTTCCAGGCTGTAAAAGAGTGGTTAAAATAAATCTGGTTCAGTTGTAGGATGTGATACATGGCTGTGTGGGAGGCAATAGAGAACTTGCTTAATTGAATTTGTGATGGTTGATAAAACAGCAGGTGGTTTTATGTATGCACAGTAGAATATAAATCTCTGTATAATTTCTTTTGTAGTTTTCCTTTATATTCCCAGAATACTGTATTACAAATGCTTCTGTAGATCACTGAAGATACTGGTTACCAAAATACAGTGCTGGGTTCAGTGTAGGTCACATAATAATGAGTGTTGGTTATGTGTATGTGTTGTATAGCAGTTTTCCTCTTTTAAGGCCAGTCACCTTCATATATATTTATTAAAGATGAGCAAGATACATATGTATCACGGCAAAATGGTAAACTATTGGTGCATAATAAATTTTCATGTTTAGCAGAAATATAAAGATAGATGTATGAGGAATTACTCATTATAAACTTATGCTATGTTTCAGTCATTGCAACTGTGTGACCATGTGTGTACGTGGGGAATGAAAATAGTGCTCTTAAACTTATCATTTATATTTGTAATATCTGCATTGACAAGATTTTGATTACTGCATTTACAGTATTTCAAGGTAAAGTGACATACTGGAGTTTAAAATACTTCATCCTGAATAATCAAAGAAGTTGAGCAGTTACATTTCTTTCATTTGATTCTGCCAAAATTGTTAATTTTTACTTCTGTTTTTGTTTTTAACAGAAGTTAAATTGATGTTGAATTTTTACAATTTTAGATTGCACTCTTGGATTCTCCAACAGCTTTAAGTATGGAAGAAAAACTTCAGCAGAATGAAGCAAGGGTGAGTAATAATTTCATAAGTAGTTTTTAAATAAAACCCAAAGAAACAAAAAAAAGAAGGGGGGGTCTCAATGTGAGATGATAATTTTCAGGATAATTTTTTTTTTGATACACTGATTTTCTTCCATCAGATAGCATTGTTTGGTGCTTTTTAAAAAACCCCACAAACCCAACAAAACAATACAACAAACTGTGTGAGCTTGTAATTTTGTTATACAATTAACATATGATAACGTTATAAGATCCCTGGCAGGGTTCCAGGCCAGACTGGATGGGGCCTGGAGCAGCCTGGTCTAGTGGAAGGTGGCTCTGCCCATAGCAGGGGGTTGGAACTAGATGACCTTAGGGTCCTTTCCAACCCAAACCGTTCTATGATTCTAAGTAATAACAGAGTATATCTTTGATACTTTTCATTCCAGTTGTATTTAATGAAATTATTTGTTCTCAGGCCAGCTTGCCTTATTAAAAAGTATGTTTGTAAATAGAGTGGAAAAAGCCACTAATTCAGAGTAATCATTACCCAGTAATCACAGTAACAGTGCATTCCTTGTGTAGAAAATGCAGCAAAAGATTTATAGGGGAAATGGTCAACTCTTTTATGTTTTCAGGTAATCAATAACTTGTGTTGTTGGGGTAGGTTTTCAGAAAATTTCAGTCTTTAAATATGATCTGTACAAATATGTTCAGTGCCTACTTAGCTGTCTTTTCTGGGTCTAAGATCTAGTGTAGTGTACCTCATCCCAAGTTGTTCTAATAGCTCAGTGTAGTCTGAGAAGAATTCTCAGACAGTTTTGATGTAGGGTCCAAAAGACTATAGATGTAATGGTACTCTCGTTTATCTGATTTCCAGTCTTTCATTCTTTATTCTGTCATTCTGTGTTGATTCTTTTCTGTATACTTACTTGTTTTTAAAGCTACTGCAAACTGTTTTAAAAACATAGGATTACCCAGACTTTGGATGCAGAAAGTATTTGGAAGCATTCAGCTACATGAGAGCAAATGCTTAGTTCTGAATACTGTCAACAAGATGCCAATCAAATGTGGATATGACATCTTTAAAAATCAGGGACTTCTTGGCTGGTTTAAATTGGAATGTTTACAGTGGTGCTGCTTACACCTTTACAGTTAGAGAATAAATGCATTTCTTTGAGAATCCTGTTTTGACCTAAGTAATTGGCATAGTATCTGTCTGCGCTCTTCAGGATTCCCATTGGTATGTTGAAATACTTTTCAGTGAAATGATACATAAAAAAAAAATAACTTCATGACAAAAATGGACAAAATATGTGTATTAGTGTGAACTATAGCTGCAAAGTGGACTCTGGGCATCTCCCTAGTTTCTGCTGGGAACGCATTTTACAACTCTAGTACACACAGGAATCCTTACTTTCTTGTATTGCGTAGTTTAGGTAGGACCTACATAAGCTCAGTGTGAGCTTTCAGTTGTAAGGTGATTTTGTCGTAGTCATACTAGGTTTTTAAAACTTTTTAGCTGAATCAGAGATGAATCATCATACTGTTAGTACATGTTCCTTTTTTTTGGTGCACAAATGAAAGGCTTTTATCTGCGAGTAGCTGAGTAATATACTCTACTGCCTATATGCTAATTAGGGTACTCCTGCTCTGACAATAATCACTGTTTGTCCTGCACACAAGTGTTGGCCCCTCTGCATGGGGAGTATATTGAGCATATTTTATTATCTCTTGTCAGCTTCATTAGAAGGTTGTGTGATTGCTAGTCATGATAATTACAATAGACATAATTACTGAAAATTCTTAGTAGATCCTGCAGTGGTTATAGCTTTTTTTTTTTTATAATCAAATGAGTGCAGTAATTAATTTGTTGCTGCAGATCTGAAGACTTTTATCACCATATTTAAATTATTTGACAAATATATGGTGGCTTTCTTTAATGTGTTGATTTGTTCTTATGTAAAAGCAACTTCTAAATTGTTTCTGAGGAATAACAGTTGTTCTGGGATGGTGAATACACTTAGGATAGACCTTCTTCATGTTTTTCTTTAACCTTTTCAATAATTTTTTTTTGTTTTACCATTCCCATTAGCAGCACTAGGAAAGATAATGATGCATTGGAAAGTGTGCTTCCTTTGTTGAAATCTTGAGGTACAGGGAGAGGTGAGAGAAGTTTCTTTAGTTCTCATCGATTGATTTGCAGCTGATCTGCAAAAGACAACTAGGAAAGTAGACTGCAAGTGGCAAATGTGAAGGTGTTTGAAAGAGCTGCATTGAAAACCTTTAATTTCTTGTTATACAGTGGTTTTATCTGTAAAGTAATAAAGGGATGTAGCAGTTGGGGTTTCTTTGTTTTTTTTTTCCATTTTTTTCAGAGAAAGTAAATTCAAATAATAAAAATTTGTGTATGTTTTTAGACATCGATACATTTAATTCCTGCACAGAAATCTGGTCATTTAGACCATGGAAGAGTGTGTGGGTGTATATATACCTGTATATTTTGATTTAATGTAATTATGTTTCCAAGTCAGCCAGAGCTTTGAGGTGGATCTTCCTGAAGCACCCTCTATGAAGGGTTTTGAAATGAGAAGAACCTTTGCCCATATGGAGGCTATAAAGTTAACTTATGAGATGGGTAACTGGGTGAGTAGGAAGGGCAGAGCAAATTCTAATAATTCTGTCAGTCTGACCTTGGAGCTGGGGAAGGTTATGGAGCAGATCATCCTGAGTGCCATCCTGTGGCACATGCAGGACAACCAGGTGATCAAGCCCAGTCAGTGTGGGTTTATAAAAGGCAGGTCCTGCTTGACCAGGCTGATCTCATTCTATGACAAGGTGACCCACATGGTTGATGATGGAAAGGCGGTGGACATTGTGTATTTAGACTTCAATAAAGCATTTGACACTGTCTCGCACAACATTCTCCTGGAGAAACTGCCTGCTTATGGCCTGGATAGGTGTATTCTTCACTTGGTTGAGAACTGGCTGGATGGCATACCCCAGAGTTGCGGTGAATGGAGTTAAATCCTATTGGTGGCCAGTCGCAAGTGGTGTTCCCCAAGGATCAGTACTGGGGCCAGTTCTGCTTGATGTCTTTGTCAATGCCCTGGATGACAGGATTGAGTGCACCCTCAGTAAATTTGTGGATTACACCATGTTCACGGGGAGTGTTGGTCAGCTGAAGGATAGGGAGGCTCTGCAGAGGGATCTGGACAGGCTGGATTGATGGGCTATGGCTGATGGTATGAGGTTCAACAAGGCCCCTTACTACAATACAGACATTGAGGTGCTGGAATGTGGTCCAGAGAAGGGCAACAAAGCTGGTAAAGGGCCTGGAGCACAAGTCCTGTGAGGGATGGCTGTGGGAACTGGAGCCTTTTAGTCTGGAGAAAAGAGGGGGAGACCTTATCCCTCCCTTATAGTCCCTAAAGCAACCTGAAAGGAGGACGGAGCGAGATAGAGGTCGGTCCCTTCTCTCAGGGACAAGAGGAAATGGCCTTAAGCTACACCAGGGGGGTTCAGATTTGATATTAGGAAACATTTCTTCACCAAAAGGGCTGTCAAGCATTGGAACAGGCTTTCCAGGGAAGTGGCTGCATCACCATCCCTGGTGGTATTTAAAAGATGCGTAGATGTGGTGCTTAGGGACATGGTTTATTGGTGGACTTGGCAGTCCTGAGGTTAATGTTAGGACTCGATAATTTTAGAGGTCTTTTCCAGCCTAAATGAACCTGTGATGCTACACCCAGTGCTCTCCCTCTCCCAGTCTGTAGGGCCTTTACAAGCAGCTTCTCAGTTCTGTGCTCATTTCCCCCAGGTGTGTGATTTCTGAGTAGCAGCAAACTTTGCTCCGATTTTCTCCTGAAGGCTGCCTGTGTACTTCTTCCTCTGCATGCCATCTCTGGAGGGCATTTTAGCCTGAACATGCCTGCCTGCTTATTCAGGAGCCATAGGAAAGGAGCTTGTTATAGCTAAGGGATCAATCTGTGGCAGTAGACTTTTTAAGACTGATGAAGCACTTCATAGAATTATTAAATTTCTTTGAAAATGCCTGCTATTCCATTTTCCATTGAAGTGGTTCTCCTTGTCCTTTGTTTCATTTTATACTATAGATAAGAATTTTGTGGGCTATTGTAGGAATGGCTACTTATTGCAGGAGCAATGTGTTTACTCTAAATGTTTAAGTGTTAAACTTCACGAAGAACTGCATGAATGTTTAGCCCTCTCTGAGAATGTGTTTTCAAGGATCTTGGAAGAGATGTGATTATTTCTGATACTTGTTTTCTTTTCTAGGTACAAGAACTGACCAAAGAGTGGACAAACAAATGGAATGAAACTCAAGATATTCTGAAAGTAAGGCAAATAAATAAATTTTCAACTTGGCATTTGAACTAGCCTTAGTGGTCTTACTTAAAAAAAGTTCATGTTCTAAGTCACCCTCTTTGGCTTTTTGTTTAATAACACAAAATTTTCTGAGTGTTGTTTTAGATTATTCCAAGGAATTAGTTTTTGAGGGCTTTTAAGGGTAAATATTCAGGCACAGTGGTATTTTTGAAGAAGTTTTTAAATAATATTAATCAGAGTTAGCACAACGCTTTCTTTTCTTCCCCATCGTGACCTCACAGCATGAAACAGCTTATTTCTAACTAATCTTTAAATAACTGAATGTTTTCATTGAGTTGCAAATAAAGATTACCTGGGGCAAGGGCAAGTGGATCCTTCATCTCCTTGGTATTTGAATTGTATCAACAAGCCCTGTGAAAAATCACCTTTTAACTTGCACTTGGTATGTCAATGAATGTGGTACAGAGTGGATACAGATATTTGCATTGACCTTCTGATTCATGTTTTGGTCAGAAATGGCTTGTGAACTTGAATGGGATTTCAATGGAGTCTCCTCTAGTAGGTCTTCATCAAACCAAACAGATGCATCTGACCTAAGCATACTCTGGAATCCCAAACACAGGGATTTTTGCAACTGATGCATGTAAGCTGGCCTGTGTTGTGTCCTTTGGATGACTCCAGACTACTTCAGCAGCAGTTAAATCCACACAGTGCTCTCTCATGTTTTGCAGATCTAGTACAGATCCAAGAGGGCAACTTGGAGATTTCCATACTGTATTTTCTGCATGATGTAGACTGAGACTTATAGAATCATAGAATAGTTAGGGCTGGAAAGGACCTTAAGACCATCAAGTTCCAGCCATGGAACTTGCCATGGCAGGGGGGTTGGAACTTGATGATCTTAAGGTCCTTTCACACCCTAACTATTCTCTGATTCTCTGATTCTATGGGCAGGGACACCTGCCACTAAACCATGCCACTGAAGGCTCTGTCCAACCTGGCCTTGAACACCGCCGGAGATGGAGCATTCACAACTTCACTGGGCAGCCTATTCCAGTGCCTCACCACCCTTACAGTAAAGAACTTCTTCCTTATATCCAATCTAAACTTCCCCTGTTTAAGTTTTAACCCGTTACCCCTTGTCCTGTCACTACAGTCCCTAGTGAATAGTCCTTCTCCAGCATCCCTGTAGGCCCCCTTCAGATTACTGGAAGGCTGCTATGAGGTCTCCACGCAGCCTTCTCTTCTCCAGGTTGAACAGCCCCAACTTTCTCAGCCTGTCTCCATACAGGAGGTGATCCAGTCCCCTGATCATCCTCGTGGCCTCCTCTGGACTTGTTCCAACAGTTCCATGTCCTTTTTATGTTGAGGACACCAGAACTGTACACAATACTCCAAGTGAGGTCTCACGAGAGCAGAGTAAAACTTTTTGTGTTCTCTGCATGTATCTTTGCTTTCCTGCTGTCCAGTTGTACTGGTAAGATTTTATATTGGCATTTGGCTTGTGATAAAGGTCATAGTCTGAGGTGGTACTTTAATGGGCCCCTTTATGATTCCATACATGCATACAAGCACCCATATGTGCATACACACACACAGAGGAATAATTCCCACAATTTATTTTCCTGATTTTTTTTTTTCCAAAATTTTTAACTATTCTGTTAAATAAAAATTGTGAAAGCAAAGTTTAAGCTTTCATGATGTGCTGTATATGCTGAGCAAAACCATGTTTGCAGTGCAATTCCACCAAGCATTTAGAAGGAATATTTTAGTTCTCCTTATCGATGGCCTGAAACTTGATTTGTGTAGTTAATTTTTTCCTGTGTATTACTTTTTGATTACTTTTTTTAAGTTCACCCCTGTTTCTTCTATCTGACTTCCACATAAGTTGAATGGCTCCGTGCTTAAAAATGAGAATAAAGCACAAACAGCATGGAGACAGAGCAGGGATGGTAACTGCTGAGCAGATGGCATGACAGAATGGACTGTTTAATGTCTGTCTAGATACCGAACTGGGAATTAGTGTTTGCATATTCCTCAGAGATGTTTTGGGTCCAATATAATATAATTTGGGTTATATAATTTCCGTGTTATTTTGAAGCATCTACACGTACATCGCTTCACTCAGATCTGGATCGGGGAGTTCATCGTCACATGGAGAATTTGAATTTTGGTCAGTTCTGAAAGTGAACATGATGTAGCATATGGGAAGTTTTTAAAGCTCTATGTTGGAAATGCGCTGATTCTTACACAGAAATTACATAGTTGCATGAGGTGTTAACTGAACAGTTCATATAAACAAGGGAAGGCTGCATTTGTTAATAGCTCAATATAAAGGGCTTAAACACGGAAGTCGTAATTCTACATTTCTGGTACTGAGCTTTTGTTAGTTTAATTCATACAGCGTCTGTATTTTGCAGTTCTGTATGCTGATATGTGAGTACATGAACATAGCTTATATTTCACTTTTGGGTTAAGGGCAGTTGATAAACCTTTCTTGGCCCTGAAAAACTGAAAATCTGCGAGAGATTTCATGGTTGTAGTGTTTTATTTTACAGTGTTTTACTGAAGCCATCCATATTTTTGTTCACTTCTTGTTTAACAATTCCTGAAATCTCTGCCAGCATAAGAGTGGAAAAACCTGAAGGTTTGCCAGGCCGAGTTGCTGGAAAGCAGATTTTAACTACAGAGAGCAGTGGCGTTTCTTGTAATGGACTCGCTAGAAGTTCACTGGCTTTTTCGTTTCATTATTGATGTACCCCATTTGCACACGGAGACCGTACACATTGTTCATTTGTAAAACTAGAATGTCTTTGCACCCTTTGAGAAATGAGGCTGTTCTTATGAATATCACTGCAGTCACAGCTGCAACTTTTTCCATGCCCTGGTAGAAGTTCAGTAACTTTCGGGACGTTCTTCCTTCAGGTACTTAGAACTTCACGTTTGTATATATGTTGAAAACCTGCTTCCTTCTTGCCTCCCTGTGGGCTTGCAGTCCTGAGATAGTTGCTGCCTTTCAGTTCCTGCCCTACAGCAGGCTTCGAGAATTCAAAACCTTTTGCTTTTAGGTAACACCTTTTGCACCAAATCTTTTAGGCAGTTGATTTTGAAAATTCATGTAAACAGCTGCCTATTACCTATTCATATATACCTGCCAGATGCAAGTGCACTTGCTGACTGGGATTTCACACTCTATTATATGTAGTTATGCTTTTTCAGACTATAAATATCAGAGGTCACACGGTTTTGAATTGTTCTCACAGGCTGATGGGAAATCTGTTAATGTTTAAATCCAAAATAATTGAAAGGATTTTGAATAAGCCTTGTATAGTACAGGAAGCCAGATTTGTAGGGCACATTGGTGTATTCTGCTAGATAAACAGATACTGCTGGAAAGTTACCTGGCTTTTACTGAATGCCATGCTTTCATCAGGCCTGACAAAGTAGGATGCATACTGTTCTGCAGGGAAGATATTCCTCAAACTTGTTCACCCTTGCCAGTTATTTTGAGCCTTGTTTTAAATTAGACCAGCAACATCTAAATGATACCTTGAAAATAATTCATAGAGAATAGAAAATACTATCCAATACTATCCAGCTAGAAAATACTAAGGAGGAGAATACTGTGTGAAGCCAAGTTTTTGATTTGGCAGCTTAAAATCCAGTTATTTCAGACAGCACAGTGCCATGCATGCAGCTGACATGAACATCCCGATGTTCTTCCTTATTTCTGCTTGTAGCTTTTATCCACTTTGATGTTTGTGTCTGTGTAGTCCATCTGAAGTTGTGGTTTTCCATCGGTGTTCTAGACTAGGTTGAACTATCTCATCTATACATGTTATCAGTTCTGGATTTGGTGTAGAGCCTGTATGGCTGAATGCCATTATCAGCTGTGAACATCTTGTATAACCCTTCATGGATGCTGTTGTCAGATTGGACATATCGTGGACTGGTGGTGGTAGTATTGATAGTGTGCTTTCTTTCTTTGTCATGTTTGGAAGAAGCCCTTTTGTAGAGCAGCTGTCTGGGTTCCTCTGAAGTATGAATTCCTGTCAACTCACACCTAAAGCCCAAATTCTCCTGTTTTCATTATAGAAAGATTAGGGCATTGGGGTTTTGAAATTGTGCTGACTCTATATGAAGTATTCTCTGTCTCATAGCATGGCAGCTTCTTGGTGGTCTGAAGTGACAAGCATTGTTTCCAGTGGTGATGTTTGTTTTCATCCTTGATCTCCTCACTATAATACAACATGACATTCTAAGCTTACTAACCTACTACTACAGTCTCTCCCATGTCCCTCTTTTTAATCAGAAGGAGGATATTCTCATAATTAATAAATCTAATAAATATGTGGAGTGATGCTGCATTGAAAAACAAAGTGATATGGTTGATGTAAAGCCCATAGGCTTTGGGTTATTTCCTCAAGTGTCACCAGCTGTCAAAAGAATTGCACTGTACAAAACAGCACCGTTTTACATTGCTTCTCTATCTTCAGGTGTCTTGCAACCTCGGAACTTAGTTAACTCTAGGATTGTCCTTTCATCTCATTCTTACTGAACCTTTCTGTGGATTTTTTTTATTTCTGTTAATGTTCTTCCATACACAAGCCCAAAAAGAAGAGGAGGGAAGAAAAACTGTTTGCTCTTTTCCTTAGTTTAGTGCTTTTTGTATTGTTCTGTTAAAGATCAGTCCTGGGGTCTGTAATTTCTCTGGATGCTTTCTAAGATGTTAGGGTAACCTACCAACTTTCGATTTTTCTCTTCCTTTGAGGCTTTAATTGGTACAAAACTTCTTTTGATGTGGCTGCTATATTTGACTGCATGTGTTGTCATTCTGCTAGAGATCTTTTTTCTTTTACTGGCATCTTACTTTTGTCATCTTTTGTTCATGTTCCAATTTCTTTCCCTAACCTTTAGCAGCTTTTATATTAATCTTTTAAAAATGTATACTTCTTTATGTAATTCTCTGCTGTATTTTCTTCCCAACTTTCTTTTATGTTTCTTCTCCCCTTTACTGCTTGGTAGAAATTGGTTTGACTTTTAGCTTTTGCCTTTTTGATGTATATCATTTGTGCCCAGTGTTAAGGTATTTAGATGGTCTTTTTTATTTTTTAGTTTGAAGTTGATTTAGAGTTACCTTTTATTTTGTTATCCTGTATTTTGATTCTAATCATGTCATTAGCTTTGTGTGGCAGAGCTCAACTGATGTCAAAGGATGCAGAGATCTGGCTTCACAGAGTCTATTAAAAGGACAGGATCTTTTCTCTGTGTGTGTGTCTAATTCTCATGATCAATAGTTTTAACTAGTAGCTGCTTCAGCTGGCTTTGTCCTGTTGGATTTAGTGACATGGCCTCTCTTTCATCAATAATACTAATTCTGCTGCAGCATTCTACCACATGTTGTGTAAATATTTTACTGAACTCTGTTTATTGTTTGATCTTTTTGAGTTTTGTGCCCTTTGATCAAGTACTGGTTAATAGTACATTTTTGTGCCATAACATTGGTTGTTCCTACCTGGGGAAGAAAACTATGTCTATCCTCAAGCATTAACATTTATAATTTTTTTTTAATATGATGTCTTTTTGGGGGGAGATGAAATACTGTTAACTTGCCGTGATGAATAAATACAGACCAATACCAAACAGTTATTTTGGTAGACATGTAAACAGGGGAATTTTCTTTCTTGAGAAATCTTGGCTATACCCAGCAAAAACACTAGGAGACTGAAACTCAAAGTAATTGTATTGCTCTTTGTGAGGTTCTGATTAGGGTGGCAGAAGCTAAAAGATTTTGATTTTAATCATTTCCTTTCCGTGCTGGCTTGAATACCATAGTGAACTCTATCAAGAGCAGTTTGTTGTGTTCTATATAAATGCTGCATTAGTCTACATTTATTTGCATTTCCAGGTAATTTTGAAACCACAGTTGCTGAATGGTGTTTAAAACACCATTATCTCAGTTCTTCTGCCTGAAGGCTGGGCATACATCACTGTTATCCTGTTTTATGCCTTTTTGTTACTTCTTATTAACGTTGACTGCTTTGTCTTCTTTTCCTCTTCTCACTTATTTTGTGTTCTACCCCAGTACCTTGCCCTTAAGGAGCATTTTTTTTTTTTCTTTCATTCTTTCATGTTTTTTTCATGTCTGTCTTTGTTTTAGCAACCTCAGTCCTCAGGTGAGAAGTGCTCTCAATTAACACCTGCTACTCACACATAGAATTATTGTGTTTATGAAATCCACTTTTTGATGGCTGTAGTGTAGAGAAGTTGTGCAAGCTCTTGGGCTCCTGAAGAGCAAACCTTAGAACTTTTAAAAAGTACTTATATCAGTAATAATGCTAGTAGTCCATTAACCATGACATGTGCATCATGTGAAAAACCAGTACTTACGACACTTCCCTATTTAATGCCATTAGCAGTCAACAGAATCTTTTGGGGTTTGCTACTTTTCCATAGTAAGACTACTAGAACATTAGGAACCTGATACATAATGTAGTCCTACATCCCTGGTGAATGGCTGCTTTTTTTAACTTTTAAATTTAGAAATATGTAAGTCATATAAAATTATCTGATGAACTCAAAATACATCTTGATATTTGTAATTATTTGTATCAACCTCATAACTTTACCATTTTGGTTACCAGTATTGGAAAAATGCCTGTTATGAATTTTTTACAAAAGATGCCAGTACAGGCTTTAATCCTGCCCTTAAAAAGTACATGTGACTTTTGACAGAGGTCTAAAATGGTTGGACTTACAGGTCAAGTGAATAGAGGAGTTACAGCAATGGTGTGCATTTATACACAATAAATGATATATGCATGATACTGTATTTAAACTGTTCATTTTCAGCTTTGGCATATGTGTTTATTTGTATGTTTGGCAGGAATAACACTTGTTTCTAAGGTTTTTTCACATTTCAGTAAGTGAATCATTTTAGTAAAATTGTTGCTAGTTAGACATGTTGGTGTTGCGTTTTGGTTAGAATATCTGTTGTTGCCTGTGTCTGAAGCATGACTGCTTTTAATGGGAGACTTAAATCTGTACTTTCATATGAACAACTTTTATTTGTCATTTTATAACTTCCTCTATTTGTCGTCTGTATTAGACAACACTCATTGCATACTTCCAGTTTTTGTTTCCTTTCTACAAGCTGTCTTCTGCTTGAATTTTTAAGGAAGAGCTTTAAGAATCATTGCAAAATTAAAGTTGGATTGCATATCTATGGAGCTGGCAGAAAGAATTTAAGTCAGATGTTGCTGCTGAATTTCTTTTCTTTTAGAAAAGTGGATAGAATAAATAGAATAACAGCTGTCTTCCTGGGGATGTTTGCTTTCTCAACAATCGTTTGCCCTTCAACAATTATGTAAGATATGTACGTTTATCAAATGGAATTTGTATGGGAATGAAAAATGTACATACGCATTAAATAGTCTTATTAACATGTTATGCTTAATAGGATTCCCTTCAGCTGGCTTGTGAGTGTTGTGCAGAAGACAAGATACTAAGAAAGATTTGAAAGGGCTGGTGCTAATAATTCTTTATCTCAGCCAGAAATCACACAAGAAATGGTAATAGCTTCTCTTTCTCTAGAAGCCCGTTTGTATGTGGTTTTGTTTTTTTCCACTAGATGTCACTGCACATACAAAAATCGTGTTCTTCTGCATGCTTAATTCAGATTTAATTCAGATATTTTAAGGCAAAATGATTTGCAGTATCTTGACTTTCATTGCTGAGCGGATCTACTGAAGTAAGTTTATGAGAATGCCAAAACATTGGTTTAGGAGCAGGTCCCGAAGAACCCGAGCAACTGTTCTGACAGGAATGCTTCTGAGCAGCAATTCACAGGTGGACTGCAGTGTAAAGTCATTATGTACATGCAAAATTAGTGCAATTATTTGGCAGTACGTTTCTCAGTGCTCTTTTCAGATGCCTGTATATCTGTAATGTTTGTCAAATTATTTTAGCTATAGCCCTTAAAACATATTTATTTTCTTAACTTTGTAGCTCTGATGTTTATGGCTATAGAAGAACAGTTTCTGGGAGAGGGAGTACCTTCTGTTTGACGAGGTAACAGTTGAGAAAGCAAACAGGCTTTTGGACATACAGATCTTTCACCAGCCCACTTCTGCTATTTGCCTTCTCTTTTAATGGATCTTGCAGTTGAAAAGCCAGTGGCAATGATATGCAGCTGCTATTTATAACTGTTTAACATTTTTCTCTTCATTAATCACTTCTGTAGATTTATAATTGAATTTCAGTACATTAAAATTTAATGAGTTTATTGGGTTTTTTTCCATCTTTTTTTGAAGAAGTTGTCTGTCAACAAGGGAATGTTTACTGTTCTCAATCTTTGTACCGTTTTTAATCCTGCCTCCTCAGCGATGGCAAGTAATATCTAGTTTAGCTCTCAGTTTTATTAGGGTTTGTTTTCTTGCACCTGGCTTTGTGCATTATTTTATTTATGTACTTCCCAAGTGTAGCAGTTCGTGGCAGTGGATGTGGTCTGTTAAATCATCTATTCCGGTCACAAGATTTAAAGTTGGGATAAGTTGTCGTTACTAAATACCACATAGCTTCCCTCTTCCAAAACCTTTACAGATGGACATTTTCTTCTTTTGGGGGTTGATTCAGAATCAGGGCCATGAAACCATAATATTGTATCTCCCTCTCCGCTTTGGTTTTTTTTTGTCATTAAGGTAAAAAATGGGTATATTTATAGCCCAGGATCTGTGTGCTATTGGCCAACATGCAGATTTGGGCTTTGGAATTTGAGTTTGGTCAGAGGTTGCCCAAATATGGTTTGTTTTACCTTAAATAGACATTGTTTTTTCATACCGTATTGCTGGACACTGTTACTAGATGATGATTATTACTATACCTCATCATCCCTCTTGCTTCAGTTTGGTAAGTATGCCTAGGTGAATGCAAACTGCGAAGAAAGTAAGTACAGTGGAGAGAAGTGGCTGCAAAAGCAAACAAACACAGACTTTGAAAGGGTTATATGGTTATCCCAAGAAACAAATTGCTTTTTCTTCAGGAGAGCAGCTCATTGCTCTTCACTCACCAGTGATGTTTTTCAGTGATTTGTCCACTCTCGGCACTGGCTTGCTGTTGTCAGAGGAAATAAAAAAACTTAATTGGGAAGTGGTGCTACTGATCTACTGTAGCTTTTTTCCTAATAGGAAGCACTATTGAGAGGGTCCCAGCCACCTGGGGAAGCCTGAGTGCAGCAGTCAAAAGTAGATTTCAAAAGGAATGGTTGTCTGATTTCAGGTCTGCCTGCCACCTGTGTTCACCTTGTTAAGAAGCCTCCTTTCTCTCTTGCTGCCTCTTTAGCTGCTTGTGATGTCTCTGCGGTGGACTGACCACTTTTAACTTTCAGTTTCTGCTAGAAGGTTGCAATCAGAGGATGCCCGAGGCTACTGATTGTTTTTTATTTCAGTTTTAAACCATTTTTCCAACTTGAAACCACCTGGACCATCAGAGAAGCACAGCTGGGGGCTGCCGCTTCTGAGCTCACCAACCACAGATTAAGGCAGGGTTGAATAGTTAGGTTGATCTGGGCTGTGCATTCCATAAGAAGCCCTCTGGTTTCTAGGAATAACCATACTCCCCAAGTGTTTCACTGCCATCCTCCTTACAACTGGGACCCTGCATTTGTAGATTATCCAGGCCATGCTTAGCTTTAATCCATCCCTAAGGCTTGTAGGCGGTTTTCAAATAAGAGGGAGTCAGACAGAGTGAGTTGCTTTTGAAATCTTTTCTACAGCTCAGATGCCACTTGTTCAACAATTCCTCCTGGGCATTTGGTCTGCTTTTCTATTAATTTTCTTGTGGCATAAAAGGGAACTAAATTGAAAGCAGTGGAAGCTCCCGTTTTAGTCTGCAGAAAACAGAAGAAATATACCCCGAAAGCTGTTTCTTCTAAAGGATCAGCTGAGATGCGAGAACGAGAAAGGACAGAATGTAAATTTATCATTGGACTTTTATGGGAGAGTAAAGCATTCCAACATTTTAAACAAAACCCAAAAATTTATCTTGAGTCTCACAAAGGAACTGTTTCTAATGGCAATGTGTATTGGATATGAAATACTAGAACAGCTCTATTCTGCTGGTGGTTATACCAGCATATTTAGGAGTTTATTACCACATATTTCTGATGGCCCTTGAATACATCTTAATGTTGTGCACCTGACTTAATGTTTTAATTGGCAAATGAGTATAGCTTTGATTCATAAAGCCATACTGTGGTAGAAGTGCCACTGGACTGATGTGCTTGTTCTTTTTTCTACCCAACTACAGAGATGATATTTTTAATGGAATCCACTAAGAGATGTCTGAAATGCAGATAGCAACACAAATCTGCCACTGTTGCAGTCAGGCTGAACAAAGGACAGGGCAGGTCCAGTTTCTGCCTGCTATGTGTCTCTTCAGGTTCATTCACTCTGTACTTCAGTAGCTGGGCTGTGAGGGATAAGAACATGCTGGCAACCAAGCCTGTGCATCTTCTACTGCAGAATACTTTGCTGCTGTGTTGCTAGTCCTGAAGTTTCCTTTTTCTCCTTGGTGGTTGTTCCTTACTAGTAGCATAGTCCTATTTCTTTCTTCAGTTTCTTTCAATAGTAAGGGTTACATGTTGGCCTTGAAGAAGGGACTAACAGGTTTAAAGTAATCTATTTAGTTTCATCTCTACAGAAGTAGAGGTGAATTTCTAGGTAAATAATAAACCAGAACTGTAGATGAGTGAAACACTTTTTAATTCTCCCATCTCCCAAGAAATACACAAAAAATCAGAACAGCTTTTAAAGCTAATAAATATATTAGCTATGAGACTAGTGGTTGGTTTTTTTTTTTCCCCTCTATGATTCCATGACTGATTTGTCATTCAGCTTTAGCAGCAAATGAGGTAGGAGTCCTGTAGATAATAGTCTAGTTCACTGCAGTCTTCTGATTCATTCCCAGAGTCCAGTCTATGGAATGAATTATTCACAGGTCCTGTAGAAAATATATGATTGTGTAATTAAAAGCTGTATTGCAATACATATGGGGGAAGAGGATGAATTAAGATAGCCTATTTCTTTCTCTTCCAGCCAGGCCCTTTCCTCCTCTTAGATACCAGCAGGAAGAATATTGAAGGCAGAGTTGCTGTCTCTTGGCTGGAAGGTATAGTACCTCCTACTATGAAGGATCACTAATGGCAAGAGAAGTCTGGTTCTCTGCCCCGAATGTCAACACTGCTATATGTAAACTTATTTTTCTTTTGAGACTAATGTATGCTCAGTGTGGTCACATGCAGGAAGCTGTGAATAAGTGAAGCCTGCCCCACTTGAGACAGAGCAAAATGCTCTGTGCCCCTTTGTTTTGTTTTTGATAGAATAGTCTTCCCTTAAGCCCAAGCTAGCAGCAGAAACCAGCCTGCAGCAGGTGCTCCAGCATTGAAAATGGCAGTTTTGCTGTTTTTTTTTAATAAGCCACTGGAAAGCAGGATTTTACAAGCTAGTGACCAGGAAGCTTGAGCAGCCAAACAGGCACCTCTACTTACAGTTAACCAAATCCTGCATACTTCTGACTGTACAAGGTCTGAAGTATCAAGGACCAGGCATCTCAACTTGTTACGTTTGTCCTGGTAATTCCAGGAATGAAGGCCGAATTACTGCAAAAATTACTTTGAATCTGCCAAGGCTTCTGATGGAACTCCTTGCAGCATGTTAAGAATAGTAGTGCTATGGGGTGGTACTACTATAATACGTTTTTTGTGTGTTAGTAGACAGCTGCATGTCAGCAGTGAGCATGTGGCAGTTGGTTCTGAGGGGGAAAGAGAAACAGTAAAAAATGGAAGAGGTAAGCTGACCTTATGAGGTTAAGGACTGCTCCTATAATTCCCTTATTCTTTAAAGGAATGGCGTCATTAATTTTCCATCATTTTAGCTTTGCTATCATAACAGTTGCTCATTTAAGCAGTTCTGCATCTGCCTTTTTATTTGACATTCATTTCAGAGAGCTATTATTGAGCCCTGTGTGGGCTGCTGCTGGAGCACCTGAACTTTCACAGTAAGCTGTTCACAGCAAAGCTACAGTTTTCTGAACGAGGGCAGGTTATATTAGGTATCAGGAAGAAATTCTTCACTGTGAGGGTGGTGAGACACTGGCTTGGGTTGCCCAGAAAAGCTGTGGCTGCCCCATCCCTGGAAGTGTTCAAGGCCAGGTTGGACAGGGCTTGGAGTAACCATGGGGCAAGGGAATTGGAACCATTTTTTAAGGTCCCTTCCAGCCCAAACCATTCTGTGATTCTGATCTTGGTTGTTGCAGACTCGAATAGCTTTTCTTGATTGATGAGGGTGATGTGGTGTAATGCTCTAGGAAAAATCTGATCTGGAAGATTCTTCTCAGGTGTGGTTTTCTTTGTGGCTTTGGATAGTAGAAGTTTCTTCCTTTTGGAAGGCTAAAGTGTCTTAATCATGCTAAACTTTTTGTTTTGACTGTACTGAAAGTGATTCTGGCAGCCAGAAAGATGGTGTTATTTCTTTGCCCCAGTGACTAGAAGGAGAAGTAGTAATAGGAATTAGTGCCTTATCTAACATATGTATGCATGAGGGAGTCAATATCCCTTTTCATAATTGAGGATTATATAAATAATGAATTTCTTTCATTTAAAAGAAGAGTGTGTTTTTAGTTTTCAAAAGGATTTTATTAAATTCCTAGGATGTTACAAAATGTAACTTTGGCATGTCCACAGATTCTGAAGCATACACCTCCTCAATGGTGGTACGTTCTCCATTTCCTTTTGTTTTCTCTTTGCCTCCCAAATAGCACCTACTGCTTTTGTGGCTGGTGATCCAAAATTCATTTTGTTATTTCAGAAACTATAGATGTGTCAAGCTGAACATAGTAAAACGTAGGACAGAAATTCGATGTTGTATATGCAGCTTTATAGAATGCAAAAAAAAGCTTGTTTAACAGAGTGGGAAGAGTAGCTTCACTGATACAATACAGAGCAAAACAGCTTTTCCTAGTTAACGTAGGCTGTCAGTTTAATGGGGATCTCAAATAATCTCTAATATTTCAAAGTTGTTTTCTTGGGACAGGTTGTGTTTTTTTTTTTTTTACCCTGGAATTGTCTTGTCAATCACAATTAGACACAATTGAAGTTTATTCAGCTGCTGCTCAGTGTTTTGTTTTGGCTGATCTCTTTATGATAGGTATTTTGTAAGGGAGCCAGCCTGCAGAGCAAGGTGGATGTTCATGTAACCAGTTTCTGTTCAAAACGTCACAAGATAAATACTCAGCTCTGCTTCTGCCTTCATCATTTAGGGAATTACTACTACTAAGTGCAAGCCAGATTTCACAATCATTTGAAGTCTTTTTTTATCTCATCTCCTACCTCTTGTTCATCTCATCCATACAGTGAATGTTTCCTCATGTTTCGCAGTGGAAGATCCTTGTTCCTCTTAGTTCTTTGAATAATACTACTCTTTGAGAAATCTTCCTATGTTTTAAACCATTGTATCAATAACTTTCCTAATGCTGGCATTTCTGATGTTTCCTGGCATGCATTTCCAATATTTCCTAATATTGGCAGGAGGACTACGTGTATGCTAGTTGTCTGGAAAACTGTTGATGAAATGTCAGCCTGTCTTCCAGGAAGCAATGCACCAGTCAGAAATAAGGAGTGGGTCTGTTCATCCCTTCAGTGTGTAGTCTGGGTAGTTTAACCCATCAGTGCGAACGCAAAAAGCTCTGTGAATATATACCTATGTTGTTTCCAAATCATTTGTCTGACATCATTGTAGGTTTTTCCAATTAGTCCACAGCAACATTGCTTTATTATGCAGAATATTTTTTTTTCTGATAAACTTCTGTATTTTTCCCTCTAAGTATGAGGATGTTAGTGAGTTAGTAAGAGAATGTTAACAGCATGGGTACTCTAACAGTGTGAGCCTTAACAATCTGATGTGACTTAATATCCTTCTCTTTCCACTCCAGTCTTCCCAGAAGGAAATAAAATCTTGTCAGCAGTGACTGACTCATCCAATAGTCTTGTTAAAGAGAGTGCAGGTTGAGTTTTATTTGTTACAGGGTAATGTGCTTGTGTTTCAGCTTATCCCTCTTTTAGGTACTGAAACATCAGTTAGTCCTTGAAGGTATTTTAGGCGCCTAATTCCCATGCGCTTTCAGTTGGATTTGTCGGTATGAATACCTTATAAACACAGGATTTAGACCAAATGCTATGGGGCGTTTGATTTTTTCTTTTCCCCAGCATAAATTCCTTTTAAAGTGAAAGGAGTCTGATTGTTTTGCAGGAACTTTTTCCGCAAAAGACTTGTGATTTCAGGCAGCTTCTGACCGAGTAATAGTTGATCCATGAATATCACCATTTCTATATCTGGAGTTTTTACCCTTAGGTAAATCTGGAAGACATAATTAAGACCAGCTAATCCACAACAGACCAGCTAAGGACTTGCTCATCTTCAAAATGTCAGCTTCTGTAGAGCTTTTTGTTAAACACTTAGATTTAATGTCTTTAAAAGCCTGATCTGCAGTATCTGGAGAAACTGTTGCTGAAGGATTTGTTCTGAATGTGTTTCATTAAATTCTTGGATTTTCTGGATAGCACATTTCTGTTAAAAGATACCTTTCTGCATGAGCACTTCTGCAAATCTTCGCTTGTCAAAGGTTGGAAGTTCATTTTTGTTTTCAACTGTTTTTCATTTCCCCTTGTGTTTTTAGCTGTGTTCACACAGCATAAGGAAACAAATCCAGAGATAGGCTACGTTTCAAAACAGAACAGTGTTTCAACTTGCTACATTTTGTAGCATTCCAAATGTGCTCAGACCTTAATTGTGTGAAGAAGCAGCCTGGTGCTATAAGGAGTGAAATTGGTTTATTACCTGCAGTTGTGAGCTTCTTACTGTCCTCCTTCATTTCCATTCCTGAACTCAGGTTACAGTATTGGGCTTCGAATTTCAACTGGGTAGTGGCATGCTCAGCGCAAAGGTTTGACAAGGTGATGGTGGGCAAAGAAGAGTACTGACATGCCTCAATAAAATACTGTATTTGAGTCTTTGGAAAAGCAATAACTGGTGTCTCCTGCTTTTTCAGTCGAATGTGGGGTTGTTTTTCTGTGAAGAATAATTCCTAGTCAGAGGAAACCATTTGAAATGCATGCCCTAGTCATCATGAGAAGCTTTGTTGCTCTAAGAACAAGATAAGCTGTCCAAAAGCTTTTTTAAAAAACTCAGGGTACCTAATTGGGGATTATGTTTCACATGAAGGAATGGCATGTCCTTATTTTACTTCTTTTTGTCATTCCCCAGTGGGATGTACCTGTCATTTGTGCTTCTGCAGCGACAGCATTTTAATGGGAACTCAGAGAAAACCAGAGTTTGGAATATCGATATGGCAGTTGCATTGCAATATTCATTTATTTACTGATTACACAGGCACACTCTGAATTTATTTAAATTTTATTTTATTTTTAAATAAATCTTAGGCAGAGTGACTGTCACATAACCAAGAATTATCTGTGTTAAAGAAGAGGAGCATATAGTTTTCTGGTGTTTGAGTTGTTAATTGGCCCCATAGGAAAGCACGCATCCATTTGTCTTTTTTGGTTACGTATACCAACTTAATGTTTGTAAGGAAAGCTTTTTCCATTGAGAAATGAAGCAGATAATGTGGCAAATATAGAGTCACACTTTTGGGCAGCTGAAATGTAGATGTTGAAAATGCCCAGCTGAATTGCGGCAATCCCCCTGCCATTTACCTCTATTTACACAGTCTTTAATTATGTGATCAGCTCATGGTCTCTCATTATTTCTTTTTCTGATTTCAGCCTTTGGAGATACGGCTTCAAAATCCAACACAGATTTCTGAGATGGGGAGGACAGAGGCTATGGTCTGATGGATCTTGATGAGTTTCAGGGTCATATGTAGTGAGCATAGCAGAAAGAAGGAGGATTTTAAGGTTAAAGGTTCTTTTTGCCTAGGGAAATTCTATCTGTGTGTATCCCTAACTCAGGGAAATCTAAGAGGGTTTTTTTCCTGAGGAATTTTCTTTTGGCCATTTTCCTTTAAAGTTGCCCCTCTCTTGAGGCCTGAAATGATTAGGTGAATTTAAGACACTCATTAATACTCTTAATTGAAATATGCCTGAGAGAGAATTTGGTTCAGCCTGAAGAACAGGAGACTCCAGGGAGACCTTATTGTGGCCTTTCAGTTCTTCAAAGGGGCCTATAAGAAAGACAGGGAAAGACTTTTTAGCAGGGCCTGTTGCAATAGGACGAGGGTGGTGGTTTTCAACTAAAGGAGGGGAGATACAGGCTGGACATGAGGAAAAAATTCTTTGCAATGATGGTGGTGAAACACTGGCACAAGTTACCCAGAGAGGATGTGGATGCACCATCCCTGGAGACATTCAAGGCCAGGTTGGATGTGATGCTGGGCAACTTGATCAAGATAAGGATGTCCCTACTCATTGCAGGAGGGTTGGACTAGATGACCTTTTAGGTGCTTTCCAATCCAAACTATTCTGTGATTCTGTGATCCTATATTGGCAGTTAAGTTTAAATCTCTGTCCAAGTACAGGCTGCATTAAATAGGAAATCTTAGTTTTCTTTATTTTTAAAATGACATATTTAAATATTTAATACCATAAATTGCTTTTGGTAGGGCAATATCAGAATTTGTCCTGAACTGAACAAGTAGTATTTGGCAGTTATCAACTTTTATTTACTAGTGATCTTTTTGGTCTTAATTTACTTGTCAACTGACTTTCATTAAGAAAGGACATCGTACATGTTAAATTCAAGCTGTCTTCAATGTCATATAGCCCTGGTTGGCAACTTTTTTAAATTATAATTTTAACGTGCTTCTGACAGCTTATGTTAATGAAGCATTTCAATGAATGTTTCCAACACCTAGTCTGCTTTTTATTGAAGTAGTTAAAATTAGACCCATTACGAGGTCTTATTTACTTCATGAAAATATGAAACTATTAGTGTTTTGGCTGCCTCAAAGGCTTAGGATTGAAAGAGTGGATTTGCCCTCCATCTCTTTTGATTGGTGATATTTACTTGCCAGTCATTGCAAGTCACTGAAAAGTCCTACATTGTGCTTGCATGTCAGTGCATCAGTCTTTTATTTTGATTTCATTTACATAGTGGGATGAATTTCCTCCACTGAATCTATAATTTTGAGGTAGTAGAGTTGCTGAGGATTGAGGTGAGGGGCAAGGCTTCCGTGATATGCAGCATCTCTGCACTAATATTCTCAAATCTCAGTCTGGTTATATAGATAATGTAAAGCTTTGCCGCTGAAGAAGAGAAACTTGCCTCATTTTCTAAAATATTGTGAACATGACAAATGTCATACCTCCTTTGGTGAACGTGACTTTCTTTTTTACTGTTTTGTATTAGCTGGCAAAAAGTAGTCCCCTGGAGGCCTTCCTGAGAGTGCAAAAAAGATGACAGCTCTCCAAGCTAGGGTTCAGTCAGCAAAATGCAGAGGTCAGTGATTGCTTCTTGAGGTTTGAGTAGACTGCTTTGCATTTTCTCCCTATAGGCACAGCAGGTTCATATCTTTAAAGGAAGTGTTATTTGCTGTTAGTAGTTGGCAAAGCTGTGCTAGTTTACTCTCACTGGCTAAATGGGCCCTAAATTTTTAAAATAGCCAAGTCTGGCAAAACTGCAGTCTGCCAAGGATGCCGTAATATAATAACATACTGCAGTCTAGATTATGGTGCAGGAGATCCCTCCCTTCTGAGTCTTTTCCCATTCAGTTGTAGTTGAACGTATCAAAAACGTGATGGGAACTTTAACCTTCAGTCAATATTTGGAATGACTGTCTTGGCTGTGAAATACGATTCAAGTATTCTTTTTTATTACTGTTATTATTTTAGTTAGATACGATATTTTTTCTGGCCTTGGTGTGAGGGACTGGTGCCAGCTTATAGATTTCTCAGTATAAGTTGGTCTTATTTAATTTTAAAAGGACACTTGCCTTTGAAACAGATAGTACCTCTTTCTTGTGACTGTATTTTGGGGCTCATACTCTTGTCATCTTGCCATTTCCACTTACTTTATGTGTGTTTATCCTCTTTGACCTGCTCTTTTTTTTTAATGGGTGGTTTGATTCTTGTTTGGCATCTATACATGTGATGCAATTATTATTTCTAATGAAAATTGAGGTCCTTCGATTACAATTACAGTTCAAGCATCTGGTGTCCCCTTATACTGTTCTTTAAAGCAGTTAAATTGCTATCATAGAATCATAGAATAGTTAGGGTTGGAAAGGACCTTAAGATCATCTAGTTCCATTCTGTTAATTTTTATTTCATTGTTAAAATTGTGAAATAAACTGTAGTGTCATTAAGTGCAGTTAAAGGGCATGGGCACTTCCTGTGTCCCTTCTGCTGGCTTTCAATCTTTGTACTGTAAGTGCTGCAATTTAGAGAATTCGAGGCAGTTGACAGTATACTATGTGCATGTTTACAGTTTTATTTATGTTCATACATATGTATACATATCTTCATACATACTCATGCTTTGTATTGTGTGCAGTTCTGGTGTCAACATAAAAAGGACATGGAACTGTTGGAGCAAATCCAGAGGAGGCCATGAGGATGATCAGGGGACTGGAGCACCTCCTGTATGAAGATAGGCTGAGGAAGTTGGGGCTGTTCAGTCTGGAGAAGGCTGTGTGGAGACCTCATAGCAGCCTTCCAGTATCTGCAGGGCCTATAGGGGTGCTGGGGAGGGACTCTTCATTAGGGACTGTAGTGATAAGACAAGGGGTAATGGGTTAAAAGTTAAACAGGGGAAGTTTAGATTGGATATAAGGAAGAAGTTCTTTACTGTGAGGGTGGTGAGGTACTGTAATGGGTTGCCCAGGGAAGTTGTGAATGCTCCATCTGTGCCAGTGTTCAAGGCCAGGTTGGGCAGAGCCTTGGGTGACATGGTTTAGTGTGAGGTGTCCCTGCCCATGGCAAGGGGGTTGGAACTGGGTGATCTTAAGGTCCCTTCCAACCATAACTATTCGATGATTCTGTGATATACATATCTTTTTCACTGTTAATATAGAATTTGAGTTTGGTTTTGGATAGAGTTTATTTCACTGTAATTTGAATTGAGGGAAGATGCGTGTAGTTGCTAAGGAAAGGTTAGTTTCCTCAACTGAGTTTACCAGCTTTACAAAAGAAGAGTATCAACAACCGTAGTCACTTCGTGAGGTGCAGCCAGTTGCAAATGCCATTTCTGCCGGCTTAAAGCACCAATTACATTATGCTTTGAGTGCACAAAATCAAACTGATAGTTTTTAAAGGGCACTTTATTCTGTCTTTTTGTAGCATCTTCAAATGTTTGCCTTGAGATCAAAGGGAATATATTTTTTGCAGTTTCTGACCTTTTAATAGTCCTTTAATTTGCATTAAAAGCTTCACGTAAGTGACAACTCACGTTTGCTGTCACTGACCTAGTAAAATCTAGCAGGTTATTTCTAGGGGGAAAAAAAAAAGGTGATTATACCTTCGTTAATTACCACAAAAGCCATTATAAACTCCATTCTCAAAACGTAATGAAAGACAAATAGTCTGCTGCAACACTGCCTAGCAGAACTAAACATTTAAAGCTAAATGCAAATGTTAAATTCAGAACTGCTGCTGTGACTTTTGTTTGTTACGCTGAAGTAAATTGTGGAGGGACTCAAAACCTTGACTGATAATGCCTTATGAATGGCTTAGATTTGCTGGACTAGTGAGGAGACTTTAATTTTAAGGAGTGCTTTTCTTGTGAAGGCTTCTTTAAAATGGTATATTTATTTCTGCCATATGGCTTTAAAAAAAATTGAGCAATCATAACTACCTTCTTTCCTGCAAATCTGTTGGTTTTTAAATAGTAATTAACTATTTAATTAGTATTTATAATGTCTGTGGTTGTTTCTAGAGGTAGCTGGTCCTGGTTTGTCTGCGCAGTATGTGCTGGATCTGGTTCTGTCCATCAGTGATCCCTGCTAGAAACAGGGACTGGTTCTCATCTCTACGGATGCTAGTGAAGCATTTGACTCTTTAGACACATAGGAAACTGTTTCCTTATTTAGAGGATGTGATGGAAGCAGTGGTACTGGGAGGGGAGGAATGTTAGTAGTGGTGGGGTTTTTTTGGAAGATGGTGTTTGAGCTCATCTTTGGGCTTGATCATGTTGGATGGTATCTTTCAGTGTGGTAAGTGTTGAAGTTTGCTGATACTAAGGCGGGGAGCTATAATTTGTCTAGCAGAGCATCTGACAGAGGACAGGATCACTCTGAGGTTTAGAATAATAGAAGGAGGGATCAGGTAGATGCTTCATGCTGTAAGTGGAAAATTCAGGTGCCATTGTACATGGTGCTGGCAAAATTGCATATGCACTGGAAACATGGTATGTAGCTCATTGAGGTCAAGGAAGGTGACCTTGAGAGAGGATGCATTAAATGCCAGGGAATGACAAGCCTGGTCATATGAAAGGAAGTGCTTGGAGTTTGGTCTGGTGAAACCGTAGTAAGAGGGTCTGACTGGTGTCAGTAACTGCATCAATGAGTAAATGCTGGAGAAGGACAATAATTGTTTCAGCGGAGTGTCAATGGTGATGCAAAATACATGAGTCTGAACTGACTGTTAGTAAGTTCAGACCAAATATTTGAAAAACCCCCACATTATGTAAGGGATGAGAACCTGAGTGTAATCTATAAAGTGACTTACGGTATTCGGGAGCTGCACTTGATAGCATAAGAGGTCACTTTCAGGTCTTTCCCCTCAGGTAAGAGAAACATTGCTAGTGTTTAAGCAGAGGTAAAATTCCTGGAATTTTGCTTAAATTGCAGAACTAATCAAATAAGCTTTCTGGTGTTGTGTAGAGCTTACTGGTAACTTTACTGTACTTTTAGTATGCTCTCCTCTTACTATTGTGAGTACAACTTCAATAGTCGGCTCTGTTGTCTTTATAAATATAATAATTAACATGCAATGCAGTTGAAAATTCGGAGGAGAGTCCATCTGTTTATGTAGCACTTTTCTTTCAGAAGAATTATATCTAGAATTATTCAGATAATTTCTGTAAATAGAAACGTAAGTCTGTCTGCAGTGTATTCCTCTTTAATCCTGCTATTTTTGATCCATTAAAAACCTCTCCAAACGTTAGGGCTGTACCACCCAAAAAGCAGGAATAAGCTTTGAATGGAAAAATAATAGAATTATTTGTTTGGAGAAGGGAATAGAAGTAACGTGGAGATGGACCTGGGCCATGGTCTACAGCTGTTTTGTGTAAGGGTGGTCATCTTGTTGCATAGTCATTCACAAGACTGGTTTTT
Source organism: Pezoporus wallicus (assembly GCF_028554395.1). Taxonomy (NCBI): domain Eukaryota; kingdom Metazoa; phylum Chordata; class Aves; order Psittaciformes; family Psittacidae; genus Pezoporus; species Pezoporus wallicus. Next base: position 3,272,706 of record NW_026641383.1, read on the forward strand.
ATCAGAGTTTGTACAACTTTTGACTTGGTAACAGGTTGCTGCTTTGCATTTATTTGCCCAAACATTAAAGAACACACTGTAGAAATGCTTCAGGGGTTTTGCAGCAGACTTGAGACCTCGGCAATTACACGAGTCATGCAGAATTGTGTGCGAGTTGAAGTCCAGGACTGCAGTTAGAGAGTAATTTACATGAAGGACAGTTACTGTTTACCAGTGCCATATGGAATTTAATACTTTTGCAAACAGCATTTTCAAAGCTTCCATAAGAAGGGAATTGCATGCTAGATCATCTGCCTCATCTAAGTAGGAAAAATATTCCCCTGTTTAAAAACAAAAAGAGCAGGAAGTGATGAGAACCAGTATTTTTTCATTTGTACTGAAAGCTTTCATATTTCACAGGGGTGTTTGATTAATGTAGATAAACGCATAAATGTACCACTGTATGGAGGTTGATACAGGAAGAATAAAAGCATCACATATCCCAATGTCATATTTTGAAAAATCTTGCAACTCTAAAGATATATTAGACTTGTGTGGATTGCACAGATGGTGCACACAATAATAAGATAATGCTTTGTTGATCTGAGTTCCCGATTACTGGATAATTTAGTTAGGGTGTCAAAGGAATTCATTGTATCAAAAAAGCAGTAAATGTGAATAAGAAATGTTTTCTTACGTTGATTTTTGTGCAAAGTATCTAAAGAACTCATTGCTTTAAGAATTTTTGAAGTATTAGGACCAAAAGAGAATGAGAATTTGAATTGATAATACTGATTTCTAAGGTATATTTACCGCTAATATTCATTAACACAGTAGGAAATGTGGGTTTAAATGAAACTTCTAACACTCTTGTCCTTTGTGACCTTGTTAAAGAAAAATCATACTGGCCCTTTAGGCAAAGTATGGTTTATACAAAAGTGCTCGATTTTGAAATATATAAACAGAGCAAGTGGGTAGGAATCCTTCCCCAGAAACCTTACCATGCTTTCTGTGTCTGTGGTTCTTAGATGCCCTGTGCCTTTGTCTACAAATACCTCCTTTCCTTTTCTCACTGTTTCTCTAGTTCATTTCTTGTATCTGCGTATTATTGATGTCTGCAGTGTCCTTCAGTTTAATGAGGGGTTGCTTTTTGGTTTTGAAATCCTGCTGCATCATTTTCTCCTCCCTTTCAAGTATGCAAGCAAGCACTGTGTATTTAGGAATTCTCCCTTTCAGGTTTTGTATGCATTCATCATGGGCCTGCCATGCAGTTATGACTTTTTCTCTTTTTTGAAAGGGTTAACTCTGGAAGCTCAGGCAATGTAGCCCTCTTAGAGCACATGTGCATGAACTAGGTTTACCTGGTATAGGTGTATCTTTTTGGTTGTAATTCAGTAGCAGTATGGAATACTTTTTTTTCTGCAGGTATAAAATACTTGTTTCCAGTGATTTAGCGGGAATATAAAGTGTACTGAATACATAACTGGAGGAGAGCCGATTAAGAATGAGTAACTTCCCTTGTGTACAGTTTACATCTACTTATTTTATAGAGAGCTTAATGTTAATGCCAGGCTACTGGGTATCTTCAAGACATTTTTGTGAACTCAGAATGTCATAGTTTATTTCCAATGAAATCAAATACACCCAAATTATCTGTTAGCGTAAGAATCTGGTCTAGTATAGTCTGTTTAAATAGTAATAAAAAAGACTTTTGCCATTGAGCATTTTTACCCATAATTTCTTTAATTACATGTTATTTGCATAATTTAACTGTAGACATCTGAACATTGTGCTAGCTAAGTAAATAGTCATGTTTTACTGAAAGACTCTGCACAGTGTATTCTCAGGACTGTGCGCCAGCAGCTAACTGTTCAGTATTTAAGTAAAACAATTGAGGTTTTGCATTGGAAAGTGTTAAGAGAAATGAAACTGCTACAAGAGGTTCTGTGACTGAAATGTCAGTGTACTAATTACGTGTACTCTTTAATACTTGCTGAAGCAGTAACAGCATAAGTGTCACTCTGTTTGTAGATTGGTCAAGGAATATTAGCAATGTCTTTTGGTCGTGTTTTCTTTTTAATTCAATACTTGGTTTGCTAAAAAAGTAAACTCACATGGTTTCATTTTTGTGCGTGCATTTAAAGAAATACTGTTAAAGAAAACCCATGTATCTTAGAGGTGTTCTTTATCAAGGGCAGTTATATATGATGATTAACTCTACAGCCTAAATAAGTACTTTAAACAAAGATTTTGTTCTTAAACTACCAGAACATATCTTAGCTGTGAGATACTGCCAAATCAGTTAATATAGCAAATTATTATCAGTGCAAAAGGGATGAGATTTTACAATAGCTTTTATATCTGTCACAGAAGTGCTAATGCGTTTACTGTATCAGCATATTTCTGGCTGCTGAATCCGAGCTAAATTCAAAGAGACCATCATTTAGATGCACGATATAATCCCCTTATTTTAACTTTAACTCAAGGAAGTGTTTTCTTGTGTACTGACTCAATTATTTTCTGAGTCAGTGAAAATGAGTCTTCAAAGGAGTCCATTTGATGTAGCAACTCCTTAAGAAGAAACCCTTTTTGTCCTGCTCATGCAGTAGCCATTTATATTAACTGGAGTGCTCCCATGTGGAAAATACTTGGCTGGCTTTATTTTCCACAGGTTATGAATGTATCTTAAATACTGAGGGAGTCAGTGTACGCTTTTCTGTTCAAGGGTAATTCAAGCAAAGATGCGTGTGGTACATTCAACTTGCTTCAACTGTACCTTGAGGATTTCATAAATTTCCTGAATTAATATTTTTTTAATAGGGACAGTGACCTTTCCTGCTCTTGTCATTTGACTGTTGGATTCACTGCTCCTTAAAATTGTGTTGCACAAGTGAAAGTGACTCAAAGGATGGAATAAACCTAATCATTTCGCTGCCTTATAACAGCTAATAAACCTTCAATTTATTTCAAAAGAGGTCCGTCCTTCTTTGGAAACATCCTTCCTATGCTCTCGAGGAAGAAAGAGGAGCAATTTCCCTACTTATTTCTGTTCTTTTTCTTCTTCCACTGTGGGATAACAGAGTAATAAAGATTTATGAGGTTTGTGTGATTTCAGTTTTGGGCAAAAGGGCACATTTTGGCATTTAGAGGCATCCTTGCAGGAGCTTTTGATTAAGATTCAAAATTTTTAGTGAATTGTATCTGAAGATAAAAGCTAAATTACAGCGAGGATTGAAGACAAAAATATTACACTTAATTGAAGCTACTGTCCACTGCATTTATAATGCTTTCATCAACAGCATGCATTCTGTGTGTGAATAGTAGTCATTTACAAATACAAGTTTAGAAACTCCATTAATTTGTGTCCTTTAATTTTACATCTGCAACATGTCTATTTTAAATCACAGTTATACTTGCTTTATTTCTGAATATAGCAAAAAAGGTCTTAATGTTAAAAAGCCGGAAAGTGAAAAAAGTTTCTTTCTCTAGTCTCAGTAATTTGCGAGAGCTTTTTCTTACCCCATGATAATTTCTTTGCCTCCTGGGGTGCCTGTTTTTCCCTCAGCCAGGGATGCTGGCAAATGCTTTGTTATGCTGGGGAAAAAATGTACAGCTCTTAATAATTTATTTGTTCCATTGGGCCAGAGGTGCCAGTGGTTCTTTAAATGGCCACCAGTGTTTGAAGTCCTCAACCTCATCATATAGGAACATTATAAATTATGTATAATAGTATGTCCTATTCAATAAATATTTAAAATTATAGGTATTTTTGACTAAAATTACTTTATCACCTGAACAATGATTTAAGCTGTATTTTTTGGTTTTATGCGGTGACAGTTTTATAATATCAAGGAAAAGCTGGGTGCAGTTTGAATGTCAGAGGGCGGCAGGGCAACATGAATCACAGGTTCTTTCTTTCTTTCTTTCTGAAGGCTGGAGAACTTTTTAATTCCTCCATGACCAAAGTGGGGTTTCCCATTTTTGTTTTGGAGTGTCATCATTGTGTACATTGTGTCATCTCCCTTGCTTGGGTGTATCCCTACTTCAGACTTTTTCAGATCAGTGTTGACGGTGTCTTCTGATGGGTAGGGAATGAGATTACATCTGTGTTCTTCCTTCATTTGCAAGTTGCTGTACTTGGGAAAATACATATAACAATCTTTCTGTTGTATTCTTTTTGCAAACAGTTTAGTGTCTGGAGAAGGCGTATTGATGACTTGGAGAAGGAATAGTCACGTGACCGTCAAAAAACTTGTTTTCCATTTTTTCCAGGAAAAAAAGTGTGCATCTTTATAATACACAGCAGTGATACATCCTGATGTTGCCTTTCCTTCCTGGGTTGTCAGTCTTCCTTGACTCCTAAAGGCTTAGGTGTTTTATATAGAAAAACCCATTCAATTTGAAAGGTGGTGTGTGTACATGTTCACAGTCTCTATTGCTGTTATCTTCCAGTCCTAGAAGCGCATATGATTTTGTTTCAATTTGAGAAATAAACTTTATAAGTACTAAAACTAATTTTGCAGCTATAATTGATTTGTTATTGATGCCATAAACTATCTGATTCATCATACGATGTTTTATCCAGGGTTGAAGTCTCGCACTTGTAGTCCTGCTAAATGATGCTTCTAAAGCATCATGGCTGTACAATGTGGTCCAAAGGAATTTTGTAGAGTTGAATTATGTGCTGCAAGTAGTTCTTACGTTTATTTGCTATTGTCAATGCTTCATTTACATTGGATGATGTTTTAATTGCTGAGGCTTACCATATTTTCGGATGTTGGGGGTTTACTGTGGAAGGTTCAGTTTATATAAAGGACTGCCAAAAAGTTTTCAGTTTTCTATTCCTTAGCTGTACTGAATTCTGAGGAGTTTTGTATTCTCCTTACCATTATGCGAGGTGGTACGTAGGTTGCTTTTAGACAACATTGCTTTGTTATGCTCTTGATTGATCTTCCTTATCTGGTATAATTCAGCTGTTTATCTGGTTTCTTTCAAATAACTCTTTGACAGATGTCCTGAACAGCAAGCTTGGAATGCTAAATGAAATTGCAAAAGTCACATTTAAAATGAGGAGAAAAAGAATCTGTGCTCTTTTTTGGGGGGGTTGTGATATTTCAGAGAATATGTTACATTAAATGTGGTCTAGAAAAACAAGGAAGATTGCTGCTTCTTGCATATCCTAATAAATTTTTTTTTTGTCCTTTACAGGAACAAACCTTGGCTCTGAGGAAAGAAGGGATAGGTGTTGTTTTAGATTCTGAACTGCCTCATCTAATTGGCATTGATGATGATCTTCTCAGTACTGGTATCATCTTGTACCACTTGAAGGTACATACATACCTGTATTTCAGTAGCCTTTATATGCCTTGTGATTTTGTTCAGTAGACAAATTGTAATATTAATTTTCTATCTAAAACTGGTGCTCTTTACATTTCTTCACTATAGTTAGAAAAGCTCATTATGTTTCTTGGCTATGTGAGGAAAGCTCTTACGAGGTTGCAACTGATTCAGTTAAAACATCTGTTAATTTACTTGTTTAGGTTTATCCTTAGGGTCAACTGGTTATCCAGAGGTGGATGTTTAATATTTGTGCACATGTATATGGTTTGTCATTCATCTTGTTATAAAGCTTGACTTGAAATCCAAATCTGGATTAATTGCCTCAAAACCACAAAGGTGGTTCTACACAGGATAGTTAAAAGTTGAATTTGCTAATAATAATATTGTATAGTAATTACTGTGAGAAGTTTCTAAAAATGCTGCCTCATTTTTTTTCATGTATGTGTAAACATGTATTTTGTTCAGGTTACTCTGAGAAAGAGGAAGAATAAATTATATCTGTCTTGGGGCAGAAGGGCGATTTAACTGGAAATAATGTGTGTTCCTCTCTTAAATAGGAGGGCCAAACACACGTTGGCAGAGAAGATGCTTTGACCGAACAGGATATTGGTATGGAATTTGGCATTTTTTAATGTTTTTTCTTCAGTTGTTTTTCCTTCTCCTAACGTCCCAATATGTGAACAAAGCTTCATGTATTTTTCTCTTTTTCAGTTGTCTTTGTGTTCTCGAGTATTTTAACGTTTAGAAAATTTGAGAGATGAATTATGTGGGATTTGCTTCAAAGAGCATGATTTCTCTAACAGCTTGTGGGCTTAAAATTTATGTATATTCATAAACTTGTTACTAATTTATTTCTTGCTTCTCTTGAAATAGCATCCTGTAAACACAGCATCCTTTTTCATGCAGCACCTGTCACAATTACTGCACAGTCATTCTCTTAACCTTTGTATAATGACAGGATTGTTGCATTGTTATATTGTTATACCTAAAGCAGTCCTTGGACTTGAGATCTGAGTTGAAGAAAATTCTGGAAGTTGGTAAAATATAGGTAGGCTGCTTCTACCGATTATCTTACTCAATTCTTATCAAAGCAACCAACTGCCAGACCTGGACTGCCCTGTCACATGTTGCTTGAAGGCAGTTTCCTTAAATAAACTGCATCCTTTTAATTCTCAGGTGACAGACTGAGAGTCAAGTAACTTAGTTTGGTAAATTTTGTTTGGTAAAAAAGTGTGGTGTATTTTTGTGGTCAAGAGATGCTTAAATTAAAATTTCTATATAGATTCCATTAAAGTAGCAAACTTGCATTCCTCTATGTTATTAAACAATACAGGTAGAGATAATCATACCTTAGTTTGAAGAAGAAATAGAAAGTAGCAGAGCTGTTTGATAAAAGGCCTGAATGTCATAGAACTTAAGAATCTTACTTTAGCCATTCTTGCTAGTCTACAATTGCAAATTATGTCCTGTCTTTTCAGATTTAAGCATGGTTGCTGTAAGGTCAAGAAGCTTTCATTATTACACAGTGAAACTGGTCCAAAAACCCTCTCTCTACAAATACATAAATTTTATTTTTCTGTTTTTTATTAGAAGGAAAAAAACATTTGCTGGACAGTGCCAAACTTAGGAGGCAAGAACATTGCATCAAAAAACCTAAAACCAACCCTTATTTCCACTACAATAAAACAACAAACAGGATCAACTTTAAGGTGTGCAGGATGCGATGAAGGAAAGAAGAAAACATTGTCCAGATAAAGAGAAAAAATAGTCTGTAGTGTAATGTGTCCTTAATAAATTAATATCAGCATGGTAATCTTGTTGTTTGTTTGGGACTAACTAAGTTGTTTTATTTCTTTGTGTTTAGTTCTTCATGGCCTTGATTTGGAAAGTGAGCATTGCATCTTTGAAAATCTTGATGGTACTGTGAATCTAATACCACTGAATGGGGCGCAGTGTTCTGTAAATGGTATTCAGATTACAGAGGCCACACACCTAAACCAAGGTATTACCTAGTATAATGTCATTTCTGGTTTTCTTTCTGGCAGCAGCACAAAAAAATCTCAGTGTATATAAAGGGTTACTGTTTACTTAATTTTAATTCCATGTCTTCTCAACTACAGCCCAAAAGCATGAGGAGAGCCACAGAGTTTTACCTGTCAGAGAATTGCCATGCGGTGAAAAAAATTCTTTACTAATTTCAGCCACTTCATAATCTTGAGCATGATTTAATAGTTACCCTTTGATTTCGTTCAACGTTTATATGTAAGGTGAGCTCCATGCCAGGTTGCTCAGGTTGCTGTAATATTAAGTAAAAGAATATTGGTCTCTATAGGACTAAAATAATGTTAGAGACACCCATGCCCGCTCCTTTGAGCTTCAGACCTGTCGTACTTAGCACTCTGTTGCCAAATCCTTTTGTACAGCAGGAGATTGAGCTGGAGTATCTGTTCACTGCAGCTGTAGGGAAATGACAGAAAGGGGAAGGCTAACTGTTATGGAGGAAGTTTAGAGAATTAGAATTTTAATATAAAAGCTTTAAAGTCTGGAAATGAAAAAGAGCTGGGAACAAAGGTGTATTGTGTTGGCCTGGAAGGGACTGGCTGACAAGTAATCTGGTAAGTGCTGCAGCAGAGAGCCAGGGTATTTTATCTTACAGGAGCACCCAGAATATCTTCCCATTTAGCAATGAGCTGAAGACCTGTTCAGGAGTGAGGCTGTGAAAACAATCTCACTTTATGTTCCCTAGAAGAAGCTTTCAGGGTAAGCTTATTCTACTGAAGGAAGACTGCTGTGTTGAGAAAGAGAAGTCTTGCATCTTTTCTGAACTCAAAGAAGTGCTTCAAAACTCTGCTTTCAGAAGGGAAGGAGTTTTGTTGTAGAGAGGAGACATTGATTTTGTAAAGTATCTTATTTCTTCATGCAGAGCAGAAAGCATATGCACTCATTTTTGTTGCAGATACTGGACGGCGAGGGGGGAAAGCAAGCTCCGTTCCCTTTGTCTTATGTTTGAGTAAATCCCACTGATAAGTTATTAGCAATAGGAACATTGACATTGATAGCAAATAACACTGTAAACAATAGAAACTGAGTTGCAGTGACTCATCTTTACTTTTCATTGCATTTCAAAGGCAGTAGAAGCTCAGCGTGCCTCAGAAGAAAGTAGGAGTTTGGATTCAGTTTCCCTCTTCCAGACATATGTAACAACTTGATTTTTGTACTGTGAAGAGCAGAAACATGATTTTTTCTTTTTCTCCTGAATTTCTGTCTAAAGAGGTTTTCGACTCAAAAGAAGGGGAAAGGGTTGCTCGGAGTAACTACATTGTGAAAAACAGCTGCATAAGCTGTCCTGTAGACCATGCGCCCAGACTGAGACTGAGAGCAAGGTGACAGCTCTGACATCAGAAGGGCAAAACTGATGAAATAACTAGTTTAACGACTTGTGCTCGATCCGTGCATCCTAAGCTTGTGCTAGCATTTAGTCTCACAGCAGGAAGTGCCAGCCTCCTTGAATGTCTGCTTTAGGTAATGCTGATTAACTGCTGATATATTTAAATGTTTCCGTTCGTCATTAATAACTGTTCATTTGAAAATGGGTGAAGTTTTTAGACTGGCATGGAGTTTACAAAAAAAAGAGGCATAGTAATTAATTACCACTTCCTTCTACAGATTGCTTCCAGCATTTGTGAATACAGGCTAATGTGGCCTTTTTGTTAAATGTGACTTACTACAGTATTTTATTTATTCTTAAGAACATGTGGTAGGACTTCTAGAGGTAACTGCGTTAACATTCACAATTAGAGTCTGTCTCTTATCTTTAATATATCCTCACTTTAAATCAAGTTTTCAGCTTTTTAAGCCAAAATGCCAACGCTTCGGTATTTAATATAACTTCCCGTTGCTTGCTTTTATACTTTGTTAATAAAAGAAAACAAAAAAAAAACCCTTAAAAATATAGAAGTGACTTTTAGAAGTTGGTAAGTTCTTACTTATAGGTATGGTTGTTTGCATAGTTCCAAAATATTGTTCTGTGTAGGCAAGATGCTTGATAACATTCAGCAGGCATTTATATCTATATATTTATATATGTATGCATGCATGCATGTATGTGTATATAATTTTTCTCCTTTGCTCTCTGGTCATTTATGTGTTGGAGCCAACCAGTTACATTGTGAAATCAGAGCTCCATAAATTATTAGGTTAGATGTAAGGAAGTTCTTCACTGTGAGGGTGGTGAGGCCCTGGAATGGGTTGCCCAAGGAAGTTGTGAATGCTCCATCCCTGGCGGTGTTCAAGGCCAGGTTGGACAGAGCCTTGGGTGACATGGTTTGGTGTGAGGTGTCCCTGCCTGTGGCAGGGGGGTTGGAACTGGATGATCTTAAGGTCCTTTCCAACCCTAACTATTCTATGGACTTTCTATGATAAAGTCTGTTTTGCTTAGCTTTTGTTGCTCTTGGTGCTCTCTGTATTTGACAAACCTTTATTCTTTGCCATTTAACATTCAAGGAGGATAAGAATTGTTGTTTACAGTAAATAAATGAAAAGCAAACCTCATAACAAATCCAATTCTGTTTCCATGACAATATTTACACTGCACTTCACACTCTTGCATTCTGATGGAGAGCTGCATGGCACAACAGTGGCCAATTGAACCTGGTGCTTAGGAAATATTTGACTGCAGGGTTTCATCCAGATTTTTTTTCCCAAAAGAGGCTTTGATGCTGATGCTTATTTAAGCTCTGCTAAGCGGGAAATAAGATTGGAGAGGTTTTTTTAATGATAGAATAACACCGAAGTGTTCATAGTACTAAAAGAGAAACTTAGGAGTTGTTCATATGATCTGTCATTGGGATTTGACTGTCATGTCCTTGCTGTTAAGCTTCTCTCTCCTGTTTTCTTTTAAATTCATGCAGTTAGGGACACATATATGTAACTGTATTCAATCTTAGATGTTAGGTAATTAATTAGAGTTCCTTCTACCTAGTAAAGTGGTCAAAAATGTTTACAATTTTTTTTTTATCTTCATTTGAAAGTAACTGAAGGAATTTCATAGAAATCCTCATTGTCAGAAAATCCCCCTTCAGGCAGTCATCATGGATAAATGTTTGGGACAACTGTGAGCATATGAAGCAGTGGCAGGCTAAAAACAGTTTTAGCCCTTTCACCACAGCAGTCATGGCCATCAGGGATCCCTTTTAGTATGCTCACATGAAAAGTACACCCAGCGCACTTGAAGGAAAGGTCATCCCATAAATTGGAGATCCTATCAGAATGACTTGCGATACAAACCTACATACAGATTTATGAAAGGTTATTCTTTTTAAGATTAGGCTGTTCATATGTTCCAAAGTTGAGTTGTGTATCAAGAAGTGATGTCGTCAACTTTAGGGCTTTTGCTGTTTATTTGCCAAGACTGGATGACCTTATTTAAGTTGGTATTCCTAGTCAAGCTAATTTTAAAGAGGAGCATTCCTTATTAAGGACAGCATTTCATTCTCAGACGGTAAGAATTTGTTTATAGTGAACAAGTGTTCTGAAGTGCAGTTTTTTCATACTGTGAGTGTAATGGAGACCTTTTTCTTCTTAGAAATGCCTCATACTGACTGACAAATAAATGCTTGATTCTATAGTTGCTAACTTGGAAGAATTCCATGTTATGTGACAGTAGTGAGACATCACTGACAATGCACTTCTTAGTAGGAAAGTATTAATTTTGGTGCCGTTGTCTTTAAAATATGATAAGAATTGCCCAGAATCTATTTGTGACCTGTACCTTAACTGATAAATACAATAATGCATGCGCCTTGAGCAATATGAATTATTCAAGGTTCTTCTCTCAGAAAATAGCTATTGGGTATAAAAGTCTAATAATCCCATTTTGAGTGACAATAAACTTCAGTGTTTCTCCAACATGGAGAAGGAAAAGGTAAGTGAGCATACAAATTATGGAGATGTGGAGCTTTTAGTGGAGGTGGATTCAAACCTGACTGCAGTAAGTAGTGGATGGACAAGTTTGTTCTTAGTCATATTTGTGGACATTCTTGTTGCAGCCGGTACCTACCGATGGCTTCCAAAGTAGCACTGTTGAAGAGTATACAGATCAAACTGAGGCAACTTTTCCTCTACCTATATTTATTCTTTAACTGAACTGCATGAACATGCTAGACCTTTGTGTGTGTAAACGTATGTGGTTTGTTTAATTTTTGTAAGTAGGAAAAGGAAGGAATAAATTATATAGTTCGGTTAGCATAGCTGTGGCCATGCATCATCATACACTTGAATTGTCAAAATGCATTTTCATTTTGTTCTTGCTTAATGCAGGTCTTTGCTTATATAGTCTGTCTGAAAAATTACGTGGCGTTTTCAGGTACAGAATGTTGTCAGTGAGTGGTGTTTATTTTTCTATATCAGGTGCTGTTATATTACTTGGAAGAACCAATATGTTTCGCTTTAACCACCCCAAAGAAGCTGCTAAGCTAAGGGAGAAAAGAAAGGTGAGGTTAAATCAGTGTTCAGTAAATTTAAACCTTTTCACAGTTTTCTTGGTCATATAGACATTCCTTGATTATTGTGGAATACTTTTTATTATTTGCTTCACATTCTTTAGTTATTATTTCACCAAGAGAGACAAAGGAAGAGTTTGTAAGCACATCAGTGTTTGTCTAATACATTTATTTTATGGTCTGTTGTTAGAGTGGACTGCTGTCTTCCTTCAGCTTGTCTATGACAGATCTTTCAAAATCCTGTGAGAACCTGTCAGCAGTTATGCTTTATAATCCAGGGTGAGTATATTCCCAAATGTGGTTGTTAAAATTCCAGCCATTCTTCATTTTATTGTTTTGTTCCAGATGTCAGTAATAGACAATATTTTGTTCTCAAGTTATGCTTGTTAAATAATGGGCTCCTGAATGAAGCCAGAACTTTTCAGAAATGTTACCTGAGCTATTCCATGCTAGAAAATGGGGTGAAGTGACACTGATAGACAGCTGTAGTAGCTGGAGCCCAGGAGACAGCATTTGCACTGTAGCAAGGCAGTTCAGCAGAATAAAACCATGGCGAATTTTACATTTACACTTTCTTCAGAATTATCTATTTTTCCTTAGAAAAATGCATTTTTAACTGAAAATTAAGATTTTTTTTTTTTTTTTTTTGAGTTTGTGTAATCATAGAATAGTCAGGGTTGGAAAGGACCTTAAGATCATCTAGTTCCAACCCCAATACAAGCATAAAAAGGCTGGGAAATCTATGTCTTACGTTCTCACTTACATACCTCCTAGCATGTGGCCAAGTTAGGGTGTGGAAAACAGTTTCATTGTAGTTACTATGACATAGACTTGCTTGTTGAGAGAGGCTGTTTTTAATATTTTTACCAGTGTTCTTAAAGTGATTTACAGAGAATTGATGGTGCTTTGTTCTGATTTTTTGTTTTCAATAGCTAGTGCCTGTGTTTTCAATTGAGTATGAGATGAGGCACTTTAACCACCTATGGGCTTTTGAAAAATTGGCTGTAAATTGAATTATAGCCTTGGATAGTGCAGCTTTATTCCCATGTTTTATTGTGGAGTTGCTCTTTATCCATTAGAATTTAGGAAGATTGCACAAGCAATAACTTCAAGTTAAACGTTTTAAATACAGCGAATGTGTAATAACACTGCTGCAAATGTGACTGTTACTCTTTTGCTACTGATCTACCTACAGAGATCTCAAGATGGTGAGCTAGTTGCTGATAAATTACATCTGTTTTCAGAGAGAGATGAGAGAGAAGAGCAAAAAATTATATATGTATTTTTCTATTTCTTTAGCTTTTCAAATAGTTCTGTCTAAAAACTTGTAGTGACAGTTTCTAGTATTATATTTTCTGGGTTCCTTGCTGTTGTTTGTTACCTCTGGTTATTGATCAGCTACCGTGAGCTTTTCCTTGACTAATAATGTTACTCTGCTACAATCCTGTTATAAATAATTGTGTTATACCGCACAGTATGGACTTGGACTTTGCAGTCAGCATAGAGTAGGACAGATTGTAACAGCACTGCTTCACTTCTGGTCCTTCAGAATTGCAGCAAAATATAATTGCATGGGCAAGGCCCAGTTGAAAGTGGGCTTAAGAATGATTTCCCTGTCCAAGGAGTTCTTACTCTTCAGATAATGCCAAATTGTATCTTATAGTGAAGGACTTTTCCCATAACATTTATCTGGGGAAAAAAAGAGAGTCTGGAGAATTGCTTGATTGTCTCTGATGGGATAGACTGCAGCAAATCCTACTTTTTCACTGATAAGTGTAGTGGACTGTAGCTTCTTTTTCCCTTATCAGTTCTACAAACATCTTACCTTGCTTTCCTGGAAATTGAACAGTATGAATAATAAAATGAAATTATCATACTATGCAGCATTTTTTAGAAATGCTGCCATTTTTCCTACCTAACGCTTCTTGTGACTCTTATTTTCTGTTCTTGGGTGTGATTATGAGAGCGTGGTTGCTTTTAAAATTGAGGATCAGATTAGGAGAAATACTCTTCATATTCCTGAACACTTCATGTCTGCGTTTTGTTAGACTGCAGACTGCAAGCAGAGGGTTAATTATTGATATTGTCCTGCTAGCCTGCATTCAATTAATCTTTGTGAACTGGCTTGCAGGAATAGATGCTTTGTCCTGCATAATTTGTAAACACAAGAAAGGATTATGCTTAAGGCTCACATTAAAGCAGGAATGTAGGTCTGCATGACTGTCACTTGTTTGTGATCAATAAATCTGAGGTTGATCCATAGATGCTGTACCGATTGCTCTACATATGTTTTCCTAAATAAGGAAGCTCATGGATTGTAGCATAGAATCTTTTGGGTTGGAAAGGACCTTTAAAGGTCATCTAGTCCAACCCCCCTGCAATGAGCAGGGACATCCTCAACCACATCAGATAGCTCAGAGCCTCGTCCCTGTCTTTCTTACAGGCCCCCTTTAGGTATTGGAAGGCTGCTCTAAGGTCTCCCTGGAGCCTTCTCTTTTCCGGGCTGAAAAAGCCCAAATCCCTCAGCCTGTCTTCATAGGAGAGGTGCTCCAGTTCTCTGAGCATCTTTGTAGCTCTCCTCTGGACTTGCTCCAAGAGGTCTATGTCCTTATGATGAGGGCCCCAAGGCTGGACACAGTACTGCAGGTAGGGTCTCATGAGAGCAGAGTAGAGGGGTAGAATCACCTTCCTTGACTTACTGGTCACGCTTCTTCTGATGTTTTAAGCTTCTCATGACCAATAACCTCAGCTTTTCATTCACCAATACTCCCAAGTCCTTCTAGGTGAGGGGATGCTCTCAAGCACTTCATCCCCAGCCTGTATTGATACGAGGTTTTGCCCTGACCCAGGTGCTGGACTTTGCACTTGGCCTTGTTGAACCTCATGAGGTTCATATGGTCCCATTTCTCAAGCTTGTCCAGGTCCCTCTGAGTGGCATCCTGTCCTGCAGGCGTGTCAACCGCACCACTCAGCTTGGTGTCATCTGCAAATTTGCTGAGGGTGCACTTGGTTCCATTTTCTATGTCATTGATGAAGATATTAAGCAGTACTATTCCCAATGGTTGCATATTCAAAATCTAAATCTTTACCCCTATCTTCAACTATGTTTAAAACAATAGCTGCCATGCCTAATAATACACATTGCCCATGCAGTGCAGAGGCAGGTGTCATCCTTAGGTCAGTGATTTACAAAAAAAACCAAGCCAAACAAAACCCAAACAAACCCCCAAACACCAGAAACCACAAAACAAAACAACCCCCAGCAAACCTCAGATACGTCTTCTTTACTGCTTTTGCAGTTGCTGCAAAGAGAAGGTAGGCTTTGCTGTTTGCACTGCAGTTAAGCTGAGCCCAGATCTTACAAATCAGTAGAAGAAAGCATCTTCCATACTTGATGCATCTTTAGGGCTAGCAATTGGGCAACAGCATCTTTTCAGCTTACGCTGGAGTTGGCAATTTTATATTTATGTTAATGCTAATACTGTTTTCTGTCCATCTCCTCCTTTGTGACAGCACAGGGGGGTTTCTGATCATACGGTGAGCTTGTCCGAAATGGATAATTCTGCAGAAAGTGTTACTTTAAGGAGAGCAAGTGGCTGGAGTCAGTGCAAATTAAAGAAATTAATACAGCAGACCCCAAGCATATAGGCTTTATTAATAACTCGAAGCCAATGGCACTGTATTCATAATGAGTTAGATGGCTTGCAGAAAGCTTGAGCTCTGTACTTCCAGCTAGGAACGCTGCTTAGCAAGTTCAGTGCTACAGTGGTAATTCTTCTGAGAGTGGTGATTGTGTTCAGGCTGGGTAGAACATTCAGTAAATCTGATGTCTGGCTATCAAAGGCAGGATATTTATAACCAAGGTGTTAGATGTGGGTGAGCATCTTGCTTCCTGGAGAGGTGCAGATGGAAAAGAATATCCTATAGTAAATTTGGGTTGTGTTTTTTTTTAGCCATGAACAATGCAGGATGTGGTCCTTTGGTATGATCCTTTATTGCTATAGATTGCAGTATCTATACTATCATAGTTTCTCATAACATAAGGTTGTAGAGCCCACCAGCAGTGTAGATTTAGATTCTGTTGCTGGCTCTCTGGGGATTTTTTGTGCAACCTCCGCAGCTGACTATCCTTCTGCCTGTTGCTGATTTAACTCTTTCAAGACCACCTTTTCTTCCAGTTTCAGTATTGATAACCTAAAGACCCATAGCTGAGTTTGCAATTTCTACAGCTTGCACTAAGCAGCTTGAAAGATCTAATGTCTTTAGCAGTCAATGGTAGAAGAGCCTGTGGGGTATTACTTTCAGTTGTTTTGAAAGAAGATGAATGATGGATCTTGCTTACTATATCTGTCTTTCCCATATGAAAATCAGCATTAATCTTTAATTGCGTTTTCAGATGGGTGGCCTTTGTGTGTGAATTTTGTGGTGTGGGTGTATGTGGTTTTTGTTTGGCTGTTGATTTCCCATATGTGGATATAGTTGCATAAATTTTTGGCTTAACATGCAAAATTCTTTGTTTTGCTTGTTCCCAGTCTTTGTCTTTAATCTGGTGTCATGCAACGCTGCTTCAGATAATAAGCTTTGGATAAAATAGAATATTGCACATAGATTTATGCTGAAGATTTAATTTGTGGACCTTTTGTAAACTGCATTATACTATAACTCTAAAACCACTCATGAGAAACCTTGGTTTTGTCATGGATTTAGCATAGGGGTTTTGTTTTGTTTTTTAACTAATCTCATAAATTATGCTACTGAATGGCATTGTAACATCTTTGTATTCCTGCCAGTCCTCAGTCTTTCCTAACAGATGTAGTACCAGATCGCACTTTTGTGCTGTGTAAATTAAGCTACTGTAGTACTGTGCTAGTAGAACTGACTTTCTTTCTCTGCAGCTTATCTACACTGCTTTTATCACTATATATGCCAGGTTTTCCAGGAAAATGGTGTCTATTTAATTCAACACTGATCAGATTAAGTTCCTTTGTGGTAGATCTACAAAAGAAGAAAGAGTGGATTCTAGTCTTTAGTATCTTTGTGTTTCTTTCTTTTTAATTTTCAAGCTTATACTTTTGTCTGTTCACAGTAGTGCTCACATTAATAAAAGGAGTAGAGGTTATGTGAAAAAGATTTTTATTACAGATAGACTAAACTGGAAAGCATCAGTCTTGCATCTGTGCTTTGTAAAACTGGCAGTGATTTGCTGTAGCCGGTGATTTCTTTGGTGATGCTGAGATTTATTTTTTTTGGCCTGGCTTCTTAACCCCGAATTCTCTCCTGTTGTCAAAGAACCTTGAGCCCATAACCAGTTTGAAGCAGATATTGTAGAGGTACTGGTCTCAAAAGTGGAGAATTCCTAAATACATTGAGAAAATAGGCAGCCAACTAAAGATGACAGGCATTATTCTTAGCCCTGGTGAAATAAAGGCAGCAGTGTGAGTGCCTTAGAGAACAGAGACACTGAATATCCTCATGGTAGCAGAGCCTTCAGTGGAGCTCAGACCTTCTTAGGCACCGTTGAATCTACATGACAGCAAAACACATGGCTGCACTAGCCCTTCTCTTCATAGGAGTATTAGCTTGTATAGAATGCATTAAATGTGCATTTTAAAATAGCTAGGTAGTGTCTGGAAGCTGTTGCTTGGATTGTTGCTGATGATCCATATTTGGCTTTGTGAAGTAGCCATTTTCACTGAAGAAAGGACCAGTTTTTCATAGTTTATTCCTCTTTCCTGAGCAACCTTTTGAGCACCACCAAGATTAATTTCAGTGTCAGGTGAACGTGATTGTCATGATACCCCTGTTTAAGGTGTTACAGACATTTCCTTAAAGAGAAAAACGCAGAGTTTTCACTAGTGACCTGTTTTGTGTGTCACTGATTGCTATGATGGCTCGTTTTTTTTTGTATCAGATCTCAAGCCAAAAGCTCATTACCATTTTTATGCTTATATAAAATATGCTTGCCAAATTATGTGTTTTATAGGACAGTCGAAATATTAGAAGAGTTTTGCTCTGGGTTTTGCACATTATGCTAGCCAGTCTGAAACATTTTACTTCATTTAAGGGTTAACCAACCATAGGAATACTTGAAAATCATCTTTGCCAACTGTGTAAGCAAAGATGATCTACATCTGACAGTGCTCAATGGACATCTGCATTTCCACAGAACAGAGCTATATTCCCCATGGTCCCTATTATTTTGGACAGAAGTAATGATGAATATAGTGGCATTTGTCAGCCAAGCCCTATGTAAGAAGTGATAATGAACAGCTTTGAATTCCAGAGGCAGACCACAGCCAAAGAGAGAGCTTATGAGGTATAGCTTAAAAAAAGAGGGTGAGGGGAGAACCAGAGCTCTTGGTAACCATTGAATTAAGCTTCTGCTTTCTGGAGTTCCTTTAAGATTGCTTTTAGTTCTCTTTCAACACTGTGTATTTTGCATTGTTGCTGCAGAAACTGTGATCATATTAGAAATACAAAGTTGTTGCCTTGTCTTCTTGTGCTGTAATGTCGAGATAGGACCTTTCCTAGCCATTGTCCTAATGCAGATGTGAAGGGACTGTTGGTGAAACATTTACATGAAAATTCTGAATATCTGGAGTTGTGTATAAAAAGTCTACATTTGCTTATCTCTTTGGAACTGTAGAAAGCATTTTTTTAAATGAATTTGTGAGAAATAGGCAAAAGTATAATCTGTTAAACTAGTCTTCAGAATCGCAGTGGTTGTAAAGATGCTTCTTGAGCATGTAGGAATCAAAGTTCATTTAAATTGAATTAGAAATGTGAGATGATTTTTTGCGTGTTTCCAAGGGCACTTCCTTTTTGCTGTATGCATGTGTATGATTTTAGAAAGAAATATTAAAAATACCTTATTTAAAAAAAAACCTGTCTACATAATTGTGGCCATGACAACTTCAGCTGCAGTTCATCATACCTGAAGTTAACTTGTGGTGCAGTCTTGCATTTTTTTAGTGTGTGTATGGCCTGTCTCCCTAACCTTTCAGGAGGCCTGAAATAAGTGGTTATTTGTGTATTTCGTTGAATATTTCAGTCCATATACAGGTTCTGTATGCTTTTTCAATATGTATTTTGAAAAACTGCCTTAAAAAAACTCCATAAATATGCAAAGGAAATTAAAGGGAGAGACTCCTGTACAACGGTAATAAGCTGATATTAAAAATGACATAAAATACTCTCCCGTAATTATTCAGAACCTCATCAAATGAAATATATTAAAATCTCCAATTAGATAAATGGTTTGAACTGTGTTATGTGCTTGAATGTTGCACTTTGTAGGAAGGTTGCCCTGATTAACACCATGGTGATGTTTGGGTCCTTTTCTTGGAAGGAAAAGGAAGAACAACTACAAGCATGCCCTAGCATGATTTTATACCTCTTTTCCTTCTCAGAAGTGGCCAAGTTAATAAACCATAGGATGATGAGCATCGGTTTAACCATTACTGACATTTCAAACACCTGTTTAGAAAGAATAATTATTTAAGTTTTACTTGTGAGTTATAATGTGATGAATGTTCTATGGAACTAACAACTTTAACATCTAATAATGCAAACTGTTGTTGACTTTTAAGTATTCTGTACTGCTAATATGTTCTTTCTATCAATTCCTTTCTTAATTGATCGCTCCGTTTCCCCCTGCCTCCAATGGCAGTCTTTTCCCTGTAAAAGGACCGATCTGTCTAAGGTAGAGAAATTCAATTTCTATGTATTGATTCCTATGCCTGCATGTAGTTAACTTGCAGAGGCTATGCTAATCATTTATCAGTCTTGTTTAACTTTTTAAATATTTCCCTCTGCCCCCCAGAAGTTCATTTACTTTTTGTTTCTACTTGTGTCAGCATGTTACCTAATTTGTAACTCTAATGGAGATATTTTTTGTTCTTGTGGAAAGTAGTTTTATATAACTTTCGATTTGTACCACTGTTACAAACAGACATTGAAATGCTTTGTATCTTCCTATTTTTTGGGATGCTCAGGAAATAATAATCTTGTAACTGTGTTCTTTATTTGTTTTTAAATCAGGCTGGAATTTGAGAGACAACAACGGGAGGAGCTTGAAAAATTAGAAAGTAAAAGGTAACATTCTCTGTGGTCTTTATATGTGTGTATATGGATATATACACATTATAAACTCATTTAAATCATTTATTTGGAGGCATGGTGTTACTCAGCAAGCAGAAGATCTGGATATAAATAATTCTATTTTGTTTTGTTATCTATGAAGATTCTGGTTTTATTTTCTTGAACTGTCCGTTCTCACTGATTAGTGAAAGATAGCCAACTGTGATCTTTAGCAAAGAAAATACGAAACATAAAGGTATGAGGAAGATGGAATATACAAATGTAATATATTACTCTTAATTTTGATGGTGTTATTTTAAAGGATAGAATCATAGAATGGTTTGGGTTGAAAAGGACCTGAAGATCATCTAGTTCCAATCCCCTGCCATGGGCATGAGCACCTCACACATGGACAGATTGCTCAAGGCCTTGTGCAACTTGAACACTTCCAGGGGTGGGACATTCAGTCTCTTTGGGCAACCTATTCCAGAGCCTCACCACTCTCACAGTAAAGAATTTCTTCCTTGTATCTAAGCTACATCTCCCCTGTTTAAGCTTGAACCTGTTGCCCCTTGTCATATCACTGCAGTCCCTGATGAAGAGTCCCTCTCAGGATGTCAAATTACATTCTTTATTCATATCTTTTTCTATGGTTTAGTTGCCTTTGGTTTGAATCTTGATAGGAAAAGTTCATGTTATGAACTCTGCTTCTCTTAAATCGTGCTGCTGGTATGGGTATACCAGTCACACTCATAGAATCATAGAATAGTTAGGGTTGGAAAGGACCTTAAGATCATCCAGTTCCAACCCCCCTGCCATGGGCAGGGACACCTCACACTAAACCATGCCACCCAAGGCTCTGTCCAACCTGGCCTTGAACACTGCCAGGGATAGAGCATTCACAACCTCCCTGGGCAACCCATTCCAGTGCCTCACCACCCTTACAGGAAAGAATTTCCTTCTTATATCCAACCTAAACTTCCCCTGTTTAAGTTTTAACCCGTTACCCCCTGTCCTGTCACTACAGTCCCTAATGAAGAGTCCCTCCCCAGCATCCTTATAGGCCCCCTTCAGATACTGGAAGGCTGCTATGAGGTCTCCACGCAGCCTTCTCTTCTCCAGGCTGAACAGCCCCAACTTTCTCATCTTGTCTTCATACGGGAGGTGCTCCAGTCCTCTGATCATCCTCGTGACCTCCTCTGGACTTGTTCCAACAGTTCCATGTCCTTTTTATGTTGAGGACACGAGAACTGCACACAATACTCCAGGTGAGGTCTCACAAGAGCAGAGTTAGAGGGGCAGGATCACCTCCTTCGACCTGCTGGTCACGCTCCTTTTGATGCAGCCCAGGATATGGTTGGCTTTCTGGGCTGCAAGCACACACTGCCAGCAAATGTTCATCAGAATGTTATTTCAAAATCAGTTTGAAGTACAAAGGAGGTATTGTTGTCAGCAGGCAAACTGAGCTGACTGTTCTGGCTCATCATGCCTGCTAAGGTTTCAGAAGTAATAGCTCTCACCTTATTGCAGATCGCAGCATTGATTAGATTCATAACCTCAAAGACACTTTCTGCCATCTCCGCTGTAGACTGTTTGCTCCATTTTGAAAGAGCTTTTATATACTTCAACTAAGTTAAGTAAACTCAGAAAAACCCTGACAATCTGAAGCATTAGAAGATATTATTCTAATTAATATGATTAAATGGTGCAACAGAATCACTGATGTTTATCCTCTTTGTTACATTTATAGGACTTGAATTCAGATTGTGCTGAAGTTGTTTTGCTTGTCCTTTAATTTATTTGTCTTTAACTTCAAACAAAACAAACAACTGGCTTGCAGGTTGTCTCTACATGTATTCAGGTGATTCTATGACAAGGATAATAGTGACCTTCAAGTCTCAGTTTATCCTCATTTAGAATGCACTAGAACCTTTGAAAGAGAGATTGCATAGGGTATCATGGTTTGTCTTAAAGTAATTTGTCTCTCAAATACATCTGTTCCTAATCTTATAATTCTGGTTATCAATAATTCAGTTGGGTTCATCTAAAGCAACAATGTTGTTTTAATTCATCTGTTGACTTGAATTTGGTGAGGCAAATTTCTGATCAAGTCGTTTTATGCGAGTTTGTTTATACGAGACTGTATTTATATATAAAAATACAT
This sequence comes from Pezoporus wallicus, assembly GCF_028554395.1. Taxonomy (NCBI): domain Eukaryota; kingdom Metazoa; phylum Chordata; class Aves; order Psittaciformes; family Psittacidae; genus Pezoporus; species Pezoporus wallicus. The sequence goes on from NW_026641383.1 coordinate 3,294,768, forward strand.
ATTTTTCCTCTTCACTGTATGTGTTTATGTGTTCTATGATTATTTTTATTGGATTTGACAGAATTAATAGAGTCTTATTTTCTACTAACATTAGTGCTATATAACATGTCTTCCTTTAGCTTCATATATCCAGAACATTTAATGTTGAAGTGCACTGAGTCTCTTTACCATTTGTCTCATGCATTGAGTCACTTCCAAGCAATGTAAGATCTTAACCTGCAGCAAAAGAAAACTATTAAAAAAAGCATTATACATACTGCAAAGTCCTTATCCAAGCCTTTTTAACTTTCAAGTTTCAAGTATTGCATGTAATTTTTTTACTGTAGGAAGCAAATAGAAGAGATGGAAGAAAAACAAAGGTCTGACAAAGCAGAACTTGTAAGAATGCAGCAAGAGGTAGAATCACAACGCAAAGAGACAGAAATAGTACAGCTGCAGATTCGAAAACAGGAAGAGAGTCTGAAACGGAGAAGTGTTCACATTGAGAGCAGGTTAAAGGATTTGCTGGCTGAAAAAGAAAAATTTGAAGAAGAGAGATTACGGGAACAACAGGAGATAGAGCTTCAAAAGAAAAAGCAGCAGGAAGAAATTTTTGCCCGAGTCAAAGAGGAGTTGCAGCGACTACAAGAACTTAATCATAATGAAAAAGCAGAGAAAATGCAGATTTTCCGTGAGCTAGAAAGGCTTAAAAAGGAAAAAGATGAACAGTATATTAAGCTGGAATCAGAAAAAAAGAGACTTGAAGAACAAGAAAGGGAGCAGGTGATGCTGGTGGCTCATCTAGAAGAACAGCTTCGAGAGAAGCAGGTCATAATAGAGCTCTTGAAAAGAGGGGATGTACAAAGAGTTGAAGAAGAGAAAAGAGATCTTGAAGATATTAGAGAATCTCTTTTGAAAGTCAAGGAGGCCCGATCTGAAGGTGATGAAAAATGTGAAGAGTTAGAAAAAGCCCAGCATGATTTTGTAGAGTTTAAAAGGAAACAACTGGAACAGTTGACTATTTTGGTGAAAGATTTAGTTCAACAAATGGATCACCTAGAAAAGGAAATAGCAGATGAAAGAAGAGCTCTGGAACACTTAAAATTTATACACGAAGACCATTTGAATCTCATGAGAGATGATGAAAATTTTGTGGATGCTGTACTCAAGGCTGAAGAAGTTGAAAAGATAAAGTCGGCGGAATACAGGCTCCAATCCAAAGTGCGCCAGCTTGGGTACCTGAAGAGTAGTCATTTGCCAGCTCTGCTGGAAGAAAAACAAAGAGCTTCTGAAGTCCTTGATAGAGGCTTGTTAGGGTTAGATAATACTCTCTATCAAATAGAGAAAGAAATAGAAGAAAAAGAAGAGCGGCTTGCCCAGTATAGAGCTAGCACAAATCAACTGCAGCAGCTTCAAGAAACCTTTGAATTTACAGCCAACATAGCTCGTCAGGAAGAAAAGGTACGGAAAAAGGAAAAAGAAATCCTTGAATCAAGGGAAAAGCAGCAGAGAGAGGCACTGGAGCAAGCTGTTGCCAAGTTAGAAAGGAGGCACTCTGCTTTGCAACGTCGTTCAACAATAGACTTTGAAATCGAAGAGCAGAAACAGAAGCTTGCCACCTTGAACAATAGCTGCAGTGAACAGGCAGGTCTGCAGGCTAGTCTAGAAGCTGAGCAGAAAGCCCTCGAACAAGACCGGGAACGGTGAGTGTTGTGGTGGCTTCTGTTTGTTAGAACCTATCCACTAAAAGTGAATCAATTTATACCTTAGATGTTGAGAGAGTGACTTGTTCTGTGTCCCAGTATTTGAGTTTCTTGATGAGTTTCAAGTAGTTTACCCAGAATGGAGGCTCTGTATTGCTTCTTAAAGGATTCTTGCTCGCTCTTTAATTTCTGTTGTGTTCAGATACTTATCCCATCCTCGGCAGTATAGTATTTGCATTAGCCATCACAGTACTTAAATGGTTTTACCTATTGAGAAGGGACTGCCAACCTTATGTTCTGCCCTTAAGAATGTTTTTCTCTTAAGATATTGATGTACTACATTTTGTTTCTTTATCAGAGATGAGCTAGATGTTTGTTCAAGATTTTCAGACTGATAGTTATTACAGTAGATTGCCAACTGTTTCAGCTGATGATGTACTGAACGCTTCTCTTTTTCAAAATAAACAGGTGTTTAATTTTTTGCTATTAGTTTCAGGGCTGAATAAATAGAGTAACCATCCTACATCCATGTAAAATTTGATGGTGTTTTTTAAGCTTATTGCAATATTATACCGAGCCTTTAATACAGCCTCATGTGATGACAAACCCTTTTAAGTACAGAAGCAGTATCATCAGTTATACACATATCTGGTAACATAGCCTTCAGCCTATGTATGGAAGGCTCAGAGAAAAGTGATTCAGGTAAGGAAGGAGCATTCTACGAGGAAGAAGAGACCTTTTGTTTTAATTTTAGCCTGAGCAAAAATCCACTGGGATCAATACATTTAACCCATGCAGTATGGAAAAAGGCCATGATTGCCATCTTTAAATGTGTTATCTAGTTTGCTAATACTAGAGCTTTGAAACCTGTGATTATTGATGAAACAATGACGTTTTTTCTTGAGGTAGCATTTATCACTTGCTTTTTTAATATTCCAGTAATTATCTGACTCTTCTTCCGTAAGCCCTTCAAACAGATGCTTCATTAGAAAAACAACCTAAAAAAAGAAACTTGCCTATAGCCAAATTGAAGAGCTCTTCTGTATCCTTTTCCTTTTAAACCATTGTCAGAATAGTTCCTTTCTATACCCTGTGTAGAGGTCACTTTTTCATAGCTACATTATGTGGATTTTAGTTAAGCATTTTCAATAGTGATGCATCATTTTGTTGTGGATATTGCCATTATTTTTCAAAATTGCCTTGAACACAAACACCTCGTTTTCTGCTCTAAGCATCTCACTTGACTGAAGTCAGCTGTAAACAACTGGAGTTTCCACAAAAAGAGCCCACACTAGATTGCTGGCTTGTGTGATAAGTAAAAAAAAATACATTGTCAGCTGGAGGACTGAGGTTTAGAAAAGATACCAAGGAAGTGGAAAGGTCTCTTTTTCTTTCCCTTTTGATTTTTTTTCTTGTTTACTTGAAAGCCCTCTTGCACAAACTGAATAAAACTTTGAAGTCTTTCAGTCAATTGCCCAGGGGCCTGAAAAATTCAATTCAGAATGTTTTTACGAATGTTGAGGCACAAGAAAATCTTAAGATACATGATAGTATGTTAAACATTTCAGGCTGCTTATCACTGTTCTGTTTGAATTTCCACTGCACCGTACACAATGTCTTTGATGCTATAGTAAGCGTATGAATTTTATGTTTCTTATTGTTTATCTAGATACCATTATGGGATGATGTGCTCTCTTCCAGAACAGTGTTAACTCTCTGAAAAGGTTTAAATGTAATATTGATTTGAAATGCTTTATTAGTATAAGTGCATCATAACTGGATAAAATGGTGGGTTTTTACAGTTTAAATGGTATGTTAGATTAAATTCTTTCACCTTCAGGGATGACCCCCAAAATGATAATTTGAAGTTAACTTATACTGGAATAGTACATATATGTTTTGTCTTTAATGGCAGAGGTTTGGGGCAATAGAATTAACATAAAGCAACTTTAAAGTCTTTGAAACAACAGGATGTATCACTCACAAGTGCCAAGGTGCAGTTTAGTGTATTTACTGGTGGATGCATCACATGGCTGGATAAGTTTATAGCTACAGGAAGCGATATCTTTTGGTAGTAGGATGTTTACCTACAAATCAAGAGATAAGCTTTTTTCCTTTAATATAATTCTGATTTTTGTGGTTAAATTGATTTTCCATAGATGCAGTCACTCTCTTATATGCATCAGCCATCTCCTATCCGGTTTCCCTCAGGATGCAAGATTGTTTTGCTGCTAATCAAAAGAAACAGATAGCTTCTGGCAGTGCTGCAAAGAGTACTCTAAAAATGAAGTAACAATTCAGCCTGCTTTACTCTAGTTGAAGCCTCAGCAATTGTTATCACTTCAATTTTCTGTTTTAACCTCCAGGATGGAATAAAGTCATTGTAGCGTTTTACTTCAGTTTAGATGCATGCACTTGTAGGGTAAGTGGTAGAATCCCAGCTTTGCCTAGTTTCACCTGCTTTTGCAGGAACTTCTTTTCTTTTATTCTTAAATTTTCAAGTAACCTCTAGAAAAATAATTACCTTTAGAGACAAAGTTTGTAATGGAAACTGGGAAGGTTATTACCGTGTTACAAAACTAACCTTAGCCACATTACAAGTGAAGTGTGTTCTGCAGCTTACTTCATTATAATACAGTTTAATTTGACTAAGTGATAAATATTGCAAGAAGTGCTTCTTGCTTTATACTAGGTGCGTCAGGCATTTTCACTTAAAAATCCAGGCTCCAATTTTACATATTCTGTGCATAAATCTGTCTGGTAGGACATTTATTTGTTAAAGTGAGGAGGTTTTCTTTCAAAAGATGATTTATTAGGTATATATAAAATAAATGCTAGATGTTTTATTCTGTAAGTCAACTTTCAAAAACAGATACGCAGACTGAGGGAAGAACTGGAAAATAAGATTCATGTGTGTAGTACACAATCTAAAGATTTTCTTACAAATATCTTTTGCCACCTCCTTGGTTTAGGTTGTTTTTTCGTTTCAGATTATTGCTGTATTTTGAGCTTATAATATTTTCTCCCCCCATTTGTTTGTTTACTTCACGCTGGAAACTAGTAACTGAGGCCATTGACAGAGTTCTGTAATGAGGAGAGTTTATTCAAGTGATCATAATAGATAGGTTAAGTCTTAATAGTCTTAATATTTAATGTGCTGAGTTAGATACCTTTTGTATTGGAAGCTATTAAGTTTTATTTAACAGTACTGCTGCTGTAAAGTGTTTTTGAGCTGTGTCTATTTTCCTGTCTAAATGTGCTTGAAGAAAAATTAGGATTTTTACATGTTCATAAATATGAATATCTACAATCTTACATGTATCCCAGAGTAAGTACAGTACTTCATGTAAGAACTGTGGGAATCAACTCTAAATCAAAGCAAATTACATTTTAAGATCTCTTTATAGCCTGGACCAGGAAATCCAGCAGCTGAAGCAAAAAATATATGAGGGTGATGGTGGTCAGAAAGGAAATCATGGCACATTAGAAGAGAGACTCTCCCATACCACCTCCCCTACCACTCCAACAAGGCTACAGCCACCTGCTGCACCGCTAGTTGATGATAGGTAGGTAACCTGCATTTCTGCACTGCTTTGGTAAGAATGCAAACAATAGCTTTAGAAAAGAAATATCCTGAAAGATCGTTCTGCTATGGTTGGTTATTAATTTAATAATGTAATTGTACTTAACTAGTCTGGAAATAAAGTTCATTTGCTCTATTTTACTTTAATAACCAACAGCCTGATCTGTTGCTTATGTGCTGTTTGTTTTAGAATAGAGGGTTGGAAAACTTTTGGATAAAATGTATTTAGGTTTGTGTTATGTTTACAGTTAGTTACTTGCCTATATGGTACTCCTCTATATATGCTTAAAGCAGCAAAGTAAATTAAATTGCCTTCAGCCTTTTTTAATAGCCTGGTATCACTTAAAATCTATTTGATATCCTTTCTTTTTACGCATACATGAAGTTGTTAGTATCAACTCTTGAAGCATTTCTTCTGTTTGAAGACCAAACCTTTGTTAGTCCAAGTTGCCATGATAAAAGTGATAAAAGCAAACCATTAAGTAACTAAAGTTGCCACCTCAGTCTTCTATTTCTTCTTCTGTGCATTAACCGTCAATGCCACTTGTATGTACAGCTGTATGCATAGTAGTGGCTTAACCATTAAATTGTGATAACAAATCATTAACCTTTGCCTGTTAACTGAACACTTGCTCAAAAGTCCATATTCCATAAGGAGGGATAAAACTGGTCTAACGTTAAGCCTGCTAATTAAGACTTGTGCAGGATGTAGGGTTCATAAGCATTTCAGAGAGCCCTTTAGCCTTTCTTGATTTTTATCTAACAATGTACTTCCCCCCTGCTCCCCACTATACCTTGAAGGATAAATGCCTTTATTGAACAAGAAGTGCAGAGAAGGCTCCAGAATATTCATCATAAAGCTGAGGATAATGATGTTAGCCTATCCTGGTCTACTGAAAGTTTAAAGGTGAGCAGAGATGGGTAGGAGATCCTGTCTTCCATGCACCTTGTGTAGCCACTTGTTCGATATTGTTGTTCAATAATTTTCATCTTTGCCTATACTTACTTGAATTTGATTTACCAAACAAAGTAACCAGTAAATGAGGGATCATAGAGTTATAGAATGGTTTGGATTGGAAGGGACCTTAAAGATCATCTGGTCCCAATCCCATTGGTTTTAGATTTGATAGCCTTTATTTCCCCTAGTGGCTGTTTTATGTTGTATTCCTTTTTTTTTTTTTTTACAGGAAATGGTGTGTAAATGGCAATAGAAAGCTTGCAGATAAAACAAATATCTTTAATTTATGTCTGTAAAATACCGTGATAAAATTCCATCCAAGAAGAACAGTAATTGTGTGTACTTGCAAACAAATTCTCGTTTAAGAACTGGTAATCTAATCAATCCAAAGACTGGGTTGACTGACTTCTAAGCCTAGTGGTTTAATAAATATTAAGAAGAAAATAGTTATTTGTGGCTATTAAAAAGAATGTCTCTTACTACGAGTACTTTTAAATGAACTTACACAGGAAAGGCACTCTTTTTAATAATCACCTGTACCTTTTTTGTTCTTAGGATAATGAGAGGCTTAATAATGGCACTCTTCAACGCAAGCTGAAGTACGAGGTAGGTCATAATTTGTCAGAATGAAGTAGTTGTCTTAAATTATGGCATGCCCTGTAATTAAGTTTCTTAATGTTTAGCTGCATAATTAGAATTTTGAATTCACAGGCAAGATTAATGGCTTAAAGAGGCAGCAATGCATTTTGTCAGCTGGAATTGATTTTTTTTTTCAGATTTGGCATAGCTTTTTCTTTGTTTGGAAGGTGTGATGTTACTGTGAATCTTTCTTCCTTGTTTTGTCACAGTTCTTAATTTGGAACAGTATCCCTTTCCTGATTTTTAGAGGATAAAAGCATTTAGTGATGAGAGATTATCTGAATTCAGAATAACACTTCACATTTTTGAGTCACAATGAACTATGAGTGTGTCTGTAATACTAGCAAACAGCATCGGGTAAGTTTGCCTTTGTCATGGAGGATTCATATGTGTATTTTCAAACCAAGGCTTAGGCCCCTCCCACCATATTTGGTTGCCTAGCTTTTACTTGGAACATGGTTAATTACTTGTCTTGGTGTGTAAATCCTAAGTACCTTTATGGATTTAAACCTTCATAGTAGCAGGGTCGCAACACCTCTAATTTGATCTTTTTTTTGGCTTTTACACTGTTATTTTTGAACAGTGTTGGACTTCTTACGCTATTTTGGATAGTACAGGATTAGTTTTTTGTGCATGTGTGGAAAATACTAAAGGGTTTATAAATTTCTGTGTCACCCTTTGACTTTCCTGTGTTTTTTGAGTACAGAAAATATAAACTGAGTGAAATGGATACTGTAAAAGAAAAAGCAGTGGTGAGCTGGGAAGATAAAGCATTCCTGAATCAGACCTCAATCATTTCTGCTGGATTTTCTCTCTCCGATTTCGAGAGACTGTACAATGATTGTATCAGTTTTGAATGATTGTACAAATCTAATCAAAATCAATCCTCGATTTAAGAAATGTTCAAATCAGAAGGTTTCATAAAGGCATTTCTGTTTTCTTCTTTTGAAATTTTTAACAGAAAATTCAACAATGGCAGCCACAGTATAGCTTTCCATTTCTGTCTAAAGATGCTATTTGTGCTTCCAACTTGTTTGGAGAAAACGAAGGAGTAAGAGACCATAAAAGACAGAAGGCATATACAGAGACGTGGGATTTATTTTCCGGTTCTGGAAGAATCTCCTCCCCTTTTACATCAGAGAAGGCATTTGAGAATGAAAGGAGTAATTCAGAGCAGGAGAGCTTTGCTTGTCATCGTGACACTGAAAGTAGTTTAATTCCCTCTAAAAATATTAATACTTTAAAGAGTAAAAATGTTCCATATCAGAATGTTTCATCTACTTCTTTACAAAGTCATGACTTAAATAATGTGGCTTATTCACTCTGCAAGGTTGAAAATTTCCATCATTTTGATGATAAAATAATTACTTCTCCGGATTGTGACAGCTCAAGAACTGAATCTGAGTGTTCCCACTTGAAACAGCTGTCTCCTGTAGGATCCTTAATGGGTGCTAATGAGCAGGCTGGCTTTAACAGCACATCATGCCTTCTCTTTTCACAGTCTAATGTGCATTCAGAAATAATAACTTGTAAAGAAAACAGTCCATTTAAGACTATGCACCAGACAATTGAAGACCAGTCTAGTAATTCTCAGCATGCAACACAAGAAGCCTCTGATTTGATGTCTTTTAAGTCAACAGCTTCTTGTTTTGATGTGAGACCAGAGCACACTTATAGTTTAGGATATTTTTTCAGCAAGCTTTCCTGCCTTTACAAAGATACCAGTAGTCAGCTGCTCAACACTACAGTGGTTTCTAAACCAATTAAGGAGTTGGGAAGTTTTTGTGACAGAAGTGGGAGATGTGCACAAGCAGTATCATTAATAAAAAATCTGCCATTTGTAAGAAACTTGCAAGTAAATGTATTCTTCCAGTCAGATGTGAATCAAGATGTGTCCCCCTCTACTGATGACACCAAATCTCATACTGAAAATGTTGCTCAGCCTGAATCCACTGTGCAAGAGTCTGTCACAATGTGTGCAAGAACAGAAATCTCTGATGCCTGTGCAAGAAAGCCCTCTGAAGGACTTGTATGCTGTTGTAAAAAAGAAGAGCTAGAAAACAGTCTTGTGTTAAGGCAGAAATTTGTGCATTTTCCTGATGTCTTTTTGAAGCTTCAGGTCTGTTCTCTGGAAAAAGTAATGGAATTTTTGACCTGTGCCTTACCTCAAATTTGTATTAGAATGGAGGAGTTGAAAGGTATATATTGGCTTGCTGTTGGCAGTTGTAAAAAACCTGAACCAGAACCTGCTTGCTTGCTTTTGTTCAGCTCTGTTCTGTATGTTGTTGTTTCATCAGTTGAACAAGACGTCTGCCACAGTTCTTTGGCAATGTTCCGTGAGGTTCCCATCATCACTGTAAAGGAGATTCAAGTTGGCTTTGCTGGACAGAATATTAATCTTCTATGCTCTGCTGAAGATGATTTACTCACAATATTTACCTATAACAAACACTTCACTCAAAGAATTTGCCATGACATAATGAGCGTTTTGATTTCTGCAGTGGATGATGCTGTTTATTTAAATCACCAGCTCCTGAAAGATGATTTGATGCGGATTTCGCTTGACTGGACATCGGATGTAAATGACTTAGTTTTTTCAAATGGAGTACGATTGTCCTGTAAATTTAGAACTGAATTAGTTGATCTGGTTTACTTACTCCATGAAAATATGGGAAATGGTAAACCTTCATTAGGTGATGTTCATGTACTGCTGTATACCTCAGTGAAACTAGACTGTGATAAGCAGACTGTGTATAGAGCTCTCATTCTTACAACTACTCATATAGGTCTCTTAAGGGAAAGTGGTGTCTTTTATCCTGCACCTAACATTTTGGATGCTTCAAGCCAGGAATCACAATTTGACAGGCTTCAGCTGTGCAGTTTGAATGATATCCGATGTGTAGTTTTGCCAAACAAAGAGAACTTCACAAAACTTGAACTTGTGTTTTCTAGAAAGAGCAAGGTTGGATCTGATTCAGGAATCGATTTTTCTAAATACTGTGAAAAAGAAGTAAATACTCAACTGACAGTCATCCCATCAATTCGTCAAAGCAGTTTGCATATCCCTTCGGAAGTCTGGAAATTAACATTCAGTTCAAGTGAAGAAGCCATTTGGCTAATTATGCATCTGACTAGGTGTTGAAATCCAAATACGTTTAGATACGTTCAGAATAAGAGGCTAATGAATATTGATAATTTTTCTTTTTTAATCAATAGGCAAAAGAGTCCTTTGGGCCGGGAAGGGAATACCGTAGGGTGGATACACACATCTTAGCAAATAATTATTACTTGACTGCTTGCTTTTTGTGGGTCTTTGATACACTGTGCATACGTTTCCTTGGGAAAGTGAGGAAACTAAATATTTCTATCTTATGTGGTAGGTGGATCAGAATTATAATTACAGTGGTGCCCTGATTTCCATTTTGGCTCTGTTTTCTGGCTCCCTCCATGTACTTTCTGTCTTCATTAATGTGTTCTGTGTTCCTCCTTGATGACCTTTTCCTGAATCTGAGTATCTTTGTTTTTCGTGCTTCTCACTTATTTCACGCCCTTGATTTCAATATTTCAAAACATTCAAAATACTATTTTTATCTTACATTCATTCTATGCTGTTAATACTGAGGATGTTTATAGCTTTTAGACTTACAATTTTGGAAAGAATAGCATTGGCAATTCTTTTCTGTTTCAGAGTTTTGCATTTAAGGATTAATTCACTCGTGCATTAAAACTTCTCACAAGTGCAAAAGACTTGTTGGCTGAGTTACCAGGAATTGATGGATTTGCCATATCTCTTTTCTCCTGGGTTTGCCCTTTTTGCCCAGGGCTAAGAGAGTATAGGCTGTGTGGAATAAGTAAAATAGAACAAAAAATAATGCAGAGAGCATCCAAGAACATCCAATACTCCTTTTAGATTTCCCCCTCACCTCCTTTTCTTGAAGGGAAATAATACATGGCTTTAAGTAACTCCTGTTTATTTTGTCTAAATAGTTAACTTGTACTCAACCACAATACAGTAAGTCTCTATATTCCCTTGATGCTGGGAAAATGTGGTGTAAAAAAGAAACAAAAAGGGTGTAAACAGACATTTCTTGTGCTTTAAATAGCATTTTAACTTTTGGTCCTGTCACTATACTTGTAGTAAGACAATGCTTTGGAGTTTGTCACATGTGTATGTGTTTCTCATGCCATTAAATGGATAGTTAGCAACCAGGGATACTGCCTGATGGAGTAACTCTAGGGTTCTCTCCATACAACGGCTTGGCATGACTTTCCTCTATTCTTGCTTGCTTGCTAATGGAGTTGTTGATGCCATGAGAGTGCATCTTATGGTTTCTTTAATATTACATTCTAAGAAATAATGAAACAAATGATCATTAGTAAAATATTTCCATTAGTCGAGGCATGCCTTTAGGTACAAGGTTATTCTTTACCAGTCATCAATATCGTGTTCAAATAATAAATAAGCTGTGGTATCCCATCTTTTGCTCTTCCCTTGTAAAGGGAGCTCAATACCTTTTGAATCCTGTTGCTTGAATGTGCCATCTGCCTTGTTTGAGGAAGATGGTCCTTGGCAGAAAAAACAGTGGTATCTAATCTGAAATTCTAAATTGTGTAAGCATATTGCCAGTAGAGGTGAAATCTTCTACTAGACAGAGTTAGACTTCAGTCTCTCTAGTATCATAAGAACATTTCCCATTTGTTCTTACCGTATGTTAAGACACGATAATGTAACTCACGTGGGATTCAAAACGAAATAACTTTCATTGGATGAGGAAGTTATGTCTGGAAGGATGAATGTTGGTTTGGGTAGAGAATTATAAGGGATTTTTGATCATAACAAAATTTTCTACTACCTTAAGGGAGTCCAAAGGTGAGCAAAATGTGTCAAATTATTTTGAAGTATGGTTTTAGTTTTTAACAAAAAAAGTATACACAAATACCTCTCAGAGCATGGAGTAGCCAGACTAGTTATGAACTTGAGTGTAACATCATGTCAGTCCAGTTCAGGAGTAGCTCCTTCATTGAAATCACAAAGGCATTTCCTCTGAGCCTTGCTGAACGTTGGGATTGAGTGGTGCTCTCTGAGAGGACCGTCTTAATCAAGACTGTTAAAGGAAGGCAGTTACTGCAACTTACTCCTTTTCAGATTATACTCCAAAGTTAAATGTTGTGTTCTGATAACATGGTTTTCCTCTTTTGTGTTTGCTTTCAAATCTAGATCCATGAATATTCTGTACTTTTATAGGGGAAAAAACCCAAACAAACCCAAACTTCACAGCAATGGCTTTAATTCTACTGTAAATTAAGTGTAATGTAATAATCAATGTTTATGAATATCAAACCATTATTTAATGTATTAGGGCATGTTTTTCACAGCATGAGATTATTTTCCTCTCTGACTATTAGGTGTTTGTAAGAGTTCTCTGAAAATGAGTGCCAATAAATTACTTGTTGACAGAGTTGGCTTTAAGAGTGCGTTTATGGTTTTATTGCTGTTTTAAAGCAGATGATATTGTTGTCAAGGCAGTGAACTCCTCTTTTCCCCCAAGGGAAGAATTGCTTACATTTCTACGCTCCAGAAATGGTTTTTTGCTGAGAAGCCAGTAAAGTGAGGAGAATAAGGGCAAAATGGAGAAGCAAAAATATTTATTGTCTAAATAGAGGTCTCTAAAAATATTTTTCCATTCAAACACAAACTTTCTTATTTTTTCACAAAAAAAAAAAAAAGAACGTTTGTGGAAAACACTCTCTAGATAAAGTCAGTTAATAGGAACTAAAATTCACTTGCTTTGTATTTTCTTTTTCACTAATGCTTACGGTAAGGGAAATGACATTGGCATTTGTAATTGACTGGTAATAAAATAACAGCCTCTCCTTCTTGAGAGCCAGGTGAAGATGCCAAAAAGCTCTCTGAAACACACAGCATTGAGAGGCATTTATGAATGAGTATCAGACTTTTCTCCAGTTCGTACACAGTATCGTGTGTACTGGAAATCACCAGGAATTGCTACAAAGAACCCAAGTGTTGATGAGCAGAAGTACGAGCCATATTCACATTTGGAAATAATGTTGGTCAAGACAGAAGAGTTTTGACTAAGCAACATGCCTTATGGTAGCTGCTAAAGGACTGAAAATGAATCTTGAGAATACACTTACAGATCAAGTGACGGATAGCTTCATTAAATACAAACATGGAACATGGGCAAATCTTTGAAGTGATAGTATTCAATCTTTTTTGTTATTGTTAACTTATACTTGTCATGGTACTGTTTTTTTTTAAGTACAAGTTCATTAATGTTTTCAGACCAAATATGTTCAATTGAAAAAGTGGAGGACTTCCGACAAGGCAATTTCTGTACTTCTTCACTGTAAATGCTTAACGCTCCTTTTGGACACAGTCACTGCAAAGCATTAATCTCTTCAGTTGCAAAGATATATTGTTTTTGACATAACTCAGAGTTACAGATTCCATCTGGCTGTTAGTCCATGGAATGTGCCCTCATTACACATACCTGTTTAGATCATTTTGTCCAGACCATACAAATTTATCATGGTTGAGTGTTCTGTTAATTAGATGTGATTTCAAGAAAATAGTAGGAAGCTGTTCTGCCAGTGGATTGCTATGTTATTTGTACCTTACTTAATTATGAAATGAGTTTGGATCTTTAAAACCTAAGAGCTTTTTCTAATTTGCCTAGATCCCCTGCAGCTATGATATTGTAAACACATTTCTTATATAAAGACATAAAAAAGCATAGTTGACTGTGAAGGCTTGATTAATATATATCTGTTTTTTAAGAGGGTTAGCACAAAGTCCTCTGCTTTCCCTTGGTTTTGATATCTAAGCTGAAAATGCCTTTTCAAAGAAGAAACAGTATTTTTGAGGACACTTCACCTTCATTTTTTCATGCATTAAAAAAAAGCTGCGGCTGGCTTATAAAAGGAGAAACACTTTGTTTTCAAATAATTCCTTCATTTTAGAAGTTATTTCTGCCTCCTCCATCCTCTCTTTCCCTGCTCTTCTGGACAAGAACATTTTCTCGTTTTTAGTGAAGTTCTTTTCTCTTTTTCCTTATGTAGTGATTTTGGTTTTCCTTTGTTCTCCCTATTTGGTATGCACATGAAAGCGGATGGTCTGTCGTTCACTGGGAGCAAATCCAGATGACCTAAAGGACCCTGTTAAAATTAGTATTCCACGCTATGTCCTGTGTGGGCAGGGAAAGGATGAACACTATGAGTTTGAAATAAAGGTAAGTGCTTTTCAGTTGCTTCTCCTTAATGTTTGGAGTCTCTGTACACACATTGCTTGCATTTGTACAATGGTAGCATCTCATGGTAACAGTATTAATAGATGAATGCCTTTTGTTTAGTCATTGCTGGTTTGCTCTGTCCAACTGTTGGTGTTCACTGTCAGCATCACAGTTAGTGAAGATAGAAACAGCAGCTGGAAACATACCAGAGAATCTGCAGGTTCCGGAAATCACCTTACTGACCCCATTGAATTGTATTTTTTGTTCACTAAGTGCAATTTTTGGTTCTCTTTCCATTGCCTAAGCGGATTGATTGTACACAAGAGGTTGGTGGTCAGATTCTTGGGGTGAGCAGTTCCAGATCCAAAGTCAAATAATTCAGTTGAAAGTGTTGCAGAAATGAAGATTAAATGCATATTGGTTGAAGGGAAGCCCTTTATTGAGATGTGTCAGGTATACAAGTGATTAGACTTGAAATAGTTACCTGTAATAATGAAAGCATAATCAAAGTATTTTACACATATCCGCAACATAGACTTGATTCCTTGCAGGCTCATTTTGTTGTTCTCATTCCTCCCATGCTGCATTTCCAAGGTCTCACTTCTCCAAACTGTTTCTCCTCCATTCTGGTGGCTTCCTCAGTTGATCTGTGCAGAAATGCTGAAAAAAATGCATATTCATTTTGTTTCCTCTGGTACTAAGCCAGTGTTTTTTCAAAGCAAGATGTGAAGTCTAATTGGAAATGTGTTCCCAGTGCATGTGGACACGTAGCATAACTGACATACATGGTATCAGATACAGTTGGCAGCCACCATCACTGAATGTGCTGCCAGATGCTTCGTTATCTGGTGAAAGTTGGATGAGTGACCTGCCCTCATGATAAGAAGGACCATTTTTGAGCTGTGCTCACATTCTCTTTTACAAAGGCTTTTATGAAGATGGGCGATCTTAGCTCTGTGCTAATTAAATTTTCATCTTGAAATGTACTGCACACTTTATGGATGGAATACTTCCCTTTGCCTTTTGAACCTTGAACTGAATTTCCTTGGGCCAGCAAAAGCCCAGAGCCAAAGAGGTGCTGAGAGAAGAGTTAAATGCATATGAAACTTCCCCAAGGATTGTTGTACTTTACAACTATTTTCAGCACATGGGATTTGATAAACTGGGTAATGGTTAGTGAAAGTAGAAAAAGTAAAAAGGTATTTTCTCTTATTAGTAAGTTGGGGGATTTCTCTTTCAAGCATTCTCTCCTCATCCCTAAAACACATGTAAACATCTGCAGGATCTTAGGATGAAGGGGCACTTGAAAAAGTACATGCATAAAGACTTGGACTGACTTGGAAGGAAATGAGTAGAAGAAAAGTGTTGAAAGGGGTGAGATTCATAACCAGTAAGGAACAGGAGGATATATTTAGGGAGAGGTACAAATACATATCAAACTAGGCACCAGCGTTCTGTTGCTTGTATTTGTTTCTGTGAGAAGCAGGACTTGCTAACTAACCTCAGTAATAGCATGGAATGGACAGATGCTCTAGCTAAGAGTGATGTGTATGAAATGGGTGTTCTACCATACTAGCCACTACAATCTTTTATCTCCTGTCTCATCTCTAGGCTGCCTCATAAAGAAAATGCTGCTTAAATAACTGCTTTGATGAAGTTCAAAGCAAAGAAATGAAGACACATGGGGTAGGGAAAGGGGTATCACTTTAATAATTGTGTTTCATTGCTGTCAACCTCATTAGAGCGCTAAATATTTTACTGAAGCTCCTATGGACCTTAGTTTGGCAGTCTTTCGGTTGCTTCTTATCGTTATTCCTTTACACAAATCAATCAACTGTTTGTGCTCTCCAGGTCTCTGTGTGACACAGTGGGCTGCTTTTGCTTTTGGATTTGGCTCCAAGCTACAATCCACAGACATTCCACCAACTTTTGTATTGTAAACCTTTCCAATGCAGAGCTCTCAGCTCTGCCTTGATCTGTATTAATCTTCAGCTGCTGCTACAGTTATTCTGTGAGAAATCTGAATACATGGAATAGTGATTTCCACCAACCCCCCCCCCCCCCCATCTTTCCTACCCCTCTTCCCCCCCAAAAAATCAGGAAAATAGGACGACATGGCAGAGAGGAGAGAACATGTATCGGTTTATTTCATCCCTTCCTTATGGGTCAGGATACAATGTCAAGTTATTGAAATAATTCCCAGTTTCAGCATTACTTTATTCAGGTTTATTTTCAGATGATCTCCTCAGAATGTGTCAGACTTAGGGAAGGGCTGAGGTACGGTTTATCTCATGTCCTTTGCTGTGTCTCAAATAAGCCTTCTACATCTATTCTCCTCTTGCTTTTGGGGAAAATGGGTGGCTGACCTGTTTGCATGTAACAGCACTTGGAAATCTGACAGAGACAAGGGATGATTGAGTCGACTTGTAAGACAGTTCCCAAACTTTTGAATCCTAGGCATCTCAGAAGTGTTTTCTTCAGCAGATGTTTCTAGTCATTGTAGTTAAATCCTGGTATATTGCTGTGTAGAGGAACAAATCTAATAAATTTCTAAATAAGACCAACATATACATTTCTTCTTATGACAGGCAATAGTAAAGACTATTTCCTTTGTATGCCAAAAGAGAGTGAGTTGTACTTTTCTTGGCAGCATCGCAGAAAGCTCATAAGTCTTTCAACCCTAACATACCATCCAAAAATACTTTCTTTTAGTGCAGCTTCAGCATCTAGACATACATAGCATTTGATACCAGGCCAGCAAGATGGTCTGTCCACTCGGGTTCTTCCACTGGATACAGATCCTACTTTAAGATGTTGAGCAAGTCCCAGGAGGGCCTATTGGAGAGAATTCAAAATGGAAACAAATGCATGCTGTGTTACAGTTAAGATAGCACCTTCTCCTTTTTGAGCAAAAGATGGCATGGAGCTGTTCGTGCTGGTCTGCTGTTAAGTATTCAGTATGAATAGATTATGTTTCCAAAAACCCTTCCATTTGAGTGATAGTTTTATTGTTGTCTTTAAAGACATGATGGAACAGTAGTAACTTAATCAGGCCTAAACATATTTATGTTTGAGCTGAATTAGAATACCAGAAAACTATTCTTGTATTTTCCCCTTCCTTTCATGTTGTTGTGATATGCAGAATATTGCTGTGCTAGCAATAGCATGTGGGAAGAGCTTTTGTATCGATAAGACCATTGGTATCTGTTCCAGGCAGTGCCTGGGGTCACAGACAGTACCTATGAACAGCAGAAAAAGCAGCAAGGCAGGAAGGAAGGGGGAACTGCAGCTCACATAAAGGCATGCAAGCTCTCCAGAGGGCAGATGATGGAAACAAAGCCTGGAATCAAGCACAGCCCTGCAGGGGATCCTCTGGCAAGAGGGAAAGTTGTAGATAAGCCATCTCAATTTTATTCCTCTTTCCCTCGTTGTTCTCAGTTCTCTCATTTTATTTATCCTGTTTTATATTCTTTCAAAACTGGCTTTTTCTTGTTTCAAGCCTTTCAATCATCTCTGGCGAGTTCTCTAGAGGAGATGATCCGGGCAGATGCACCCCAAAGCAGTGCTTTTCGCCATGTCCAATAGCAGCTCTATTCAGCCAAGTGCTGTGGTGTGTCTGCTCAAAATGTCCATGTTTCTAGTCTAAGTTTCTTACTGAGCGCAGTGAACTGTTGCAGAATGGGAGTGAAACGGGAGCAGTGCTCATTGATGCGTAGTTTGTAAGGAAAAAAAATGCATGCCCTATATCTACCTAAATTAGAAAAAAGAAAAAGCCCCATCTTCCCTCAACTCTATCAGATTAATATCTTCAACAATAAATAAAGGTTGCAAGGTATTTTTAGGCAACTTAGAGCTTTTCAAATGCTGTATTCATAGATCTGCATATATCCCCATCCCGCACTTAAAGAGCAGGTAGTCTGTCATACATCTTTTTTGAATGGGGGAAAAGAATCCCAGCCCAAACTGGTTGCAGGAATAAAAGGCCTTGTTCTAGAAATGCTATTGTTCTGCCAGGTGTGCTGTAATTCTCCTCATTATGTGAGTGGAGTTTGATCTGTCTGTCCTAATAACATTAGTGCTGAGCTTTGGGGACTAGTGAAGATTTTATTTAGCTTTGAAACTCACTTACCAATAATATGAGTGGTAACAATAGAATTTTGCAATGCATTACCTCCCATTACAAGAATTAGGAAAGAAAACAGAGGATGACAGGGACCGAGTAGGATCAAACCAAGCCACCAGAAAACACTCCAGAGAAAATCCTTCGGTTCTTAGGCAGCACAGATATATGGCTTTGCTGTTTTCCTTCCTGTCTGTCTCTAACAAGTTGTTTATTAAACTTTGTAGAAGAAAGTTAATAAATAATTGGCTGCAGGCAGCTTGATTTGGGTAAGTTTGGTATCATGCTATCACCTAGACAGCTGTCAGATGCACAGCCAACAACATCATTGGCAAGCTGGCATACCTGCTCTTCCCCAGGCTGTGCAGCTGGAAAAGTCCTGAATGCTTGGCGCTAGATTGCTCCCTTAAAGGCATGCTGCTGTGACAACCCTAGGGAAAAAAATAAAAATCATGTACAAATGAAATTATTGCAGCAAAATTCCACCACTCAGAAAATTTTAAATACAAAATTAAAGCAAAAAGAGAGCAGGAATGAATAACGTATTTATGATTATCCATTGCATTCTAATGTTTACTTTGAAATCACTAAGCTACATCAAAATAATTATTCAGAACAAAATGGTTAATTGGTTGATCGAGGTCAGTGTAACATGCATATTCCTGAATAGTTACTTTTTTACTTAAACCTGCCTGTGCATGTTAAATCCATTCACTTGATTTGTAGTTTGAGACACTCTTAACAACATACAGTCTTTCATGTAAGTGTACTACTGCAGTTAAGCTTGCTGGTGGCATGAAAGATGAATTTTATCAGAAATGATGAATTTGCATTGTGGACATGTGCTAGAAGAACCTGTGTGCTAAGTTTTGAGCAAGCCAGTTTTATTTACTTAACATCTTTTAGTTAAAAATAGAGGCAAAGATAGGAGAAAAAGAAATCCAAGCCTGGTTCCCGATGTCATAAGATACAGAACAATTTCTGGTTTCCAAAACACTTCCCCTATTTCCATGTTCTGTATGCAGCAGCAAAGGCTGGGACTGAGAACGGTGGAGCAGAGATGAGTTTGTTGCAAGCATGGAGTAGCACTTGTCAACAGTGGTTTGTGGATGCTGGTTTCCTCTGGACTTATCCTCTGATCTCTTTTTTCTCCTCCTGAGTTATCCTGCTCCATTGCAACTTCCACTGCCTCCATAACTTTTTGATAGGCTCCACAGTGAAGAACTACTTGTTAATTTTAGGAGTCATTGTAAGATAAAAAAGCCTGTGTCTTCATGGAATGTGTTTTATGAAAATGCTTATTTTGATCTTCATGCATAAAATCATAGGTAGGCAGAGGTAATATCACATATTAGGCCTGTTAGGCTAAAAAAGCAACGATTTTTCCAGGTTTAGGCAATGCTGGCTGGCTTTCTCCAGCTCTGCTAGGTGGTATAGAAAAATCCCTGCAGCTTTGCTTCTTGGTAGCCTTGGATCACCGGAGCTATAGAAGGACTTTGTTGTAAAATCAAAGGCTTCAGTCGCAGCATTTTTATGACCCACTTAGATATTTCTCTCAATTCATTTTCTTTCAGACAGTGAAAATTTTTCTTTCCCTGGTATTTTTGTTGGTTTCTCAGCTCGAATGAGGATTTCAGGAATAACTTTTGCTAAGGTTGGCTTGCTGTCCCCTTTCACTCCTGTTCCTGTGTGCTTTACTCACAGGAGCAATTTTGTTGATTTTAATGAAACTTCGTGGATAAATGGGATGTTCATCAACATAATGATGACACAGACCAGGAGTGTTTTAAAGGAATATCTTCTACTGAAAGGTGGCACAAACAGTTATTTACCCTATAAATTGGAATCCCATTCTATTCAGCAATGAACTCTGTCCTAGAAATGTGTATTCATTGTGTAGTGTTTTTTGCTTTGCAATCAGTGCTTATTATTAATTACAGTTCTGTCACTGTAATGAATAAAAACTTGTAAGCCCTAATGGGACTAAGGGAACTAAGAATTGCCCCTTTTAATCTGATAAGCTTGTATACTGCATAGCTTTTTGTGTTGTGTGGGTTTACTTCTGTTTCTTGTTTTTGTATTGTCTGGTACAGATAACGGTCCTGGATGAGACGTGGACGGTATTCAGGCGGTACAGCCGTTTTCGAGAAATGCATAAAACTTTAAAGATGAAGTACCCAGAGGTAAGTTTTGGTAAAACTTCTTTTGTAGAAAAGGGTGGAGGTAGAGGCTTGAAAGTAAGTTTTTTGGACAATGTTTACTCAAAAAGGAAGGTGATTAGAGACCGCCAGCCCGGCTTCATCAAGGGCAAGTCCTGTCTGATCAAACTAGTGGCTTTCTATGATGGAATGACTGTATCAGTGGACAAGGGAAGAGCTACAGCTGCTGTCTGTATGGACTTCTGTAAGGCCTTTGACATGGTCCCCCACAGCGTCCTTCTCTCTGAAGTGGAGAGATATGGGTTTGATGGGTGTGGACCTGTTGGAGCCAGTCCAGAGGAGGCCATGAAGGTGTTTAGAGGGTGGGAGCACCTCTCCTATGTAGACAGATTGAGTTGGGCTTGTTCACCCTGGGAAAGAGAAGGCTTCAGGGGCACGTTAGAGCAGCCTTATAGTACCTAAAGAGGGCCTGTAAAAAAGATGGGGACAAACGTTTCAGCAGGGCTTCTTGCGATAAGACATAGGGTAATGGTTTTAAACTAAAAGAGGGGAGATTTAGACTAGACAGAAGGAAGCATTTTTTTTACAGTGAGGGTGGTGAAACACTGGAACAGGTTGCTGAGAAAGGTGGTGGATGCCCCATCCCTGGAAGCGATCAAGATCAGGTTGGACAGGTCTCTGAGTAACCTGATGTAGTTAAAGGTCTCTGCTCATTGCAGGGGGATTGTACTAGACTTTTAAAGGTCCCTTCCAACTGAAACCATTCTGTGATTTCTCTCAGCTTGATGCTTCTAGTAAGATTGGCAGCCCCTTCAGCAGTTTAAAACTCCAAAGCTGCTAGGTGCAGGATGGATGTTGCAGTGAAACTGTGACTCCATGTGTTGCTTCTAGCCATTAATTCCCTTTACTGCTGACTGGTGTTCCCTGGAGGTTACTGTTTTGTTCATTGCAAGATACTTGCAGTCAGATCATGTCATCCTGACAACTCCTCATTTAAAAAGCGTTGTTCCACAGATACCCTGTTGTAATAGTGGCTTCCAGGTTTCTGCAAAATGGAAAATTGATCTTTCTGACCACCTCAGAGACACTGGGTATTGAGGATATGAGGAGCTGTGCCTGACAGAGCTTTATTTCATTGCACTGAGCTTTTGTTTCAAATTACACTTCTTGGTTTCACATCTAACTTTTAATCATTAACATTTTGCTTCCTTTCTACTTGTTGCCTTGGATATTGAAAGAAATAAATCATTCAAGCAATGGAAATGATCTCGATTTCAGAGTTGCACAAGTAAAGAAGCCCGAGTCACATATTCATGGGCAATATACTGAAAAATACTAACATGGTTCAAGAAAGAGAGAGGTGCAGTAGTGTGCAAATGCTTTCTTTGTCTTTATTGATGTATTTTTTTGAGCTAAAATCTAATTGACCCCTTGAATTTTAAAGAGTAAAATATGTAGATCTGTATTTTGTGGAGATTTTGGTATGTAAGATCATTCCCATTCTGAAACAAATTGAAAAGCAAAGATTGAAACTACCGTGACCCAAATATCTGAGGGGAAGTTTGGACGAAAATAAAATGAGAGAAAGAGAAAAGAAAAAGAAAATTAGGTCATCTTTTCTGATTGTCAGAAAATTTTTAAAGGTGAAAATGAGTTTTGAATGGAAAGATTAAATGTTCTCTGTCCACAAATGCTTTTAAAAATATTACTTGTGAATGAACATCAGTCTTGTGTTTTTGATTTGAATGAATTGCCATTTCCTCTTCGATGGTAGAGTTCTGGTCTGTCAACAGTAATATCCTAATTGCATCTAACTCTTGAAAAAACAGCTAGGCAGTCATCCAGCTGAAATAGAAAAGGAACACCTGAATCCCTCTGCAGACTGATCTTCCCTTTTTAAGAGAATATATTTGAGTACAATTTTTCAGTCTGTTATCAGTACTGACAACCCATTAAGGAACAATTGAATTTGGTTGTTAGTTACGTCAGAGGGAGAGCACCTCCTTTCTTGGATGGAGTAGTCAGATTCAGGAGGAATCTGATGTTCTTAAAGTCACTATTAAAACGTCCCGTGTGCTGCAGCATACTAAGGTCACCTCTTTGAATCAAGTATTTGTGATTCACAGTACAAATTCAGGCTTTTCTGGCCTTATGGGAGGGAGTGGGTTTTTTGGCGAATGACTTGTTTGTAAGAACATAGGAGTGGTATTACTAGGTCAAAATAAAGTCTGTCATCCAGAGAGACTTTAACAGAACATATAACTGGGTATAACATATACCCAGCCTAGAGCAAAGGTACATAGTTTTCTTCATCTTGGAGTCTTCGCAGCTGAAGTTGTTTTCACTGTAATTAATAGATTAATATTTTTCCTGTGGATTTTATCTATATTTTATATTCTCTATACCACTCACTTAATAGGTAGCTTATATAGGTAATTTTCTTTTGCTGCTTTTTTCTTTTCATTGCCTTCTGTCTGTGGTCATGCTTTGCAAGGTCAATACATTCTCTAGTTTAATATGCCCGTTTGTTTCTTGTTGACACTTCTGTGTTGCCATATGTGTCTTAGGTAAACTTACTGAGATTCACATGTAGTACATGAATGGGATTAGCTGCTTAACTGTGCAGATAATTAAATCTCTAATTTCCACAAAGGAAATGCATTACAGTATGTTTTACTGAGTTATCTGTTCCCTTCTCAACGACTTTTTAAGTGGGGGCAAATACCGAGTCTTAGAAGTTTGTCAATATAACTTTCCCTAAAATCCCCCTTCTCCACTTTGGAGAAGAATTGTGACGTGTTTTGGTTTCTGATATGCTTGAAAGAAATGCTTAGTCATGTTACTTTCTGAAACAATAGATAGGTAGCTTTAGTAGTGTCTTCTTCAGCCTTTATCAAGCCTCCACAACAACCTTCAATAAATTATTAGCAAAGTTCAAGAATGCGTATCTTTGCAAGGTCCAAAGCACACTGAAGTTCAAGAGAAGTAAGATAAGCATTTGATTATGTTGTCTGCTGCTTTTATATAGGTACTGTCACTTAAGTACCTGTTCTGGAAACCGTTGCAGCACTGATGTTGTCTTCTCTGTTTCACATAGTACAGGGCGTTGTGTTGTGTCTATGGATTTGAGACTTCAGACGCCCCAAGGTGAAACGGCAGGTTTGTGAGCAGAAGTAACCTGCCTAACACGCAGTTGGTTTCTTCTACTCATCAGCATTTCTGCAAATGACTGTGTCCTTGTTTATCAGAGGGGAGCACATTGTGATGGATGAAGTATCACATTCTGTAGTAAGGATTTGGTGTTTATTTTCTTTGAAGGAATGTCATCATCAGTGTCACATATGTGAGGACGGCTTCCTGTATTTTTTACCTTTATTTAAAGCAGCCTTAATATATGGTAATTTTTTGATTGGTTTTGCAACATGAGTAAGAGTTTAGTTTGTTTGGTAAATTGAAAATCATCTGTCTGCTTCTGCTCATCTGTCACTGACCTAATTTGGGAATCACCATGATGCTAAAAAGCATTTTAATACCAAACTTGGCAAAATTACATCCTTAGTTACCGTGTATTATTCCAAAGAAGGTTGATCCTTAAAAGCAATGCTATCAGAATCCATCAGAGTTGAATTTCATTTTGCATATAGTTCACCATCCAACTCTAAATTAATATTTATAATGAACAGTGAAAATACTGTGGACGTGTTTAATGTATGAGTGTCCTGCTTTTCGAAGTGAACTTTACAGCTCATTAGTTGCTCAGCTCTGAGTTACTACATCAGTATTTTAATAATTCGCTGATCTCGCATTTCGTGTTGCTGCCACTGAGTTCCCAAAGGAATGTATTGGCAAACTGATTTATTAGGAAGGTTTAAAAAAAATAAAGTACCTCTTTCAGAAGCAGAAACTATCTAACATCTTTCAGTCTTACGATAGGCCATATATTTTATATACCTGCACATTTCTTCTAATGTAGTTAAGTGGCTGCTGACAACTGAATATGTAACTGACGTGTCACATGCAAATTTTGAAAGACTGAAGAAGCTGCAGCAGGGTAAGATTGTGCCAGTGGCAAACAAGTACCAAGCATTTAACTCTGCCTGTATGATTGTCACTTGCCCAGCCTCAGCTTTCTTACACTGCTAGATTGTTAGTGACTCTCTTACTATTTTTTGGAATTCTAATTAAGACCATACTTGGTTTTCAGTTTCAGTCTTTATAAAGGAATATACTTCTTGTTAGTTATTAGTCAGAAACAGGAGTAAATGGTGTATCTGATAGAGAAGAGAGAACTTTGAGAGTAAGATTCTCTTTTTTTCCTCCTTAATCTTCTCTTACCAGTTCATGGTTGTGATGTTCAGTTCTCTCTTCTTAGTATTTTCTTGTCTTTTCCCTGTTTCAAAGGACAGTGGAGGAACAATTGTCTGCCTGTCTTTCCCTACCAAAATCCAGTGTTTATGAAGTCATTCCTTCGTGTGGGAGTCCTTAATTTCTACTTGCATCCAGGCATCTAAGGCAGGTTTTGTGGGCTTTCACTGTAGGCTCTGCTTATTGACCCCGTCAGTCTTCTTAAAACCTCTTTTCATGTGCATAAAAATCTATATAGTGTTAAGGAAAACACGACTGAGGCATTTCTATTCCTAATAGGGCTTCTCGACTTAAAATATCAGTGAATCCATGGAGAGCTGCCAAAGAGAAGCTAAGAGGTATGCTTGCATTTATAGATTCATTCATGGAGATAAGGACATTCATATGTAGGCAAGATTTCTGCAGGAGTGCCAAAGCTATTGAATTCTAACATATTTAACAGAATGTAATAATTTGTGTGTTTGTATTTGATGTATGGAGGTCTGTATATAAACACATATTTGTATCTTTCACAGTCTACAATACAAAAGGATGATTTATAATTTTCTAAAGATTTTTAGGCTGTAATTGGTCCAGCTTCCTTTTCTGCTGGTTTGGTTTTTGTCATCTTACACGACTGAATGGATGTATAATAATCATATCTGAAACAGCAGGATCATCTACATAAACTTAAACCTTCAAGCCAAAGTTCCCATGTCATCTGCCTGTACCTCTGTCTGCTACTCCTAACAAGGAAAAGAGTGTGCACGATGTATTGCAGTAACACATCCATGTCATGGATTCAATATCATGGGTTAGGGACTGTTGCTTAGGTGACAAGATTTTTCAGGTACGCACAGTATGGGACAGTAAAGATTGTATTTTATAACTGTTAGGAAAAAATGCTGTAGTGTAGTGTTCTGGAGGAAAGGCTCTCATTGGTAATGTCAGTGAGAGGTGAGAGTTATATTGCTTCATTTCTGAAGATAATATCCTCTGCTTATCAGACATCTCTTTGTTTGACAGAGTATCATTCTGTTTGGGTGAACTCAAGGCTCTTGTCACCTGGGAGTTAACAGGCTTTGCATACCGTAGGAGTTGCATGAAACTCAGCACAACATTTCTGTTTTTCAGAAACTGTGAATATTTTTGAAAATATATTGATTAAAAAAAACATTTGTTGCAAGCTTATTTAATATTTTTAAATATTTTAGATTTTTCAAAACTCAAAAGTAGTCTGTCAGTTTTTTATTGGAAGTATTTTGCTTCTTGGAAGAGGGGGACAAGAAATATCTCGGGGAAGCCAGGTCCGGTTTTATCCATCCATACTCCCTGCAGCCACCCAAAATACTATGTATATATTTGCTATCAAAATAGGAGAGATACCAGTTTAGTACCTTTCTTGAGTTCTTTTTATGTCCTTTCTTTAAGTTGGTTTTTGGTAGTTTTCTAGTACTACTTATTGGCTAGGAGTAATTTAGTTCTCTAATGGTGAATCAAGAGGCATGAACTATTCAAGTAACCACCACTGAGTCATCTCGCTGCCCTTTCCTTTTGCCTCTGTTCTTCTCTTTTGGGTGACTGCCAGGGAAGGATCTCCATTTCCTTTTTAAGTGGTCCATACATCTGGTGCTTTTGATGAGTAATAAGTGGAAGAAACCTTCAACGTGAAGCATTGGCACAGACAGTGTTGAGGGGATGAGTCTGAGGTGAAGCCATTAATTTTAGGAGAGCATTCTTGGATTCTGGAAAAGCTTTCTGCAGGGTCAGTGTCCAGGGTGACTGACAGAGAAATGCAATTGTTGACTAACTTTCAAGACATGGTTGCTGGGGGGTTGTGGATTTTTGTTCTTCCTTTCCCCTCCCAATTAGCCTCAGGGATCATTTCTGTCTATTTATGTAATCATTAAATGACTTTAGAAAGTCTTATCAGAGATGCAGAATTCTCCCTCCTCAGGAACAGAGAAATTAAACCAGGAACAGAGCACTAAGGCAGCAGACTTGTGCAGAGCCCGTAGGGCAGCATTTCGTCTGGGATCTTGGCTGTCTGGCTGCTCTGATTCTGGTTTGTAACTGTGCAGCTGTAGTGTTTCATTAAATGGGAAATTCATGTTAGTCTCCTGGGATTACTTTGAAAGGGAAAAGGATGAAGAAGCAATAACTTTGAGGTACTTGGCTTGCAGGGCTGGCAAGCCAGTTGCCATGTAACTACTGAGCTCCTGGAGCTTAGGAGCTGCTCTGGCAGCACAAGTCAAAAGCTTGTTGCATCAGAGCTGGCCAGCCTGAAGCTCTGCTGGATTTACCATTGGATTTTCTCATTTACTGGCATAAGCAACTGTACATTTAATTAATATCTGGTGTTTAAGTAGTATGCTCACATTGAATGCAAAATTCTGTACATTTGCATGCTTCTAGTGTCCAGTTGCAAGTACTGTAAAGTTCTGTAACTAAAAACTTCTAAGATGATATTTACAATGAGTTTGTTCTGAAACCTGTAATGCTTTCATTCTGCAGTGATCGAAGTCCCAGTCGGTTCACAGGTTCAGTGATTGCTGAGATTGATGTTTAGGATGTTTGTGGCCAAGATGTAATTTAAAATTGTATGTACTAGGGAGGGAACGGTATAGCATATAGTAATGAACCTGATGGTACAAATCTTGCAACAGCTGCTGTCTCATTATTGTAGAAAGTTTAGGTTTGTCTCTATATGGAAACTTCATTCAGGTTCTTTTAGCCTCTAGGAGCGTTATGACCCTTGGTGAGCGCAGTCCATGGCAATATTTAAAGATGTATTTCAGTACTTGAAAATTTGATATAGTGAAGAAGTAAATGATGTGTTCAGCCTGAATTGGAAGGACGCTTCTGGATATTAGCCATCAAATTTGAATACTTTGTTTTTAATAATCAAGAATATGAACTGTAGTTTTGCTTGTACACAATGGAAAAGCATAACAGAAGTAACGCATTTAATATGACAACCTCAGGGCAAGCACCAAGAATGCATAGGCACTCTAAAAGCTTTTTTTCTTTTTGAGGTAAGTGTATTTGGGCACAGATTAAAATGGAAATAGTTTGCAACATTGATGTACTTGTAAATAGTGCGTGCCGTGATGTGTATTAAAATAATACATCTGGCAGAATGAAAAGTATGTATGAAAGCATTTAGATAATAGGTTTTGAAACATAAATCCCAAACTAATGGCAGACTATAGTTTTTACTTTCTGGTCTGGAACTTTACTAGCCTTAGTCATGTATCTTTACATAAATATTGAAGGAAAAATAAAGTAGTGGTTTTTAGGATGCATTTCTGTGTGTAAACCTTATAATAGTATTATAAAAGCATGTCATTAACAGCCTTCACCTTTATTCAGTACAGATTACAGTAATTGTGCTATAGATAATTTTAACAGTCATATTTTTGTCACCTCTAACAGCCAGGAAGTACACACACAGGAATCATATTTTGTCACATACACATTTCCAGCTCCTATTCCTAATTATATTAAATTCAGAGCATTCTGATAGCCTGCAGATTTATATATGTAGGACTTCCGTATCAGCTTTAGTTTGCCACTGGCAACAGAAGTGATTTAAGAGGTAGATCCTTAAATGCTTGATCTGGCCTTTCTGCAGCCCAAGAGTTTTGTCTGCTGGTTATTTTTAAAAGAAGTTTTAGGACTTTGCTCACTACAGTCTACAAATGAACAGGAGAACTTGTTCCCCTAAGTAAAGTATGAAAAACACAGCTGCTGATGGTATCATGTAGTTCACTGCAAGTCTGACTATGGGAAAATGTATTTACTCCATGTGGTCCGTCTGAATTCATAGTTGCTAACCAGGACTGAAGCATTTGAGACACAGCAACCCCCCTGGCATATGCATTTCCAGCATAATATGCAATTCCCAATATATTTCTAGTGGGAAAATGAATTCAGTGTGTGAATTTTTCTTGTTGTAAAACTGAATCTGAATGTGTAAGAGCCTTATGAAAGCCTGGCTATGGGTCAATTTATTGTTGGTTTGGGTGCTAGATTTGTGCAGCAAAGTTTTCTTGGCTTGGTACAGGGAAGTCTGCAGAAATAGTTTTTTCTCTATCTGTCCTCCTTCTCCTTCCTCCCTCCAGTGTTTTGGTCAATGTTGAGACTTAGATTTTTTGGTCTGTCCCAGTGAAACCTGTGAGTTTCCAATCATTTCTCTGGGAAAATACTATTAGCTTTCTAGGTCTTCTGGTAAATTCATCATGAGACAAGATTAACTTTCAGGCAGACATCGAATGCCGGGTTTCATTGATTGTGCTGTGCAAAAGTCTTACACATTAGTAATATAGAAATTGAAAGAAGCATTTGGAGAAGGGTGAGGCCTGCATCTCATAATTCACAAACCATTTGACAGAATGATTGCTTTGATTATTTGATAATCTGGTTTTCAAGGCTCTGCTCAATAATCCAGTGAATTTGCATGGTATCAAAATATTAATGTTGCTTCATCAGTAAACTAGTTTCAAATGGGTAACAGCCATCTGTGAGAGAGATATATCTCTGAGAAGAGCCATTCCTAGACAAAGAAACTTAGGTGCTTGCTGAGATTGAGCCATTTCTTAGCTGCTTCTATCTATAGGCTGGGGGAACGTCTTAGGCTGCAGCTCCGTGTCTCTATTTTGTTCCTGCTTGGTGAAAGGCAGAGGGGATGATTGGAGTTTTCATTCTTTCTTTTTTTCATGGTTACCTTACTTTGGAGGACTCGAAGACTTGTGCTTCATTAATCATTAGCTGTTATCGACAGTCTCACTGTCTTCTGAGGGTTTTGTGAAGAACAGCGTGTTCTGTGTTGGTCAGGGATATGCAGTTTAAAATAGACTTTTAAGCAGAACCCTTTAGGTTTCAGTTGATTTAGGATATAAGGACCCAGCTCTAAATCTACTGAGAAAATACTGAGGTTAATTTTGAACAAATAGCATGGATAGTAGCAAAACCAGTCTTGTTTCAACTGTGCTGTCTGTTGCATGTTTTCCTTTTACATTTAGGTGTATTACTGATAGAACTGATGATGAACACTGCATATCCTAGTCTTCTTATGTCTTTTTTGGAAAAAAAATTGCAGCAAAGCTTTAGCAGTATTTTAAATCCATAAATCACTCACTGTACATTCAAATCTACCTCCAATTTTATTTTCATTTTTAAATTGGAGAATAAATAAGAATACCTTTACTTTTAAGCTCAGTTCAATTTTGGGTAATAGCAGTATTGTTAAAGTAATTGCAAACTGCTGTATTGTAGGGTTTTGTTTACATATGTAGACTAGCATAATTTCCGTTCTGATTGTACCTGGAGGCTCTTAAGTGCTATAACTCATTCTAAGGATGCTGTAAAAAAGATTTCCTGTGGTCCTAGAGCTTTTCTTGCTTTCCTGGGTTACTAAAGTTTGTGTAGGAGCAGCATCTCTTGTATGCAGGCTCAGTGGTGTAGTTCTTGCTGGGGACAAATATTCTAGCCTTCTAGAATGCATCTGGCAGACAGTAAATGTGAAGTTTACTGTCACGTAAATGTAATCCAAACTCAAATACTTGCAATAGTTAAGCACATCCCTGTTTTCTCCCTTGCCCCAAATAATGATGTTGACTTCAATACCATGGTGTTTTGATCAAGTGTGTCTTTCAGTTTTCTTGTATGCGTACTATATAATTGGATCTTGCTTTCTAAGCATTGACCTTCAAGTGCTTGATCAAGAAATTTTATTATACTTGGAAGCAAATATCTATTCTCCACCACCATGACGACCCTAGGATCTCAAGAGCAGTAAATAGGGTATTGCTCATGAAACTGATCATAACAGGGTTATTTCTGGCCCCCATAGTTGCTTCTTCTGTCCTGCAGAATCAAAATCCTTGGCCAAGCAAACTCCTGAGAATATATCTTTTCAGCTTATTACATTTAATTAGTTAGCTGTTGTTTTAAGCTTTACTTAGGGACAACAGTGATAGTGGGAGAAAAATCCCAAGTTTGTGTGAGGCTTACAGCTATTTTTTAATCCTGTGATAAAGTGACTAGTTCTACAATATCTCTACGACTAGATGTAAGTGAAAATTTATATGTAACCTATGTGACTATCCATCACTGTTACTGTTGGAAGGGGGACTAAGTAGTTCCTTTTAATCTTCCCATTTGTGTACTCGGACTGCATTTTCTCTAGTTTTATCATTTGAAATGATGCAGAAGGCTGGCTAACTTCTCCATGTAATCAGTCCGGTTTGTTAAGAGAGTTGCTGCTTTGTATCTGTAACAAATCAAACTTAGCGGCATACTGCATGTTTGTTTGCAGGTGTATTTCTCTCTGACAGCTGTTCTTTAAGACCCTGAGATCTGCCATTAATTTTGAGCAATCAGAAAGGCATCCATCTAGTGAGCAGTAGAAATTATTGCTGCTCTTTGATGAGTTTCATTATTAGCATTTCTCAAAGGCAAGGGTGGCTGAAATTTATGGCATCAGTTGGGCTCATGAGATGGGGATGTTTCATAAATGCTGCCAGATGTCACTGAGATGAGCTTGTATGCAACAAGCAGATCTTTTTGGGAAGAGCTGTGAAAGCTGCTATGGTGAATTCTCCTCTCTCAACCTATTTCTGTTGCTTAAATCAAATGGTACTGTGACTTCTTGGTGTGCAATCTAAGTGGCATGGTAGCAAACGTGGCATTGGCAGGAATGCAGTACAAATGGTGCCTGCTGTGTGGCCCACCTTGTTCTGTTGCAGAGACGCTTCCATAACCTTGCTATAAATCCCAGAAGATAATGAATCAAAACCCAAATCATTTTTGAAAGAAAAATAAACCCTGGAAAGAGCACCAAAAAATTCCCTTTTCACCTTCTTTTTGAGAAGTGGGATTTGAGCCACACATTGATAAAGATTGATTAATGTGTTGAGCTTTGGAGACTTGACCTTGCAAACCCAGCAGTTGTCATTTCTGTAAAGAAATAACCAAGCACTGTGACACGAAACTAAATGAAAAAAATTAATGTTTAGCTTGCAAAATCATGAGCTAAAAGCATAGATAGTATGTGTTAAACTTGTCCATAGACTCTCTAGGTCAGCACGTGCCCTTGTCCTACACCGTGGTCTGCCATGCAGTACTGGGTTTCTTTCCCCAGAGACTTCTATCCTGGGGCAAGGGATAGATGAGCAAAGGAGCAAAATCATGGCTGCAAGGACATGGTATGTTACAATTTTTTCATGCTTATTTTCCAAGTGTATTTAATTATTTTAATTTGGATTTGTCTGGTTTATGTGTGAGATAATTATATCCTTTGGGTTGGTGTGTGCAGTTTCTGCACCATTTTATTCTGCCTTTCTGCAACCTGCATAGAGAACTTAATATATTTGCTTTGCTGTCTGGGCCAGTTTTTGTTGCTCTTTCCTTGGTTGATAATCCTGAGCTATGCAAGTAGTGGTTTATACTTAGAAAGATGCCCTGGCTATGTTAGTTTCCCATTTTCATAAGAGAGATTAAACTCCCAAGCCTGCATAATTTTATAGAACTGTGAAAGGTTTGCATGAATTTGATATCTCCTATTGCTCATTTTTATAGTTATTCTGTATTTAAATGCTATCATACTGCTTATAATGAGCAAAACTATGAAGTAATTTGTCAAATATTGGATTGACCATAGTTTATGGCTCCATTTTGGTATGTTATTATTCCAACTAGTCTCAAAATTACTTTAAGGGAAAGAAAAACACCCCTGTAATGAAGGTAACTTCTTTGGCTGCAGTCAATTTGATTTTTCTCAATAGCAAGAGGCAGACTAAATAGAGGTAAAATAGCGCAATAAAGTGTGGACTCCCCGTCTCACCATAGCTACAGAAATGCTTGTTGAGTCTAGGTCAGCCCGCTTTTTAAAAGGAGAAACTTGGATATGAGAACTCTCAACCCTTTTTGATAATTACAGGTGATTGCTTGATAGGCATATGGGCCCAGTTCAAAGACAGTGAGGCACGGTTAGTGAAATGCAAAAGAAATATTTGGTGTCCAGTGCTACATGGTAATTTTGCATCGTAAGAGGTTAACAGGAGCTGAATTTCTTTTTTGTGTTCTTATCGCTCTTCAGTGACAGAAAAAGTTGTAATGTTCTTTGGAGAAACAATTATGCCTGTCTGAGGAAGCTGACTGGTGAACGTGCTAGGAAGATATTAAAAGTTCTAAGAGAGTTACCTGGAGTTAGAGACAGGAGAGCTGTGAGACCTTGTGCATCATGAGAAGAATTGGTGAATATGGAGGAGATGACCTGTGGGGGTTAGTTGCAGCATCCAGACTTTAATGGGACTCACAATAGAACTGCATATGCTTATGGGAGGAGATGGAAGTGCTTGTGCCTTGTTGCATGTCTTAGTGCCGGTATTGCAGGGGAATGATGTAGATGAGGTACCTATTTTTATATATAGGTGATGCTGCAGAGTATCAAGTAGGAAAAAGGCAGGCAATTATAGTTAGTCTGAGTACAGTATGAAGCTGCAGTATTGTTTGCCTGGCAGGCTAACCCTACCAGGGTCTCCAGTACACTCTGGCTTCTATGGGATGTGTTCTAGAGGGAACCTTCGCTCACCAGGTTGCCTGCACTAGGGGCCTGCAAAAAGCAACATGCAAACCAGGAGTTCCTGCTGCCAGCCAGAAATGCAAATGTTAAATCAGTTCTGCGGGCAGGTAAAACTTTGGCATAGAGCAAAAAGGATGGATAGTCGGACGAGAAGAGCATTCTGGTGTACATGGGGCAAAGCAGGTTCCTGTCTGAGAAAAGGTTATTCTGTAAAGGGATGAGAAGCCAAGTTGTGGTATAATTGTACTCAGGAGATACCAGAAAAGAAACAGACAAACAAAAAACGCCCACAAACCCAAAACAAAACAAATTCCCCCAAAACAAAACTCCAGTGCATCACTCTGCAATATGATCTTTCGTGTATTTGTCAAAAGGGAGTTACTTGCGGGCTGATTTATTTAGGATTTTTCAGAGTAGACTCCCTCAAGGAAGGAGGGAGATGCTTGTTCCTTTGTGTGTGTTTGCCTGACATCCAGGCACTGCAGGCTGTAGCGGCAAGGAGAGACAACACAGAAAGCTGGAAGCCTGCAACTCTGATGGATTCGCAGAGACACCAGGGATGAGCCTAGAGCAGATTTTCTGGTCTCAGAAACACTACGAAGACCTGGGGGACAGGGGCTGGAGCAGAGTCTACTCAAGGACAGTGAAGAGCTGACTGTGTTAGCCTGGACTTGGGGACCTTCTGCAGGGGCACTGTGTGTAGAAGGAAGGTCATGTACAACCTTTTTCCAGTTCTGTTTCCTGGTCACTCGGGTTTTCTTTAGTTTAGGAGGTTAATTATCCTTGTTTGTTATAATAAATTGTGGCTTTTATTGCTGTTAAAAGCTGTTCAGTCTTCTCCAAGGAAATAGAAGAAGAAAAGTAGATGGCAAAGTGAATATCCATGAAAGAATCCCCTGGATAAGTTGATAATGGAAAATATTGTCTTTAATCTTTTTTTGTCCTCTGGGGGACACCTACCTATAGGGTACACATCAGGGAAGCACTGGAGGGTTTACATAATGGAGGACTGTGTTGCTAATTTTTAAAGGAGAATAGGTTTGGAGTATTAGAATCATAGAATCATAAAATAGTTAGGGTTGGAAAGGACCTTAAGATCATCCAGTTCCAACCCCCCCTGGCCATGGTCAGGGACACCTCACACTAAACCATGTCACCCAAGGCTCTGTCCAACCTGGCCTTGAACCCCGCCAGGGATGGAGCATTCACAGCTTCCCTGGGCAACCCATTCCAGTGCCTCACCACCCTTACAGTAACAAATTTCTTCCTTATCTCCAATCTAAACTTCCCCTGTTTCAGTTTGAACCCGTTACCTCTTGTCCTACCACTGCAGTCCCTAATGAAGAGACCCTCCCCAGCATCCTTATAGGCCCCCTTCAGATACTGGAAGGCTGCTATGATGTCTTCATTCAGTCATATTTGGAAAAGCAACATTTGAACTTTAGTTTGATCTGTATTACCTGAAAATGTGACTAAGGTGGTTTTAAGTTATTTTGTTGGTTTCTTTTTTAGTGGGTAGTATATGCTCAAATTATTTATCTTTAATCTCTGATTTTTATCTACTTTATAAATAAAGTAACATTTAATCTGTTCGTTGAGTTAACTTTTTCCCTTTGCCTAAAGGTCTTATGAAATTGTGTAGAAAAGGTGGTTTATTTCAGACAAAATCTTAGTAAAATATAGAAGTTAAGCTTTTTTTTTTTTTTACTTTTTTTGTCAAATCCCTAAATATTTAGTGCACGTTCCTAGTTAAGAGTACCGCTTTTGTCCAATTTCTTTAAACTCTGGGAGTCTTAGTACATCTTGAGAAGTTGAGGCTTAAGTTACTTTGTTTAAACTTCAAAAACTAAAAGTAGGACAGTTTTTTCTTTCATTACTCACTGCAAAATCAAGTCAGGTGCAGCCACACTGGCTGCAAAACCATGCCACATTCTTCTCTTTGATTTTTCTCATCTGTGACAGAGATTTCTGGTACAAAGGATCAAAAGTCAGACATGCCTTTTGAAAAATGAGAAAATTCAGGGTTGTAAAAGTAACATGAGAGTTAAAGAAGACTGACTTTTTAATAGTTAGCATTTCCTTAATTTTCTTTTTTTCCCTCTTTCCCCCCATTTAAATATATCAAAACACTGAAGCACAAAGAGAATTTGGGATGAAAGATTAAAGATGACTCAGCCTCCATCAATGTCTGCCCTGTTTTTCTTCTTATAAAAAAAAATCTTTTACCATATTGTAGGCACTAAAACACAGAATTTTGCCCATCAGAAATAATGAGATGTTTCAATCCTGTAGATTTTTGCTTGATGTTGGAAAATGACACTTTTTTAATGTTTAGGGAGCATAACGTTTGGAACTATTTCATGCTTCAGAAGTGACAAGCCTATATGACTATATTATGTGGTATTTTACTTTGGTCCACTACATATTTAAATATCTTTTGCAAAGTACAGTACAAGGCTTTTTATTAACATGTTATATTCTGCTGTACCATAAAACCGTACCATAAAACCCCTGAACTGAATTCAGTCCAGCAGGTCCTTAGCAAACTTCAGTTAATGTCAGTGAAGAGTCTCCAACTGAATATAATGGAAACTAAAGGACACCCTTCTCAAATACTGATGATTTCATTTTCTGAAGGTCCTGAAGTGAGGGTGCACTCTGTCCTAGGCTGAGCCTTTCATGGTATTGGAGCCTTCATTTGCATTCTCTTGGTTTCCAAAAGGCCAGTCTCCAAATTTGCGTCTCTTCCTGAGGATCAGTAGTTGAGGGCTATGAAGATGTATGGTTTCACTGTAAAAGGGTATGCTTCCATACAGATATTGTTAGGTATATGCTGTTTCCAGAAGTAGGTGGATCCTAAGGTCAGAAAGTTGCATGTATGATAAAAGAGGGGACTAAAGAAAGGGTCATTTCCTGTTCTGCCATCTATTCTTACCAGCATTAAAAACCTGCAGATAACCGTGTTAAAACCAGTCCCTTGGCTGAAATGTGAGAGGTGTACAGGAATCCATTAAGCTGTTTAAAATTTACTAGAATAACACTTGCTAGGTTTGAAGCACCTTCCCCTTGAGGACTGGAGCTAGTACTGTCTAAGCTTGATCGTACTAATCTCACAAATACTGTAGTATGGTAAGTAAGCATCATTTCTTACAGATAAGGCTGCTGAGACACAGACAAATAGCATACCCCCACGTAATACAAGACCTAGAAATAAAACACAGTCTTTATTTATTATAAAGAAATTAGGGAGTAAATTGCAAATGACTGTTTGCCTCTCTTTAAGACTGCTACTGCCTAGCAACGATTGCCAGATAGGATAAACATCATTAACAGTAGAAAGTTTAATGTCTGAAAGACATTAGGAGTGCTGACGTGTGGTCTTGAGGTGTTTCTGTACTATTTTAAGATACTATCTGACTTTCCATTTTGGGTCTACGAGTAGTCCCAGCCTTGGCCACAGTATGTATAGGCATGTGTGTGCACGCTCCTATGTATAGAATGGAATATGTATTGCCACGATGCTTATAATGAAGTATAGTAGGGAAATGCTTCTGCAGCCAAAATAAAAATTAGAAATCTTGCATGCTACATACAGGAAATCATTCAAGCTCTCTCTTCCTGCCAGGCTGGGGAATATGCCTCTTAATTTCCCCTGACAGAAAACACATCACCTCATCAGCAACACTAGAAAACAACAAAACATCCCTGCTGAAAAAGACCGACTGCCAAATGCTTCCATTGCTACTGCAGCAAGGGGTACAGGGAGAGGAGGGGCGTGCTTCAGACCTGTCAGGGGAGTAGAATAATTTACCTGTAGAGTCCCACCATTGCACGTTGTGTTGCTGCAAAATGCTGATCTCATAGTCAAGGTGTGACCTTTGAAGAACTAATTTGAGCCGGAGGGTACACAGCTATTTAACTCTAACAGAATAATTTATAGTCCTGAATCTGGATAGTGTGAAATTCTCTTTCAGTGTTTGAGCCAAAGCAAGCATCTTGATGCAAAATCTACACCTGCAGATCTCTGATATATTTAAGTGATGGAACAAATGCAGCTCGGTCACATACTGTGCTGTGTGCATTAGTGATAATCTCATCTGAAGTTGTTGTGCAGTTTCTTAAAGGTGTTGTAGCAGTAGTAATAACAAAATTTGAATTTATTGAAATATTTGCTGCTGCAATTTGACTTAAATGAGTGTTTTAGATAACCCTCAGCATTCTTGGGAATCGTTGCATTTCTGAGTCATATAATTACATTCAGAGTCTGTATGTCAAATAATACATCAGGACAAAGAGCCTTTATAGACCGTTGTAACGTCATTGCTTCAGTATATTTATATTGCTGGGCTTTTGTTTTTTCTTTTATAAACCAGAATTATGACGGGATGAGAACATTTTATCATCACTCTGTGTATTTGTGGAACTCTTACACCAGCATATTTCTCCCCACACTAAAGGAATACCTTTATAAATCAGAGTGACAGAGATCAGTGGTGTGTGTGTGTGTATATATATATATATATATATGCACACTACCTCTGCTAAATATACTAATATTGTATTTTTATATAAACATACTACAATGGATCAGCTTCCTATTACAGTGAAATTACACAGTCACATAGAGGACTGCATAAGTCACATTCCCGCATGAATGGTTCCAGTTCTCATGTTGCAAAGATGATTTTCAAGCTGTGAACTGGGTGGAA
The DNA here is from genome assembly GCF_028554395.1 of Pezoporus wallicus. Lineage (NCBI taxonomy): Eukaryota > Metazoa > Chordata > Aves > Psittaciformes > Psittacidae > Pezoporus > Pezoporus wallicus. Next base: position 3,332,799 of record NW_026641383.1, read on the forward strand.
ACTGTTGCTGTCATGTCTGCATTAAGTGTTCGGACAGCCTGAAACTAAAGCCTGGAGAGTTTTGAATGTCTCTCTTTTCATTTTGGTGGGGATTAGACTCTTGGCATGTAGTGAAATAGAACACATTGGAATAATTCAGGGTTTCCAAGAGCTGCTGAAGTGATGAAATCTATGGCTGGAAGATTTTCTGTCATATAGCTGGGTGGTCATCTGTGACAGGAATGGTCTCCATTTGTTATTTGTGAGGTGAACAGCTGCCAGTTATTTAACGAAAAGAGCAACCAGAGGATCCTTGGTAAAAGAGTGGAACAGAGAAATGTTCCAGCAGGCCACAGGTTCTGCGCCTTCTGTATCCAGCTCTGTAGAGGTGGTGACTGCAGCAGGTGATTAGACCTTTGTAATGTACCCTCTGCAGGATGCAAAATCCTCCCAGGCTGCATGTATGTACGTATAAGTGTATTTTGTGTGCACGTATGTGTATTACAAACATAAGTAACATACATATGTGGGCCAAATATGGTTTGGCACATTGGCATTCTGAACTGGTTGGAGGTTTTTATTATATATCATTCTCTATGTCAATAGTGTTCAGATCCAGGTCCTGACCAGCAGTGAAATTATGATTTTCATTTAGGTACATGTTGTGACTTTGAACATTTCAGAGCTGAGCTTACTGGTTGAGGCATTTCTCTTGTATATTAAATTTATGACTGTAATAATGGTCTTTCATTGGCTTGGTTTCAAAGGTTTGTGCATCATAGTGATTTGGGAGTGAAGAAATATTAAAACTCTGTGAGTAGCTCCTTTGGTTTCAGTGAGTTTAGGAAAACTTACTGGCTTTAGAAAATGCAGCTGTTTTTCTCCTAAGATGTATGCAGAAAGCTAACAGATTAGGAAAGCGACTGGCCTGTCCCAAAGTGTTGTACAATCAGTCCCCATAAGCCTGTTAAAATCAAACTTAATTCAGATAAAGAATTCAGTCCTGATTTTAGCTGTAAATCCCTTGCTTTGCCTTTACAGAGCATGTCTGAGGACGTTGTAGCAGTTGTTTTTTTATTTGTGCCAATTGTTTTTTAAGAGACCCTATTTTAAAATTTTATCATGAAAGTATTCATTAGGAAATAAATGTCAGAACAATTCCCTCAGAGCCAGGAGGGATTGCGGTGGTAGCTGGTTCATCTGCTTCTTGCTGGTAATGACATGGTGCAGTCCTGTTTAATGAAATATAATTTCTGCAGGGGCGGGGTTTTGAAGTCCTTGAAGATATTAGCCCTTATAATCCTATATAGGGTAAGGAGTGAGTAATGCAGTGAAAATAAGTCCCAAGGACATAATTATAGGAAACTGTTTGGTTGTGGACTGCTTGTCCTGCCAACATGAAGAAGCAGGCACACTGAGAAGGACACGGTTAGAGAAATTTGAGGAATATAATTGGGGTGTGCTGGCGAGACTGACAGAGAGCAGGCATCTCTTCTGTCTCCTCTGGTGCTTCACATCACTTTATGTCACTTATTTGAAGATGTCTAGGCATTTCTTTAAAATTGTCTCTGTTGGACTTGAACCAGAGAATGGGAATAAATTATTTGTATTGCAGAATTCCTCTGCATTTTAAAGATGCTTACATTCAATGTTAATAATGGAGCTCCTCATTTAATTCAGTATATTGCTGCTCCTTGTAACCAGCTGTAAATTCTCCGCAGTCCTGTATGTGCTGATATACTAGAAAATGATGTATCTTGTTTATTAGTTCAATATCATCAAATAGCCAGGAGAATTCATGCAGGAGGCATTTCTACACAGGGCTTTTGCCTGCAAAACAACTCCAGCAATGCCAATGGGAGGCTGCACATTTCTGTCTCATACAGTGAGAGCTAGGAAGAAATAGGTTTTGATGTACCTTCAAGTGCTAACACAAACTGCGTGGAGAGGACTTGCTTTCTTCTGCGTTGTTCCCAGCAGCACTGGCTTAGCAAACCAAGTTCACCGGTAATTGTTACCAACTCTTTACTCTTTTTGTGTATTTTCCAGGTACAGCTGGCAGGAATTTGTTCAAGCATTTTATTTGTTGGTGTACAAGAAAGACAGGCAGTTATTTTATGTTCTGTCTTACCAGTATAGCTTGCCACGGTTCTTACAGGATGAAAAAGAAATGAGAAGATAACTTTGAACACCTTTGTGGAAGAACTCCTGAAAGGACAGATCTGAATAGCTGTTTTTAGGAGTTGTGCTGCTGCCTCATTTTCAGTGAGATACATGGGATTTTGCCTGCTCATGGGGATTCTCTTCAGAAATTAAAGCTATCACTTCCAGCGTGGATACACATTTGAATGTGATTGAGCTACAGTTGCGTTACAGCTCAAGAAGTCCCACTTCCCATTATCTTTGCTGTTGTCTCAGCATAGGTGCATGCTCTTAGCCTGTCCCTGTTGTGAAGGAAGAAATTGTAGCTCAAGACACAACAAAAGGTTGCTTGGGTCTGGCTCAGGTGTCAGCTGGAGTCCAGCAATGCCATCTTCCACACCATAACTTCAGTGATAGTGCTTAGATCCAGTGATCTTACATTTGCAATACGACATAAGAAAAGACGAATTTCACAGCAGTACAGTTGGAGACCACAGTTTTTAAGAGTCTCAAAGCAGTCTTTTAAGATCTTTCTCACTTCCTAGTGGGTGCTGTCACATCAGATTCAATTGGCACCTTTGTAATCGTTATGAGGGCAAACGGTGGCAGTCTGATTCCTAAATTCACTTCCTGTCTCTCACTGGTGACAAAATACATACTTAGCAGTACTACAGACCAGATCGTAATAACATCAGTAGAAATGTGTAATGTGATATATGCTAATAGCGTATGGTGTAGCTCATGAATATTTGGCATTTTCTTCTTCCCAGTTGCTTCGAAGTTTAAAGAGAATTTTTCTCATTTGAGCCTGTCACTTCTGATACCGATTCATCCTTTAATGTCTTCCAGCTTGCCACTTTAGAATTCCCCCCAAAGAAGCTCTTTGGAAACAAGGATGAACGAGTGATTGCAGAACGACGGAGTCACTTAGAGGTAATGCCAACTTTTTAACAGGCTTCTGCAGGGTATTTAGGTGGAGAATTCTCTGCTTGACCACCAGAAACCATTTCCATATGGTCAAAGCTAAATAGCCTGCTTGTAAGTATCCAGTTACTTGCTGCCTCGTTTAACACAGGAGATGGCAGCAGTAGGTTGCAAAGTAATGAAACATGCCTTAACAAAAGAAATTAATCCTAGTCTATGAAAAAATCCATCTCTTCAGAGATATTCATAGGAGGTATGCTTATTTAGGGGGGAAAGGTTGTGGGTGAGGTTAAGTGTTCACTGTAGACAGATGGTCTCTGTTAAAGACAAGATTAAAAAAAAATATTGCTACTTTAAATGCAGTTTGTTAGCTGAAGATTTACTATTTTATCATAGTTACTATATCCAAATATGACAGAAGGAAAGCAATATTTAGGCATCTTTGAGCTTTATTTTGTAACCCAGCTTTCTGAGTGTTTTGGGTTTCTTTTCCCTTTTGATTAATTTTAAAAAGTAATTTTATTGTGGACAAGGTTACTGAGTTAATGAGGATTTGTGGGGTTTTCTCGTTGTTCTGCAGTGCTGTGTGAGTGACATAATTTTAACTCCCATCACACATTAGGTCTTCAAATTTCTATGTTAATGAATGTGTTATTGCAGCCCAGGGGCAGGAGGTGGGGTTTTGGGAAAGAAGAGGTGTGAACAAAGACTAAGCCATACGCCCTGCAACTCTGTTGTAGCCACATGGGGATTACCTGATCATGCAAGTCATTACAAATTATATTCTTTGTAGAGCTAAAGTAGCATTAAGTAGGGATTTAGAGAAATTAATATAAAAGTAGATAGCTTCCAACTGGAATCTTTTCTTGCATGTTTTGATTTTTTTTCTATGTACTTCACCTTTTCTTTGATCTGCCAACAAAACATCCTCCCACTGACTTTTGATGTGAGGCTGTCTCACATGTACCAAATGTAATGTGGGGTATTTTGCTTCATGTCCTCTATAGAAGGCATAAAGGCATGGCCATGTTCCAGTCTAGTACTCAGTTTGCATATTTTTGTACCAGTTAGAGATTTAATCCGTTAATCTTTCTGACCTTTCATTTATTTACTAACAGATTTTATTGTAATGTTTCTAGATGATAAAACTGCTGTGTATAGCAATGCTTTAATCATGGTGTTATGGTACTTACAGCTCTCTGTATAGCCAGATTTTTAGCTTAAAATTAAATTGTATGTCTTTAAATTAAGTCATTAAAACTTCATTGCCTTCATATATTTTGCAAACATAATAATATGACCACTGTTCACATGAGTGTGTTTTGCCATATGCCACCAGATAGCACGGTTGGCCATGCCACCCAGTAATCCTGACAAATCAGTTAGTGTTGGAGAAACTGAAGGTACCCTGTGGCCCAAGGGAAAGTTAGATAAAGAGGATAAGGAGCCAAACAAATGTTACCATCCTTGCCATGAGGAATTTGACACAGCAAGCTGATCGATACTCCATTATGTCTGGATCCCTAATCATTGTATTTTCTTTTCACTGTATATTTTGCAGTGGTTTGATGTGGCTTTGCCAGCGGCATGAGAGTTTCAGCTAACATAGCTGCAGCCTTCTTGGTGGAGGGTGAGAGAAACCACCTAAGTATTCATGGTTTCCAAAGTCATGTAATGCTTTGAAGGCTTAAAGCGTATCTTCAATTACACTGTGAAAATGGAAGTTATACTGTGATAGTGGAAGAGGGCCCAGACACCAGTTCTATTTAAAATGCTGGCTGTTATTGCCTCCTGGATTTCAGTCCAGTATGAACCTTGAGCACACTTCAGTGCACTAACCAGAAAGCAGTAAATGGATGGATTGCCTCTGTAAGAGATGTGTTTTCTTAGCCTTTGACCATAGTGTATTTCTCACGTGGGAATTCAGTCAGGTAAAAGGTGAAGGCATTAGACCTTGATAACAAGCAGAAACATGGCTTGTATTCGGCTGGTTTTCATGCTTGATCCTGTACCTCAATTTGCTGAATACCCTTTGTAATCTCCTTCAAGCCTCACAGGTGATGTGTTGTAATGGCTGTAGTATGATATAAAAGCTGATTTTACTGTTCCACATGGTTAGTAAAGAGCTAATGAGCTAATACAGCATTTTTAGAAAAATCAAAACGGCTTCCAGGCCAACAAAAATGTATATTCTTATCCAGTGTCTGAGCTGACCTTATTGACTAAAAATAGATGACAGCCTGACAAACATCAGTCCAGTAAGTGTTCTGAACAAATATTCTGTATTGTAGAATCATTAGTAGAGTCTCATCCTGATGGTGGATGACAAAGAAATTACTCTGCTCTTCCAGCTTTTGCTTGAGGTATTTATACATCTTGAATAGGCTTTGACTTCACGTTGTATTTTCTGTGGACTTTTTGGATTGAAGCAGGGTAGTGCAGCTTCAGATAGTCCAGTGCTTTCCACAGGACGTCTCTGAGCAACAGCAGTTTCTTTTTTTGGTTTCCTTTTTCTTTGTTAAGTATGCACATAAAAATTAACATTCAAACTCCAGTGTACACCTGTGTGAGGGGTAAGACAGCTTAAGCTGTCATTTCAGTCGAACAGCCTGACTAGAGTGTTTGCTGGTATTAGCTGTCAGTTACTGAAATGGCCTTGCAGGCTCTTTTCTTGACATCAAAATTAAATTGCAGCTCCCCAGTCTGATCTGGGAAAGTGAAGCAGATAGCCTGGGAGTCACTGTAGGTTAAAACTACTCTTCCAATTAGCAGATTGTACAACAATCAGAGATCTGCTTCTGGTGCAGATATCTAAACTGTTACTGATCTGAGTGGCTTTGGCTTTAGTCAGGGAAGTCTTCCGTGTGTCTAATTATGATTTGTCTGAAACCTTCTTTGTGGGATAGTTTTCTAGGAAGAGTTTGGTTTTTTTCCTACACGTCACCTCTGAGGTTCTCGCCACAGTAGAAGTGCTGAGGACAGCAGTGAGGTTTGTGGTACCGTTCAAGGCAACTGGAGTCAGGGGGGCTGGCTGAAGGATGTGTTTTAAGATTGTCATGAAGAGTTACCTTATTTCAGCTTGAGATTGGAAGTGGACATATTTCATTGTAATGGAAGTTAGATTACTTGGAGTAAAAAACTCCAGAGAGCCCCAAATTATGAGGATTGTGATTTAAAATCACAGTAAATGTAAAGTTCATGTAAAACATTATGTTCTTTTATTTATCCTAGCTGGTACAAATGCTGAATAACCAAAAGCTTCCCCATCCTTCTTGGTCCTTATTGGTAGGAAAGCACAGTATGAGTACTGTTTTGCTGTGAGATTAACCTGAGGAGAAGTCTTTGATCTCTAGTGTGATACAAACACTTTGGGTTTTTTTTTTGGTGCAGTATAAAGACTTTTGAGCAATATCTTACGTTTCCATAGAGGTTTGGAAAAATTACATGCAAGTTTTCACAAATGTTTTGCCTACACGTCTTAAGAGAAAACACCTAAATTGTGTTTAAAATTACCTATCCAAAATGCCCTATTGCAATCTGCTAATTCAGTATTTCATCAGGGACCTGTTGCAGGGCAAAACTCTAAATTAATTGTTCCACAGTCTAAAGACTGTAATTTCACTTCAGAGCCAACCTTGCTTGATTAAATCCGCCTTAAATGAAGCAGCCAAGAATTCTTTTGATTAAAGTTAATGAATACAAGTTAGTGTGTATCTATCCCTTCATGCAATTAGAAATCAGTAGATAAGAATACAAGATCCTTTTTCTTTTTTAAATTAAATCAGATGGTGTATATTCCTTTTTTATTTTTTAAGCAAAAACTTTATGAAGGAAATGCATATCCCAAGAAATCCGTGATTTGGTGAGTGTATCTGTTCCCATTTTAACTGCAGAGTATCTTTTGTTCCTTGGTGAGTTGCTAGATCTGTGAATGACAGTAGAAAGAAATTTTCCTGAAATACCAGCTTCTTTAGGTACTGCATCTCTGTATTGTATCATTCTCCTGATCGTTTTTCTTCTTCTCTTAGACCCAGGCTTTGTTGTAGGAATGAAGATTATTATTAGCCCCATTTTCCCATTATGCAGCCAGAAAAGCTGGGCAGGAGTCTAAGCTGACATAGCAGATTGAGTTGTGTTTCTTGACCCTTGGTCAGAAGCATTGCAGTCATGGACCCACAAGGCTTTCTTTTCTGCTCCTGCTGTCACTAGCACGCTTGGGAAAAAACCAGTTGTCATGCTGACAGAATCCCAGTGGGTTGTTGCTGAAAGGAAAGCAAAAAGTCCCCCAAGCCTTGACCTGTCTCCTTGTCTCTGTTCCCTGTTTCTCGTTCCCTGTTCCCACTCTTGCATTTCCTCATGTTTGTTTGTGGACAGCAAAGGGGAACAAACAAAATCCCTGATCAGGGATGCATGATCAGAGAGCTCAGTGGTCGGTAGGAGTCGTGTGTTTCCTTTTGCTGCCACTTACAGAGCTCAGAGAATGAAAGGTCAAACCGTAACAGTATGGTAGGGTAAGCTTACGTCAAGTTTTGTAGGAGCACATACATCTTCCAGGCGTTGTCTCTGCGCTTCTTTTATTCCCTTGGTTCTTTGAAGCTCTTTAAAAGGTAGACACGCTCAATTTATTTAAAATTAATAATACAATTGTCCTTAACCTCCTCACTTCCTAATGTCTGCTGATGAGGTTTTCAATGATAGGTGTTAATGCAAGAGGCAGGAATAAATCTTGTATGAACTTCATAATTCAATTTTGCTCTCAAATCTGTAGAACTGGCGGGGGAGAGCATCGAAGACACTGAACTGACTGAAATATTGCTGTTACCTACAGTCAAAGTTAAGCTTCCAAAAAAAGTTCTTTAACTTAGTAGCCAAATGCTTTGTTTTGTATTTAGTTTGTATTCTCACTCGAGTTCCTTTGGAGGTGGTAGTTTCTGGGGGATTTGGGTTTTTTTTTTGGTAAAAGGTTCTAAAGCTGGTGAGATTCTGCTGGGTTTGCATGACTCCAAAAGTCTGGTTCTTAAGGAAAACACGAAATAATGAAAATAGCATCTTTCCTTAAACTTGAATTCATTCTTGCTATCTAAATGTGTAGTTAGGTTCAGAATTAACACCTCGGTGGCAAACAGTGAAAGAGTCACCCGAGGGGAAAAAGATCTCAAAGTATTTGTTGACGAATTTGGGCAAAGGGAGTGTGTGAGTCTGTTTGAGACCTCATTGCTTGAGGTTTTCCTTGAAGTCATGAGGGCAGAAATGTTTTAATTACATTGGAGATCGCAGAATGGTTTGGGTTGGAAAGGACCTTACGATCATCTAGTTCCAACCCTCTGCCATGAGCAGATGATTCATCATCTGAATATTCAGTATGAACTTCATGAGTACATCCCACCAGCCCTTGTTACACAGCCTCATCCTTTAATGTGTTTGATGGAGGCAACCTGCTACATGCTAGTAACAGGAGTTTCTATTGCAAAACCCCTGTCAAATGGGGGTTGATCTTTCCCAGCTCTGATGTCAGTCACAGAGACTATTGAAAGCTACTGATTATGTGTCAGTTCAAAGTGATTACTAAAAGGGAATTATTAGACTCTCAACTTGCAACAACATCCCTAATACCAAAGCATTTTAAGAAGAGCTTTAAAGCCAGCTGCTCACTAGCCTGCTCTTGCAGATTGAATGTTTGCTTGTGACAGTGCAGTTGTAAATACCGTTCTTGGAAGCATCTCAGTGAGATAGACTTCAGAAGGCATTCAGAATACACTTGATCATTGAAAGATAAAAGGAAGCTTTTCCTTTTGTCACAGATATGAATATGCACCCGGTATGACTGCTGGTGCCAAAGCAAACCACTGCAAATGTCAGTGTTTTATAATCCTAAAGAAGATTGTTTCATACCCATAGTCTAAACTATAGAGTCTTGGAGTGATGATTTTAATTTCCTATTAAAGGAATTTGGATGCAATGGGAACACAGAAGGAAAGAGTGTAGACACATCCACAAAGGCAAGAGCTTGTGTGGTTGGGCCTTTTTGTGGATATCAACTATATGAAATCCACGCCATGAATCATTTTCTGGATTAGGTTTAGCTAGTCTGCACCAAGTGCCTTTTATAACCTCTAGTAACTGCTTAAAAAAATTAAGAACAAAAATAACTGCTTTTCAGCTGATGTCTGCCTTGCCTGCAGACAGTAAAACTGCAGTTAGTCATCTGAGAGCGATTTCACACGTCAGGTTCCCATCCTGCAGAGCATCACTGGGGCAGCCCAAGGCACCTGGCTTTTCTTTTTGAAGCGGCACTCTCGAAGAGGAGCTGTAGCAGCTCTGAGCAGCAAAGCACTTCATCCTTTTTGGGTGGTGCTGCTGCTCACGTGGGGCCCTCTTGGCTTCAAAAACTGGATAAATAAAAGGAATTTTACTTATTGATTACAGTCAGTAGATATTGGGTCTTTTATGATAAAATGCTTACTCCAGTACAGTTGAAGAATTAAACAAGATGTGCAATACAGAGGCCTTTTATTTTTCTTTCCCTTTGAGAGATTTCAGAGTATCAGAAAATAAGGAGGTATGTTTATCCTGATTTAGTAAGTTCAGAATACGTGACAGCATATAGTGTGAACTCCAGTTTAGCTCCACATCTGAATGTATTTTGCTGTCAGTTCAGAATAAATTTCCCAACATTCTTCTACAAATCAAGCTTCAGAGTTGTGTACCCTTATCAGTCTCCAATAATGGCTCTCCACGTTCAGATGGAAGCAGATGAATAAAGGGAGCACTCGACCAAGGACGCTGGGTTGAACTTGGTGCTATCCCTTTTCAAAGTGAGCATATCAGTCATCCTCCAGTATCTGATTTCACCACAGGAAGTAGAGGGTGATGCATGTCAAATGCTTTGGTAGCTGTTTGCCAAGGCCACTCCAGCAGACGACACGCTCTCACTGCTGGCCCAGGGATGCGTGGTAAATTCAATCCTGTTGTTGTTCTTTCTGAATAGATTTTGACAGGACTTTGTTTTGACTTGTGCTCCGGAGAAAAGATTGGTTTCCTTCACTAGTCAGGTCTGTTTTGATCTTTTTAATATGGCTGTTCCCTTCCAAAAGCAGACTTCACACTGATAGAACGCCTGTAAATCATAGCCCTTGCTGCCTGGTGTTATTTTTTTTCCTGCCAGCCAACAATTCAGTTTTCATTGAAGCTACTTAAAGCCAATGAATATGAGCTTTTAGCATGCAGGCGTTGTGAGAAATATTAAGTCCCGTTGATTTTAAATTAATTTCAGGCAGAATAATATTGTTATTTGGGACGTAGACTGACTTCGGAAGTTAATTCATTTGATGCAGCATAATAGTAATTCAACATAATGTACTCATGCCATTAGACTTGCACAGAAAAATGCTCTAAATAGCTATAATGAATAGTTTGGATTTTGAAAGCCTAGGAGAGCAATTTCACCTTGAATCATAACTGGCATCTCTCAGAATGCTTGTACATTATGAAAATTCAGAAAGGTGTTTGAATTCAAGGAAATTTCAGTATCACCCTGGGTAATATTAACATTTTAGTGGCACTCAAACACTTCTGGAGATGTAGTGGTAAAATCTGCTTTCACCTGCGTAGCTGTGGAGGAAACTAACCCTGATTCAAGGAACCGGCATTACACTGTACATAAAAACCATAGGGAGAGTTTCCCAAGGGGCTAAAAATGTAAGTCCTGTTTTTTTAATGGAATTCAGCTGCTTAGAGAGCTTGATTCTTACCACTTAGCTCCAAAGTCATTTAAGTACCTCTAAACGTGCCCAGAGGAGTGGTGTGTGTGGTATTGCTGCTTCTCTATCTGCTTTTGGTTAAGTCCACCACCAACACAGACTGCTGCAGTGTTAGGGCCACAAACTCCATAGTTTTGTAGCTTTAACAATAGCAAAGGCTAAATTCTTTGTTATCAAAGTAAAGTTCTGATATTACAGATCCAGCATTTACAGCCATGTTAAACATTTTGGAGCTGTGTAGCTAAATCTGTTCACTAACAAAAGAGCTGCATTAAATATTTGGTAGGAGCTTTCAATCTTACCTCCTGTCTAGCTCCTTAGCAAACAAGTTCAGCCTAACAAGTTAAGAGTTTACATATGTGTATCACAGTCAAATTGGCAAGATATTTGCTAATAATTAATAACATAGCATAAATTGCCATGCATGTATTATCTCTGTTAAGGGAAACCCATAAATCTTGGGTTTCTCAGGAAACGTAGCCAGCCCACAGCACAGGCAGCAAGTGCTCTGCTCCCCCCAAAGCTGTGCCTGGCTGCTGCATCCCCAGCAGTACCGGTTACTACAGTGCTAGGCTTGCTTTCCACCCGTGGTAAGAGGACATTCATGCAGGCAAAGTCTGTTGGTGAGGCAGTGGGGAGTTTGACATAGGCACGCTATAGAAAGCTGGTCATGTACATTGTGCATGGTTATATGTTAAATTTGGTTTGGATGGAAAGTGTTGTGGTGTGGGGTGCAGTTGTATGTATACATAGAAGACCTGCAAACACAAGGTGAGGTGATACTGATTAGGAAGTTCTAGATTTCTTAATTCTGTCTATATTTTCAGTGACTCCTGGGCGTTATCTGTAGAGAGCCTCTCTTCTGATTAGGCCTAATCAAAGTGAACAGGAAGGGTTTGATTAAAACAAGTCAGTCCCTTATTCTTGGCTTGTGTAACATGGAGCTGGTTAATCCGAACTTGGGCGTAATTAAGGTTTACCAATCTGAAGCAAATAACCCCCCCTTTAATATGATGACTAACATGGTGGAGACTTGTCATTTGCAAACGTGAATCTGTCTTTATTCTTCTGAAGAATCTCTCTGCTCACACGCATCCTGTGCAACTAGAGCAAGGTCTTGGGTTCCTGTGGGATAGATACATTCTGGAGGCGTTTGTTACCCCTGACTCCTCAAGGAAGCTTTGCACAGCTTTGACAGTGGCCTAATACTGTAGGTTCTTATAAGGAGAACCCAGTCATCCTGGCCTTTCTGTAAGAGATATTGGCTCAGGTGCTCATGTCATAATTTTAGCAGCTTTCTCTCCAAATCTTTCACAGAAATAAGATCCTTCAGGCAGCAGGTAGTATCCCAGGCAGTAAGTCTTTTTCTCATTGCTGTGAAATCACAGCTGCACGTAATAACCTAAGGGTGAGTGCAAGAGATAAATGTGTATGGATCCAGAAGTGACATTAGGTCCCTGAGGGGCCTGAAATATCACTTGAGATCTCGAGATGTTGAATATCACATGTTGTCCTGCTCACATATTTTACTCAGATCTGCCTTATGATAACTTGTAATATATGTCAGGGTGTTGGGGAGAAGAATTGAAGCATCATGTTTCCTTTATTATAAAAAAAAAAAAAGGAGAAGACTCCACAGAAGGCCAAAATGTTTCTGAGCTAGTTAATATCTGGTGAATGGAGAGCTGTTCTGAATATTGAACTGCTGGAGGTAAATTTAATAGTCATAGTCTATATGTGGTCTCCCATCCTTTTGAGCTGCTGCATTCCAAAGCAGTGTTACCTCATATTTTATATTCTTGCTGTCTGCCAGTTCTTTTCCTGCTTGCTCAAATTTAATAAATTCAGAAATGGATCTAAATCTACTTTTAGAGGGCTATCAGAACATTATGCTAGCAGTTACTCACTGCTAATTAGCCAGTTTAGCTTCAGGTGGTCCCTAAGGAAAGGGGAGATGGTTTCAGTGGGAGACACAGGGCAGAAGCTTAGCTGGGGTGAACCAAGTTGTGATCTGGAGGACCAGGCTACTCTTGCAGGCTGCAGGAGGAGCCTGCTGGGATCCCTGCCTGGACAAAGCATCTAGTTTGGACAGCTAGAGTACCCCTTGCTTTGTAATGTTGGGGCATTCAGCATGAGAGAACTTGCTCCCTTGGAATTCAGTTCATAAAGAAACTTCCTATATCATGGCTAATGGCTTTCCTGGTCCTCTACACCTGACCCAGGTAATCCAGTCCTGTGTGGTGTTTGAGATGTGTGTGTCTTGGATGAAGCAGAGCTGGCTTAGCTTTGCAGCCCTTTTCCTAAGGGTTCCTGTCTTCTGCACTCCAGCCCTAGTTTACCTCCCTGTACAGTGTGTTCATTCCCTCTGACTTTTTGCCGGTAAGGAAAACAAAACCCAACCAAAACCACAAGGAAGAAGCAGATACAATGAGAAGTTTGAATCCTGTTTTTCCTTGGAAGATGCATGATCTCTTCTCATCAAATTCTATGTATAGCATCTCCCCAGACAGGGCCCTTCGCCAGAATGAAATCTCATGTGGGACACCGTTGCCGTTTCAGATGAGCTTTTATTTTTGCCGTAGACGGTAGTTAGTGTTGATAGCTGGCATTGCTGCAGTCTTTCCTATTTGAAGAACCACCCTTAAAGTAATTTGTTTTTTCTCTTTAAGGTACCAGTGATCTAAATAGAGAAAGTTAGTTAATTTGGGAAAGGATCCCCAAATGTTCAGTTTTCTTTGCATATGCCTAACAATTTCTTTCTAGGAGACAAAGGCAGGAGATGCACTCCCATTTCTGCATTATAGCGGGCTTCCTTTGCGTGCCTTGTCTTCTAAGCAGATCCTTATTTTTGTGATCACAGATTGGAAGCGAAGCACGTTCCTGTCTGCTTGTTTTGTATTAGAGTCTTCCTTGGGAAGATCTTACTTTGCAAATACCTAATAGCAGCATGATGTGGTGTTTCAGAGTCAGGGAATGTGCTTCAGTCTGTTTCTTCTTTTGTAATCAAATTCTTATCCTATAGAAGACAGCTGTTGATACCTGGGTATGCTTTGCTCTATGAATGATTCAAATCAAGATTTGATTTAAAGCTTGCAGCACTTAACACCAGTCAACAGGATAATTATATGATTGGTGCTGAGAGAAACTAGCATCTGTATTAAAGGGAGAGCAGATCTGGTGCTGGAAGTTAGATGAGCAAGTTAATTAGTCCTGTCTCTGCCACCAGTGACCTTCTGTGCCCTTGTGGTAAAGCTTTTGACTGCCACATTGATGTGTAGATGTTGAAAGGGAGGTATTGTTTCAAAGAAAAGAAGCTATTGTTTCAAGAATCCCCAAAGCCTTGTAAGATTTAACTTATTCAAGTTTGTGGTGCTTTCAGCTCTGTCAAATATGAGCAGGTGATGTTCATAATGCTAATTGTAATGTGTTATATTTGAAGAATTTAAAACACGTGACTTTTTTTTATTTAATTGCTAGAAAGAGTGGCAGAAGAGAGAAAGCTCAGAGTTTTCTTTGCTTTCTGGAAGTCCCAGAGTTGATGAGTTTTTAAGCACACCAAAGTTTAATGAGAAAATCCAGTTCTTGCTAAGCTCTGCTATTGGTCTCTGAGGCTGTGGCTGTTTGTAATGGATTATGAGAACAATGTCGTTGAACTGAATTTCTCTTTTATGCCACAATTGAAAGTATGGTAAGAACACTTTTGCATTCTAGAAAGCTTTTTAATTGTAATAACTTTAATAAATTTAAATTAAGTTATGGGTTTCTGTTATAACGTATAAAATTACGAGGTCCCACGTCACGAAGTACTGCAAAAATCATTAGAACGACTTTGCTTTGGTGAAGGATTGAGCATAAGATGAACGCTGGCCTAGTGCTAAAAAGGTGAATCCTATTCAAGTTCTTTTTAATAAGCTTTTGAAATGGTTGCCATTTTGCTGTTGATGTAATTAAAAGGGAGGGAAAGCTACTCAAACTCACAAGTAACGTAAAACCTTTGGGTCTCTCAGCGCCTTCTCCAGCCTTGTTTCATTTGCAAACACTTGAATGCAAAATACAAAGTTAAAACTTTCAAGTTTGGCTGCCATAAAATTTAAGTTACAGGCCCTGAAGGTTTTAATGCATGCAGAGAAGAGAAAAAATACTGCTTTTCCTGTTTCAGACTGTTTTTTTTTACCCTTTCTGTCTTTTCTATCTTTTTTTCTGTCTCTAAGCATTTTGTACATGAAAAAAGTGTTTCACTTTTCTAAAGTGCTGCTCCTGAATGTGTGTTTAGACTGAGGAACCCATACGATTGGTGTTTGTTACCCATTTTACATCCTCATTGCCAGGGTCCTGTGCCCTTACACTGAGACATGTATGTTTACACATGTATAATTAGGATATTTTTCCAGCAACGTAGCAGGTTGAGCACTATTAGTGAAATGAAACTCCTAAGTGCATTTGGAAGAACACCGATTACCAGGCTAAATAATCCAGAACAAATAGCTGGAGTTTTGAAAGGCTACCAAACAGAAATGGCTACTAAACCCAAGCCTTTTGGAGTAGTTGTAGCAGTTGTCTAGTTCTTTCTTTCCAAGTTACTCATGCAAACCTACAAAAAGTAGGATTGCTGTAACGTAGCGTTTTGCATACTAGGGACAGTGGTTCAGATGCTGTGGGTGAAGTGCTGGTAGGAAGCCACAGCATTAATTTGTATAAAATTTGCTCGTTTCCATGAAGGCACCCTGAGCTCTGCTTTTTAAAGGGAACGTATCAAAAGATAATAGTACTAGAGTGCTTCCCACCTAGTTTTGACTCAGCACCAATAACACTGTTGTGTAAATAAAGAAAAAATTTATCTGCTGCTGGAAATGGATTTAATATAAAAGCTTTGAAAAACAACTCCTCTGCTGCCCACTGAGTCCTGACAGGGGACTTCCTTTCATCTAGCATTGCTCCCACTCCAGCAGCTTGCAGTGGCCTCCTGGGTTGCAAACAAAATCCATGTCGAGTCCCTTTTGGATCTATGAGCAGATTTTCTTTCCGCCGTCTCTAGCACTTGGGGTTGATGTGCTCCTGCACTTCTTCCAGTTTGCTGTGACCCTCATCTTCTTCCCATCCCATCTGAATTTGAGAAGCATCTTTCCATGCACCAATAAGGACCACCCTTCCTTCTCTCCTCCCTCTTTCTTCCACTTTGTCATCCACATTGCAGCCAGCAGGACAGGGCAACCTTCCCCCTTAGTGCCTAGCCACAGCTCTTTAATCGAGACATATGGTTGTGGTGCGAGCACACACTTCTGCTGTTAGTCACTGTTCCCCTCACTACAGGACTTCAATCCTAGCCAGCATATTTGGGCAGAGCAGCCTTTATTTCGTGGAAGCAACAGCTTCTTTGTGTCAAGGGCACGTCAGCTTTGTGTTAGGCTAACCCATCAGCATTGCAAACAAGGGCAAATGCAGATAAGGGTTTTATAGGAGGGCTAATTTTCTCAGAGGCGGCTGCTGAAGAGCACATAATGCCAAGCCATATGGCTGGAAACCTTCGTACAAAATTAATTCCATCATAATCTGGTAGGGTCTGTTTGTTGCCATTTTCCCAAGGATCTTTTTCATGTTCAAAGAATCTGTGATATTCACTGAGCAGCTCTTGTGTGGAGATCTGGGAAGATAAGTATACCTGCTGTTCCTAGTTTTTCCCTGTCAGATAAGTATAATCTTATAGCAGAAGGATTTTTTCATTCTGCCATTAGAGTTATCATGCCAAAACAATGAGTAATGGCTGTACAGAAAAGGCATGACAGTCAGTTATCTGACCATACAAACCAAGGTGAATGCAATAGGTCTTGCAATGTCTCCAGCGAGATATTTGGGTAATTTTGAGCCTTCAGTAACCATAAACTGAAACTACTGCAGTAACTTTTCAGCACAATGCCTAAAATCTAACGGGATGCCATGTTTTACATTTGATTTTCTCCCATATTCATCCTTCAGGCATTACTGGATTGGGACTTTTTTTAAAGGGCCCTACTTTGAGCTAATTATGACAAATGTTGACATCTGTTGCTCACTTTAAATTACCTCATAATCCGTTAGAATTCATCTTGAAGGCATTATTATAAGGATTTTTTTTTTCCATGAACATTAATACAACCTGTGGGAGATCTGAATGGAAAAGAAAATTCACCAATCCTGCCAAGAGAAAAGCTGATGTGCCAGCTGCTCTTTTCCTTTTTTTTTTTCCCTTGTTTTTTGTTATCCTGCTTTCCGTAATATTAATACAGCTGGTTTCCAAGGTACTTCAGTAGATAACAGGTTGTTAGAGCATGGAGGAATTCTCCTTGAGAGTGAATAATTAGGATTGCTTCCTGAACAAACTGCTTCCATTAGGCAAAAGCTGCTGTATTGAAATAAGCAAACTTTGTGTTCTCTAGAGGAGATTGTGCTGTTCTGTCTTACAGATATATTTCCCACTAAATCCAAGATTAGGGAGTAATTTCTCAAGTTGCCTTTTCCTGTGATCAGTCTGCGGCAGAGCAAAGGAGTTTCTCCCTGTACTCCAGATGACATGTCCCTCTTTGGGTGGCATTATGTGCTTTATAGCACCTGTCTGATCACCGCTTTACCTACTGTGTTTCATTCAAAATTTATAAATACGACTTAGGAAACCATGCTAAGTGATAGTAATAGTTCAACCCAGGTGTGAAGGAAACCTCATCAGGTTCGTGAAAACTAGCTGGGTGTTAATGTACATCTGTCAGAGTTCTGTAGGTACAAATAGATGTGAGTTGCAGAGCGTTTGGTGGGTATTAACTTCAGGGAAGGGGAATGCTTATTATGTGACTTAAAAAAAAGACTTAAATTGAGAGGGTAGCTCAGTGAAAACATGCTGGTAGGTTCTGGGAGAATATGGAAGTCATACAATCCTTGTGCAGATGGCGTTGATCAAAACAAATCCCTTTCGATGCAAGGCTTGTGGAGGCTTGATGAGGGAAGGATTTCTGAAGTCCCTTTTTGCCCATATGTAGTGAAATTCCTGCAGAATGGATTTGAGGTTTGCACCTGCTATAGTGTTTGGTAATGCTAGACGGCAGTATTAGCAGGTCATGATTAGGAGAAAGCATTACATGACTACAGAATAAACCAGAAAGCATCACACAAGCACAGAATAAAACTGTTACTAAGCTTGGCGGAGGAAGAAAGTGGAAAATATTACTTCTCTGCTTTTCCTGAGCTTAATACAGGTATTTCAGTAGACCTGTTTTATGGATGGATTTAAAAGCTGATGGTTATTAAAAGGAATTTTCACAGTCATGGAGATCTTGTTTCTTCTTTTATTTTTATACCACTATTGTTTTAGTTCTTTAAAGAGGTCATGATCAGTTTGAGCAAATCAGCCTTATGACATTTTGCATTTCTTTCCACAGAAATACCTCAGGAGCTTTTTCTCTGCAATGCTGAACTCTCCCTCGTCTCCACTGCACATTGATAAAGTGGGGCTAACTCTGTCAAAATACACCATCTGCGAATTCTCACCCTTCTTCAGGAAAGGCGTTTTTGACTATAGCAGCCATGGGACCAGCTAACTTTTGTGCCAGGACCGTTATGCCAGAGGAGCACAGTTGGAGTGGTGCCTTCACTTTTGCCATGCAAGAGAAATGAGGGGAAGAAGAAAAGTTATCTTCCTCCATACCTGGAAAGTTGCATCAGAACAACTCCAGTTAAAGACATCTACACCCCAGCCTGTGTCCTTTACCAGCTCTCATATCAGTGCCTGCATTTTCCTGGCATGGGGTATAGAGACCTTTTGTGTAAGTTGCTCTGTTAATACTGCGTTCTCTTGCTGAGTTTGGAACCGTTCCTTAGCAGGAGTGCTTCCTTCCCATTTGCTCAGACAATTTGTTCTGATGGTGCGAGAGCATCTCGAGTTTACCATGGTGGTGTGTCATGCTGACAGAGGGTTTCTGAGCAGCCTTTTGGTTTCTGTCCAAGCTGTTTCTTAAAGAACACTTCCTCTTCTGTTGCCTTACAGCATACTGTCATGTTTGAGGTAATGCTCATACTCCACTGATATTTCTTTTTTTCCCTCCCAGATATGTATTTTAACTATTTGACTGTATAATTGTATAATTAAAGGGCCTGGGTAACTTGAATGTTTACAAAAATATATGCAGCAGAAAGAATATAATTTAAACCCTGTAAAAGTCTTCCACACTTGGTTGTTTTGGAGCAGAACGAATCACTTGCCATTAATTAAGAAGCAGAGGAAGCAATAGTTACTGAAGAATGCTGTCAGCATCTTTTCAGATTTTCTAATTACCCAGACTGCGAGTGGATACTGTGCACTCACTGTACAGAGCTCAGAGCTATGCATAAAGCTAATGCAAAGTGCTATATTTCTTTTTTTTTCCTGAAAAATAGCATCTTCACAATAGCTTAACACTGTAAAACCTGAGTTTCATTTGCATCAGTTTCAAATTTACAGGATTTGACTAATAGTGCTTTAAAATTACTCAGGACTCATTCAGACTTGCACATGTATATACAGGTAAAGCTCATTTTATATTGCTGCAGATCCAAATATATATATATATACATATATATAGACACACACACTGTGACTGGAACTGAATATGTGTACATATTCATATATAACTGGTTGTATAAAAATCAGAATCAAACTACTTCCAGTTATTAAAACACGTAACGAAAGGTACGTTTTGTGTGATGTTTGTTAGGTGTGTGAAGCATTATTTGTGAGTTGCCATCATTGACTACCGGCAGGTCTTGGTAATCAAACTATTTCATGTTGTAGAAAATGATCATTAAAACCTAAAGCAACACTGGTGACATTTTTATTTCATAACCTAAATTGTAAAAACAGTGATGTTTCCTATTTAATACGATGTATAAAAATAACCGGGTTCTATTACGAAGTC
Organism: Pezoporus wallicus; assembly: GCF_028554395.1. Classification (NCBI taxonomy): domain Eukaryota; kingdom Metazoa; phylum Chordata; class Aves; order Psittaciformes; family Psittacidae; genus Pezoporus; species Pezoporus wallicus. Next base: position 3,352,522 of record NW_026641383.1, read on the forward strand.
TAGTCTGCTACTGTAAGCACTTCTGACTGAAAAAGAGGAGGGGGAGGGGGGAGAAAAGAAAAAAATATTAGACTGGATCATTTAAATTTTGACAGTTTTTTTATTATTTTGATTCATTTCAGTAAAAGCAAATGTTAGAGTAAAATTTCTAAACCACCGGAGCCCTATTATCAACAGGGTAGACTTTAATGTCTTTGGATATGCCTGACTGTATCTGACTGTCTGACTTGGGCACCTTAATAGCTTCAGTTGGGAGCCAGGTTTTTAAGCTAAGCATTCCAATCATGGAATCTTAGAATGGTTTGGGTTGGAAGGGACCTTAAAGATCAGTTAGTTCCAACCACCCTGCCATGAGAAGGGACACCTTCCACTAAACCAGGTTGCTTAAAGCACCATCTAACCTTGGTCTTTAACATTTCCAGGGATGGGACATCCAGAGTTTCTCTTTTTCAGTGTCTCACCACCCTCATAGTGAAGAAATCCAAACCCGTGGATTCCCAAACCATTCCCAGTCTCCCTCATGCACTTCTGCACTAGAGAACTGACTTCATCTGCCCTTCATCACTGACCCTGTGATCCTTATCATGCCCTGTACCTATTTTACACCTTTCCAGTATCTCCCAGGGCCTTTCTGTGCACTTATCATGCCCCTGATGAGAAGGACATGTCCTCTCTTCCTCCTTCACCCCAGCATTTGGCTTTGCTAGTGCTTCCCAAATCAGAAAGTGAAGGTTGGAAGCTTGCTGGGTTTCTGTGGTGATCTGAGTAACTAGAATCTGGTGTTGCTGCACATGTTAATGGAAGATTAGTAACTTCACTTGGCTGTTATTGCCCTGACACCCATATGAGTGCTTCAGCGGCCGGAAGTGGGCATTGTATTGTTAGTTTTCATATCCATCCCTAAATCTCACTTCAAAATGAGAGTCTTTCCCATTTCTCCTTCTTCCGTGGCCTGCTTCTCCCTCTTACCTCACTATAATTCAGTAAGATAAAGAATTAATGCTTCAAGAGTTTTAAAATGTGAATTTTACATCAATGTAGAGCGTTATTTCTTGTGTGGCACTTCTATGAAAGGACCTGGCAGGCCAGGAAATGGCAAGCTGCTTTATCTGCTGCACAAACCCGGTTTCCACAGATGTCCTACCTGAAAAACAACCGATAGTGCCAAGCGCTTTCCCGTGGCAAGCAGTGCAGTGCCTGACAAGCAGGAACTCCATATTGCCACCCAGCAAACGCTAGTCTGTGAGAAGGGCTGAGCGTGCAAGACTCCCAGAGGTAAGTCCCATGCTTCGTGTCACTTTGAATTTGGAGAACCTGCTTGAGAAAAACACGACCAGACAGAGAGCTGAGTGAAAAAAAAGATGAATATTCGTATTTTTCACATGAATTTAAAAGAGCGCTCGTACTCGGCTCCTGTCTGCAGTACAAATTAATTCAGGGAGGACCAGATGCTCTGGTGGTATAAACCTGCCAATAAGGTGACTAATTTATGTTGCCTGGTTTATCTGGCCCGCAGTGTTGAATGTGTACATCGCAAATAACAAAGTAAAGGCCGATTAATCTCTCCATTTAAAATGTCATCAAGTTAAAAGCTACAGAAATGCAAGTGTAAGCATGCAATTAGGACTGCAACCCCAGGCTACCAGCTTTTCCCACCTTCTTATCTACCCTTCAATGATATCCAGAGTTTAATCAATGACTGCAAGATCAGGCTAAACTAAGAGGCATCTTTTAATAATATCATTAGTAAAAAATACCATGGTTCTTTATAACCTGCGGTCTTCAAACCCAGACTTCATGAGAAGTTTTCAATAGAAGCCGAGATGCATTTAGAAATTATTAGCCAGTTTCAAGACGTTCTAACTGCGTTTCTGTGAAGATATCCTCAGGCTCTCAAATTCTCCATTAATTTTATTTTCCAAGTATTGTCACTTTCAGAAACGTTGTGAAAGTACCTCCAGGGCTGGTACAGGTTGGTTGGTTTGTGTTTTTTTCCACAGTGCCTCTGTAGCTCGGTGAAACCCTAACTTGTATCAGGACTGTTTATACTTCAAGCAAAGTGTTCATTTAGGGGTGATAGTATATCTATTGGGGCCACTGTTGTTACCTATGCAACTGAAGTTGTGCCTCCATCTAAGTCACCAAACCACTTGGCTCACATCCTTGCTGACCCTGAAGCAATTTTTTATCAATAGGGACACATAAAAGAGGCCAAAAAGCACACTGGAGGTGGTTCTGGGCTATTTTTATGCATAACGACTTGATCAAGATGCAGAAAACTTTTGAGCAAAGCCTTCTTTTTGGTCTTGAGCCTCTACTTCTTGAACTGAAAGTGCTTTCCTGAATATGCTTCTTCTCGTAGGAAAGCAGCCCCAAAAGCCCTGCTGATAAAGGGACTGCTACTGGCAGTCCCTCGCTCCCAAGAGCCCACGGAGTCAGTCCAAAAACTGATGCTCAGATGCTGCTGTTGGAGATGACTTGCTCCAAACAATCAGACCCAATCTTTCCAGTTTCATCAGCAGGCCTTTAAAAGCTATTGCAGATTTCCTCTTCACTGTCCATGCCACCTATATTGTATATAAAAATAAGTAACCCATTTGTACTAGACTGTGATAAAGCTTGAAATTTTGTATGCTAACAGCTCACTAAAGCCCCCAGAATGGAAGGAATTAAGTATTTTTACCTTAGCAGGATTCTTATGGCTGCACTGGGTTTGTTTTCTCTGTGTTTCCTTAGATCCTGGGGAACAAAAGCCTCAAACATTTGATAAGCTGAAGAGCAAAAAGTTGGCTTCCAACCCCATCAAGGGAAACGGAAGATGTTTCCATAGGAAAGACTTCATGAGCAATTAAGATCCATGGCATTGCATAGGCCCTGAGATCCAGTGGAATGGATGTAATCCAAATTTATTTTCTTGGCAGACCTCTGAAGTGAATTTTTGATACACTGGATCCTGCCACTTTTTTTTTGTTGTTTTATTACTTTATGAGACTAATTTATTATAATGGGTTGCAGACCTGAATGCTATTGGAGATGCACTTTGTTTTCTAATTACAGCACAATGACAACAAAGTTACTTAGGAAAATAAAGACAAAGAAACAGGTAGGGAACGTGAGCTGTGGCCTGAAAATGGCTTTTGTGGGAAACAGGTGAACTTCCCTGATGCCATCCTGTCTACCGTGGTTAACTCAGGAACAGATCTCATCCAGCTGGATGGAAATACCAGATCACAGAAGACACTGTTCTTTTGTGTTCTTGAGATTGACTTTTAAAACAGTTTTAAAAGGAATGTGTGTGGGGGGAAGCCTTATTAAGGGATCACATTAATGTTTGATAAGATGGAGGCGATTTTGGACTAGAGGCTTTAGCCTTGTGACTGGTGCATAACAAGCCCTAGGACCAAAAAATGCCAGTGGCAGCATGGAAAGCCCTGTTTGTATTTTCCTCTTTATAAATCTATTTTCTTTATAAACACTGCCACTTCTCCCCAATGTCATGCTGACAGCTGAAGTGTCAGCTCCCCATAGCCCAGCTTGTGCGCTCACACAGAGTTTCAGCAGCATTTTTGTTGGGGTTTTTTGAGATACTGGTCTCAGAAAAAGAAACAGGTCTAAGCAATAAAGTCTACAGACTTGTTCCACGTCCTTCTCAGTTTCTTTTGATAGCTTCTGTCTTCTCAGAGCGGTTTTGTCCGAATGGCTTGTTCTTATTCTCTGTAAGTTTTCAATTATTTCCCTTCTGTTTTCTTGTTTTACAGATGGTTTAGAAGAATATGCTGGGAAGAGCTGAAGAAAAAGGAAACCCTTTATTATGTGAAAAGAGAGAGTTATCTCATCTTCTGATCTAGCAAAGTGGAACACGAGTTTTTGATCTTTTTACATATTGTGAACTTCTGAGCCTTCAAAGGTCTCGCATGCTGCAGCTTTGGGGGGTGTTATTGTACTTCTTCGTGATCATTGCTGTATTCTTTTCCGTTGTAATTAACATTTGACATCAGCCTTTCTTCAAATGATGTGCTTGAGGAGAGGGAGCCTTCTACTTAATGGTCTGCTGAATTCCTTGTTTAGGTTCAGTAAGTCTTTGTAGGGCTCAGCCTTTTGTCACCATTCTTGCCCAGCAGTGTATTTTCTCCATGTTAACCTGTTTCGTTTGACGTTACCTTGAGACAGTGTTAAAACATTACTAGGAATGCCTTGTTTTTCCATTTCCTGAAGATATGGATCAGAGATCACCGACTGAAATCAGGTTCTAGTCATGTTTCTGTTGCAATCAATGTTCTTGCTTTTTGGTATTGTGAATTAAAGCAGAAACCTGAATCTCAAAAATGAGGAGGGGAATTATTATGTGACCTGGGAAATCTCAGTGTGTTTTCAGGACTTTTGCATCACTTTTCCGTTGTCTTTTATGCGGATAGCTAAGAGATGCATGGGTTAACAATTGTTCCTTTCCATGGTGCAAATGAACATACCAGCAGTGAATGCTTCAAGAATTTTCTGTGTAAACTGAAAACATCTATGTATCAAATCAGCTGCTGTTCCCATTCAGTTTAACAGCAGACAAGGTAATGCACTACTGCTGAAAAAACAAGCCGTGGCTCATTTCCATCCATAACCACCTCTAATTCTCATCATTTTAGTAGCTGAGCAACAGGAGGACTGCTGGACGACGTAGGGGCCATAACAACGCTCTGAAAGGTTAGCATAAAACTGTGTGAGCAATCAGATGCAGACCTCAGTTTGTCCCGTATTCAAATCTGTCCAGTTTTGAGCTTGGGAGTATTCATTAGTAGTGCAGTGTGGATAAAAGAAATTGCTAGTTCTGGGAAGCAAGAGCTTCCAGAAGTTACAGTGGATGCCCTCTGTGCTCCAACACGGAAAGGTTGCTTAATAGTGTGTGAAATCAGTGTCTTGGACAAGCTTCCAGGCTGCCTGAGCTTATTGATTCTGGCACCTGCTTTCATAAGCAGGTGCTCAGGTTTATGTGTCCAGATAAAGTTACCTCTTAACATCTTAATTACATGCCAGACTTCGGCTTTATCTGTTGTACGAGTAGCACTGGGTGTTGTTAGAAAAGGCAATGGAGAATGGAAATACACCCCCAAAATTGCAAAGAAATTAAAAACAACAAACAAAACAAAACAAAGTGTTTGTTCTAAAAACCATCTAGCACTAATTTCTTTATCTGTGGTAACAATAACGTTTGCATGGCATTATCTACTGAATGGTACCACAATTGCTTAACTGTGGCAAGTCCAGCAAATGAGAGCATCCTTCAGCACAGCTTATCTCATATGCAAAAGGATTTCACTTCCCCCGTTCTCTTGTAGTGATGGAGCAAGGTTTTAGGGTGTCAGTGAGAAATGCAGAGAGCTTGCCAGCCTTAACTGGGACTCTGTTAGGGTGTATTTCATTCTGTGTGAGTTAAATCAAGGGTTGCATTTGAAAGTCGTACTGAGTAGTCTGGCCTTTAAATTCAGGATGAAATTCTATAGGGTGAGTTCTGGCTGCTTTATTAACACCCATCTGGCATCCTGCACATTGCAGGACAAAGGGCATGTAATAATTTTCACTATATCATTATGAAGGTCGTTGTAGTAGCTTTCCAGCAAGAGCTTGACAAGGCTGCTAAATGAGACTGCCTCAGTGATGTCCTGGAAAATCAGTAAGAGCAGGACTTTCTTAGGCTGAGTGATTTATTATCCAGGTAGAGGAGCTGGGATGGGGTTATTGAGGCTGCACAGAGCGCTCTGCTGGAAATTTAATGGTCAGTATCTCTCTCCTTGGAGATACTGTCATGGTTTAACCTGGCAGGTAGCTGAACACCAAACAGCCACTTGCTTACTCCCTCTACACCCCCAGTGGGATGGGGGAGAAAATTTTGGGGGGGGGAAGTAAAATTTGTGGGTTGACACAAAAACCCAAATGGAAGAGAAAAAAAATAATAAAATAGGATTAGAATATACAAAATAAGTGAAGTATATCACAGTTGCTCACCACTCACTGGCCTTTGTCCAGACAGTTCCCAAGCAGCTTTCCTCCATGAGCATGATGCCCTATGGTCTGGAATATCCCTCTGGCCAGTTGGGGTCAGTTGTCCTCATTGTGCCCCCTCTCAGTGTCTTGTGTCCCCAGCCTCCTTGCTGGTGGCATGGTGTGAGAAGCTGAAAAGTCCTTGACTTAGTGTAAACACTGCTTAGCAACAACTGGAACATCAGTGTGTTATCAACACTCAATCCTAAATCCAAACACAGCACTATACCAGTTGCTAGGAAGAAGAGTAACTCTATCCTAGCCGAAACCATGCTGAACTTACAATAACTAATTTATTTTGTGAGCCTGTGATCTGTCTACACTTTGGCCAATGTTCACCGCTCAGGTAGAAACTTTACAGCCTGTGGTAGGTGCCCATTCAGAATGCAGGGTACTAGAGGTGGCAGGAGGGTAGAGGCAGATGGGGAGCAGGGAAGGTCCCTCAAGAGCCCTTTCCCCAGGTTAACCTGCCTGACAAAGCTCAGCATCCCTGACTGCACCCAGTGGCAGAGGAGCTGCTCTGGTTTCTCTGTGGGTTTCCAATGACATTCAGTTCCTCTGGTTCCTTTGCCCAAGCCCTTTTTAATTTAGATCACATTTCAGTTTCAGTTATTTTGGAGATTAAATGCATATGCTGTGTTGATCAGTTTTTACTGCCTTGGTGTAATCTGTTTGCTGTGCTCTTACATATTGCTAGAGATACGGGGAAAAGCCAGAAAGCTGAAGTCCCCATTTGTTTTTGTATTTCCTCTCGTTTCCTTCAGCTTTATGGTGTTCAAAATCCCCTGTTTTCACCTTCACATAGAAGTGCACCTTCAAGGACAATTTTACACTCTGATTAGTCTCCAGGTAACCTAAATTTTTCATTCCCTTATTATTAAACCTAAGCTGGTAACTGAAACCGAACTCTCATCCCTTTTCAAATTAACCCCTTAGTGCAAAATGTCAAGGATTTTCCAACTCTATCAAATGGAAGTCAGTGAAGCTGGGAACCTATTGACACCAGGGGGGTTAAATCTACAGAATCACAGCTAGCGCTGTGACTTACTAACCCCTCCACAAAAATGTCCAAGAGCTGGTGTTATTAGGTGTTTTTATTTAAGGATAGACTTGGGAGAAAAACCAAACAACTTCACACCTGTAAAGGAAAACAAATAAAGGGCCTGGGGGTGGAAAGCAGCAGTAATGAGGTGCATCCTATCTCAACAGCCTGGAGCAAAACCAACTGGTAATTATAAAAGGTTCCTCCAGGTTTCTAATCTCAGTGCAGCTCTGTTGGGATGGGGGATGTGGTACCTGCAGCACCGTGGGGGCTGGAGGGGACTGCGCATACTGGTCTGGAGTGGCTGCCCATGGGAGGGCTGTTGGATTTGCCTGAGCTATGTCTGATGGATCTCCCGGCTCCAGGCACGTTTCTCCCCAGCAACCAAGTCCAGCTGCATGATTGGGTGTACATGGGACCACGGGAATGAGTGGATGCTCTCAGTGGATGCTCCAAAGGGCCACTTCAGGACACAGGAGGCACTCCCCTGCCTCTGCTCCCAGCGCTGAAGCTGTCGACAGATGGTTTGCATGTTTGAGAAATCAAAGCCAGGGTTTCTGCAGATGCACGTGGTACCCATGAGAACCCCTCCTCGCCAGCTATTAGCTCAGGTAACACAAATAGGCCAGGAGCAAAACACCAAGCTTTTTGTAGGACTCCATCACCAAATGCTCTATATCCCCACAATGCATGGGGTGGGGAATGAGAGCCATGGCCAGATGGTGAGGAGGATCCAAAGGGTATAAGCAAAGCCAGGACAAGTACTGCCCGCCCTGCTCCCGGCTCTGCACAGCAATTTGTCTTGTTCCTCACATTACTCAGGTACAGAATGGGAATACAGCATTGTTTTCTGGCTGCACAAATCATGTGTTAGCTTGAAAAGCAAAATGTGAACGTGATCTAGCACAGGGAGATGGGCAGCGAAATGGGACACTGAGGTTGGATTTGCAGAGGATGGTATAACTTTGGGCATTCAGGGATTTTTTGAGGAGTGGGCTCAAAAAAGATTTACATGTATTGTTTCTTCCTTGGAGAAACACTGGTTACAGGTAATCCTGTGGTGTAAGGCTCCAGACTGGCAGTATAGCTTTATGTTGTTTGAAATGTGCTGCTTTCCTCTTACTGTTGCCTGTTTTTTCTTCTACAGGAATGCTTTGACAAGGTATTGCAGCAATTTTCCCAACAGATCTGATAGTCCATCTCTACCTTAGAAGGTATTTGTTCAAGGAGAGCATCTTCCCAGTACCACCAATTCTGTGAAAGTAGTAAATTGGGATATTAGTTATTAAATTCAACTACACAAATTACCATTTATATCATTATAAATCTCTCTCTCCTGAGCAACCGTTTTTATGGTGATGATCCTAGTATTTACATAAAAATCGCAGTACGCAAGGTGGATTATGTATTCCAACCTGCAATTTTTGTTGAGGATTTACACACGCAGAATAAATTAGTTTCTCCTTCTTGAGCACCAGTAGTCATAAATAACGTGCTGAAACAGTCGTAACCATGGTCTCACATGAAAGCTACGTTTCTTCCCTCAGTCACCTGCTGTAATTACAGCGTACATCAATCCCTCCATAGGTAGATACACCAGGTTTTGTTCTCCCCTTTTCCTCATACAATTTTAATGACTATCCCTGCTCAGAATACAACATTTTAAATTAAAATATTAAAAATTTAGAAGTGGATTGTTTCCCTGACAACAGCGACAGCAGCATTTAATTCCCCCCCCCCCGTGTCATTTGTAAACAAATGCATACAGTTGCTGATACTAGTGAGATAATGTGCCTGAGGCTAATTGTGCCATTACAAATATTTTGAGCCTGAGCTTGATAATGCAGGTCGTGGTGCTTAAATATGTATGAACTGAACTAATTCGACCTTCCTGCTGCTTACCAGTGTATTGACAAAACCTTTTATAACAGGGCTACATGGACGTCATGAAGCAGCTGAGTTCCGCAAAGTTGGGTGTTGTGGGATTTGGATTTCTTTGGACTTCTGGTGGCAGCCTAAGGGAAGAGGCCTTTATAGGGTCATGGTGGGTGCAGATCAGATCCTGCCAGCTTCCTTCAATCCCATGGATGTCTTCTGGGGCTTTAGGGTGGGTTATACTTAGAGACGTCCCAGACCTTTCAGCATGTATGGTATTTAAGAGAGCTTTGCCTTATTAAGCCCTGCATAAAGATGGCAGGCTCAGCTCTTTGATCTGTTAACTAGCCACCAGGACCGGTCCCAGGAGGAGCTGTGTGTGGATGGGTTTTGCTCAGATCCACATGTGAGGCTGTTTAGAGCCTGGAGCTCTGCAGAGCAGTTGTGTCATGCTAAGCTCCTGATAGTGAGGCTGGTCTGGGTATGGCCAGAGGCATCAGACACCCCAGAGGTGTCTGGCAAAGGCCAGATGTACTTTTGGCACTGCAAGTTAATGAGTCAATAAGGTAGAAAAACTAGAGGAGAAAAATGCCAAGCATTTTGGTCTAATCCCCGTGTCTTACCCTCTGGCTATATGAGAAATCATTTAAGTTTACAAGCTCCCTGTTTGCAGGATGCTCTGCCTGCCATGAACTCAGCTCTTGGTTTTGTCCTACCAGGCACGGAGCTCAGCGGGAAAAGCCCCTTTAAAGCCCTCTGTGAGCATTGCTCTTAGGCTCAGCACTGCTGGTTTAGCCTGTAAAGAGCTTTGGCCAGGCTCCGTGGTGCTGTGCCTCTCAAAGCAGAGTGCAGCTGGAGGCGAAGAAAGCAGATTCCTTGTCTCTGCTCCTCTGATCTCTGGGTTGAGCCTCGCTGGGAAGGGAAGTATCTCCTGCAGGGCTTTGGCTTGGCATGCTCCCTCGGGCTGGTGGCAGATGAGCTCTTGGGCATTGCTGCAGTATTGATTTTGGCTACAGACAGAATCCAATGTTTAAGGTACAGGTTCTCTTCATTTTCTTATCTCCACTGCTAATTAAGCAGGTGCTGAACCAAGTAAAAATTTGCTGATGGTGTTAACCCCAATTCCAGCAACAGGAAACTTTGGAAACCAAACTGTGGTCACCTCCGTCTTGGCATGGCACCGGCTTATCCTTCTTAAGACTTGTGTGTGTCAGCTGAAGGCTGCGACCAGCACAGCGTACATGGATTTGCTTGGATACGGTAGCTGGATGGGTTTGTTGCCCTCATTGCAACTGTTGAGGCTGGCTCAGATCCTCAGCCCGTGCCTGCTGCTGGGGCTCAGTCACAGTCAGTGGCGCTACGATGTTTTATAGAGCCTGAGGCACTCGCTGTGTGCTGTGGGGAAATATAATCCTGAAAATAACGTATTCTAGGGGCCCCAATTTCAGCAGAGAAGAGAGTTGCTCCTGCAGGGCTCTTAGCTGGGAAATGGGCTGCCACAAGTCACCTAATGAAGCTCGAGGCAACATGCTATGCATGTACCATGATGGAAGGAAGGAAAAGCAGACATAAAGGGAGAACTAACAGGAGAGAGAAAAGGCTGGAAAACCCGACCATCATGATTTGAGTCACAGTAAAAGGATTATTTGGCTGTGAGTAACAGGGTCAGCAATTCTATATCTAACTGGAAGAACCATATACTGTCTTATTACAGCAAACTGTACTTAAAGCTTGTTAGATGTAATGTGTTGAAATAATGTTACACATGGTCAGCCTTGGTCCAGGCCAGTAATTAATGTGAGCGCAATTAATCTGAGAGGAGATGACACCTTTTGTCAGCAACAGGTAATCCTTCCTAGCAAAGGTAAAGCTGAGCAAGCAGGTGAAAGGGAAATCATTAACAACATTCCACTGCTATCCAAAGTTTCTTCACATCTTGTTGCTTCCTTGGATGCATGCACTAAACACGGAGAATAACAAAACAGGAAAAAGACCTTCATGAGCTTCTGAAGCTGCTCCTGCTGGTTGAAAGGGAAGCTTCCCTTCGTCTATATTGGTATTTCTTAAATGAGATGCTTTGATGGTCCCTGAGGGATTTAGCTCATCTCTCTGTGAAATGTAGAATTTAAAGGAAGTATGCCATTTGTAAGACAATCATATTGTTTGAGGAAAGATTGGTTACAAGTGCCTTTGCTCAGATTTAGCACATCTAGGTGTGTTTAGATCCATTCCTTCTTTGCTGGAGTCTCTGTCAGCAATACAGCCCCCCTTTGGGTACCACGCAGGATGAGGCGTTAAGCTGCTTTCTATGGCCCGGGCAGCCAGCACTGCGTGTGGCTGTCTGGGGATCCCTGCAGAAATGTCAATTAGCAGTAAAAGTTCTGCAAATAAGCATTATGCCATCTCCTTATAACTCCCCTGCTGCTGCTCACAGTCACACAGTAATGTCCACAGCTAAAAAATGGATGTCATGGGCTTCTGCGGCTCCTCCGTTGCTAAGATCAGTGCAGGCTTTTTCTGGACACACTCTCATGTGGAAGCTGGGATGTCAAACTGAAATAGAGGATTTAGCTGTTGGTATGCTTTCTCAAGGGATGTTTTTCAGATTGGAGTGCCTGTAGCTTGCATCTAATTCCTCTTGGGCTAAACATCTTTGCTTTTGGTTCCTGAATGTGCTTTTCTCTCAGGTGGCGTTTCCGCAGGTGACTCGGGAATCTCGTACATCCACAGGGCTCAGCAGGCAATATCTACCATTTCTGTCCCCAGTTCTTTTTATCATTATTTCTTTTTGCATTGCAATCCCCTGATTTTAAAAAGGAAAAGCCCTTATGTGTAGGCAGTGTCTGTCTTCTCTCCAGTGTAATTAATTATCTATTCAGATTAGATTGGTCCATCAGGGGCTGTGTAATTTAGGGAGGCTTTCCCAAGTAGCAGTCCCTTCCCAAGGGGAATGAGCTATGGATTTGCCCTACCTGTGTGGGTGGAAGGAGAAGCCCAGAGGCCTTCCCAGCACTGCCATCGCACAGCACAGAGTTGGATGTGTGATGCACAGCCTGGAAAAAGGGTGCAACAGCAATTGCTGCATTGGTGACAGCCTTGCAGGGGACGTGAGAATTAAATCAGGAACCAGAGATCATGCCTGTTTGTTGCTCTCAACACCACCTAGAAAAGCGTGTCATGGTGTTGAGGGACTGGAGAAGGGCTTGGGCTAAACCTTTCTTCCATTAGGCAAGTGCTTGTGTACCGAGCGGCTTTTATACTTTCCACATAGTACCTACAAGGCTGATGCGAGTCATTAGGTGCCTTTTTCCTACCTGAACACAATGCTTCTCCTACCCTAGGGCTACATGTCTGATGTATGTCATCCACCTGGCATTGAGTCTGTCAGGCAGAGCAGCACTTTGGTTACAAGCTGACATGGGCTGTTTTGAGCACTGTCAGCAGTCTGCAGATCTGGTATGTAGCACTCCTCTGCATGGAGATGCTTCCTCCCTTTTGAAACACTCTTACAAAGCCAGTGTGGTCCAGAGATGAAGGGTGCTGTGGGTACACCTTGCATTTTGCTTGGCTTAACTAATTTGTTCTCTTAATCATTCATTATCCAGTTGGGAGCAACTTCAGAGTGCTGCTTCTCAGCAAGGTGTGTTCACCCCTATCACTTGAATATGCTCAAAGTCTCTTTCCTGCATGACTTGACTTAACTTTTTTAGTGTACAGTATTTCAGAATTGCCTTGTGATTGGACCAGGATCACTAACAATTCAATTTGTCATGATCCAAAGGTGTTTTGAGGGCATATTTTTACTAACCAGGGTGCCAGCATAAAGGGCTCAGCTGCAGAAGGCCTCCAAGTGCACCACTGCTCCACATAAAGGAATAATAATGGATGTTTTCATTAATAAAAGTACAATCTGTTGTTTATTTATTCCTAATCCTGGAGTAATTAAATGTCTGGAGAGGAGGGTGATTCATACCAACGCTCACTACTCTCAGAGTTCATTTTCTGTGTGTTTGAATGTGTCTGTAAGAATGAATTTGCTTTGCTATATCTTGTGAATAATTCATTATGCTCTTGTTAAAAAGCTTTCTGGGAAGGGGAACCTAAAAATCACTGTATTTGGTTATCATGGTTTACCACACAACCTAACGTTGACCAGTGAGCATTCAAGAGGAGCAGTGTGAGATCTTGCAGGAGAGCATTTCTAGTCCAAGGCGAGAGGGAGATGCAGCCCTGTCGCAGTTTTGGTGTTGTGAGCCCCTGCTGCGTGGCTCGTGGTGTTGGAATTCTCCACTCCTCTGTGAATATCAGCTTTCATTTAAAAAAGCATTTTGGTTTTCTATTTAGTTCTCATGACTTCAGAAAAATGGTCACAAATGTAACCCTGCAGGCTCAAAAACCCAACGAAAAGAACTCGAGTTCACTTCGCATTTATCTCGTGATTAATATTGGGGCTGACTGGCCGATTTATACTACTTGAAAGGCCGACTTAAATAACCTGTAGCATTTATATACTGCCCTTCAGATGTGGATTGAAAAGCCCTTTCAGATGTGAAACTCTCTCCCCTGTGATATACTTGTGATAGATTGTTACTGTGAATTCCGGCTAATTTGGTCTCATTTTTCTATGGTGATTTTTCTTAGTTCAGTCTCACTCACCCATGAGTGATGGGCTGTGCATACACATTGCTCTTGCTGGGATCTATAGAACCCTGCAGTACCCAGTGATTTCACCACAAAATTATCTGGCTGGGGACTTCACCTGCCCCAAGGTTAATCTGGAGAAGGGCATGTGTGCAGAAAAGAACTGACAAACAAGAGGTGATATTAAGGAAACCTAGCAAGGAAATCCCCCAGGAAGCAGAGCAGCTTCATGTATTCTCCAGCTGAATTAGCTCACAGGTCTTTGAGAATATAGAGTTTAGGAGCAAAACAGAGAGCCTTTCTTCTGCTAACTTTCAGAATGATCTTTGCTTTAAGTAATGCCAGTCTGCTTCCAAGTGGGTTGGGGTTGTCCCTGTGAGTTAACACTGGCCCAGGAAGGCTTGAAAGGGATCAAACCCAACCTCGCAGCTAATCCCCTGGCCAGTATCATTTAGCATCTCATCACGTAGGTCTCCTTTCCCCACTTGCTCACAAATAACAGACACTAAGAGGTAATTTATAGGGCACCACAGCAGCACTAAGAGCTAAGCAGTACACCCCAGAAATCTCACTGCTCTGTGGTACATGTAGCACCAATTGTTTGTACACTGACATTGGCACCTCTGGCTTCACTGTAAGTATTTTTCCTACTAGTATTTAGGAGGAAATTTCCCTCCTGTATAGCTGTGAGCTGATGGGAGTTCAGCAGAGCTCCCTTGCCAAAGTCTTGCTGTCTTTTGCTTTGCATTACCACCCCCAACTGAGCAAATATTTCAGTAATCCTCAAATGTGTGACCCTCTCTTTTCAATATTGAGCTTCTTTCTCCTTCAAGTTTCCCCAGCTCCTCCAGGTTTTCTCATTCTTCCCCTTTAGTGCTGTGACCCACCTCTATGTTGATAAAGCCTCTCATTTGCAGTTCATATCTGACTTCCCTATGGGTATTATGTCTGTTGAGCAAACCCGATTGCCTCCACTTGTCCCTCAAGTGTCCCAAATACAGGCACTGGTGAGGGAGTGCAGGAAATTGCACTGGGATGCTGCCAGGGGATTTATGCAGCGATGCTCTGAGCATGTGTTAGAGAAGTATGAAGTGTGTTTGTCAGGTTTAGGATTATGCTTTGACTCAACCCACCTCAGAGCATATAAACAGACCCCAAACAAGCCACCTGGTTTATAAGGACATGCACAAGATGCACGTATGTGTGAATATGTTATTTAGGCTCCCAGGAGTCGGTTCATCCGTGTGCTCCCCCATGGAAACGTAAGTCCATTAATAACGTGAGTGTGAGGTGTTTTTCTTTGCAATAAAATGTGAGTCATGGCTCTCCACACCCAGCTGGCAAACTGAGCCAGGGTGTGCTTGGGGGAATGGGTGATATTTAATTCATGTGTGAGCATAATTAAAGCAGTTTCAGTCTGCAAAATCAACTCGTCAGAGCGCTCCGATTGCCACCTCTCTGCTCCTTTCTGAACCTCCTCCTGATAAAAGCACAAGGCAGAGACGGTGGGAGCTGGGCAAGCCTCCCTTTATCTGCCAAGATTAAGCTGTGATTTGCCCACACACCTGAGGTGAACAATATCACTAACCAAATCAGATTAGAGAAAACAGCAGAGAGAGCAGCACAGCTGCGGGAAAGATAGGAGCGTGAGAGTTGTGAAGGCTGGAGTTCTCCTCCCAGCAAATGAATGGGACCAGATGAAAGGATGAGATCAGTGAGCAGATGAAGCACAGAAGTTGATAAAATCCTCAGACTTTGGAAGATTTACCTGAGCCTATTAAAATGCAGCAGGCTTCCCTCACTGGGGCCATGTGAATGGAAGCGTGATTGACAGCACAGCCAAGCCTTTCACCTAACAGCAGAATTAGCAGGGCATGAAAAATAAGCAATGCTGGTGCTTGAAAAGCTCGTGCAAATGACTCTGAGGCAAGAAAAGGAGAAGGGATGTGATGGTGCAGGTGGTGTGAATGCTGAATCAGTGCTATTAGCTGTGAGCCTGGTAGAAGGTTTTGCTGTCCTGCTAGAAGTGAAGGGCTGCGGTTGGTGTCTACCTTGTCACACTCACCTCAGTGCTGGGAGGGTGCAGAGGAAGTTGAATGCGTTCCCTTTAATATTTCCTAGTGATCTGGTCAGGAGCCTGATTTAGGTTCATTGGGATGCTCTGAATCCCTTCCCCGCCCTGTGGATAGGAGCCAAGATTTTTCATGGCTGCACTGTGTTGCCCACTTCCAGGGATGTAACCGTGTCCTTGCTCTGTGCAGCAGGACTGTAAATCACTGCAGCGGCATTCACACTGCTGGGATTGGAAATCATTGAGACACTGATATTTCCTTCTGTCCAGTTGTATCAACTAGGCTTCCCCCCCCCCCCCCTTTATTTTACATTTCTCAGCTCATCTCATTATTGCAGTATGTACATTTAACTCAAACATAATGCTTTGGAATTAGCATGAAGAGAATTAACCACACTTTCCCAAGAAGACCATTAACGTGCACAGCAAGGAATCCAGCACGGGGACTGATAAAAATCCAGAGTCAGAGAGCTCAAGAGGGGAGGTTTAATTAGCCTGTGAGGTTTGTCTTTAAAATTCTGAAAAAATTAAAGATATTCTCCAGGAGTTTATTATGGGCTCTTAAATGACTTTCATTTAGGAGCTTAAAGGTTTGACCCAAATCTTGTCCTTGTTACACCTTGGAGAAACTGCAGCATTAAGTACAGGTAAGCCTGCAAGCTGAAGACAAACCTTACAAGAAGCTGACCCAACTCCACAGCCAACATGGTCAGAATGGTCTCCCTTGCAGAAATAGGGAGGCTTTGAAGCCAAGTTCTTGGTTTAGAACAGGTGCTTCTCTACACAGCCTTTGCTCTGCTGCATACCTGAGCCTCCAGTGGGAAAACAAGGGAGATAAGACTAGAGGCTGCTTTCCCAAGTTTGCATGTTGAAGGCAATTTAACTCCAGGCTGCAGATGAAAGGCTGAATTTGTTTAGTCACTGTCTCCTGGGAAATTACCAAAGTCTTTGAGGAATGCTGCAAACCTCAAGGCAGGCGCTTGTTGTCCCTCTGGACACTTGGCAAATCAGCTTTTTACAATTTAAAGTTGTTTCTAAGAATATAAATAGGAGGAAAATGTGTTTGTGAGGATGTAATACTTCCCCAGAGCTCAGAGAAACTGAGCTTATGGCTGAAGCATCGAACACCAACCAGTGGTGTGGAGAACAGGCTATAAATACCTCAAGCCTCCTGAAGCCCAGGATATCAGTAGCCTTTTCTTTCTTGTTTTTCATGGGTGTGAAGAAATTAATTACTTAAACTGCACTGTAATTTGATGCAATCAGATAATGGCCCTGAAATTCAAATGAGGGACATCAGTTTTTGCTTGCTATGAGCCAAGTCTTATTTCTTTACCATGTTTAGGTTTCCTCTTATGGCACAAACCAGCCAAAGGAACTGCTCTACCTTTGGTCCTTGCAAGGTGCTGACAGAGGAAAGGCTGTCTTAAATATACAAGTGGAAGATCTGGAAGTTTCTGGAGGCTGAGTGGGATGAGGAAAAAAGCCCAGTTTTGCTGGCAGAGCTGTGGGAAAGTGATTTCAGACCTCTGCCTTTTGACCTGTCTCATCCCAAAGTGATATTAGTCTGCAGTCTCTAGCTCGGGCTCTGATCGTGCAGAGCATCCAAAGCCTTATTGCTTGCTCACTTTCAAAATCAGATGCAAGTAGCTCAGGGTTCTGGCAGGGCAACATCCTGGTAGAAACCACCCTTCCTCCTCTCGCCTGCCATTCCTGCTGCCTTCCAACCCATGGTGAGGAGCCTGCAGTGCCAGCCCAGCAATGAACCGTGGTGTTTGGTGACCCCGCTCCCATAGCAAGATGCTCTGTCAGTTGCTGCCATGTTTAGGCTGCTCTGCTTTCTACCCTCAGTGACTCATTCAGAGGTTGGTTAATTAAGCATCTGGGCACAGGGGGTTCCTCAGTTAGTTTGCTGCATGCTCAAGGATGTTTAGCACTGGGCAGCATATGCCCAAATTTCCCATGTGTGCTTTTGCAGCAGAGGCTTTATATACCCGTCCTGGTTTGCTGCTTCTCCAGGCATCTTTCTCAAAATGACATTCTTAGGTAAGGGAGGTTGTTTCCTCAGCACTGGTACCTTGGTGATGTTACCACTTTTCCCCCATTTTAGTGAGTGTTTTTTCATTTTGTCTGCTCCTCCCATTACTCTTCTTCCTGAACCTCTTTGGATAACATCGCTCTTTTTCCCCAGAAAGCCGCCTTCTTTCTCTCCTTCACACATAATCTGACAGCAGCTAACCTTCCTGCATCCTTATCTCGTCTTAAGTTCATTTGCACTGAGCAGGTTGGGTTTCTTTTGATTCCAATTGTAAAAGCACAACAGAGTGAAGTCAGCCTTGCATTTGTACAAAGAGGGAAAACCCTGGCCAGTGTGGCAATTAGAGATCGGGGATCTGACAGATTAATGCCCAGTGTAAGAGCTATATGAAAACGTTTGTGCTCAGCACTCACTGTTAATTATTCATCATTCCAAGGCAGACCTTATCTTTGACTCGACATCCCAAGGTACAAGGAAGCTGCAGAGTCCCCTTGAAGGAGGAGACAGGGAGAGATGAACAAGGTAGCACCTCATGTTTTACTGTCTCCTGCAGCTATGGAGGATCTCAACAGGGTCTAATGGCTGTTTTGTTTCTGCAGCAAAACTCTTGAGGCATTTTGGTGAAAGGAAAGATTTATTAGCTGGGCAAACATTTTACATGGGCCTCCCCTGGCAGCAGTAACCACAAGTGGGCTTTGCTGGGATGTTTTTTGTTTACTCCCCCCTCCTTAAGGCAGCGGTTCCTGTAAGGACTCAGGTATTTATTGAAGTTCACACTGAGGAAAGGCAGCATTCCTGTTGGAGGGGCCAGCAGAAGGAAGCAGGAATGGTGGTGGAGACCTGAATAAAACGAAATATGTTTTATTTGTATTCTAGTGTTCTAACCCTGAAGAAAAAGATGGTACCTGTATGTATAGCTGTACGTATAGCTGGTATCTTCAATAGCTGAAGGAGGCCTACAAGGTTGCCGGAGAGGGACTCTTCCTCAGGGACTGTAGTGATGGGACATGGAGTAATGGGTTTAAACTTAGACAGGAGAGATTTAGATTGGATATAAGGAAGAAATTCTTCACTGTAAGGGTAGTGAGGCACTGGCACAGGTTGCCCAAGGTGGTAAATGCTCCATCCCTGGCAGTGTTCAAGGCCAGGTTGGACAGGGCCTTGAGCAACCTGGCCTAGTGGAAGATGTCTTTGCCCATGGCAGGAGGTAGGAACTGGATGATCTTAAGGTCCTTTCCAGCCCTTCTATGATTCTGCTTTGATGGTGTTTGTTGTTTGTCTGATGCGTTTTATGTCCTTTCGCCTGTTGAAAGAGTTCTCAGCTGCCCATGTGCTGACCAGAAGTACCCTCGTATATAAAAGCCTCTAGCTAACACCAATATCTTTGCATCATGTAGACAAAATACACAGTCACTACTTCATGTTGGCTTCAGGTACTTTCTCACACAACTCAGGCCTGCTCTCCTCGTGCCAGCTGTGCACATCTGCTTCTATGTTCCGCAGTTACATGAGTTAGGGCTGGAGGCTACAAGAGCATGAAGTGGTGTCCAGTAGAGTCAGCAAAGGGGGAGCAGATCCTGTGGGTGGTGAAGGAGCCCTCATGCAGCTCCCTTGCCTCAATGGCATTTCTCAGCTATATGGAAATCTTGGTTGATCTCTGGTACAGGTTCCCTCTGGATGTGTCCCAGGCTGATGGGACCTCCATTGTTTTAGGTGTTACATTGTTTTAACTATCTTTATTGATATCTTTGACCTTATCTCTTCGCCTGCTCTGCAAGAGTTTAACAAAAAGGAGTTTTAAATAGTCTAACCTATCTAATGGATGAGTTGGAAACTTCATTGACTGACTTACCCAGGAGAGATGTGTGCAGCTCATCACACTGAAATTAAATTATATCTTGAGCACCTTTCCTTTGAGCACTGTCATTTTCATCCAAGAGGCTGTATAAATTGCTTTTTCATTTTATTTGATGTGGCAGAAAGCCAGGATTGGAATCTATTGTTCTCCAAATCCTGAGCAGTGGTGATGGGTCAAAGCAATCTAACATGAAGGTTATTATCACCGAATGTGTGAGTGTGCACGGTTGAAGAAAATAATGTATTTGCCTGAATTAACACCTAAGTGCATCCTGACACAGAAACTCTGTTCTCACAAGACTTTTTTGATTCAGGAGCTCCTGTGAACTTCATTGATTGCTTCAGTCCCTGATTTCCCACGAGTGACAGAGGAGGCAAATTCAGTTTATGGCAGAAAGTCTTCTAAAGATTGTGTAAATCTTTATCCTAATTCTGCTAATGAAGCAGGTGGGGTAAGCTGAAGTGGGGAGTGGACTGCACAGTGGAACCGTACAGGGGATGAATTTTGAGTCACTTGTGAAAAAATATCAACATTAATGACGGAATTTGGTTTATTTTCCAGTCCGAGTACGCTTGGTCCATCGTTTTCATGGTGACCAGTGTGTTTGCAGGCTGCAGGCTGCAGGTCAAGTGAGTCAGTAGTGCCAGAATATGCTGCCACACCAGCTTGGAGATGTCCCACTGCCAAAGGTCTGCAGGGCATCTTACTGAGAATGATGGGTGCCTTGGTGCTTACCTGTGAGATCCCTTAGTTTTACGTATTTGAGGTGTACATCAGCCAACGCGTACAGTATATATTCCCCTTGCAGATCCTCCTTGTGTTTGGCAACAACTGCATGAGCTGAAGTGACCCAGTGATGGGTGGTTACCCTAATTCTGTTCCCACTGCACCCCAGACTGCTCTTCTCCATCTTCCCAAGCCTAATATAGGACAGAGCACAGAGCTGTGAGGTGGTGCCAAAGAGGCAAAAGAGGTAGGAGATCATAGAAAGATCATAGAATAGTTAGGGTTGGAAGGGACCTTAAGATCATCCAGCTCCAGCCCCCCCTGCCATGGGCAGGGACATTTCACACTAAACCGTGTCACCCAAGGCTCTGTCCAACCTGGTCTTGAACACCCCCAGGGATGGAGCTTTCACAGCTTCCTTGGACAACCCATTCCAGTGCCTCACCACCCTTAGAGTAAAGAACTTCTTCCTTATATCCAATCTAAACTTCCCCTGTTTAACTTTTAACCCATCACCCCTTGTCCTATCACTACAGTCCCTAATGAAGAGTCCCTCCCCAGCATCCCTATAGGCCCCCTTCAGATACTGGAAGGCTGCTATGAGGTCTCCACGCAGCCTTCTCTTCTCCAGGTTGAACAGCCCCAACTTCCTCAGCCTATCTTCATACAGGAGTTGCTCCAGTCCCCTGATAATCCTCGTGGCCTCCTCTGGACTTGTTCCAACAGTTCCATGTCCTTTTTAGGTTGAGGACAGCAGAACTGCACACAGTACTCCAACACTTTGCACAAGTCCAGGTAGATGACATCAACTGCTCTACCCCTGTCCATCAGTTCTGTAGCCCCATCATAGAAGGCCACCAAATTGGTCAGGCAGGATTTCCCCTTAGTGAAGCCATGCTGGCTGTCACCAAGCACCTTGTTGATTTTCATGTGCCTTAGCATGCCTTCCAGGAGAATCTGCTCCCAGATTTTGCCAGGCTCAGAGGTGAGACTGACTGCTCTGTAATTCCCTGGGTCATCCATTTTCCCCTTATTGAAAATAGGGTTTGTAGTACCCTTTTTTTAGTTCTGCTCCCATCTGCATGCTTTCCTGACCTCACAAACACACACCTACATTTGTGTGACACAGGTATCCCAGGACAGGGAATAAGACATACTAAGTATGCAATCAGAACTCATTCAATGTGTGAGTGATTAGTAACTGCATTTGTAATGGTGCAAATTGAGGAGGAAATCAAGCCATCGTCTTTATACAAAAGAGCTTTGGCTAGTTAGTTAGGATTTGATTTTATTTTGTAATTTGCATATTTTATACATATGTATTCACACACATACCTATATGTGTCTCCTGTCTGAATCTGACATACTAAGGAGTTTGGGATCTTAATGGTTGAGTTGAAGCAGGTTAGAGTTATACAAATGCAAATTATTTCTAATGTCCAAGTACTTTTACTAATGGTACTTCGTGGTTAAAACAGGGTTTATGTCCTTTAATGCTCTGAAAATACTGCTAGTCTCCACAAGAGCTGTGAAGTCAGTGAGCATTATTGCCCTATTGTTGTTTAAAACTAATGGATTTCTCTTGGCTTTTTTATAGCTTTCTGTGTTGGCAAGAAGTGAACAAGGTAAGTTATACAGTGATCAGATCCAAAAGCCATTAGAAGCAGTGAAAAGATGACCACTGACTGCTGAGCTTTGGATCAGACCCTAATATTTTCTTGGAAACAATTTGTGTGGCAGTTCAATCCTATTTATGTTACATTCCTCTCTGGTTTATGGTTCTTTTTAGGTTTGATTCAGTAAAGGACCCGATAAGGATCAGAGTTGAGCAATGGCTGCTCATCTCCCTCTGTATCCCAGCTCCTGGCCAAAGGTTTGCATCTCACAAGACAAGGGTTTTGCTGAAGCCGGGAAGTGATGCTGCCTGTGTGTTGCTTCTCCCTTATGGATCCTTCCTCCTCTTGGGGCTGGTCCCACCCTGCTCCAGCTCTTGGCTCATCAAAGGTATTATCTATCCTCACCACTTTGCACCACCTTACTTACATTAGCAGAGCATAAATCTATGCAAGTTGTCTCCCACGATGTTAACAGCACAGATGTGCTATTCATTTTCAGGCCATCACTGGCCACCTGCCACTGGGTTTTATAATGTGTCTGAAGTTGATAGACAACTTGTGAGTGCTCCGACCAGTTTTGAAGCATCACTTCGAATTTTGGTGTTGTTTTCCTTTCAGACTTCTCCTGACCCTCCCCTTTAAAGCTTTTCCGAGCAGAATAGGAGTAGGAGGGGGGGAGATTTTCTTATGGGTCTCTCTTAATTTTTAATTAATCAGTGAGGTTCCTTACTGATTTGGGTTCCATCTAGCTTTAGTGCTGCCATCTCATTAATCGCAGCCAGTTAGCACAGTGGAGACGCAGCCAAGTGTCAGCTGGCATGTGCTTTTTGTCTCCTTTGTCGACATAACTAGAGAGTATTCACTGGCTATCCTGTTGCTCAAACATACTCCTTTGTGGTGTTTCCTCTGTTGTGTAGCTGTATCTTATGGCCCCTTGGCTGAACTTTGGCTTCTGCAGTGGGGAAAGGCGTTTGGGAGGGGATTAATTCATGGTGCTAAATAAAAGCATGGCTCGGGATATAAATGTGTTGCTGGGAAGGATTTGCAGGCTGATGAGTGTGTTTCCTTGGCAATCCAGGACCCTGTGCACAGTGCTCAGCTTTGTAATGAAATGGCAAGGCAACCACATTGCCCTGACACGGTGAGCAGGGCTGGAGAACCAGGATATACCCTCAGTGCCCAGAGTGGCCTTCCCAGGCCATTGTGAGGGGTATTAGGGACCACTTCAGGGTGAAGGGGTCAGAAAGATCTTCCAGGGACTGACTGCCTCACCAGAGAAACCCCCAAACCCTGGTAGCGACAGGACAGCAGCATCTCCATTCTGCCAAGCCATCACTCCCCTTCATTGAGTGACGGCTTGGGAACGGCCAGCCAGGAGGGATTGGACAGGAGCCTTTGCATGGAGACATCAGGCTCCCAGTCCTGGCGAATATTTTCCATGATGTTCCTGAAGTCTCAAAGCCAAACATCTTGTTTATGATTGTATGTAATGTCTCACTCAATTATGCAGCAAAATTTAACAAGGGTGGGGTTTCTTAGGTAGCCGGTGACCTGCAAAACCACTGATGCCTTACGCATGGATTCAGCCTCATTTATTGTCCCAATCTGGTGCATAAGGCAAAAGCAACCCCTGCCCACTGTAAAGCAAAACTAAGGCAAGGGAAACTTAAACCACTCAAGCTCTTCCCTCCTCCAGGACAAAACCACCCAGCACCTTTGTGCCACCGGGGCATCTGCTCACCGCTCCAAACTGGTGTGTGGTCCTATTCTTTTCTCTCCTTTCACCCCAATTTGAAAGTGGAGCCTCATGCAAAGATGTAAGTTACAGTTCATCTGCACTATGCATTTCCCTCTCTGTCTTCTGTGATCAAAGAGAGCAGATGGAAATCTTTGCAAAGAGAACAGACATCTCTGCTCCCTGCTGCAAGTCAGGAGGGGGCTCAGGTGTTCTCTCTCATACTTCGTGCTGCAGTTAACTGAGTTTGTCCAGGGGATTTAGGAAGAAAAGATGCCATTGCCAGGCATCTGCGTGTGGGTAATTTGTCTTGGTATGTTTTCGGTGTTAGTGATGAGAGAGGGAGACGAATGCTTAATTAGGGAATTAACCATCTTTTAAAAGATTAAGTTTTCTTTGAACTCATCTATCAAAAAGAGGGGATAAAAAAGTGCTGCAAACTGTTTGACAGAAACCTCTTTTCTCAGTGTGAATGAAAGGCTGAACAGGTAGAACAGAAGATGCGTGTAGTTACTAGATAAACCTAGGACTAGGCTCGCCCTACAGGTCTACTGCTTTCCCTCACTGTGTCACTCGTGTGCTGGTCCTATCTTCCCCCTGGGAAAAGGGGGCATCTTCAGGTCGCCCTGATTCTGCCCCATCAAGTAACACAGAGCTTGGCTTTGCTCCCAAAGTCCCTCTCAGTTATCCATATACCTGTTAGCTGGAGTGATCAGAATTTTATGACACCTGAGCACTAGGGGGAAAATGGGAGCTCGAGCGTACACAGCGGTGCAAGACAGTTGCGGGTATCTCAGGGTGACATGGAAAACTTGTCTGATGCAGTGCTACTTCTCACAGTCATATCCTAAGTTGTGCCTCAAATCTTGAAGCCAATCAAAAGTTAATTCATCCCTCTTCTATTAACAGGGATGAATCCAGTTTGCTATGCGAGAGGGAATAACCTTTTTTCCCTGGGATGCACCCCAGGACCAAACGTGTGCACGCACTCACTACTCCTATGTGCATCCCTCTGGTTGAGACTTAATATTCAGGGTGGTTAAAAATATTCACATTTTATGAGCAGAAAGAAGCATTGTACAAACAGTGACAATATGCTTTGCCCTTCATGAGCTAAAAACAGATATTGGTGGGTTTTCTCCTAGGTTCCTGCCTTGCATTTTGTGGATATTCTCCAATTCAAATAGACAGGTGCTTGTACAGCAGGCTGAAAAGCCGGATAACAAGCTACAGTTTACATCTTTATGCATATATGAGTGGAATATGAATTATTCCAAATTTATTGTGGGAATGGCAGGAGTTAGCCATTGTGGACTACCTTTTGTGGTGTTGTTTTTGGTGAACTGCATCTGCCCCTCGTGAACCTCAAAGAGCGCACAGCTATTTATTAGTGGTTTCCATTTGCAGCAAAGAAACACCTCTGATGCTTCTCTAATATTTGCCATCGTATGGCTGGAGAGGGGGGATGATTTTTGACTGTGAAATGCCACACTCAAACTCTGCCCCAGGCCTTGCTTTGAGGCTGCATGTAGGAGAGGGATGGTACACAGCCACAGGTCCATGGAGATTCAGTGGCCCGGAGGCGATGCCGCAGCCTCATTTCCTGTGTGTCTTGAGCGATGATTTAATTTTGCTCTTGTCAGTAAAGGCTGTTACTGGTCTCTTGCAGGAACAGCGGCTTCTGCAAACACATCCCATGTGAGTGCTCCCCTGGTGCTCATGTGCAGGTGGGTCTGTTGCAGGGGTCCCTTGAGGGCTGCAGGTGAGACCCTGGGTGCTGTGCAGCTTTTGGGTGCACAGGGAGGACGGGCAGCCCCTTGGGCATGGGGGTTTCCTAAGCAAACAGAGAATCATAGAATCAGACTGGTTTGGGTTGGAAGGGAACTGGCTCATCCAGTTCCAACCCCCTGCCACGGGCAAGGACACCTTCCACTAGACCAGGTTGCTCCAAGCCCTGTCCAACCTGACCTTGAACACTGCCAGGGATGGGGCAGCCACAGCTTCTCTGGGCACCCTCTGCCAGTGTCTCACCACCCTTGAAAGCATGTTTCAAGGGATGAGAGTGTAAGCAGATGCCCATGAGCCCAGGAGTAACCCCACCATTAGATACTCCTTTGGGAAAGCCCCACTCGAGTCCCCGTCTCCAGGGGCTCCAGGTGTCCCCATCCTGGGGCATCACCATGGAGCCCAGAAGAGAGGACCCATGTGCACATCTGTGCCTGAGCTCCCTTCTCTCCTGCAAGCCTTTTCAGGTAAAGAGCTATTCCCTGCACTGGACACGGTAACCAGGAGATGTTTGCAGGTCAGAAATGTTTGCAAGTGTGCTGGGAGTTGTCTTGGAGCTGTTGTTACTTGTGTGCTGAAAAAAAAACAGTGTAAAAAGAACAGCCAGCTTCACTGAAACTAGAAAAAGCAGCTGTGTTTGGCTGGAAACCTGGAGCAATAATTGGCACCTCGTTTGCTGTATAAAGCTGCAAGGGTAGCTTCTTAACATGATTCAGTGCTTGTTAACACCTTTGTAAAGTGAAGGTTATGGGTATGAATTTGCTGCACTGGAACGAATCCCTTTGTGTCTACTTCTTAAGCTAATGGAGCATCCTTGGTAAACCTTGGTCATGCGAAGAGAGCTGAAAGCAGACTTGTTCCCTGAAAACAGGGGAGTGATGCTTGTGTACAGCACCTGGGCCTCATCTCTCAGGCAGCATTCTTGAAGGCCACATCCTTTGGGGCAGGTGTTTATCGTAGGATCATTGCAACCATATGTGTTATTTACCATGAGTAAATAAAGACGTTCCAGATCCGTATCCATCGGCACAGCATCACTGAAGGGAGACAAAGCTGTGGTTTATTATTTAATGAAAGCTGCTAACAAGGTGTCCCCATGGCATGAGGGCTGCTCTGCTGCTGGGAATCCCTCACCTTGGTGGGAATGATGCTTTCATCTCTCCTTCCTCTCAAAGGCTATGGCCACAAATGTGTTTCCTATGGAATTGTTTAAATGAGCCACAAAACGTAAGGGCTAAGGCAGAGATGCAATAGGTAGGCTCCTGTGTTGACAGAGTTGTTTTACCTTTGGATTATTGCTTGTTCTGGTTGCAAAGCAGGGCTTAGTCAAGTCAGACCTTCTATCCCCACCTGTATCAGAATAGGCTGAAACTAAAGGTGTTTGAATGATACCCAAGTGCTCCTTTTGAGTGAGCCCTCCACACCAGCTGCAAGCTTGTCTTCACACCCACCCCTGCAGAACACTAATCCCAAATCTTTTGAGTTTTTTGCCTGCTAAGGAAAACTGAAATCAATGGGACAGATTTACCAGACAGCTAATCCATAGCAGTGGTTCCCCCTCCAAACTTGGTATTCTCTGCAGGCAATGCAATGATGATTAATTAAAGCACCCCAACCCTTTCAACTAAAGTTTCTAAAGTGCTCGCTAAGCATTAGCTGCAGTGATGCTACGTGAGACAGACAGCGTATTGTCAGCCCCAGTTTGGTCAAAGATCCTGAACTAAAAAACAGAGCTAAAACCCTTGTACTGTGCAAATCCATGTTCAGAGTCCCGTGGTGTTCAGTAGCACCAAGTTTCCACTTCAGGGACCTCCTGTGCCCAGTAACCCTCACAGGGAAATAGTTCAAAACGTGAAGGAGAAGAAAATCTGTTACGTTGTCCTCAGATTTGCTTCAACATTTTAGATCATTTTCCAATAACTTGTGATGAGGCACCTGTAATTACTGCATGAGTTTAATTTAGACGAGGTATTTACCAATCAAATTATATCTGACACAGTTCTTGAAGGGATGGAAGTTATCTTAAAAAAAGAAATCACTGTGTGCATCAGTAATATTCCAAAAATCAATGTTGTTCAGCAGCCCATATTGACCTTCTTAGAAGCAGAGATTTTTTTTAATTACACCTTTGGAATAAGATTAAAACCTGTCATAATTAGAATTGCCTTAAAATTAATAAACAAAAAGCACCAAAGCATTTCTTAGTGAATTAAAGCTATCTCCAGGCTCGTAATACGTCTTTAAATCCAAACAAATCAACATGAAAAAAAACACCCAAGCAGCCCACCCAAACAACCCACCTCTGTTATTTTGTGCATTGAGGGGAAGTTAAGCTTTGACATACATTTAGTAAATGTTTTATTAATGATTCCTGCACTGCTTTTGTCGTTGTTGTTTCTCCTTCAGTGTGCCAGCAATAAAACCTACCTCTAAGCTCCCGAGGCCTCAGTAGAGATGGTTAATAAATGTTATTTTGGCACCTGAAACTATGCAGCGAGTAATGCCACTCTGTTCGCGCCAGCGCCGGCATCTGTTGCTCGTGAATCGTCGTTAGAATGCATAACTGAGGATCTGCTTAAATAAAAAGAAGCTATTAGCAGTGGGGAAATGAATACACAAAAAAGGTTTCAGCTCCGTGAGGAAGAAGGAGCACCCTGAAGTGTGCCCCGAGCTCCCGTCAAAGCCCACCCCAGGGCCTGAGGCATGTGTGGATATGTTGGGAGGAGGCAGGCAAAGAGAAGATAACTCTATCTAGGGAGACATAGGCAGTTTGCAGGTTTTTTTGGGGGGGGGGTTTAGCTGCTCTGGACCAGTCCAGCCCTTTAGGTTTTGTCTGTACACGGCTGTGACTTCCCCAGGTGCCCCCGATGGTGTAGTGCTGCTCCCGTGTGCCAGGCACACTGTGGTCAGTAATGCTACACATGGAAAAGAGATGTTAAAATAAGCAACTCAAACAAACAGTTTTGTGGTGGTTTGGTAGTGGTGGTGTTTTGTTTGTTGTTTGGTTTGGGTTTTTTTATCCTCAGGGGGATTTTTGACGGAGAAGTTGGAATATTTTCAGGAACACGGGAAATATTCACGTTCTTAATACAATTGGAAAGTAGTTTGCGATGCAGAGAAGGAATTTTTTCACTTAAAAAAATTGATTGTTTCAAAATGTTCTTTTTTTTTTCTTCTTAAGTATTAATTTAAACTCTCTTCTCTGATACTAGCTTTACTAGCTTTAAAACAGTGTAAACAGGTTAAATGGAGGGGGAGTATGGGGGAAAAGAAAAACAGGAGAAAAAATGAGCAAGTGAAAGATGGGTGAGATGAAGGTGCCATTCCAGGGGTGCAGGTTAAGTTGGGGAGTGAGGAGGTATCATCAGATGGGCTTCACCAAGATGTAGATTTTGATGTTTCTCCTTTTCCCTGATGTTTCCCATTCCTTCAGTGCCTTGTTTGGGAATTCACGTGCCAGCGGGGTTGCAGTGTATGGTGAAGAGTCAAGGGATGAACAAAACATCATCCCAGTGCTCCTCCCCACAAGCCAAAGTGAGATATATGCACCTCAGCACAGCAACCCAGAGCTGTTGGCTCAGTTTTAAGTAAATGCCTCTGTGGCTGGAGGCCTTCATGTCCAAATGTGTCCTTTAATGGCTCCAGCACATCCTCACGTGTGTAGCCATCCCCAGTGGGTCCAGCACAAGGGCGAGCTGCTTCTTGACCTACAGCCAGACAATCACTGTCCCGGGCTGCATCTTGGTTTGTGGCTTTTCCCTCAGGACAGTAGAGCTCCAAGATGGAGATGTCGATCTTCTTCAGTCCCAGACTTGCTGCCTGCTGGTGGCTAGGATCCCCAAGGGCTACTGTGGGGCTCAGCTGGGCTGATCTGCTGGATCATCAGGGCCACATCCCCTGGTTGGTGTCTCCAGAAGAAAGTGAGAAAGTATGATGTCTTCTTCTTTGTACTGTTCATCACAGTACATCAGCCAGGTAGACCTGGTGCCTGCACTGCACAGCGCTTTCCCTCTGGATCTCTTGGAGGATGCTGAGCTTAATACTCTCTTTGCATTTCAGTTGAGCATTTGCTGATTAAAGCGTTGGTTCGTGCTTTAGGAGAAGCATGCCTGATAGCAAAACTCATCCTTGCTCCGAGGTGTTAAAGTATTTGGGCAGCATCTCCCCCACAGGCTGTAAACTCCTTGCAGCTGGGATAATACTTTGTTTTGTATTCAGGACAGTGTCACATAACAGAGTCCTACTCCTCAGGGCTTCGTGATACTGAGATAATACAAATACAACAAATAATGAGTAATTAAGGATCCCTGTTAGAAACGCTTCTGCTGTTTCATGGTCCCATCATGGAGAAAGACAATGTGAAATGAATTATTGCAAGTGTGGGTGCCACGGTTTGTAGCCTCTGCCCAGCAGCTCTGACCCCCTCCATGGCCCCATTGCGTCCTGCACTGCACCTGCAGCACTGGGGCTTGTCTCCCACCACAGGATGCTGTGCCAGGTGCAGGTCTCAGATCTCTTGCTCCTCTCCTTGTCTGGTGTTTCTGGACATGCTGTGGCAGCCCCACCGTGTAGCTGCTTGCTGGTTTCCTCCCTTGCCTTGTAGTACGGCCCAGTGCCAGGTAGCATCCCTGCAAGCATCAGTGGGTGAAGTCAAGCAACCTCATTTCCCCTCTTTAGAAGAACACTTACAGTTGCTGTCTGTATTCAATCGCTCTTCAGCGAACCCAATGTAATATTCATACCCCAGCTGGTGCATGCACGAGGATGAGCAAACACAGTGCTCATAAGGAGGGTGCTCAGCAGGCTGGGGACACTCCAGGGCCCAGCATGGTGGCTGAGATGCAAAACTTCAGTGCCCGGCACCACATGGGCAAAGCTCATCTGCAGAGGAGTCAACGCTGCCTCTGGAGCTGTGGGGTGAACTTAAAGCAAAGCAACAGCCTGCCCAGACGTCCCACCCTCTGCTCCCCGGACACAAGGCAGGTCGTTGGCTCACCTCTGTCATAACACAGAGCCACGTGTGTGCGGAAATAAACATAGATCTGCCAAAAAGGAATCCCAGGACAAACAGGCAAGTGCCAAATGCTGCTGACAAATGTTGATGTTACCATGACCTTAATGGAGCTACGTTACGTAAGCTAACAGCTGAATCTCATCCCGTGTTTTTGTTTTGCCAGTTTTCAAATTGGGATAGCAGCTTTTGATCACATGGATGCCATAGTAATTATGGCTTTTCAGGCAGATCATCAAGTCCAGCAGGTGCAGGAGGGCAGAGCTTGGAGCCATGTCTCACCATGAGAGGATGCTTTTGTCTTTAGGTGTTCGGCAGTGGTCCCGGCAGTCACCTCTGTGTTTCCATCCTTGCAAATATGTGTCTTATAATTTCTCTCCTTTGCCCAATTGGTCACAAATACCTCTGCCCCCAGCCCTGTACTTCTCTTATTTCTCTTCAGTTTGTTTAGTTCCACCTTTTGCTCCCTCCAATGTAGCCGCATTAATTGCTGGAGGCATTGTTAATGTTCTCTGCTCTGTAGCAGCATAAAATAACATCAAGGACCTGAAGTGCACTGAACACAGCTTTTACAAACCGTCCTGTTGGCTGGTGTTGTGTTTTACCTGCTCCCCTAAAGTCTACGTTCGTGTTTGATAGTTTCAGATGAGCCAAATGGGCACCAGGAATCCCTTTTGTTTCAATGGAGAACCACAATGGTTCAGGAAAGTCAGTATTTTTCAGAGAAAGCACACTGCACCTAAAAGAAATTGCATATTCTATAGAGACATAAAAAAGCACATAACATTTGCAAACAGCTGTAGCAATTTTAGGAACGTCACAATATGTTGTTTTTCTTCCAAAGAGGAGTGCTTATTGGTGTGAAAGGGGAGCCAGTAATTTGATTTTCTCCTAGTAATTTCCTTGTCTTTCATTTCATACCTTTAAAGATGTAGGGGGATGTGTGCTAACATGTTCGTTTGCAGCTATGTTTTGTTTTGGTGGCTTAATTTAAGCAGTACTGGAACTCAAATTGAAATCAGTGTGAAAATGGAGGAGCATTGCAGAGACAGTCCTAAAGGAGGGAAAAATCCTTTCCACGTTGCTATCTTCAGCGGGGAATTTCCTGTTGTTTTCAGAGCTAATCTCTATATTGTGCCTCCATTGTTAAACATTTAAGGACCCAGGTTGCAAAGAATTGATTAAAAATCTTGGCAATTGCTGCGTGCCATTAAACTTCCTTTCTGCTGTAACATACTTTGCTAATTTGCTATGATGTGTCTGATTTAGTAGTTCATTTAGCCATTGCCAGAAGCATTCGAGGAAAAGGTTAATTTTCAGCTTGTTGACTTGTTTAATAATTTGATTTAGCCCTTCCTCTTTGACAAGTGTACACCAATGGCAGCAAGAGCTATAACCATCACTCTGCCAGTACTTGAGTTTCCTTGTGCGCTGAGAAATACTTCAGGCTATAATGGGGTCAGGCTTGTTTGTGACTGAAGCTTTCTGAACAAATGTTACAGCAGCATAACCAATTCCTTCGTTTTATTTTTTATAATGAATTTCTTACCTGCAAGCTACTTTGCAAACACAATCACACACATTAAGTTCATATTAATTACTTCATTTTCCTGATTGTATGCATGCCCAGCCTCAGAGTGAATTGCAGAGGCAAGGGTTTATAAGTTAGCATTCCTTGACAAGCAACCCCTGGGAGGATACACTTACTGTGATCAAAGCCTGGGGAAGAAGAACTTTGTCTTTAAGAGGTTGAGTCAGGTGGATACAGCTGGACATTGTCTCATTGCCTAAAGTAAAAACAAATGCTTCCAGTGTTTTGGAGTTCACTTACTATGAGCATTGGAGCAATTGAGTTTGGGAAGAGAACGTTTCAGCACTCAAATATTTATGAACTTCAAATATGAGCCAGAAATGCTCCTAGTAGACATGGTAGGGTTTTCTCCAACGAGGTGACTGCAAATTACTAGAGTGCATTTACCAGCACTTTATGAAGGCTAATGGTTTGTAGGTATTTTATGCCACAGTTAATCAGCTGTTACAGGCAAACTAGTAACCCAGTATGGGGCAAAAAGCACCAAATCACTCTGGATTGAAGGGCAGTTCAGTGAAGCAGTGCAGGATTCTGTATGTCATGCACACAGAGTTGTGGTCAATGGCTCAATGTCCGGCTGGAGACCAGTAATGAGTGGTGTCCCTCAGGGATCCCTTTTGGAACTGGTCTTGTTTAACATCTTCATCGCTGACATGGACAGTGGGATTGAGTGCGCCCTCAGCAAGTTTGCCGATGACACCAAGCTGTGTGGTTCGGTTGATACCCTGGAGGGAAGGAATGCCATCCAGAGGGACCTCGACATGCTTGTGAGGTGGGCTGATGTCAACCCCATGAGGTTTAACCGTGCCAAGTGCAAGGTCCTACACCTGGGTCGGAGCAATCCCAGGCACAGCTACAGGTTGGGCAGAGAAGAGATTCAGAGCAGCCCTGCAGGGAAGGACTTGGGGGTGTTGGTTGATGAGAAAATGAACATGAGCCGGCTTCAGTGTGAGCTTGCAGCCCAGAAAGCCAACCGTATCCTGGGCTGCATCAAAAGAAGTGTGACCAGCAGGTTGAAGGAGGTGATCCTGCCCCTCTACTCTGCTCTTGTGAGACCTCGCCTGGAGTATTGTGTGCAGTTCTGGTGTCCTCAACATAGAAAGGACATGGAACTGTTGGAACAAGTCCAGAGAAGGGCCATGAGGATGATCGGGGGCTGGAGCACCTCCTGTATGAAGACAGGCTGAGGAAGTTGGGGCTGTTCATCCTGGAGAAGAGAAGGCTGCGTGGAGACCTCATAGCAGCCTTCCAGTATCTGAAGGGGTCCTATAGGGATGCTGGGGAGGGACTCTTCATTAGAGAGTGTAGTGATAGGACAAGGGGTAACGGGTTCAAACTTAAACGGGGGAAGTTTAGATTGGATATAAGGAAGAAGTTCTTTACTGTAAGGGTGGTGAGGCACTGGAATGGGTTGCCCAGTGAAGTTGTGAATGCTCCATCCCTGGGAGTGTTCAAGGCCAGGTTGGACAGAGCCTTGTGTGAGATGACTTAGTGTGAGGTGTCCCTGCCCATGGCAGGGGGGTTGGAACTGGATGATCTTAAGGTCCTTTCCAACCCTAACTGTTCTATGATTCTGGGATTCTAACTGCAGAGAAACCACTTTGTCACTTTTTTTTTGTCCAGGATGTTGTTATTGCCTATATAATACCGTGATTCCATAATATGTTTGTATTTTATTATGTTTTATATATTTCTGGTTTAGATGTATGTGTTTAGCCTATCACATATCTATGTATTTCATTATTTAGCCGTAATTACATCATGAGCAGTAGAAAAGAGGAGACTGATAAATGTGCTGGAGTCAGGGAATACTATGAACTGGATCTGAGGCGACTAACTTGCTATTTGAAGCACCTGTTGGAGACACACCTTGGTGCTTTGAAGATGTGTAGAGGGAGAGTCTAATTTAAGCATTTAACCTAAAAATGACAGGCTGTCTCTGAGGTTTACATTTCTTTCTGTCAATTACCTGAGGTCCTGCTTCTCTACGCCTAAGGAGAATTTTCTCCTCTGCCATAGTGTTTCTCAGCAATGGCCCTTCCACATGGTGCTGTAGTTGGCTAGAAGATATGTAAACCATCACTAAAAGTGAAGAAATCATTGTTGGCCAAATGCTCCAGGGATGTCCCAGTCTAGGTTGGGAGCAGATGCTCCCAGAGATGAGAGGGTTTCTCAGATCCGCCTTCAAGCAGCTCTTTTATAGGAGGTTCATTACATTTATTTTCTTTAAGTAAAGCATTGGGCATGCAATTGTAGAATTAGAAAACAGAAGAAAACAGAAACTGTATAGGAGAAAACCAGGAAAACAACCCAAGTTTGCAACAGTACTTGAGATTTTACCCTGAGGCCCCACAATACTGATTTCAAGCTATGGCCCCAGGGTGTGTGGCAGAGAACTCTGTCTGTGAGCTCCTCACTTCCATTTGTATTTGGAATTCACTTGCTTCTTCAGGGTTGTTGCCACGTTTTAAACACATCTTTATCACCTGATTCAGGTTCTCTTTTCCCCATCCAGCTTCTCCTTTGCATATTGGCATCTGCAAGATGTTGAAGACACTTCTGGGTATACGTGAGTACTCCTTTCATTACCAAAGGGGAATCCTGAGGGCTGTAGAGCTGTAGGAATAAACTGGAGAGGTTTAGTCTGGAGATTAGGAAGCATTTCTTTACTGAGAGGTTGGTCAAAGGCTGGAACAGGGTCCCTAGGGAGGTGGTCAATGCCCAGGCCTATCACTGTTTAAGAGACCTTTGGACAATAACATGCTATAGTTTATATTCAGTCCTGAAGTGGTAAGGCAGTTGGAATGGATGATCATTGTAGGTCATTTTCAATTGGAAATATTATATTGTATCGCATCCCATCCTATCCTATCCGTCCATTATGGCACATTATGAAGCTAGATGCCCCAAAAGCATCATGTAGTAGATTAACCCTCCCTGGAAAGCATGACTTGCAACAGGTTTGTTACTGCAAGCACAGCCTGTTGTGGATGGTGTTATGGAAGAGCATTATTTACACAACCTTTTCCCCATCTCTCAATTCAAGCTCCATTGTGGTGTTTCCAAATAGTGTACCTATAATATCAGTTACTAACTTGGCACACGAGTGCCTCAGGTTTCCCATTTGGAGGAATGTAGGGCATTGTGCCACCGCCCATTGAAAACCTTTGGGATGCAGAATCCTTTCCAGACCCATTCTTTCAAGGTCTCTGAGAGAATTAGAAAATTATTATGGCATTGATGACTCCTGGGCCACATTTTCAATCTCTTTTTTGCTTTAGGTGCAGTAAAGCCTGGAAACCCATTTTCGTTAACACTTCATTGAGTCTTCCTGACATTTTCTTTAGTGCAATGTAATTATTATGGCTGCATGTGTTCGTTTGATATTCATCCTTTCACGTGGCTGTTCTACACCTTAATGTTCATCTGCATGCAGTTGCCGTCATCTTATGAGTGGGTATGTCCCTGGCAGCAACAGCTTGGTTCATCCAGGTGTTCACAGGCTTGTTTCAGAGCATGAAGCCTGAAAGCACTTACAGATACACTTGGAAAGCTGAATGGGGTCCTCTATTTCCAGCCCCTGAAGGGAGGCAGGATGGTCTGTAAAACTTGATGAATAGGCTGGGAGCAAACAAGCAATTAGCAAGATGCCAACGTGTGTGTGAAAAAATGGTGCTGGGCAGGCTGTGCTGGGGCAAAGCGTGGTGCTGGGTTTGATGGTGAAAGACCCTTAGGGGTGCAGGCAGCTAGACCTGGCATTGGGCTGAAACCCTTCAGAGCAGTTGTACTACAAGAGCCAACAGAAACTTTTACAAAGTACATCTTCTACATGTCACCAAATGCAAAGCTAAAGCAGCCAAAACAGGTGAAACTGGAGTTGAGGGTGTTCCACCTCCACTGAATCTGGCCCACAAATGAATACTGAGTGATGGAGACCAGGGATACAGACCACCCGGCTAAGTGGTGTGCTTGATAGGATGCTTCCCACAGACTGCTTTCAGCAGGTGTGCAGATATGCCCTTGGCTTATCTGAAACTGAGAAAAGCTCTGGAAAAATAAATGGCTCTTCTTCACAGTGCCTGAGCTGGCTTGTCTTGAGCGAGCATTTAAACAGCATCCTCAGCGCTGCTGGTGGCCTTACTGAAGGCAGAGGGCATGGATTCAGTGTTGCCGTCACTGAGCATCTCACCTATGTGAAAGAAACAGTCTGGAAAACATCCCAGGTTTTGCATCTCTTCTCCTAACAGAGGTGATCAGCTGAAAGGGGAAGAAGGGTGGCACAGAAATGTCTTCAAACGCCAGAAAACAGTGGCTGGCTGACGCCACAAAATCCATGTAATCAATGACTGGCCACCAAAATAAAAGTGCCCACATCTCCTGCATCTTTCGGGTCTGTACCCTTCATGTTTGCATAGAAAAGTTTTGAAACATCATTGAAATAAACCCTGAAATTCAGAAACCATGTGGCAGCCCTCGTCCCAAAAAACCTCTCTTTCTTTAGCTAGTCTTGTGATGGTTTGAATGTCCGACTCATGGGTTTCTGTGTGTGTTTGGGATTGGCAGTGCTCCGGTGGACACAATGTAAAAGCAACCCACATGGAACTGGTTAGACTCTTTTTCTGCAGAAAATATTTGTGAAAAAAACATACCATAAACCACCCAGTAATTGCTTTTCAAATGAAATTTGAATGCTGAATTTTCCAATCCAAACTCCAGGCACAATTTTCTATCACTTAAAGTTTCTTCATAAACTGAGAACATCCTTCTGAAAACCAGATAAACCCATGACATGTTGCAGCATATTTTGGTTTTAAAGGTAAAAAAAGAACAGCTTGCTTCGTGCTGACCTTGGGGAAATATGGCAAATTATCAGGGGAATGGGGAAACTTACTTTCCAATGATTTTTTAAAATAGAGTATGTGTTATTGAAGATTCTCACTTAAATTCAAGTGTCTTCACCTTTTTTTTGCAGCTAAGTGCTGGAGAAGTTTTGCAGAGGCATATAATCATAGAATAGAAAGTAGTGAGAGAGACAGATCTCTGAAGAGAAAGGGAGCAAGGTGAGAGCCCCCAGGAGAGCAAGAAGCAGCATCTACTGTCCCAAACATGGGTGCAATGAGCTTGCTGTACCTTTCTTCTCGAGCTGCCAGTGTGCACAGACTTTCATGGAGCACCCTTAGAACCATCGCTCCGGTCCCACCTGCACTGGGCGCTGCTGAAGCCACCTCTGCACGACCAGGGATTCATTTCACTTGTAGTTTGTTCCATGAGCTGCCACTGTTGCTATGATAATTCTTCTGTAGCTTATTAATAAGGGAAGAGTAACAGTTAATTCAGGGAAAATGAAAACATAAAATATTTATGGCTGACTTCTGTTTTGTTATTGCTAGTTTTCTTTTTTTTTATTCCCCTTTATAAGCCCAGCTTGTGGAAGGACAGATTGGATTTCTGTTTCGGGACTGCTTTATGTAATTAATTCATAGTCATAAAACAAAACAACAAAAAAATAAATCCAACCCTCAAAAAGAGAGCAACACAGAGGATCAGCTGAAGCCAGACTTGTATGATGGTTTTCATTACGTAACCACAGACAGCACCGACTGAAAGGGTTTATTGATCACCAAATAATGACGGAACAAGACTAAGCTTCCAAAAACGCAGCACCCAATCTATATGGACTGATAGACATAATTGATTCCTTTCAGCATGGAGGTGTTAACGCAGGAAAAGATTAGGTTATCTGAGAAGAGCAGCCTGAATGTTTAGATTGCCATTCAATAAGGGCTTTGTATGGCACCAGCACTTTGAGGGGGCTGTTCCATATTTTCAGTCTTATCAGTCAACAGCTGTGCATAATCCGCCACGGGTGGATCAATACCAGCCAAAGGTATTGCTTAACAGGGTGGTAATTCCTCAGAAAAGAGAGCATGCATTTAGGCTTCTCTGATAGCATTGATGTCAGTGGGCAAGCTAAAAGCTGGTAATTATCCCTCCCTCCAACATTGATTATTTAAAATTTCCCATGGATTGACAACATACGGTGCATAGACCATGTGGAAGCAGGCAGCAGAGGAGAGGGCACCTGGCATGGTGCCCTTGTGTCTGATATGCCCCACTGCAACCAAAGCAACCTCTAATGTACATCATACATGTGACGGAATATATCTCTTATGAGGAAAGGCTGAGAGAGCTTTGGGGAGACTCCAGAGAGAAGTAACTGTGTCCTTTCTGTTCTTCACAGAGACCTACAAGAAAGGTGGGGAAAGACTTTTTAGCAGGGCCTGTTGCGATAGGAGGAGGGGTGATGGTTTTAAACTAAAAGAGGGGAGATTCAGGGTGGACGTGAGGAAAAAAGTCTGTACGATGAGGGAGGATGGTGAAACACTGGCACAGGTTGTCCAGAGAGGAGGTGGATGCTCCATCCCTGGAGACATTCAAGGCCAGGCTGGATGTGGTTCTGGGCAACCTGATCTAGTTCAAGATGTCCCTGCTCATTGCAGGGGGGGGTTGGACTAGTTGAGTTTGAAGGTCCTTTCCAACCCAAACCATTCTATCATTCTGTCATTTTATCAATCACATCAGAGGCCCACAGTCGAAGAAGGACTCTTCATCAGGGACTGTAGTGATAGGACAAGGGGTAATGGGTTCAAATTTAAACAGGAGAGATTTAGGCTAAATATAAGG
Organism: Pezoporus wallicus; assembly: GCF_028554395.1. Classification (NCBI taxonomy): domain Eukaryota; kingdom Metazoa; phylum Chordata; class Aves; order Psittaciformes; family Psittacidae; genus Pezoporus; species Pezoporus wallicus. The sequence goes on from NW_026641383.1 coordinate 3,391,225, forward strand.
AAGAAATTCTTTACTGTGAGAGTGGTGATGCACTGGAACAGGCTGCCCAAAGAGGCTGTGAATGTTCCGTCCCCAGCAGTGTTCAAGGCCAGATTGGACAGGGCCTTGAGCAACCTGGTCTAGTGGAAGCTGTCTCTGCCCATGGCAGGGGGCTGGAACTGGACGATATTAAGGTCTTTTCCAACCCAAACTGCTCTGTGATTCTATGATTCTGTCATGTCACAGGTCCACAAGCTGTGGGAAGAAATTTCACACCACACATCGCAACACCGAACACCAAGGGGTTTCAGTGGCATGATCTGCATCCTCTATGGTCCCTGCCTTCAGACCTGGCATGACAGGGTCTAATGGAGGAGATGGTTTTGATGCTTGGCATCTCTTGCATGAGTGCTTTCATGGGGTAGGAACACTGCTGCCAGTGTTTTGCCATCTGCTCACTGGTGCTATGGAGTGATTCAACCCTGAAAAGGGCGACCTGTCCACCCTGCTGCAGGACAGAGGAGCGTAAAGCAGCACTATTCGCATGCTGGCTCTGAACCAGCTGTGTCTGAACTCCTCCCCCTGTGACCATCAGTACCAGTGAAAACCCTGAAATGAATTTTGAGCACTTTAAAAACCCTCGCTCCAGCTATCTCTGCCAGTATCCCGGATCCCAAACCCAAGCAGTCAGGGCGTCGTGAGCTGGAATGGATGATACTTTGTGGCTGTGGCAGAGGTAAAATATTCACTTGTATTGATCCATCCATCAGTTTAGAAGCTTGTGTCAAATATTCCTGTGTCCATTCCCACCTATGAAGGGTCATGTAATCCACAGGCTCACTCAGGAGCTGTAGTGTAAAGCACCAAGTTCACTGCTAAATTATAGATAGAGTGCATTCAAGTGTACTACGTGTGAATGCATGTGTTTATTTTACACCATGAGGTTCTATTTGTAAGAACTGTGGGGTTTTTTCCCCCTGTTTATATAATAAAAGGAGGCAGCTTCCGAATGAACATCTCCTTTTGAGCAGAGACCATAAAACTGAATAAAATAACAGCAAAGCCAGAGCTTAAAGTTTTCAGACTGGGGCTCCAGATTGGATCAGAGCAAGAGCACCCATCTCCAGCGAGCTGGCAAGGCAAGGGCATCAAAAAGGCTCATGCCAAGCAAATGCCACAACGTTGCCCAGAAAAACCTGGGGACAGAATTATACTGTCTGGAGAGAGCTGAGCTGTGCTGAGAGGTCTAGAAATCCAAGATGGAATGATTCTGGCTCTTCGCTCCCAGCCAGGGGCAAGACAGTGCCGAAAGCCCTGGCCATCAGCCAGCGCTGATGGAGTAATGAGAGGAAAGCCGGCTGCCTGGCTGTGCTGCGCTCCCGCTCCCAGCCCCAAGCAGGGATCCCTTCTGGCAGCCCTCTTCTCATCCATCATCTGGCATGGAATCTTTTGCATCCTAAATCCGCTCTTTGGGGGGATTAGGAGCTGGGCCTTCGGCAAAGAGGGGAAAGGAGGGCATCTCTGGTGGGATGTCAGGTGAGGGTTTATGGTAATAACTCGTTGGCACTGTGCACTTTTCATCCAGTTTTTAGCAACGTTATTCTGCAAGCTGCTTGGTTTAATTAAAGCTCCTCAGCATGAGCTTCTCCCTGCATGTACTAAATGCTGCCTTTAGGTCTTTCAGTGAGCTAACTATTAATTTCTGGAAGTTAATCTGCTTGCCTGCCTGCTCTTTTGCCTCAGGGGATGGAAGGTTTCTGTGCTTCCTGTTGTCCCATCAACCACTCAGTATCCGTCTCTGGATGGACATGGCATTGTCAAACCTTCATCTGTTACTTGGTGCCTGAAGGCTGCACCCAGCTTTGCCCAGAGGTGCTGGTGGGGAAGCTACAGCCAAGTTTTCCCACAGAAAGAAGAGATTTTAATGTGCAAATCTCCTTCTAAGGAGTCATGGGGTGGCCGAACAAACATCCCAACAATAATTTGGTTTGTCTACCTGTTGTTTTAAAAAGCAAACACACGAAGGAAAAGCCTTGCTCTGGTTATGTACATCTATTTACAGATAATACACCCAGCAAAGTGAGCAAGTGTCTGCCCCAAAGTCAAAGCCAGCCTGTTTGCTTCTCCTCACCTCTTGTTTCTGAAGTTTTCCTCACATCCATATTTATAAGTCCCACTGAAGAAGAACAGAGCTGTTTCCTTCTGTCATTGGAATGCCAGAAAGAGCCTTTAGCTCCTCAAAAACTAATAACCAATATACTGGGATCGTTTTGCTTCCCGTCCTTCCTCAACAGCACATTAAACAGATGTCACAGCCTGCACCAGCGAGACACACGTGGATAAGCAACGACTGTCTGGAGTTTAACAGAACTGAGGGAGAAGGGAAAAGAAACATGTGGAGGAGCTAGTCAGGATCTGATTGTCGGGATCTGGTGGGGACGCCTGCCCTCTCAGCAGCAAAATGAAGCAGAGCCTCAGAGGCACTGGATTCATTTCTGCTCACTGACAGCTACATGCCCGCAGGAGCAGCTGTAATGCAGTAATGTCTGCATGTCTCTCGAGGAAGCATTGGGTATAGACACGTACGTCTCCAGGCTCTCCACTACTGCATATCCCTTACAGCAGCATTGTCCTCAGACCTCTGCCCAAAGCCCGCTGTGGCTTTGTTTCATGCCGTGTCTGTGAGCAGCTGAAGGAGCCAAGACGGGCTGAAAATACATCAGGTGAGGGCCCTATGCTCAGTGCTGCTCCTACTGCAGTGCAGGGTCTTGAATTTAGCCTGTGAAGCAAGCTGGATTATGGCTTCCCTGACGTGAAAGGAATTAACCCTCCCTAGACCTAAATCCAGGGTAGGAGGGATGGCAATAGCTTGTTGAATCGCAGCATCAGTGGTGCTGGGTGAGCGCTTCTTCTGGGAAACTGGTATGTATGGATCACGTTCAAAACTCAACAAAGACCTCAGCTCCCCCAGTCTTCACCCAGAGGATCTCAAAGCAACAAGTCTGACAAAAGGAGATGATTGGTGAATGAATGAATGTATAATCAGAGTGAACCCTTAGCTAGAAAGCACATAGAGGTATTGATTAGGGGTTCATGGTTTGATTCAAGGTGTCATGATTGTGGTCTGGTTGAGAGTTTGGGGACAGGATGTATTTACGGCCAAGAGAAGTCTTTCTTAAAAGGCAATCATTCTGCTTGAGCCCATATTAGAATATGGATTCGATGTAAGGAAACTATAATATAGTAGATCTAATCTATAGGTGCATTGCATTTCGTACTGACTGTTTCTGGGACATTTGTTCATGAACTCAAGCTCATCTTGAGAAAGCCAGAGGTTGCAGCTGTGACACTGGACTAATAGTGGTAAGGCTGTTGTCCTGATGAGATATCAGACCAAACACTTTCAAGCTGCTTCAGGTGACCAGGCCATAACAGTGCCCTAAAAGGCAAAAATAATGTACTGCTATGGCTGCATACCTGGCAAGGGAAGGCTTCCCTGCCCGCAGTGAGCTCCTGATGCCTACCTGAAACCACTCATAGTGCTGCCTGGTGGACTCTTTCTGTTTAAGGACTTCAGCATTTATGTAGGGTTTCACCAAAGGGTTTCATCAGGAAAGCAAGGGTTTGCTAGAGCTGTCTCCTCCTTCAGCTATAGCATTTTGCTCTCGTGTCCACATAATGCAACTTCCTGAACAATCCCTATATGCCTTTTCCTGGAGCCATGATACATAGCATCATTGTTGACAGGAATTACCATTTTCTGTAAGTCCTTTCCTCTTTCTTCTGCCATACAAAGAAAGGCTCATGGTTATGACTCAAGGATCCTTTGCCGAGCCTGTAGGCACCAGTAGCTGGAGTAGTCTGTCTACATGCTTTGCTTACTCTTACATTTCTTTTTCTTTTTGCTTAATTTAGACCGATGGCCCAAATAATGAGCTTTCTCTGAAAGCCTGGAAGAACTCCGAAGCAATGTCAGTGCCATGGAGAGAGACCAAAAGGAAAGTACATACTACAGACAATTCTAGAGCAGGAAGTGACACAGCTCTTTCTTTATAATGAAGAAAATGTTAATTAAACCCCTTGTAAGCCTAGAAAGAGCAGTTTCAAAAATAAAGCACCTATTTTGTCATATAATGAGGGACATGAAACAATTCTTTTGCAAAGGCTGAAGAGCTGTTTTGGCATCTGCTTGCTGGGTTTGTGGCAGTCTCTCTTTGAAAAGAGAGAACTGATGCATCTGATTCACCCTTACAAGAGAGAGCTTCCTGCCTTTCTTTATTTGCCTCTGCTGCTGGACTGCATTACTTTCATATATCCTGAGGTGAGGGAGAGAACAGCTCAGGTTTGCAAAGGCAGCAATGGCAAAGCCCAACATGGCTGTGCCTGTCTGCACTCTTTAATGCTTTGGAGGCTTGCACAAGGAGTGAATCATGCCAGAATAATAATGCCACATCTTGTAATTCATTCTCATCAGTTTTAATGAAGATAAAGGGGCTCACTTTATGAATCCACTTGGGCTTAACAAATTAAACATGCTGCTGAAAGGGTACGTGTGAACAGAATATTTGTCCTTATAATGTTCATTTAGGTGGACAAAGTTAACTAACCTTATTCAATATATTTTTGTTTTCTTCTTGCTGCCTAAGGCCTCGCAGCCACACTATCAACTCTGATCTTGTTCCCTGCTCACTAAATACATTGATTCATTATCATTTTACCACCACTGCTGGTGGTGTAGCATCATTTTGGATGTCTGGCAAGAGGGAAAGAGCAGCAGGGGGCAGGGGAGAAGGGGGAGCAGAACGAGGAAATCTCCCTTTATATCTGCAGCAGCAAACCCAACCGCCAAGCAACCAGTCCCACTCGCAGGCAGTCCTCCAGCCCCTCCACAAAGCTTCATTTCATGGCCTTGTGTCTATTGATCGCTGCCAGACTGCAGCAGCCACCTGGAAGGGAGAGAGTAACCCTCTGCCTTGCTGGGGAGCTTGGCTTCAGTCTGCAAGTTGCTCGGATTTGTTACGAGCAGATGCTATGGGAAAGGCTTAAAGATAATGCTGGCTTTGCCTGCAGAAACTCGAAAGCAAAGCAAGCAATATCTATTACATCAAACACCTCCTCTCTCTAAACTGCTAAGAAGGATAAGATAATAAACACTAGAATGGAGGTCAATTAGCACCCTGACAAGATTTATTTCCAGTAATAAAAGATCTCTTGCAAATAGCTATGGAAGTGTTGCAAAGACTCGCTCGCCTGGAGCTGTGACCTTGGATAAAACACAGCGCAGAAGTGGACAAGCCGATGGGAAACAAAGCTGGGCCAGGCTGGGGATTAGCGTTTATTACTGCAATCTGGGCAGCAAGGCAGGCTGTGCACAGGCGGTACAGGAGCCACAGAGGATGGGTCCCTGGTGAAGCCGTGCCATGGAACAGGTACAGCAGCTCCCTGCCTGCAGCCTGCTTAAAACTGCAGTGATGCCATTCACCACTCGCTTTTTCTTCCCTGTTAATGGTACGGAATAAATAGCTACATGGAATATCAGGTGGTAACTAGGCTTTGACACTGAGCAGTGCTGCAGCTAAACAAGATCTGTGTTTGGCCTTGACCTCTCATAGACACTCATAGGCATTAAAACGTTATTTTTCCTTTCTTCATCTTTTAAGAAAAGGAGATGCCTCCAGTTCAGCACTCTGTTGAGAGGAAGAGAGGGCCTGAATGTCTCCTGGAGAACCGAAGGGCAAAGAGGGAAAGTTACTTGAGCTCTTGCAGTCCCTTTTGTTCTGAAGAACGGATCTTATTTTCTTGAAGACAAAACAGTATGTGCAAACACTGAAGAGGAGAGGCAAGAACACCAGCACCAGAAGATGCAGCTTTTGTTCTGCTGCTGTCTTTTCCTTGCAGCTTCATTGCTGAATAAACATAAGCACAGCATGCAGTATTATCAGTCACTCAAAACCTCTGTCAACATGTACCAGCATCTGTCTGCTCAAAATATTTGATCTTTGGTTTTGGTCAGGGACTCACAGCAGTTGTTAGAAAAAATCCCTGGTTTGGCAGCAGTACTGGGCTGTTACTGGCAGGAGGTAGAGAGGGAGGATGAGGAGGAAGAAAAGGATGCACAGGGCAGCAGCAGGACCACGATTGTCCCACAGATCATAGAATCACAGAACCACAGAATAGTTAGGGTTGGAAAGGAACTTAAGATCATCCAGTTCCAACCCCCTGGCATGGGCAGGGACACCTCACACTAAACCATCTCATCCAAGGCTTCATCCAACCTGGCCTTGAACACTGGCACAGATGGAGCATTCACAGCTTCCCTGGGCAACCCATTCCAGTGCCTCACCACCCTAACAGGAAAGAATTTCCTCCTTATATCCAATCTAAACTTCCCCTGTTTAAGTTTTAACCCATTACCCCTTGTCCTGTCACTGCAGTCCCTAATGAAGAGTCCCTCCCCAGCATCCTTATAGGCCCCCTTCAGATACTGGAAGGCTGCTATGAGGTCTCCACGCAGCCTTCTCTTCTCCAGGCTGAACAACCCCAACTTTCTCAGCCTAAAATTGTCTTCAAAGACAAAAACGGGTTCAGTGGTGCTGGTTTGCACCAACTTACACTTATTTATAGGGGCTGCCTTGGAACACTGCCCATCACTAGCACAAGCAGCACCCACAGTTAGGATGCAGAGGTGGGCCCCAGCCCCACAGGGTGAACTAATTCAAGATTTTCCAACATAAAAATCATCGCCTCATGGATCATTGGACAGACTTGTGTGGCCACAGCACTCAAGGCGACAGTATCATAGAATCATAGAATTATAGAATCGTAAAGGAGCAACTAGACCAAAAGTTAAAGCACTTATTAGACTGGCAGTGATTTAGCTCAGTGGTTTTCTTCTAGAAAGGAACAAAGATTTTGAGGCCATTATTTAAGGAAAGCTGTCTGCAGCTTTCAAGAAACAATGTTTGAGAAGAGACGATGGTGATTATGTCTAAAGTATCTCTAATAATTATTTCCCACCAGTCACCCATGTATGAAGAAGAACAAAGTTTTCATCTTTTATTGCTGCCAATCTTGTCTTTTCAATGATTGTTTTCTTTTCTCCCTCCTAGTGAAAAGCCTTCATCGACAAGAATTCCTCATTAACCTGATAAGACAGCTGTCCCTTTCCTGAACCATTTCAAATATCCCCCTCCAGGTTCTGAGGCAGCTTCACTCTCTAGGTCACGCCACTGCATTTCATCGCTTAGGCAAGACCATCTAATTCGGGTATAATACAATAAAAAATAACAAACAATGATAACACAATAAATTCTGACTGAAACAAGAGAAAAGACCCAGGAATCTGTGCCTGGTGAGGTTAATCACAGTGCAGATCAACCTGACCAGCATTGTTCCTGCCTGTTCTTTTCCCTTTCCCCAACATCATTACTGAAAGTACATTAGAAAAACGTGGCACAGTTGTTTGCTTGCCATATGCTCTGTCTAGCTCTGATTTGCTTAACCATCTTTGACCTTTCCATCCCTCATGGCCGTGTCCAAATAGATATTGCCCGGTGAACCACTATGGAAAGAAATCAGTTCATGCAGCCCTCTCCAGCGTTTCTGAGCCAGGATCTTATTGCCCTCTCTGGGGTGATAACACATTAAAAACCCTCTTTTGCCATCTCATTTATTACCTGAAATTGCTTTGCACCGAAATATTAGAAGATCCAGCATCCACTGAGATAGGCTAATTTTAATGATTAACTGAGGAACTGTTAAATTTTACTTCAGTGCTCCACTGTCATTATGGAATTAGTATCAACGGCCATGTACTGAGAGAGCTGTAATGAGACTAGCTGGAAATGACAGTGCCAGGGAGCTGCAGCTCTATAATTATAAACTTAGCACATATCATTAAAAAAAAAAAAGAGAAAAAAAAAATAGGAAAAACCTCTCCAGAGCCTCACTTTGTTGCCAGATTGTGCTTCGGTCCCTGGAACGGGAAGTCCAATAACTTTATTTTTCCCCCCTCTCCTCCTCCCTCTGTCTCTCTTGCTCTCTCTCGTTGCTTTTAATTAAGCCTGGGTAAAATTAGCGGACAGAAAATCAACACTTGTAAAAATGTCTCATTACAGGATGATGGCGGGACAGCTTCCTGAGAACTCCAGCAGCTTTTTACCACACCAGCCCTAAAGGCTGTAGTGATGCCAGGCCTCCTGGTACGCCTGCCATGGCCACTTGGGAAAGCAGGGGAACAGAAGGGGCAAGTGGATGCTAAATTCAAGACTTCTGGTGTCACCCGTTCCCCCTTCCTGGCTGGATGCTGATCCATTACACTTTACTGGTCTGTTTTATCGCTGCCCTGAAGCTCACATTCCCTCTGGTCTGGTATCGGACATTGACAAGCCAAGGCTGCGCCCTTTGCTTTGGTGGCACTTCCCTCTCCTGCACATGAAACCCAGGCTCCCTTTGGTCTCTGCCTGTGCCGTGCGTCATTTGTCTTTGGCCCTTGACTTCATCTCTGTCTCCTTCCCACTTGCTCCCTCCCCTTCTGAATACCTTCCTGACTGTATCCTTTGCTTCAAAGCATTTCAGTTCTCCAGTGACTAGCCTGGCACTCTTTGAAGATCTAAGCTCCCCCTTCATCAGTTGTTTTGGCTGTTTTCACTTTTCTGTCATGAGAATCTGATCCACCCATTGGAGCTTCCTATCCTCTGACAGCCATTTATGCCTCATTATCTCCTTGACAGTTGCATTTTTCACTCTGTCTTCTCTACTTGATCTTCCCAATCTTTCTCAAACATTTGTTTTCAAAGTTATTTTAACTTTCACCATTTGTTTTCATGTGCTAATGTCTCATGTTCTTACACCATCTTCAGGTCAGTGCTCACCCGACAGTCCTCCCTTCAGTTGTGGATAGTCTACCTCTCATCTGAAGTCCTGAAGAACCTCCTGTCAGTCTCTCACACATCTGATAGCTGAGTAAGTGATCCTCTGGACAGATAAATCAGGTAGGAACAACGTTTCTATGGTGAGTCCTGGTGGTCTTCTGCTGAGAGGAAGAGCATCCTCTTGATGGCAGAGGATATAAAACAGAGGCTCTGCCAGTACAAAGAGATATCCTGAGGCTTTTTGCTTTTCTCTCCAACTGCTTTCCCCAGGAAGATGTGTGAATATAGTCCTTGTTGTTATCATCGGTTTGTAATACCCACAGGGGCTTGAGATCCACTTTCTGGACAGATTTTCATTTTATCTCTAGTCCTGCATGTGCTTTGATATCCTAAACACAGGAGTTATTTCTCACTGACCTTGAATAGCAGCTCTTGCACCGTGAGAAACGCGCTGCTCCTTCCTGCAACCTTACTTGAATGTCAGGGGTCTTGTGGCAGTATCACAGTGTGAATGCCTGCTCTGTATACCAGAAAACCATTTTCATTAAACACTCTTCCTTTTGCAAGATGCAGCCTGTGCACTGCTTGGTTACCTGAGGGGGATCCCTTTGTGATGCTCTCCCTTCCCTAAACTGCCCTCTCTAACATTTATGACAACCATGTCTGATACTGTTTTAAAGCTGCTCTTGTTCAGCTGAAAACACGGGACAGTACTTAGCTCCAAAAGTTTTATCACGTTCTCTTCTGTGTCTCCTCTTATGGAGAGATCTCTTTTGGTGTATAGGGTCTATAGGACATCCTGGAACAGACATCCCGAGACGTCCCAGAGCATGCAGGAGATGCCACTGTGCATGCTTTAAAACTGATTCTAGAGACTTCCTTCCATGCCCACATTTACAAACTTGTTGAAGGGAAGGCTGGGGAGAAAACTCCTGCTCCAAAACACTGTACCCCAAACTAATTAAATGTTAAGAGGCCACTTGTGCATGAGCCACAAGAAAGGAGTTATCTGAAGGGGTTTCTTTTGTCAGGAGGTACCAAGCCACCAAAACAAGGAAGTGATTTGTGTTGAAACCCCACCTCTAAAAGAGAAACCAGCTCAAACCCAGTTAACCCAATGGCTTCCAGTTTGACCTTAAACCTTCAGGCTACATCACGTTCCATGTTACAAAGAAGTGGGGTATTTCTGTTGCGCGGTGGAAGCTGTGATACCCTTTCTTTAACAGTACATCAAAATGCAGTGGTTTACCATGCTAGGGATTTATTTAGACCAAACCAAGCTGCAGGTAGTGGTTGATATCCAGTCAGCACAAGAATCTGTACTGCCAGTACTTGCATTAGCACCGAGAGGCCGCTCAGAACCAAGGTCCCGCTTTAAGCATGTTATGGACAAATACTCTGCATCAAAACAAAGGGAGAACTGCATGTGGCAATGCGGTTCAATAGCTGTGTACTTTATCTCTGGAATAAAAAGGGATTAACAGACTCTTCTTAGATGAATCTGACCTGTGTCTCATCAGACACAAAATTAAGACTTTTTTTTTCCCAATTCAAATAGTTTTGGGACTTAAAATAATTTAATTGTCAATGGCATTGTAATGACAGCACAAAGCATCACAAAGACAGTAAAGGCTATTGGGCTTCATGAATTTGCACACACCCCCCCTTCTCTTTTAGCTAAAACCTTCTTCCTTACGTAGAAAAAGTTAAAACCTCCAGTGCCTTTTTACCCTTTTCATAGGGATTCATTTCCTACCAAATACATCTTAGCTTTGCCCTGTGCCTGTTGTTCGTTGTAGAACCAGGTTATCACTACATTAATGCTTTAAAAGCTGCAATTCAACAGAAGCTGAAGATTCAAATGCCTTAGAAAAAACCCTCTTTAAAACTAATTTGAAAACCCAGCTCTAGGTCACAGGTATCTATTGATTTTTCCCTATATATCTTCCTTCTCATGTTCCTTCTGTTAGAAGAATCTTTCTGAAACAGTAATATCTTGACACCATAATTAAGCAGGCCTTTAAATTTCTGCAGGTATCACAAACTTTCAGACCAATCTCATGATAATCATTTATCTTAATAACTGCTAACTTGCTGGGGTATTGATCAGGCAGTGCGTCCTCATGGGACCTCTTGCCTCTATGTTTCTGCCGCTCTTCTGTTGTATCTCTGGCTTGTGTTAGCATGCTTGCCTAAATGTGACACTGTTAAAACTGACTTTATAAACATGATATGAAAGTTGAAATCAAGGAAAATAGGAGAAATATGCAATTCTACATCCCCAGTCCTTGAACTTCCTGTTGGGAACGTGAGGCAACTCAATTTGTCCAACCTTTACCTCTGGAAATTTCCCTTTGGCTGAGGCTCTTACTTCAGCAGTAATCACAACAGTTGATAAACATGGGGGATTTTCTGTCATCTTTTGTTCATTACATCTGCAGAAAAGGGAGCTTATTGCAGTCCTTGGAACTTCCTTCCTCTGTCTTTCTGCAGCGATTTCATTTCATGGTACTGCCTGCTGGAAGCACTGCATTGTGGCCCACTGCAGTTTCTTCTCTGCAGTTTTCCACATGAAAGGGGGGTAAAGCACTTTCCAAGATACAAAAGGCTCCTGATTTATTTCCTGGAAACTCCTGTGTTTTCAAAACATCTGAATTCTCTTTATAAGCCTGCTGGAAATGGGTATATTTTATGTTCATTAAATTCTTTTCCCTTCAGAAAGCTGTCATGCTAGTGGATGCACTACACCATTTGCCTTCTGAAGGTATTGGCTATTATGTACCACTAAGCATTGCTCTAGCACTTCAGAATGAATTAGCCACTTGAAAGGATGTGAGAAAGCAGTGAAAAAAGGAAAGAGCTAGGAGCTGATTTGAGATATTACCAAGTCACTGGAAAACTTTCATCCGTGTACAACCATGACACAGTTTATGATGACTTGCTTCCAAGATTTACCTTATCTATTTTATTGACAAAGCGGCAGCTTACCCAGAAGTAGATCTGTGAGAACTGGCTTCTTGTTGATGTGTTGATGCACAGTGACAGCCTGAGCAAGGGATGGCATTTGGGCCACAAGAACAATTTAATGAATTATCTTGTTTGGTCACTGAGCTCTCAAGAATCAATACAAATGGGGTCCAACCCTCCGAAATGCCTCCTGCATGATTTACCAGGTGGGCTATGCAGTAAACAATAATATCAGCTAGAGTGAAGAAAAGTCCATACTGTTGTGATCCAGAGCTCAATATACACAGGTGGAAAATAAAGAGAGGCAGATGTGTAGACAAGATACTCTGAATGGCAAAAACATGAAGGAAAGGAAGGGTGTCTTAGGAGCAATGTTTTCATCCTTAAGCACTGCACAGATCAGGTGTGTCAGAAAGGTACACCATGGGAATAAAAAGATATATCTGTGTGAGTGAAGTAAGTAATTGACTATTTTTTGGTAGCAATTAAGAAAATAGAAGGAAGGGGGCTAGATAAGTAAAACATCATAGCAGAGTGGAAATGATGAAATGGGCTGCAGTGGGGAAATAAAGAAGAGTAAATGTTTGATAAGGATTACTGAAGTAGGGGATGGAACAAAGACAGGGATAAATAAAGGTAAAAGAAGATCTGAGCTCCTACAGCACACAAGAAACAGAACCCAGGCAGGGTGCCACTGGGGCTGTTGGAGAGCTGAGCAGAGGAAGCTAGTGGCAAATGATCCCCAGGCAAACTGGCAGCTGTCAGATACAAGAGGATCCTGGGGAATGGCGAATAGAGTGGTTATTCATTCCTTAGGTTCCAAAAATCCAGGGATCTCTTGCAGGATGTCTGGCCTTACTAATGTCAGGAGTTGCTTTGCAGTCAGCATCAACAGAGCCAGGGTTTCTCCTCTGACTTTGGGTGGCATGTGCCTGAAGCAAGTACTTGCTTGATCAAATTGTTTATTCTCAGATCTCTTTACTCCAGTTTCCTCCAAATCTGGAGGAAAACATCACAAATCTATCATTGGTTGGTGTATACTGGTTTGTATGCTTATTGTCTCCAAAGGACCTGTATCAATTCAGGCTGTCCAAAGGGACTATGTTGTTGGATCTGATGTACTTTGCACAGAAGACAGCAGTAGAGACAAGATTCAATTGCTAGAATTGATCCAAACTGGATCACTAGATAGTTCTTGTAGTGCTTCAATAGCTTTCTGTAGAACCAGAGGAGAGAGTTTCTAGTCTGAGGATTGACATGTTTATAATAATGTATGTGGTGGTGTCTTTGGGGTTCAGAGGAACCTGACAACTCAAAATCTCCATTACGAAAGGCTCCTCAAGGCTTTTGCTATATTAATAATTCAACATGTTTTCTTGTGTAGCAAGTTATTATAGCTTGTCTAAAATCAGGCAGTTAATGGAAGGATTAGCAATGAAATTGGAATGTCTTTGTAAGGGCCATGAAAAACAGAGCATTTTAATGTGATCCCAACTTTTTTTTTGCTATTTCATATTTTTATTTGAAGATTGACTTTTCCAGCAGGAGGTTCATTAAATCTTTTCAGGGTGTCTCATTTCAGCATACCAATAGCTTCTCATTTTCCAAATGAAACATCTAGAAGGGCTTTCTAAGAACTTGTTTGGAACTAAGTGGCATTTTAAAGTTTTCCAGGGGCTTTATCTAGAATGGGTGAAGTCCAGACACATCTGTCAGTTGCTTTTAAGATGCTCCGAATTAGATCAGTCTTGCAGGATATTTTGATCTGCATCTGGTCTCCATAGGCAATACATGCAAAAGCTTTCTTCCAAACTAAGCAAATTTACCCATTTTCTGTTTCCCATAGGTTTCTTGAATGGGCATCACTTGGAACGCGGGCTTGGTTAGCACCAAGGGCCTCTGGTCTCTACACTCCCCACTTCCCCAGCTATCAGCTTTGCCCCCTGCAGACACTGGCTAATGCAAGCAGAAGGGCTCTTTAGGGAGGAGCCTCTTTGGGGAGCTGCCACTTCACCAGTTGGACTTCTTGCTTTTTTGTTCTGCTACGAGCTCAACACGCCAAGTATTTGAGGACCAGCTTTGGCTGAAAACACAAGGCTTGAAAGTTAAAGAAACCTAAGAACGCGTCCAATTAGCACCAGGGGGAGCCTCTGTAATTCATTCTGTTGGAAGAGGGCACCCAATCAGCAGCACACATATGGCGCAAGTGTTTGAGAAGTTCATAGCCTGGCAAACGGAGCCGCGCCGCTCTCATCCAAGCTCGCAGCAAAGAGACCAGCCCATCTGTGAGCAGAGTCCTTGTGCTGGGGGCTCTTCTCCTGTTCCCTGTCTTTTTCTTTTGGTTGTTATTTTTTTCCTTCTCCTTCACTGTCATTTTTCAAAGGAGGTAACAGCATTTCAGGAAGATGGTGCAGACAGCACAATCAGATTTATAGCATTTCCACTCTCTGCTTCTCATTAATATTGACTTTTTTATATTTCATCTCTGACAGCAAACATGACTCTTACAAAAAATGAAAAGTAATTCCTCTCTTCAGTTCCCAGCTTTCCATGAATGGGAGATAACATGCCTTACTCATTCTGAGCGAAACATTCACTGCTTCTCTGTGTGGTTAATTACAGTGCTTTGCTTTATTGTCTGGCACTCCTAAACAATTGCTGCGAGTTTCTCACTGAAGTCTGCAACTGAGAAAATAATTTTTTGAGGGAACTGTATTCATTAAGTTAAATCATAATGTGTCGCTCTTTTTTCCGGACTTCAAGGCTTGTGTAATGCTGGGGCAGTGTAATGTGCACTTGTAATTAATAAGATTCAGGATTCTTGGGAAAAGAGCTAGAGAAAAGTTCCAAATGGGAAATTATTTCTTGATGGGAGATGGTGATATTTTTGTTATTACCACTCCCACATTTTCAGACAAAGGAGTTAATTCACCTCCCCACCAATTCAGGGCAACTGGCCTAAAATGGTAAAGATGGATATGAGAGCGTTTGGCTTTTTATGTTTGTATTTCCACTGTCTGATATCTGCAGATCTGGAACAGTTCGAAGCACAAAGGAAAAACCTTTTTGTCCACTCCACCAGCATGGGTGACAAAAGCTATCCTGAAGTCTGAAAGATGCTGCTCCTGCCTAGAAGACTGCAGGCTTGGGTGGCATTAGGACAGTACCAGCATGCAGCGCACAGCCATAAAATGCTCATCATGTGCAGTGGGACCTTCTCTAGCCTGTGTCCAAGAAATGCTGGGTCTGCCTTCTTACTTAAACTTCAGATAGAACGGAAAGGCCATATGTGTGCCTTTTCCTAGAGCCTAGTATATATTTTTTAAAGAACAGAGATTTGGGAAGGGGGAAATCCATTAGACAGGATAGATTTGGCTTATCAGCCTGTCTTTTCCCCATGCATCTGAGATCATAGCTCTCCAAGAAATAAAGCCCAACAGATTGAAATGGAAACTCACTTTTATTGACTATTTAAGACTCTCCTTCGTTTTCCTGAAAGCCACTTGTTTGTCACAGGCAAAACAAGTAAGGACTAGACCACTAACAGCAAATGAGATAGTCCTTTCCTTGCACCAGGAAAATCCCCAACCTGCTCAAATTAGCCAAGTTTGGAAAGGTCAACCCTCCATCACAGGCCTATCCCATAAGCTGGGGTGTCCTCCAGGGAAGCACTGCACCACTTCTGCTTGAGTGCTGTCGGTGAGGAGGTACACACTCCACAAAGCAGATTAAAAAACAAATAAATCCTCTTTTGAGAGCTGTTTACAGCTGTAGCTTTTCTTCCAGTATTGAAAAAGGCATTTGAGTGCCATTCAAGCATCCACACACAGCACAGCAGTCATACTTGAGTTTTCTCACCACATTTGAGGCTGATTCAGTGTTGGGTTGATTGCAAATCCCCCCAAATAAGGGGAATGAGGAGGGCGGGAAGAGGGATGTTGAAACTGGAAGAAGCATGTGGTGATGGAGGACTGGAAAGATGGGATCAACAACTTTTTGGCCACTGGGTGCCTGAAAGGGGTTTGAAACGGGGTGTGAAGTTATCAATAGCTGTCAGGAAGCATTGCCTGTGTTTGCTGCTTCACTCCTGGCTCGGTACTTAAAATGGAACGATTGATTGGTTTCAGAGCACGCCATAATCGATACAGCACGTTTGGATGAATATTGCAGCTTTCCACCTAATTAGAGTTGACTCGGTTGTTGAGTATTTCAAATCAGTAAAATGCTCGTATCAGTGCTGTAATTTCTTAAGAAGGGAAATACCGCCCTGTTTGGTCTTTACTTTGTTTTATGCATGTGCATCCTCATTTCTGTATTTGTTTATGTTGTTTGCTTTAGTGAATGTGCTTTAGTGAATATGCTTTAGTGTTTTTGTGGGCTTAGATTGAACAGAATTTGCCTTTGGGCAAAGCTTGACATAAAAGCTTAATCTGCAGCCAAAACACTTTTCTTTTTCCTCATAGGGTCGTAAAGGAACAGAGTGCACAGAGCATGGTCATCGTGCTCCAGTGCTCCATCACCAGTGGTCAGCAAGAGGCGCTGCGAGCTGGCTTTCAGCAGCAGCTTTGCAAGCGCCTGCAGAGCCTCCAGCACTCCACCGGCTGTCACCATGCACAGCGTTACAGAGACAACATCTCAAAATCCAGGCTAACCCTTTCTTAGAGCTCCATTTGTACTGTAGTGTTTTAATGTCACTATAAAATGCCAAGCGATGCCCTACAGCAGTGTGATTGATGAGCACATGTCTTGTGGTTTTCTCGCAGCCTCTCCAATTAGCCAGCTCTCCAGCACACGCCAGAGGTGCCTGAAGGGGGTTTCTGCTTGCTAAGGCCATCTGCTGTCCCTGCAGGGAGATGTGCTAATGAATTAATCACACAGGACTGAAGTACATGGGTACAAAGGAGGAGCAAAGGACCCTGCTGTCACAGGGTTGAGGGAGTCTTAGGTGCCCCAAACCACAACTTTAACATCCCTGGCAGTGTTCAAGGCCAGGTTGGATGGGGCATTGAGCAGCCTGCTTTAGTGGAAGGTGTCCGGGCCCATTGCAACTAGGTGATATGTAAGGTCCTTTCCAACCCAAACCATTCTATGGTTCTTCGATTCTCTGATTTTCTAAACCCAGTAAAATCCAGATCAGGACAAACTGATCCAGAATCAGGACAAAGCAATGTCTTTGACCTTCTGAACAGCACATCAGCAATAATGGGTTCTTCCTAATTGTTCTCCTCTTCTAAGGATGCATCTGGCAGAAAAAGCAGCAGGCCTATCTCTCTGGTAGATATAGAAACTGAGATGCTTGATTTCACATGGGGGAAGAGTGAGGTCTGGCTCATAGATATGGCTTTGCCGTGCTCAAGTGCAGGGAGCATTTGCAGAAACACTGTCTGCAAGAGAACACCTGATGAATGGATCCAGAGAGGCATGCAAAGATAAATGAGCTCCATAACCCTTGGCTTTGTCCACTCCTCTAGTCTTTAATAACATCCCAGACGAGGTTAATCTGCATTAAATGCCTCCAGCAGCAACCCGAGCATGCTGAGACAGACTACCGCTTAGGCTGTTAGCACACCTAGCCACAAGGTTTTTTCCTGTCACAAGGCTACTTAAGCTTGATGCCTGGCAATTAGTTGCCAGTCTGCTGCCTGGAGAAGCAGCTCAAAATAGGACATTTGGTTGTTGGATGAAGGAGCCTTTATTATAGATAGGGGCATATATATATATATAGGGGCATATATATATATATATATATATATATATATATATATATATATATATAAACTAAATACAGCCTTATCCCCTCTCAGCAGCTGAGTCTGTTCAGCCATCCCCTGGCTGTGAGTGCTCTCAGAGCCTCCCCCAGTGTCACCAAACCCCACAAAGGCATATTTCCTCCAAAGAGAATATAAAAAGGGCAATAATCCATGGCTAAGCTGCAGCAGGAGCTTGTCTGGGGGCACTCGGCAGCAGCCAGCATGAAATGCCTAAGCAAGCAGCCTGAGCTGCCTGCTGACTACTTCTGCTTCTGGTTTCACAGCTGAAGCTTCCAGTTTTCCCTAAATTGCACCCATGCTTCTGTGAGAAGACTCAGAATAGTGGGAAAGAAAAGGACAAAAAGCTTTTGCCTGTTTTGGTCTGGGTTTAATTGCTGACATGTCAGAATTTGAAACCTCCAATTGCCTCTCAGCACCACGCTGGAGATTTCAAGAGGCTCCTGTTGGTATTTAAATGTGCATCAGGGTGGTGGGGCATCTAATTAGGGGCTGTCTAATTATGAGGATGTTGTCCCAAAATGCAGTGATCTCTCAGAGACCAGAACAATCTTTGAGGTAAGCAAAGAGAGAGGCTTGCCATCAGAATGGGGCTGCCATCATTCCCCGAGAAGAAAGAGATCAAATTAGACCATCCCTCGTTTCAAAATGGGATTCCTTCACCCATAGGTTACCAGCACCGAGCCTGAAAGTGATGAGCAGTGGAGATGGGCGATGATGAGACGGTGGCGACTTCCGAATGTTTCTTTCATTGTAATGGCTTGAAAACCCTGTGAAGCTATAAAAGCTTTTTTCCTGGCTGTTTTGGACTTCAAACCAGCCTTTTCTAAGAGGTATTTTTATACAGTTCTTCCTCTTTTCATCCCTTCTCCTCTCTCTCTCTTCCCCCCTATAACCTCTCTCCTCTGCCTGTATTATCCACCAGCGTGTTGCATTTCCCACACCACATGCTGCCCACAAGGGGAGGAGCAGGCACGGGTCTTTTCAAGGGCAAGGGTTGCCATGCATTGCCCACCAGCAGGACCAGACCTCTCTGGCCATCCCTTAGGGGACCATCCCGAGCAGACTGCACAGCTCCCAAGGCACAGCTCCTCCTGAGGCTGGTGGAAATCACACAAAGTCAAGTGAAATCCAGCTTCGCATCCCCCCCTAACCTGCCTTCCCCAAACCACAAAACCTAAGCTGCCATCACCAGACGCAACATGGAACACCCCTCTGGACTGTGACTGGTGGGCCTGTGCCTGGCTTTCCCCTCGAGGTCTTTCTGATCGCAGCAGTTTTGTTAAGAATCAAATCATCTAAATTCTCTGGAGGTTTTATTTGCATGTATCGATTCCCGGAGAGGCAGGAAGTTTAAATTGGAGTGGTTGACGTGCGCAGCGTTAGCTCTGATCGATGTGGCCCCTTTAGATGAATACAGTCATCTTGTACTTAATTAGAGATGACTTGGTTATTTCACTGAGCATTTCATGTCAAGACAGGTACCCAGTGTGGCTGTTCAGCTCGCTGCAAGGGCGAACGTGCCCAGAGGATAGTTCTGGTTTGCCCATAGATGTATAAAAGCAGATGAGAGAGAGAGCAACAGAAATGTGGAAGGGAGGATGTAGCAGAGGCCCTTAGGCAGGAGGGGAGAGTGGATTCAGGTCCTGGACCACATTCTCCATGCTACGGTCTGTTAGTGACGTAGTCACCGAGCAGACCTCGGCCTCATGTGTCCTTGTGAATGGCTGCAGGAGAAAGTGCATTTGTCAATGAAACAAACATTTATTTGACCCGCAGTGAAATCACTTTTTTAAGTGAAGAAACAAAACAAAACAAAAAACAAGTAAAAAAAAAAAAAGAGATAGAATAAAGGTAAGATGCCCATTTGTTTGTTTATTTCCACTTGGTCTATTTGACAGCATTTATGAATGTTCCCTTTCCCCATCCTTGTGCTCTAAGGATTATTTATTTTGGGGGAATAAGTCCAGGAGCTTCATCTCCACATACAGCTGGACAGCATGAGAGATGCCCCCAGTGCCCTGAAGCGCAGTGGTCCCTGAGGCAGAGGGGTCTGGGAGACCTTGGCGATGCTGCCCCATCTCTAAGTGAGGGAGCAGGTTCCCCATCTATCACTGCCCTGGCACAGGCACCTGTTGGTCCCCTCCTCCAGAGGAGCTTTCTGAGTGCTGCCATCCCTGCTTTTGCCCAAGGTGATGCAAGGAAAGCCCAGGCTGGAGCCCAGTGCTGGGTCCGAGCCAGTGCTTGGTCCTGGTGGAGTTGGTTTAATGCCTGCACTGATTAGCATTGGCTGTTTAGCCACAGATTCCCCAGTTTCGTGTGGGCAAAGCACAGCTGAGCACTCATCAGGCATTGTTATTAAGATTGTATTATGTAAATTAATTGCACACATAAGCACTGGCATAGCACAGTGGAGCGCAGGCTCTGCAGACTCAGGAAATGCCTGCAACTTCTCTGGATTTCCACAGTTTGAAAATGTTTCCTTTCCCTTCCAGAAACCAAAGAACACAAATAGGTTTTTCTTACCCCGGGGCAAGGAGATAAATCATCCAGCACAGAAAAAGGGCATCCTATGTAAAGAAGGAAGGATGCAGCACTGAAGTCTGCTGCTCACACAGCTTCTCAGTGCAGCAGCGTTAAGAACCACCTTGCTATCGCATCGACAGTGTGCTATCTGAGGCATATTCATAGAATCATAGAACAGTTAGGGTTGGGAAGGAATAGCTAAAGGTTTCCCCAGATCCCCATTAATTCTTTCAGATGAATGTTCTCTATAGCTTGGCTGTATTTATTGACATTCAAATATGTCTTTCCCAGCTCTCCTATTTGTTCTTGCCATTGATCTTCAGCTATCATCACCCCTGCGGTGATTTGGGAGATGGTTCTCTGCTGGCGCTGGGTGGGCAGCCATTATCCTCCTGGACCATGCTGCAGGAATCTTGGTATTTGTCTACCAGATCTTAACCTTGGTACCTGTCAGACTGCAGACCTCCTCAGAAGTGTGCTCCAGAACATTACATTTTCCCTCTGCAGATGTGATCCCACACCGGGTGGAAACAGAGTCCAGCTGTGCCCTAGTGTTTCCTGAGCAATGTCACTTTGATGCTAATTTAACTTCCCAGGGGCCTTTTGTGGACAGACCCTCCAGTGGAGTACCTGTAACCTGCCTGTATCTTCCTCATGCTCTGTGTCTGGTTAGAACATTCCTCATCAGTTCACGGAATTAATGAAGACTGCATCTGCTAAGCTGATTTATGTAAATAAAGTCAAATACAGTTTAACAGTGGGTGAGAGGGTGAGCCTGGGTACCAGGGATGGGATGGAAGCTGAAAAGGTTTGGGCTCACAGGTGGGGAACCTACCACAAAGGGCTTGAGGTAAGAAATGGGGGAACGTGTGGCTCCTTCCAAGCATGCCAAGGCATCAGTTGTTTGATAAATTACCTTTCAGATTAAAACAATTCAGCTCTGCTTCCTATCAGTTGCTTTCATTAATGAAGTTTGATGTTAATAAAATCAACCACCCCATTTTTTCGCCTCCTTGTCCTGGAGGAAAAGCTGTGGGAAGGCACGAGTAATGGACCGGGGTAAAAACTGACTCCATTCATGGCTTCATCCCACTGAATTCCCTCTTGGTGTTTGGAATGGGAATTCTTAGTTTCTTTCTCAGGCAGACATGTTTTGTCACAAGGTCACCCACCCCACACACTCTTATGCTCAGCAAAAAAAGGAGCACATACTCCCTGTCTGTTCATAATTTGGAATAAATAAATTTGGGATTTGGGAAAACTGGGATAAGCATTGGGATGTGTCTGGTGCAATGGAGTTGGGGGATGGCTTGCAAAGCCACATAGCTCTGTGGAAATGGAGATTTTGTGGTACCATAAAGGGTGGCAGATGGTGAACTGGCTCGAGATGCGTTTCCTCTGTGGCACATCCTTTCTTAATCCCCTCTGGGTCCCTCCACACTCCTGGAAAAAATGAAAAGGTCAACTGAAAATCATGAGTAAATAAGTTCAAAGTGTGTCAAGATCCAGGCAATAAATAAACCACCAGCTCTTGCATTGCTGCTGAGAGCTGGCACACGTCCCTGGTATGCAGGGACATGAAAAGCTGCCTGCACCTCTTCTTGCACACCCTCACCCTTCAAGGTTGGATGTATGAAACACTTGGACACACACATGCACGAGAAATGTGTAAAGGCTTTCATAAGTGATGCAGCTTTTGTATTGCCCTAATAGGAGAGGTGAGAGTAACTCTGGTATTGTGATCCATGTGAATAAGGAGGTGCTTGCTACACCTGGGCTGTAATTTTGGGCTCATTCCCTAAAGAACCTAAGTAAGTTCTCCACATGCTCTTCTGTCCCATCAGCCTCCTTGGCAGCACAAGGGATTCAGAGGATGGGTTTGGTGGATGTCCATATTCTCTGGTGTGCTGGGTTACTGCAGCCCATGTCCCTGAGGGGGACCAGAGGAGGTTTAGCTGCGAGTGGAAGCTGATGTGAACCAGAGGGACCCAAAGCAAGCCAGGTAGATGCTCCTGGGTTGGGGGTTATGCACGGGACATTGGCCCTACAGTGTGACCCCAGATCACTTGAGGCTGCCTGTGGATGGGGTCTCATGTAGTGAGTGGCCTGAGTCAAGTTAAAGCACAAACCAAGCAAACTAAGAAACAAACCACCTACAAAGAGTTCCGTTCGTGTGCCTGAAACAAAGCATTTGGGATTCCTCTGCAGAAGGTAACAGAAGTCCCCTACTGAAACTGTTCCTTCAGATAAACACCATTTTTAACTAAAGAGATATCTGGATGCATTCAATGTGAGACCGGGGGGAGAGGGCAGCAGGATCAGGAGGAGCAGCCAGGAATGCTTCGAAGATCCATCTTTGGGAAGAGAAAGCCATCCTGTCACCCTGATCGAGTAATCCCCTACAGTGGCACTGCCACCACAGCTCGCCTGCACATGGCAGAGTGGGTTAACTAAGCTCTAACAGAGGTTAGAGTCAAGAGGATTTTTTTCAATATATCTTTATTTTGATCTCCTCTTAAGCAGAGCCACTCAAAGAAAGCTGTAATTACTGCAGTATCTTTTTCCTCTTCCTATTCCACACATGCACTTGGCTTTGCATGGCCTCAGAGGCAATTTTATGGAAGAAAATGTGCTATTTTAGTATTTATTTTGGATACATTCCTAACAAGACTTGCCAGGGAAAAGGTTTTCTTTTTGTGGGGTTTTTCTTACGAGAGATGAAATGCCAGCACAGGCCATTATGGATCAATGAGATCTGGCATATAATTATGAAGCAAGCTGCTAGCTCTGCACACCCTTGTCTGCCCTTGGCCCCATACAACAGCCATCGAGACTGTAATCCACATCTGTTGGTCCTGCCTCTTCCTCCTCCCTTGTACCTTTGATGATGGTGGCTCCATTGCCTCTCTGTAATTACCTTGCCAGGCAGCAGGGACAAGGCATAGGGGTGCCCTTGGGGGTAGCAAGGTGGGACTTAACTTTGGGGCGTGCGTTAAAGACATGCCAGCTTGTGTTTGTTTTGTTTCTAGTTGTCCCTTTTGCAGCCACAGGCCAAACCTTTCAGCCCCATCTTTCTGCAGGTCCCTTTTATTACAGTCTAGAGGAAGGTTTCCTGCAGGATTTCAGTCCTTCCTGGAGCAGCGTGACATCTATGGAGGAGCATGGGGTCTCTCAGCCCCAAGGATGCACTTGCAGCTGCTGTTGGGTAATCCATAAAGGGAAGAGCTGTCTCCTGGAGAAAACAAACCAACCAACCCCAAATGGCCACAGGTGGGGGAGATTTAGCACCAACGTGGTGCTAAATTGTACCTTCAGCATCCTTAAAAAGCCAGTGGGGTTAGATCAGAGCATGTTCCACTGCAGTGGGAGTATAACTGGGGTCCCCTTGGTACGAGGTTTAGGGGAGGACCTGGACCTCTATCTTGCTGAGTTAGGACAGGATCTGGTGTGGGATCTGCTTTTAAGATGGGAGCTGTGATGATGCATCCTCTTCTGCCAACCCCAGGTTAACTGATCTGATTAATCACTGTTGCATTTACTAACAAACTTTGTTAAATCACTGTTTTACATCCATAAACACATTGCTCTTTCTCTCTTCCAAGTGAAATATATCACTTTCTGTGACAGCAACTCAGCCTCTGCCCTTAGAGGGCCCTGGGTCAGTGTGTGCATCAGGTCCATTTCAGCCAGGTTTGGGGCTCCTCTCTGCTGCTCCCTTCTTATGTGGAGGTCAAGGGGTGTCTTTGGCCCTGGTGCTGCTTTCAGTCTTGGTTGCACTGGTGCTCATGAAGCCTGTCCTGTGGGAAGGGGCTGTGCATGTAGCTTGCCCAGCTCTATCCCTCTTTGTTTAATAATGGGGCTGCAAATCCCTGCATCTCTTTGCCTTCCATTCTTGCTTGAGTATGTGCCTTTTCACAGCTGTCAAGGACACCTCTTGCTTGTGCTTAGCCTGCCCCTAACAAGACTGTCTTTGGGTGGTTTGTTTAATAATTATCACAGTGCTTAAACCATCTTTTTTATGGTATCTTTTGGGGACCAGAAGGTGCTCCTGATACCTCTCTTTAATGGGTATTTCATGCCCTTGAAACAAGCTGCTTTAGAGAAAGGATGTAAAGACAGGATCAGTTAAATAGGGGGCTGTGTCTTATTTCTGTGTAAGGTGCTGGGGCTTCACTGAGAACAACAGGTTTATGTTCAAGCTGACTGCAGACAGTATTAGGTTGTGCCATATGAGTGGCTGCAAGACAAGCTCTTTGTTCATTTCATGCTGGCTTAAACAACAGCACCCCCTGTTCCCTGAGGTTCAGGTTCAAGATGAGGAAGAGAGGATAACAGGAGCCCAGCATAACTGGGGCATCCCAGCATTTGCAGGTGGTTTTGGGACATCACCTCACCCAACAGGTCTTTGGGGATAGGGAGCTTGACTAGAGGAGTCTGTTCTGTAGCAATTCTAGACCAAAACTGGCATTTTCTGCCTTCAACCCCTTACACTTCTTGGGAGATGCTGAGAACTTCTGCGATTCTACTCTCTTTTTAGACACTTTTGTAAGTCAATGGGGCTAGAACTGAAATACCTGCTCAGTCTGCTAAGCACGTTTGGATAGAAGTGATACAGGCAAACACAACTTGGTGAAACACACAGAGGTCCTGAATTTCAGCTGTAGCTTTGGGGTTAATGGTGAGAAAATATCAGCTGTGTGGGAAGGGCACAGGATGCCCCCCCCATTTCAGGCAGGCTGGAGTCACCCTTGGCTCAGCCACTGGCAAAATAACCCACCCCTAAGCCTCCCTTTCTGGGGGTTCGGCAGTGCAAGCTGGAGCTTTAGCAGGAATGATTGCAGTTATGGCATTGCTCTTGCTTGACACCAGAGGTCAGCCAGTGCAGGGGGGGTCTTGCGGGGTGTCTCCACCAGCAGCAGGAATTGCTGGCGAGCCGGGCTCTTCCTTTGCAGGGAAGGAAACAGCGATTCATCTCAGTCCTATTTTCTCCATCCACAGCGAGGCTAAACCAGCAGGAGGCATCTCCATTGCTCGCAGCTCCAAATCTCTTTTCAGCTAACAGGTAATGAAAAGCACTCTGCTTTTCCTTGGGTCACACTGCTGGGCTGCCATGCAAGCTCCGTGGCCGGATCGATGTTCCTGCTGCTGTCATGTTTCCCATCCCTTCTTCCCAGGCACGCAGCCATTCACATCTGCCTCCTGCTCAGATTTGCCAGGCTCCTGATGGGCCTTTGGCCTGAATTTTGGGCAAGGGCTGCTGTTTCGGAGCCCTTGGCTCTGCTATGGGGTTGGTGGCTGGCTGCCTGGAGCTCAATGGCTGATGTGGCACCCACCAGCCTATATAATTTTTTGCTGTCCCCGTGTCCAACTGTGTATTAACAAACACAGCCCAGGGGAAAAAAGGGCACTCCACAGCCTCCCCTTTGCAGCAGGGGAAGAAACAAGTGTGCAGCTTTGCCAGACAATTTTCTCTTTATCACAGGTTTTGTCATGCTAGCTCTGTGTGACAGGGTAAAACCAGAGGGGATTGCAGCCTTTTTTATTAGTTTGTTTTTAAATTAAACTTTACATTTGTCTTTTACATTTGTCAGTAAAAGTTTTGTATTTTTCTCTTTTATATTTGACTGGAAACAAACAAAAAATGCTTCTTGTTATCCAGGTTTTTTAAGCTTTGGTTTCTGTCTTCAGATGATGGCACAAATCTACTTAACCACACTGAGGGAGACATGGATCTCATTTCCAGAGATGTGAAGCAACAAACCCACAATGCCTATAGCTTTAGCTCAAATAAATAGCCACTATGCAAGTTCTGGTGTCCTCAACGTAAAAAGGACATGGAACTGTTGGAACAAGTCCAGAGGAGGCCACGAGGATGATCAGGGGACTGGAGCACCTCCCATATGAAGACAGGCTGAGAAAGTTGGGGCTGTTCAGCCTGGAGAAGAGAAGGCTGAGTGGAGACCTCATAGCAGCCTTCCAGTATCTGAAGGGGTCCTATAAGGATGCTGGAGAGGGACTCTTCATTAGGGACTGTAGTGATAGGACAAGGGGTAACGGGTTAAAACTTAAACAGGGGAAGTTTAGATTGGATATAAGGAAGAAGTTCTTTACTGTGAGGGTGGTGAGGCACTGGAATGGGTTGCCCAGGGTAGTTGTGAATGCTCCATCCCTGGTGGTGTTCAAGGCCAGGTTGGACAGAGCCTTGGGTGACATGGTTTAGCGTGAGGTGTTCCTGCCCATGGCAGGGGGGGCTGGAGCTGGATGATCTTAAGGTCCTTTCCAACCATAACTGTTCTACGATTCTATGGTGCAAAGACCATTGGTTGGGGACTGGAGTTCATCTGCTGTCCAGAGCAAAGAGCTTGTAGGGACGGCCGGGGCTCTGAGGACTGTGGTGAGACACTTGGCAGCAGTGGAGTGCAGCACCCTGATGTTCTGGTGAGTTTTGCAGTTTGGATCAGGTCTTGTGAGGCGGGGAAGGAAGGATTTGTCACTGCAACTCCCTCCCTGTGTGGTCATGGTGAAGCACCAGGGTCCACAGGGATGTTTGTTCTCTGGGCTGATGTGAGGCTGAGAAGTTAAGTTTCTTTCAGGTAGGCAGCAGCAGTCTTGCTTATAACTTGCCTGGTAGGAGGGCTGCCATTCTGTGCAGCTTATTTCTGCATGTGGTAGTGGAGTGGCCACATGCAGAAACGTTATGATTGGGCAAGTCTTGATATCTAGACAGCAAGGACCAAGCGCACTGAATGGCTTCACAGGAGTGGTTCCATAGACTCAAGTGGGCAAGCACACTTGCTCTGCAGTATGTGCTGGGTACTTATTGGGCTCGATACTAATTGCAAGGACTTCACTATGGTGGCGAATCAATGTAACTACATCAATGTCTGATGGCATTCATACATTGGTCTGAAAAGCCAGGTGGTGGTATGGGGATGTGTGAGGTGGCATGGCCTCTAGTCAGTCCTTCCCTTTTGATTATGGGGAATATGCTAACTGAGCTGCTTGGGCAAAAGTCTTCTGCCTTCCTGCTCTCAGCTGAGGGGCTTCCAAAAGCCTCTTGGCCTCAATACTCCCTGAAGAGTGTGCAGGACCAGGAGGACCTGGTACTTGGCTCTTATCACCTTGCCCTTGGCGCAGGATGTCTTGTGCAGGATAAGTAGGTGCCCATCAGCACTGACTGTGCCATTTCTATATTACTGCAGCAGGCACATCACTGCAGGAATGAAACGGGGCAGCCCTCAGCCACAGCAAGAGGTTGCTCCCCCTGTTCCTGTTGGATCTGCACTGGAGACACATCAATTCAGAGGCAGATTTTTGTTGCTGCTTTCTGCTTTGTGCAGAGGATGCTAAAATGCAGCAGCAGAGCCTGCTTTCCCCTCCATTTTGTGCAGAGAACTGACCTGATTGCAGGGCAGTTTATTTCTCCCTTTCTCCCTTAGACTGTGGAATTGCTGTACAGCCCAGAGCTCTCCATTTGTAAGATCCTTCCTCTTTCTGTCACTATCTTGTAACTACTCTGTACAGCGCTGCCTGCTTCCCAATGTATTATATCTGCGGGTCGATGGAAAGGGATGTTGAGGTTTCATCAGAAGCACTGGTTCATCCAGCAAAACAGGCCTGCAGCCCACAAGCCCACACATAAAAAGGAAAATGCTCTTGTATCAAATTGTTGGAGTGTTTTGCTTTGGGTTTGGAGTGGGGTTTTTCCACCCTAGGTTTTCTGTGGGCAGAGAGAGGAGGCACTTGGGCCATGGATAAGGGCTGCTCAGTGGGTCCCAGTGGGGTTTCAAGGCTCTCCCCTCCTGACAGAGGGGCATGAAAAAGTTCCTCAGGCCTCCAGGGCAGAGTAGGAACGTATTGCTGGTTCTGTAAAACCATGGGTTACATAGAATCGTAGAATCATAGAACTATTTATCTAACATACATAATTTAGTTCATACTCTAATACAGAATATTAGATGTGAAATATATATCTAATATATAATTTATTAGAGAATATATTCTATATTTAGAATATTATAGAATATATTCTATATTCTAAATATAGAATATATTATTTTCTAATACAGAATATTAGTTGTGAAATAGATATATTACATATATAGTATGTAGTATAATTGCAGGGAATGAGATAGAAAAGAAAGAAATGGCAGGGGATTACAAGGAAAGGCAGGAAATGGTGGAGAATGGTGGGGAATGCTTGTGAATTGCCTGGCTATACACCACATAATACATGATGTAGTGAAACTATAGCGTGTGATGCTTCTCAGAACTTTCTATTTATTAGAAACTGCTAATAAATATCATCAGATTATGCCCTTTCAGAAGGAAATGTCTTCATTCCAGTTTCCAGCAGTACTGGAGAACTGAGGATCCTTGGACTGGAGACCTGTATCAGCAGTTGAATGTGTTCAGAAGGAGGCTGGATCTGTAACACAGGTGATCCTGCAAAGGCGTACAATTGATTCCCAGTGTTAGTGCTGTGTGCTATGTCTTGAGGGCTACTGGTGAGTAATTGTAACAATGGGAAAATCTTTATTGCTCAAGTCCTGGTTCAGGGTTCAAGCAGCTCATCTCCCAAAGAGCCCTTGAGATGGGAAAATAAACAAGGTGTCCAAGCAAACTGTGTTTCTAGAGCCCTGCCTGGGCTGTCTCTGCATGATCAGAGGAGATGGCTCTAACAGTGGGCTATGGTCTCTGGAGCAGGAGTGCTGGGTACGAAAGAGAAACAGCAAGATCCACCCACTGTGGTTATGACCTCTGTCATAAGGAACCTATGGCTATGGATGTAATTCAGTCCTAAGCTGCTGTTTATGATACCCACAACTATAGTAATGAACTGTAAAATCATACAATGAAATCTGGGCTTAATGTTTAGATTTTGAAGACTGTAAAATTGGAGTACTTGAGGATGAAGAGAAAAGGGAGGAGGGAGTAGGGGGAATTATACCCTCCCCACCACTGTCTCCTGCCATCATCTGTGAATTCTGTCCTATTCCCTGCCAATCCCTTCTATTTCCCACTGTTCTGAGCTATTTCCTGGCATTCCCCACAGTTCCACGCAATTCACAAACATTCCCCACCATTCTTCACCATTTTCTGCCTTTCCTTGTAATCCCCTGCCATTCCGTTCTTTTCCATCTCGTTCCCTGCGATTCCTCACCATTCTGTTCAATTCCCCACTGTAGTGTGCCATTCCCTGTCATTCCCTGCTATTCTCCTCTCGTCTCATCCATGCCCTGAAATTTCCTGCCAATCCCAACCATTCTCTGCCATTCCCTGGAATTCTGCACCATTCCCCATCATTCCCTGCCATTCTGTACAATTCCACACCATTCCCTGTGATTCCCTGCATTCCTCTTTGTTCCCTTCTATTCCCCACCATTACTCCCCCCTCGTTACCCAAGCCTGAGGGTCTCTCTTCCACCCCTAAATGTCAGCCAGATATGGGGATGCACAGACAGCTGCTCACCTCTTGGGACAGGCACTCATATATACACACAGTATGTATCTCCTTAGTAGGTACACACAGAGAATCCTGTACACATACACCTTATGTATGTACGTATATGGCACAGAGCATACGTATGGAGTGTCTATATACTTACACCAAGAATTACGGCTAGTGTGTATCTTCTGTAAGCTCTCAACTCTCAGTTTCCACAGATGTACCTACTACATGTATATACTGTGTTTATGCATCCAGTAATGCTGTATGTATTTACCACAGACTACATATGTGTAGTATATATAATATACGGCATATGTAGTATGATGGTATAATTACTATTTTGAATGAAACGGTAAAATATATAGGAATAGTACACATCTCAGGATACTATAGAATAGAGATAATATACTACATAATATAGACTCTTCTGTACAGATATAGCTCCAGTTACATACATACTACATAAAATGCCACTATTATATTGTAGAATATATCAAACACTGACTATTAAACAGTACGTGGTATCTATGTTACCTATAATATGTGGTCTAGAACATAGCATTTTTAGTAGATTGCTGATATATATTAACTCCATACTAGATGGTACCTGTAGGGTATAGGTTACATAGTATTTACATACAGGATACTATATATTTACCCTATGCTACAGCCTTTACCTTTATTGTTTACAGGGTGTATAGAACCAAATTTGATCTAAACCAAGTTTTCAATAGAGTACAAAGGTTATGTAACTGAATTAGATAGAGTATGTAAAGTATATAATTATTTAAACCATACAATCTAAAATATATTAACTATACATTTCTGACAGATAGTAGATACAGCATATATACCACATCATGTATTATGTAGTGTATATCCAGGCAATTCACAAGCATTCCCCACCATTCTCCACCATTTCCTGCCTTTCCTTGTAATCCCCTGCAATTCCATCTCGTTCCCTGCAATTATACTACATACACTGCATACTATATATTCTATGTCTAATATTTTGTATTAGAATATGAACTAGATTATGTATGTTAGATGAATTGTCTTTTATGTACACACTATATGCCTCTCCAATTTCCCTATCCTGTGCAAATATAACCCCCTCTTTACCCCCCCAGTGTGGTGGTGATGTGACTTGCAGGGCAGAGAAGAGAGTTTCAAATTCAGGATGCCTCTGGGTTGGTGGGCTCACCTGTTTGCTGCTCATTTCAGCTGTCTCATGATTTGATCTGTCTGTGCTCCATTGTTTGCTGTTCACTCTTCTATTCCAAAACTGATTTCCTGGGTTGGCAGAGAACAGGGGATAAAAAGGAAAAATAAAACTAAAAATCAAGTTTAGGCTTATGCTTCCCTTCCAGAAGGATGCTTCAAGTGAGCAGGTGCTCAGTAGCTGGTGTGAAACGAGTAGGAGTTGGAAGTATGCGGCACAGACCCGCCCGGCTCCCTGGGCTGTGCAAAACCCAGCACTGGTGGTGGTGCTGCTTCCGAGGCTCCTGCTAAATGATATTACTACAGGCTTGCTCTGGTCTCCCCTGCACTGCGCTACTTTGGGACAGCAAGGTGGTTCTTGCAAGGCTTGACCTCCTTGCCCTTTTCCTTGAGCAATCGTATTGACTAAACACCAGTTCTAAGGGGTGGAGGGGGTTATTGTCTACAGTTTGCTGCTGAACACCATCATTTCTTTCTGTTGGAAACCAAACTTGATCACAATCCTGTTTTCTCAGTGATATCATTTCTAGGTGAGACGTGTCCAGGCACATCGACTGGACTATACAACCTGTACTATAACGCAATTTAGGTTAACCAGGTGCCACTTGCTCTGCAATCTTGCAACATCCCCTTCCTCTGGTGAGCATGCTTACCTGGCATCACAGGAGTCCTGTGAAGCTCCTCTAGCACTGCTCCCTCCAAGAGCTTGCTGAACTCCTTGAGACAAGGCTTATTTCAGCTCACAGCACCAACGCAACCACTGAGTTGCAGACCTCCTGCATGCTTGGTGAGCTGGGTTCAGAGCTGGCTTTGGGCAATGGGCGTCTTTGCACCAGGAGCAATGGGAAGGTGAAAATTCTCTGTGGCAGACACAAAGACATTCCAATGTCCACCACGTGCACATGTGTGTGCCCTTCTACCGAGGAGAGGGCGATGCTCAATAGGTTTAAACACGAAAGAAACCTCACCTGACTCATGCAAGCAGTACCCCACAGCGACAGGCTGCCTGAGCTGCCACCAGATGGAGCAGCCTCCCTAAGGACATCCTCCACCGGCTGCGTTTTCATCAGGAATCTCCCCACCCCCCTTCTTTTTTTTTCTACAGGAATTCATTATGATAAATGTTTTATCAGTGAATTCCGAAGGAATTAACAGTGATTTGCCACTTACTTTAAAGGGTTGCCGACAATTCTAATGGAAGGAGAACTTAGGGTATTTAAATGTCTCCTGACAATTTTATTTAAAAAAAAAATAAAAAAAGACAAATTCAAGCCTAATTAAAATCCCAAAACACAGTTTTCACCTTAAGAGATAGATTGAGGTCATAAAGACCCCTTTAGAAGCTTCTGTGCAAGAGGAGAGGGAGGCGGGGGGTGAAGAATGAAAGCCAATTTAAGGCATACACAGAGCTCTCTGAGGAGTGGTAGGTTCACAAGGAAATCCTGAAAGGCAACTCAGCTCCTCTTGGAGAATCAATCTAAGAAGGCTGAGCAGGAAACATGGTAACCAGGCCTCCAGACTTTCAGTGACCTCTGATGTTATCAGCTCAGCACAAGACTTCCCCAGCCACAATCTACCACCTTCCCAAACAAGATGTGGAAGGGGAAGTCCCAATCTGGCCAGCAGCAGCCAGAGTATAACCAAGGATAGTTTATTGCTCATCTCAGCCTAGCAGACTCACCTGCTCCTTGCCTAATCCATGACATCTGGACAAACACCCATAGCTGCAAGGCTGAGCAGCCTCAACCATGTGCCTTCTTCATCTTCGAAACAGAGGTTTTCCTCTTGACCCTGTGCTATTCAAAAAGGGTGGGAGAGATAGTACTTGTTCCTAGATGAGAGATGAATTTATTTTTCTCCTTTTAAACATATACATTTGCCACGGACAAAAACATCCCCTTGCAGCAGAAACAGTCTTCAGGATGGGGAAAGCGTGCACCTCCTTCTAGGCTGTGCAGCTCTTCAGATACAGTGAAAACAGAGTTCTCGAACTGAATCCAGCAAAATGCTGTGTTACAGCTACTGTTGGCATTTCTCTCTCTCAGGTTAGCTCATGCTACCAAGACTGTACATGACAGTTGGGTCCTGCATCAAGCAAAAAGGCAGGCATTCCCCACTGCCACGTGTCTCCTGTGCCTTTTCCTTTTCCATCTGGCAGTCAGAAGGTTTCAGGCAAGGAAAGGTCAGATTTCAGAGAGGGAATCCATCCGTTGAGGGGCTTTGAACACACAGAGCCACCCCCCTAACTTCAGTTATCAATGATTAAATCCTTGGCCTTGGATAAGAAGAGTGATGGTCTGTATGTGTGTTTTTATCTACACTGGTGCCATGGGAAGAAAAAAGCCACCTTCCTGACCTTTGCAATATCTTCTATTGATTAGTCTTGAAAGAAGTGACAGCACAAAGAGCAGATAACATCCTGTGTACGCTGCGTGTTCTCTGTGATACCTATGGATTGCATATTTGGGAGTATTCTTTGCCAGATGATAGATGTCTGGGATTTAGTACTGGTACATCTGCTGGAGTGGGTTTTATAACATCACTGGTGCGGCCATGGGACCAACTCCTTTTTTGTCCTCCAGGGTGCAAAGTCCCTGTTCTCACCCTTTGCTGCTGCTGTCCAAAAATCCCTCCGAGGAGTCAGTTCAGATTCCACCATCAAGTGAACAATATGAAGTGAGGACCCAGTTGGTTGCTCTGTCCAAGCTGAAATATGCCCCAGTGATAACCAAAACAACCCCTACACAATCAGTGAGGAGGGAATAAACACACGAGTGGCATCTCCTTGGCTTCAGGACAAGCTTTATTAATGTTTCACTTTAACAAACATCATAGTATGAAGGCATCAGTTCTTTAAGTTCTCCAGTACGTGGCACAGACAAAGGAAAAATAAGACTTGGAGGCAAACTGAGCATGTGAGTGGGAGAGTAACAGAAGAGGCATGTGTTAATTGATAGAGGTGCTAGACCATCTATTAGAAGACATTTTGCAAGCAACAGTCTACACTTCATTGCACTGAAGTAAAAACATATTTTTGGATCAATAAAATTACTTTTTTAATTATTATTTTCTTAAAATGTTCATTTATATCACAAATGTCAGGGTAAGGCAAATCCTGGATGAACCGTAGGAAAAAAACCCTTATTCCCCAAGAAAATAGATCTGCATACTCTGTTAAGTTTGTAATTCCAAAAGCAAAGCCGGCATGCACTGCATATAGAGAAAAGTCTTTGTTGTTGTTGTTGTTGTTGTTGTTTTAATTATATTTTTTATTCAAGTGCCTAAAGCAGAACAATGTTAATTCACAGAGAGGCTTTCTCAGTGCTTTAGAGAAAGATTGACAATTAGTTGCAGCAAACGTGTGACCTGTTATTACAGACTCTCTCAAACATCCCCTTTGGATGTCTACGTGGAAGGAAACCCATTCGTCATTGCAGCAGTCACAGCCTGAGGAATACTGTGTCTAATGGTAGGGATGAGTGCTTCCAGACATAGGAGAAACAACCATCAAGCAGAGCCTGATACTCTGTATGCAAACATGAGCACCAAAGGGCTGCTAGTTCCTTTATGCCACCTACTGCAAACTCATTTTGGGTTTAAAACAAAATCCTTGGTGTAAGTCTCTGCGGGGTGATCTGATGTGAATCTTGCTCTTCCACAAAATCATTTCCCTGCACCTCTGCAGCTCCAGGAAGAATGGTGGAGACTGCATCGAGGGGCACAGCTCCAGCCCCAACTACTAACTCAGCTGAAGAAATCATGCTGCTAAACTGTACTCACCTTATGACTAGTGAACCCCCCACACACCTCAAAGCAAAACACACCTGAAGAGACAAACCCTAGAGATACAGCTGCAAATTGTCCTGTAAGGACTTTATCAACTCCTATGTTTGCTTGCTTTTACACTTCCTACCTGGGCTTCATGCTTTGCTGCTCCATCCTTGGTTCATGATTTCAAAGACTCACTGCTGTTTGAGGACCAAGATGAAATGAAAAGTGTAATGAAATTACTGTCGGGGATTAGTGTCTGATGTGATGCACCTGATGATCTACCCACCTTGGATCTCCTCAACATATCACACAGCTCAAAGTTGAGCTTGCCCAGTTCATTCCCCACCCTGCAGGCTTAATTCCCTCACTTACCTACATAGAGGGAGCCCTGCAGTCCTGGTCTTTTCACACACAAAATGGGAATTGAGAGGACAGGTGCCCAGTGCATTTACTCCCCTTCCTCCCAAGGTATTTATCCACTCCTGCCCCACACATTAGGACAGGCTGTTTCAATCAAAGTTAACCACTGTGGAAAATATACAGGAACATATGGGATGCACCCATGTAGATGTACTACATGGTCTCCCACTGAGGAGGACAAGGGCCAGAGGAGTGGTATTTAGCAAATTTAGGTAAACTTAGCAGTATTATAAACCCAATTTATAGGATTTTACACCAGCTCATTTACTCCTTCCACAATTGATCCAATTCAGAGTTACACATTCCCTCATCTCCAGGACAAATACATGATGATGAAGCTCCTCAAGATCTTCTGTAGCACAAGTGCCACCTGGGTTAAAATGCCACAGGAGCTGGGACATGGAAATACTCTTCTGATCCCACCACAAGCAAACTTGGTGGAACTATGCATAAGGAAGCAGGGGGCTGCCTTTTTAGGGGCTGTACTCTCCAAGTGAAATCTGGGGCTTTTCTTGCTTCCCTTTCTAACCCTTGTTTGTCATGACACCCTTTCTAACTAACCTGCTGCTGATGGGAGTCATCAACTGCTGTAGCCAGTGCTAGGTGCATTATGGCCACATTTGACTTGCTGTTACACCAGAAGATGATTTATCACCAAATCTAGCTGGGATAAACCCACATTACAGGAGGACAGAGCTACATATTACCTTGGTTTTTACTTCCCTCCCCCCCTTTTTTGTTTTGGGCAGGTAGTAAACAACTATTTTGGGATTCATGCATATTTTGGGAAAAAAAAAAGAATATAATCAATTACATTCCTTATGTAATGATCAAATTATCAGCCGTATTTGAAAACAACCTGGACACGGGTTGTGTGCTCTTCCACAGAGTGTACTGTCTATCGGTTTTGGTTACAGCACGGTTGGGAAATGTATGTGAAACCCTTTTGTTCCTTTTCTAAAAGTCTCAGCGCAGCATTTGCTGGCAGAACAATTGACATATGGTGAGACAAAATAGCTGCTAATTGCTTTTTTGTAAAAATTAAAAAAAAGGAAGAGATCATGCATATGCAGTAGAAGATATAATGAGGGCTCACACAAGATACGGTGTGAAGTTGTTAAAGCCGGGAGCTGTATTTAAAGATGCCTTGAATGTAGAGCGCCTGTTATGCTGTCACTTGCAGGA
The DNA here is from genome assembly GCF_028554395.1 of Pezoporus wallicus. NCBI lineage: Eukaryota > Metazoa > Chordata > Aves > Psittaciformes > Psittacidae > Pezoporus > Pezoporus wallicus. The sequence continues at coordinate 3,427,386 of NW_026641383.1, forward strand.
CTGAGGAGGTATCTGTTGCCTACCCATACCTACAGCTCATACTTTCAGCACTGATTCTATGGGAAAGAGCAGGAATGATTTGCTCGAGGCCCAGTGAGTTATTCATGTGTAGGACCCACAGAAGAAGATGGCACAGTGCAGGCTGGTCATAGTTTAGCTTTCTCATGCCAGAGGGAAAGGGAAAGGACAGAGCCTCAGGCGATCCTGAGGCACTGGGATGATTGAGTTAATGTGCAAACTCTGCTTCTAGCACAGACTTAAGGGAATCCAGCCTCTTCTAGCAGCAAGGGTTTGGACATGATGACCTGCTGTCTGGTGACGGCAGAAGCTGCCCACCGACAAGCCTGGAGGTGGGCAACGTGCAGGGCTGTCTGTATCAATATCTCTGAGATTCTGGAGCATCTAGTGTTTCAAGTCTCTAGCACAAGGAGGGCGGTTGTTTATCAGTGTGTGCAGATTATAATCCTTTGTGGCAGCTCATGCTCTCAAAGATTTCCATTTATATCCTAGGGAGGAGTTAAAAAAAAAAGGAAGCAGGGGAAGGAGAAAGCTGGCTCCTAGAGGTTGCCTGCAGACAGTACTGCAACTGGGAAACAAGATAAAGATGCTAGAAAACGGGTGGGCCTGGAAACAGGCTACTCATGATACGATGCAGGAGGAAAAGAGACCCAATATAAGACAGGGACCACAGTTCAGAAGAAACTGTTGTAATTGCAGGGATAATTGCAAAACATTGTTAGAACTCGGAACTCATGTTTCTTTCTAACAGGCTTACAGAACGAAATGCAATGAAGAACAAAGAGAAATTAAAGCAAAGAGTCATTCCCCCAAAGCTCCCTCCCTCCCAACCCGTGGAGCATCTCTGCATGCTCTTTTCTGCCAAGAATGATGCCATAGGATGTCAGCGCCTGCCCGTCTGGTTTCCTCGGGTCTTTCCTCTCCTGCATCCTTCCTTTGGCACAGTGTAGGAGAGAAAACATAGGAAACAAAAAGGAAACAAAAGGCACAATTTCAAATATCTGCACATGAACCCAGGCCTCACCTTTCTAGTATGTACCTATGGCTTCTTCTTCTGTCACACGCAGCACGTATATGTGTCACAGTTTATATATAACAGTCACTATTATCTCTATAGCAAATTGTGATCATAAGGATTTCTTGCACCATGCTATCTAGGCTGATATCAGAGACCCCCAGCTCTCGTGGGTGCTTTGGTGCTAGATCACATATGTTAAACCCAACACATTAAAATACTAAACAGACTCAGCAAAGGGACTTCCTTGGCTCTGAAAGACCCTAATGAAACCCTATGAAATTTAACAGGCTGATCAATCCTCCCTGGGGACCTGTTCCTTGCAATTAAAACAGAGGCATCAGTGTCAGGAGGACGTCGATAGAGAGCTGCAAAGGATTTGATGCCTGCTTCTAATCCTACACATGCCATTAAAATGCCGAGGAAGAGATGGTGTGCCCCAGCTCAAGCCTCTTTGCTTTACAAAGGTGCCAGCAGAGCCAGGTCTTCAAGTGGAACTGAAGAGATTTATTAATTGATTGCTAATTGTGATATTACTCCTGTGAACTCTGCCTTCCTAAAGCAAAAATTACTCCAGCTCAAAGAATTCACAGATACTCATTTCCATGGGAAAATGCAGCATGAAACAGACCTAAAGGCCAAGTGAAAGGAGTAAAAATCATCAGATAATTCTTTTAAATTGCAGGAGGGTATTAACCTTTCCTTGTATTTTTAACAAAGATTCCATTAATTCCTCTTCCTTTTTTGATTGAACAGAACATCCAACCAGAAGCTAGGGGAAAAGGAAGATTTGTGGAAGCTGTACTTTAATGGTAAGGGCGTTTTCTAGTTTTTCTTCAGTACTTTTTACCAGGGACCCCATCAGACCTATTTCTCACGCCAGCAGTACAGCAGCGCATCCCCTATGTGCTGACAAGGACAAAGGGCTAGGCTCAGTAATAAGACCTTGTATTTTAAATCTCTGTGATGCAGCTGCTGCCACTGTAAAGCTGCTAGATTTGGTCTTGAGCTACATGAAATTCCATTATAAGAATAAATAACACATTTTGCTGTATGTGATATTGGCATCTCACGACAACACTACACCAAAGGAAGCACTGTGCATTAATGCTTAAAAACTACTTTCAAAAGAGAAATGACAACTGTTTCTTGTTGTAATTGGGGATGAGCCTCAGACTTCTGTCTCCCTACCAAATTATCTGTTTTTATCTAGGGGTGTGGCTGTTTATGACAAACTCTGCTGCAATAATCACCATTGCATGCTCCTGCCATAGCGCTACCATTTAGCACATAAAGCCACAAAAAGCTCCAAAAGGCAGCAGAGCTCCAGAAGGCAGCTCGCTGACTTTGCCTTGTTTTTCAGTGCTGTTGCTACATGTGACGTTAAGGCATTGGAGAGCCAAAGGCAATAAACCCCTTGTGACGTGAACTGTTATTCCCAGAATACAGATCGTACGGAACTGAGCTTGGTTCCAACCACTATAAATTGCCTGTCATTTTCCTAAGCAATGCCAACATTTGTTCATTCAGTTGCTCTTCTGTTCCTTTTCTTGGTGCTGTCTTGCCTTCTCATGATCTAAGACTGTACTGTCTAAATCTATTACAGTTGCAGACTGCTACTATAATATTTACTTGACAAATCAAGTCTACTGGGTGCTTTCATTTTTTGGTGTAATATGGGCTGTATTAGACAATTTTTTCTTTTCCTTTGAATTCTGTCTTCCTCTTTTTCTTTTCATAAATTCTATCTAAAAAATTACAGTCATTTTTAAAGCATGTTTTCAAAAAGAAACCGAATGGAAAATGGTGTGGGTGTGTGTAATAGCCATAAAGGTCTTACCTGTTACTTAAGCTTCCCTCTCTGTTTCCTTAGGATCATTTATACTTTCAACTTGACTATTCATTTCAGCTGAAAACAAAATGAGACAGTCATCAAATTGTATTCATGATACTTAAGTTTATCACATCGAGTAATAACTGCTTCTAACCCAAAGGAGACATTTATTGCATTAAAAATTCTATGCCATAAATCCACAAAAGGTCTCTCGGGCCACTCCTCCTAACATGCGGTTCCATGGAAAGCCTGATGAGCAGTGCTGCCAGGGTACAGGCTTCAGCGCTGCTAGAAACACCAGCCTCTGGATGTAGATTTTCCCTTGAGTCTGCATCACCCAGTTTGAATTTGGCAGCCAACCGAGGTGTCCAACTCAAGAGCTCAAAGACCCTCCTCTGCCTCTGTAGGCCACAGGCAAAGATACAGGTACCTCCAGAGGGTCATTCAGACCTCTGGGCTAAGTGGTCTCAACCCTCTGATTGGAACATCCACAGGCTTCAGCCAAAATCCCCAGCAGGACCCGGGGCTGAGCTGCAGGCTGAACACGGATCAATCTCCAGTCACAGAGATGCTGACTCTGCCTCCAGGCATCCTTGAACTGCAAATTGCTGGAGCCTGGGAGAGGATTCAGGGGCAACATCACTATTCTCCTACACATACCAGTTTCACTCGTGTACTATCCATTTACAAAACCAATCTTCTTTTTCTTTTTAAATTTTATTTAAAATTACCAAAAATAAGAAATAATTTAAATAGAGAGCTTAAACCCATTTCAGCCTGACCTTTGCTAAAAATATCATCTAAACTATGGGAGGTGTAATTGGTCCCATCTAGGCTAAATATAAAAGGGTTACTTCAGCACATGGATTTTTAAGATTGATATTTAGTATTTGTTCGGCAATGAATTGGTATGAAGCCATTTATATGAAGACTCTATTTTTTTCCCTTTCTTTAACCTTGCTTTATGTTGTGGTATCAACTGCAGATTACAAGTCATTTGATGTGGGAGACAGGGAAAAAACTCAAACCTCAATGGGAGGTTTGGAAAACTAAGGGAAGATGGAGGGAAGAAAAGCCAAAAAGTCAATAACTATGCTACTTCCAGACAGGCAGTATGATCTTCTTCTGAATCAATATCATGTCAATACACCTGTTAGGGTTTTGATGGATTATTTGTAAATTATTCATTATCTATATGCAGAACAGATACCGTAAATGGCTTCCTGGATGTATGCAATGAATAAGAAGAAATGTATCTGCTCCTGATTATGGTGCTCTGATGCACATCGTGTTTAGCTATGTTGTGTTCTTTACCCACATTTGCACAGCAAGGACAGGATGCTTAATAAAAAATCATTAAGTGAAGGCTGCTGCACACTGACAAGAGCAGCCTCTCCCAGCCTCTTTATGCTGGCCAGCTTCACTGGTTGGGTCTTCTGAAAATACCATAAAGCTTCACTCATGTTTTACAGAGAGCTCCTGCAAAATGAAGCTTGGTTTGAAAGCTGCGGCTAGGCTCTGTCAGCATCCCAGATGAGTACACCTCCTTCTCCTTCCTTATTTATGGCTACAACCCTGCCATGCTGATAGCACATAACATAGAGGGACATGCTTCAAGGGTAACGTGAAAGCACATGGGAGCCCCAGTGGTGCAAGAGCAATCACTGAGCCCCACTATTTTGCAGTGGAAATGGCAGCCAGGCATCACCATCACTAAAAGTGTGCACACTGCAGCAGGGAGGTGGCTCATGATCGCTAAAGCACCAGCAGGTTTCACTATTAGCTTTATCCTATGTGTTTGTGACTATGCTCAGCGCTTTACCTTAACGCTGGTAGGGACAGGAAGGTCTAAATGAAAGATAAGCTTCTGCAGACCACTGGGTGAACCCCCAACAACAGATGTCACTGAGAGGCCACCTCCACAATCCACTATATTTAGCTGTAAAATAACATAGCAGCGAAGCACCTACCGCAAGAGCAGATGGAAGAGCTGCCACCACGTACGGCAGGGATGTGACTCACAGCCCTTGTGGCCTCCCAGCACGAGTTAGTGGCAGAATGATGCTGTTAGCCCTGAGCACGCTCCATCCGATTGGATCGAAAGCCAAGAGTGGTCCTCTCCCCACTAAACAATGCTTTTAGAGGTGTTAAACTGCTGCCTTACGTTAGTGGTATTTTTGCACCTACCATAACAGGCTACAACAGCCAACAGCTCAGTGAAGCACCTGAAGTTCAAGGAGGCTGTGTATCTCCTAAATTCAGTTTTACCTGCTGCCCCTTCTGCAGCTTCTCATAGTGCTTTTTATGACAGAAATGGACATTCCATGCAATGGAATCAAACAATCTTCTGCACTCTGTTTTCCCTCTAATTTTGACCTGCTGGGGAGGACCTATCTGTACCTCCTCTCTCAATGTACAAGCTGCTTAAATTATGCCCAGGGAAGGACCTTCCCCCAAAAGCAAGCAGGTTCCCTGCAGAGGAGAAGAAATAACCCAGCAAATAGTTCTCATCCATCAACTGCTGAGCTGGTGGATGTGCATCGGCAGCAAGTCATCCCGCCTCTCCCCTGCAAGAAAGCTACGTGCTTAAAGGTCAGCTAGCCAGGAGTCACAGCGTGTCATCTAAGTAGAGAAGACAGGCAAAGAGGAGACTGCAAAACCAAGTTTAGTCATCTACAAGAGAGCCAGCGCACTTCCCCACCCCAGGATATTATGCTGTAGACCCGGCTGGCAGATGACACTAAAATATTACTGTCTTGATTGAAATAGGACCTTGGTCAGACTCTTACTTGCAAACATAACCTATTTACTCAGCCACTTGCTAAACGATGTTTCCTCCTTGCATCCATGTAGCTTGGCTATAGCACATTCAGCTGTAACTCCAGACTGCCTAGAAAGAAAACCATCTATCTTGAATTCAACCTGCTGTGCAGTGATGAAACACATGCGCCTGTTTACTTGGTAGTTACTTGTTTCTTGGATTTTACATCGACACCATAACGAGCATAAGGGTGTTAGCTCTTGAGATCCTGCTTTTATACAGCTTTGGTGAATCACATGAAGGTCAGGTTGCTGATGGCGCATTCATCAGCTTGCACAAGCTTATGAGAAAAAGAAATAGGAAATTTCAGGTTTGACACTGCCTTCATCTTTTTCTTTCCTCCTATTGTGTCAGCAAGTCAGGATACAGCTTTCCACAAGCTTGAAATAATAAAGGAGAATGAGTAACCCCATTATGAAAGGAGGGAAGAGTTTGATCCACCTAATACCAGCTGGAGAGTAACATCTGCCTTAGTAATCTTTAAAGCTTTGGTGGCATGAATCAAGGAAAAAAAAAGAGAAGAATAAAAAAGACAGCTGTCAGTTAACAAACATCTAGAAAGCCAATCACCAAAGGTGGGGTTTGTCTTCATTAAAAAACACTTATCAGGTAATCTGTCCTGGGTACAAGAAGTTTAATACCTAGGGGTTTTCACTCCAGTGCCAATGGAGATTGCCAGTAGCAACCTGTATACTTGCCTCTATTCATGTTTATGGGACCACCCTCTGACAGCTTTCCCAACGGAGAATCACACACAGCTTTCAAATAATAGTCATTTCTGAAATGTATCACTACTGCAGCCCTGCCCACTAGATGAACCAAGATTGAGATCCACCCAAGCTGCTTAAACCCTCTGAATCTCTAAAGTGCTTTTCGCTGCGACATGGTACATGAAATTAAAACACAAGAGCCAGGCTGCCAAGAGGTACCTGGTGATATATGCTTGTGCTTTCAGCTGTGAAGCGATGAGTTCTCCTGGGGCGGAAAGAAAGGGACCAGAGAAAAAATAGGCAATTTACATAAAAATTACTGTCAAAGAGAACCTTTTTCTTGCTTCCTTTTTTTTTTTTAAATCTCAGCTAGTACCCACTACATTCAAAAACGTTAGGGCTTTTTTTTTTTCAGCAAAATTTAACCCTTCAGGTAAAACAGAGCATGGGGAGTTTGATCCTGCCTCTGTTCTGATTTTTTTTAATAGATAATATATGTCCACAAGAAAAATCACCCTGTAATATAAGCCCAAAAAAGCAATTTAAGCTGTAGTGAAATGAAGACTTCCCTGAACAGCAGAGCACTTTTCTGCACCCATAGCAAACACCCTTTTCCTGTCCTTTCATATAGCTTGGAAAGATCACAGTAAAGGAAGTTAAAAGATGCGTGACATGTGGAGAAGACCTTATAGGATAAGCAAGTCTGGAAACAAAAAAACCTATCAAGATCATCATTTCAGAAGCTGTCGGCTGATCCAGCTGTGCTGTGCTATGGCACATGTTACAATGGATATATGACCACTTTTCTTTCCAGTGGGAAATCCCTTTAGATGCTCTTTTAGTAAATTTGGACTTTTTTTCACTAAGCAGCCCAGATCCTTCCAAGGCTTCGAAACTGAAGTATTTTAATGGGAGTATGACTTTTTGGTGTGTTTGTTCAGAGGATGAGGAGAGAAGCCTGGTTTGGCTTTATTCTGCACGCTTAATAGTAACAGCATTATCTCTAGTATGTTTTTGCAAAGGAAATCCAATTATACATGCTTTCTTTCCTTGTGCTTGCAAAAACTTCCCTACAGGCCAGTATCGAAATCAGCCACTGATTCAAACCCTGCAGCATGATCTGACATCAGAGAAAGGAATCAGCATTAGGTTCCTTGTGTAATCAATAGCAAAAAGAATATAACTGTTTTGTCTTTGAAATGCAGAAAAAAAGTATGCCTTGAATTTCTATTATGTCAGTGCTGAAGAGGGTAAAGGAGGAGTTAAAAATCAGCCTTCGTTATAAAGTCTACAGTAATAAAAGAAGGACTGGAACCCCAATTCCAAACCCACTGCCATTTGGAGCAGTAAAGAGGATGCTTTGTGTAAAACCCAAGAAAACCCCACACGTAGCTCTGTTAAGCTCTAAGACCTGACCTAGAGGAGTGATAAAGGTCTGTTTCACCAAAAGTTCAGCCCCAGAATGTGGATCCCATCTCTTATTTCTTTACACACAGGAAGACCCTAGAAGGACAATTATTTTTGTTTATGAATATGTTATGCACTGCAGAGCTCAAGCAACATCCTGTTACTCAGCCTCTGCCAGGGCTTTGCCAGACAGCAGGGTCATCTGCTCACCAAGGTCAGTGTCAAAACAATTTCATTTCCACATCAGGAGATCTGCGTTGATAATGTCCATAAACCTGACTGGAACTGCTGCTGGATCAACCAAATTGTGACAGCTTTATCAATAGTAAATGTCCTAGGGAGAGAACTTCCATCTGCTACCAGACTCAGCTACGCATGGACTCTGAAGGAGGAGGAGGAGGAAGGGAAATCAGCTCTGAGCTAGAAGGAGGCCAACATACAAGGTCAGAGTGGTTATACACCCAATAGCTGCCCCACAATGGAGCCAGGCACTAGCACAGAAATCTTCAGCAGTATCTTATGATTCCCATGTGAAATCACACACATCTTGGCCAATTTGATATCCAGACCAGAATTAGAATGGGCCTAAAGTATTTCTTAGTTAAAAGGCAGGCAGATTGAAGATACCAATGGAACACACAAAACCAGTCAACTAGAAAAGCAGGGCTACGGCACTGAAAGGTACTTCCAACAGACTTCCAAGACAGTAGAGATTGTGTAAACTTCAAGAAGACTCAGCTGAAGAGATTATAAATGTAACTCTTGTTTTAGGGGAGAAGTGTACAAAGAAAGCCCAGAAAGGCACGCTATGTATCCGCTTCAGGACAATTACAGTTTTAAAACAGCATACCATCCTTATTTGAAACGTCTGCCGCTTCACATGCGAGGTCAACTTTCATAGGCTCTGCAGATGTTTCCTCTTTCTCTTGCATCCCTGTAAGAAAAAAAAAAAGGAGAAAAATCAATACTTACGGTACCGATTAATGTATAATTCTCAGACTGCATATGCCTGTTTCTTTCTTTTTCTTCTGGGATGCTCTTACCTTTATAGACTCTACTGCGCTATAGCAGCAGCCATTAGAGAAAAGGGCAGAGAAAAGGATACAGGGGGAGAAATATGGTTTGAAAATAATTGCTGCAATATTTGTAGCAATTTACACTCTTTGCTAACCGGGACTGTTAAAACCACATCATGGTTTGTGCTTCTGCCTCCCTGCCATTCTTTTCTCATCATTTTTGAAGAAACCCTTATGCTCATAAAACGCAATATATGATGGGGACCTAATCATACTTTCTCTAGCTAGCAGAATAAAAAATAGATACAGTGAGAGTTCAAATATTCCAGTTAGTCAGACACAAACTAGAATTTGAATTTAGGAAAATACATTTTATCTCAGTAACTCAACATTTTTATCTCTTCTGCCACAGGCTTGTCCGGAAGCTTAGATTCAATCTCCTAACAATATCTGAAATGGAAAAAAAACCCTGTGGTTTTGCTGTTTTGTGCACATTTCTCCTAATATTCCACCATATAGAGTGCTGAGAAGGCAATTTTTAGTTAATTTCCATCACACTACTACCCTACTTTTGTGGCAGCTATAAAGCCTGTTGCACCTATCCCGCATTTGAACTATAGGGTGTTAGGCTACCGGTTGCTAAGCAATCTAGACATTTGGGTGATTATTACGAGGCAGCAAAGTGTAGTAAGGACTGAGACACTGCAAAAATGGTTTACTCTTAAGCTGAAATAATTTAGCTCTTCAGCAATAGAGATGAAATGGTCACTGTCCCACAAGCACCTTCCCCTTCCTGTGGAAGTCTGGAGTTGTTTCTTAAGTGCACTTATTTTGTCCATAAACATATATCTACCATCGAGGTTTTCAAACAGTCTCCCTTCTAATTGCATCTGTGAGCCAATACACTGTCATGGAGATTCTAGTTTCCTCTGTGCTTGCTTTGTTGGCAATGTTATTCTCACAGGCAACTTTCAGCGCACCTACCAAGAATTCAAATGCTACAATAAGGACACAACACACAAAGAAACCATCCAAGAAAGCTCAGTTAGCCACCTTGGCAAGTGTAGGGGCAAGTGCGATGGATGACTTTACAGTGATGGAGATGTCACCCATCATTCTGACAGATCTTACTTCTCCTGCAGAAATCCCTCAGTGCATTACCTTATCACCAGCTCCACCTCTCCCTCGCAGGTTTAAAATCATCTCCCCAAACAAACAATCAAAATGCCTGTAAACATCTGTGACTGTGAACCCTGTCTGTCAGTGAATGCTTGAGATAGCTCCTTTGTGGGTGCGTCAAATCCCTGATGCTTCTCCTGGGAATTCAGGAGAACGAGCATTGGTTTTCTCTTGAGGTTTCATATGCACCAACAGGCCCAAGCATTCCCAGCACTTGTCCATAGCTCTTTTTGGTTCAGGCAAAGGAAAAACCTAGGTCATCCCATTGCAGAAGTGTGTGCACATGACAGGAACTTGTCAAGTACAAGAAGGTGTGTTCAAAATCTCTGCCTGACTTCTCCTAGCAATACGGAATTGGGTGAGTACGAAAGCATGGTCTAATCAAGGAAGATACAATGAAGTTGTGCTGATTTGCTGGGGGAAGCAGCTCAGTGAAAAGTAAAAGTTTGGAAAATCAAGAGTCCCACCACAAGTGCAGTCTGGAGTGGACGCAGCCCACCAAGACACTTGGATGACTGATGCAGTGATTTGGGATCCCTGCTAAATCCGAAGGCACTCCAACTGGCAGCTGATGCCTCTGAATAAGACTTCACCTCCTCTAAACCACTGTCTATTAACCAAATAAAGCAGATTATGTCTTGGCTCCCAGTCTCTCTAACAGCTAACAATATCTAGTTGTCAGCTCCTGAAGATTCCTGCGTGAAGTTTCCCAGGCCCTATCCCAAGATCTCCCATTAACTATCCAGCACGCCTGGCTTCACCACGCTGCCAAAGGTTCCTCGCTTCCAATTTCAGAGCTCTCTCGTGCAGCTGACAGGTGTGAAGGATTACTGGCACGGTGCTAGGTGGAGACAGAGACTCATTAAAGAGAAGACATTCTGTGCATACGTGTGCATGGGTACACGTATGCACATGGGCTAATTAGGGCTGCCCTTGCAGAGATGAAAGCAGAAGGTGTTGAGGGCCCTCAGTACCAAAACCTAAAGGCTCCCTGTCAAGGTGAGCAGCCCTAGATAGAAGCTGGAAAGAGTAACAGCAGCAGCGAATGTGCAAAATTACCTCCCAAGAGGTTTAGGGCCATAAACATTGTCAGAGAGCACTAATGCCTGTTCTGCTTTTCCACCTTCTTCCAAGTGTGAATAGATGATTCCTCATCGGTCTAGGAAGGAATTATGGCCGTATCAGGGTTTTTTTTTTATAGTGTGTGTTGATTGTTGGATGCTGTCAGCAAGAAAGTGATAGTGAGAAACAACGTTCAGGGACAAACTAGGCAGAAGATATTTTAAACCTTAACAAAGCCAAGCACCACTGCAAACCTTGGGAGGAGGCCTGCACATTATATCATCCAATTTTGGGGAAGACTTTCAAACTTGGTTAATATAAATCTTCATTTCTTCCCTTGCTGTTATTGTGGGAGGGGGACAGGAGCACTCACTATATTGCCACGCATGTGGAAAGGGTATTATCCAAACAGCTGCTTCCCCACAGTGCAGTAAACTCGAGTGCCACACACAAATGAGCCCATTTCACATAAACAGCAGAACTCGATCAATACCAGAACCACGTTGACAACCAATTTATTCTAGAGGCCTCCTCTCACTCCCTTGTTTTGATTGCTTCAGGTTAGAGCACAAACAAGCAAAGTATTTCAGGTCTCCAAGCAGGAGCTGAGAGTTAGGGAAGAGGAGGGAGTCTGGGAGATACCACTTTCAATTTCAATTACCATTTCCAATTGCGCTCCTGACAGAGCTTGTTACCCGAACCCTTTGCAGGCTGGTTACACAACCAGCCCTGCACTAAGTGAAAACAGGCTTCCAGTGCAGGCAAAGATGGCTCCCAGCCCTTTGAAATGCATAAGGCAGGTATATAGCAGGAAGATAGAAATCTTTGTACTGTTACTTCATCTTTATTTCATCTTTTTTCCTCCTTTATAGTCACAATCTGTCAATAGTTCCACGTGGTTACAGCTAATACGCTGCTCTTTCTCTGGAGAAATGTGGTTCCGGATTCATGTATGAATCACAAGATTAACATGAAGATGTGGTGGTTGTTGGTATATTAGAATCAATTTAAAAAGTGCCCGAATACAGAGGTCAGACATCTATGCTCTATACCCCTGAAAAATCTCAATAAGTAAGAAGTGTAACCCTCCTCCTCCTTCTCCCTCTGCACAAGGCTTACATCTATTTCAAGCGATAAAAGCAGGCAACTATGCAGGCTTAGAAGCTGTAACACACAGCAATCTATAAAACTCATTTTTCACCTGATCATCAGCAAGGCTTTGCTCCATACTGGAAAGCACCTCTGTAATCAGGAGAGGGAGGCAGGCTCCTCTCCCTAGTAATTCAAAGCAAAGTCCCAATGTAGTCTCCCTAGAATTGATGAATCATGCCTGAAGTGGGCTCCTGCTCTGAGCTGCCCCACTCAGCAGGAGCTGAGAGGTAGGGAAGGGGAGGGAGTGTATTTTCTCTTTGCTGACTATTGAGGGAGCCTGGGAGATCAGGCTCCCTTGACAGAGACCAGCCTCTGAGACCAGCCTTGGCAAAGTCCTTACACGAGGTGTGGGTAAGGGATTGTCAAGTGACCTCTGAATCAGGAATGTGGATTGCTGCTATCCGTTCCCAGCTTGTTGTAAGGTCATAGACTAGCTTTAAGATGAACAGAACAACAGATTTCATGCATTCTTGAGTTCTGTCAGTGCAATCAGGCAACACCAAGACAACTTAAACCTTAAAAATTCCCTAATTTTAGAAGGCTTTCAACTAAGTGGCAAGTCCTGGCCCTGAGATCTTTCTGAACATTTGAGGAAGAAAAGGTTCATCAATAATACAACAGTCCAGATAACTACTATTTTCATAGGCAAACCAGCAAGATCATTATTCCTGTAGCATGTCTGCCCAGCAATTCTGGGTGTTGCCACAGGAATTCCAATAAAATACTATCCTGCCCATGGACAATTTGCAACCAGGGGAAATTTATCAGTTGTAAATTATTTGTAGAGCAGTTGCTTCTACTCATGTTATAGACTTGGAAAAAAATCACCTCTGTCATTATGCAGTATGAAAACCACATTGCAGCTATTCTGAACGATCCAGATTTCCCTGATTCATACCCACTGAATGAAATTTATTATTTTGAGTTTAGCTGTAAATATGCTCCCCTAATTGGGAGACTCTGAGAGATGGAGGCTCGTTAAAATCTAAATTTCTCTGGTTAAAACTCGAAGGCACCATTTTTCATCTGCAGCAACAAAACAGACAAAGCTGTCCTGACACACAGCTGCATTGTCTTATCTGCCAAAACCAGTTCCATTTTTCTTGCTCTGCAAATAGCCAGAGCTTTTTTTTTTACCCTTACTCCTTTCACAGTAGCTCTTTGCTAATGTGACTGTCAAGCCTTCATGTACTTTGTTTGCCACTGTATTTTAGTAGCATTACAAATGATGCTTCACTGGGAAACTGAAGCTGTCTGTGATACAAGGGCTCAGTTTGACTCCTGTTTGACACCCCCACCTGAGATGACTGACCCTTTTAAGCAGACCAGATTCTACCACATAAAAGTTGCTGTGTTCTTGTATGGCTCTATATGCAAAACCACCCAACCTGCTGCTCTCGGGGCTCTAATACAAACAGCAATCGCTGCCTGTCTGCACTCTGTTATGCTCAAGTCGGTGAGCAGTTTCTCCCCTTTGCTATCCCTTCTGCAATGCACAGCACAGGAATGACACTGCCACAAAGGTGCCTCTCACTATTCAGCGAGGCTTCCTTAACAACAACCATCTCCATCCATTAAATCAGGAATATTGTACATCGATCAACACCCCCACACACCAATTAGGCACCATAGAGATGAAAAGAACACTCAAGGATGCAGATTTTGGAGGAGGGTTTGCTGGCTGGGCCACTGGCTTTGCTGAGGTTTTGAAGGCGCTGAGCATCATTCCTTAATGCCACACATGCACTGTCAGGATTCACGTCGCAGCCCCTTCACCGTTAAATGGAATGTTTACCCTCTCTTTTGGCGTTTTGGCTTTGTCTCCCAGAGTAACCCAGTGCAATGAAGCTCCCCGTCCCTCCAGTGTAGCGTGCATCATCTTGACTCTCTGTGTTTGTGCATGCAACTGTACCTAAAGGCATCGCACTGCTTCCAGCCACTGTTTTTCCCAGCTCAAGCTGAACTGCAATTTTTTTTAATGCGATTTAAAAGTGTCTGAGATCCGCTTATCCCTATCCGCTTCCAGCCCTTTATTAAACATACTGTTAGTAAATCTCATTATGCCTCCTTTTCCCTAAAGGTGGGAACTGGAGGGCAGTGAGGATTGTCTCTCAGCAATATGGTCCATAAGATCCATACAAATTGGGCTTCTCTAAAATTGCTAATGCCCATCAGGAGCTCTTTGTGGCTTTTGTCTCTCTGTAACAACAGGATAAACCAGCACTCAGCAGGCTCTTGATGAATACAAGGGTATACCGTTTTAAGGAAAGCCCTTTCTGATTTTTCTTTAACTCTCAAAAAAGCCTGTGTAAGAGGCCACGTTGCTGTTTTCCTGATGCTCTTTCTGTGAAACCTCATATCTGAAATGGAGCACCCAGAAGCTTCCATTGCATTCCTCAGTCGCTGGCTGTTAACGTAGCTAAAATGTTGCCTGGTTGTATTCAGTCTTGTAGATCACCTGTCCTGTGCGGCTTCCAAAGACCTTGTGCTCCATTTCCCTTCCTAAGAGTAAGGCAGACATCACGGTCGGTGCTGTTACGAGATTAGATGGGTTTGTGAATGAATAGAAATGGCATGATCATTTACCTTTCGTTCCCATTCTTTTTTCCTGCCACCTTCAACCATTTATGAAACTTGTGATTTGGTTCAGCTCCTGATCAGTAGCACCCCGATCCTGAAAATCTCTATAGGTGTGAGGAATTACAGCACTGAGGACCCTTTGGTGTAAGCCACAGGAAATCTCTAGGTCTAAGGCTCAGCTTTCATCAGGGGGAATGATGTTGGGCATTCAGAAATGGTTTTCTAATGCCATGGCCATGGGAGCAAGCCTGGTGATTGACCACCCACTGTCAGAATGGTACCTGCACCTCCACTCTTCTCCCTTTATTTTCTCTGCACACTTAAAATGTTCCTGTACCGCAGCCTCTCTGCAGCTGTCCTCATAGAGCAACTTTAATTCCTCTTTTCCCCACTAATCTGGGGTGAGGACTTGGTCCTTAATTTTGAAGAACTGATCCAGGAATTTAATGGTTTAATAGGCCTTGCTTTCCCCTCAACATGAACAACTTAACAGCTCGTGCTGCCACTGGGTTTTCCATCAGCACATCCTGTGCCCCTGCTCCATTTCAATCTTGCATTCACTGTATTTTCTGAGCATTTCAAATGATCTGGAGTCAAGCACAGCAAGGCAATAGCCTGTGAAAGCAAAGATTTGTCAGAATGCCACACTATTTGTTTCAGAAAAGGGGAAGAAACTTTCTGTATCCCTCCAAAAGTGCCACTCCAAACAGGAGAAACTGGGCCAGTCCTCATTCTGGACTATGAGAAGAAGGTGGGACTGAGCCAGTCCTCATTCTGAAGTATGAGAAGTAGGTGGGACTGAACAGAAACAAGATGTATAACAGAATTTATAAGGAAAGGATGGGGAGGGAGAGGGTAAGAAGCTGAGAGGACACAAATAGCAAGCTGCCCAAGAACTGGAAGTTAGAAAAGTTCCTTTCATGCAAGCAACCTCCTCTTTATGAAGTCCTTGCTCCCCAGATACAGTGGAGAGGATGATGGGGTGAAAAAGCATGCCATCCGCACAGGGCAAAAGGAGGCTTTGCCTGAGTTTCTGATAATGCTCAGGAGGGGCTGCTCACCCTTATGGCTGCAACCATTTATTTCTGGGGTCACTGCTTCTGAAGGAGATTACTGCTGAGTCAAAGAGTAGCCTTGGAAAATATTCTATTCAATTCCTTTTCAAGGACACTATTGCCAAGTGTATGAAGAATGAGCTTCAAAGTAGCAGGGAACAGCAGCAGAAGGGTAAGTAAGGAGGGCATATGGGTCTACCTGAAAGGCATTAACAATACACAGTGCAAGAGAAAGACTCTTCCCCATTATTTATCCAGAGGCCCCAACCTCAAGTTTGCAGCTTAAAATAAAACAAGGAGGGACACATGAAGTTCAGCAAAGTTAAGCTAACAGAGGTAACCTTGCAGGCACACAGTAAGTTTCAGACATTTTGTGATACGAAGATACAACAGGCAGCATGAAAAATAAAAACTAATTAAAAAAACCCCAAACTCACAAAACCCCCCAAACCTCAATGAAAACTTGGATAACCAGAAGTAGAGCATACAGATCACTCTTGCTCTTTGGACAGAGTACTTGCCTTTCCAAAGGCCCATCACCTCCTGACCAAGAACCCTGTTTTTACTTTTAGAAGCCTGCTAACTTCCTAAAACCAAGCTGAACATAATAAGAAACTCACTTGCTTGAAAATGAAGAGGTAATTGGCAGCACTCAGTAATGGAGACCTCAGAGATGATACTTACCATACCTTTTTCCCCTACTGAGACCTATGTTCAATAATGACCTTTTCCCAGAAACAATTAACATACCCTTTTACTTTTTTAACTGAGCTCTGCTCTGCCTCCTTCAAAGCCAGAATTTTACAGTCAGCTTTCACTATATGGTGATAAACAAGAACCTGTTATAAAGGACTAATTTTGCTACTGAGCTCCTGCTCACCTGCTCCAGTTCTCTGGCCTGTTGTTTCAGACCTGGATGGTGACTCCTTAAAATAGAACAGATGTTTAAATAACACACAGAGAGGCACACTTCTGTGTATATATTCACGTTTAAGGGCAGTAAGCAATTTTTCATGAGTCAATGGCTGGGAGTTGTTTTCCCTCTGCAAAGAGGGGAAGAACCGAGTGATAGATGGTGGTGCTGGATGCGTTACCCAAGGCGATGCTCCCCATCCTGCTTGGGAAGCACCATGCACCCTGTGGAGAGAAGCCATCGCTGAAATCTTGCTTCTGGAGATCCATGCAGCTTTTGCTGTCAGAGGATGTCATTAATGCTGACTGCTGCCCTCATTTCTCCACTGAAAGCCTGGCATCCTCCTCTACAGCAGTGCGTGAGCCAACACCAGCCAGACTCAAAGGAATGGGAGGGAAAGAAAACATATTGCAAGTGCTAAATTACCTCCTAAGTGTGGATGCCATTTTTAATTTCCACTGATAGCTGGATGAATGTAAGAGCACAATTTTACCATGATGACATGGAGTAAGATGTTTCTTCAGGAAATAAGAGAACTACATGAAAGCAAGGGGTCTTCTAACCTTCAGCTACCCTATGCCAGCAGGCAATAACCACATCCTCCTTTGAACACAGAGCATATACAAATAAGACATGACAAGACTAAAATCTCTAAATCACAGAGGGAATTGCATGCCACCTACTCCCACTCCGAGACAAGCCTAAAAGAACAACGTAGCTACTACCGTGGGCATTTCAGTTCCATGGTGGCAATCATGCTGCTTTTCTAGCCATTTCAGTGGCACTGACATTTTGGGGAGTGAGGGAGGTGCAGAGGCAGACAGTGACAGTGTAGCTGGTATTTAACACCTGAAATACCCACCTGTCCTCCTGACACTCTTCCCACGGAGCCAAGAGAATTTCCACAACACTGAAAACACAATGGAAAGTATGTCTTCTGTGGGTTGCTTTTATTAAATAGCAACCCACCAGCCTGGGTGTTATCATCTGCACCATAGGAGCGTATCACCACATGACAATTGGCTTGGCCAGTATTTCCTGGCAAGGCTGAAGACTGGATTTAGATCACCAAACCAGTGAGGTTTATTTGCTCTGTTTCTTGGTCAAAATTTTAAGACCAAATCCAGAATTCACAGTGTGGGGTAGAAAAATGTTGCCCACAGCAGAGCTTCCAGAGAAGCAATTCTGCAGGCCAGGAGAAAGCAAGTGTCAGTACTGGCAGTCATGTGCTCGCTTCTTTTCCTTGCAGAGAGCCATTATGCAGTGTTTTCTAAAATTGTAAATGTTCTTTCTGGCTCACAATGAGAAACAATGCTAATATGCATCACAGGGTGTGAGATAAAATGTGCGGTGCTATTGTTGCCTTTGATTTGTCTCCCATTTATATCAGCTCGCAGTAAGAATTACACAAAGACAGAGCTGCAGATTTTGCTTCTCAACTTTGTCAAATTTCAGCCTTTGTTTGGTTCATAAATTCTAGGGTCTAACCAGGATGTTACATCAGAGGCAGGAATTTACATTTAGATAACAGGATGCAAAGAATACTAACAATCATAATCTTCTCCCCTCTAAAAAGCTCCAGAGTACTTCCCGATTGACCTCAGCTTTGTAAAACAGGGATCTGGCTTATCTGCTTTAAGCTGAACATCTCTTTCTGCAGTAACCTACCATTCAGGGGGGCTATTTTATCTTTTTTTGGTGTTGTATTTGTTTCCTTCTCTCCCCCTCTTTTCCTTGATTTTACTGAGCCTTGCTCCTTGTGCTGTCCCTTGACTTAGCCTTTCCCTATGGAGATGGCTCCAGTTTGTAGTGTGGGAAAAAGCCTAGGAAAAGACCCTGAGCACAGTAAGATAACTGCAAGAGGAAGGCCATTTTGTTTTTTTGTAAGATACCTAAAAAAATAGGTAGCAGACGCTGCCAAGAACTGCTTTCTGACTGCAGGACACTTAAGAGAGACAGCTTTTCTTGCTTGGTACCCTATACAAGGACTCACTAGTCATGGGCAAGTAAAAAGCCAGCAATGTGCATTAGAGCCATAGTAAATCACTCTGGAGAAATCCTCAGTCAGGTGCATCAGCTCTGACATGTACCAACGGTGATACCCAGGTCCACTGATTAACCACATGTGCAGCTCAGTCCAGGTGAAGAGGGCAAGTACTGCTTTATTCTTAATAACACTTCCACTTACACAAGCTCATTGCACTCTTTTATATGTGGCATGTGGCATTTCTGAGCATCCCACAGCACTGGATGCTGCATTCTGGCTGATCTTCAGGGCACCTCATTGTAAGGAACCCATGTCAGCCATCAATTATTAGGAGGATTTGGGGAGATGTTATGGACTTGGTCAACAGCTGTTGAGCTGGTCACTCTGACAACTTTCTAAGCAGGAGAACAAGGGGTCAGAAATTTACTCTAGGTTTCACATATATCAGAGACTTATTTGTATCAAAATAATGTAAATTCAAATAGCAAGTTAGACCAAGGCTGGCTTAAAACTAGAATGTTACTGTTACATTGGGTAAAAATTGGAGCAACTCATCTGAAAAGCTTAGGCATATTCTTTCTCTCAACCATCTTGCCTCCGCTCCAAATTATGGAAGATTCCTCAAAGTCTCCTTATACCTCGAGGCACCAAATAGGAAGTAGAGGCCAAAAATACAAACCACATAACACAGTCTGAACAAAAGTCTTTAAGACAAAAAGAGGGGGAGGAGGAGGAAACTTTCAATTTTGTCTCAATATGTTTCTGATCAGAGACCATGCTTTCAAAAAGACCAGGAGTTTTCCCTTTAGCACTGGAGATCGTATCCCCTCTCTCCATCAAACACTCAATTTTAAGGCAGAGATTGTTCTAGATGCCAGCAGACATAAGTCAGTATTTTCAAAAACAGGTGACTAATATTAAAAGCTCTTTAAAATTGAGTTTAGATCCTGATTCTCAAAAGCTCCAAGCACCCAGCAGCTCCAGCTGGCTTCGAAGGGTCTTGTCTTTGTAAAGTGTTTGGAATGTGATCAGTGTTTCTGAAAATCAGGCTACCTATTTGGGATCTTAAAAATGGACTTAAATATTCAATTCTCCCTGCGCTAAGGGTGACACAACCTCTCTAACCCATGCTTAGAAAGCTCTGTGACATTCTAACTAACAGTATGGCTTTTGCCTTCTTTTTCCCACAATAGAATTTACAGAACTGTTAATAAACCCGGTGCCTATCATGAAAACTGGCAGACTCTTGAGCCTAACAAGATAACAATGATTTTCCTTGAAGCCATTGAGCAATTCTGTAACATCTCCCCAAATCCTCTTAGTAACTGACAGCTAACATGGGTTCCTTCAATGAGGTGTCCTGAAGGTCAGCCACAATACAGCAGCCAGGGCTGTGGGATACTCAGAAATGCCACATTCCATACAAAAGCACTGAAATCCAGGCTGGCACACTGCAGTACTTAGCTCTTCCCATAACGCCATCCCCCTGCTATGGGGTGCCAGAAAACTTACACTCAGGATCTTAGAGCCAAAGTCAAGCCACAAGAGGATAATTGTATTAGAAGCTGATAGCAGAAGACTTTTGCCCTGCTAAAGGAAGATGACAGGCACACATTAGAAGCACTTCCTCAAGCTAAACTCCTTCAGATTGCTGGATTTGGACCACGTTTTGTGATTTATTCATAATGAAGAGCGTCTTAGCTCATGGACTTGCAGATGCCCAAAGCCTTTTCATTATAGAGCTTTCAACTATTCTGGGCTTAAAAAAAAGGGAAGGGAAGGGGAAAGGGAAAGGGAAGAGGAAGGGGAAGGGGAAAGGGAAAGGGAAGAGGAAGGGGAAGGGGAAGGGGAAGGGAAATGGAAAGGAAGGGAAGGGGAAAGGGAAAGGAAAAGGAAGAAAAGAAGTGAAAAGAAAAGAGAAAAGAAAAGAAAAAGAAAAGAAAGAAAAGAAAAGAGAAAAAAGAAAAGAGAAAAGAAAAGAAAAAAGAAAAGAAAAGAAAAGAAAAGAAAAAAAAGAAAAGAAAAGAAAAGAAAAGAGAAAAGAAAAGAAAAGAAAAGAAAAGAAAAGAAAAGAAAAGAAAAGAAAAGAAAAGAAAAGAAAAGAAAAGAAAAGAAAAGAAAAGAAAAGAAAAGAAAAGAAGAAGGAAAGGGAAGGGAAAAGGGAAAAGGAAAAGGGAAAGGGTAAGGAAAGGAAAAAGAAAAGATGAAGTGCTTCCACCCATGGGTCAACCAACAGCAACATCTCCCCACTTCTTCTCTCAAGTACCCACAGCTGGAGGACAACAAAGAGCTTTTGCCAGCACCTAACACAAGGAGCAGAATTAGAAGCTACAGATGTGCACTATTTCTCATGATCCAATGAGAATCCAGTGCAAGGATTTGCATGCTGGTGTAAGGATTGCCACTGCCCACAGACTCCAGAAACGCCTCGGTGCCTGTTACTTTCATGAGAACTACTGAAGCTTTCAAAAGAATGCAAAAAGTCCTAATCCCCTGGTGCAAGTGACTTCAGCCTTGACAGACGTTTTCCCAGAGTCACAGATAAAACTGAAGGATTCAGCTATAAAGGATTAGGAGTGGTGTCACCTAGAATTAAGTCACTGGCCTTAAACCATGGTTTTGTTCAACCCCATCAATAGCAAATTTCACAATCTTAAAAACAAGGTTTACTGAATTTCTTTA
Source organism: Pezoporus wallicus (assembly GCF_028554395.1). NCBI lineage: Eukaryota > Metazoa > Chordata > Aves > Psittaciformes > Psittacidae > Pezoporus > Pezoporus wallicus. The sequence goes on from NW_026641383.1 coordinate 3,448,817, forward strand.
AACATATCTATATCCTTTCGATTCCCTGAATAGGTTTAAAGGGGAGAAATAAGCCTTGTGTCTTAATGTTATTTTTCAGTTCACACTGCATACCTGTGACAATGGCGAGCACTGACTGAAAATCTTATGAGGGTCCTAAGCATAGAGCACCACTGATCCTCAGCCTGGTAAAACCTGCTGTAATTTGGGAGTATTGTGCAAAGCTAACTTTGACTTCATACTGAGCGCTACAAGTCAACAAGGAATTTGCATGGCAGAGGCTAACCTGCACTTAAGTGTGATAGCCAAACATTTTGGTTTATGCAAGGAATATATTCACACAAAAATGCAACAGCTGAATAGAACAAAACCTTACTTAAGCCTCAAACATACCTCAAACATGGGGAAGGAGGAGGAAAGGGTCACTCTCCATGCCATGCCACGATGTGCAGCACCTCACACAAGTTTTGGCTGCTTTGCCTCCTGACATCAAAGCCTGTGAAAGTGTCTGGGTCGGGCTGGAAACTGTCCGGGCAGTCGGCAGCAGCCCTGACACTGTGCCAAAGCCACTGTAGCTCCTGTGTCCTGCAGGCAGCGGGTGGTCCGGCTGCACAGGGAGCTGACTGCAAAGGCACATGTGGAGTTGATCAAAATATTTCCAACAAAACCTTATCCTGAATCAAGTTACTTTTTCTTTTTGCCTTAAAAAAAAACAGGGAGTTTTATGGGGAATGCCATGTTTGCAGGGAGTCATGCAAACGTAGCCTGAGAAGCCCAAGATTTCCAGAGAAACGGTGCTGGCTCTTGCCAAAATTATGAACTGAAGCTATCAGATTTCTGTTTTAAAAAAAAAATTAAAAATTAAGGAAATGAGTATTTTTTCAATTTGTAAAAAAAAAAATTCATGGAGGAAGGAAGAAGAGATTTCTCACTAGCTGGCAGGAAGCTCCTATGAGTGTGTGTATTGGTCATTCACACAAGAATTATTTCTGGCAGAGCTAAGCAAGCTATTCTTTAACTAGTTGGAGCTGGAGTAAGCCTGCTGGATATATGTATAAAAGAGCAGTACAGCTGTGTTGGAAATCCATGAAAGGGATGCTCCAAGTGGGCTGATAAGCACTCAAAGCCATGAAATATAGGCCGTGCCCTCCTTGGGTGGAGACAACCACGTACAGCACCTTGCACCATGTTATCTCTTCAAGTTTAGGAACTGTGTGGCTATATGGCAGTAATGATTAACGACGATAGTAACAACGGTAATGGTTACAAAGATCCTGGTTGTGCTTCTGCATGTTCCCTGTCAGCAAAATTCTTCACTTAAATTTCATTTCCTTTATACAGAGTAATTCATAACCCGAGAAACAACTTAATAGTGTACCTATTACAGCACAATAGAAAGCATAATGAAAATAGACCCAAATTAGAGCTCTTGGAGTTCTGTTTACCAACTCTTCACTCTCATGGCACGTTTGCTATAGCAAGCTTGAAAGTTCAGCTCCATTTTATTTCTGCCTGTCTTCAGGTTTACCAATGCTGAATTAATGCAGCTCCTTCTGGAGCTCAAACACGAAAGAGCTCTGCAAATAACTGAAAGAAACGATAAGGACTCCAGGTGACACAGATCACATACTGTACGCAGAATTACTTTCCCAGAGCGAGCCCATGTAGCAGCATTTTGTGACATTCATCATGAAAGTTCAGTCCTTGGAGTGCTGCCATTGTGGTCATGCGCAGCCGGCTCTCCGCTGCTAGAGCGGAGCTTATATCCAAATGCCATCCCTCCTGAGGGCAGCGCAAAGTGATTTGAATATCAGGCCTCAGGAAAGGTGGCTTTCAATCCTTAGCTGGTTTTATTTCAAACAGCCTTTCAAGGGCTGCTAGCGGGCCAATCAGTTTAAGTGTGTGATGGCTCGTAGCAACAAAACTGTGAAGTCTCCAGAAACTAGAAACCAGTGGAATGTGGAAAAAGAGTTGCCTTCTTGCCAGAACAAAATCCCTGGTAATAGATAGCGCTGGATCAAAGACAAAGTGTTCTGCAGAAACGCAGATCTTGCACAAACCTTGTCACGAAGGCTGTGGGGGCTGCTGGGTGGCAGCCTCTCTGGTGTCCTAGGCTGGACCAGCCTCCTGCTATGGGTATCTCCTCCCAACTCTGACGCATTCCCCATGTGGGGACACACATCACCAGCTGCTCAGTGAGCCACTGGGGAGTCGTGGCTGTTTGGGGCAATGCCTGCTCGGCATCTCCCAGCAGCAAGGCAGCAAAAGGACAAGTGAGACAGTAATTGTGAAGTGTGCCCAGCAATTTGTACCTGCTGCAGCTGCTCTCGAAGGGTTAGAGCTCGCTTCTTCATTTCCAAAGCCTGCAGCAGGCCTGACTACTTCAAGCTATCAGACAGCACTGGGATACAGTAAAGCACAGAGCAGCTTCAACTGGTGTGTTTCTTTCTGCATACATGTCCTTCGGGTCCTGGGGTCTTTGCCCAAGGACTCTTCCACCTCCCAGTCAATTAAGAGAGAGTGCAAAATACCAGAAAAATGGCATTTCCCAGCAATTTTGATAAACAAAGTATATAACCAGCTACTTTAAAAGCAGACTTTGAAATGCCACCAGCTTGCTTCCTTCTGAGCACATTCCCAGGGAGAATGTCAGGTCGCATAACTCATTTGTTATCTTTACACAGAGGAGCTCCACTAAGCACCAGCCATCATAAAAATACATTCCTTTTTGTGGAAAACAAATAGAAAAGGAAAATACAGCATCTCTCTTAAAAAAAAAAGCCAGTTAGCACTTCAAAGTTTACCACATGGTCTGTAAATAGCAATGTCAATACACCAGGGAGCTGCTCTCCTCTTTGTTTAACGACAGCCTGAGTTACTGACATAGAGGTAGCAATGTTATGGGCCTTCCCAGTGACACACAACTACATTGTGCATTCATTTAGACACGCTCTTTGTATTTTATTCCCCTCAATGGCCTGAAAAATACCAAGAATGGGAATAGCGTAAGAAGAGCATTTCAATCTAGCCTTGTATAAAGCATTGCTCTCCTCTGGGCAGTGCACACTCAGCAGCATTGACTTTACACACACCATGAAGGGGAGTGTTAGCGAGAAAACCGCAGTAACTGAGGGCACATCCTCTGTGTTTGTGAGGAAACCCCCTCCCAGGTTTTTCCATCATCCCTGGACACTTCCATGTATTTACAGCCAGCCATTTTAACTGCATCTAAGTGTTTATCTCCCAGGTGCCTAAATTAGCAGGTATTTAACTCTCTGATGCAAACACCTGATGTCTGGGTGCTCTCATTTGCCTGTGAATGCCAAACACAAGCCACTGAATTCAGTTATGTGGCAAAAGTCCACAGGTACCTCTGAGGTATCTGACATCCCACACAAAATCTGTGCTTCACATGCTTAAACAGCTCTCTCCCATGCTTTATAGGAAAGAAGGGAAAGAGTCGTGTTTTGGGTTTTTTTTAATCTCATTTGCAGTTGTACTGCTAAAGCTCAGGGATTAATAATAAAAGTGTGTATGTGACAATGCAGAAACAAACGCTGTTCAATGTCAAACACAAAGCAAGATGCAAATTCTTTTTCTCTGTTAATTAACCAAGCTTTCATCTCAACTGCTCTGATCTGTAAATAAAGCTCACAAGCTAGATTCAAACAAGTCTGGGAATTGAGCAAACAACCCTCCCTTCCCCCCCAGCCTAAACCAAAATACCCCAACCCAACAGTCTCATAGCACTAGGCTAGCTAATTATGTTTGCCATTTGTCATTCAAGGGGACCTAAACAGATTAAACCAGGTTAAATGCAACAGCAGTCAGGCGCTGTTCAAGGGGCTCTGAATACCACCAGCCATCAGACACTGCCAAACACCGCCAAGAAAAAAGGGGCATCCCTGACTATCCCAAAAGGTAAGAATGGGGAAGGAAAGATGGGCGGAAGATGGATGGGAGGACAGACAGACAGACGGAGGGAAGGGACAGAAGAAAGAACAAATGACTGGTCCCCAAGGCTAAAGAACATTGCATACTCCTGCTGCTATGCCTAGCCTCTAAGGATTTGCTTTCCAAGCTCTTTATTGAAATTGTTCAGGTCCTTAACTGATCTCCTGGGGGGTGAACTGGGGAGGGCTGAAAAGCCTTAAGCTAATTAAGCATGGCTGAGACATGCTTGATGAGATGGAAAAAACACAAAGCTTTTGAAAGGGTGAAAACTTTCCGACCATCTGGTAGGGGTGCTGCAAAGAGAAGAAAGAGGAAGGACAAAGGGGCAGCTCTTCACAGTCAGGAGGTACAGGACTTCTTTAATTACTGGGTCACTGAGACCATTACTGCTCCAAATGCGAGTGAAAGCCTGCAAAACAAGCTTAGGAGGCTCAGCAAAAACAACAGCTCTTAGCAAGAAAAGCATCTGCAAGAAAGCGAATCGGAGCAGCTTTCCCCAAGATACATCCGCTAATTAGAAATGATAGCTAATAGATGGGGTCAGCGAGGCCCCCAGATCAGAACAAGCCTTTTCCCAGTGACCTCTCCCTCTCTCTTCCGACTGCTGTTCTCCAAGCCCTGCAGATGGTGCTCACTTTAAATTAATACAACCCCACCAGCCAGAAGGAAGCTTCTGTTGTACTTGGCAATACAGGTGAACAGCCTGCATTTAGGTTCCAAAATGAATGCCCCAGGTGTTTCATCAATATGGCAAGCAGCTGATGTGCTCCAGCCTCTTCAGGCCTGGTTAAGGCTCATCTGTGTTTTCTCATCTCTAAGACTGGCTAGAGAAAATCACAGCATTCAGAGAGCAAACTTTGAACACCGGAGCAAAATCTGAGCTATCTTTGCTCTAAATGGCTTTGTCAGCCATGAGCAGCAAAAGCGCCAGTGTGATTCAAATGAAGAGCCCTCCCTTGCCTTCTCCTCTCAAATGAGCTGGATACAGCCATGGCTGACTACAGGTGCAGGCTAGCAAAGAGCAAGCTGGTTTCCACACCAGAAGCTGTGAGCAAACCCTTGCCAAAAAGCAGCACTATGCTAACTCTCGCTTTGGGATGTGAATACATGCAGCTGATTTCCTTCCCTCCCACATGCAGACTCTTCTCCAACTATTTTGGCTGTGTGCTGTGATCCAGTCAGATTCACAAGCTGAGCAAGAACAGGCTATATCCATCCTTGGATGGGAGGCCTCATTAAATGAAGGAAGCAGCACCGACAATGTAACGCGGTGCACTGCCCTGCTGTCTCCAGGATCAGATATAAAACCTACGCCTTGACTACCTGTGGTCATTAAATATACCGAAGCAGATGTGATAAGAACAAATGGCATTAACTCCATTCTTTGGCCAAACCTCGACATGAATATCTCTTCACTAGGCTCCCCTGGAAGGTTCATCTGGAAAGAGTTCCTGTGTCTTAAACTATCACACTTTTAATTCAGTACTGTTAAACATTGGCTGCATTTAATGCCAGAGGGAACAGTTTCACAAGCAGATTCTGTGATCTCTGTATATATCAGTTTCTAAGCTAGCTCGGGTTCCTTTAGATAGGCACCAGATATATACGTATTTCTTATCATCTGCTTTTCATGCTCACACACTTCAAGAGCCAGCTGGATCTGTGAGAAGAACTGCATCCAGAAAATCTACTCCCTTCCATGTCCTATGTAATGCTGGAAGCAGGCAATATTAGAAACACCGTTTAAGGACTTCTTTATTTCTTTCTTTAAGCAAACTTGTTGCAGGGCCAGGAAATTCAAGATCAAGCTAACAAAGCATCTAAACTTTGGGATGCTTACCTGAAAAGCAGCTGTGTTCCAGCTGGTCCTTGATGTTATGGGGGGCTGCAGTACCCCTGTGTAGTTACTAAGTCATCTGGTGTGGACAGTGCAGTTCAAGACTCACGTTTATATGTGCAAGCAGACTTATGATGGTACAGCATTAAGGAATAAGACAACTGCATAAAGTGCCCACAATAGCTGTACTTACTACACACTGGACAGTTACCATTTTGGAAGACAGAGAGATAAAACAAACCACAAAGGATGTCAGTATTACCACTCCAAGACCACCATCAGCTACACTAATGTAAGAGGAACTGTAAAAAGTCTGCTGTCCCAAGGAGAAGGCCCCAGAAAATGAGGGCACAACTCTGGTCTCTTTCAGAGATCCAGCTTTGTAGACGATTGTGATCACCAGAGAGGAGCAACCAATATCCAAAGGAAGGACTGGATGTGGTGGTAGGAACCGCACCAAACCACTGTGAATGCACAAGGTAAGATGCCAAGAGGCAGGGCCAGGACTGAACAGAGACATGATTGAAGGGGCCATGCAAAACTCTGAGCCATGAGCATCCAAACCCAAGTGAGGGAAAGGAACTGTACCAGTGCTTACCACTGGCCTCATGCCCTGCTGATCAGAGCATGCTGGAAATAAATCTGAATTCGAGTCTGTCTCCATGCTGGAAGATCTCAAACCCCAATCCTCATGTCCTAGAGATCCCCTCAAAGCAGCCCCTTCCATCCCTTCCATGCATGTTGGGACACCACTGACAAGAACATGCAACCTGCAGAGTCCTTTCACACTCGGAAAAGACCAAACCAAAAGGCAGTTTAGCTACTATGCCCTTGAAACAGTGAGTCCTGCTCAGCTTTCCATCTTCTCCAGACCACCTGGGTCCTGGGCTGATGGAGGCACCAAGCTCAGCACCCCAGAGAGGGGGAGATGCTAAGATACAACGCTGCCAACTACCTCCCTGTTCAATCTGTGAGCTTTTCTGTTAATCTTCCCTGTTGCCTGGATAGCTGGAAGAATCAGGCAATTTAATTTCCTCGAATTGAGCTGCTGGAGTTAGGTGCTGATTTTTCAGCACAGTGACATCTTATTTTGAAGCACCTGAGGTATCTCCATTTGCGCTCGTTTGACACTTTTGTGCTACATTTCAGGCTGACAGATCATACAAACACATCCAGCAAATGTGTTCTAACTGATGAAACATCTTGCAGCCATGATAGCATTTGGCCACAAATTGGGAATCTCAGTTTCCTCCAGGCGCTGAGACAGTGAATTTGCCACCCTGACCCCCCAGTTATTGACCAGTGTTAGCTGTAACCAGCGGGCAATGGTGAAAAGATTATTGACTTTTTCTTCTCAGAATCCAGAACACAGTTTAACTGATTTTCTATCCAGGTAAGAATGGTATAGCCTGTAAGTGACTGCTTATTTCCTCCACAGAGGAAATCCTGAACGTGTAAACATGCTGTCTTTCAAGGGCTGTCAAGTAATGTAGGTATTGAGTGGTTTTTGACAGGATGCTGTAAATGGAATAAAGGCATTTTTTGGCCTCCGCAGTAGCTATGCTTATTGGCAGAGCTATGCCCTTCACACCAGTGACTGGGGAACAAACAAACAAACAAGGCTCCACATCTGCAAAGCAGAGCAGTGAGACAGAAGGCTTATGCATCCCAACATTTCAGTTGCTCACAGACTGCCTACCGCTGCAACTCAAAGTGCATCATTCAGAGCACCTACTCTGCTGGACTGGTTTAAATGCATCTATGAACACATTCACAGCACACAGGAATGCTCCAGGAAAGGACCTCCAGAGCTCATGCAAGACCCCAAAAAGCAGATGCTGAACCCTTTCGTTAAATAACAGGAAGTCCCACGGAGCTGAACCACTGCTGAGATACCACTACTGCATGATAAAAATTCAGGTGCACTAAAGGAGATATAGGAGGTGAGATTAAATGTTAGCTTCCTCCTTGGCAGATCATTCACAGTGACTAGAGACAGGGTCAGCTTGGGCTGTTGGGCTAATGCTACGGGCCAGGTATACTGGTGGTGACCTCACACGCTCATCTGGAGGCAAAACGCGATGAAAGCCAACCAAGCGGAGGAAAACTGTTCCAGATGGCAAGATCTGCTTGAGAGAACACTCACCTGTCAACTGCATTAGGAAAAGGTGAGGGGACAGAAAACCTGCTGCCAAAAAATTACGAGAAACAGGCAGAAAAAAGAAGGAGAAAATACAGAGGTATGAGGAAAGTGTAATGCTTCACAGAACGAGACTGGGTGGGATTTTCCCCGCTCTAGTCTGCAGTAGTGAGAAGTAGATTTAATCTCACTTCAGGTCATGACCTGTCAAGGCAACCTCTGCTTTATAAGTTGTAGACACGTCTTCCCCCTCACTGTGTAACAGTCCCTCCTTGTACAGCACTGACCTTCTCCAACTGCCAGGAGCGAGGGCACCTATGAAGCCATGGTGCACATCCCTGGCAGAGCCAACACTGTGGGATGTGCAGAAGAGAAAACAGAACAGAGCTGAATCACAAATTGTGCCTCCTGACCCCCTGATAGTATGCAGAGGGAGTAAATGCTGCCCTTCTCATAACAGAACAAGGTTAACTGCTCATCCACACCATTTGGCACAACTATAGCGAAGTGACAACGTCGTTCCTAGGATCCTAGGACATATGCTGCTTTCTTTGAATTTGTTCTTGTTCTGTACTTCAAATAAGGGAAGACTTAGATTAGACATGTGAAAAAAAGTCTTCCCTGTGAGGGTGCTGAGGCACTGGCACAGGTTGCCCAGAGAAGCTGTGGCTGCCCCATCCCTGGCAGTGTTCAAGGCCAGGTTGGATGGGGCTTGGAGCAACCTGCTCTAGTGGAAGGGGGTTGGAGTTAGATGATGTTTAAGGTCTCTTCCAACCCAAACCATTCTATGACTCTATAAATGACAGCTCTCACAAATCATCCTATCCCCACTCCCGCTGCTTGTGCTTTTTTCTCACACTTAGTTATGTCCACAATCCACTCAATTTCACAAAAATCACTGGCTAAGTGCAGTTTCTTTCTCGGCTGCCCTAAGTGTGTGGCCATTTGTGTTTATGAAACAGCTATAAACCAGTGCAACAACCTGGGCAGCATGGTACATCCATACATCATGCAACCAAGGGGGAGTACAGCATTTTCAGTTCCCAGAGCCAGCTTAGCTGGATCTGTGCATATTCCATCATAAAAAAAGGACTTTATTAATAATAAAGAGGTAGGATTCCAAAATCAATCAATGCAGAACAAAATGAAGCCTCTTTTTGTAGCAGTGAGAGCACAAGAACATAAAATCTGCCCACAAGGGATCAGATTCTTTCCTTGTGTACCTCCCTGCACTCCATTGGTGTGCTGGACCTGTTCTAATTTAAGACTGAAGTTCTTACTGTCACAAGCAGGAGTTAAGCCCACTGCTCAGACGCCTCTGTAGCTGTATAGTATATTTTAAAATGGTGCCGTTTCTCTGGAGGTGCTAAATCTAATTTCCAGATACACTGTTAACTATGATGCCATCTGTAACAGTGCAGTCCTTGGCCAGTGAGCCCTACTTTTTCAATGTGCCACAGGAAAACGTTTCTAAGATGTCACTGCCTCTCCCATATTCCTTTCGCTTGTTCCTTGCGTGCTATTTGAGATGCTTTGAAAGAGATACGTGTTTCGTTTGCATAAGGCAACACTGCTCTGGAGATTGAGCTAAACCCAAAGCCTAGTAGACTTGGACACCACCACACGAATATGGATTCCATTATCTTTCCAGTTTTCATATGCTAAAAGGGCATTATCAGTGCCTTAAAGCTCTTTAAGCCTTGTAGCTCCCAAGTACAAAACATGTAACACCATGTAATACTATTACAAACATATGAGGACTTAAAATGACTTCATAGCGTCTGCTTTTCAGTGGGATTTCATGACTTTATGTTTTTTTGGCATTCCTGCCATGGAAAATAAAAATGAAAACAGCACTTCAAAATATTCCATTAAAAATATCTAATTTCTCCTCCAGCTTCTCAGAGGATTTATTTCTTTTATTTCTTTTTATTTTCTGGATATGGAAAAGAGTTATAAAAATTACTTCACTTGATTTAATGGTGAGTGTGTTTCGGCGCTGTAACATGGGTTAATTAAACCAAACAAAGGCTGCATTGTCAACACTTCCAGCAAGAACAAAGAGATGATATTTTAAAATGAAATAAAAATTGCCAATTCATAATAGGATTTCTGTTCTGCTTACTGAAAATGAAATGAAGAAAGCAATCAAATACACCAAATAAACCTTAAACACTATCATTCTTAAAGTATTCCCTTCTCTCGTTTCTTTTCTTTTCTTTTGGCTTTTGTCTTGTACCCTTACCATCATGCCTGATAACATAAAGTGACTGTGACAGCAGGCAAAATGTTTAAGCTGAAAAATTCCTTATGTTTTCTACTTTTTATTAGAAAAGCACACACCAAAACGTATCATTTGTCATTGAAAGAGATGAAAAATAATTAAAACTTAAAATTGATCTTGCCCTACCTATTCTTTACATATATTCAGGCCAGAATCTGATATATGGAGAATAATGAAAAGAAATGGATTCCTCCTGTGGCAGGGAAAAATGAGACTTTTTCCCTCTCGCAGGAGGCTGAAATCAGTACCTGGGGCTGTCCACTGACAGTATAATAACCACCCCATCCTGCCAATGCATAGTGCTGCACAGCATCGCCCAGGCAGCAACCCTAGGGAAGACCTGCAGGGCCTCTGCATCCCATTTGTCACTTCTCTCAGAGCCAGGGAGGAACATTATGTTGGGCAGAGTGTGCTGCCAGATGGGGTATGACTTCTGCACCGACCTGTGCTTAGAAAATGAGTGACCCCATCATCTTCATGGTCCTGCTGATCCTTTGCCATCAGTGAAGCAATTGCTGATAGCATCTACCCTTGGCTGATGTAAGAGCCTGGAGACCTCCTAGTTCAGCACTGACAAAGCCACCGCTACTGTAACCACAGACACTGGGACAGAAAAGCCCACTCCTCTTCTTCAAGCTGCACCATCCGAGTGGAGCACAGAACATGCCCACACAGAGCCACTCACAGGCAGGTCAGCCTCACTTGGCTTCAGCTTTTAACAGAGCTACCACAGTTCCTTACCCATGCAGGACCTTTTAAATGCATTCATGAAATCCAACATACCCTTTGCAAACTTAGAAGAAAAAGCCACCTCCTCTTCCAAAAGTAATCTTTACGTTTCACAGTTTCTTTTCCCTGCCTACAATTATGCCCTTTGCTACTTCCACATGGCATAGGAATTACCTGGATGTACTTTTCTGGCACAGCTATAGTGCCTTCAGAAGACCAAAGTCCTTCGCACTAAGAAATACAGACCAAACAGCCCTTGGGCCACCACAGCTTAACCGCAGCAGGCTGACAAGCAGAATCCGGTTGCAAAAGCTCCTCATCTGGCTAATATTACAACTGCAAAGTTGATGAGTTTTGTGACGTTCTCAAGAAAATAAAGGCATGTAAAGCGAGGCTTCTTAAAACCTGAAGTTATCCCCTGGGTAAAGGCACTTGTTTGGCTTTCCAGTGATAACTGCGTACCTGCAGCTACTTCCAGCTAACTGCTTTGCAACAGTCCACCTCTCTGCACAGATTATAGGTTTAGACACACAAGTTGAAATACCCATTTGCAATTTTGCGGCTCTAAATCACTTCCAGCATTTCTGCACAAGGTCCAAAGGTGCGCTTTTTTCTTTGCTAAATATCAATACCCGTCAGAAGCAGATTTTAAAGACATTTTTCATATTTATGGCCAGACTACCCTGTAACAGCCCCCCAAAATAGCATCTGATCTATTCAGTATCGGTTGTTATCAAAGACCAAACAAACTGTATCTAATTTGGGATATTTAATCCTTTCTTCCTTGGGCAAT